>NC_140580.1:297639968-298904836 GCF_964204655.1 Triturus cristatus | reverse complement strand
TGGGGTAGATTGTGTGGGCTTTCGGCGTTGCTGGGCGTTCCTTCCATTGTCTGCTTTGGTACGCTCTCTGTTGCTTCCGCTGCCGTAGCTGTGTGGAGGCTTGTATGCATTGGGAATGGTGGCCTTCTGGCCTGTGGGCACCCTTCTGGACATTCTGTGCCCTTTGGGGTGCTGGGTGTGTTCTGGTCTTCTGGTGTCTGTTGTTCTGGTGGTGTGTTTGCTTCGGCCTCTGTTTCCCTTCTGGGGTTTGGCCTTTGGCTTGGGGTCTCTGCCTTGGTTTTGTTTTGTCATGCCTTATCGCCTTCATGGTGGGTTTTTGGGCTGGTTTCCTTCCTCTCTGAGGTTTTTGTGGGTTGGGGGCGGTGGGGCCTTGGTGCGCTACTGGTCATTTTTTCTGTCTGCCTCCATGTTGCAGTGGTCGCTTCTCCTTTCAGGGATCGTGGTTCTTACAGGCTTGGCTGTGTCCCTATTAGTCTTTCCCTGGCTTACTGGTGTTCCTGGCCACTTTGGGTCTTTTTCGGTCTGTGCCCTCCTCGCTGTCCTTCTGTGGTTGACGGTCTCTGGTGCTTCCTTAGCGGGTGTTCTTCCTCTATTGTTGGTTCAGGGGTGTTCCCGGTGTGGGTTGGCTTCCCTCCTGGGTGGCAGCGCCTGGGGAGGCTTGCTGTTTTTTTTTGGTCTCTTGGGTTGTCTCCTGCTTGTTTTGGGTGGTGCGGCCCTTTTGTTTGGTTGGGAGCATTGCGGGCTGTGTGCTCCTGCCTGTTTTTCCCCGTTTGCTTCGCTTGGCATCCTGCTTTCGGTGTGGTGTGGTGTCCTGGGTGTTCTTGGGTTTTCTGGCTTTGGTATGCTCCACACGTAATGAATGGGACGAGGACTGAAGGGAGCTGGGGATAATGCCCTATTACTTACTGGTAATCCTTATTACTCCTAGTCCCGTTGTCCTCGTCCCATTAATTACGCCCCTCCCTCCCGGGCGGCCTGCCTTCCTGTTGGTGGCTTGGTAGTTCAGGTGAAATGCTGGGTAAGTACTGGCTTTGTACTCCTAGTGGGAGGGGGTGGGGTAAGGGTCCCAGCATTTATATGTTCTTTTTTAGGTCGAGCCTAGAGCCAGCGTGCATGCTCTGCTCTGCGAGTCTTGTTGTGGTGGAGTAGCGAATAGAAGTCCTGCCCACTCTCCATCCACATTTGCCATTGGCTTGTGTCACTGTCTGTCCTAAATGCTGGCTTCTGATTCGTAAATAGGCTTGTTAGTCCCTCCTTAGTACCGCCTCCTCCCATGGCGACTGTCCCCTTTACTTCAGTTGTTACACTGTACGTGATATTTTAGACTGTGAGCACTATTTTCTTTAATGAGGCTCCCCTCCTTAGGCACAACATGCTTTGGTGCCTTCTTTAACCCCCCGCCCTCTCTCCTGTTGTCCGTGCATTCTTCCCCTGCCCGCCCTCCCTCCTGTTGTCCGAGCCTTCAAAACCACCCCACCGGCCCACCCTCCCTCCCGTTGTCCGTGGCAACCCCCCCCCCCGCTGTCCGTGCCTTCAACATCCGTCTGCCCTCCCTCACGTTGTCCGTGCCTTCTCCCCCGCCCGCCATCCCTTCCTTTGTTCGTGATGCCAACCATTTACAATGCAATAAGTCTCACATAGATGCTAGACCTATTGCATTGTAAATGCTTGTGTATTGTACTTGCCCCTTCCAGTCCAACTCGGAGAAGTGCACCAGAGACCTGCTGCTTGTGAGGTAACAGATATACCAGAGCACAGTACTGATTGGGCACACAACCTAAAAGGGCTCCATGGTGGAGTTTTTCTATACTATGCAGGGTAGTTTGCAAACTACCCTGATGAGACAGACACACAGTTTATGGTTTTCCGTAAGCTTGCAGCCAGCTCGTACACTGAGTTACATGTAAACTGCCTATCATTATGTGGTTAGACCTTCACAGCATGTGTGCTCCCTGATCAGGAGCCAAGCAATCATGTATGCTCCTGTACATTTCTGTTCTCTTCTTGCAATTTATCACTGCACAGAATACAATGTGCCCAGGCAATATATTCATCCATGACAAGTGTCACTGTGTAAAATACCTAAAATAATCCTTTTCTAACAGCATGTAATATCTCTCCGGACGAATTGCCCTATTACATTATACTTCTGTGTGGCATCCTAGGTGCTTCTCTCCTAGGTTACAGTATCACTGCACAGCATCGCCCTGTCTCTGTGCGTAACTATAGATGATAAACGTGTAATTCCTGAAACGTCGGTGTGTACCTGCAGGGAATAAAAAGCACTCATATATTGCTTCGTATAGCACACCCTATTTGAGCTCAGTGCATCACTACACAGGATGAATGGTATCTCAGATGTCTGCACCGGGAACAGGTTATCAGGTGGCAATGATGTTCTTGTAATTAGCTGTTCTGCTGCACTTGGTACAATGCATGCCCGGGCAGTGGTCGTGCGCATCTCTGTAGCTGTCCAGGCTGGCTCTGAGGTGGTTCTGTCTTCCATTTGCAGTTAGGTGTGAGATTGCTACTGCCTTGGGGTGGCGGAAGGGTTTGAGGTGTGGGTGGCCCCATCATCAGTTTTGGAGATATCTGTAAGGGAGCGAAGTGTTTTCTTTGGCAAAGTGTCTGAATTTGTATCACAAGCACACCCTAGAAGCTCCACTTGGTGTCAACAGGCCCCTTTACTCAACTGTTTGTTAGGTCGAGCCTAGAGGCTATGTCCAGGGCCACGGGCATGATGCAATTGTGCAGCAACAACGATTTTTGCATAATAAAAGACTTGCCCTATTTGCCACATTAGATTAGATTAGATTAAAATACTTATAAAGCGCATGGCTGCCTCTGCAATGAGGCGTTCCAGCGCTGAAGCAGGACTTAACAGGGGACAAAACACAGGGAGTTATACCTGGGAGAAGAGCAAGGGACAAGGCAGAAGGAGTTATACCTGGGAATAGAGCCAGGTCTTCACAAGACGTCTGAAAGCCTGATGGTCAGGGTTGCTGCGAATGTGTAGAGGGAGAGAGTTCCAGAGAGTGGGGGCCACTAGGCCACCTAGGATATCTGGGCCGCTTCCTGTCAGTATCTTATGCGTGATGCAGAGCGTCTTAAAGCAAACACACTGTTCAAGGGGCAGCCAGTGCAGGCGGCGAAGAAGATTAGAAGCATGACTGAATTTAGGGAGGGCATAGATAGCTTGTGCTGCCGCATTCTGGACCCGCTGCAATCTATTAAGCACGGATTTATTAGAGCCGAGAAAAAGCACATTGCAGTAGTCCAGACGAGCCAGGATAGAAGCTTGAATGATCAGTTGGCGTGTTTGGGCATCGAAGATGCCCAAAATCGGTCAGAGGCCGCGCAGTAGTACAAAACATTTCCCAGCCACTGATTTGGCATGTGTTTCAAAGTTAAGGTTTTTATCAACTATGAAGCCCAAGTTTTTCACTGCGTGTTTAGGATCAGGGGGATCACCAAGTGCCTGGGGCCACCATTCGTTCGTCCAAAGATGAGACTCTTTGCCAACCAGGAGAATCACCGATTTGGTAGAGTTCAATTGTAGAAAGTTGGCTGTCATTCATTCTGCAATTGCAGAGATGTTTTCTTTAAATTTTATTTTATCTTGCTTTGGATCATTGGACAGGGCAATCACTAGTTGGGTGTCGTCGGCATATGACACTAGGGAGATTCTTCGTGCTTTGGCCATCCGTGCCAAAGGGCTCATATATATATTAAAGAGCGTAGGGCTCAATGCAGAGCCCTGGGAAACCCCGCAATGGAGGGGGTGGACATGGGAGGAGAAAGGGGAGGAGGTCACCTGAAAGGTCCGGTCGGCCAGGAAGGAGGAGAACCATGCTAGAGCTTTATTCCCAATCCCTATCTCCTCCAAACGGAGGAGCAGGATTTCATGGGACACAGTGTCAAATGCCGTGCTTAGATCCAGCAGCACCAACGCTGATGTGCTGCCGGCATCCAGCGCGGAGTTGAGTTGTTCTACCACTGCCAATAGAGCTGTTTCTGTGCTGTATCGTGGTCGGAACCCATTCTGTGAGCTCTCAAGTATATGATTAGATTCTAGGAACTGTGTTAGTGTAGAGTTCACATGTGCTTCCAGAATTTTAGAAAGGAAAGAAAGCAATGAAATCGGGCGGTAGTTCACCGATGTAGACTTGTCAAGTGTTGGTTTCTTGAGTAAAGAAACTACTTTTGCACGCTTCCATGACTTAGGCACCACCGCTGTGGAGAGGGATAGATTAAGTAACTCCAGACACTCAGGTAGAAGACCTTGTTGAATTTTCCTGAAAGCATCTGGTTTGACGGGATCGACTGGAGATCCAGATTTAATTTTGGCCACTAATTTCTCTAATTCCTTCAGGGGAATAGAAGGAAGAGATGCAAGGAGGGCAGTCTCTGAGCCAATATATCCATTCTTCCCGCAAGCACTGGAGGTTGTGCCATGATCGAACATTTGGTAGATATCCTCGACCTTCTTCAAGAAGAAGGTTGCCAGCTCCTCACAGTGTTTGTTGGAGGAAACAATGTTGCCCGATTCCCCTGGAGAAGAAATCAAATCTTTCAGTAGAGAGAATATAGTTTTACTGCGGTTGGTACTTGTGGTAATTAGGCTGGAATAATGAGCTGCTCTGGTTTTGCGCACCAGCTTATGGTAGGATTTAATGGCGCTCTATATGATGCTTTGGCCTGGGGGTCGTATGATCTCCTCCAAGATCTTTCCAAGATCTTGCAGTTCTTCTTAGCAAGGGTTAGGTCTTCATTAAACCAGGCGTTGGCCTGAGTGCATTTAGAATGAGTACGTTTCAGGGAAATGCATGTATCTAAGGCTTGTATTATCCACCTTTGGAAGATCGCGTTGGCCTCTTCCATGTTTGCGGCTTTTATCAGGGGCTTTGCGCTCAAGGCTGTGAGGAGGTCTGCTTGATTCAGTTTATGCCAGGGCCGTTTTAATGAGGGATGTTGATTAGGCTGGGGCTTTTGACCAGCTATCGTTAGCCGCATCAGGATGAGAAAATGATCTGTCCAGATCATAGGAAGCGGTGATAGAACTTCCAGTGACTCTAGATTAGAACAAATAGGGTCAAGGAGGTGTCCCGCTCTGTGCATGGCACTGGGGGTCAGTTGAATCACATTGTCCATAATTTGCAGCATAATCTGCTAAAATGTTTAAAATTAAGTAATACTTACAAAACATATGCTGCATTACACGGCATAAATTGCTGCATAATTTACTCAACCCGTACCCATATTTTGGGCCTCCCATGCCGCATAACTCCAGTGGCCCGGGCTACGTCCTACCACTTGTATATCAAGAGTCCATTTCTGGGAGGTAGGAAGCATTGTACACTTGTGCGGCAGGAAACATGCTGCATTTGTGCTTGGAAATGAGATGTGAATGAGACTGAGTGAGGATCTTTACAAGTGTGTCAAAGTTTGTATGGCTAAGTAGCTGCAGTGACCCCTAAAGAAATGAGAATTGCAAAATGCTGTTTTCTTGGGCGGGATGCATTTTCAAATTTTGTTCAAGCATTTAACATCTAGGAAATTATCGGACGTTGTGGTATTATGCCAATAAACTGTTTTGGTTAGTTACAACATCCTCCATATATGACATTGTATCAGACCTGTCACCTTAAAAATAAAAAAAGCATTTGCAGTGCAATAGGTCTCGCATTTTCAAAACTTTAACCTATTGGTAGTGTAAAGTACAATGCCTTTTATTATTGCATGTTTTTTAAATGCATGAATAAAAGGCAGTGTCATTTACAATGCCAATAGCTCAAAATCACGCAAATGTCAGGCCTATTGCATTGCAATCAGCATTATTTCACTCAGCGCCACACACTTCCGCACCACACAATTCAATTCTACAGATTTCCATTCCACACCATGTTTTTAAAATTAACAACACAATTGCACAAGACATCAAATACATCCAATCCACACCACAGAATTCCACATCATGCCACATAATTCAACAGCACATTGCATAATTAAACTCCACAAAATACATCTCTACCACACAAAATGACATCCCACATAATTACACTCTGATATACAATTCCACTCCACATAATTACAGTCCACTCAAAACCACATAATTACTATCCACAAATGTCCAATACACACCATGTCACATAATTCCACTACACAAATCCACTCCACACAATTCCACCACACACCATTCAAAGCTAACAAATCCAAGGCACATAAATCCACTCCACACCACATACATTCGCTCCAATCCAAAACACATGGGTAAAAGACATTCTCATTTACAACGCCAATACCCCTGACTCTCACAAATGCGAGACCAATTTGCATTTTAAATGCTTGTTCTGTCAGGGAGATGGCTATCTCCACAAGTAATGAATGAGATTAGGACAACGGAACCAGGAGTAAGGAAGATTACCTGTAAGTAATAGGGCAATAACTATCAGCAACGTAAGAGGCATATGCAACTTTCTCCATGACATGATTTGTTTAAAGATCTATGAAGGTGCTCTGTTTCTATATAATATGGAGATTTTACGAAAGAAGGTGCCCAAGAAAGAATTACTACTACTGAGGAAAAATGAATGGATTTTAGACAATGACGCCTTGATCTGTTGTTTTTAAAAACGTTGCCAGATCATTTTGTCATTGTGTTGCATCCTTTTTAAGTCTTTCTTTAAAGATCAGAAGATTGTACAATCCCCCCGAAATGAATCATAGATATTGTTTAGTGTTTTTATTGTTTTAACTGTTATCTTTTTTATATTTCTATGAAACTATTGATGAATTATGTTTTTTTTATTTATAAACTTTTATGATCTGTAAAAACAGCTCGAATAATGTAATTTTTGAGTCTGAGTCTGACTGGATTCATAAACTGAACAGGGCAAATGGTATGAATGCACTGAATGGACTTTGTTGTTTTCGTTTGCGAGCTTACTAATTTTTCCTGATTTGTAATCTGATAATGTCTGTGTGCTTTTTTAATATTTACTATTTATTACTCCAAAATATAATAGACGTGTGTAAGCACGAATATTGCAAAAATCCTAATATGAATAATTTGACCTAATCTGCTAGGACACTTTTCTATATTAAGTGGTTTTCGTAAGTGTATTCACTCAATTTCCAACAGTAAATATATTGTGGGTTGCCCGACATTTACTGTACCAATTCCGTCTCTAGATATGAAAATAACAACTCATTACAGTATTTTAACTCTTTAAATTCCCTCATCCACAATCTGAAACATTTCTTCAACAGCCTTAAGCCAATGTTTCTCTTGAAAGTCACATTCAACACATATATGCTGCAACGTACCCCAGATTCTATGTCAGGACTGGAGGCTTCGGATTATGCTATACTTTCTTTACTTCATTTGATAGCAGCCAATATAAAACAACTTAACCAAAACCACAATCCCCAGCAACCCCGGGAAATTGGTGATCAAAAAACCAAACAAGGGACAAACATATCCCAAAGTCCAATGTCCAATCGTAACGCCTGCAAATTGGCTGACGCCAAGAGGGAAAGCTCTGAGTCGGTGTGTGTGAGTTAGACGCCAGCAGGGTGTATGTTTATCTGCACTGTGTAACAGGCTCTAAGACTGGCCTGCAGGGACACACTCCCATTGGGATTGTTTGGGGCCTCGCAAGGAGCATTTTTAGGCTTTAATATACTCCTTCAAGCAGGGTATTGTCTCGGGGGCACTGATCTCCTTTAATATTATTTAGGCCTGTTCCCTTGTAAAAGGTTAGCTGGTTCCCAGCGTTTATAAGGCAGTCAGCAAGACTGCAGAGGTAACCAACTGGTGCATAAGTATTGACCCAGTAGGCAGAGTCCAGGGACCGATTGTCCAACCTTGGTACTCTGTTAAGCATGTTAGAACAGGCCGACATGCAGTGGGACAAGGAGCCCCAAGCCCAGCTTTCTTGGGAGGAAAAATGTTACGACGTGGTTGATGCGTCAAATTACAGGGCAGTTGAGAAAGTCATGACACCCATGGAGGAACGTTTAGCGCAAATAATTGTGCGTGAGTGTGCTAGGTGGGCCCCACCTGCGTCGGATGTCCCTGGCAGCTCACAGGGTGTGCAAGGGGGGGATCCAGTGCCAGCCAAGCGTCCCAAGGTGGACAGGGTGGATCAAGACTCTTTTGAGCGCTTGAGGGACGCCTTCCTGGCCCAGAACCACTCCAGGGTGACCTCCTTAGACCCCCCCCCGCTTTGCCTACCTCTGTAAGTCCGTCACAAGGGTTTGGGAGGATACCCAAGGGGACACTGTCGAAGAGCCCGGGCCGTCCAGACCATGGTGCCCGTTGGCAGATCCTGGGCCTAGAGAACCTGAAGGGACAGGGTGTAACTCAGACATGTTAGACCCCAAACTTATTATTCACACCAGGTCTTCTGAGTGGACACCCTCCATGAAGGTCACCGGCTACGTGGCGAGTCAGATTCGCACTCCCATGGGAAAAGAAGCCCGCGGTCGCTTCCGATCGGAATGTCCGCGGCCCTCCCTAGACGGGAAAGGTGCGCAGACCCCAGAGTTGGACCCTAGAATGGCGACCTTTTTGGCCGAGTTCATTAAGGACTTCACCCTCTCCAACCTGGCAACCCAAGCTCTATCACTCTCTGTACTTATGAATTGAAACATATCACCTAGGAGCTGAATTTGGATTGTTAGTCTGAATGTTCGGAGGGAAAATTTAGGCTTCAATGGACATCACTCGAAATGTTCTGATCAGGATTTGCATTGCTAGTCATCGATAAATAGTCTTGTGGAGTTTCAGCATCATATGTTTTGTGAAGTTTAATGCATCTTTGTGGTCTGTACAGAATTTCAGCTATGCGCCAGCTACCAGTCACAGCTGTGCAGCGTATTGCCTGGCATATCTAATTGCCTTGGAGCAAATCAGTTTTTTGGTATTCATGAATTAACACCTGGGATCTGATACTTTGATAATGATATCAGGGTAGATAGTGATCTCCGAGCCTTGATAGTGTATGGGTCCCTGTCCTCTAGCAAGTTGCCGCACAGTATCCTTGTCACTATAATTGATTATATATGCAGTGATCAGGTGTGAAGGTGCAGCCATCACAGGCCTCTGCACCAATTAGTGGTGGGCATTTTCAACCACAAACATGGCAGTGAAGTTGTTGTGGCCAAACAGTTCAGATATCTTGTTTTTAACAAACAGATCGGGCTTGACCATGTCTGTTGACTCTGCCAGATCTACAATTCTGACCTTGTTAAAATTAGAGCGTGCCTCTAACTCTTTTTAGGTCTCTTCTACGCAGTGCACATGCACTGCATAGGAGACCTTTAGCCGTCGTGCAGCTCTTTTTCAAAGCACATACTTGTGCTTGTGGGGGCATACGTCTTGCGGGAGAGCGCAGGGGCGTGCCACAAGCACGAGTATGTGCTTTGAAAAAGAGCACAAAGCGTGCGCACGCACACATGCACACACCACTCCCGAGCGATCGCTTTCACTTTCGCGGCCGCGAAAGCGGCCAATGCTTTTTATTCTTTTCTTTTAGTTGCTCCGCTTTGAGGTGGGGTTTTTCTTTTAGTCACCCTGCTTTGAGCTTCGATTTTTGCGGCTTGTATTATAAATGCGCACACACTTTTTATTATTTTCCTTTGTTGCACTTTACTGTTAATAAGGGTAATCCCAATTTTTTTACAGCCACAAGAGTGGAACATTCAGGGCACTACATTTTCCTATACACCGTGCTACCTCAGCACCCAACTTACAAGATTTTTAATCAATCCTGATAAGTTTCCGACGTTTCTAACCAGTAAAATGGCGACATGCGCATTTTGCTTTTCACTTAGGTTAGTCCCATTTCTAATCCCATGTGATTCTACTATTTAAAACACATCATTTTGGTGATCTAGCAGACTGCGGACGGAGCCATTCACGCAGTTTCACACATGTTTTTGGTAAGTCACTGTAATCACAATATAAGAGGGGGACATGGAGCAGTTATAGAAGAGAGGTCCTGTACCGATGCTCCAAAGGCTAAGCATAAACACTAAGAATGGTATCAGTTCCTAACGGGAGAGGAGAGTATGAAATCTGGCAGTCCAGGTCGGAACTGCTTCTAGGGGTGGGTGTCTCAAGAGGTAGGTTCTAGAATGTGTGTAGAATAGGGTAATAGTACTCCTGTGCGGGTGTTAGTTGTGCCTTCACACACCCTTGCGGGTGCAAAGCATCATCATTGGGCAATGCTCCTCGTGGGGTTGGCGCTGCAGTCCCTCACGGGCCCTCTTCAAGGGCGCTCTGTTGGAGATCTTTTTAGGAGTAGCCGCAGTTGTGCATGTGGGTGTGTGGGTTGGGTGGGAAGTGGTGAGATAAAATGACCCGTTGGTACCCTTGTAGTTTTATTCACGAGTCCTCAGGGTCAGTTTTAAAAATACCCCCACGAGGAGCATTGCCCAATTATGATGCTTTGCACCCGCAAGGGTGTGTGAGGGCACAACTATCACCCGCACAGGAGTACTATTACCTCATTCTACACACATTCTAGAACCTACCTCTTGCGACACCCACCCCTAGAAGCAGTTCCGACCTGGACTGCCAGATTTCATACTCTCCTCTCCCTTTAGGAACTGATACCATTCTTAGTGTTTATGCTTAGACTTTGGAGCATCGGTACAGGACCTCTCTTCTATAACTGCTCCACGTCCCCCTCTTATATTGTGATTACAGTTTAGTACGGCAGTTAGCCGTGGAACACCCCGCCTTTCTTCTCCTTCTCTCGCCCTGGCCTCATTTTGTAAAAAGCACCCTCTATCAAGGACACTTACCCCTACCGAATCTGAATACACCAGACTTGCAGAGATTCCATTCTCATCCAGTGCTGCTTGCTTACCATGGATAACCCAGGCCTTAGCTTCGACAATGAGACAGTGGCTGAGATCCTGAGGGCACCACCCTTACTAGTAGACGATGGCAATACACCTACGGGTAGCAGGAATGATGACTGGAAAACGTTACAGGCACTTAGGAGACTTCAGATAAAGACAGCACTCCATGGCACTGTAATGACAGAATACTTAAGCGCTAACATTGCCCCTAATGGCCTCCTGATCACACTAGCACCCAGGATATTCCTAGAAGATCTCACGTTCCGCCAAGAGGGGTCACGTATATCCTGGAAGTGCACCCGCGACTGGTTGGTTCTGATTATTAATACAGCCAAACGGCTATCGGATTAGCTCTTGATCCAGATTACCTTATCTGAGAACAGATTAAAAGCCGGAATTTCCATCACCGCATTCAAATCACGTCTCACCGAAATCAACCAAGAGACGAATGATCATAAAGAATACCTTACCAAACAGAAGATTAACCAACTACAGAAAGATGTAAAACGCTTCGACAAAAAAAAATCTACCCCTACACGAAGGATGATTATGTCTTTCAGAATGCTGATACATCGTATGATGCCAGCAGCAACCACTCCTCGGGTTCCAATTCCACTAGCAGCAATTCCAGTTACGACAACAGGCACAGAGGTGGATACAGACATCAGCAACCTCCCCCACTATTTCAAGGCTTTCCAGGCCATCCTTTTCAACCCCCACTATACAAAGGACCATGGATGGGACCACAACCCATATGGAATGGCCCAGAGTGGCCCAACTCACTCATGCCTCAATACCAACAATTCCAGAACCCCCCTTTTTTCAACAGAGGGAGGGGCATAGGAAGAGGCAGAAGAAGAGGAGGACCCAAGAACGTCCAGTGGCAGGACCAGGAACAGATGGTCCTGAGGAGCAAAACAGCGAGACCTTAGTTGTCAACCTCTCTTCAAGGCCTTTGGCGGAGGATGAGCAGAGGCTCTTGGAGAAGGGCCTCGGCTAAGTCCCCACCCCTAAGGAGGACAACTTTAGACTCCACCAAGAACTCCAACAATTTTTCAGAAAAGTGCGCTTAATAGCATTTTTCCATGATAAACCAGAGACCCCAGTGGTAGGTACAGGCTTCAAGAATAAGTCCAGATTTACCCCTACTGCTGCCATGACACCTAATGAAGTGTTAACATTTGAGCAGGCTATCCTGAAAGAAGTGAACTACATCAACACTAACCATCATTTTGACAATCTCTCCAAAGAGGAGAGACGAGTACTGAAGAACATCGCTGATGACATCACCATCATTCTCAAACCAGCAGACAAAGGTGGCGCCATCGTCATACAAGACAAAGGGACCTATTACACGGAATGCCTACGCCAACTTGCTGACAACAGGTACTACCAACCCATACAACAAGATCCCATGAGACGCTTGACAAACAGAATAAAAAGCCTGACAGTTGAAGCTGAATCAGAGGATTGGATCACACATGATGAAGCAGCTAGATCCCCGCATCCTGTATTTCTACTGTCTCCCCAAGATTCACAAGGGCACTACCCCCCTCCTGGACGTCCTATCGTATCAGGTATTAACTCTTTACTTGAACCCTTGAGTCAATTTTGTGATTTTTTTCTCCGACCCTTGGTGACCAGCACCCCCACCTGCCTAAGAGACACTACAGATGTTCTGAACTTGATACAACAGTTCGAATCACCTGAGTCAATTGATCTGCTCGTCACTTTAGACGTGGAAGCCCTTTACACTAATATACCTCAGGACGCCACTATAACAGTCCTTGAACATGCTCTGCAGGACCTTGATCCCTGGCCTTGCATCACCCCCATATCTTTCATCTGCGATTGTGCCACCATTGCCCTAAAAGAGAACTTCTTTGCCTTTGACAACAAACTATACCACCAGATACAAGGTACTAGTATGGGGAGCACCTTCGCGCCGAGTCTGGCCTGTCTCTATATGGCCAACTTCGAAGAGGAACACATCAGGAAACCAACCAACCGTTTTCAGAACAACATCCTACTATGGCGACGTTATATTGATGACATCATAATTTTTTAGAAAGGGGGCGAAGAAGACTGCTTATCCTTTTTTAATTGGATGAATACCATCAATCCTTTCCTCAAATTTACAGGCACTATGTCACGACAATCAATCCCTTTTCTAGACCTTCTCATCTCCCTCAAAGAAGGTACATTGATGACAACTAACTACAAAAAACCAACGGATAGGAATAGTCTCCTCCTCTACCAGAGTCATCATCCCAAAGCACTAAGGGACAATCTTCCCGTTGGACAATTTTTACGTTTGAGAAGGAACTGTAACACACTTAGTGAGTTTGAAACTCAAGCAGGTGCCCTCACAAAAAACCTCTCCGAGAGACAGTATCCTAACAAGATCATCAAACTTGCTCATAAAAGGGCTAGGAATAATCACCGAGATGCACTGCTAGAAATTAAAACAAAAACCGATACCAACACTCTCACATGTGTAACTTCCTTTACTCCCAATTCAAACAAAATTCAGAAAATAGTGAGAAAACACTGGAAAATACTGAAGACGGGCCCCTTTGACCGAGGCCCTCCTCCTTTGTTTGCGTTTAAACGCACACAAAATCTTAAGGACATCTTGGTACACACCCGTCCCAAAAACACCATCAGACCACAACCGACATTATGGACACTACCCCCAGTAACGGGTCATTTCCCATGTGGCTCATGCACAGCCTGTCCACAAACCAAAACATCAAAAGAGCTAGATATGGGACCCACGAGACATTGGCAGCAAAAGATGCCATACCAACTGCAACTCAAAAAACTGTATATACTTGATCACATGCCCCTGCGGATAGAAATATATAGGGATGACAGCAAGATCAGTGAAAATCCGCATTGGAGAGCACAAAAGCACGATTCGTTGCAAAAGAACGAAGACCCGCTTACAAACCCACTTTCTGGAGAATAACCACCCACCAGAGAGCCTTCAATGGACTGTCATAGAACAGAATCCACTATGGACACCTACAGCCCTGTTTAAGACCGAACAATGCTGGGTGTTTAGACTAAAAAGTAACATCAACGGTCTGAACGACGATATACCGTGGAATGATTTATCATCTTAAACGCAACGTCCACTCTGTCTTAATAATATCCGTCTCAGTACCCTCACCCTAGACACCTCCTATGAATCACTTGATTTTAATAATTTCTTGTGCAACCCCGATTCAGACCTGTTATTCACTACTGCACAGTTGATTACCATGAATCGTGCACACACACTTACTTTAACCCATACGCTGAGAAAGCACAGAGTACGCACTCCTCTGGTATCTCTCAAGATATCCAATAGTGCACATTGCAATATATTCCCACACAAGGGGTCCTTACTCTGCTAGCCTACTGGCACTTTTTAGATTCGCTCTGGGAGTGACTTACCACAGAACTGGTCTTCCCTTTTCAGTTACATTGGGCCTCAACGTTCTTGAAAAAACACTGCTATACTATACCAGTCTATGGCCACAACCGCCCCATATCCTCTTAATATCTCCAAAGTTGACCAATACACACACGTCTGTCAGTGTACAGCCATGAGAATTGTTCTCACAATCTGGCAATTACACTATTGTTGTATTTAGCGATTAGGAGGAGAACTTTGTTCTTACAATATCTATGAACTGTCACAAGCCGTTAGACTCTATCCATAGTTCTACTCGATCATCATGCCCGCCTACACTTTAGTTCTCCCGTCTCAGCACCATTCCAAGACGGCCGCCACTGTACCCGGGCAGCCACTGTACCTGCTTTCACTGTCCCCGCCCCGCCTCTTCCCTCTGGGTCTTGCAGCAATGAGGATCTGCCCTTTAAAACTGCTCTCCTCCCACATGCATTTCACCGACGACCCTGGAGGAAGAACAGGTTTCCAGACTGAACAAGAAGGGGAACACGTAAGTCTTTTCATCCCGCTGCTGCCAACGAAGGTAACACGCCAAACTCTCGGCTCTCCCCGTGCCTGCACTAATTGTATTTTGTTCCTCTGCTTTTTTCTTTTTTCTTCTGTGTTCGTTGTGCGCGTCTGTTCCCCCTTGCAGTTGACCCTTCTCACCAGATGGTCGACGCCGGCACAGACTTTCTCAATAACAGGGAGGGTATGACTGTTTGCTTTATGTCCTTTATTACAGATTACACTACCCTTTGAAATGTCGCCTCCACTACGGGGAGTATTTACGATTCTCAAATAGCTTTCGAACTCTATTACAACGAGGCTTATTAACCTGTCTCCCACTCTTTTTAGGTTCCACATCATTCTATAAACAATATGTACCTTGTCACGATGCATACGGCATATACGTGTTTTGTCTGTCGCTTTCTCCAACACTAGCCAGTGCCTTTATTTCTCCCTTAACAACACGCCACCATGGAAGCTGATCACGTGGCATTTTTTAATTTTTTAATTCCAAGCAAGGTTACAAATGCTACCACTCCTGCTTATATCCTATCCCTTGAGTTTTCATGGTCCTATCTCCATTTACAAAGATCTGCCTCGGCACTTTTTCATCTACCGCCATCAGAATCACTGTGATCAGGTCCGTTCAGTGGACACTTTAGCTGTTCTCAATTGATGTCCTGCCCCTCTCCCTGTGTTCCATGGACCTAGTGAAACACTCCCTTTCTATCACATACGCATACTCATGAGTACCCCACCTGGTAGTGTGATCACAATCCGATCCTTACCTGTATCTGTCTCACCTGCAGGCTCATGTCTCTAGAATACACAGAGTGACACATGTAGTGTTGATGTTGTTACACCCCTGTCACATGACCAATATCATGTTGTTTCTTCCCCTTTTCCTTTTTTCCCCCCTCTTCTCTCTCTGTCTCCACCAGGTTTCGAGCATGGGACACGAATAAGACGTGCCCAATTACAGTATCTGTGACACTCATCTGTCATATGGTAACAAGGGAATATAGGGTGTCTTCCACCCTGACTCCCCTTTCTCTTCTTTCTCTTACGATGAAGCGCTAAGGGATTCATTAGGGACCACAGGAAGCGCGAAACATGTCGACCACCCACTACTCACCCACTATCTCATTTTAGATTCACATACAGGTTGAGAGTAGCGGGAGAATAACTTTACCTTCCCCTACTCATTCCAGCGCGATCAGCGCCTCCATCCCCAATCTATTTTTAAAACTGATCCTGAGGACTCGTGAATAAAACTACAAGGGTACCAACGGGTCATTTTATCTCACCACTTCCCACCCAACCCACACACCCACATGCATAACTGCGGCTACTCCTAAAAAGATCTCCAACAGGGTGCCCTCGAAGAGGGCCTGTGAGGGACTGCAGCGCCAACCCCACAAGGAGCATTGCGCAATGATGATGCTTTGCACCCGCAAGGGTGTGTGAAGGCACAACTAACACCCGCACAGGAGTACTATTACCCTATTCTACACACATTCTAGAACCTACCTTTTGAGACACCCACCCCTAGAAGCAGTTCCGACCTGGACTGCCAGATTTCATACTCTCCTCTCCCTTTAGGAACTGATACCATTCTTAGTGTTTTCGGTAAGTCACTACCTGTAAAGATGTTTCTTTACTTTATTGCACGTTAGGAGGCTACCTATCTTTAATCATTTTTTCCTGCTTTTAATAACGCTAGAAATGGACCAGTCACTAAAAAATGTGATGGGATTGGGCCCAATTTAGGCCCGTGCAAATGTGCATTTAAATAAAAGTGGCGCACTAATGGCCTCACTTTTGTCCAGGCGACAAAAAGTGGGTGCAAAAAGCCTGCTGTGCATTTACCAAGTGAGCTGCGTTATTGCACCCTTTTTACAATATAGTGAAATGCAAATATTTTTGTATCATTTTTGCAGGATATTTCAACATTTTTCTGCTGTGCTCTCGGAGGTGTATTGCCTGCAACTATAACAAGCAAGCTCTGGATGCACTCGGTGCTAATTTTAAAATGGCCACAAAAGCTGTTTGCACCCACTTTACCTCTAGCACAAGGATTTACACGTGGCTTTGTGCATCAGCATAGATTTCTGGACGTGTATTGAGCTCGTGCCCTGTGACTAATTTTAAGTGTGATTTTCAGTGAGTTATTTTGTCTCCGCAGGAGTTGATTCTTACAGACTGCAAGTGATCACCAAGAATTTCAAGCTAGAACCCCAATTATGATCGTTCCATTGAAGTTAGTTCCCTCTGTGTGCCTGCGTTGGTTTACCCAAATGATGTGGCCCTCCTCTCTTCCCTTCCCCCTCACCCCTGTGCCATGTCAAACATTTCAGGCATTATTATTTCTGTAATTCTGTTTTTTTCTAGCAGCATATATTCTACTGATCCCATGATCTGTGCTGATTGCAGATAGCCTGTGGTTTAAAAAGCCTTGAAGTTTGTCTAATGCAACAACTTGTAAAAATGTGCGTTCAATTTCACTTCATGGTGCTTAGAACGCAGGCATCTGTTAGTCCACAGCATGAAGCTTGTGAAATAATTTGCCCAATATGTATCCATTCCCCACCGCTGAATGTATTTTTGAATAATCATATTTATTTACACAACATGAAAACATTAAATCGTTTTTTGGTATTATTTGACTTCACTTATTATAGCATTTGTATAATTGAATACCTTTCTGCATGCTCTTGCACAGAAGCCTGAATGCGCGTTAAATCATTGGCCCGGTGCATTAATGGTCCAGGAATGTACTCGCACCACTATGTACCACCAGCTCCAGATTAAATGCCTGCCACGCAGTGTTTAATTTGTAAGAAACTGAAGTACCGGGACACTACGTTTTTGTAGAAGGATGCAGGTAGCACTGCCACATGATAAAAGCATCAAAGGCACCAATGGGAAATTAGTTTGCTGGCTCCTTCACTGCGGGGTCTTTTAGAAATATTTGTTTTTGTTTATTCGGTACGTGAGAACGCTTATTTCTTTCCCAAGACACATGGAGGAGCGTTACCGATGATCACTTCTGCACTCGGCATACAGGATCTACATTTTGAGCATACACAACGGTATTTTCACATAAAATGTGGGCTCGTACCGGTCATTCATTTACACTTGCATTTGGTTTACAATGCATATATTTCCCCATGAAACCAGTGATCCCTAAAGAAACGTGTATATTTGTTCTTGGTTGACTTTCCCTGGTTTTGAGAAGCCGAAATTAGAAGCATGTGCATAGCAAACAGCTTAGATATAGGGAGCATACTCACATTGTTTAAGTGTCTGCCTATTTTAGCTAGGTCCTAGATGGGGCATTTTTGGACGTTTTGAGTGCACATTTGTGCAGCGGTGTGCATTATTTGCAGCAGTGCACAATGGGTGTTGTCTGCAGCAGTGTCCGAGAGCGGCACATCTTAGTTATAGTACATGGTTTCCTTTTCATGCGGCAAACATGTATTCCTAAACCAGACTGCAGGACCCAGGGCCGTTTCTACCATTAGGCAAGACTAGGCGGCCGCCTAGGGCGGCAAAAGGAGGAGGGCGGAAAAAAACATGAGTTTTTGTATATCTAATGCATTAATTCTTGTAGCCTGGGTGACAGGGAGAGAGAGTGATGGTAGTAAAAGGGATGGGCGTCATTTTTCAATTCTCGCCTAGGGCGGCAAAACACCTAGAAACGGCCCTGGCAGGACCTAGTGTGTAGTAATTGTATAGCTCTTAAATCCCTAGCAGCACGGCAGCTAGGATAATGTGCTGCTTGGCTACACACTTGTAAAGTCCAAAAGACGAGACGTATTGGCTATGCAAAAGCTTGTGTTTTTACCGGTCTGTCACCACTAGGTTGTACCTGGCAGTGACGGACAGAAAGAAAGGAAAGCCACCTGACCATTCAACTCTAAATAGGTCAGATGGCTTACTTCTGATGGCACGTACTCTATCGGGCGTCAAAGGAAATTTTACACTGACAGGTAAATTTTACTCCAGCATAAAACTTGAAGTGCACCAGAATCAAAACAAGCATTAAAAATGAAATTGGTCTCGCATTTCATGAAGTTAAAGCCATTTGCTTTGCTATACAATACCATTAGCAAAGCAAATGGCTTTAACTTAATCAAAGGTGAGACCTATTGCATTTTCAATGCTTGTTCTTTGCTGCCACCATCATCCTCTCCATTGTGAGCAGCTTACCCACATGCATGGCTCCTTCATCCTCCAGGTCCCAGACCTGCCATTCTACACAAACTAGTCATGCATTGTTAGGTTATCCAGCCTGTTCATCACTACATCCACCTTTCCATCTATAGCTTTCAGTCCTGCCTTCAAGTCGAAGAGCAACAGTTTAGCTGCCCCATCCACCATCTGGACCACTGTAGGGTCAGGCTCACACAAACTGATTGAAATCTCCTGCTCATGCATTGTTGAAAGTAGAGTTTGCCCTGTTTTTGGCCAGTATTTTCCATAGTGACTTGCTAGGCGTAACCCAGTATTATCCCCAATTGCACCGTGAACCTACACCAACAGGATCATTTCAGCATATTGCGGGCAGTACCAATTCTGTGCTGTCTTCTTCCGGCACCATGCATCACTCACTAATTTCCAAAGTTTTGTTGGTGTGAGCTTCACCACAAATGGCATTGATGTGGAGTGTTTTCCAGGCTTAGTGACTCTAATAAAGGGCCTGCTTGGCCCCCATGGCACTGTAAGGTCTACAAACGGTTGTAAGAGGGAACAACGCATCCAATCACTTTGCATGTTTTAACTACGCTGTCTTGTCCACGACAGCGTCTTTATCACGCATTACTTTACCACGCATCCCTTTACAATGAATTTCATTGTTAAAGGCATGATTGGTAAAGGTAAATGATTGCTAAAAGTTACATCCCAGCCACCCGCCCTGAGCCCTAAAACCCGCCCCCAGCCCTAAAAACTACTCCGACCCCAGCCTTAAAAACGACCCCGACCTCCCGCCCTGGATCCTAAAACACGACCCAGCCTGAAAAATACCACAACTATAACCCAACCTAAAAAAACATAAAAACTACTCACCAAGACGCCGCTCCTTCCATTATCGTCCATGCCGGAAGTCTCCAACACCTCCCACTCCCAGCCCACTCACTCCAATGCTAGACCACTCACTCGCGTTCTCTCCAGCACCTTTCCAGTTCCCACCCTCTCCTCTGGCTCATGCACATGTGATGCTTTGTAGAAAGTGAGGAAAAGCTGAGCCCAGGAGACAGGAAGTGAAAGAGCTAAAATAAAGAACTCAAGAACTGCACCCTCAGAGCACAAGGCCCTACACGGCTCTGCACTACTCCAGGCACCAGAGCTGCAGGAACACCAGGTAAGGGGAGAGAAAGCGCCACGGCTGATGACCAGACAACGCAGCGCTATCACATTCTGTGAACACCAGTACCAGAGCCTCGTGGGAATGTGGCGAGGTTACAGAACTCAGGCGTTGCCACCTGCGCACGACACCAGAGAGAGGCTGTCAATCGCCCACTGTTCAGATACCCCCTCAGAAAGAAAGCACTGGAGAGCTTAAAACGGGGGAGGGAGCATTGCCACGCACATTCCTTTACTGCCTTTACAACGGAAATCATTATAAAGGAATATGCATGGTAAAGGCATATGCGTGGTAAAGGCAAGCGTGATAAACTCTTGCACTTAAACGGCACTTGTGATTTACACCACATTGTTAATGCCATTTCCCCCACAACCATATGGGCACTATTTTATCAGCCATAGGGCCTCCCACATTGATCGGAGCCACAGCACCATCAGCTATTGTTCAAAATATGTGGTGACAGGTGGAGTGGGAACCCCCATCGGCCAGCTGCAAAACCCTTGTGGCAGCGCCCCCCCCATACTCACCCACAAGTTGGATGCCTCATGGCTGCGCATCTAGTCACCCGGGAGTTACCAATGATGCCAGGCCCTGCTGGCCTTGCATCGTGCACCACTGTCGGCCACACGCAGGCACAGGATTGTTCATGGACGTCGCGTCGCACCGCATCGCCTGTGCTTTGCCCACGTTGGATCCTGACTTGAGGCAAGAGAGGGGATAGCTGGATGCAGTTTGTCTTACTAAAATTGGAGCACCACAGTTAGGCAACTATCTGGGCATGCACAAAGATCCGGCCCCATAACAAGAGGCTTGACTGAAGTGATCATAATATCAGTTTGAAAATAGTATTAAGAAATATTTAGATGTGAATCCAGAATAATATATATTTCTGTCAAATGACAGAATTTAGTTTAATTTACAATACAGATTGCTTAGCACATTTCCCTGAAGATACAGAAAGAAAAAAATAGAACGCCTCAAAAGTGTGTAAAAAGGTTAACGAAAAATCTGTCAGGAGAATGTTATCTGGAAAGTATTGTTGTAGATTAATAAACCATGGCCCTACAAGGGCAGAGGAATCAGGACCTGCCTGGAAAAAAAATGTTTTAAAAGAAGTAGGAGACTCAAGAAATATAGAGTAACTCGTAGAAAACTTTAGTAGATTTCATCAGCCAGACATTTGTCAACATTAGATAATAGAATAATTAAAGGTTAAAATCAGTATTTCCTTTTGAATGGTGCCATGGCAGTCAGACTGACTTACAGGGCAATCAGGCAGTGACCGATGGGCCGGTCTGATGGATCAGTGTCCGGGGCTGGTTTTTTCGCTGTTTGTGGGCCTTTTATATGGTCCGCAGAGCTGGTTTATATTGTTTATTTCCCTGATATTAAAATAAAAATTCGTAACAAACTTACATCCATGCAGTCTTCCATACCGTGCAAAACACTTATACAGCGTGTCTTTACAGGTTCAAAACTACCCCAAATTGCAAGCGTGAGCCCCTTTTTTAACGTTCTAAATCCCCAATAGGGGCCACTTTTATTTTAAAGCGGGTCTATTTTCTGGCCCAGTCAGTCCCTGCATGGCACCATCATTAGTACCCAATCAGATCTGCGTCAGTGAGCAAATAAAAACACTGGTATCTTCCAAACTGCATAGAGAGGGAAGAATATCTGTGAAGATATTAGCTCAGAACAGCGCAGTCATTGCGGATCAATTTTCCCCAAATATAGAAGGATATTTCTGTCAGCTAGAAGTCCTGCCAGTTCGTATCACTGAAAGAAATTCCTTTCTAGATGCCCAAGAAGTAGGCAGTCTGAAAGAAATTACTAAGGCCCACAGTCTGAAAAACATGCAAAAGGCATTTTCAGCACAATTAGAGAAATACCTTAAAATTGTTTTGGGATTTGTGGTTTCTTTTTATTTTTGTCTATAGCACCACAGCATGTTATCCAGTAAGTGCTCAAGATGGCAGACAAAAGAGAAGCATCACTTTTTCTGATACTTGATCTCTCTGCAGAATTAAATATCCCCCTCCCCCCATCTTGATCACGTGGGTAGAACAGGTCTTGAGCACCTCAGAAGAAGCTCTTTGGCGGTTTTGATTCTTTCTAAGATTGGAGAAGGGTTGGCTCCGAGAAGAGCGTGCGAGACTCCGCGGGACTTACTGCAGGTGCTGGGAAGGAGGAGCATCGCTGCTGCCGCTGTCCTGGCCGTGCTGGGGAGTCCCGAGTCCCGGGTCCGCGGCGTCCTTTCTGCTGTTTGGGGCGGCTCCTCGTGGCTTGGTGTTTGAGCGTTTACCCGTTGCGTTTGCGAGGAGGCCATCGGGGGCTCGAGGTGACTGCCTGACATGGAGGCGGAGGAGGAGTGGAGATCACTGGGGGGACCGCTGCATGAAAGACAAGAGGGGCGCACATTTTAATTAAGGAGTTGAAGTCCCAGGAATCCTTTTTGCTGTACACACCTGCCCCTGGGATAGAGCAACGCCTCCCCTATTGACGCTACTTACTCCATCACTACTTCCCCTGCGCGGGAGCGTGCGGGAGCAGCCCGGGCCGTCTGCGGGCTGTTCGGGGGTCGGAGAGGCCGGGCTGGGCCATTCCCTATTCTCCATTCGCCTGTGGCTTCAGAACTGTACTACATCTGCCACAGTAAGTGTTGCTGGGGACATCACTAATATGGCTGCTCGGGGAACAAGGAGCAATACATTGGCCAGTAGAGGGTTGGTTAATGGCACTTTAGACGATTTTATCATTAGAGCAAACTCAGTGATTGACCAGGGTATTATCCTTATGGAGCACAGAGTGTCTCAGGACCTAGCAATGGCTAAACGATCTTCCTTGGGCCATTTTGCCAGTGCTCAGACGCCTGTGCATGACAATCATATCAATACTACCTGTGTCCCAACCCTGGTACATGCTCCTCAGGACGACGGCCACATCTATTCAACTATAGGCTTCCCAATTCCAGAGGCAACTGCGGCAATTGTGGTACCAGAGGTTTCATCTTTGCCTACCACGCCCGTGAAATCACCGGCAAATCCATCGAGGGGGGATCAAAGAGCGGCAAAATGCAAGAGGAAGCGGGCTGCCACTAAAGTGATTTGTCACAGGAAGACCAGAACAGCGAAGGGCCGGACTAGCAGTGTTGCATCCTTAAAACCCAAGGGTGGTCCTACCTTGAATGACTCAATTGGCTCGGACACTGACTTATCCCTGTCACCTCCAGCTTCAAAAGGACCCATGACTCCGGAGCAGGTTCAGTGTATGGGGGAGGCAAGGGGGAGGACGATATCCTCATAGAGAGACTAGGGTCCTTGCTAAAGACAGCGCTTGATCCGTTAGATTGTGGTAAATAAAATATTACGCTGTCAGACTTTTAAAATATAAATAAGATCATGCATAAAGCAAGAGGCTGAGTCTGTGGTATCAGGTTCATAAAGGGATTTATTCCATTAACTCGAGTCAAAGGGAGAATATTTCCATCACCAAAAAAGGATCTGGACGGGACTGAAAAGTATTCTCAATATTCTCAAAACATTATTCACAGAGTACAGTATATATACATTTCTCAATTGTACGTAAGCAAAAGAGCAAGAGAGAATGAGATAAGAGCATGTGGGCGTGTAAGTAGGCGTGAAGGTGGGCGTCCATGTGGGCGTCCACTTGATGATAATGGGTAATTTGTCATGTGTGGGTGGATACCTGGAGGGGGTTGCGTGATCTGCTGGAATTGTACTGGAACTTTGCCTTACTTGTGCTCAACTCGATCATGACGTGTAACTGACGTGGGGCTAGAGGGAGAAAGGGACTTGACATTTAGCTCTACATGTGGAGACAAAAAGTCTGGGGGGTCAATTCAACCTAATCCCAAATCATATCTAACATCCTATGTTTAAAGAACTATGTTATCCACAAGGGAAGGGCTCTCGGACAAAATCTATTCTATACTGACTGTGAGTGCGTGCACAAGCGTCTAAGTGTCTACATGAGATGCGAGGGCAGAAATCGTCCATAGTAACAGGGCTATGAATTACTTGCATAAAGACAGAGAAGCCGGGCCTTTGCTCGGTAGCTGGCAGGATGTTTACTTAAACTACTAGACAGGAATGCATTGGATAGGGACGGAGCAGATAATTTCGAAGGTGAAATACAGTTTTTGGCAGGCAGCAAGCTGATGTCAGGCTTCGTGGGCCGCGCAGGGAATGAGACAAAGTTCATGGTCACAGATGCAGGCTCAGACTGGAGCTTTCAGAGGCAGAAGGCAAGAAGAGTTTGACGACAGAATCAGGGCCTACTTGCCTGAACTGTAAAATGGCATAAGTGAACCATATAAAGCCGGTGGCCTTTCATACTTAGAAATAGAATATCCGGCCCATTCATGGCGGATCTGAAAGAGGACATGTTGACGGTGGACGCACATGTGTTTGCGTCTTCATAACTGGAACTGGAGGGAACATACATGTACTTGTGATTCATACATGAAACCGTTGGGGTCCAAGATAGGGGACATAACTGATCATAAAAATCCATATTTCCACATTCCCTCCTTGTCCCCTACTTGCCCGTCAAGAGATATCAATCTTCATCAATCCATTGATCTGTTCATATAACATCATTTGTTCTTCTTTTTTCTTCCGGGATGAATGAAATCTTGGTGGTGGAATACACGATGTGGCACACAGACCACAAATCGCTGGTCCACATTGTAGGCATAAGCAGCAACTGAATAGTATGAGAAAGCCAATACCTAGGAAGGATAGGACCCTCCATCCAAAGGTAGATAATACACTCCAAAACCAACCGGACCAAGTCCAGGTGCCTGGATTCTGGTGTATCTGGCTTACAATCTTATGAAGGCGAGTTATGGCTTTATATACAGATGGCGAATTTTCTGGTATGAAAAATGCAACAGCTTGATTTGATGACCCTACAAGCTCCGCCCCTATCGGCCAGGATAACGTCAAGGACAAGACTATTTTGAAGCACAACAATCCGCATAGCAGACTGCTCTTCTGTTAAATTGCCTAAGGCGGAAATAGTTTCGTTCACTACTGCTTCAAGGGTTCTGGTTAATCTATGTATCAGCTTACTATTGGTAACTGTACCTATATAGGGAAAGAAACCTTTATTGAAATCTGTGTATTTTTCCCATGCTGTTTCAGTGTAATCGACAATTGGGAGATCTCTCTGCTGTCTATTGTGTACTAAATGAGTATTTCTATGATAATCAGGAGGAGCTAGGAAAACAGGTGGTAGGAGGAATGCTATGTAACAGGTACCATCCCAATCTAGAGGTAGGCGTATATATGCGGTCTGGCCACATATAAAGTAGGAATGACGAGAAGCTCTAAATGTAGACTTGCCTTGATCACTGAATTTTATTACAGTGGTGCATTTACTATGGCCCATGTGTATGGAGCCATTCTTTCTTATACATAATTCCCCTTTTACTGGGAATACGGACATGGCGGGCAAGATTGGTGTAGCTTCAGATTCAACGTTCAGGATCATGAGGTTAAGTGTAAAATTACCTAATCCATATACTTCATTTCTTAGATCAGTTCCTGTTCTTTTGGGAAGTCCCTCCTTGTTAGGGTAGCAGACTTTAAGCAAAAACTAAATTCAGGTTTCCTCATACCCAGTTGTCTTGATAAACTGCGGAATTCGAATCTAGGGAATTAATCAAACTAAACCATGCTCCACAGGAGCCATTGTGTGTGAACGGATAGAGAAAGAGGGGCAAAACTCCCTTATAGTTCTGATAGGGGGGGAGTCGGCCACAGACCCAGCAGTCTGTAGCATTGCTAGTCTGATGTGAATGGTGCAGCATCTGAATAAAGGTATTGTTGCGTAAGGCAAGTCGATATGATAGCTCATAGGATGGCAGATCACTAAATGTGTGCTTTATGGTATCATTAGTGGAGGAGTATAAGAGTGAGGCAATAGGAGGAAAAATAGCATGTAGTATTAAGCTGATACATATTATCGTGATGCACATCTTGCTCTTTGTTTTTAATATTATAGTCCAAGATCTTATGCAAGCCAGAATACATGTTCAACCGCTTCACCACCTAGTGGACTTAATTGATCAAACGGGTTCTGACTTTTTTTAGATCTAAGTTTAGCTTTGTGGAAACTGCTGGGGAGTCTCCTCTAGAAAATGGTGTTCAAAATCCAAAATTCAAGTTCAAAGTCTTTTTCCTTTGTAAAAGAGTGGTGAAGGTGCACTTTGACTTTAACGGCCGTCCCCGTGGTCCAGAGCACTGACTTTGGCGCCTTCCATCCAGGAGCGATGGAGTATTCTTTGACCTGGGTGTTGTCAGGGAAGGCGGCAGCAACCTGCGAACAACAAGAGAGTAGTGCAGACATCAAGGAAGCCAGGTAATCTGTCAGCATGTTATTATCTTTTAGGTATTGGAGTGCCCCACATATTTGGTGGTCTACCAAAGACCACTTCATAGGGAGATAAGCCTGTTCTAGAATGAGCTACCATTCGCATGTAAAAGAGGGCAACCGGCATTATGATTATGTCTTTCTACAAGGCCTGCTGCTTCAGGATGTCGCACACAATGGAATTTCCAGGTATACCCTAACAGAAGGGACACCTGCTTCATTAGTACCAGGACATATTTGTAACCTCTACATCTGTTTATTTGGATATAATCCATTTGGAGCACTTCAAAAGGGTGGTCAGGTGGATGGAATCCACCTTGTTCCATCGGAATGCCTTTACCTGGATTGAATTGGCAACAGATCATACATGTTCTGACCTTTTGTTTCGCTGCTGCACGCAGGTGCTTGTTGAACCATATATTCTGTAAGCTATCTATCATTGCTTTCTCTCCTAAGTGTGCAGGACTATGTGCGGTATTTATGATTATTTGTACCATTGAATCAGAAAGAAACCATGGGGATTTGCCCTTTGTCATCCAACCTTGATCAGTCAGTACCCCTCCTTGTTCCGATCATTTCTTTAATTCGTCTACAGTAGCATGTGTCTGTATGTCTTGTACATCCTTGGAAGGATCCCTAACTGTCATGGCTTTGGACACTTATTGAACCTGTAACTTTGTCATGTCTAGTGGGGTCTGAGCTGTCTGTTTAGCAGTTCGGTCTGCCAGATCATTGCCTTGGGGAAATGGTATCTGTGGCTCTAGTATGTGCTTTACATTTTAGGATAGCTATGGCTGTTAGTAAATGTATCGCTTCCAGAAGGGCTTGAATATGGGGGCCATGCTGTATCTTGGCCCCATGAGAGGTCAAGAAACCTCTTTCTCGCCAGAGAATCGGTGTAAATGTTTACTCTCAGGTGCTTAGCTCTTATGCACGCTTGTGTCAGGGTGATGAGCTCTGCTGCTTGTGCTGACAATATGTCTATTCTTTTAGTCTCTATTATTACAGTATCAGTAGTCACTGCATATGCTGCCACTAATTCTCCCGCCCCTGTCCTCATGCATGAGCCGTCAACTTATAGTGTTAGGTCGGGGTCTGGGAGTGCAACGTCTGTCAAGTCTTGTCTTGGTTTAGTCACGGTATGTATTACTTCAACACAGTCGTGTGGTGAAACGCTTTCTGTACTGGAGGGCAAAAGGGTAGCAGGATTCAGTATGTTGCATCGTCTGATCTCTGTGTGGTTGAAATAACGTTGGCTCATAGCCTGTCAGTCTAGCTACAGTCAGGTGTTGTGTTTGTGTCCGGTTCAAGAGAACCTCTACTGCGTGTGGTACTTGTACTGTCAGGGGGTGGCCCAGCACTATCGAGTCACTTTGTCTTATGGCTAAGGCCGTTGCTGCAACTGATTTTAGGCACGCAGGCAAAGCCTGTGCTACTGGGTCTAATGTACTAGAAAAATAAGCACAGGGCTCGTGTTTTCCTGCATGATCTTGTGTTAGGACAGATAGTGCTGTTCCATCCCGCTCTGTCACAAAAACATAAACGATTTGTTGTAATCAGGGTTTGCTAAAACTGGTGCTTGACATAAAGCTCTCTTTAATTCTTCAAATGCCACAGTGTGTTCTTGTGTCCAAGGGAGGACTTTAGTAGAAGCTGTATTAGGGGCTTGGACTAATTCCCCTGAAAGATCACAATAAAACATGAGAAAAAGGGGAAAACACCATACCTATTTCCTTGGCTTAATTTCTAAGGGGGCTAATTTCTAAGGGGCTTAATTTCTTAAGGGGCTAGCGGGAAGCGAACCTCCTCAGGGGCCAGCAGAAAGCCAATATTCTCCTCCTTCCCCCCCTTTTTGACAGGAGGAAATCTGAAACAGATTTCACTGCTGTCAAACACTATCAAACCCTGTGTCTTGTCAACACTATTAATCCCTGTGTGTAGCTACTGGGCGTAAGCAAAATTATAGGAGATACACAGCGTATTTGAAACGGCGAGAAATCCTTCAAATTAATGTACAAACCTCATTGTGTTAGCTCATAAGCTGGCCAAATGACATCTCATATGCAAATGTCCCTATTACATGAACCTACACCAACCTGAAGTCAATATTAATGCTAGTAGGCCCTAATAGGAATGCTAAATTACCTAAATATTCGGAAAACCAAGTTTAAGAACAGTTGTTAATGTTGATAATTAATAATTTATCTGCTAAAGAAATCAGTCATTTTGCAATAATTTCCACCTATACAATAAATAGCCTAATTTAAAAACAAGTCAACTTTTGGGGCCACCACTTACAAGAATGAGCTTACTAAAGCAAACTTTAAAAAGGAAATCCTGTCAGATATTTTCTCATTACCCTAAATACCGAGCCTCATTTGTCACTCTGTGGTGGCAGTCCTTATTTAAAACAGGCCTTCAAGAGTTAAGATGCGAGTGTACAGATCATAATTGTTCCTCAATGTCCAATCTGGAAACATATGACCGAGGCTGCCTGTCTATAAGAGAAAGGCAGTCATGTGAAAAATATTTTAGTCTTACATAATTTTTCCTTTTATTTCATTCATCTCCAACACCAATTAGACATACACTGATAACGTGTTGTCTGCTATTTTGACAGCATGATAAAGGTAATATCACGTCTGTGAAATTTAGTAATTGTGAACAAGTTCCAGCCAAGCGCTGTGCAAAGATCGCCGTCGTCACGACTATCTCTGTACTTGCACAGGAGAACTTGGTATTAAACGCTAAACAGACTGGTCAATACAACACAAAAACAAAACATATATAAAATACATATGCCAAGCCATCAGTATACCAAGCACAGAAAGCATAGACAGTTGCACTAACATATATAAATGAGCAGCGATGCGCAATTACAGTACCTACAGCTCAGAGGCGAACATTCTGGCCTGCTTAATTTGTCAGGCTTATAATCAATAATTCATTTACCTGCCCTATACACCCCCATCTGAAATCACCGTGTCAAGTCTGACACACAGAATCAGCAATAATAATCAAAAACGAAGAACACACGAACCTGTTTGTTTTCTTTTATAAAAACAGAATCAGCAATAATAATCAAAAACGAAGAACACACGAACCTGTTTGTTTTCTTTTATAAAAACAAAATCAGCAATAATAATCAAAAACGAAGAACACACGAACCTGTTTGTTTTCTTTTATAAAAATGAGCTATGCATCTTCGTCAACACAATGTACCTAATGTCCCAGACGAAGACGCACCTCTCATCTCTCCTCACAGACTGTTAACCACTGGATCATTTATCCAATGCAACTGGTGGCAGCTTGTGGCCACAATTCAAAAATGTCTGAATTTGAAAATCGTTTTTATATAGGCACATAGCCCTTAAAATTCCAAGCAAGAGCAACATTTTACTTTCTGGCCAGAAGCAATATAGCAATTGCTAAAAAATAAAACAAATCTTCTCCATATACATTTCCTCGGGACACTTGTTTTGCACAGAATAGAACAAGGGAATCTTTCTCGACTTACATTTCTCAGCTGCCCTGTCTTATCAGAGAAGTTAAAAATAGCCCCTCAGCGCGGCCTGAGCCTGGGCTGCCAGCCATCTTTTTTTGTTTTTCTTACTCCTTGCCCCCAAGGCTCTCCGCCTGCAGGCATTACACAGATGCGATGTCAGAGAAGCTTTCTAAGCAGTGCCTCTGTTCTGCTCCTCTCACCGGCCCCCACCTACGCTGGCTACAAGGTCAGAATCTGTCTCCGATTTCTGTATCACATACTGCTCTACACAGCCCCCACCTTCTCCTCACTCTGAAGCTGTCAAAGACAAAAAGACTACTCAATTCCATAAAAACTGCAATAATTCGCTCAATTGAAAAATTATTTTTACATACAATTTGCACTCAGGGGGTCATAATCTCACCGACTTGACCCAGCACATTGGCTCACTGGACCACCAAGAACACAAACCTGTATTCTTGAACAATTTGCAAATTCGAAATACCCACAATTCTTTTTTTTTTTTTTTTTTTTTTTTTCAAGCTAAACTTTTCAAAAATTACTCTTTCATAAGAGTGTTTCGTTGTCCATCTACTTGTTCTGCTTTTACTCGGATACCTTCCTCAACTAACATATTTTCTCGAACTTTATTTGAATTCTCCTTACTCTTCTCTTCCTGTCTACGTGCTTTTTCCGTACGTCTATACGATTCTTTTCGCCATAAATCAATGACGTCTTTCTGTTACTGTCCGGCTATCTTTTTCCATAATTCTTCTTCTACTCTCATGATGCAATCTGCATCCCATGTCCCAACTGCGGGCCACCTCTGACTTTCTGGTAAATCCTTGGTGTAGTTCACCCATAAATCAAGAAATAATACGGCATCTAGGCCATGCTTATGATACATAAAGTACCCTGGAGTGTCCCTAGGTGGAATGGGAACAGCTTCTTCGAGTACCCCTTTTCTAGTTGTGATCTGTCTTAATTTCGAAAAGAGCGGCATATTGAGAACTGATCTGATACTTGATCTTGAACAAACTTAATACAATAAACACGATAATGAACATTCATTCACACCACAATATGCAGGACGTATTTAAAACATTTAACATTTGACATTTAACATTTAACATTTAACAGTTAATGAACAATAACGATGGCCATTAGGGAAACTAGTTACTTAGCATACTTGACATACTAGATATACTGCTAAACAGTACAGATACACTGCTGAAACAGTGCAGACCGGATTTGTGTACCCAAACCCGTCTTGACCGGCACAACCTATGTGCACGTCAGAAACGCCTCCCCGATAATGGTACTCACCGGGTAGCTCGGAACAGAAGGCCTCGGAACGGAACTTGAACTTGAACTGGACCGGACTACCGGACTGGACTCGACTTGAAACTTCGGGCTCGACTTGAAACTTCGGGACTTGGGACTTCGGAATCTGGTGGGCCTCTGTATACCTCGGACACAGCTCTCTCGCAGGTGGGCTCTGGGTAGGACAATCTGCGTTCCTCACCGCCTCGTATGGATGCCTGGTCGCAGTCTGTCCCCTTCGTTGGCCTGAGGGAGTTGGCGGGAAAACCCGCGACGTGCGCGCTTGAAGTCCATCACGGCTATGGAAGGGGGCAAAACTGGACCTTCATCTCCGGCGTGTGGGGAAAGAGATTAAACTGTTCGGGCGCCATTATGTGGTAAATAAAATATTACGCTGTCAGACTTTTAAAATATAAATAAGATCATGCATAAAGCAAGAGGCTGAGTCTGTGGTATCAGGTTCATAAAGGGATTTATTCCATTAACTCGAGTCAAAGGGAGAATATTTCCATCACCAAAAAAGGATCTGGACGGGACTGAAAAGTATTCTCAATATTCTCAAAACATTATTCACAGAGTACAGTATATATACATTTCTCAATTGTACGTAAGCAAAAGAGCAAGAGAGAATGAGATAAGAGCATGTGGGCGTGTAAGTAGGCGTGAAGGTGGGCGTCCATGTGGGCGTCCACTTGATGATAATGGGTAATTTGTCATGTGTGGGTGGATACCTGGAGGGGGTTGCGTGATCTGCTGGAATTGTACTGGAACTTTGCCTTACTTGTGCTCAACTCGATCATGACGTGTAACTGACGTGGGGCTAGAGGGAGAAAGGGACTTGACATTTAGCTCTACATGTGGAGACAAAAAGTCTGGGGGGTCAATTCAACCTAATCCCAAATCATATCTAACATCCTATGTTTAAAGAACTATGTTATCCACAAGGGAAGGGCTCTCGGACAAAATCTATTCTATACTGACTGTGAGTGCGTGCACAAGCGTCTAAGTGTCTACATGAGATGCGAGGGCAGAAATCGTCCATAGTAACAGGGCTATGAATTACTTGCATAAAGACAGAGAAGCCGGGCCTTTGCTCGGTAGCTGGCAGGATGTTTACTTAAACTACTAGACAGGAATGCATTGGATAGGGACGGAGCAGATAATTTCGAAGGTGAAATACAGTTTTTGGCAGGCAGCAAGCTGATGTCAGGCTTCGTGGGCCGCGCAGGGAATGAGACAAAGTTCATGGTCACAGATGCAGGCTCAGACTGGAGCTTTCAGAGGCAGAAGGCAAGAAGAGTTTGACGACAGAATCAGGGCCTACTTGCCTGAACTGTAAAATGGCATAAGTGAACCATATAAAGCCGGTGGCCTTTCATACTTAGAAATAGAATATCCGGCCCATTCATGGCGGATCTGAAAGAGGACATGTTGACGGTGGACGCACATGTGTTTGCGTCTTCATAACTGGAACTGGAGGGAACATACATGTACTTGTGATTCATACATGAAACCGTTGGGGTCCAAGATAGGGGACATAACTGATCATAAAAATCCATATTTCCACAAGATCAGAGACTTGCTCACATGGAATCTCAGCTCTCCCAGCTACAACAGCCTATGGCTGGGAATGGGGTACAAAGAAAGAAAAAAATGCAGTCGACGGACATAGCCCAAACCAGTTCTGTGCCCAGTTCTGTGCCCATTGGGGTTGTGAGTCTTGCTCATTCTCCTACTGCCTGGCCTCCTATCACAGCTGCAAATATGACAGCTGCGGCCGCAGGAGTTGCTGCTGAGGCAGCCAACTTGAACACGTACACCCTAGACGCGATAGCACTAGAGGAGGGAGAGTCTCTACCCAATTTTATACCCCCGGTTTGCAAAAAGAATCGATTTACCGCCTGAAACCAGTCCGTATGTGGTGGTTTTGACAGGTATTCCTGAAATTAGCAATCTAGGTCAGGAATCATTCATGTCTTTAAAAAATAAAGTGACCCAGTGGCTTAATCATAACAGGCCCCTACCGCAAAATGTCAAAAGTGAAGTACTGATGGTACGTAGGATAGCTTGGGTGGGACGCAGTAGAAAAGCCATCCCAGGCGATTGTGTTCTGGTTAATTTTAGGGACCCGCGCACAGTTGAACACATTTGCAACTGGATTCACGACAGTGTAGGCTCAATGATCAAACCCTATCCCCTGTCCTTCTTTTACCCTTGACCTGCAACGCCAGTTTGCGCATCGGATTGGTCACTGGTGATGCAAAGGCGGGGTCAAAGGGTGAACAGGGGCGGTCACAGAGACCTGACCACCCAAAACTACCTTGTGACCCATAATAGGTTTAGTTCCCTTGAAATGGTGGACTGACTTGCAGATAGGGAGCTGAGGGTGGGCAATTCCCAGACTATGGATCCTAAAAAGACTACTGAAAGTGCAGAGGATTTTGAGGGTGGTCCAGAGAGCGCGTTTCCATCTATCCAGACCTGGGTACCTAAAACGGTAGAGGGGCTTGCCACTCAAGAAAGTGTCATGCTACAGCACCAAGCTCAACCTGATTGTGGGGCACAGAGTGTAGGTGAGACACTAGGAAGTGCTCCAGTAACTAAATCAGCCACGGCACTGACTTCAATTAAAATACTGTCCTGGAACGTGGCGGGTATAACAAACAAGCTACATTGCACAGAGTGGGGTGCCCTGGTAGACCAGATGGACTTATGTTTGTTCCAGGAGACTTGGGCCAGGGAGGAACACTCAAGAGTGGGATTTGCCACTTATCATGTACCTGCAAGGTGGGGAGGGAAAGGAAGACCTTCTGGGGGATTGGCTATATGGGTTGCTCTTCACTTGGGTTGCGTGGTGGAAAATATGCCCACCCATTCAGAGGATGTGCAGTGTTTAGTGCTAAAATGGCCCAATGGCTATGGACTGGCGGTTGTGAATGTCTACTCGCGGCCAGTTCGGATAGGGCTTGAGGCATCCACAATCGATGATTTATCCCAATTCTTGAGTACATTGCCAGGGGATTCTAGGCTTTTGGTGGCAGGGGATGTGAATTGCCAATATGAGCCTTTTTTTGGAAGTAGCAAAGGTGCGCTTATGGGAGAGGATGACTACTGGGCGATCCCCCAATGTCAGTCCCCACGCCCTAAGCTGTGGTCCCCATTGGCTACTCAGATCACAGCCCTTGTATTACATAATTCCCTTAGGGCTTGTAATGGCCGTGCAATGTCCGATAGCCCGTCAGTATGCACCTATAACAAGAAGGGGCAAGAGTCCCGGATCGATTACATCATGGTGGAAACCCGGATGTGGTCGATGCTCATTGATTTCAGGGTAGTTGAGAGGGTTGATAGTGACCGCAACGCGTTACGCCTGGAGTTGGTGAATCCAGGCCAACAAGAAATAGACTCACCTAATGTAGGAGGAGATGATGAGGGTCTGGGTCTGTTCTTATCAAGTAACAGGCGTAGGGTAAAGTGGGGGAGAATAGTAGGTTCGCAAGAGAACTTAGCTAAAGTCTACAACATAGTTCTACCACGACTCCTGAAGGTCGAAACTCTAATCTCCCAAGATGTTCCCAGTGACTTCAATGGAGAATTTAGTGTAATCCATTCAGATTTGGCCAATAACCTGGCTGAAGTCTTCTACCCCCAGGCTCCCACGAGACGGCCCAGACAACCTGCCTCTTCCTGGTACAATTCAGCATGCAGGAGAGCAAAGAGTAATCTTGTTATAGCAATTAAGGCAGGGCACAACAAAATGGCGATTCGAGATTACAGATTGCACTACAAAGAGGTCATGGGGCATGCAAGAAAAGAATGGGACATGGAAAGGTGGATGAACCTAAAGGTAGCCCTGGACACAAAAGATGCGCGCAGATTTTGGTCACTTGTTAACCATGGTTCGGGTGACCTAAAATCTGCCATTGAATCGAATATTGCGCCATCAGCATGGGAGGCCTATTTTAAAGGTTTATATGGGGGGGAGGCCGCGTTGTGTAGCTTGCCCGACTCACAAGTCCCAGAAGATCAGCAGGAGCCCCTGGAGTTTACCTTGGGGGAGGTGATAAGTGTAATAGGCAAACTTTCAGTGGGAAAGGCCCCGGGACTTGATAAATTACCGGGGGATCTTTTTAGACATCAACCTGAAATCTGGGGCCCCTATCTCCTTGTCGTATTTAACGCTATCTCGAGAGGCATGGAAATTCCCAGTACTTGGCTGGGGGCAGAGATAGTCCCGATATTTAAGAAGGGGTCACCTCTGCTCCCAGTCAATTACAAGCCAATCAGCTTAATCGACGTCCAACAAAAGATATTTGCAAGATTGGTCCTGGACCATTTGTTGACGTGGATGGAGGATCACGATGTACTGAGCCCCTTCCAGGCGGGATTCAGAAGGAATACGTCCACTATGGATCAAATCTTCCGACTGATCCTACTGTACTGGAAGACGGTAAAGGTAGAGGGTGGCAGCCTCTATATGGTCTTCGTGGACCTCCAGTCCGCGTTTGACCTAGTTCCTAGGGGGAAACTGTGGGCTGTCCTCCAGGGTCTGGGCCTCCCGCACCAGATTTTAGTGCTACTTATGAGATTGCATGAGGGGAACTTTGCCCAGGTTCGCTGTGGCAAGAATGGGACGCTGTCACCAAGGTTCCCCGTTGGCAGGGGGGTGAGACAGGGTTGTGTCTTAGCACCGACCCTGTTCTGCCTTTATGTCAACGGGGTAATCTCTCATCTGGACAGTGTCCCTGACAATGACGCACCAAGACTGGCTGGCAGGAGGGTGCCGGCGATCATGTTCGCGGACGACATCCTCCTGCTCTCCAAATCTCCCATGGGGATTGAGAGGATATTGAACGGCTTTGGGGACTTCTGTCGGAGCAGAGGCCTTGAGATCAACGCTGACAAGACAAAATTCATGATCTTTAACCCGCCAGTGTAGACTCGCGCTAATCCATCACTGGGTGATGTATGCTTGGAAAGGGTTACGACCTTCCAGTACCTGGGTGTTACAATTCATGAAAATTTGTCATGGGGTCCGCAAAAGGCCAAATCCCACATGAGACTTTCACAGCTGTCGGGTGCTATCTTGAAGGTTTCCAACTCATCAAGCTTTAGACCAGTGAGTCCTGCCCTGGAGGTCTATAAAACACAAGCAAGGGCAGCTGCTCTCTATGGGGGTGAGCTTTGGGGTCACTGTGCTGCCCCTGAAATTACTAAAGTTGAGTCCAAATTTGCAAGGCAATTATTATCGCTTCCTCAGAGTACTCCATTAACACCGCTGAGGTTAGATCTGGGACTGTCGCCTATTGCAAACGAGCTAGCAGTAAAGCCCTTAAGGTTCTGGCACAGATTATGGACCACTCCAGATCTTGTAAACTATAGGGACGAACTTAAACAGATCCTTAGTCTCAATTGTGTAAGCAAAATCCCCTGGCTTGCGTTTATTAAGCGTGAACTTCTAAGTCTAGGACTACAATCCATGTGGGAAGACCCAGATAGGGCCTGTGGCCGGATATCACGAAAGATGTTTACCAAAATTTACAAAGGGCAAAAGCTGGAACTTTTAATCACGACCCCTAATGTGGGTTCCCTCACTAATTCTTTTTTAGAATTTAAAAATTCTTATTATTTTGAGGACTTCATGGATGTTGTCTTCCCGATTTTAGCGCGTAAACTTTTTATGCAATAGCGACATGGCACTTTACCCCTCAAGGCCGTCACAAGCAAGTGGACGGCCTCCTCTAATAAGTCTTGTCCGGGCTGTAGCTGCGATTTAGAAGATGAGATTCATGTTCTCTTCTTTTGTCCAGCATATACCAAATCAAGAAAATATTGGCTGATCCCATTGTGCAGAAATCTGGGTTTTAAACATTGCCTGAATGCTTTTCGAATTTTAAATCTAGTTCATCGAGCGCTATTGTTTTTGCACTCTCTAAATTTTTGCTAGCTATGTGGTGCAAGCGTCGTAAATTAATCGATATTGATTGCTAGCTTTAATGTTTTTGAAATGAGTGTCTGGAACCTGACGCATTTTTAAATTTTTTAATGAGAGGGTATTTTTGCCTGTACGAAAATATTGCCATGTGTATACAAATGGATTTTAAATGTTACTTGCCTTCCCTTTTCCCTTTCTTCCCCTTTCTGTTTTACTCTGTACTCTTTTATGGCCAAATTGGCCGAAATAAAGAATTTTTTTGACTTTTGACTTTCTAAAATAAGGATATTCTCAGTTATGTACAAGCTCCAGGAATTATTGACTTGAAATATCAAAATGTGGCATTTCCTCAAGGCTTAACACTTCCACCACACTTACTTAATGTGTATCTAAAACCTTTCTAAAGCTAGTAGCAAGAGGAGTGGATTTCCAAGGCTATGAAAACTGCACATAGCTGTTCTTTTAACTCATGATAATTTATGGCTAGGTCTTTAGCCCTTAAAGTAACATTTTGGTGCCAGTTAGGATAAGGTAGACAACAACTTTAAGGTCTTGTGGGCAACAAGACTAAATTGATGCTAGTGGTCCTAAAAGTGCTCGAGCGTGTTACGGAAATAGAATAGTTCAAATTAGAAAATTGCGATTCCACTGATAAATAAAATTATTAACACTAGGTACTGACAACAGATTTGGACAGAAATGGAGATTTTTTTTCTTTTTGTTGAGAAAGTGCTACTTGGGGTGAAACATTTGAAGGTGATAATTTCGTCCTGATTTGGAAAGGGTTTTAGATATTACCTAGCTAGAAATCTGGCCTTTCGATACATCGTTAAGTACAGAATCCTTAATAAACATGAAGAGTAGAAACTGGATTTTGTCAAAATTTAATTTTCTAGTAAAAATTGATATTATGATTCTGCCACGGAGACTTATTACAGGGTGGTCTCTTGAGCACTTGTTCAGTGCATTTGCATTTATTTTGATCTAGATCTTTACCCCCTAGTGTTATATGTTTTAAATAATGTACCTGACATTACCTACATTGTAGTCATCAGACCAGATGTGTGACAAGATAGATGCCAATTAAAATAGACTTCAAATGCAGCATGTCTATCTGATATTTCTAATGGAAATACTAGGAAGGACATAACCTCTAATGTTCTAGGGAAATAAAATGATCTATGTGCATTAAATGTGGCCGTATTGAGGTAAAAAGAACAATATTGGGATGACATAAGGCTCTCTTGGCATGCACCTTTTAGAGTTGTTTTTTTCTGTCTCCGGAATCAAGCTGCTCATGGTTTTGTCCCGTAATTTCATTTCCTTTTGTAGCAAAACAAAGTAAATACAGCCAGGTTCTGGCTGGTATTTACAAGCTGATGGTTTTCTACCTGAAACAGTGACTGTTTCAGACGTGATAAAGCATAGATGTATAGCTGTGTATTTCTGCACCATAAGTGCTGTAGTATGTCCTACTCTCTAATAGACAGTAAACTATTCATCTACCTGGCAAAGGAATTATTTAGCTTTTAATAGCTTCTTCGTCTGGGCACACGTCCAGTTATTATTTGAAATTGAACTTCTGTCACAAAGCCAGCAGCCTATTTTGCCTCATAGTTGATTGAATAAGCTAACAAATGATTGAATCTTCTCTCCTCTAGTGGGAAGAGGGAGGCAAAGTCCAGCAGTTTTCTCCTAAACTACCTTACTGATTCGGATTCGGATAAACTTTATTCGATGTAAAAAACATCATAAAAGTATAAAACAAGTTAAAAATTCTCTTCATTATTTACACACTTTTGTACAGTATAGTGAACTAATGACCACTTTCCCTAATGTAGCCATACTATGCATATGGTGAAAGGTGTAACATACATAATAAAAAGTAATGCAATGGGCAAAATACCTTACTGCTTTTTTCCCCCTGAGATGGTCTGTCTTATTTTCGTTTTAGATCATTGACTCAATAAAGAGGCTTTTGCGAGTCACAACTAAGGCATATATACAGTGGTGCAGAAGAACCCTGTGTTTTAGGTACCTACCTCTTTTTTGCTGCACTCAGCTTCATAAATAAATGAGAGAGTGCGGCCTGTAAAGGGTATAAGAGTACCCACAAAACAGCACATCAAAAATATATAGGCTCACACCCCATACGTATCTTAAATTCAGTGACAGAGACTATTTCCTAAACTCTGTCTGATAATATATTACCAAAGACATTGATAATATTGACTGATAAGTTGTTACAAAATGCACTTTAATTGAACTCTATATTCATTCTTTATAAGTCTATTAAAAAATGGACAAAATTTAGCCTGAGCCAAGGAGACCAATAGATAAGTCCATTGTTCATTAAATACAAAATTCCCTATTGTGCAGAGCGAGTCCTAGCCGCATAAAAAGTGGCAATTAAGGTAGTATTCCTCAGCAGGCTGCCAACAGTAGACATCTAAAACCTTCAACACATGTTTCGTCGGACATTCCCACTAATCTATTCCACCTTCTTCAAGACCGTCTGATAGATGTGTATAATGAAATTAGACAGAATATTGAGTTCCGTCAAATTACATAGGGATTAAACATCTAAGAATATACACATTGCCTAGAATCGTAAACCTGAACTTAGCCATATGTTATGTATCCCCCTCATCAAATGATACAGATTTCCGACCAACAATTCTCTAACAAAGAGCATTGTGTTGTATTCCAATTATATGAAATCATTGTACGTAGGGTTAGCAACTCGCAAATCAGTCGCTAAGTGCTTTACGACTGCTATTTTGCTGAAACTGTATGTCCAAAACCCATTCGCCAACAGGAAACAGCGAAGCAAATGGATTGTGCTTTCCTAAACACTGCGACTGAAAATTGCGACTCACTATTCGGAAATACCAACTAGTGAGTCACAAACAGTATGTTCAATACAGTCACAATTTGCGAATAGGGAGTCAGTTGCAAATGGGCACGTGAAAATTAGCATCAAGTCAGGATATTTGTTAACTGACTGCAACCTATAAATAAAGGCCCAAAATGCATCTTTGTGTTTCTAAAATGGCAGCATTGTACATTGTTGCAAAAAGAATGCAGATTTTGGCTCAGCTGAGGAGGAGGGGGTGACAGGAGAGGATAGTCAGTGGCTAGGTGACCTTCTTCAGCAAGAGAGAGGAGGAAATCTATGACAAATACAGGCTGAGCAGGGCTGTAATTTAATATCTGATTGCACTCCTCAGACCACACCTTGAAAGCAACACACTGCGCAGTAATGCCATCCCCACATATATAAAGGTCCGGTGCTCACTACACCTATTAGCCTCTGGTAGTTACCAGGGTGTCATTGCTGTTGCTGGTGGTGTGTGTCGGAGAGTATTGTCAATTTTTTTTCACGCTTCCCTCAATACCATGTTAATATATATCAAGCAATACATCTATCAACGCAGAAGTGCCACTGAAATCCGAGCAACAAAATTGGATTTCTATGGGATTGTCAATTTTCTGCATGAGGTAGGGTGTGTGGATGCCCACCATCAAACCTGGAATATATTTTACGAACCCGCAAAAACACACATTGACTTTACATACAAGTGGTGTGTAATGCACACATCATCCTTACTGACATTGTATCCCAGCACCCGGCGCATCCATGATTCCTCCATGTTCAAGCACAGTGGCATCTCCTAAGGGCTAGAACATGGGGAGTTTGATGATGGATATTTATTAGGTAATGCCCCGTACTGCAATGTGTGAAGAGTAGTATTGTGACATTCATGTTGTGACCACACACTCATGTACTTGTTTGACACAGGTGACAGTGCGTTTGTCCTATGCCCCTGGATACTGACACCATACTTCTCACCAAATTACCCCATTCAGCAGCGCTACAGTGTTGCACACAAGCGCACCGAGGGATATTTGAGCAGACGTTTGGGCTGTTGCAAAACAGATTTCGGTGTTTACACAAGAGTGGAGGAGCACTACAGTATGAACCAGAAGCATCAGGCAAAACTATAGCAGCTTGTGCAGTGCTGCACAACATTTCGACCAGGAGAGGACTACACATCACTGTGTGAGCCTCTGACTCAGAAGATGATTATATTATTATTATTATTTAGCGATTTGTAAAGCGCCTGGTGACCCAAGGGCATCCCCGCGCTATAAACTTAGCTGTCCAGAAGGGAGGGAGGAAAGAAGGGGGAAGGCCTTATTTAGGGAATAAGAGTGTTTTCAATTTTTTTCTAAAAACTAGATAATTGGATTCCAGTCTAAGGGTGCGTGGGAGGGCGTTCCATCCAGTGGACGCTTTTACTGAGAAGCGTCGACCTCCAGTGCGAGTCTTTTTAAATTTGGGGATGTTGGCTAGGTGCTCACTCTCAGACCTCAGGGATCTGGAGGTTTTATATGGAGTAACCAGGTCGCTGAGGATCGAAGGGCCACTTCCATTGATCAGTTTAAATGCCGTGCACATGGCTTTGAATTCCACTCTTTGGCGCACAGGGAGCCAGTGCAGGGCCTTGATAGCAGGTTTCGCTGACACTCTGGAGGGAAGGTTCATGAGTAGACGGGCAGCTGCATTCTGTGTTGGCTGCAGTTTCGCCAGGGTGGCCTCAGGGGCTCCCAGGTAGATCATGTTACTGTAATCCAAACGTGATAGTATGAGCCCTTGGACCAGTAGTTTCCTGGCTGCGGGGGGGAGTAGGGGGAGAATCCTGCGGGTAGTACGCATAAGCCCAAAACAGGTTCCTGCGGTTTTGGCCGCTTGCGTTTTCATGGAGAGCTCGGGTTCTAACCATACACCTAGGGTCTTAATGTGATGTTTTGGGGTAGGAATTTCTCCGAACACGTTCGGCCAGACCGCTGGGGGGATGGTCACCCATTGCTTTCCCATGAGCATCACTTCGGTCTTTGACCCATTTAGTTTTAGTGATGACTCACACATCCATCCGTGGATTTCCGTAAGGCAGTTTGCCAGTTTGTCTGGGTGGTCGTCTAGTTGGGATAGGGAGACGACCTAATACAGCAGTGAGCAGAGGAAAGGAGATCAGTGTAGGGAAGATGGTGATAGGACCACATTGCCAACAATTATTTCGGAGGGTAAGTTGACAGCTATAATGCATTTGATCATGTGGACAAAAAACAGATATTTGATGATGCTTGAAATCAAATTTCTTTAATTGCTGTTATGTATGTTAATTACTTAATTACCAAACACAGATTTTGCACAGTATGCAATGCTGGTTAACCCACCATAAATGTCCATTTTAAGACATGAGTACCACACTAATTTAACTACATTGATGCTTTCTGCCCCTGTGGCCTTATGGTCTCCTCTGGTCATGTGTGGCAGCATGTGTCCGGTTTGCTGTATCTTTGGTTTGTGGTATTGGTAGTGGACAGGCTACTGATGCTAGAGATGTTCTCGCTTCCCTGCCCGTCACTAGCTGTGCCTTCTGCAATGCAGTCTGTTTGCATTCCCTCAACAGCTGCTATTTTGAGTTCCATACGCCTTGCTACCGTGCCACTGAAGTGGCACATTTCTACTTGAACATTAACAGTCCTCCTGAAAAGAGTAGTCGTGGCATGTGCCAATCTGCCAATTGCCTGGCTTAGTGTGTCCATTTTGTTAGCAAAGTACCCCTTCCGTCGCTTTTGGTTTGTGCCACTGTTAGCTAGTAGGACACACAACTGTTGTATTGTAGCTGTCATGCTGTCCATCCTCATGTCCATATTTTTCTGATTTTCAGCCAACTGTCTGGACACATTGGCCAAACCAAAGGACATTGTTGGATGGTCTGCAACCTCCTGTTTATGGTTTTTATTTGTTTTTGTTGCAGGCGATGAACCAGCAACATCAGGTTCTCGATTCCTCCAAACAACTGGGTGTTGTCAACAGCTTGTGGACTGGACGGGTTTGGTTGTGCAACTTGTCTTGGTCTGCATCTAGGTCGACCATGTCCCTGAAGGTGCTGCTGGTGTGGTTTCATGACAGGAGCTGTGTCTATGCTTGGGCAGCAACCCCCTCTCCTGATGCCGGCTGTGGTGTACATACAGCACTGCTGGTGTGCCCATGTGATGGTGGGTATCCACAGAATGTGTCTTGTTGATTGTCCTCTTTATCCATATGAGTGGTATCACCTTCCTCTGACTCAGCCCCTTCTGTTTGCTGTGCAGCAGTGTCTGTGGTGCACAAGAAACTTACAATTAATTTTTGTGTTTGATTTGTAGCTGCATGACATTTATTTGTTGTTACAGCACATTAAATATATTCAATAAATACACCATGTCCAATGTGCTACATGTCCCATAATTTACTTGTATGGTTGTAGTGAATGCTAACTATACATGTATCTGTGTACATAATACGTTTTTGAGAGGACAGTGGACGTGCTGCAGGACCATACTTGGGTTCGGTCCTGCTGTTGAGGTGTCTATGTGGCTGAATTCTCCAACTCCCTCTGGCTTAAGGGTGCCTTCCACTAGCGTTTCCATGGCTGTGGGCGGTTGTAGTCGGGATGGTCCTCCTCCTGTGGTACGTCTCTCTGCCAGGCGAGTGGCCACCATTTACATCTTCCGTGACCTGTGGTCATACCATCGTTTGCAGATTTCATCCACTGAGACTATGTCACTCCAACAGTGTTGATTTGGGACTACATGTTCAGCCAGATGTTTCTTTTTTGGGTCTCTGGGACTGTCATTGAGGCCTTGTCAAAAAGCTGCTCATGATTATTACAGCATTCCTCAGTGAGAATTTCTAACTCATTTTCGGTGAATTTAAGTTGTCTTTTTCTTCATCAGACTCCTTATCATTAGGACTCTCACTATCAGCAGCAGTCTGCACTGCCTCCTCTCAGTAGGCTGCACAAGATGGCAATGATGAGTACTTGCTGATTGATGTCATTCACCCGACCCAGGAAGTACTTATCTGTACTTGTGGGAGTGTGTGCAAATTACAATTACTATTTGCAATTCACAATTCCATTTGCAAAATAGGTAATCGCTAATTGCGGCACTCCAATTTGCGAGTCGTAATTCGGGATCCTTAAATGTACAGTCATTCCATTTTGTGATTACCTAATTGCGAGCCGCAAATTGTTGCAGTTAGATCATTCTAAAACTGAGTGTTTGTACATCAGGAAACAGCCTTTACACTGCAACCGTTACAACGCATGCATTTACCCCGCATGCCGTTGCAACGAAAAAGGTGTGTAGCAGTGGGTAGAAGGTGTTAGATTTAACTCCAACACCTTCCCTACTGTTGCACACACTGAAGTTGGAATAGAAAATTAATATATTCCAACTTCCAGCTCTCCCCGACAGCAAGTCGGGGTAAAGATTGGTGTTGAAACGGCATGCGGGGTAATGGCATACGTTGTAACGTCACATAACCTTGTACATCTGACCCTATGTTATTTCTAAATCTCGCCTTTTTATTCTGTCCATCATGTATACCTCACTAACCCGGATGCAGTCAGTTACTGCCTGTAGGGTTACCATGCAAGTTAAGCAGTGAGAGAGGACTACTGTTCCTAAGACCTGTTTTTCAGCATCAAGTTGAAGGTAACCTTGCTGCTGACTTAATTCCATGGTGTGCAGAACACAAAGTAGCTGTTCTGTTTTTCCCGCTCCTAGTAGCCAAGCAATATTAATCCTCACATCCTGGTCTGAAAGTAAGTGCTGCCTGCAGTGACCTCTTAAAGTTGAGAGGCAAAGGGTTAATAAAACAGCCAATCACAGCCAAGACCGAGGTACAGGATGACCTGACAAGAGCCCCTGACTCACTCATCACTGGATATTTCATGAGATGCTGAAGCTGCTGCACTCTGCAGAGATCTTCCCATGGTCAAAATCAACTGCCTGGTTAGCTTAACTGAGCTGCTTTCCTCTCTTTACCGAAACCCGTGCAAGCATGGAGGGGAAATAAGTTAGTAGCTTCACTTTGTCCAGCTTCCTGTGGAAGAGACTTTGGGTTTCATCAAGCTTTTGCCCTGTCTTCTTCTAGGGGATCAAGTTAAGCCATTTTGAGGAAGGGCTCATGGTTGGGGAGGCCTCCTTGGTGATAAGTACTTGCTTCATCTTGTAATTTTTCTATTGCATTCTCCCTCCCAAATGTCGTGACTATGCAGCAAAGGTGTCAGGCATTTGGAAATCCAAAATATGTGACTCTTGGGTTTCTGCATATTGTCTCTCAGGGATACAAAATATTCCTGTCCTGGAGTCTTTCTATGCAACCCTGAAATCAAGAACTTTGGCCCTTTCTGTATCGCTCTGCTGTTTTCTCTCCCTTCTATATTCCATCCCGACCTTTCGCTTGTGTTGCACTGTACCATTTCACCTTTTTTCTACTTTTAAGAATGCATTTGAGGGGTGTCACACCCCAAACACCCCTGCTGAAGCTCTGCCCCTGTCCGTCCCATCTGGGTGTGGTAGTTCTCCATGGAACTAATGACTGTGGTCAAGTATAACAGAATGGCCTGGAGTCCTGTACTTGGGTCATTTATTTAAAATATATTTTTGGGGTCAATCAAACAGCATTTGACACACTGTTCTTTGTCTCTGCTACAAGTAGCCTTGATGGTAGGGTTGTCAAATCAGTGTATTAGGACTGAGCCCTGTGTTTCTAGTCACTTTTTACAAATATTTTTATCAGGTGACTGTCGGTCCATGTTCTAAGCCTGAGTCGCAAGTAAAGGACAAATTAATAAGACAGACTGAGCTGGATCCATGGGTCTGGTTTGGCCCCAAAGTCTGTGCTGGAGCTCAGCCATGTAAACGTTTTGCATGTATATTGCGCAACAAACATAATGTAAAAATATCATAGAAGCTCTTCATAATTAAAAAAGTGTATTTCTTTAACATGCTGAAGAGCTTCACCTTAGTACATCAGGCTATATAACTGCATAGACAGACATTTATTAAAAGTGATACTTTTTAGAAACATTCAAGACTCTCCCCAAACGCAAATGACCATGCCATTAGTGAAGTAAGAGGCACTCAGTAGTCATGCAAACCCTAAACATGGCCTAGATTCTTTAAAAAAAATAATTGTTTATTGGTTTTTAAACTGTCAACACATCCCCCTCCAACTTAGCCACACATGGAAACATTTCACGTTTTCACAGTTCACCTGACATACAATACAATATGTTACGTATATATCTGTTTGGAGGTACATATGTCAGTAATCGTTAACCCTCTTGGTTTCTGCCCCTCTTCCTGCCAGTAGTAGTAGGCCCGGTTTACAGGGGTGAGGGTCCCCTGCTCAGCGAGGGAACAATTCTTGTGTTTGACTGGGTAGTAGTTGTGTCGGGTCGGGTGCAGTTGTCCCCTCTATATCAGTCAGTCTTAGGTAGGTCGTCAAAGGTTCCCAAAAATCTTTAGGTCGTGTCGTTAGTGGGAGCAGGTACCAATAGGTCGCTAATTGCTCCTAGCAGTATGGAATGCCTACGATCCAGGCTAATTTGGTCAGTGTGGCCGTCTTCCCCAGTGCATCGGCACTCTGCATTTAGCAAGCAGTAGCAGCACCGTTGTAAGGTTTCGGCAGCCCTTCAGGACATTGATCACGTAGCCCAGCAGGCATACGATGGGGTCCAGCGGGAGTGGTGCCCTTGTGATGGTGCTCACTGTGTCGCACACCTCGGCCCAAAAGTGCGCTACTTTGGGGCAGGTCCATGCTAAGTGTGAGAAAGTGGCTGCTGGACTATGGCAATGTATACATTGCAATCAGTCGTTAGGCGAATTCTATGGTGTTGTGTTGGTGTATAATATGTCCTATGTAAATAGTTAAAGTGTATCAGTCTCAATCTATAGTTGGGGGACTGCTGTTCATTTTGGGCGCAGCAATAGTTCCACTGTGCTTCCGATATCTCAGAGTGTAAGTCCCACTCCCAAGCCAACCGGGCCTTTGTGGTGTCAATTGTTGAGGCTCTCTGTGTTAGTGTGTAGAGTCGAGTTATGAGTTTGCTCAGCGAGGTAGTTGTGTGGACATACTCTAATGCTGTAAAAATGGGGGGGGGGGGGCAGAGAAAGAGTCATGAAGTGTGCGGCAGGTGGCTCTGATTTGATAATATAATAGCATGTCCTAAAGTGTCGGCACTCATGTGTCGGTGTTGATAAAACTAGGGAAAATTCGCCACTTGGATATGTCAGCAAATGTTTTGATACCGTGCATACCTGTACACCTGGCCGTTCCCTTATCTTGTAGAGGAGGGAATGCAGGGTTGTCTGCTAGGGAGGTAGTGGGCGCATATGGTGCTGTAAGGCCGGCTCGCTTACCGAGGCCTCCCCATGCCCATCGTACATAATCCAGGGTGTTGATTTTGGCTTTGGGGGCCTTGTATTGTTCGAACAATACAGTTTTTAGTGGCCACAGTGTTATAATCTACTGTTTGCCGTTCCCCTTTGCCTATGTATCTCTTCCCTACTGCTCAGCCAGAATGAGAGTTAGTGTGCTTGGAGAGGTCTGGAATGTTGGATGATTGATGATGTCGTGGAATGCTTGGGTGCCTGGTGAGGCTGTGAGTGTCAGTTGGAGTGAGCAGGCTGAGCAGCAGGGAGGCTGCTCCTGGTGGGGCATCACTTGGACTTCCAGTAATCTACCTAAGGCTGTACTTGAGAATAAACCTACAGCATACCTATACTTAACCTGGCTACCGGACCTTTATATAATTACAACACTGGCGACGATTTTCAAAGAACCTGCGTGTTGCTGAAGGACTACTCTACTGAAACTAAGGATTTGTCTAACCAAAGGTATGCTCTGGAACCACAAGAAAAAGGATTCCCAAGAAGAAAGATTACAACAGTTAAGCTCTGGTCAGCCCCACCAGTGTCCTTTGTCAACAAGACAGCCTGCAGACCAGGGCATTAGACTTTTGTTTGACAGAAGTGCTAATTTTCGTCTCTGTCTCCTTGCACGTTGCCTGCCTTACATGACTTTATCTGTTCTGTCTGTGCGCAACTCGCTGGACCCCATCAGCGATTCATTTGAGAATTTTACCAAGGCGGAGTGATTTTTATGACAAGCTGCGGTGTTCGATGCAACTTGCTGGACCGCATCAGTGATTCAATTGAGAATTTTATCGAGACTGGGTGATTTTCATGACAAGCTGGGGTGTTTGATGGCTAATGGCTGTTTGATCCTATTTTTTTGAAGATTTGTGACTTTAGAACACCAGCTCTTTGGCGCACCAGAGGGGTTTTGGTTATTTATTCTGGCGGTTTCTGCAGCATCTGTTTGTTTGGGGACAAGCTACTGGATTGGATTTACTACACCATCTGTTTGTTTGGGGACAAGCTACTGGATTGGATTTACTGCTCATCGCAAGGTTATCATTTGGATTTTGTTCATTGACCTGGTGGACATGCGATGAATGGCCGTTGTTCACTTACTTGTTTTAAAGGCTTCGCGAGCTCCAACGTGCGCTGCTGGCTCCATGACAACGATCTTCACGCGGCTTGGTAGAACGCTTGGATCGCATTGAGTAGAAACTGACGCTCCCGTTACGCTGCACGCTGTGGCGGCCATCTTAGATTGGGCTATGTTGACGCATAGCGTCACTGAACGTGGTGGCCATTTTGGATTGGGTTCCAAATTTTTCTTCGCGTTTTAACTGATGGCGATGGCGATTCTTATGGTGCTTTTCTGGGATCGGAATCTACCGGCTCGATGTGTTTCTCTTCTATTAGCCACAAGGGAGTCATTGCACTACATGGTCTTTGATCCCAACAACCACAAGAACTTGGTGATGATCTCGGAAGAAAGACTTTACTTGAGTTTTTTTTACTGTTTAACACTGTTTGGTGGGGGGGGGGTAAAGTGTGTATCCTATTATGATATTGCATGTGGTTGTGGGGCATTTGGTCTATAGTGTGTCCTGGTTTGGGGATGTTGTATCTTTCCATGTGGAGATGTGCGTAATGTCTTTGTTTGGTATTGTAGAATAGTGGGGGGGTGTAGTGTCCCTGGTCACTTTAGTGTGCGTTGCTGTGTTAATACACTCATTTTTGTGGTTATTTGGTTGAGATTAGTGTGTCACCTGTGTGAGTGGAAGGTTTCTCTCACTGTTTGGACTGTGTTAAGAGAAGACACCTTCTTACGAAGCTTCTCTGTGTTACCTCTGATATGTGGTAATTAGTTGACATGCGTTTGTCAGTTTCCCTCACTGTTTGGAATGTGTGGGTGAATGGTCTTTCCTTAGTTATGAGAAGACACCTTCTTACGAAGCTTCTCTGTGTTACCTCTTATTTGGTAATTAGTTGACATGAGTTGTCAGTTTCCCTCACTGTTTGGAATGTGTGGGTGAATGGTTTTTCCTTAGTTATGAGAAGACGCCTTCTTATGAAGCTTCTCTGTGTTGCCACTGATTTGTGGTAAAAGGTTGACATGAGTTTGTCAATTTCCCTCACTGTTTGGAATGTGTGGGTGAGTGGTTTTTCCTTAGTTATGAGAAGACGCCTTCTTATGAAGCTTCTCTGTGTTGCCACTGATTTGTGGTAAAAGGTTGACATGAGTTTGTCAATTTCCCTCACTGTTTGGAATGTGTGGGTAAGTGGTTTTTCCGTAGTTATGAGAAGACGCCTTCTTATGAAGCTTCTCTGTGTTGCCACTGATTTGTGGTAAATGGTTGACATGACTTTGTTAGTTCCCTCACTGTTTGGAATGTGTGGGTGAATGTTTTTCCTGGTTGAGAAGACACCTTCTTATGAAGCTTCTTTATGTTTATCTTGTTATGAGTCTTACGAGGATTCTGCATTTACTTTGCTATGAGTCTAACGTGGTTTCTCTGGTTTTACCTTTGAAATATTAATTTGACTTTTAGTGATGGTTGGTGCGTGAATTGTTGACTAAATGAATTGTCATGCATTTAATTTGTTTGATATGTCTTTGATTCATTGCTCATTGTCTTTTCATGCATTTTTGATATTCTAATGTATTTCCTATCTTGATTGCCTGATGTACTTCCATTTGCTTTTATTGTGTTTTGGTTTCCTTAGAAAGGGGGATGTGTTATAATCTACTGTTTGCCGTTCCCCTTTGCCTATGTATCTCTTCCCTACTGCTCAGCCAGAATGAGAGTTAGTGTGCTTGGAGAGGTCTGGAATGTTGGATGATTGATGATGTCGTGGAATGCTTGGGTGCCTGGTGAGGCTGTGAGTGTCAGTTGGAGTGAGCAGGCTGAGCAGCAGGGAGGCTGCTCCTGGTGGGGCATCACTTGGACTTCCAGTAATCTACCTAAGGCTGTACTTGAGAATAAACCTACAGCATACCTATACTTAACCTGGCTACCGGACCTTTATATAATTACAACACTGGCGACGATTTTCAAAGAACCTGCGTGTTGCTGAAGGACTACTCTACTGAAACTAAGGATTTGTCTAACCAAAGGTATGCTCTGGAACCACAAGAAAAAGGATTCCCAAGAAGAAAGATTACAACAGTTAAGCTCTGGTCAGCCCCACCAGTGTCCTTTGTCAACAAGACAGCCTGCAGACCAGGGCATTAGACTTTTGTTTGACAGAAGTGCTAATTTTCGTCTCTGTCTCCTTGCACGTTGCCTGCCTTACATGACTTTATCTGTTCTGTCTGTGCGCAACTCGCTGGACCCCATCAGCGATTCATTTGAGAATTTTACCAAGGCGGAGTGATTTTTATGACAAGCTGCGGTGTTCGATGCAACTTGCTGGACCGCATCAGTGATTCAATTGAGAATTTTATCGAGACTGGGTGATTTTCATGACAAGCTGGGGTGTTTGATGGCTAATGGCTGTTTGATCCTATTTTTTTGAAGATTTGTGACTTTAGAACACCAGCTCTTTGGCGCACCAGAGGGGTTTTGGTTATTTATTCTGGCGGTTTCTGCAGCATCTGTTTGTTTGGGGACAAGCTACTGGATTGGATTTACTACACCATCTGTTTGTTTGGGGACAAGCTACTGGATTGGATTTACTGCTCATCGCAAGGTTATCATTTGGATTTTGTTCATTGACCTGGTGGACATGCGATGAATGGCCGTTGTTCACTTACTTGTTTTAAAGGCTTCGCGAGCTCCAACGTGCGCTGCTGGCTCCATGACAACGATCTTCACGCGGCTTGGTAGAACGCTTGGATCGCATTGAGTAGAAACTGACGCTCCCGTTACGCTGCACGCTGTGGCGGCCATCTTAGATTGGGCTATGTTGACGCATAGCGTCACTGAACGTGGTGGCCATTTTGGATTGGGTTCCAAATTTTTCTTCGCGTTTTAACTGATGGCGATGGCGATTCTTATGGTGCTTTTCTGGGATCGGAATCTACCGGCTCGATGTGTTTCTCTTCTATTAGCCACAAGGGAGTCATTGCACTACATGGTCTTTGATCCCAACAACCACAAGAACTTGGTGATGATCTCGGAAGAAAGACTTTACTTGAGTTTTTTTTACTGTTTAACACTGTTTGGTGGGGGGGGGGTAAAGTGTGTATCCTATTATGATATTGCATGTGGTTGTGGGGCATTTGGTCTATAGTGTGTCCTGGTTTGGGGATGTTGTATCTTTCCATGTGGAGATGTGCGTAATGTCTTTGTTTGGTATTGTAGAATAGTGGGGGGGTGTAGTGTCCCTGGTCACTTTAGTGTGCGTTGCTGTGTTAATACACTCATTTTTGTGGTTATTTGGTTGAGATTAGTGTGTCACCTGTGTGAGTGGAAGGTTTCTCTCACTGTTTGGACTGTGTTAAGAGAAGACACCTTCTTACGAAGCTTCTCTGTGTTACCTCTGATATGTGGTAATTAGTTGACATGCGTTTGTCAGTTTCCCTCACTGTTTGGAATGTGTGGGTGAATGGTCTTTCCTTAGTTATGAGAAGACACCTTCTTACGAAGCTTCTCTGTGTTACCTCTTATTTGGTAATTAGTTGACATGAGTTGTCAGTTTCCCTCACTGTTTGGAATGTGTGGGTGAATGGTTTTTCCTTAGTTATGAGAAGACGCCTTCTTATGAAGCTTCTCTGTGTTGCCACTGATTTGTGGTAAAAGGTTGACATGAGTTTGTCAATTTCCCTCACTGTTTGGAATGTGTGGGTGAGTGGTTTTTCCTTAGTTATGAGAAGACGCCTTCTTATGAAGCTTCTCTGTGTTGCCACTGATTTGTGGTAAAAGGTTGACATGAGTTTGTCAATTTCCCTCACTGTTTGGAATGTGTGGGTAAGTGGTTTTTCCGTAGTTATGAGAAGACGCCTTCTTATGAAGCTTCTCTGTGTTGCCACTGATTTGTGGTAAATGGTTGACATGACTTTGTTAGTTCCCTCACTGTTTGGAATGTGTGGGTGAATGTTTTTCCTGGTTGAGAAGACACCTTCTTATGAAGCTTCTTTATGTTTATCTTGTTATGAGTCTTACGAGGATTCTGCATTTACTTTGCTATGAGTCTAACGTGGTTTCTCTGGTTTTACCTTTGAAATATTAATTTGACTTTTAGTGATGGTTGGTGCGTGAATTGTTGACTAAATGAATTGTCATGCATTTAATTTGTTTGATATGTCTTTGATTCATTGCTCATTGTCTTTTCATGCATTTTTGATATTCTAATGTATTTCCTATCTTGATTGCCTGATGTACTTCCATTTGCTTTTATTGTGTTTTGGTTTCCTTAGAAAGGGGGATGTGTTATAATCTACTGTTTGCCGTTCCCCTTTGCCTATGTATCTCTTCCCTACTGCTCAGCCAGAATGAGAGTTAGTGTGCTTGGAGAGGTCTGGAATGTTGGATGATTGATGATGTCGTGGAATGCTTGGGTGCCTGGTGAGGCTGTGAGTGTCAGTTGGAGTGAGCAGGCTGAGCAGCAGGGAGGCTGCTCCTGGTGGGGCATCACTTGGACTTCCAGTAATCTACCTAAGGCTGTACTTGAGAATAAACCTACAGCATACCTATACTTAACCTGGCTACCGGACCTTTATTTAATTACAACACACAGCTTCACCCTGACATGCTCAATCACTAACTGCAGCTGGAATGGGGTGGGATGCAACCAGTGGTGTAAAAATTGCCAGTCCACCGCGTGCGGGTGGCAGCGTCAACCTTTCATATGACACTCTAGGTTGACGATTCGCCCACGTGAATCTGATCAAGTTGGACCGCAGCCGTTTAAAAAATTGTGCAGTGATTGGGAGGGTGATATTTACAAAGAGGTACAGGAACTTTGAAAGCACAACCATCTTAGCATTGGCTATGCGACCAGTCAGTGACAGTGGAAGTTTGATCCACAGTTGGATTCGGGATTCCAGCCATTCCAGGGCACGTTCAAAGTTCGCTCTCCAAAGTTTTTCAGGGTCTTTACTTAGCCATATGCCCAGATATTTGACAGGCTCTGCCGCCCATTTTAAAGGATATTAGGCTACATAGGGCGCTGCAAAATCCGTCAGTGGAAAAATAATCGATTTGGACCAGTTTACGTGGATTCCTGAGTAACCGCCGTAGCGGACCACCTCCAATATCACTGGTCCCAAGTTTGTTTCTGGGTCTCGCACGTACAGTGCCACTTCATCTGCGTACATGGATACAATGAGGCCGCCCATACCGCGTTCCGCATTGTGTTGCGCTAGTCTGGCCACTAATGGCTCCATGACTATGGCAAATAATATCAGGGATAGGGGGCATACCTGCCTGGTGCCACAAGTAATGTTTATTGGATCTGAGATGCCTCTGTTTAGTCTAATACGCGCTGTGGGAAGGGTGTACAGTAGTTGTATTTTCAGAATGAAGTTATTTCTCAGTCTCAACTTTCGAAGGAGCGGAAAGAGAAAGGGCCACTCCAGAGTGTCAAATGCTTTGCTGGCTTCTAATAGGGCAGCCACCACCGAGGTATGAGGGTGTATGTGGTGCATAATTGCCAAAATAGTACGGAGATTGTGTGATGTCACAAGCCCGGGGATGAAGCCTGACTGGTCTGACCGTACAATCAATGGCAGAAGGGGCAACAGACCGTTCACCAGGACTTTCGCATAGATGTTATTGTCTGTGTTTATTAAAGATAGTGGGTGATATGAATCGCATTAGTCAACAGGTTTGTCTGGTTTTAGGATAGTCAATATTACTGCCTCTCTCAGCGAGGGGGGAAGTCTTTCCCGTGTTAGTGACTCGTGATACATCTCAATGAGATGTGGGTAAAATATGTGGACATATTCTTAGTAGAAGGCCGGCGTCTGTCCATCGAGGCCCTGGGCTTCATCCGCCGGCATAATACAGATTACTTGCGCGAATCTCTTCATGTGCAATCAGAGCATATAAATAGTCCCTGTCCCCTTGATCCAGACATAGGAGTTAAATGGAGTCAAAAAAGTCTTGCAGGGACTCTACTGGTTCTCTATCTATTCCAGCAGTTTATAATCGGCTGTAAAAAGAGGACATTACTTCTGGTAATTTAAACGGCGAAGAGATCAGTTGGGAGTGGCAGCGTGAGGATTGCGCAGCAATCCAGCTAATGTTTTACCCGGGCAGTCACCCATGCCATACTTCCACTCCCGGGCCTCTTTGCCTAGGTAATGAGTTTCTCTATTTGCGTGGTCAATGTTTGGGCCGTACACTGCTACTGCGTCATTGGTTGCTTATAAAGTGTTCCGGTCACAATTACATGTCTGCCATCTTGGTTGATGTGAGAGCATGTACTGTGCCATGGTAGTCCCCTTTTGAACAGCATCAAAACGCCCTGGCAATAGTTTGAGTATATTGTGGAGTGTGTTTCGCCCCACCAGTCTGGTAATTATTATTCGTCAGGTGCGTCTCCTGTAAGAAGCATATGTCTATTTTATGTTGCCCCAGGTATGTGTGCACTAGCCAGGATTTGCGGTGATCATTGAGGCCTCTGACATTCCAGGTCAGACAATTAACGCTAACCATTGTAATAGGGTGAAAATGGGCTTATCGGTGTTGATCCGTCTGTGTGTTGAGGGGTCTACAATGCTTGTAGCTTGTGGGGATCAGACAAATGTGTAAGTGAGAAGTGTGATTTCTGGATGAAATTCAAATTCTGTGTGTCTCCTCGAGTGGCCAACCATAAGAAACCCACCCAACCTCCCCAGCATTCCCAAACACTGAACATAAACTTGTGGAAAATTCCCCACCCGCCTACTCCAAACCCCCAAACAGGTTGAGAAAGCATGCCCTCCCTGATCCCTCTACCCCAACAACAAACCAACATAATGTATATGGGAATCATCCCATGGAGCTATGGGTTCTCCGGAAGACTACCCTGTCATGAGGACCAGGGTGGCCGAGCATAAGTTAGAAGAACACTAAGGCGTATTCAAAAATGCTCTTGGCTGATAAGGTCTCGATTACCACATCAATAGTCCCCCAAATGTGTCTGTGCCTTTAGTGTGTGGACGCTGATGCATTTAGTCATTATCACTTGTGCGGCCTTCCTCAGATGAACGGGGGCATTCGATGTGGCACGTCTGTTTTTGCTTATTTGCTTTGTATGTTTCATCGCAGTTGCTGGGTCCGTAAAGAATTTTGTGTTACCATCCAGCAAAATTGGTTGTTTCGCAAGGTATAGGAGGACATATTTCACTCCCAGTTGTTGGAGCGCTCGCAGAGGTTGGCACTGCAGGAGTGTGATTCTAAGTCTTCATTTTTGGCTTTTATGACCTCTAGTCCTTTGTCCATGTTTAGCATCTTCTGTTGGTCGTCTGTCCTTTGAGCTTCAATATCTGATATCCTTGTTTCCATGTGTTCTAAGTGGCCGTCATGCGCGTCCCCCAGGTGTTTAACCTGGTCCAGACAAGCTGTGAGGAGGTCCAGCTTGGAATCTATTGTTTTAGACGTGACCTGACGTCCCTTAGAAGCAAACCGATATCTTCTTCTTGTGTTTCTGCTTCGGCTGGCTGCATGGTGTGCCTGTCTTCATGCTAGGCGGGCTCACCCTGCCTAGTGTGGTGGCGTCCCTCAAACGTGAGCTTGGACTGCTTAGTTTCAGGCTTACTCATTGTCCTAGGTAGTGTTCAAGCTGCTGTCCCTCTAGTCTTTGTTAGTATTCTTGAATGCATGGTTAGGGGGGGGCTGAATGTCCACTATGTCGTCTGTGGGCAGTTGGGCAAGCACCATGGTATAGGCTGCGCTTTCAGCTTTGTAGCCACTTTTATATGCAGTGCAGTCTCTTCCCCCAAGCCCTTAGCTGCTCTGTGACCCTGCGGCGTGGTCTCATGGGAATTCTGGTTTTTGGACAAGTCTAGGGGCAGACACAGGGGTCCAAATCTGATCTCCACCCACCCAGAGTCGGAGTCCCAAAGTTATCAGGCGCCGGCGGGAGCCCTCAGGTTGCCGAGCAGCAAAAATGGGGGAGGGGGGTAGTTCAGTTCGCATAGCAATTTGCCAGGTCCCCAGCGGTATTGTGGTCTCATCGTCATCTGGACCTCGCACCCTAGTGGTAATGCCTCCTATCTTAGTGATGAACTGAGGGCCTGCGTCACGCCTGGCAGCCTTTCGGTGCCTTACCCTTTCTTAGTCTCACCATCCTCTCGCCTCTGCAGCCCTTGCCGGCCAGCCTCGAATGCAGGCCTGGCAAGGCCCCTTCCGCTGCACTGTGGCGTTGGATGGCAGTCCTCCATCTTGCCACCAGAGGCCGAGCTCAGGGTCTGATTTTGTGCTGCTCCACACTGCGCTACCACTGCAAGGACAGAGGAACATAGCTCACAGCTTCTCCTCCTCACCGGGCCTACTCGTCTCGGCCTTGTCCCCCAAACAAGAAGGTCGCCGTCTGCTCACCTCCCAGGTCACATCGTTGCTCTCTCTCAGCGAGGTGGGTCTGTCCAAGTCGCATAGTTCCTTCGGTGCTATTTATCGAGAAGGTGCACAAAGCCGGGTGAGCCCCAGGCAAGCTCATAGCAGTCTCGTATCTAGCGTTTCGGCATTCACCCTCCAGCAAGCACGCCCACAGGCGATCTCGGCCACTCGTCTCCGGGGCGGTGTCACAGATCTCACAGAGCTTGTTTCGAGTTTCTGGTGTAATCAGCCATTACAGCGTAATGCCAGGTTTTGAGCCCTCAGCTGTAGAGGATACCTGTGCCCTTTGGATGCCGTATGTTGCAAGATATTGTCGCTCAGCCAGCAGAGCCCACTCAAGGTGCGGCCATCTTTCAGCCAGGCGAAGCCATGCCCAAACATGTCCTAGATTCTTATTGCAGATGGAGCAACATTACAGTCTATTAAATTACATATAAGAGGTGCTTGCACAGCCCACAAATTGAACTCAAGTATTTAAAAGTGTGCTCTTGTGTGATAATAAAGAAAAAGGAGGCTCGGTCAAATACAATATTTGCTTAGAATCATACAATTTAGACAAGCAGGGAGGTATTGATTTAAGTTTATCCGGTTTCACACTTTGAATTTCAGCCACCAGATGGATATTTCTCTCTCACTCTCTCCTGTTTACTTAAAAGGGCCCTGGGTGTGCAAAATAGACACAGAGACAACAGACTTGACTCAGGGCTACCAGACCAAGAATGTATTTATTTTGGGGGTGTCACAACTCCAACACCCATCAAGATACGCCCCTGGCTGTGCAAGCCATTTAAATTGTTCCTTCCATCTTCTTATCAGTAGCATCAACAGGAGCTGCACCCTTTGAAACAATGGTCCCACTGGAAGAGAGACCAGCCATGAGAGAGTCTACTTTGACTGTTGCATTGAACTTCTCTGGGAAACCCTCCAAGGAAGAACGTCTGGAAAGGCATGTTAGTAAAGAAGGATTCTCGATGTCTGCCCACTCTGGAAAGAACCACTGATTGCCATTTGGATGGGCAAAGATTCTAGCTCATTTCTCCTATACAGTGCGAAAAAAATCATCTTCTGCTGTGAGTAGAAGTTCCAGGAAAAAAGTGTTCTTAATGTGTTTAATTAACTCATTTAGTTCAGGACCCTGAACAGATCTGTTCTGCCTCTCTTGACCACTTCTTTAGATACGCCTATGCCCTGGCCAGAAAATAACCGTTGATCCTTTTTAGAAGTTGGAAAACACTCTCCAGCCTTGAAGTTGGCCTGCACAACTTTGTTTATAACAACTTGATGAAAATTCAGCTGTTGTTGGTCAGGAAACTGGCTTGAGGCAGATAGTGAAGCATGAGCAGACCCTTTGTATGATGATTCAGCCTCAGCATGATTCCTTTTGCAGGGCTGTTTTTTTATAAATGCTTGCAAATAAATAACTATTTCCACTGTTAAATGATCAACAGATAAATAGCCAAAATTCACTAGAACATTTAAATACAATGTGCCTCTTCCTGTGAACTCATTTTCTATATAAATGTGGCACAGATAGCTAACGGATCTAGCATCACTACTGCCATGTTTAGGCTTGGCGAGCCAATCCTGATCAAAATAAGAGGCTTTCATGTGCAGCGCTCCTAATGCACCAATTAAACCCAGTGCTTAGCAAACAGAGGCAACACTCTCTTAGCAGCAGCAAGAGGAAATGGAGCAGAGAAAGGACGCTATTGCAGACCTATCTAGACCTATCTGCCTAACCTCAAGGGAAAAAATAAATAAATTATACAATAATACAGCAAATCAAAAAGTAAACAACTTTGCTCAGCTGGCTCGGAAACCTTTCCAACCAAGTCTGTTTTCTCTCACCAGACCCCAGTTTATCATGGTCACTTCTCATACCTCACCATCAATACTATTCAATCTTGTTTCCGGTTCCACCAAAGCTTTATCCATTATATCAAGTTTTTAATAGTTCCAGAAGTTGCTTTTCTATTTGTTGGAGTATTGACAACAACACCTTTGTGGACTGTTTAGAGGGCTTGGGGAAATTCAATCCTTGCGGAGTCCTCCATATCATGCATCCTTCTTGTGGAAAAAAGAGCTGGACATCTCCCATCTCTATGGTGTTTCTTTAACCCGGGTATCATTAGTGAACTTTCATGTGTACCAGAAAACAGCAGAGCACTAAACTCAGGTAACTTCACCCTACAGGGCAACAGACTTTTAGAAACATTGCCTACAGGTAGGTGTTGAATCACCTCAAGGGCTACTCCTCACCTACAAAGTGAAACAATGTGACAGCCCATTTGTTCCTCATTGCAGTACTACTCCCCATCCAGTCACAAATAGACTCCAATCGTCAAGCACAAAGAAGAGTCGCAAAAGGGCACTTTCTTCCAAGCGCACCCAGTGGCAATAACTGGCTGAAGTACACCAGAACATTTTGTAAGCAGCAGTCTGACACAGCTGAAATGAAGGGGGCGGGGGGAGACACCTCAGGCATGGGAGCTCCTCGAGAAGACAGCCATATTGCTCCAGTATTAGGCGTTAAATCTCCTAGTGTGCATGCCTTTCAATTGAGAAATAACAACTCGCATACCAACACTTGTTGGATCACTCTCCATCCTCCACCCAGTTAAGATTTTTCTTTATGTAACTCCACTCCTACTACCAACAGGGACATAGCTTAGTCAGTGATATTCAGGCGTGAATCCCAAATTTCCCAACTAAAAAAGCAATGGGTTCAGGAGTGGAGTGGTGGAGGGGTCAGATGACCAAGGTTCAGTACAGACTGTTTCCATGGGGAACAGGGTCAGTACCTCATTAGGTGTGCCTCTGTCTAGATTGGCAAGTGAGTGAAAGATGATGGGTTGGAATGATACCCCGAGAAATTGCCAGTGGTTAGTCTGTTTGCAAGCATTATCCCGTCACCTTTTGGGTGTTTGATTGCCAGTAGTATGCCTGGAAACTTGAGACTGGTACAAATTGTCAAACCTACTACTGTCAATATTTGGGAATGCCAAACAATTTTACATTTGCACCCATCCAAGGAGTACTTCTATGAGTGCAGATTTACAACTTTTTTCCAAACAAGCCAATATAAATATTTAGACCTGTCAAAAAAGTGTCTTTTTTAACATGCAAATGCATTTCACCTTTTAACATCAGGTTATATCACTGCATAGATAGATATGTATTAAGTGCTAGTGTTTAGGAAGGACTTGGCCTGACTACCCAAGATGGCAGATGCTCCTTAGCCAGCTCCTGTGCGGGAACTCTGTATCAGCTGTCATCCTGCTGCAGGCCACCCGTTTTGTATTTGCCAGGCCCCCAGACCTCCTGGGGCTGCCCTGCCTGTGCCCTGGAATCGTAATCGCTGCAATTGCCATGCTTTTGAGCCTGCAGCCAGCCGCGGAGATCAAAATGACAGTCATGGCCTGCACACATGGTTCCATCAGGCTCTAAGGCCTGCGATTGGACCATAGTGGCCACTACTGAACTGCTGCTGAGTGGGATGAGGCCCACATGGCCCTCAGGACTGCCTCCTGTGCTCCCGGGTCCGGTTGCTTGCTTTAAGCCAACTTGTCAATCCCGCCGACTCCAGATCGCAGCTGAAGCCGGTGTCATGCTTGGGATAAGACATGCTGCCTGAAGCTTCTCCACGCACCCAAAGAGTCTTGCGCCCTGCCGTCGTGCTGCAGTGTACCACCTCCTGCTCTCCCCTATGCCTTTTGCCTGTCTTATATCGGCTGCATATGTCCCCCCCCCTTTTTTTGCATCGGGATACGAGTGGCTCTTGAGACCAAGATTGGTGAGGTGGGTGTGGATGTAACCCCCCTACACCAGGATTTACGTAACATGTTGAACAGGGTTTCAGATGCTGAAGGCCGCCTCTCGGAGCTCGAGGACACTATTCATGACCCCAAATGTATGGTCTATCATTTATGTTTCAACCAAACTTCTGGAGGAAGGTGCAGAAATTTGCGCTTGTAAGAACAACCTTTGCTTCATTGGCTTTCCTCAAGGAGTGGAAGGGACGGTACCTGAGAGGTTCTTGGAAGAGTGGATCAAATCCAGGCTCCTGTCTGATCACCTGTCCTCTTGCTTTGTATTGAAGCATGGCCATAGATCCTTGGCACAGCGGCTTTCACCAGGGGTCCACACCAGGCCCCTTGTGGCCAGGATTCTTAGTTACAAGTATAGGGATGCCATTCTCAAGGGAGCGAAATCACAGGGGCCTGTACCCTTTCCGAATGGGCACATCCTCATTTTTCCAGATGACACCTACATGGTCCAGAAACAACTAAAAGCCTTTGACTGCATCAAAAATAAACTTCAGCTTGTTGTATATGCTTATATTCTATGCAAAATTTTTGAAGGTCTTCCATGACTCTACCTCTTTCTTTTTTTACTCTTCAGAGCTAGCATGGGACTGACCCTCAGAGTGCAGAGACCATAAACCTCACTCATCACCCTCCCACTGGGGGCCGCACTCTCTGCTGCCGAGTGGGCTTGGTGCTGGGCTGCCACGGGATAGGGGACGGGTATTCTCATCTGGCGAGGGATTGGTGGCTGCCTGGGGGGACTGGTCATCCCCAGAAGGGGCCTTCTCCCCCGGCCGCGAACCCTGACAGGGGCCGAGCCTTGCACTCAAACTGAAACATCCGTGCTTGGGTCCTTATCTTGGGATCCTGGGTCCTTATTTTCATCAAACTTTTGGATGCTCCGTCCTTGTGTTTTAACTTCAGTATGCTTGGCCAGTAGCTTCAAATACTTATATTTTGAATGGTGCAAATAGGGGAAGGCTACCTTTCTGTGCCATCCATGTTATTTGGTTATATGAGGGAGTTTGGGAGACAGATACTTCAGGGGATGAAGTGGAGGGTGGGAGGGGTCTGTTGGGGGATTTGTTGGGAGTTTGATGGCACAGTTCTGTTGTTTTGTTTTTCTCCACTACACAGTACATGCACCTATTGACTCTATTGACATCTTAATGCTGTTTTTGAAAACTTTGCGATTGCTGGGGATTTTAATATTCACCTATGTGGAGATCCCAGGACCTCGAGTCAGGGCTGCCCACGTGTGAGGGGAATTAATTTGGAACACATTCCACAAGGTGATATACTGAATGTTTTTTTACATGCATTTGATCTATCGTCCCCTATGTGCACAATAGTGTACACAGTGACCATAACCCTTTGTGTGTGTATCTTAGTGGGCCTCTATTGGCACATAGCGGGGGACCGGGCAGTGTGGCGTGGTGAGACCAATGGATGGTGGAAGAAGGTTAAAATGGGCCCAGATATCTCCAGAGGTATTTTATGAATAAATAACCACCACATGTGTTAACGAGATAGAATTGTGTACCACCTCACTAACTGCCCCGGGACAGGTCATCAGTGCTTTTAAGTCTAGTTCCGCCAAAATAAGTGATCTTTTAAGTGCCCCGGCACAGCAACCCACCGCTCAGGTCCCTAGATGGTTTGATTCCCATTGCTCCCGGGTGGCGAGGAAGTTGAGGGATGCTTTAAATAAGAGCCCAAGAGACCCCACATTCGTTAGAATATTCCGCAGGGAGTATAAGACAGAACTGGCAAGACATATGTGATTGCTAAAGGAGGAAGCTTGGAGGGAGTTAATTGAGGTCAGTACTGTAAGGAACAATTCCAGGTTTTGTAGCATAATAAATAGTCCTTTCTTGAATCAAGAGGAAAGAAACGTGGTAGGTTCCCAAATTAATGAGGAGGAGTGGGTGCTTCACTTTGAAGTTATGTTCCAGTGTCCCCCTGACCAAAATAGTTCCTCTGGTCGCGAGGCAGTAATTTCTGGTCTGGTTTTTAATATAGAGGAGGTTAAGAATGGTATTGTTGGTATTGTTGTGTCAAGCAATGAAGTCCCGGTTCCTGACGGCATCCTGCCGGATCTTTAAAAATCAGACCCAAAATTTTGGGCATCTCTCCTGACATCAGTTATGAATGCGTCAGTAAAAACTGGTTGTCCGGAGTCATGGGCCACTTCCACTATAGTGCCTATTTTTAAAAAGGGCAACCGAGATAACACTCATTGCTACAAACCTATCTCGCTGCTGGACTCTGTGGTCAAGGTGGTGGGTCGGGTTCTCGTAAACTGACTGATCAGCTGGGCAGAGGAACACAACATTTTATCCGACATCCAGTATGGGTTCCGCCCTGGGCGGTCCACCATAAACCCAGTGCCTTATTCTATTTATGATTCTTAACCAATATACAGTCGCCTGCCCCGGTACTATCTATCTGGCCTTCATGGATCTTTCATCCGTGTTTGATTGCGTGAATAGAGCTAAACTTTGGCGGACCATGTTGGCTATCGGATTGGATAGCAATATTGTTTACTTCCTGGAAGACCTCCACCAAGCAACAAAGGCTCAGGTCATATTATCTCAAGATCTAAGGGTTTCCCGCCACTTTTAAATAAAAAGAGGAGTACATCAAGGATGTATTTTAGCTCCCATTTTGGTTAATTTGTATATCAATAATTTGGAAAAAGTTTTAATGAAGACTAAAGTAGACCCCCAGGTATGTTGGCGTGGACTGCCTGTTTTATTATATGCGGATGACATGGTCCTTATGTCTAGGACTGCTAAAGGGTTACAAACATTGCTTAATTCCTTTTCCTCTTTTATGGTGGATTTGGACTTGTCAACTAATGATTCCAAATCCTATGTGATGCAGGTAGGACCTCATTCTAAAAAGTCCTATCAATTCATGGTTGGATCCACTCAGGTTCCCCATACAGACGCCTTTTCGTATTTAGGGGTCCTAATAGATGAGAAAATGAAATGGGGACCACTAAAACAGAGAATGAGGGGAGACCTTGTGCGTGCAAACGCTGCCATTTTTAATTTTGCTTCGAAACTGGGTGGGAGACTGATTGTGGCACTCTTACAGATATATCAGGCTACATGTGTCACTAAAGCCTCCTACGGTAGCGAAATATGATGCCATGTCACTATGGATGAACTACAAGTGGCTGAGTATACCTTTTTGAAATGTCTGTTAGGTGTGCCCCAGGGAATGTCTAGTATGGTGGTACATGAAGAACTGGGGGTTTCCTATCACTCTGACTTGCTGGTCCTCCGCCCTTCAACGTTTTGGCTGAAAACTTGGGTGAACGAAGGATCATCCCCGAGCGGATTGATTCTAAAGGAGTGTGTTGGACTTGGCCCTTTTTCCCTGAAATTTTTCGCTTTGATGGGAAACTCCATGTTCAATAAATGCAAGTATTGAATGCTGTGCGATGGTGTACGCAGACTGAGTTTCCCCATTTTAAAACATGTAACCTTTAAAATGGATGCCATAGCTGTGTGGTTGTGCCGTTTTACTGAGCTGGGTTACCAGTCTAGTTGTTATTTCCCAGCAACCCCAGCTTTTGGAGGGAAGCCTGGCACCCAGGGTGCTCTACCCCTCCCCCTAGGCCAGTTAGAACCAGTTTCCCCAGACGCTTCTAGAAGTTTCTGGCACTGTTTGGTAGGTGGGGTGAGGGGCGTATAAAGGGCGGAGCTGGGATGCCATGTGCTCAGTCAGAGGGTGGACCTGAGAGAGAGGGGACCTGCTGCCAGGGGTTACCGCCACATGGGCCTGTGTGCTGGGCCCTGAGCTTACCTACACCCCTCTACTGTCCACAGGGCAAGGGAAAACTATAGTTGGGGCGATGCTGACCTGGAGGAACCTCCATAGGAGTTTAGGCGGTAGGGTCTAGTCAGGGACCTATGCCACTGGAAGTGACAGGGCTTAGGCGCTGCCTTTTAAGTTGAGTGAGGGATCCTGAACTAACCCACTGATCTGGCCCAGAAGGAGGAGAACCCAGGGACGACCTGCAGAGACTACTTAGTCTGCCGTCAGCCACCAACTCAACTTCCCCCCCTTAAGAAACCCTCAACCAAGGGCACAGGAACCAGCACGCGCCTCGTGGGACCCTGACTGCAGTCCCTGCGGGGAGAGAGTGCTATATACAAGCTGCCTGTGGAAGGAGAGCGCTATATCCGGTGGGCGCTACATTTTGCTGGACTGTGCTCTGCTGGTGAGTGCTGCCATCCCAGCTATCTGCTCCCTAGTGTCTGGAGGGCGCTGCAGTCTGCTTCCCCTGCGCAGCAGCGACGTGTTGGGCACAGTGGAACCCGTGGGAGCCCACCCCATGGTTCGGGCACCATAGAGATGATTTAAAATCGTAGCGGGAGCCCACCCCGCGTGATGCCGCCTTTAGTGGGTGCCTACCCCACTATATGCTTGAGGAGATAACGGGAGCCCACCCCGCGTGTGTGCATGCTGGTGCTGATGGAAATTAAGGCAGGTGCACACCCCGCGACATGGTGCTTACTGAAGTCAGCGGGAGCCCACCCCGCACTTCAGAGCCGCTAACTTCACCACCGCAGCCCGGGGCCAACAAAAAGAGAAGAGCCGCCGCGCTGCCCGCGGCGACCCGGAAGATGTGGAGAGTGCCTGGCGTGGGCGGAGCCTAGGCAGGAAGGACTGGCGTTGCTGAGGGGGCCGCCCGTGAGGCCGGATGAGCCCAAGCGCAGCCGGAAGCCGACCGAAGGACGAAGCCAGGCGGGAGCCTACCCCGCGCTGGCCGGCAGAGTGCACCTGGAGGCGGGACGCGCCGGAGGTGTCGAAAGTGCCGCCCGCTGCCTGGCCTGAAGCCGCGAGGAAGCGAGAGCGGAGTCCAAGTCCCGGGTCCCAGGAGGGGACCCGGGTGAAGCCCAGCGAAGGCCTAGCATCGGCGGGGCTCCCGTGAGCGAGGGAGAGCCCCGCGAGCCGAGCCTGAAAGTCCCGAGTCCCAGGAGGGGGCTCGGGTGAAGAGCGAGGAGAGCCCGGGTGAAGCCGCAGGAGGAGCTGGAGTCAGCAGGGCTCCCCGTGAGCAGAGGAGAGCCCTGCACATGAGGAGACGGAGCCCAGAGCAGAACCCGGAGAGTCCCGGTGAGTGAGGGGCTCTAGCGGCAACGTGGGTGCCAAGGGGGCCCAGGTCTACTGTGGTGGGGGGGTGTCAGGGCACACTATCGGTGCCCACCCCCGGTGACTCTGCTACCTGTACTTTGTGTAGTTGCCCCACCGGACAGTGAGTTCTGCGACGGTGGGCAGACTTTCCTTCCGAGTCCCGGAGGGGACCCCAACATTGCGGGAACTTGGTGCACTCGGCACAGCTGCCCCGCAGGACAGTGGGCAGCTGCAACGTCTTTGGGGCATGTGTAGGCGGGGTGTCCTGACGTATGCCTGATAGTCACAGGGGCGTGCATAATGTTGAACGGCATAGTGTGCTGGGACGCCTAATGAGATGCATATTGTTTTATGCCACGATGTCTCCCTGATGCTAGTGGTTTGCTATGTGCAGCGCTAGGTTTAAAATGCCCTATTGGAAGCGCTATTGATTTGCCAAGTGCAACGCTATGCTTGAGGGCCATATCTGAAGCGCTATTGATTTGCTATGTGCAGCACTATGTGGAGATGCCAGGTTTTGGAGCGCTATTGATGTGCTATGTGTAGCCCTATGCTGTAAAGTTATGTTTTAAAGCGCTATTGAATTGCTATGTGCAGCGCTATGGTAAATGCAATGTTTTAAAGCGCTATTGAATTGCTATGTGCAGCGCTATGGTAAATGCCATGTTTTAACGCGCTATTGAATTGCTATGTGCAGCGCTATGTTAAACTGCCATATTTAAAGCGCTATGGATTTGCCATGTGCTGCGCTTTGATCCCAGGCCAGGTTTCGATGTGTTAAAGACCGGCAAAATTTATTTCTAACGCACTGCTTTTGATCCTAATGTTGAACGAGATAAAACTGATTGGTTTTATTCAACCTACGGTTGTGGTGTCAATTATTGTGTGCGTTTCCTGTCTCGGTGGATGTGTGTGCTGTATGGTCACTTTACACGTAAGGCCTTGGATGCCTACCTGCTCGCGCCACGCTACCCCCATAGGGCCTGGTGACCCCCGGTCCTACAGAGTGTATAGCTCTTGATTACGCCCACCACATACCATGGCTTAGATACATAAAGAGTAGCTTTGAAAGATTGGAAAGAGTTGAATTATTCACAAATCCAAAATCAGTGACCAAAAAGTATCTGGGGTGGGTTAGGGAGTCTTTTCGTAACTTGAGGGAAGAGTTGGAACTAAGGAATCCCAGTGTTTGTAAATTTCTAATTTTGAAAACAATGCAATCTATAGAGCCATGCCTCCTGGGGCCTTTTAGCACCTATGAACGCTTTTTATTGTCCAGGTTCCGTTAGGATCTTTTTCACCTCCTACTGGCACAGCCACAGGGGTGTAGCTGAGGCCAGATTTTAGAACCCTGTGGCTGCGACAGTGAGTCTCCACAGGACATGGTTAATTTTTTTTTATTTTGTAAGCATTATGCGATGCCCCGAAATCTTTTATTATCCGTATTTGAATGAGGTTGGAGTTTAAGCAGGTGCGTCCAGTTCTTATTTATTTACAACTGCTGCACGGAGATTCTATTTTATTTGTTCTTAACTTTTTGAAATCTGCAGTGAAGCTTAGGACCTGCTGTGATTAACTGTTAGTGGCTCTAAAGGCATAGTTTTAGATAAGGACCTTGGGCTCATTTTACGTCCAATGATTTATGGTACATGTACTTTATAAAATATTTTATGCATTGTATGAGATTTTAGGGAAGAGCTGTTTTTCTTGTGATGCTTGTATAAATATTTTGTACCAGTTCTCTTTTATACCAGGTACGGTTTTAGAATACTTTTATGGTTTTATGTGGAAACCGAATAAAGTACTTTTGATTGATTGATTGATTGACTCTATTGTGCCACTGATCTTTTTATGCATGGCCTTGTTCAATACAAAGAGTGGACTCTGGTTCGCTAGACATCTTATTTACTTCTTCTCCCAGTTAGCCTCCATAGATCGATGGTGCTCTTTACCACTATTACTTGGAACACCACCTGTCTAAACGACCATATTAAATCCAACGCTGTGCTTTGCTTTGCAGAGCGCCGCTTTCCCCACTATAATATTTCTTAAGGCGATGCACTTCCTCGACATGCGCTGCCAAGTATGACAGGGTTTACCATGCAGGCCACACTAGGGGCTACTGGGGTATCGCTATCCTCCTTCACAAATCCTTTACCCTCTTTGTCACTTGCTCAGTGTCAGATGAGAAAAGGGGTGTATGTTCTCATTGAGGGCAAGCACCACAGCTTCCTTAGTGTGTACACTCCTCCTCACTGAGTTCAGGCGTCCCTGCTCCGCATCCAGAATGTAATCCTGGACATTCCATCAGGTCCCACCATCATTGGCGGTGTCTTTAACACTCTAATGGATTATAGGCTTAATGCGACAGAGGTGAGGAGGACACACTCACAATCCTCCCCATTGCTGGCAGAATGGGCAACATCGCTGGGCCTCTGTCACTCCTACTTCAAGCTCCATATTGGTTTGGTTTACTCCGCAGTGACCCTGTTGATTGCTAGTAAGGCGGTCCTGCAGGGTAGGGCCAAGGTGTACCTCTGCGGGCAGGCCCGCACCCCCACTCAGCGTTCAAAATCAATCATTCAAAAGGATTGAACTCATGTCCTTATTTCCAGGCTTTAAAATGTTACCAGGCACACTGCCTTAACACCACAGTTTTTGTGGGTCTTGTGTTGATTTTGCTAGGGAATCTTTTCTTTGTATTCCCCTGGATTTCTGCTTGTTGTGCCAGCGTGTCTTGAGGCAGAGGTTCATATCCACACAACCCTGGTCCATGGACTGACCTGCTTCTTCTCTAAAGTGTCCTTGTTATAACGCTACGATTATGCATTTTGGTTCCGGTTTGGGTGAGAAAATGGTTTTTGACAGGTAGCATCTTAGCCGTTGCTCTCTGGTACTGAAGTGGTGGTTCAGGAGTCATGGACCACTTCTACTATAGTGCCTATTTTTAAAAAGGGCAACCGAGATAACACTCATTGCTACAAACCAATATCGCTGCTGGACTCTGTGGTCAAGGTGGTAGGTTGGGTCCTCTTAAACAGACTGATCAGCTGGGCAGAGGAACACAACATTTTATCTGACATCCAGTGTGGGTTCCGCCCTGGCCGGTCCACCATAAACCCCGGGCCTTATTCTATTTATGATTCTTAACCAATATACAGTCGCCTGCCCCGGTACTATCTGCATTTGATTAGATTGAAATGTGTGTCCGATATTCCAAGACATATGCATTTTATAGTTTCTGCAAGCTGGGCACTGTTTCCCTGCAGTGGAGTACCTATTATTTCAGTCACTCTGCTTCGCATAACTGGTTTCCCTAGTATTTTAGCATCTCCACATGGCAGCCTCTCATTTGTTCCACTTCAAATTTTTCAGTTGAGACCATGTTTTCTCAGTTTATGTCAGAAACAGGACCACTAAACGGAGGACCAAAGTATGCCGCACTGTTCAGTAAATTATGCAGCAGGAAAAGGCAAATTATGTGGCGTAATGGGGCACATTTTGTGATAGTGTTCTTTATTTTGTAATTTTTACACTTCTGGCTTAAAGGTAAAAAAAAAAGCACTATGACTGGCATAGTGCTGGCCGTATTATGGTGCTTTTAATTTATTTTTCTTTAAGCCATGTTGCACAGCAGCTCACCCTGCTGCATTTAAAAAACTATGACAAAGCCAATAGATTTTGCATAGGCTTTGCCAATGCTTGTTTGAATAGCAGTACCATAATCGATTTGACCAGCAAGGCAGGTGTGATCCCTTTTACTGAAGAAATAATGACATGGGTCAAAAGGGACACCCCAACCTGGTGTTCAGCAACAAATAAGTCTGGTGGAATCCCATTGTTGCCTGGTACTTTACTCATAGACCGCTGGGAAATTGCCTCATGCACCTCATTGAATGAAACCAAAATATTTTAAACACCCACTAATTGCGTCATGGGGCCAGAAAAATAATTATCTTGTATCGAGTCAATATACAGAGTGCAAAAAGCGTGGCCAGAGCTTCAGGGGAAATATGACTTGACAAGATGCTCTCTCAAGAGTGGAAAAAGAGTGGCTGGTTAATGATTTTCCAAAATGCACAGCTATTGGATAAACAACTAGCATGAAGAAGCTGTTGCCAATCTTCAACTTTAAAGGTTTTCTGCCAAATTTTAGGTTGAGCCTGGGCAGTACATGTGCTGTCTCTTTGAGACATGTTTTATCCACTCTGGGCTAACAGCCAGCCCATAGCCTTTGTATTGGCCCTTCAACTGTCCTTCAAAAATGCTTGCTTGCTAGTGGTTAATGCTTCCTCTTTGTCCCTCCTTATGTGTTTGGTTTCCTCCTATGGAGCACAGTCCAATTACTAGTATTTTTACACTTCTATGTTTATGTGTTTGTTTTGGGGGACTATTCTTTTTTTCCTGCTCGTGTTTGACCAGCCCTCATCAGAGAGCTTGTTTTTTCTCACTTACCCTGAGAGCGCTGTTAAACAGGCCTGCACATCTTTTCTATTTACTTTGTCTCACTTCAAAGTGAGAGGATTTCAAGGTATGGCTTGCCAATCCCCAAACCCCCTCCAGCTTTGTAATATGAGCTGTCCCCCCACCCTCATAACTGTTGCTCGCCACAATCAGCATCTGAAACACCCTCAGCTCTTCCGCGTCCACCGTAAAGAGACACAAGCCGACAAGGACTTCTGTTACAAAAGCCCCTGACTGGCTCTGTGTGTGAGATCATTTACAAAAAGGAGCTATAGAGGGATACAGATCAGATCGCCCCCCACTCACAATATTACAACACGATAAGGACCTGATCCTTTAACTGAACACAATGGTTGGATTTCCCTCCGCCATCATAGGCCACACAAAATTATGTACATCAACAGCAGCTACGGCTAAACTGTCTTATAGGGAATCCATGTTCGCCTTTATATAAAATTCTTGTACTTAGTCTCCCCCGGTTAATCCCACCTTGTAGTGCAAAGAGTCAAGTGTTTAGAATAAAGGTGGTGAAAAGGCTAGCAGTGCCTCACGGGAGCAACTCCATGGGAGTTCACAGATAGGTTCTCACCCGTGAACTCAGGTTCTCATCATCAGCAACTGCTAAGCCACAACAGAAAAAGTGTAGGAAAAATAAAGAAAATGTCACCTGCTCAGTGTGGTGAATCGTGAGACCGGCACTCGGATACCTTATCTGTATGCCCACCTATTCTGACCCAATAACGGAGTAGCGGGAACTGAACGTGAATACCGCTATTCCGAAATTAAAAACGAGCTAGACAACCACTGGCTATACTGTTTTATTCTATGCTGTGGGTCTGCTCACATTAAAACCAAGACACACTGTTGCTGACTATCTATTTTGTTTATAGAGGGCCAACATGTTTCATTGCCATGATTGAATTTACGGCAATTTCTTCAGGGCAAGGGTCAGTTTTCGCCACACTGCAACAATCTTTTTATATTTTTTACCTGGAGGAGACAAAGACAATACGACACACATCACTCAGTGAGCACAGTACAAGAACAGCAGTCCGTTCGGAAACCATTTTCATCCTATTGGTATAGTTACCGGGTTATTGCCTCTCCTGGGCATACCTGCAACCCCCTCTTTTTCAAATGTGTGTACGCGTCCACACTTCTAGAGTGTATCGCCACAGCTGCTTATCGTCAGCCATAGGGAGATGGATTATTGGCACGTCTTGTAAAAAAAAAAAACGCTGTAACTATTTTGTTGCATGTTATCCCAGGTCTGATTACTCTTTCTAGATCTGGTGTATACTCTTCCCTATCTATACACTCTGGTTTGATGCCAAAGAAATGTCTAACCTGTTAAACATTCAGGGTCCCTTCATAGGCCTCCCCAGTGCACCCAACACGCTCTCCGCACTCGCTGGCCCAACATTAAAACACTTAAAACAACTAGTGACCTTCCCCTTGGTCATGCCGCTTACCGGGTCTTCTAGAGTGTTTGGCCTTCGCTCAACACCTCACGGTCTGAATGCGACCTGCTTATTTTAGCGTGCTACGTCTAGTCCTGCCCCTTTTCTTCTGGTGTCTCATCTCACTGGACATTATTGACCTCTGCGATCGCCATCTTACAATGGCCAGTGTATGCTCATATCTAGATGTATAATTCACTAGTATTTGCACAGGCAAAGTCGGAATCATGCTCGATCCCGCACAGTTTTTTTATTTTTTTTTATTAGCATTTTAATTGTGTACAAACAAAGACAACCATAACATTTCAGTCACAGTACAACAGCATCCGTCATCCAATTCTCGCTGTTCCATTCCTGATCATCCTCTGTTAGTGGGGTGTCTAAGCAGCTATTCCACTTCTCCATGGAGGCATTCGTATTTGCCGCTATGTCAGCTTGGATTTTCGTATACAGTGTAGATACCAGGTGCTTGGCCGTGGGCGTGGTGAGCGGTCAATTCCGGAGGTTCTGCCGGATATGTTGGGTACAGCTGCTTCACAGCTTTTTGCAGCCTGTGATAGTTGAATCGGAACAGTACAGTCATATTACTAATGAATGTCAATTGATCTAGCGTTTTAAAAGTCCCATCTTCGTACAGATCCCCCAGCGTGTCGATGCCCACCTGGCACAGCAATTCCAACCCCATTTCTTCCTGCGTGACTGAAATTTCCGGATGCCATTGGAGCCGGAGCGCCGGGGCATACAGCGGTAGTTTATTAGCTTTCCTGCCCATAATATACCATGCTTTGTTCGTGGCATCTATTGTGTTAATGTCTTTCTTGTGTAATGGAGGCCTGCGATGGGTTATAACCGCTTCTAGCGGGATTGGCAGGGCGTCCCCTTCTTCGATTGCGGTATGGGTGAGGAATGGGACTTTTGTGGTACCAGAAATGCGCATATTGCGCTTGCGCACAGAGATAGTAAAGTAAAAAATCGGGAACCCCGAACCCACCCCGGCTGTACGGCAGTGTAAGTGTCCGCAACTCAACCCTAGCCGTCTTTCCCGCCCAGATGAGCCGGAGAACCATCGAGGTAATACGTCGAAAGACCTCTGCTGGAGGATGGATGGGGATGTTATTGAATAGGTAGAGTAGCTTTGGCAGCACTACCATTTTGGCAATGGCAGTGCGATCCGCCAGAGACAGTGGTAAGTGGATCCATCTCCCCACCTTCTCTTCCAAGGTATCGATTGCCCTCCCATAGTTAGTCCGGATCACAATTTCCGGATCTCTGTGATACCACACGCCCAGATATTTTATCGGGTCAGTCCTCCACTCCAGAGGGTAGTCCATGGGGTGCGACTGCGTGCTGTCCGTCAAGGGAATGATCATGGACTTGGCCCAATTTATAGTGACACCGGAGTGGCGCGCAAATTTAATATATTCCCTCAATAAGGGTTCAAGTTGTCCTTTGGGTCCCTCACATATAGCAACATATCGTCGGCATACAACGATATGTGCAGCGGAAACTGTAGAGCCGAGTAATGATGCCCCTGCCGAATTTTGCACGCTAGAGGTTCCAAAGCCAGCGCGGACAGGAGAGGGGACAGGGGGCACCCCTGCCGTGTCCCCCTCCGAATGTCAATGGGGTCTGAGATATAGTTGTTCACCCGAACCCGTGCCACTGGCGCGTCATATAATAATTGTATCCATTGGAGGAACATGGGCGGAAAGCCCATCCGGCGCAGCACCCCATTCAGGTAGGGCCACTCCAATGAATCAAAGGCCTTGGCCGCGTCCAAGAAGACCGCCGCCGCCTTTCTCTCGGGTGTTAGATAGTGCGAGAGCCCGAACAGTGTTCGGGTATTGTGCGCAGTGGAGCGCGACGGTATGAACCCCGATTGATCGGGCAGGATCAGGCTGGGCATTAAAGGGTTCAGTCGGGCAGCAAGCAGTTTGGCCAGGATCTTATTATCCACATTTATAAGGGATAAGGGTCTGTACGAGTCACAGAGCTCCGGATCTTTTTGCGGTTTAAGCAGAGCCAGTAGTAATGCTTCCCGTAGGGTTGGCGGCAGGTGCTGCTGCTCGTGGGCATTGCCATACATCTCCACCAGATGAGGGGCCAGCTGGTCCACAAAGGCCTTATAGAATTCACATGTGAACCCATCTGGGCCTGGAGCCTTACCATTCGGCAGCGACCTAATCACCTCCGTGACCTCTTCTACCGTGATGGGCAGAGATAGGTATTCCCGGTGCGTGTCTGACAGCCACGCTATCGCCACATCATCCAAATATTCCACTATTTCCGCCGAAGTGGCCGTTGGCCTGGAGGCATACAGCGCCCCATAGGTGGCCACGAACTCGCCCAGTATTTCCTGCTCTCCATAGTTCCTCTCTCCCTGCTGACCTCGGATCATCTGAATGCTCTGTGGGGCACGTCCTTCACAGATGTTAGCCGCCAGGTGCCTGCCCGGTCTGCCGCCCTCCCCATAGGCCCTCGCTACCTGTCTTTTTGCTGTATACTTAATTTCGTCTTCCGCGAAGCTCTGGAATTCAGAAGGTGTTTTTCTAATATCCCCTAGTATCTGTGCATTTTGTGTGCGCTCATAGTCCCGCTCTAAATGTCGTAGTTTTTCCTCCCTTGTCTGGAGCTGTTGCCGTATGTCTTTAAGGATACCAGCATTAGTGCTTATACAGACGCCTCGTATTGTGGCCTTGAAAGCCTCCCAGAGTACGCCCGGGTCGTCTGTAGTAGGCGCATTGTTAGTAAAATAATCCTGCACCGCCTGCCCGATGGTATCAACGTATATGGGATCTAGTAGTGCTTTAGCGTTAAATCTAAGTTCGGGAGTTCCAGGGAAAGGAGCACCGGGCTGTGATCCGATAGCGTTCTAGGCAGATGTCGGACCTCCCGTGTCCATAAGGCAATATCCCCTGTCACCAGCCAGTAATCTATGCGGGACCAGCTACTGTGTGCCGCAGCTACATGTGTGGCTTCTCTTCCCTCGGGGTATCTACTTCTCCAAATGTCAGTAAGTCCCCTGTCCACCATTATGTCCTGTAGGACATGCAGTGCGCGTCTGTGAGGTTCCGTTGTCGCTCCAGATCTGTCTACGTCATCACAGAGCGCTAGATTAAAGTCTCCTCCCCAGATCACGTGGGGGGTTTGCAGATCACGCAGCTTACCCCACAGTGAGTGGTAGAACTGCGGGTCATCCACGTTAGGCCCATATACATTCACAACAGCAAGTCTTTGTCCCCGCAGGAGACCTGTTAGTATGACAAAGCACCCCATGTCATCCGCCTCAACAGTGTCCCTTTCTAACCAGTACCAGTACCCCCCGTGCATATGATGAGTATGAGGAGTGATGCACCGACTCAGCCCACCGCTGTCTCACACTGGCTTGGTGTGTCGGTGCACAGTGTGTCTCCTGTATGAGTGCAATGTCGATGCGCAGCCTGTCTAGGTATGCCAGTGTTTGCCTGATTTTCTTGGGGTTACCGAGCCCCCGCACATTCCATGTGAGCAGTCGGATGCACCCAGTTCCTAACCTTTTCTCGGCCATGTCCCAGTACTGACGTTATTGCACCATTCAACCCCGCAGTTAATGAGCGCGCCCCAGTGACCATCGAGGCATGGAAGGCCTCCGGTGTTCCTCCCCAATAGTACTTGGATTTCAGCGATGCGTCTCATGCACAGTGACCAACATATCAACTTCCCAGCCCCATCCCACCTCCCCCCACCCACTTTAGCACCCCAACCATGCCAAAGACACACCCCACAGTTGAAAACGAACATTGAATGAACTTAGTTCGGGGATCACCCGCTTCGGGGGACCGCCTAGAGCACACTTCTCCATCCAACTCAATGGATGTGGACGGGGACAGATTATGATGTGGAGCCCAAAGGGCCCCATGTCTGTGCATGCCTCCTCACATCCCACATCATGGCCCACAGTGAGCACATTATCTATCCACGCCAACCACCCCGCAGCATCACTTTCACGCTGTGCGATGAACAATAACTAACCCCCAGCCAGCCAGTAGCCATGCCTCCCAGTTCTGTCACCTGTATCAGGGTCCCAGTCCCAGCCACCAGAGCTCATTTCTCCAGCTACTCATCGATCCTGTTATCTCCCATTCCCATGGGCTGTACATGACCGCAACACAGAGCGTCAATATTTACCACTAGGTGAGCCCCAGCTTGTTATAGCATTACCCCCTCGGCAGCCCGCAATCAACAGCTACTTTAGTCCCACCAGGGCTGGAGGAACATTAGAGTTACCAGTTATCAGCAGGGCGTGGGCCCGGGCAGTCCTGTTCGTGGCACTCGCACGTGCAGCCTCCGACAGTCCACAGAGGCCACCGCCGTCCGCGCCTATCCACATTGGCCTCCCCATCGGGCCGCAGAAGCGTCTCATGATGGGCAGCGCCGCCGCCACCCTCCGGGCAACTCTCTTTTGCAATCCACTAGTCGGTGTCCGCACCCTGATCCGTTCTCTGCCTCTCTCTGCGCTTGGCTCCGATTTTTTTGACGAGATCTTGTGCCGCCTGAGGTGTGTGACACAACGTTGCACGGCCCCCGTGCGTTATACGAAGCCTAGCGGGATAGAGCATGGCGTAGTCAACACCAAGGTCGCGCAGTTTCTTTTTAACCGGATTGAACTCCTTCCGTGCCTGCTGGACTGCGATTGTGAAGTCCGGATAGAATTCCAGAGTATTGCCCTGGTGTGTGATCTGCTTTTTTTCCCGCGCTAGTCTGAGGATGGCATCACGGTCCCTATAGTTTAGGACCCTGGCGACTATGGGACGTGGAGGCGCCCCAGGTTGCGGCCTCGGGGCCAGTGACCGATGCGCTCTTTCAACCAGGAACATCGAGGAGAGGTGCTCCGTGCCAAGAACGCTGCGAATCAGATCCTCGACATACGTTTCCATCCGGCCAGTGTTGGTGGACTCCGGAACCCCCGTGATTCTCACGTTATTGCGCCGCGATCGCGCCTCCAAATCCTCCGTCTTGTTTTTTAGCGCCTCCAGCAGTCTCTCGGTCTCTGCACACTTTTTGGCCGTGGTTTGCGAGACATCTTCCACTGCCCCAATGCGGGTCTCCGCCTCCGTCAGCCGCTCACCGTGCCCATCCAGCTTGGCCGCCATGTTGTCTACACGCAGCGTGATGGTGTCCAGTTTTCCATGGATGTCCTGCAGGCTTTGCTGGATGGCCCTCAGAGCTCCTTCCATGCCTGGGGGTGTCGTCTCTCCAGCATCCATGGCAGCGTCCGACATCACCGCAGCGCCCTTGGCCAGACGCTTGGTTTCGAAGGGGAGTTTGGTTTGCGTCTTTTCCGATTTCCCCATCTCGCTGCCTTCCTCCGTCAGTCACCCGGGGACCCGGTTTGCAGATTCACCAGGCGGCCGCGGCACTCCCGCCGATGTGATGAGCTCCCGTTCAGCAGGGCACCAGTCTCAGAGCCCCTCTCAGCTCTCCGGGCGATCGCGTCTCCACCTCCGCACTCCACACCGCCCGCGCCCCTCCGATCCTGCCCAATCGCGATGGTAGCCTGACCATACGGTGCCTCCCTCGCCTGGTCGGTGAGCAATGGGGGCCGGGCGCACGTGTGCAGCGTGGTCCGCAGTGCCCGGGAGCTCAGTCCTCGCCTGCAGCGCAGGGAGAGGGCCAGGTGCAAGCCGCTATATGCAGGCAGGGGCGGCCTTCAACTCACTCGCGCCAGGCCAGCGTGGAGCCCTCCAGGTACTCCCGTGTGGTGGTGGCCGATCGAGCCGGCAGGCCCAGGACAGCACCCCCAGCAGTCGCGCTAGATCGCAGTTACCTCGTCAGCGCCTCAGCGCAAAGCCGGTGTCATCCATGTGTGCAATGGTCACCGCGGCCACAGGGTCAGCACTCCCCCCCATCTCAGGCGGGCGGGCAGCGCGCAGCGGCTTCCCGAGCCGATTTCGCGCCTTCTCCGGGCTCCATCGTCGTCTCCAACGCGGGGCGTTCTCTCCCGGCTGCAGCCGTCACCACGCGCCGCAGCATCCCCCGGGTCGCACACCGCCACGGAGCCCCCAGGTCCCCAGTGCGAGTCCAACCCGCGGAGGCAGCAGCCAGTGCAGATGTCTCAGTTCCCGGTGGCAGCCCGCTTTTGAGGTCACAGCGGCTCACGACACCATCGCGCCTCCGTCCTCCTGGGCGCCGCCATCTTGCCAGCCGTTAGATGCGCCCGCGGCGGAGTGCTAAACATCGCATCGCCGGGGCTACCGGCCCGCTCGGGCGGTCTCCTCACTTGCCATGGGTGGAGGCTGAGATCCGATCCCTGAGGCGTTGTTTTCGAGCAGCGGCGGCTCTCGGATCATGCCTTTAGCACCATTTGTTTCCCCCGTCCGGCGGAGCTGTCTCAGGAGGCAGCCATTCCACTGTGCGCCCTCTAGCGCCCCCCCTCGATCCCGCACACAGTTATTTCTTAATAAAGCAGCTTTGAAAACATTGGTGCATCTCGTGGGTGCCTCATACTATGGTGCCCCAGTTTTTTCACAAGAGCAATCTATACTCATGGCAATATATATATTTCACACATGGAACTGCAGGGAAGCCGAGATCATGCTCGACCCCGCTTCCAATTATTTCATAGGTCAAGAAGATTCAGCAACATTGGTGCATCTCATGGGTGCATCCTCATTATGCCCCGGTTTTTATTCACAGCTTTATCTACAATAGCCTAGAATTGTTAAAGGTATGTTAAAATACATCAACACTTGCCCCTAGATTTGAGAAAAGGCAAGGTGCACCCAGATCTATACTTTTGTTTCTTACCAGGCCGATACCACCACCATATACACAGAGTATCTGCTTATAGCCCTGGGTGGGTTACAACTTTCTTGGTTCTTTCAATAACAGTTTTATGCAGGTCCCAACACGTGTACAAATATTATCACTCTAGTATGCTCCTACTCTGTTCCATTCAATGACATCGTTAAGGCCCCGTTAGTCCACCCCCTCCTGGTAAATCTAGTGTGCCTGTTTAGGGCCCAACCTGCTTTCCATGTTATGTTGGTCACCCAGTGCCTTTTCCAGGACCACCCACTTGATGTCCTTGTAAGGATGCTTCTGTGTTTGTAAGTGCTGTACCAAGCTGGTAGTCAGTTTTCCTGTTTTTAACGTGCTTAAATGCTCCTGAATTCTGACTTTGACTTTTCGTGTTGTGAGTCCAATATAATGAAGACCACACGGCACGTGAGCCTGTAGATGACATTAACAGAATTACAGTTGCTAAACCTGTTAAGGTACCAAGTTTTTCCATTTGTCAGTGTTACACTCTTTGTCACCTCTGTGAGCTCACACACTGAGCACCACCCACAGGGGTAGTGTCCAGAAGGCACTCCGGTTTCCTTTGTTTTTTTAACTGGCCGGGTGTGTACGAGACGGTCGCGTAGATTCGCAGACCGCTTGAATGCAAACCTCGGTTGTGGCATCTTCATTTTGGTGGTGTCAAGTAGGTGGCAGTGTTTTCTAATGATTTGACGGATTTTGGTGGACAGTGGTCGAAATGTCGTAACCACCGGTGTACACTCCCCTCTTGCCCTGGTACTTCTCTCAAGTAGGGCAGCTCTAGGTGTATTGAGGGCCCTCTTTCTGGCTTGTTTGATCACCTTTTTTGGATATGCTCGGTCCTCCAATTTCCTTGGCATCTCTTTGTGTGTGTGATGCCATAGTCTGCTCACCACAGCTTCCCTCGACAAGCGTGTAAATTGCAGGCTTGCAGCTGTCATTCCTCCAAACCAACGATCAGGGTAGGCCATTGTATGCTTCTCTCTGCCCTCCGGCTTCCCATCACCCTTGTACCATGTGCTTCTATGCACCCCTCCTGCCCCGCGCTGCACAACGTCGTCTAGTGTTTGTGACTGTCCCTTGCCCGCATTGCTGTTTCTGCAGTGACTAGATACGAATAACACCACCCACTCCCTCTAGCTCACACTCATATTCTCACACTCCACACCAGAAGACACATACAACACATCACCTCGGTAGAAGACCACACACGCGCACAGGCACAAACATACAAGCACACATACATGCATCAAGCTTTGGGGGCATACACGCACAGATCACTGCGGGAGGCACACAAATAGTACAGGTATACACACAAATCACTGCAGGAGGTGCACACTCCTCTGCAGGATGCACTGATGCCGCTTGCAGACGAGGCACAGGGGACAGCACTGGTTCTAGGGGCAGCCTATAGTATCTGCTCCGGGTGCCGGTGGATGCACTGATATCAGCTCCGCGGGTTATGTTATGTTATGTCACCGCAACTGAGGGGGATTGTAAAAAGGTAGAAATGCTGCCACCACACTACTCTCTGTATCATTTGTCTTCTATCAGTATGTGCCTCGGCCATTCGGATACCAATACTTCTAGGCCTTAGCAGTGCAGCTGTCTGTCTGTCCCCTACTGCCTCTTTCTGTAGTTGCCTTGCTCTATGTATGTGCCCTGTTGTTGTCAGCGCTTGTACTGCTCTCTCAATGCACCATATTGCTGTTGGTATGTACCTTGCTACCTTCTGTATTTGTTGTGTTGCTCTGTGTTTGTGCCCTGCTGCAGCATGTATGTGCTCTGCTTTTTTCTTTATTTTGTTGTGCTGCAATCTGTATATGTCCTACAGCAGTCTTGGTGAGGCCTGATGTTTTTATGTGCACAGCTGGTGTCTGCATGGTCCCTGCATCTCTCTGCATGTGCCCAGCTCCTGCCTGTATTTGGTATGGTGCTCTCTGTGTGTGCCCTGCTGCTCTTTGTATTTACTGTGTTGCTCTCTGCGTGTGGCATGCTGATATCTGTATTTGTTGTGGTGCTCTTTTTGTGTAATCGGTTGCTATCTGTATGCATCCTGCTGCTGTCTGTATTTGTTGTGTTGCAATGTGTATGCTTATGCAGTGGTCTCTGTGTGCCCTCCTGTTATCTGTATGTGCCCTGTTGTTGTTTTTATTAGTTACGTTGCTCTCTGTATGTGCCCTGATGCTGTCTGTATTTGCCTTGCTGCCAAATATTTTTGTTGTGTTACTCTCCGTGCCCTGCAGCTGTCTATATTTGTTCTTTTAGTATGTGTATGTGCCCTGCTGACTGCATTTGTTGTGTTGCTGTCTGTGTGTCCTGCTGTTCTTTTTGTTGTGTTACTGTCTGTTGCACTGCTGCTGTTTGTGTGTGCACTGCTTCTGTTTATGTGTGTCCTGCTGCTCTCTTTGTATACCTTGCTGTTGCCTGTATGTGTCCTGCTGCTAACTGAATTTGTTGTGTTGCTGTCTGTATGTGCCCTAATGCTGACTGGGTGCCCCGCTGACTGTATTTGCTTTGTTGCTGTCTGTGTGTATCATACTGTTATCTGTTGTGCTGCTGTCTTTATGTGCCCTGCTGCTGTCTGTATGTGCCCTGCTGCTATCTGTATGTGCCTTGCTGCTGTCTATGTGAGCTCTGCTGCTGCTTGTATCTGTCTTGCTGTTGGTTATATCTGCTCTTCTGCTGTCTTAATCTGCCTGCTTTTGTCAGCCCTGGTGCTGCTCGTATTTTCGTTGATGCTGTCTCCATGGGTTCTGAGCATTGTCTGCTGTATGTATCTGTCCTACAATTGTCTTACATAGCCTTTGTACAGCCATACCTCCATCGATTTCTGCTCTAAAGCAGTCCATACCTGGGCCCAGATTTAATCACAGTTTGCTTCAGGGTTGTGTCACTTTTGTTTTTGACACAGCTCGGCATAACATTGATTTTGGGATTTACTAAACCATTCAACGCTCAATTTGCGGGTCTTAGTGAACAAAAGTGCATAGCTCTGCCTTGCATCAGGGAGGCATTACATTGGTAGCACATGGGCGTTCCGGTGCGCAAACCCATAGATTTTAAAGCAAACCCAGATTTACTAAAGTATGTAAACATGGCTTTATGCCAAAATGGTGCGTGTTTGCGTGGCTATTGGAAGAAACAGAACTATCTTTATTTCTCCTTGTTACTTCCTCTTTTCATGCGTGCTGTATTTTGCAGCACTCAAACAAAGAGGAATACGCATCTAAAAGTAATTTTTGTGCAGGGAGGTATGCCTTTCTGCCCAAAACTATTCTGACCACAATGTAGGCACCCTTGTATTGCGGTGCAAGTGTGCCTGCATTGTCGCTATGCTGCTACTAGTGTACCAGTACAAGAAGAGCGCAAAAGTGTGACATATCTTTCTAAATATGGTGCATTTCTGCTTTCTTCCTTTCACGCAACACAGTGCAGCAAGTTCCTGTTCTTCATGGCGTTGATCGTGGTAGGCCATTGCATGCTTCTCTCAGCCCCTGCACCCTCTGGCTCCCCATCACTCTTGTACCATGTGCTTCTGTGCACCCCTCCCACCCGCGCCATTTGTTTTATGAAAAAAGTCATACCGTCTACACTTATTATACACCCACGCTACTGTAAAGCAAAGGAAAAAAACTCTTGCAAAGGTGAGAACCTATTGGCTTTGCCAATGCTTGGTAAGCTCTGCCTTATAGTTACACTGGCAAAGGAAGACCGTATTTCGATCTCTAGGAGAGGCCTTAAGTGCTTTCATTACTCCTGATGTGCTCTGGCGCCCTTACTATCAAACCACCTATAATAGGATGTATGACGTAATAACGCAAGTCATTACAACGCGTGCAGTTACATCGCGGTCGTTACAACGACTGCGATGTTACTACGCTATGCCATTACAACGTAAGTCTTTACATCAACTTGCGCTAGATGGCGTGCTAACATTAGAAAAGCGTAATTTACTATTCCAACTCCGGTCCACTTAACAGTAGGGAAGGTGTTGGGATAGTAAACTACACTATTTGTAATGTTAGCACGCCATCTAGCGCAAGTCGATGTAAAGACTTGCGTTGTAATGGCATGCATTGTAAATCCACTTGCATTGTAAAAGTTTCGTTGTAATGGTAGAGCGTTGTAAAAGTTGCGTTGTAAAGGTTGTTTACCCTATAATATGAAGTGGGGCATTCACACAAGTGCTTGGAACAGTCAAGAGATCAGCAATATCTGTAGAGATATAAGGAAAAGCATTATGAATATCTGAATTGAACTAATACTCACTAAGACAAATTTGAAATAATAAAGTATGAAATGTAAAAATTCCCCAGGGCAGAAGTATCAGAAGAAGAACTTTTATCTCTGCATTCCCTCATAAAGGTATATAAAAAATTAAATGTTCCATATTACTACCTGAGTGATTAGGATTATGAAATATGATATCAACATACAATTTGTGTGCGGAGGACAAAATTCCACTGCCTGCAACTTAAAAGAACCGGTGTTATTCCCTCGCCAATGTCCCGCTTTCGAAAGAGACCTAATGATAAGTAAGCCTCCTTTAGCTCGACCGGAGGAGAGGGTACCTCTGCAGCATAAAACAAACTAAATCCATATCGGTTTAAAGAATAAACATAACATTATTTTCTGAATGAGTGAAAAGAAATTCTTACTATTTTCTAAGACTGACATTAGTGAGTGAATTATTGACTACATGTCCCATAATGCACTTGATAGTTGCCTAAAGATTCCTTACTACAAACTCTCTAGAAGGATAAATAATGTATGCACATAGAAAACAGTTTTAGGATAACAGAAGTGTAAGTGAAAACATTTTTAAACTTACTTTGAGATGTTGTAGGAGCAAATGTATCAATCCTTGCTAATCCTGCAACAGCCTCTAGGCCCGAGGTAGTCTCCACCATCGACTTCAGTGCAGTGGGTAGGGGATAGTAGATGGGCTCCCTCAGCCAAGTCAAAACCTTCTCCTTTGTGTGCGACCTAAGTTCGTAACACTTCTTATTAATTTCAACGATGGAGCGCTGTTTTACTCCAACAGACACACAATTGATGGACGGAATGCAGAACAAATCAAAACATTCACCCCCAGTCAAAAGATCTGGGTTAAATCCATCATTCTTTTGCTCACCATGCCACCCCAGTTTAGGCCTGGCCATATGCAAATCAGTCTTGACCCCGTGCCTCATGGGAACAGTCCAGCCTGAACTGCCAAGCCAGGTCCTCCCTGGACCGGAAACAAGCATCCTAGGACCGGTTTCGGTGTTTCACCCCTCTTCAGCCAGGATAGCTTGATTCCAGTGGCACAGTGAGTCCAGGACCCACGTCTGGGCATACCTGGCGCACTTAGGGCTAGAAAGCAAAAGACACACAATTGATGGACGGAATGCAGAACAAATCAAAACATTCACCCCCAGTCAAGAGATCTGGGTTAAATCCATCATTCTTTTGCTCACCATGCCACCCCAGTTTAGACCTGGCCATATACAAATCAGTCTTGACCCTGTGCCTCATGGGAACAGTCCAGCCCGAACTGCCAAGCCAGGTCCTCCCTGGACCGGAAACAAGCATCCTAGGACCGGTTTCGGGGTTTCACCCCTCTTCAGCCAGGAAAGCTTGATTCCAGTGGCACAGTGAGCCCAGGACCCAGGAAACAGCATTAATTTTGTGCAGCCTCTCCTACCATATTTTCTTTTTCTGTGCCTCCGGGACAATCATGGAAGATCTCCCGAACAGGAGGTCATGATTGTTGCAGCACTCTTCTGTCAATATTTCAAGGTCTTTCTCAGAGAACTTGAGTTTTCTTTTTCAGCCCTCCTGCCTCCTCCTCAGACTCTTGGCTTGCCATTGCTGGTGTAGAAGGCTGTGGCTTGCTGCTCAGATTTACATATTTACTCTAGAAGCTATGCATCTCCTCCTCTCAGTCTGCTTTCCAGGATTGAAATAACAAGCACTTCCTGGTTTTGTGGTCATTACTCAGAAACAGGAAGCACTTCTCTGTATTTCGGTCACAATTTGTGAATGAGATTGTAATTTTGTTAATTACAAAATGAGAGTACCAAAATAAAGAAGCCACTAAAATGCGAGTTACACAATATGGCCACAACTCGGTGGTACTTTCTGTTTTGTGATTACCTAATTAAGATTCACAAAAAAATGCAATTAGGAAACCTCAAATCAGTACTTTTGTACAACTGGCCCTTAGGGCCTAATTATGTTTTTTGGCTGTCAGGGTTTACTTCATCAGGGCAACAGAGTGTACTACTCTGATGCCCCGACTAAGTCCCCCCCAGCCAAAATTAGAAATGACTACCAAGTTTGGGGTAATTTCTAAAGCATTGGCAGGAGCCGCTGTTGTGGCAGTTTCTGTCACCTCTTTTTCAAGCTTGACGCATTGCTCTGTCAACATGATGGAGCAGTACTTCAAATTTATATCTTTTTATTTGCAAAAAGAAAATCCCAAAGTGAGGGTGTCTTTTTGGAAATTAAAAAACAATGCACCTTTGCATTGTAAGTCAACTCCCATGGCGACCGGGCATCTACATTTTTTACTGCCCCTACCGCTGTGACAGGCAGTAAAAAATGGCGAATTGTCCACCTATCTAAATTGGGCAGGCATTTATATAGCCATTTCTCCGACAGCCGTTACTCTGGCGGGCCATCAAAGATGTTTGGCCATGGTGGAGAATGCATAGTCTCTGCCGTGGCCAAGCTATGGGCCAACCTGCATCTAAATTCGGCTTCGCGATTGAGTATGCTTTCTGCTAATATATTAATCAGGCCCTTAATTCATAAAGTATTTGTTTTATATACCATAGCCAGGGGAGCTTAGGTGATCTATTCAAAGGTAAAAACTCTATCAGAAAATCATGATATCCTTATCATCATATCTTTATTTTGATCACAGAGATCAAGTACATAAAAAAAGCACAGATTAAGATGGATATAAAGATAAAAACCAAGGTTAAAAGGAGACAATACTTCCATATATACAGGTTAAAAATTGCATAAGAGGAACTCATACAATATATTTCAAGCATTTAATCCATAATACATGCCAGTATTTGGCCAAGACAAAGACTATTGCCCTGCTAGTATTGGTGGATAAAAGTCTCAACATATTGAGGTAATGGCCAGGGCGATTATCCACTTGCCCCTCAGGGACTTGTAATGGAGACAAAAGAATAACAAATAGACCAGGGGTTCAGGACTTTCATTACAGGTTGGACAGATATAATCAGAGGAAGCATTTATGTGCCACTTATTACAAAACAGTTTGGTGGATAATGACATATCGAAATTGTATAAATAATTGCCGTGGTGGGGGGAGTGCAATTTCGTCAATAGTTTCCTCGTACAATGGGACAGATTTAAAATTCATAAAGTCCTGGGTCAAGGTACCCACCTGATTGATCACCTCCTTCTCTGCTATTGTTTTGCATTAGGAAATGATGGCCCTGTTCTTTGCTATTAGGGACAGCTTTTCTGGGTTGAACCGATGCACCTCCAACCCTAGATCACTCAAGGTACTAAACCATGGGATGGAGGTTACCTGAGAATGCTTCAGGAGGCCCATCGTCACAGCTCGATAGGGGGAAAGCTCTTCAGTGGACCACAGGTGATGCCAGAACATTATGTGCTGATAGTCCAACTTGTGGGCCAGATTTCTTTGGGTCAGGTCCATGAAAATTGGGGTCAGGGGGGTGCTAGTTGGCAAATTTAAAAGCGATCTTATAAAACGGTTCTCTAGGATGGTAAGACAATTAGTGTTCCCGCTACCCCATAGTTCGGCTCCATATAGTGCACCCCTTGAGCTTTAATATTGTGTAAATTTCAAGCGCTGGGGCCACTTTCCTGGACACTGTACTTTTGTGGACCATACTTATGTGAGCCGTCTGTTGAATAAATGTATTTAGTAATCGTGTATTTTGTTTTAGTCTCATTTAATACCGGGCCCTGCTTATTAGAAAAAAGATGAAGTCATTTACTAACTTTTAGAGGCCTTGTGGGGATTTTGAACTTAGTAGGGTGTCGTCAGCAAAGAGAAGTACTGGCACTCTTCTCTCTCCTACTTTAGGGGCATCACACCTATCTCTGTCAAGGAAATCTACTACCCCATTAATGAAGAGTAAGTATACGGTCGATGCTAGAACGCATCCCTGTCTCACTCCCCGGTGTATTGGAAAGAGCTCAGTAAGTTGGTTATCCTCCTTCAAAATCCACCAATTGGAGCAAACTATGTTCTATCTGTGCATAAATCACAATATCATCAGCATATAATAAAAATGAAATAGACAGACGTACAGCAGCAGGAACATCCTCTATCAAGCTGCAATGTTTTTCAGCAATGTAGCATAAGGTGGGTGCACTCTGACATCTGTGTTTCATACCTTTTCTAATTGTCAGTCTGTCTGTCACGTCTACCCTACCCTTAGTGGAGATTTCTATATAGAGAAGTCTGATTGCATTCATAGGTTCAGCTCACGTGGAATGCCTGATCATTTAATCTTCTAGAAGAGAATAGCCCAGTCGACTCTGTCAAAGGTATTTCTCATATCTCACAGTAGCAAATGTATTGGAGCTTTCTTTATGGCACATTTTGATGAAAAGGCTCTAGAGTCTGAAAGCTGAAATGTTGTGACACCTGCTTCATTCAAGAACCATGCTTGCATTCAGTTCATTGCCTTAGTTCCAACGTGCCTGTCTTGAAGTCTGATTAGGATGAGTTTAGAAAATACCTTCACAATGGTGACCAAAAATGTAGACCGATATGGGGCGGTCTACATGAGCCCCCTCGCGGTCTACATGAGCCCCCTCGCGGCCATCGTACGCAAACACAACCTCAGCATAATCTCCTACGCCGACGACACCCAACTGATCCTCTCCCTGACCAACGACCCCGCCGCCGCCAGATCCAACCTGCACGAAGGGATGAAAGAGGTAGCCGAGTGGATGACGACCAGCCGCCTGAAACTGAACTCGGACAAGACGGAGGTCCTCATCCTGGGCTCCTCACCCTCCGCCTGGGACGACTCCTGGTGGCCTCCCGCCCTGGGCACCGCACCCAAACCGACAGACCATGCACGCAACCTGGGCTTCCTCCTGGACTCCTCCCTCTCCATGACCAGGCAAGTCAACAACGTCTCCTCGGCGTGCTTCAACATCCTACGCATGCTACGGAAGATCTTCTGGTGGATCCCCACCGAGACCAGGAAGACCGTCACCCAGGCCCTCGTCACCAGCCGACTGGACTACGGCAACGCCCTCTACGCCGGTACCACCGCCAAGCTCCAGAAGAGACTCCAGCGGATCCAGAACGCCTCAGCCAGACTCATCCTCGACATCCCACGAACCAGCCACATCTCCGGACATCTGAGAGACCTTCACTGGCTCCCCGTCAACAAAAGAATCACCTTCCGCCTCCTCACCCACGCACACAAAGCCCTACACGACCAAGGCCCGAGCTACCTCAACAGCCGAGTCAACTTCCACGCTCCCAAACGCCACCTCCGATCAGCCAACCACGCCCTCGCCGCCGTCCCCCGCATCCGAAGAGCGACTACAGGAGGAAGGTCCTTCTCCTACCTGGCCGCCAAGACCTGGAACTCCCTCCCTACCGACCTGCGCCTGACCCAAGACCACCTCTCCTTCAGGAAGAAGCTGAAGACCTGGCTGTTCGAGCAGTAGCGGCACCCCCCCCCCCAGCGCCTTGAGACCCTACGGGTATGTAGCGCGCTTTACAAGTGTCACTGATTGATTGATTGATTGAATGTCCTGGGTCCATCTTTTGCTCTTTTTGTGCATTCAAAAAGATGTGACTTTTATAATTGAGTCTACTCTCACCACTACTTCGATCAATCAATCAAGCAGGATTTATAAAACATGGTTAATCACCCAATAGGTTTTCCAGGCACTTGCAGGTCCCAGAGGCTTATTCGAACAGCCAGGTCTTGAGGGCCGTCTGGAATTCTGGAAGTGAGGTGATGGTCAGTAGTTGCTTGGGGAGGCTGTCCTAGGTCTTTGCTGTGATGTGAGAGGAGGAGCGGCCTCAACTTCTGCTACGGTAGATGAGGGGAGTTTGGGCAAGGGAGAGGGAGGCAGAGGGTAGTCTTCTAGACGGTTGATGGAAGTTCAGGCGGTGGTTAATGTATGCTGGCCCTTGGTTGTGTAGAGCCTTGTGTAGATCAGCAGCTTGAATTGGCATCTCTTCTGTGTGGGGAGCCTGACGTGGGTTCATCGGGGAAGGCCAAGGATGAGTCTGGATGCAGGGTTCTGTAAGGTCATAAATCTCTGTAGAAGGTGTGCGGAGATTCCTATAGAGACAGCATTGCCATGGTCCATGGTCCATTCGACTGGTGATGAGGGCCTGTTTCACAGTGCGTAACCTGTGTTGGGGTAGCCACTTGAAGATCTTACATAGCATGCACAGAGTTAGGAAGCAGGCGGAGGAGACAGCGTTGATCTGTGATTTCATGGTGAACTTGTTACTTGTTGTCAGTTTTGATTCCAAGTTTTCTGGTGTGGCCGGAGGGACTGGGTGTGGGTCCTGGGTCTGATGGCTGCCAGAAGTCATTCCATGTGTTGCTGCTGTTGCCGAAGATCAGTACTTCCATCTTGTCTGTGTTCAGCTGCAGGCAGTTGTTCTTCATCCAGTCGGTGATGCTTGTCATGCATTGGTGGAAGTTAGTTTTGGTGGTGTTGGGAGGTCATAGGCGAGTGAGAGGTTGAGTTAGATGTCCTCTGCGTAGGAAATTATGTTGAGACTGTTAGATCTGACGATGTTGGCCAGCGGGATCATATATGCATTGAAGAGCGTGGGGCTGAGGGATGAGCCCTGGGGGATACTGCAGGTGATCTCCTTGTATTCAGAGGTGAAAGGTGGATCCTCTGGGTTCTTCCGGTGAGGAAAGAGTTGATCCATCCGAGCGCATGCCCTTGGACGGCAATATGGAGTCTTTCGATCAGCATGTGGTAGTATACAGTTTTGAAGGCTGCCAAGAGGTCCAGGAGGATCAGAGCTGCTGTTTCTCCTCGGTCGAAAAAGATTCGGATATGGTCGGTGGCTGCGATCAGGATGATTTCAGTTCTGTGATTGCTGCGGAAGCCGGATTGAGAGGTTTTGAATAGCTGTTCCTACTCCAGGTGTGTCATGAGTTGCTTGTTGATGAACTTTTCCAGCACCTTTGCTGCTTTATTCAAGTATTGACATCTAGGTATATAGTGTAGCCTGTGTGTCGGCCCTTTTTTTTGTTCTGGTTAGGGGCATGGTGATAGCCTTGTTTGTGTGTGAATAGATCCTTTTAACTTCACAACACACTCGGCTCATCGGGACAAATAATCCCTGTATGGAAATGCAATACACAACAATGTTGCTCCCACACTAAGACAGAAATTAATGTAGCTGGTGGACAAGAGATGTTTTACTACATCAGACAATGCTGTTCCCAGAAGTCATGAGACTTGTGTTCATTTATATTGGGCTCTAAGTGTGCCTACAACAGCTGTATTACTTGCATTGTTCTTTTGCAGTGTTCATGTTTAGACATTTGGTACTCCCTGTCAAGCAAAAGGTTTATTCTTTCCCTTTGTCCGACCTTGTTTTGCCTCTTTCCTGTATTAGCCTGGGTTAGACAAAGTCAGCTGATCAACCTTATAGTATAATATAATGCTGGCTTACAAATATAGGGGTGCAATCCAGTTCAGTCTTTTATAGGACTATGGACAAATGCGCAGATTACTGGCAAAGAGCTACAGAATAATATTGGTAGCAAGTAACCTGTCCTATTTGACAATCCTCTTGCTACAATATCCAGCCATGTCCCCCAATGATTTGAAATATGGACCCAGACTTTGCTGTTAAAAAGAAGCAAACCAGATTGCTCTCTATTTATACCGTTTCTTCAAAGTCTCTTAATACATGCAATTGTTTAGTGCCTAGTATGGCATCTTTCTTGTGCACTGAATATGGATTTTGTAGCTATATCAAGGTGAAATGTACCATTCAGGTAGAGTAGGTTATAAATGGAAAACTTGTATATTATCCATAGTCGAGTGTAGACTCTTTTCAGAGAGAGGCTTATCTTTAATAAAAATTTTCTTGCCATGGTTTTCCCACATTTCGCCATTAGATGCTAAATCTTTTGTCATTTTCCCTGTTTTTTTTTTCTTATCACTGTTGGTAACGCTGATGCATTTGCAGAGTTGAGATGCAAAGGACATATCTTATGTTGGAATAATTAGAAGAAATAAAAGTAATTTACATTGGTCATTGTTGGTTGTGGGTACTTTTAGACGGGGCTAACTTATTGACTGAAACTGCAGATAATTCCATACCTCATATTTAGGCCGATGATACATAGATTAAATCTGTTTGAATGATATGATGGAATGACATTGAAGCAACTTGCCCACCATAATAATCCCATATTTATTACAAATTTATCACAATAGACATTTCATTTGGCTCTTAAAGTATGCCTAATTCCATACAATTGAGATCGCAGTCTCTTTGGACTTGAATCCCATTTTAGTCTTTTTCTTTCAGATCAAAATAATTTAGATATTTCTACTTATTCCAAACAGTGTGGTTTGGGTTTCAACCTGTCTGCAGTAAACACAATATTCGAGTGGCTTCTTTGTTAAGTTTTAGTCTATATGTACCTTATTTGTTTTTTTGATCCATGGTAATTTAAACACTATCTTCGAATAAAAACAATAAATAATCTATGGTATTGCCAAAAACCCAAAACCTCTGAGAAACGTAGGGATTTTCAACTTTGTATTTGAGGTTGTTACACGTTTGTTGAGATCTCTAACCAAACCAGAAATATGTTTGTCCTACTTTTGGAAGACAAGCAACTCTGGCCAGATGCTTACTTTTTATAATTCTTATTCTAGTCCTAAATCTGAACCTTGTTCTATCTATGAACATCTAAACTCTATGGGCATTTTAAGCTTGAAAGATATAGCAAGATTAAGCTTTCAATGTCTGATGTGAAGGTGATGCCTAGCTACTTGGTTCCTTTCTCATTTCATTTGAAGATGATCTTATTCATGTTTATTAATAATGTTAGCTATTGATATTAAACCCAATTTTGTCCAGTTAAGTTGGTACACTAAGACAGGTCTAAGCCATAGTAGGCAGGTCAGTGTGTTGGATCTTTTAATGCTGGTAACATATCATTGGCAAACAATTTATTTTTACCTAATCGATATACCCACAGGTTCCAGATGCTGGATAAACAGTAAGGGTGACTATGGGCACCCTTGCTTGGTACCTCGATATATACCAACATTATGAGAAACCAGTACATAAGTATGTATTTTGTCTGTAGATTTAATGTAAAGTGCCGATACATTTCTGATCATGTGTAAGACTTTCACATGAATAAATGAAGGTTAAATATCCAACAATTACAATTGATATAATAACTATCCGTTTGGGCAATCAACCTTTAGTGGAGTGCGTTCCACACATTTCATAATAAATCCTTAAACAATCCCAGCAATCAGTCTGTATAATCTCTACTCAGTGCCCGTAACATAAGGTACATACATTACAACTCCACCCAGTCTTGCATCAGATTATGCCTACGCCTTTTCCATCTGAGAACCCTGGGGCCCAATCTAGTCAAAAAGAAACAATTTATCAACGATCTGACCTAGTGTAGCTCATGGTCGTGTGCCATTTCAAAAAGATAACTGTAAAACAGAAGGTAAAAAAAACAAAAACAAAAACAGTCCTCGTATGTGCCATCTCAAGCACTATTACACTTCATGCGGGCGGTGCAATGTCGCTCGTCATCATCAGCCAGCCATTGCAAGCAATATCTATCAGTTATGCCGTCAGTGAGAGGGGGGATGAAAGGGGGGGGGAGGGGCCAAGGAAAAGGAAGGGGAAGAGAGAAGAGAGAAGATAAGAGGGGGAGGAGTGGCCAACCAGAGAAAGCCTCCTCAAGAGGTGAGCACCTGTTCAAGGAGCACGAGTAGTCAGAGTCAGCACCTGTCCAGGGTAGAAGTCTGATTGTCACCCCCCCCTTGATCTCCTGGCTCCTTGCTATATAGTCTCATGACGGGGTCCCCTGTATTAGGGTTATCTCTCCCCCCTCCTCCTCGCTATTGGGGCAGCTCGGCTGTTCCCAATTGAATAGTACCTTCCTTCAGGCTCCTGCAATAGCGGTCTTACACATACCCTTCTGTTCTTTTTTGTGTAATGCCCTCTGCCGCTGCCCAACGCAAGACCTCCGAGTCCCAAGACCCCAACTGTGGTCCAGCGCAGATTTCCAGGTGATCGCAATGCGCCTTTTGGCCAAGGCCAGGGCCAGGTCGATAAATCGACTCCCACCTTACGTTTAGGCGGTCTGGGGTACAACCCCAGGAGACAAACCTCAATCGACTGAGTCAACGCACGGCCCAGTGTGTCAGTAAGATTCTTCACCGCTGCGTCTCAAAATCGTAAAATCGTGCAGCTCCACGCCTTGTGGAGAAAATCTGAGTCCAGTCATCTGCATCTCAGGCACTCTGTGGGTACACCCCCAAATGCAGCCTGTATGCGATGTTGAGTCATTTATGTCATATGGACATAATTGAACTGTAAATATTTAAGGCGTGAGTTGTGGGAGACTTTTTTGGGATATTTTAATATACGCCCCCACTCTGGGTCAGAGAGTGTTCTGTCAAGACACCACTCCTTTTTCCCCCGCAGGTCTATCAATGGAGACCGGGATGCATCCTGCAAGGATGCATAAAACCACTTAATTTGATGCCCGGCCGTGCCCAGTGTGACCACTGCGTGAAGGACCCCATGCGTTGCCGGTTCCTTCCGTCCGGTGCCCCACAATTGTTCAAACGTTCTTACCAGCATCTCATATGAAAGAAACTGGCCAGGAGGTAGTCCATATACCTCCACCAATTCTACCAGAGGGAGTATGCATCTATCCTGATAGCAATCCCCCGTTGTATCTATCCCGGCCCCAGTCCAAACCAACAGTTGCTCTGCCCCAAAGACCACCTGAGGATCTCCGTGAGGGAGCCCTATCAGTGGCAGCACTGGCGTGTATCTCGGGCCTATCGGGAGTCGGCTCATACACCTTCTCCAGCATAGTAGCGCAGTGGTCTGTAACGTCAACGTGTAGAGTACCTTCGTGGCCGGATTCAGTAGTTTGGCCAATAGCAAATGGGGGTTCTGCCCAGGTTCCATCAGGTATGTACCCTCCTGATTAACCCCTTCTAGTCACTGTGCAAGCCACTGTAGCTGTGCAGCCTGTTGATATAATTCAAAGTCTGGTAACCCCAGACCTCCCTCCTCTGCAGGGCGTTGCAGCATCCGCAGGGCCACCCTACGTCTTCCATCCGCCCAGAAAAGGTCCCGCACCAGCGGATTCAGTGGCCTGAACCAGCCCGTGGGCATCAAGACCGGTAGGTTGGCAAAGAAGTACAGTAATCTGGGCAGCATGACCATTTTAGTCAGGGAGATCCTAGCCATCAGGGGCAGCCGCAGTGAACTTCAAAAAGCCACGCTTGAGCGCAGTGAGCGCAATGCCTTCCCAAGTTACCGTCCCTCATATCCTCCAGGGTGTGGAAGATCTGGATGCCCAGGTACCAAAAAGAAGTCGACGTCCTGTTGTGTTCGTCAGGGAGATCCGGACCAGCCACCAGAAACAGGCACGTCTTATGGTTGTTCACCCGCAAGCCGGACAAGTCGCCAAAGCGCTCCAACAGCTCGAAGGCGGAATCCGCCCCTTGGACAGCATCCGTGAGATAAATCAATAGATCATCCGCATACCGGGAAATCATATGTAGTCTCCCATTCAATGGTATCCCCTGCACAAAAGAGTGCCGCCAGTGGTTCCACCGCCAGTGCGAACAGCAGCGGGGACAGAGGACACCCTTGACGGGTCCCGTAGGTTATTGCGTATTCTGAGGATATGATACCACCCATCTTGGCCCGTGCCGTCGGAGAACTGTACAGCAATCAAACCCACTGTAGCCAGCCCGCACCCAGCCCCATCCTCCGCATTACCTCCAAAAGAAAATCCCAGTTGACCGTATCAAACACTTTCTCCAGATCAACTGAGAGAAGTGCAGCTCGAGGCAGGTCTCTCGCCTCAGCGTGGTGCAAGACTCAGTACAATCGTCGCAATTTGAAGGAAGTATTGCGGGAGCGGACAAACCAATTCTGGTCCGGGTGGATCAAATGAGTCATGTGAGGAAGCAGTCGGAGCGCCAATACCTTACTGAGCACCTTAAAATCGGTATTGAGCATAAAAAGCGGTTGAAAATCCCGCACTCTGGCCCCGCTCGCTCTACCTTAGGGAGCGGTATAACAGTAGCAGAGCATGTCGTTGGTGGCAGACGGCCCAATGGCAGGCCTCGTTATACTTGGTTACCAGCCGAGGGGCCAGTTCAGTGCCAATCTTTGTATAAAATTCGGCTGGCAGGCCATCTGGGCCCGGAGTTTTCCCTTCCGCCAGCATGACCATGGCTCCCCTTACCTCCTGAAGGGTAATTGGGCCCCCCAATTCATCCTCAATGTTGCCCTCAACTTCTGTCAAGGCCAAGGGGGCCAGGAAGGCAGCAATCTCTTCATGCGAGGGGCCTGACGGTGCCAGGTACAACGTCTCGTAGTATGACCGAAACTTACCATTAGTCTTATCTGGGTCAAACTCAGGCACATCCCCCGGCAGCTTAATCTGAGTGATAGGGGAGTCCCGTGACTCTGGTATAATAAGCTACGCCAAAGATCCTCCCTGCCTTCCCCTCTTCACCCCGCATCCTGTCCATGTATGCTCTGTAGTCATAAGTTCGGAGCCTGTCCAGTGCCTCATCATATTCTTTGCGCTTGGCCAATAATTGTTCACGATTCCCGGGATCTGCCCCCTGCAGGTTGTCAAGAATTCGTAGGTCCCCCTCGATGTCTGTAAGTTCCTTATGTAGTTCCCTCTGGATCCCCACAGTCTGCCCCATACAGTAACCCCGCACCACCACCTTAAATGCCTCCCACTCGACTAGCGCAGTGGACGCCGTGCCTGTATTCTCTGTTAAATGTGTCAATTGTCGTACGAAGCGCGTCTGCAAATGGTTCATCATCCAGGGCTGTGGGACTAAGTCGCCACGCAGGTATTGGGGGCCTACACCATTGACATGGAGTGTAAATAGCAAAGGGCTATGGTCCGAATATGTGCGGCCCAAGTATTCAGAGGATTGGATAATGGCACCAATTGCTTGTGAACACCAAAATGTGTCTATCCGAGTATGGAGGTGGTGTAAGTGTGAATAGTAAGAGTACCCTCTGTCCCCACCGTGTTGTAAGTGCCATATATCATACAAATCCCAATGTGACATCTACTTGTGCAGCCCCACTGCTGTTCTATGCGCCTGCGTTCCCGCCAGGGAGGGGTGTGAGCGGTCCAGGCATACATCTGCTACGCAATTAAAGTCACCCCCCCACCACTAATTGACCCACCTCAATATCCGCTATGTACGATGAAAGGGATGTCAAGAAGGCCATCTGAACATGATTGGGGGCATAGCAAAAACAAATGGTAATTTCCCGACCCAGTAATCGTCCCGCCACAAGCACATACCTCCCTTCCGAGTCCGTCAAGGTGCGAGACATTTCAAAGGGAACCCCAGGGCGTACCCACACCATCACCCCCCGGGCAAACGCAGAGTATCCAGTGGCATAAACCTGCCCCTCCATCGTCACCTCAGCCGGCCCACCTCGTCCTGTGTTAAATGGGTTTCCTATAGCAGAGCAATCTGCACTCCTCTGCGTTTTAAGTAGTTATAAATTTTATATCGCTTAGCCATGGAGCACATACCCCTAATATTCCAGGTAAGTATCTTCACCTGGCTGTACGCCATGGTGGTTCAGTTAGCTCCAACACCTCCCCCCCGCCCCCAGACACCAGATCCCCCAATAATGCATTCCCACCTGCATGAGTAACATAACTGCTGGACTGTAACAACCCCAAACATGAAACAACTCCCCGGCCCCAGGGCGTTCGGGCAACGGCCATCTGCCCAAACTCTGCCTGTAAGAAAGTCAAGCATTGAAGGCCCAAATCAAATGTGGTGAAGACCTCCAGGGGGGTCGCAGCTCCGCTGCCTGGGCAAGTCCATTGCAGCTCACATCAAACAGGACACCATGAACAGTGGTGCCGATAATCCAGCACCGGCCCAGTCTCAAATCCACCCAAGGTACCGATCCTGCTAGATGATGTCATCTGCCATGCGTGGGGTCACCTCCGGGAGCTCCAGGCTATGTTTACCGGAAGAATCAGACTCGGAGCATCCCGTTCCCTTTGTAGATCTTGACCCTAGATCCGACGGTGAGTTCCCTTTACAGGCTATCTCCGCCACAGCCTGCAGTGCGGCCGCCCGCTCCAGTTCGGTCTGGGAGGAGGTGGGCTTCTTTGCTCTGATACGTTCTGACCATCTCTGGGATATTTTCCCTGACCGGCGGTCCCCCGCCTTCCTCTGCGGGCCTGGTCCTCCAGTGCAGTAGACCTCAAGCCACTCCCATTCCAGCTGTGGGGTATTGCAGAAGTGAGTACTACCATCCACCGCTATACGAACCTTAGCCGGGAACATAAGCGAATACTGTAGTCCTTTTTCGCGGAGTGCCTTTTTGTCCTCATAATAAGAGGCCCGCTTCCTCTGCACCTTCAATGTGTAGTTCGGGTACATGGAGACCTTGGCGTTATTAACCACAAAGGGGCCACTCATGCGGGCTCTCTGTAGGATGATGTCCCTGTCTCTGTAATGCAGCTGCCGGGCAACCACCGGTCTCGGAGGGTGACCAGGTGCCACTGGTCAGGCAGGTACCCGGTGTGCTATTTCCAACGTGAAGAATTGCGTCAACTCGCCCGGAGCTGCTACCCGTGCAGCAGAAAGAAGCAGCACCCTCTGGCTCACCTCATGATGCCGTTTGCACTGATTTTACAGCACAGCAGAGGACAAGCTCATGCCGCTAAAAATCAGTGCAAATAGCGCAAGGTACCCAATCTACACTGCTAGCAGAAGTCTGCAGAATCTCAAGAAGATTTGGGTAACTGCAGAGTGAAACTCCATGAGTTCCACCAACCCCTCGTCTTGGGACCCCCTTTTTCTCAGTCCCTGCTTGGTGGACCACTCCAAGAATTTCCCGGAAGGAGCTTAGGTGGATTAACCTTATTTATAGAAAGTTTGGTTAAGATTAAATGGGTGGAGTTATTTGCAAACCAAAAAATACATTTCCTCTGGAACCTCTGTCCTTACTATATTTACACCGTGGGACCGCCGATGTGTAATGCTCCATTGTTTTCTGGCATGTTAGTTGTTTGTGCAATAGTCAGTTTTTGCTTTTTGGTATATACTGCAATCTTTTTATTTTAAAACAATGTATTAAATCTATGTTATCACAATTTACAAAAGTTTAACTCCAAATACAATTTGGTTGAAACTTAAAAAAACAATATACAATGGAAACCCCAACAAAGCATTGCATCCCACCTGGAATGCTGTGGAATGTCTCAGAACAACCCCATATGACCTGTTATGGATATTGTAATCACATTGATACTAACTTGGGTGCCTATGACAAATGTTAAAATCTTCAGCTGGTCCTTGAGATAATTTCTATGTCCTTTCCCTCCTAGCCCGCCTCCTTTTTTTTTCTTTTCTTTTTTTCTTTTCTTTTTCTTAGCCATAAGTATAATACATTACACAAAAAAGGTACGGAAAAAAAAACAATAACCGGAAGTAGAGCATACATAACACAAAGGAAATAGCATCAATCAAGACTTAATACAATTATCACAAACGTACCGGGAAAAAACAATATCAGCAGGACTAATAATACATTTTAAGAAAAAGGGGAATCATGAAAAGACTAATACAAAGATCCAGAAAAGCAATAGATTATTAGTCCCATTAGAGGCTAGACCACACCCTTTTAAATTTTAACCAAGATGGCGGACCTCTGGCTTTGGCTAATGCTAATTCCATTTCATATATTTGTCAAAGTAAAATACAAAATTAATTGATGCTTGGACTCCTATTTTGAATCCATACTCGAGCTATGCATAAACGGGCACATGCTATAACAATTGTTACTAACAGTCTCATATAACTGCCCATGTCTCATATTACCCCTAATACTACTTCCTTCTCTGCGATCTGGACATCCTGGCTGACCAATATTGTAAGAACAGAAGTTACATCTGTGCAGAATATATTCAACCTTGGGAAAGTGACAAACATATGTCATAGGTTTGCAGCATACACTTGCCATTTTGGACAGAGTGACTTAGCCGATGGTTGAGTCGTAGCCCATTTGGAAATAAGCTCAGGAGTATAATACAGCATAAATACTATTGTATGTTGTTGAAGTTTCAAATTAACAGATGTTACAGCTGCGTCTGTAGTATCCAGTGACTCCTGTATTTCCTAATTTGTTCTATCGGTGTGGAAAATCCGACTTTGTTTTGCTGCTACCTGTATACCGTCATCGCTAACGGCTGCTAGTAGTTTCTTCTAGACTATACCGATAGTTCCTCGGCCTGAAGTCTGAAAGAGTACAGATAGTACTTGAGAGGGACTCGCCATCTCTAATATCCTCTGGCCCCGTAAAAAATAGTCCCTTACTTGCAAATACTTAAAAAATGTACTGTGTAGCAAACCAAACTCATCTTTCAAGGCTAAAAGAGTTTGAAACCCTTGTCCATCAAAAAGCTGACCAGGTTGAGAAATACACTTGCGCTGCCAACATGATCATGAAATATGTTGGGCAATATGGGATTGCCCCACAACATTGTATATGGATGCAGCACTGGCAAAGAGTATTTCTTAAAGATGTCTGCCATATCCTAGTGATATCTCTAAGTATCTTAAACCTGACCAGTTTGTAGTAGTTAGGGTGAACCGTTTTATTAAGCAGGAACCCAGTATTTGGTCCACAAGCCAGTTAGTATGAAAGCCAAGCAGTACCAGTATCAGGCCCACTGAGAAAGCTTAAGTTTCGACCAAAAAATGCAGCCCAAAAATAAAGTTTTAAATCTAAAGGCTTAAAACCACCTTGTTTATATGGTAGTTTGATATACCCAAGAGCTCTCCTTGCGCGTCTATAACCCCATATAAAGCTACCTACAGCACTATCTATATGCTTAAAAATCGTCCAAGGAACTCTTAAAGTATTGTACGATATAAATACAAGAATTTTGGGAGAATATTCATTTTCACTATGTTGCACCTCCTGTATATACTAAGAGGGAGCCAATGCCAGCTGCGTAATTTTGCCATTACAGTTTTTAGTAGTGGTTCATAATTCAGAGAGACCACATCGTCCACTCAGCTACTAAAACAGAATCCCAGATATGTTGCTGTTGTTGTAATCCGTAATATTGATGGAGCTGTTTCAGGTTGAAAATGTAAAATTGTCTGGGTCTTATTCAAATTTAATTTGGAGCCAGAAAAAGAGCCAAAACGCTGTGCCTCTTATGTGATTTCGACTATGGCATCTACTGGGCTAGAAGAAAAAATAGCATACACAGTTAATTTTAATTCCAGAACACTAAGAGACACTGGATAAATCCTGACGTCTTGCAACAAGTTTCTTATAAAGGGCTCAATATAGAGAGCAAACAATAATGGGGATACCGAACAACCCTGCCGCGTACCGCTTCGAACAGCGAAGTAGGCTGAAGAGAGGCCATTCAGCTTAACTGCTGCTATCGGGTTGCTATACAGTTTCTGAACCGCAGAGATGAACCTTTGACCGAGGGCAAATGATGACATAGTCAGCCATAGTGCACCCCAGGCAACTCGGTCAAAGGCCTTCTCAGCGTCCAGCATCAACATCCCTATATGTTGATCTAATTGACCAGAGACATCAAATGCAGAAAGAGCTATATTAATATGGGCTGCCATATCTCTACCTGGGACAAAACCATGCTGTTGTTCAGAGACTAACTGATGAATAATAGGAGCCAACCCAGAGGCAAGGATTTTAGAGAAAATTTTGGCATCAGCGTTAATCAATGATATAGGACAATACGAGCTCATGTCCTCTACCGATATCCCCTTCTTAGGAAATACTATAATGTTAGCGATATTTCAAGAGGAAGGGGCATCTTCCCCTTGAATAATATTATTAAATAGTGTAGAAAAGACAGGTGCCAAAATGTCTTATTTTTTTTATAGAATTCCAAAGGGATAGTGTCCTCACCAACAGCCTTGCCTGCTGGTAGGGTGCTGATCGCTTCCTCAACTTCCCCGAGTTCAATATCTTTTTGTAGAGACTCATAGTCCAGTGGATTCAGAACAGGTAGCACACTCTCCTGTATATAATCCAGGGCAATCTGTTTGCTAAAGGATTCGCCATATAAATCAGCATAAAAGAGTCTAAATTGTTCAGCTGTATCTATTGAGTGAGTATAGGATGGACCATCTGCCCCTTTTATTGATTTGATGTAAGACCTGGCCCTTTGGTCAGCAATCTGAGTGGCTAACAAGCGGCCATCCCCATATTCATATTGCTTAGATTTATACTTGTGGTAATTGGCGGCTACTTTATCCACTAACCCTCTATTAACCTTGGCTCTTACTTCTACAAGCCACCGTTATTTTGGCTGTTCCACCGCATCTTTTAGAACAATAGCTCCTGCATGTTGCTGCTTCAAATCTGAATACAGCCCATGTTACTGCTCCACCTCCCAAGTAAGCTGGCGATTCTGCATTAAGATATACTGTAGCGTAGCCCCTCTTACATAGGCCTCTAAACAGTCCCATACTACTGAAGTAGATGCAGTGCCCCTGTTATTCTCTAAATATTCTCCTAATGTTCCTTGCATGAATTTCACAAAATCTAAATTACTAAGGAGATGTCTTGGAAATGAAAATTCCCTAAATGGTTCTTTATCCCCCCGCTGGATCTTCACAGTTAACATTACTGGGTTGTGGTCTGATGTTATTTTAGGACAGACCTCTATAGACGCTTTTTCCAACATAGTTCTATTAGTAAAAACCATAACAATTTGGGAATATTGTTGATGCGGGGAATAATAAAACGTGTACCCTGGAATAGTTGGAAATAATCTCCTCCAAGGATCCTCCAATCGGTGTATATGGAGAAGTTCCAAGATAGCGGCCCTAGTTCTGCCCATTCTAGCCCGAGTTGCAGTGTTAGTGGTGTTGATCTTCTTGTCAATGATACAATCAAAATCCCCCATGACTATCAGCTTGCCAGCCCTCTCCAATAGTTCAGAGCATAGGTGATAGATAACCTCAGGGAAATCAGTGTTGGACCGTAAACCACACATATCGAAGTCTTACACCCAAAAATCAACAGTTGGGCAATTGCCCATCTCCCTTTAGAGTCAGCCAGTGTACGTAAAACTGTGGCTCTGCAATTCTTATATTTTAATATGGCTACCCCTCGAATAGAGATCGCCTGTGAGTTACAAACAAGTCAATCAAGACCAATCTGTTTTAGCTGAGATATATCCTTGAAAGCTGAGTGTGTCTCAGTAAGGCCCAATATATGAGATTTAAATACACGAAGCTCCTCCATTACTAGCCGGCACTTTCTGGCCTGATTGAGCCTCGCTACGTTCCAACACTTATTATTAAAATCAGACATTAAACAGTATCTGTAAGCTTGATTCGGTCACCTCCTCCCTTATTCCGTAATCCTTTCCCTTTTGCTCTACTAATGACACTTTATCGAAAGTGTGGCAATTTAATCCCCTCCCTCCCCAATCCCCTCCCCTCCCCTCCTGCTGCTCCACCTGGTCTACCAATGGTGGCCGGCTACCATTCTCTGTTTGCCGCCCACCCTTTCTAACCACCCTTGTACCTGCGAAAAGGAATCACCTCCTTCCTCTGCTGTCCCTAATTGACAGCATTAAGACGACGCCCGTCCGCACCCCGGAGCTCCACCAGTAAATGTGAAAAGTGTCCAAACAAGAAAAAAGCAAAAGAGAAAAACAGATGCTGAGAGCAAGCACAAAGGCACTCATCTCTATTGCCCCAGGGCGTGCCACCTTTACTCATAGAATCATTTTCTGGTATCAGACTGCCATTTTGCTAATGCTTGTTTAGCATCCTGCTCAGTGCAGAAAAAGTGCGACTGGCCCTCTTCAATAATCTTGAGGCGAGCTGGCTCCTGCAAAAACACTTGTGAACTAACTGCCTTAAAAGGGTCCGTTAGTTGACGTAACCTCCAACGTTTGTCCACTGTACATTTGCACAGGTCAGAGCGTTGAAATATAGAAATAGTGTCCAGCTTAACAGGAGCAGATTGACGTGCCTTTAAATAGATTGCCTGACATAGCAAAAAATTGCCCCAAAACACCAATATTGGGCGTGAAAAATTTGACTTGGCTTGGTTCCCCCGAGAGATAGTCAAAGGCAATCTATGCAAACGCTGGACCTGTGTGTGTGAGTTTGAGTTTGAGTTTGAGTTTGAAAGTACTTTTAGAGCGCACGTATACCAGCGGTTTCTTGGCGCTATAGCTAACGGGGACTGAGGTTATAAGCAGTATATGTGTATATGTGTATATGTGTATATGTGTATATGTGTGTCCATATCCCAGTCCTCTAGGTCTGGGAATGCTTGCTGAAAAAGGCTAACAATATGGGCCCGGGGATCAGAGCCTTCCCTTCCTTCCGGTATACCGAAGATCCTTAGGAGGTAACATCCTCAGGGCTTGTTTTATCTCTCTGCTGTCTGTCTTAGCCTGTAAGTAGTATTCTTGGGCCTCCACTCTCTCCGTAACTAACGCCTGAAGAATTGTGGACAGTGACGGCTCCTCATATTCAACTGGTTGCGCTCCTTTGCAAATTTTCCCAGTTCTAGTGTGGCCAGGGGTAAAGGTACTAAACTACAAGCCTGATCCAAAGATGTAGAGGGAACCACAAGTACAGATGTTACTGCTGATGCTGGAGACCTGGTTGAAGGTAGAACTGGGGGACTGTGAGATCCTCCATTTAATCTGTCTGATAACCCATCTGGGACATCAGGGCCGTTGATATGAACTGGTGAAACACCAAGATTGGGTGCAGGTACTGACTGTTCAGCTTCAACTCCGACTCCAGCTGCTGTTACTACAATTTCCTTTATGCCGGGGTTAGATAACCTTGAGATGATAGCTTTAACATCGCCCTTGGAAGCCACCCATTTACGCAGGGCGCTGACCCCAGGGCCAGTCTTTGAGCTGTTTGCCAAAGAATCCTTAAGCCGTCCCAATGCAGCAGTAACTTGAGGTTTAGCTCTACCACCACCACGGCCCTTGCCTACTTTGGCTGCTCTAGTAATTTTAGGGCCTTTCGCCTTTGTAACTTTCCCCACAGCTGGGGTACTACTTTTCAGAGTGTTGGGCTCTCCTGCCTCGCCAGTGCAGTTACTCGAGCCAATTAGCTGATTCGTATGCCCTACCTGGTGACTGATCTGTGTACTTTCCACACATTGAATAAGTTCAGATTGTGCAGTATCTAAGGATTGCTCAATATTTGAGGCATCGTTGGTCCGAGCATCCATGGGACCTAATTTTGATTGTTCCAATGATTCAGCTATGTCATTGCTTAAAAAATGTCCATCCCCTGCACCTGCGCTGATTGACCTATACTGCAGCTGAGTCGAGGTTTCAACAGTTTCCACAGGGACATCAAAGCCAAGTACATGAGGTGTTGGAGTATCAGGAGGGCTGATTCCAAAGTCCTAGTGGGTCTCCCTGCCCACAATAGTATTCTTCTCCATGTTATTAGCCATATTTGCCTGATCCCTAACAACCAGTTCATTTTTTTTGCAGGCTTTTATCTGAGATTAAGGACGGCAATAACAGAGCTGAGCAGATAACAGTTCCTTCCTCATCTTCCCAGCCCTCCTGGACTGCTGCATTGAAAACCTCTGCCATCTCAAAACCTAGGATGGAGGTCTCCGACTCACAGGATCGGGGCAATCCAGCCGCTCTTCCAGAGTGTAGCAACCGGAGGATTGGTTTTCCCACCTGGGAACCGGAGCAGGGCGCTACATCGGAAGCAGGCAGCAGATCCGCGGCCCCAGCGCCGCCGCCACCTCCTCCATCACCTCGGCTCCCCAAGACTGAGCCGGCATCAGCGGGTGCTTCAGTGCAGCTGCGTCCCCTCACGGTACGCTGCAGAGCCATTCTTCCCTCTTGCACTGCCGTCAGCACTGCCGCAAGTCTCCACCTGCTGCTTCGGGCGGGGGAGAAGTTCCTGGAATCAAAGGGCAGCGGTAGCCATAACGAAAAACACCACGCCGCTCGCCCAACAAAGATACAATTCCGCAGCCCCCCGATCTGGCACACTGACTGTAAGTACCACTGTTTACTTGCTTCAAAAATTTTTTTTTTTTTTAGATGCAGGCGCATAAGCAGCCCCTAAAGAATTATAGCTATAGGTTTTTTAGGAAGAGGCAAGAGACGTATCAGCGGATGCGCCGGGATCCATGAGGAGAGCTACCGGAGGCGTCCTCTAGCGCGGAGTCAATCCGTCATCTTCCTCTTCCCAGCAACCTAAAAAAACTCTTCCCGGCAACCTCAAAAAACCGGTACCGTAATTCTAGCCCAACTCCTATTTTATGAGCATTGTACAGTTTGAACTTGGTGCCAGCCATGTCAATTTGCAAACCTTTACAATGTGCACTCTTGAAGCCTGAATGAGTCTCCAACTATTTTGGCAAGCACAACTCAACTTCTAATAGGTTCACTACTTTCTGCACAGCATATTGCTCAACGAAGGTGGCTTGAAGTTCCATTATTTTTGTGATGAAGTATCCCATCCGCCAAACTCTAAATAAGGCCCAGAGTCTCTATTTTTCACTGTCCAGCTATCAGGCTGATGCGTTCCCATTCAAATGTTCATTCTCACATTTGGGTGCATCATGGAAAATCCTCCATCAGCTCACAACCGACTTGTTATTAAATCCAGTAACTTTGAGGCAAGAGCTGCAGGCCTCAATTATTGACCTTCACCACACCATACTAACCTTACATCAATCATCTCCTAAGATGCACAAAGATGGAAACCTCCACCAATCTGATGTCTCTGCCAATGCTTATAGCATAGTGTTGAAAGCATTAGCAGAGCAAGTAGTAGCAAGCTACCATCTTGGAATGATTTTGTATTTCTAGAATGGCCTTCATGTTGCGTCTAGACACAATGTGACAGCTACGTTTTGTAATCAGTCGGCCAGTAGCACTGAGGAACAAGCGCAAAAGCAGTAGGAAAAGTGATCTTGCAAAAAAGGAAGCAAATCCTTTTTATTGTATCATCCATTTTTCTGATGATTGTTTCTGTGCTCACTCTCCAGTCCTCACACAAGGAATGGCAAAGGCAATATCATGTAGTCTAAACATCAATCCTGTTGGCTTTTCTAAAGCTTGGTATTTGTGAGACTTAAATAACCTGCTCTCATCTTGACTTTTAGAGAAGGAGCTGATGCTATTTTTGTTCTGTGGCAGTATTCCATTTTATCTAGACATAACTAGAACCATAATATATAGTGCAGATGGTCAAGCAGCTCAATAATACACCCAATCAGGCAATGTTGGAAAACGAGGCAGCATCTGTGAGGCCTGCACAAATAACATGACTACATTTGTCCTTCACTGGGAACCAAACACCCAATTGTAGCGCCTGACTCTCAGAGGGTAGCGTTGCAGAGCAGTCTGAGGCTTACTCAAGGGAGGTGGTGTGGGCTAGTAATCGCCATTTGCAGGTGCACAAAAATAACACTCAATAATTGATTGTCCAGTCTGTACCTTGCTTTATAAAAGTAAGAGTACATTTATTAAACGCACACACTACTCAATACTATGCACCAATTTACAAATATACATAAGCTGTTGGAATTACTTTGTGACATTGCATAACATCTCCACCCCTCCCGCAAAGGGGGGGGGGGGTCTAGTACCGCCACTCCCATGTATGCACATCAACTTGCCCCCAATGCAGATAGTTGAACATAACCTGGAGCGAGGGCCCTGCGCACTGGCACCATCCCAGTGGCGACCCACCCCATTACCTCAACAAGCATGACCCTGACTGAGCATCTCCTACTGACCATAAAGTATGCACCTCTATATCTTAAGGGCTAGCAGTCTGGGGACTTCACCCAAGCGCAGCAGCAAGAATCCATGTTTACGCACACTTTAGAATGACAGTACTCATCACCTTGGTTGATCATTGGAATGCATTGCAATTACAGCCCCTAAAGGCATCACAGATGAAATCACAGGATTGTGCATATACAGCCAGACACCCTAGCAGGACTGTCTGGCAACATAGCCCCACTTGGCTTATGACATCTCCTTACACATGTGACTTACAGTCCCTTCAAAAGAAGTACTCCTGGCAACTACACTTCTCCTGCAGTGCACCTCTTCACTTTAAAAGGAATCACAGGTAAAAGCATGGGATTACGTAAATACAGCCAGACCCCCTAGCAGGAAGGTCCAGCAACATACCTCAATTTAGCTTAACATCACCTTACACAGGTACTTCACTTTACACATGTGACTTTCAGTCCACCTAAAAAGAAATAACCAATAGTAAATGCATTTCGGTGCAATTACACCACTTCACCTCCAGGGGATGCCCTTCTCCAGACATCCCCAACTCAGCCCTTCACTCCATGATGCACTTCATAGTACACCCTCAGCTGTAGAACATAAGTTCCAGCCTAGAAGGTGTTAAAGGCTGGTGAGCCCTTGAGGGGTTATTCTTTCAGATGCCCCGTGAAACTTATGGGTGGACTGTTCTTCTTTATGCTGGGGGAGGCTGCGGTGCTCCTGCAGCCCCCGTGCACCCCTTTTCACACATGAGGGTGACCCCCTCCACTGGGGGCCACCAGGCACCAAAATGGCAGATTTCTTCGTGCTGGGGGGGGGGGAGACTGGGCTTCTCCAGCAGCTTCCCCAGAACCTTTTCACAAGTGAGGGTGACCCCCCCTCCTCTGGGGGCCACCAAGCACCAAAACGGCAGATTTCCAAATGCCTGGCGAGGCATTATGGGGCGCTTCATGCTCCTCTTTACCAGCCCCAGCCACTGGGAACACTCTCCTCCGCCCTCGGGGTCTCTGATTCAGCAGGGTGCTGTCTTCACTGGCTCCCTGCGCCAGCCTTTCGCCTGGCTCTCCTCTGTGGCCTCTCTTCTCCCTGCGCAGAGGCCACTGTTCCTGCGCACCGGTCCTCGGCTCTTCTTCTGGTGCTGTTAGGGTCCTGGAGGCAGTCAGGGGGTCTCTCCTTCCAACTGCCCATTGCGCCAGGCTCCAGCACCTTCAGCCTCAGCAGACCACACCCCAGAGAGAGCTCTTCCTGTGCAAGCACTTTTTAAAAGTTGAGTAGGGGGCTGGCAGGAAGTCTCTGTTAGTCCTATCAAACAGCGACACATCACGTCCCTGCCCCTGATCCCTCCTTCTTGTCCAGCCTCTGGGTTTGTTCAAACATGGCGTCGTCCATTGTCTCTGGCCACATGCTCCCCTTCCCCCAGTGCTGCCTTCACCTGGGTTCAGCTTGGTGCCTGGCACCCACCGACGGCGGTTGATGGATTGGCTGGTAGCTCCATCTATCTCCCTTCCTTGGAGGGAAGATCTTCGCTCAGGGAAGAAAGGGCATTAATCTAACCTGCCAGGGCCAGACCCCAGCCAGAGACTCAGAGAAATATGACATTTCTGGACGACCCAAAAGCAGTACAAATATGACTTTGGACTCTGCAGAATACTTCTTTTCACCTCCAATACAATGGACTGTAGTGCGTGTCTGGAAACTGTAGGCCTTGTGGAAGTTAATCTACCCATGGGCCCCACATTCCCTTAGGGGAATAATGAAGTGAAAACACAATAAAACACACTGACTTTCCCTGGCATGTTTCTTTCCAGCGTATAAAGCCTATTCCATGTCACCACCCAATACTGCATAAGTCCTGCCACACCATTCACTTTGTAGCTGCTCCTAGACTGCGCACGCTAGGAATCTCCCCTGCGCAACCCGTACATGTGTGCACACGCATGTACACATGTGTCTGCATGTAACCAGCCCGGTGTCCCTTACTCCAGCTGCTGCGCAGTGGCCTGGTCAAGCCAGGGGAACACCAGTAAAATCCCCATGCAGTCTCTTACATCCTGAGTTCACTGTGGGTGAGTCCCAACTTATGAGGCTCCCCCACAGTAAAAGCTCAACAATTAGGTGCTCAAAAAGCGAAAAATCCGGGCGGCCCATAGGGTCAGAACCTCCTTGTAACAGGCAACATCAATTTTATCAGTGGCAAAATTCCCCAACCATTATTCATAATTTAATGAAACGACCAAGATGTATTTCAGGCTGACCGACTCACAGATATTCAAAAGTTTGGGTAGAATTAGGGCAAGGGCATCCCAAACCCACCACCCTCTTTAGCAGCTTGAGTGGGTGCCTCCACACAGTTCTTTGTGTTATAAAACATTTGCATTGTTATTCATGACTTATTTGTGTTTCACCTGTGTCACTGGTTTCCAAACGAAATCTCATAACCACCATTGCAAAATGTTAACATGGTGGAGCTATGTGTTGGAAGTACAAATGAAACAAGAAAGCATGGGGGGCAGGGATGGGGAGAACAGCTGAGAAAAGGATGGGATTGCCTGGATGGAGAGAAGGAAGGATGATTGATGGATGGATGGAATTATAGATGGATGGATGGAGGTGACAGGTGGGTGGATATATGGATGGATGCAAAAGAGAGTGAAGAATGATGGCTCGGTGTGTGGGTGGATAGATTTAAGAGATAATGATAGAGAGAATCTGTAGATGAATGGAAGATGTACGGTGTGAATTGATTGATGGATGGATGGTATATATGTGGATGGATAATTGATTAGATGGAAATTATGTAGGAGCGAATACTGAAAGTAGGATGGAACGAAGAAAGGAATTGAAAAGAAAAAAGGAGAGAATGATAAAAATATGGAAAAAGATAAGAGAAGGGAACGATGGTAAGAAGAGCCGAAAAGGGATGAAGAAAAAAAAAAGGCAGGAATTAAGGAAGGAAGATAAGGAGACAGTGAATTAAATTTAAAAAACAGGTATGAAGGAAGGAAAGGAAGATGCAAAGAAGAAAAGATAGAATGGGGTTCATTCTCAATATCAATTAGATAAGCATCGACCTGCATAAGTGCAATTTTTTTAAATTGTTCTGTAAAATGCACACTGTGGTCCCATTTTTCAACATATTCTATGGAAGGTGAGAACTCTTCAATATCTTTTAGAAAGGTCAAATTCCAATAGGATCTGTGTATTTCAAGAATGCCCTTACAGAACTTCCCAGAAAGCCTACATTTGGTCCAATTCTTTGAGAATTCATGTGTAAAATGTAATATTTGGCTACATGAGGAATCCCCTTTGAGCGGGGCAACCCCTACTTGAGTGCCGGACTCTCTCACCTCTTTTTCTCAGTGCCAATTGGGATATGGCTCAAAGTGGGTGGCATTTTATTTTTCTGCCTACTCTCTTGAGTAGGGCCCCAAGTTGGATTGTGACTCCCTCCATCAAAGAGGGACAACAGCTACATTATGCCCTAGAATCTCAACCCACATACTTCAAGAGTATATATTCTGAGCATTTGCAGTAAACGACTGTACATTTTACAATTCTTTAGTATAATGTACTTTTCCAATGCAAGCTTTTACAGCAACCTGTAAAACCCAGGCAAGAGGAGCCTTGGGATATGGATAAAATATGAAGCTATTTGTCACGCATTGACAACGCTGAGTGTGGCATTAGGCGGCTTTCGACAAGGGCAGCGTCGCTAATTGCATCAGCTTTGGGCCTAAAGAATCCCTGAACTGAGCGAGATAAAAATTGATGAACCGCGGCTCTGGAGAAATCCCACGGGTCTCAGCATACTTCAGCATGCTCGAAATAAAATGCAGTTGACAAATTAGGCTGCAGTTTTAGTATTGCTTTTTCCAAAAGCTGGGTGTATATATTTATATTTTGGCAAAACATGGTGTGCCTGTCACAGGCCTTCATGAAAAGTTTGAATTTATTTATGACCTTATCCGACTTTCTCATTGTCATCAGTTCAGTATGATTGTTGGGGTGTGCAAAGTGAAAGAAGTACAGAAATCCTATTTCAGTACATTCAGCATCCCTGCAATCCCCCTGCTATGTTCGTTTTAAACTGACAAGTGCTCTCTGAAGCTTTTTAGAATAACATTTAATTATGGCATTGTTGGTAATTACCTCAGATTTAAAAAGATATCAAAAGGGCAAGTTTACAGTTGCACTTCAAATTGTGCATAATATTGTATCATAACTTGGAAGATGTATTAACCTGTTGTTAACTTTCTTTGTAAAGTGACCTTTTTGGATGGTCATCTCCCACGTTTTGCCGCTAAATGCTGCAGTAATTGATCTGAAAGTGAGCTGGTTCATGCTAACCAGGTCCAGCACCAATACTCTTTCTCTTAAACTGTAAATGTGAATTGGTACACCCAATTGGCAAGTTCTTTTGCACCCCTGTAAGGCCCTAATATATGGTACCAGTGGTAGGTACCCAAGGCAGGGATGTAAAAGGGGTACCAGGGCTGAAACACTTATTGTACCACCCTGAGCGAACTGACAAAAACCGAAGTCTGCATGTCCGCCATCAGCCCTGCACAAGCAGCTTGCCTGCTCAAGTTCCTCCCTGCACACACCATGTGTGACCGGGTCACTTCACTGAATCTAATATTTGTCATTCCCCCCTAAGGCTGGCTTCCTATAGCCGAGGAGGAAGGGTGCATTGTATTATTTGTGTGGGGAGATATGTGCATGCATATATTGCCCTGTGGTAGCATCTTATGCGTACTTCTACCGCAAGTGACAGGTGGTCGATTGGATAACATGGGCTGGCATATCGGTATTACCTGTATGTCTAGTTCTATGATAGCCCATCCGATTTCTTTCGTGTTTGGTTTCAAACACTGTTCTTTTTCACCCCTGACACAATGGTGGTATTCATGTTCAAACAGCATGTACCTAGGTGGCACTTGAGACAGTGTCCACCAAGTTAACCCAGTGTTCTCGTGCCTTGGTGGGCTTTTTCAAAGGTTTGCCACCAAGACAGAAGTTTGACCTCATGCTGTGGTGTGTGTGCCTCTCTCAGAGGCCAGAGACTAAGACTTGTGTGAGCAGGCGGTGACACATCCACTCACAAGGATGGTTAGTGATTTGACCGGTGTGGCGGTGAGCCTCAAAGGCTTCACTGGCACCACTGAACAAAGCTACTTGTCTCTCGCTCGAGGACAAAGCCTCCCACTGCCCCTTGCACTGTTTTTTTTACAGGCAGGCGGGAAATTAGCTATGCAGGAGGGGTACACCTCCACAAGGCTGAAAACACCTCTGTGGTGTTGCAGCTGAGGTGTGCAGTTGGTTTTGGCAATCTTGAATTTAGGCTAGAAATCAGGTTCTGGCTAGTTTTAGTGACATACGCCCACAGGATGTTGTCACTACTGGGACGGATTAGATGCAGGACCTGATGCCCATTGGCTACTAGTCTTTACAACCACTAACACCCCCTAAATACAGGATTTAAGGAGCACCCCAGACACCAGAACCTTATATTCAATGTGGTATCACGATGAGACCCGTATCCATTACAAGGCGGGGCTCCGTGAAGATAGGCTCTAATCTCTTCACCTGTGGCAGCCACCCTGCACCCGCTGGATTGCAACTCGACCCAGGCAAGAGACTGGTACCACAAGGAAGGCGAACCCCTCTGCAAACTCCAGACTTCACAAGAATTGCCTTGGGCTAGAGGAACTAGTTCTCTGCAGTCGGCAGGCCTAAACCTCTAAGTCCATGACCTTGAAGACCTGCTCCTTGAGCCATCCGACGTGGCTACTCAAAGTCCATGGGCAGGTGGATTCTGGGAACTTTAGTTCTGACCCTCAGTGAGGGTCAGCTTTCTACAGTGTTCCCCAGGTCCTCTGGATAGATCTCCTCAACTGGAGTTCTTGCAGGTACCAAGGCTAGTTAATGGTCAGTCTGACAACAACCTGCTTTACTCAACACTTCTAGAGAAGAAATTCACCTGCATGAATGACCAACCACCCCGTGGCTCCATCATAAAGATCTTCCTTTTGTTTTAACCCTCTCTTGGCATGCCTGCCAGCTCCTCTTGCCCCGGATCCTGTTCAGCACCATGGATAGCGATGGATCTGCATGCGAGCCAGGTAGATCGGATCTGCCTGGAGACTCCTGATCCAGGGCCAGATCCTTGCTTGAGTACCAAAGGATTTTGTTCAACTCGATCGGCAAGTACTTTTTTACTAAGGTAACCATTTCAACACCCCAAGCCTGATTGACAGCTCCGTCTGACAGCTAATGTGCAACTCTGCACCCTGCTCACCTGAGCCAGGTAAAATTGTGCTAGCTGTCATGAACTGGTCTATGGACTCACAAGATCTTAACTCCAAGTGGGTTCCGTTGGACTCACTCTCTAAGTAACCAATTGCATATATGTTTTTTTCCCATTGACCGCAACGATAATGTTTTCACTTTGCAAAGTACTGATTTATTTAATGCTTTAAAATTGATAACTCCGGTTATACTGTATGTATTAATTTTCTTTCGGTGTCTGAAAATATATAAAAATCTGAGCTATTTTTATAAATTGGTGTCTGATTTCTCCCAGGACTTAGAGAAGGCGTACTGAGTGCCAGGCACGCTCCGTTCTTCCTGGCACATGCGTGACGGGTGGAGACGAGCCCTTATATTAAGGGCCATGGAATTCACGGACGCGCTTCACATTCAGTGTTTGTTGAGTCTCGGCTTTACCTGCACTTACCTGATTCCTGCTCCGATGTCGGACGCGCAGGCGTTATCCCACATTGGGTGTCCGAGTGCTTTGCATCCAGCCCTTCTCCTCAGTTCCCTTTCTCCTTCTGGGTCGTTGATGGCTCCTCGGCCTGTGCTGCAGTTCTTCGAGTTGCTCCTCTCCTGTACCTGCTCATTTCTTCATGGGGAACCTCTCGTTTAGCGCCCTGTGACAAATGTGAGGAAAAACTGATATTTATAATGAACCCACATTACTTAAGAGACTGTAACAATGTTTATGCAATGTTTGATAATACAGATATGAAATACTTATCTGAAGTACGCTTTCCACGGTGAGTGGATATTCTGTTTAAGTTACTAGAACATCTTCCTGGCTGTAAAAAAAACAAAGAATATATATTATTAGTAGCCTGATGTTACAAGGTGCTAATTACTCATAGAATATATATTTTTAGTATCCTGATGTTACAAGGTGCTAATTAATTATATCACTTAGCCCTGCACCTTTTTGCATATTTTTGTCCAATATGGGAGAATATGTTTTTCTGTTTTTTTCCTGGTTAATATTGGATGAGTTTTTTGGGCGTTACTGAATAGTGTCATAACATATGTTGAGCTTAGTACACTACTTATTATTACATAATCAAAAGACATGTTTATTTAGACTACTTGGCAAAACAAATCTATACTTTTTTTTTTTTTACCTTTTCCTGTTACGACAAGACAGTTTTTTCTGTTCACTGCCTTTCTATACTTAACTGCAAGAGGAAGAGGGGCTATCAACAGGTAGAAATACTTACTGGGGCATACATATGTATAGATCCACTTCCCTGGTGTAGTAATAGAATAACTCTTGTGTTTTATTTTCTGTACAGGAAGTACAGGCCACCTGCTCGATCGAAACGCTGTGAGAGACGTCCGAGTGTGACACATCTCCTTATCACTTCCTTTGTTTTGTTTTCCCTTTGTCCCCATCACCATTGCAAGCTTTGACATTGTTGAGCTAACTCTGGTGGGTGTGGGAAGTTGGGTCCTAGATTCGGATCTTGCATCTTGCTTCTGGGGAAACACCAGGTGAGACCCACACTGAGAGAGCATCCAGGTTCCATCATTGTGTATTGTGTGCTAGTATTACATAGTAAGGCACCCCTGCCATACCACATAATTTTTTCACCTTGCAACAAGTTATCTGCAGGCCATGCATCTGAATCTTGTGACAGCCAGTTTGGCCTGTTATGCGAAGTGAGTACTGTTAAATTGGATAACCATAGCAGTTCCTGGGTGCATCGCTTAAAGCGCATGTGTTGTATGAGTAAAATATAAAAATTCACATTGTTAGAGGCCCACTATTCTCACTGGTTGTGTGAGTTCTCTTGGAGAACTGCATGAAAGCAGCAAGTGCACTGGCAGATGGCCACATGGCAAACCACGTGTTTGGGGGCCTTGAGAAAGAAGTAAAGGTTTATTTAACATCTTTCTGATTGGCTATCCTGGGAGAACAACATGTATGTCTTTAACTTTCTAGATGTTGTGGAGTTGGACTCTACTGCAGGCTCACAGGTGTTTTGTGGAACACCCATTGAGCCCTCTGTTTTGCCCTGCTCATCATAGGTGGCAGGGAACTGACACAATGACTGGTGGGACGGAACCTGAAAGTGCAGGGCATCTTTCTGAAAGCAAGGAGCAGATCTGTTAAGATATTATATTTCAACTAAAAAAAAAAACTTTACATAAAACAATGATAACATGTTTTAAAATAAAATGACAAATGGTATATGTATAGTTTCCTAAACATTTAATTACATATATTTATATATATTTTTTCAAAACAATTTTTATTGGTATTTTCAGCCATATACGGCTGAAGGGCCTAATCCACACATGTACAGATTGATGCATATGAATATGGCATTATCATCTATATTAGTACAAATCGGGAACAAAACAGCAGCCAACAAAACAACTAAGTGTGCAGTGTCGGTATCATATGCCCCCGGTGCCACCCTCCAGTGTGCCAAAATTCTTCGGACCCATGTATATCATATAGAAGTCTAGAAAGCCTGTATCCCTATCTGGGTTCATCTCCTGGATCTGATGCTGTAGAGGTTAAGGGTATCAGCGGAATGCCACTATACATGGCCTAATGCTGCCAGATCTTAGGATGTTTCTGTGGGCACCCCCTGGCTATAAATATTGGTAGTTCCATACCCATGCAAAAGTCCATGCCTTGTTTTCAAATGCCTGGTGAAGGAGGGGAGGTGGCTTTCCACAGTCTGGCTACATCACGCTGCGCCAGGGTGAGGCCCAAAAATAAGCGTTGTTTATACCTGTTACTCCCAGTTTTGTCCATGGCATGTAAAAAAATAAATTTCCGTGACATGGGTAGATTTCAGGCCAAGAAATCCAATAAACATGCTATAACCCCCCACCAGAACCTTGCGAGCGCGCCACAAGACCATGTCATATGAAGGAAGGTACCCTCCTCGTTGCCACATCGCAGGCATGTGGGGGAAGGCAGCCAGAGTCTATGTCACGTAAAGTATGCACAATATAAGTATTTGAATTGAATGAAGCATAATCGTGAGGAGATGGCCGTACTTTATTGAGACTCTAGGGCCTCAGTCCAGTCATCATCCCCTATTGGACCTATGTCTCTCTGCCAAGTCACCCAGAGGGTATCTAGTGTGGTAGGGCTGTTGGTAATTAGAGTCTGATTTGATTTGATTTGATTTTATGTTTTCTTAAGCGCGCAGCTACCCTGGGGCATCCCGGCGCTGAAAAAGACTACAGAACTGAGGGAAGGAAGGGTCAGGAGGTGAACTCAGGGGAACAGTAGAGTTTTTAGGCGTTTCCTAAACCTGAGGTAGTTGTGTTCTTGCCTCAGGGAAAGGGGGAGGGCGTTCCACAATCTAGGAGCATTATAGGAGAACAGGCGACCTCCTGATCTGGCCTTCCTGATTCTGGGGACATTGGCGAGGGATAGAGAGTTGGACCTCAGATGGCGACTCGACTGTTGTTGAGTCACCAGTGTCCTGAGTATGGGAGGGCCCTCATTGTGCAGAATTCTGTGGGTGATGCACAGGGTCTTAAAATTGACCCTCTCCTTCACTGGCAGCCAGTGCAGACTTCTGAGAGCTGGTTTAGCTGAGTTCCTCGTTGAAGTTCCTGTGAGGATTCTCGCCGCTGCGTTCTGAGCGCATTGGAGTCTATGGGTCACCGATGCTGGGGCTCCCAGATACAGGACGTTTCCGTAGTCCAGTCTGGAGTTCACGAGCCCTTGCAGCAAGAGTTTCCTGGACTGGAGTGGCAGTAAATGTAAGATCTTCCGAGCCATCTTTATCAGGCCGAGGCAAGTTCCCGCCGTTTTTCTCGCCTGAGTTTTGAAGCTTAGATCCTGATCAAGCCAAATCCCTAAGCTCTTGACTTCGGACTTGGGGATGGGTGGTGTTCCCATGCACGGAGGCCAAGGAAGGGAAGTGGGAATTTTGTTGGAGGTCCCTAAAAGGAGAATTTCCGATTTTTCCCCGTTTAATTTTAGCCTTGATTCGCACATCCATTGATGCACCCCCTCTAGACAGCTGCTCAGGTTGGACAGGGCATTGTCCGCCTGGTTAAGGGAGACGATCAGCTGGGTGTCATCAGCATACATTATTGATTTAATGCCATACGGCTTTACAACATCCTCAAGGGGAGCCATGTAGGCGTTAAAGAGTGTGGGGCTCAGGGAAGATCCCTGAGGCACACCACACCCAAGAGGCTGAGCAGAGGAGACGGAGTACCCGTCCGCTACTTGGAAGGACCTGTTTTTGAGGAAGGATGATATCCAGGCCAGAGCGGAGTCGGCCACTCCCCTTAGGCCAAGGCGCTGGACAAGGGTTGCATGGTCCACCGTGTCGAAGGCGGCACTCAGGTCGAGGAGGATCACTGCCACTGATCCTCCTGCGTCCAGTATGCCTCTGGCTTCCTCGACAACGGCTAACAAAGCGGTGTCAGTCCCCTGTCCTGGTCTAAAGCCTGTCTGGGACATGCGAAGAAGATGGTTGGACTCTAAAAAATCCGAAAGTTGCCGATTTGCTACTCGTTCGGCTATTTTACTCATAGCTGGAAGCAACGAGATTGGTCTGAAATTGGAGGGGTCTGAGGGATCCAAGTGTGGTTTCTTTATGAGGGCCTTGACCGTGGCTTTTTTCCAGTTCTCCGGGACTATACCGTTTTCAAAGGAAGCATTGATCAGTTTAGTAAATAGGGGAGCAATAGTGGAAGCAACTAGCTTCAATTTACTAATTGGGGCTGGGTCTGATGGGGAGCCACTTTTGACTTTCTGTAAAACGTTGAGGAACGTTTCGATGGAGATTTGGGAGAAAGAGGTTAGTCTCGGGGTGTCTTGGAGAGGGGAGGGGCCTGGTAGTGCTTGGATTGGCAATGGGGTTGGAAGGGAGGTTAGGATTTTGGTAATTTTTGCCGAGAAGAACTCTGCCATTTTATTGCAATTTGCACCGTCCACGTCAGGGGGGGATGGAGGGTCTTGTCTGATATATCTTAGTATTTTGTGGTGTCCAACTCTCCCATGAGCAGTTTACCGTCCAGTGGATTGAACTCTGAAAGTGCCTCCAGGTCCTTGATACAGGGTGCCAGAACATGGTGGAATTGTAGGTATTTGTAGAATTGGGTGTGTGACATGGTGAATTTGCTTTGAAGCTCCTGGAAGGATTTAAGAATCAACCCACGCATGACCACTCCCCACTGAGGAAATACCAAAATTCTCCTAGCCTCCTAGCATCGCAGACAGGTCGTCGATCTGAGGGAGGAGACCGTTGTGTCATAAGGGAGTTTCCCTATTTATATTTTTTACTAGTTAATTTAACATTATTTCCTACACAGTTTTAAGTCCCTACCTCCATACATTTCTGTGTATGGGTGTTACAGAGCTACTGGTTTGCCATGTGTGGTGCTGTACTTACTCCATCTCTGAGCTGAAGTACATTTGCTACTGTTTTGGATCCATTTTGGCAACTGCAGAAGTGCAGTTTGCGAACTGCAATGGGCTTACTCTTTTGTGGATGGATTTATGTCTCCTCCATAAATACTTCCTTAACCATCACTAAATCTCTACCTAACCCTCCTTAAACAACTCCTAGCTCCTCTCTAAAACTGTCCCATTTTGGTACCAACTATACCCTTTTTACCAATCACTTCCTTGGCCCCTCCCACATTTACTAGGTAGGAAATGTACATGTGCGAGGATCTCCACATAGAAAAGATAGGCAAAGTGGAGGTGGAGATGTACATTTGTAGGTTTGTGGATTGCATTTTGTAGTAAATAAGTAGTGCTACTTTACGCATTATAGAATGCAGTTTGAGAATCAGGCCCATTGCTAGGGAACATCAATTGGCCCTGGTCACTGTCCTATCTACATGATCACTAGTATCATTAAGGCATCAAAAGAAACAGAAAGTATACATGGACTTAGAAAACCATTTTGCTTTCTGTATGTTCTATAGATTGGGTAACAATCCCTAGGTCCTCTGCATAAATTAGACTACTGTTGAAGGGCTAAGAATGGGACAAAAGTTCAACCCTGTGGTATCCTTGATGCCTAAGGATACACGGTGAGCATTCTCTAGACCTGCAACTAATGCCCTTTATGCAAATACATTCCCTATCCAATGGACTATAAAATGCTTTCTGTGAAAGATTCCAGCTTCTGCAAAAGGTTAAACCCTTGGTTTGTCAGTAATTGTTTGTCACACCTTTGTGATCAATGACATACCTAATGCTTTTGCTCTGGAAAACATTTTTAGGGTCACAGGTCTCTCTAGGAAGGTAAACATTTACCTGTCCTTGATGGTTCTTGATTTGACAATAATGTATTTGCTCTGCTTAGCCTGGTACCTCTCATTGACGCATGATAGGGAACTAGAGGCAGCATATTTGATTATTATTCTTGATTGGTTGGGGATGAGCTGGTTACTTAAGAGTCTACTTCATTGAGTGATAGTAAAGTCAAATGGCAAGTGGCCTGCACTCACGAGTGGTAGTCTTCCTAAAAGCAGGGCAGGCTCTTACGTCCTCCAGTAGTTCAACAGGTAATCCTCGGGCATGTCTGAGCCTCTGGATATGTGTCTCTTAAATGGGAGCCTGTTAAGTGGAAGCAGAAGTTCCAAGGAATCCTAAACCAGAGCAACAGGCAGAGTATTGGCACCTCAACTAAGATTAACAAACCGCCAGGTGGCAAGGGGAATCACAAGTAGCCTCTGGCTTAGGCTCATGGCAGGGTGAGGACCACGTAATAAGATTGGGAGGTTTCTTTCTGCACAAGTGACACAGCAGGCCAATCTATTCACCGGGCAGGAGTGAGAGTGGAAACCCATGTAGGAGCCAAACCCCAATAATTATCTGAACCCCAATATTTTGAACACCCCAATTTTTATCCTGTAAATGCAGCTCCAGAATCTCCAATAGATCTAGTGGTTAGAGACTGCACTCTTCATGGGAAAATATTTATTTAGCAGAGTAAACCAGGATAAATAAGGAAGCACTAAAAACTGAGTTCTAGAGAAAAAATAAGGCAAACTAGATTTATTACAGGAATTTTTGTAAATGCCATAAAGAGAAAAATGCATGACAATGCCATGAAGTCCCAAATAGAGAAATACAAAGTCATACAACTTAGCCCTAGCTAAACAAGTTTATGCAAAACCCTGAGAATCAAACTCATGAAGACTACTGACTATGTTTCCATAATAAAATCCAAAACAAATGGACAGAGCTTCAGGAGAAATCTGAAATGTCAACCCAGCAGCAAAAATGAAAAACAATTTCTCTGTATAAAAATTGAGCGAGCCCCTCAATACTAAAGCCCAAGAGGTTTTATACATAAATAACACATTCTATTAATAGATTCTGCAAATTCAGTATGGTATGACACTAGTTAGCGTTGCATTGGCAAATCAGAAACAGGGGTGTTATATATTAGCAAAGACCCTTTTTCTTTAGGTAAGAGAAATCTTCCACCTACTCTTTCAGCAACTGTGCTACAGAGGTGATCAGACAAAAGTAAACATTTCTCAAACAATGGCTCATAGAATTAAAACTCCTTTAGAGAAACTTCCAGCAAAATCCTTGAATATGATACTTTGGATACACAATGGAATCTTTAGTCACAATACCCTCTTCATAACACAATAGTACACATTTTTAATCTTTGGCGTTGTTCACTTGGTACTCTGTGGAAATGATAGTTGTGGCAGTTTGCAGCAGGACACCGATTGTGAGGAGGAATGAGCGGGAGCGAGATATCCATCCAAAACTGCTTCCATTTTAAAATAAATGCCATCTCATATTAAAATGTGGTATAACTACTTAACAGTTTGAAGTGACTCGGTAAAAGCATTTCAAGTGCAACATCATGAATTCATTGATTATGACTTCATATATCATTAAACCTTTCAGATTTTTAAAATAATTTTCAGCTGACATTACACATGTTCACAATTTAAAAATGCTACTATAAATCCCACTTTAAAAATTCACTTACCCTCATTAGTAACTTTATTATCCAACTGTTAGTCTTTTAAAGTTTTCATCTTCTTAGCTAATTGAACAAACTCATCCAGTCAAAAGATATACCCTAACTTCATAAGGGTTATCACATATAATCTCATCAACAAACTCTACTCTCTCCTTCTATGGAATTACACGTTACCCTCTTCAACCTTGGATGATGCCCTGAAATCCTAAATTCCTATTCCTCCCAAATTTGGTCTAAAGCAATCTTTTACTTTTCCAAATTTCATACCACTTTTACACCTTTTTAATTAAATTTGCTAATTAAATCACACTCTTCACTGCTTAACGAACACCGAAAAAATTCTTCCATATTAGTATTAGTTCTGGTTTGTGCAATTTCTCTCAAATACTTACCACACTTAATTTCCTTGTCACTTTCAATGATAAATACATTCTCCAAAGTTACATTATAATCAGCCAGACATGGGGAACGAAACTCCTCATAATTCAAGATAGCTACAAAACACTACAAGAAAGTTTGTAAGAACATTTTTCTTGGATATAAGTAGCTCTTTGACCTGCTGACGTAAGAAGGAAAGTACATATACGACAACTACTAACTTTTATAATTTCAGTATATTCTTTGATCATTTTAATATACACATTATCTCTGAAATCATTAACTAAATCCTTTTCATGTCTACTCACTTTTTGCTCAGTTTCTTTCAGATGAAACCTATTTGCAGTCTCACTAGTTATTTGATCTGCATCACTTCCTAAAGTAATCAGTAATCACACTAACTGGCCAACTAATACTCCTGTCAATGTTAATGGTACCATTCTGATACATTCACAGCATCTGCAGTTTCCCGACTTCATGTTAGAGACTAAAAACAAACATTTGTGGCAAAAATGTAGTTTCTTTTCTCACTCTATAATAAACTTATACTTATAATTCACTTTTTAATTCTTGTAAAAATTCTAAATTAAAAATAAATTAAAAATAAGCTTCATCAAAAGTTATCAGTCTCTGTATGTTTTGTTTCTCCAGTTATTTCAGTCATTGAACAAAGTTCTCCTGTCTCGATGTGATTTTCATCAAAAACTTCTTTAGTGTCTGTCTCTAGATCTAATACTTTTTTAAATGCACATTATGGCACTTACTCATTTGGAAATAATCATCTTCATTACTATCTTCTTCTGGCACTGTAGGTAGGTACACCCACTCTGGTGAAGCATATTTCCGTTTGGGAACTCTCTTTCTAAATTATCTTTTGGCAGATGGTGATTCACTCCCATCAAATGTCCCTTTAGATCTTTTTCTGATTCACAGCATTTGTTTTTGCAAGTTCTTTTTCTGGGTAATTTTTCAGCAAAAGTCTTTCAGTCTTTTTCTTTCTTAAGACCGTGATTCAAACTTGAGCTTGAACTTTACTCAGATTCTCTTTCATTAGCTTCTCTCACAGCAATTTTCGTTCACCCAGAAGGGGCCTTTTTAACTCTGATTTTCATTTGCAACTTGTCACTGCTTTCAGAAGAGACTTTCTCTTCTTGCAGCCATTCAACTTTGTGCTTTTGCATTGCAAATGCCCTTCAATATGACCACTTTGTAACTGGACTTCAGAAGTTTCAGGCTATTCATCTGAACTTTCGTTTACCTGACACTGTTCTCTGTGACTTTCTGTTTGATCTTTATGACTTTCTGTATGATCTTTACCAGTTACATAAAAATCTTCACCTCCCCTGCGAATCTGAGTGTGACTGTGTCTTGTTCAGTAGACTGTACATTTGAACCATTTGTATATGCCTCATCCACTGCATCATCTACTCTCACTCTCTTCGTATGAGCAGCGTGGATCCACTGAGGTACCCCCCCACAAATTTGACTGCACTGTTGGTGGTGAGAATCACTTGCAAAGGACCACTCCAACATTTATCCAGGCACCCTCTTCTGACATGTTTGCGAATAAACACTCATTCATCACATTCAAACCATGGCAGGGTGTATCCTTGTAGTCTTCTGTGGTTGCATTCACCTAATAGGAAACAGATTTCACCACATTATCCTTTGCAATAATCCAGCACAATGGCATCAGTTACAGAACTGAATCTAGCTGAAGGTACATGTGCAAGTATCATTGCTCTGCCCATGATCACTTCATGGGGTGATAGTCCTGTCTTTCTGTTCAGAGTGCTTCTCATATTTATTAGCACAAGGTGAAGTGTATCTGGCCAGTTTAATCCTGTCTGAACACACACTTTACCCAGTTAATTCTTGAAAGTGCCATTTATTCACTCCACTTCACCTGAGGATTGTGGTTGATAGCTACAATGGAATAATTGCTTGATTTTAAAAGCTGCACAGATTAACTGTAACACTTCATTTCTGGAGTGTGTGCCACGGTCAGTTTAAATAGAAGTTGGGAGGCCAAACCTCTGTGTTAATCCCCTCAACAACAATTTGCCAAATATAGGGAAGGCTACCTTCTCTACTAGTGGGAAATGCTTGACCCATTTTGAGAATAGGCAAACTACTACCAAGATATACTTTAGGCCATGGCAATGTGGCATCTCAATAAACTCTTCATTTAATCTCTAGAATGGGCCTTCTGATTTGCCAATGGGATTCAAGACGGTAACAGCCTTCTTACCCTCGTTGCTTAAATGACAAACTAGACAAACTAAACTTGTATGGGCCCAGCCCCAATCCCAAAATCAGAAATTAAGAGTCTAGGGGTATGGCTGGACCAGGACCTCAGCCTCAGGACGCAAGCCAGGAAAACAGCAGCCCTCTGTTACGGCCTACTTAGAATGGCCCGAAAGGTCCTGCCCCTTCTTCCCTTTACGGCCAAGAAAGTATTGGTCCAATCAATAATACTCTCCAGATTGGATTATGGGAACGCCCTGTACCTGGGCGCTCCCATTTCAGCAGTCAAGAAACTTCAATCCGTACAAAACAGTGCAGCGAGACTGCTAACGGGAATCTCTTATAGGCTGTCAGCTGAACCGGCACTCCGTTCCCTCCACTGGCTCCCGGTTCAGGAACAAATTAAGTTCAAGGCCTTGTGCCTAGTACATAAAGCAAGGCAGGGACTCGGTCCACCGGCGATTTCCATCATGATTCGTCCATATTAAGCCAACCGTAAACTTCGATCAGATGATCTGCATTTGGCTGAGATCCCCAGGATCAAGAGGTCCAGAAGTGTTGGCAGACTTTTCTCTTATAACGCCTCCGAACTCTGGAATGCCTTGCCTCCTCACCTACGCTTAATCCCGGACCACATGGCTTTCCGGAAGCAAATAAAGACTTTGCTCTTTCCTTAGCCCATCTGGTCTCCTGTGTTGACTATCAGCGCTGGGATGCTTCCGGGTAGCAAATGCGCTCTATAAATGTTTTTCCATTCCATTCCATTCCATTCCACAATGATTTTATACATCCTTAACATGTTGATTTTTTTTATTTTCCCAGTATTATTTAAACAACCTAACCAAACTATCTCTTACTGCATGAGATTGATTATGCAAATATTTGGGTTGCAACAATGAATCCCGCAGAATGCATTTGTGTTCTGAATTTACATACAAGTCTTGATTATACTTTGTATAGCCTTATTTCTCCCGGTTTATTTTTCTCAGTTTTAGTAGAAACTTTATGCAAATCTCTTAACTCGCTCAGTTGAGTCTGCATCTAATCCAGATATAAACAGTTTACATCATTTGAGCCTTCACGCCTGTAAGAATTTCATTTTAATTTTCTTGAATAACTGACTTTTTCTGAAAGGCACAATTCCTTGCCATTTGGTCAGCATACTTGTTTCGTAATGTGACTAAGTCTTTGCCAGTCTTAAGGGCCTGAAACATTACAAATACCACTTCCTTTGGTTTTGGAATTGCATTTAATATATTCAATATATACATACTTTTTTTTAGCACCTGAAGACGTCATGAATCCTCTCTGTGACCACAGTTGCCCATACTCATGAACAACACCAAAACTATACTGGCATTCTGTATAGATTATTACATCAAAATGAATAAGGAGGATGCTTCCAATGTTTCTATAATAGGGCATTCTGAATTGGCGGCTCTTAATCCTCTATATTGGTCTCTGAGACAAGAAACATCAACAAACAATTCTAATGGAGCTTCTTTTATGTGTGGTCTTGGTTTTGTGCATAATTCGACCACTTCAATGCATTTGTGCTCCAATTCATCATCAATCCCACTATCCCTGACCTCACATTTTTCTTAAATTAGAAAAAGTGTTGCTTGATTCAGAATATTGCATTTTCAAATAGAAATATTCTCTACTCCGAGAATCACCTGCTCATATCTTGTTAACCTGTTGTTTATCATCTGCTGTGTATTTGCTCTTGTTAAAAGAATTTTGACTGATTGTGCGGCATAGACAATTTAAGTATGGCTCATCACATTTCCTTCACTCTGTTCAATTGCTAGACGAAATGCTGCAACTGATTTTAGACATCTGGGAAGACTTACAGCAACTGGGTGCAAGATTCCTGAAAATTACTCAACTGGGCACATGAGTCCTTCATGTTTCTGTGTAGGGATTGAAACTGCACATCCATCTTTTTCATTAAACAACAACTAGAACAACATATTGTAATCGGGCTTCCCAAATGCAGGCGCATGACACAAACTCTCTTTAAATGTTTTTAATGCTTCAAGGCACTATTGATCAAATGGTACCAGATCTTGTACATCATTACAAGTTAGCTTCACTAAAGGCTTGGCAATTAGGAACAAGTTTGGGATCCATTCTTGACAATACCCAACAATTCCAAGAAATATATGAATCTCCTTCTTGGTGGTCAGGGGATTACATTACAAAAATGTAATATTGCGTTCCTTTGAGACGTTTTGCAAACCTTTTTCAATGTGGTGTCTGAGATAAATAACCTTTTTTTCACAATACAGCTTTTTTGCTGGGGAGAGTTTGTCAATTTTCAGCCAAATGATTTAACAATGCACTGGTATCAAGTTTACAACCCTGGTTTGTCTTGGATGCTATTAGGAGATCATCTATATATTGGACTAGAGTTCAGTTACATGGTAATTTTAAATTCTCCACATCCTTTGTTCTGTCTTGTGAGAAAATTGATGGACTCTGTATACCTTGGTGCCATCCTACACCACACAAAAACTTTATTCAAAAATTTAAATGCAAAAAGGAACTGAGAATCCTCATTCAATGGTATTAAAATAAAACACTTGGCAAAGTCAATGGCTGTGTGCCATTCTGCCATTTGGCTTTTTAATTCCCATCACTGGAGAATTGCAAAGACTACCAAGCACTTTTCAAAGAATTCCTTTCTCAATTATTTTCTCATTTACTGGTTTCATTCATTCCCTCTTCAGCTTCCTTCTTTAGTTAGTCTGTAATATCTAGTCCTAGGAAAAATTCCACTGGGGTCTACCTTAATTTTAAGTGAAATCCCATACCTCTTCTCTAAATGAATGTTTTAAATCTGGAGGTAGGTCTTCTCTTGTCAAACTGGGTACATTTCTACTCTGATGTCTTCTGAGCTTAATTTAAAAACTGAATCTTCATTTTGCGTTTTACTGCAACTCCACCCGGTGTGCTCTTAGCAATCTAGTTTGCATTTCATTCATTCCTGAATGACTTCTTTATAGTTCTCAGCTCTCTCTTTCTCTGTTGGCGCACAATGCCATTTATTGAGCATCTCAAATTGTTTAGTTCTTGTCATTGGTACCATATCATATATCGGTTATCTCAGGAAATCTAAAGCCTATTAATGCTCTGTACATTTATTTCATTCTGTAATCCAGACACAAGTATAATACCCAAGCTTATCACTGCCATCACTCTGCAACTTATGTCTCTCTTTAGGTGTCTCCTCTCTCCTAGATTTAGGTTTTCTTAGTACTCCACACCACTTATGTTTTATGCTTAACAAGCTCAAATCAACCAAATAGGTCAAACAAAGTCAAAATATAGTAAACAAAGAACTTAACAAACAACCATCAGTAGCAGTGTGAATCTGTTGAAAATCAACCAATTACAGTGCGACTATGCTGGCAGACAGCCTATTAGAGCACAACTAGTGGAGACGTCACACCAATCCCAGCACAGCTCCCTGGCTGAGCAACCAATCACAATGTGATTTCTGCATGAACAGGAAGAAAATTTCAGAACCGCATTAAACCACATTAAGTCTATAAACCTGATTGTTTAATATAGAAAGGAAAATAAAGTCATTTCTTAGTTAAGGCAACTCAACAACAACAATAAGTTCTGAATTCAAGCAATAAGAGAAAGAACCACAACAATCTAATGAAACTCTTGCTAGTCAATTTATGTCCAGCAGAAATTAATTTCTGTGTTATCATACTTCACCCTGTGCACTCACGATAGACATAATAACCCAAGTTAGACTCTCAAATCTGGAAAGGAAAATTCCTTAATGTAGAATACATACCATTGTGACACTTCACTCCACACACCAAAATACAGAAAATGTATCAATAGCTCAAGATCTCCAATTTTCAAAGAAATCCAATAATCAACTCAATTCTGCTAACTGACAAATAACTTCAAATAAGTTAAAAAATATAAATACATCATTACAACAGTAATCCATGCACAATTGGAACCCACAATCATCACATATCGAAACAACCCAACACAAAAGCAGAAATCCAACATCACAACACTCATTCATGAACTCAGTTTCTCCCTTCATACCTACAATCCTAGTTCATGCAGGAGGATCAGGCATCAGAAAACTTGTCAAATCTCCAAAATGGTCTTCCTCCTTTGATCCAGATAAAAATTATCCAAAAACTTTAACATCTCAACAGTGAACCCCTTAAAGAGGAGGTGTCCTTACTCAAACTATCCTCTGGTGCCAAACATTTGTGAGAGTCATATCATCTGAACCCCAATATGTTGAAAGCACCAATTCTTGCCCTGTTAATTTGGCTCCCAAATCTCCAATAGAGCTAAATGTTAGATACTACACTCCTTATGGAAATATATACATTTCAGCCGAATAAAACAGAATAAATGAGGAAGCACTAATAACTAAGTTCTAGATCAAAATAAGGCAAAATAGATTTACTACAGGTTTTTTAGTAATGGGGTACAGAGAAAAATGCATCGAAATGCAACAAAGGCCCGAATACAGAAATACAAAGTCATAAACCTTTGCCCCAGCTAAACAAGTTTAGGCACAACTCAGAGAACTGAATTCCTAAAGAGTACGGACAATGTTCTCCTAAGAAAATCTAAGACAAATGGATAGAGTCTCAGTGGAAAAATGAAAAGTCAATACAGCAGCAGCAGCAAAAATGAACAAAATGATCTCCACGTACAAAATGGAATGAGCCCCTCAATACTAACGCCCAGGATTTTATACAAAATTCACTCATTCTTTTAATAGATTCTGCAAATTCAGTATAAAAGGGGGTGGTGATGGACGGAGCATCAGAACCAATCAGAACCAATCAAACACTCTCACCCAGTCAACAGATCTGGGTTTGATCCATCACCGTTCTTTAGCTCACTCTGCAACCCCAGTTCAGACATGGCCATATGCAAATCAGTCTGACCCTGTGCCTCATGGGAACAGTCCAGCCCGAACTGCTAAGCCATGCCTTCCCTGGACCGGAAACAAGCTTCCTATGACCGGTTTCTGGCATTTCAGCCGTCTTCAGCCAGACTTGCTTGAATCCAGTGGCAAAGTGAGCAAGGGACTCACGTCTGAGCATACCCTGCCAACTTATGGCGAACAAAGCGGTACAAAAGCTGGTGGTGATGGACGGAGCATCAGAACCAATCAAACACTCTCACCCAGTCAACAGATCTGGGTTTGATCCATCACCGTTCTTTAGCCCACTCTGCCACCCCAGTTCAGACATGGCCATATGCAAATCAGTCTGACCCTGTGCCTCATGGGAACAGTCCAGCCCGAACTGCTAAGCCATGCCTTCCCTGGACCGGAAACAAGCTTCCTAGGACCGGTTTCTGGCATTTCAGCCGTCTTCAGCCAGGCTTGCTTGAATCCAGTGGCAAAGTGAGCAAGGGACTCACGTCTGAGCATACCCTGCCAACTTATGGCGAACAAAGCGGTACAAAATCAGTACTGCAAATTCAGTATGGCATGATCATAGTTAAGGTCGCACCAGCAAATCAGAGACAGCAACACTAACACTTAAGGTAAGAGAAATCTTCCACCTACTCTCTCAGCAACTGCACTCCGGAGTGGATCAGCACAAATTGAAACATTTCTAAAAAAAAATGGCTCCTACAATTAACACTCCTTCAGCCCAATTTCCAGTGTACATCCTTGTATATGATACTTTGGGTACACAATGGAAGTGAAGTACTGGGAATTTAAAGCCCAGCGGTGCAGGGGAACACACCCTATGACTTCGGGTTCTTCCTGTTTCAGACCTACAGAAACACAGAGTCTTCTGGGTGAAGTCAAAGATCGTTTATTGGCTGCAGACCAATTACAGGTATCCGAGAAGTACAACACAATGTATGTTCTCAGGAGACTGCTCTTTTGTACAGAAACGGGCTTCTCCTTAAATGCAAAATATCATGCTTCAGGCACACATTCTTCGTTTTACGATATGGTCATATACATGTATACCTTACAAACGAAAAGGCAGAGTCATGATGACCATCCCACATTCCTGTTAGGCCAGCCCACAATTATTTACCCAGCGAGGCTCAGATCCCACATCAGATATCACCAGGCCCCAATAAACACGGGCATCTCTTGTTTGGAAAACAAGCCATAAAGCGGGAAGAGTCAGGTGTGAAAGAGATTAGCCGGAGGCTTGTGTGGGATGAAAAGGTTTTATGGTGTGTCAAACCCTGATGCTAATCACAGGTGGCCGGAGGATGGGGAGCTCGTGAGACCGGACTGACCTGGGGCAGCGGAGCCAAGCTGCACAGGTCACAGAGAAGTCAAACAGAAAGTACATGTATTCTAAGGGCCCGTATTTGTTCGTGATGTGTAGCCTATGTGAGGGCAACTATAAGATGGCCACCGCTCTAAGATGGAATCCACGAAATCAATGTATAATATCGTATACACAGTGCATTTATAGCTAAAACGTTATACAAAGCACTTGTACATACCGCTTTGACCATTCGCGGTTCGCTATTATCGTGAGAGGCAGGGGTAGGGCCCTGTCTCCCACGCGGTCCCAAATTTCAAAGTACCACAGAAGCTTATTCACGAAACACACTTCCCAAAACAATAGTTCATTTTTTAATCTTTGACGTCATTCACTTGGTGCTCCGGAAAATGAGAGGAGAGATGGCTTGCAGCAGGACACTGGTTGGGAGGGAGAATAAGCTGGAGCGAGAAACGCAGAGCACCCAAAACTGCACCCATTTAAAAATAAATGGTGTCTCATATTAAAAGGTGCAAAAACAACAATTGATGGACAGAATGCAGAACAATGTCATACATTCACCCCAGTACAGAGATCTGGGCCTAAATCCATCGTTTTTTTGCTCACCATGCCATTCCAGTTTGAACCCAGCCATATGCAAATCAGTCTTGACCCTGTGCCCCATGGGAACAGTCCAGCCCGAACTGCCAAGCCAGGTCCTTCCTGGACTGGAAACAAGCATCCTAGGACCGGTTTCGGGCTTTCAGCCCTCGTCAGCCAGGATAGCTTGATTCCAGTGGCATGGAGAGCAAGGGACTCACGTCTGAGCATACCTTTCCCACTCGGGGTGACAAATGCAAAAACAACAATTGATGGACAGAATGCAGAACAATGTCATACATTCACCCCAGTACAGAGATCTGGGCCTAAATCCATCGTTTTTTTGCTCACCATGCCATTCCAGTTTGAACCCAGCCATATGCAAATCAGTCTTGACCCTGTGCCCCATGGGAACAGTCCAGCCCGAACTGCCAAGCCAGGTCCTTCCTGGACTGGAAACAAGCATCCTAGGACCGGTTTCGGGCTTTCAGCCCTCGTCAGCCAGGATAGCTTGATTCCAGTGGCATGGAGAGCAAGGGACTCACGTCTGAGCATACCTTTCCCACTCGGGGTGACAAATGCAAAAACAACAATTGATGGACAGAATGCAGAACAATGTCATACATTCACCCCAGTACAGAGATCTGGGCCTAAATCCATCGTTTTTTTGCTCACCATGCCATTCCAGTTTGAACCCAGCCATATGCAAATCAGTCTTGACCCTGTGCCCCATGGGAACAGTCCAGCCCGAACTGCCAAGCCAGGTCCTTCCTGGACTGGAAACAAGCATCCTAGGACCGGTTTCGGGCTTTCAGCCCTCGTCAGCCAGGATAGCTTGATTCCAGTGGCATGGAGAGCAAGGGACTCACGTCTGAGCATACCTTTCCCACTCGGGGTGACAAATGCAAAAACAACAATTGATGGACAGAATGCAGAACAATGTCATACATTCACCCCAGTACAGAGATCTGGGCCTAAATCCATCGTTTTTTTGCTCACCATGCCATTCCAGTTTGAACCCAGCCATATGCAAATCAGTCTTGACCCTGTGCCCCATGGGAACAGTCCAGCCCGAACTGCCAAGCCAGGTCTCTGTACTGGGGTGAATGTATGACATTGTTCTGCATTCTGTCCATCAATTGTTGTTTTTGCATTTGTCACCCCGAGTGGGAAGGGTATGCTCAGACGTGAGTCCCTTGCTCTCCATGCCACTGGAATCAAGCTATCCTGGCTGACGAGGGCTGGAAGCCCGAAACCGGTCCTAGGATGCTTGTTTCCAGTCCAGGGAGGACCTGGCTTGGCAGTTCGGGCTGGACTGTTCCCATGGGGCACAGGGCCAAGACTGATTTGCATATGGCTGGGTTCAAACTGGAATGGCATGGTGAGCAAAAAAACGATGGATTTAGGCCCAGATCTCTGTACTGGGGTGAATGTATGACATTGTTCTGCATTCTGTCCATCAATTGTTGTTTTTGCATTTGTCACCCCGAGTGGGAAGGGTATGCTCAGACGTGAGTCCCTTGCTCTCCATGCCACTGGAATCAAGCTATCCTGGCTGACGAGGGCTGGAAGCCCGAAACCGGTCCTAGGATGCTTGTTTCCAGTCCAGGGAGGACCTGGCTTGGCAGTTCGGGCTGGACTGTTCCCATGGGGCACAGGGCCAAGACTGATTTGCATATGGCTGGGTTCTAACTGGAATGGCATGGTGAGCAAAAAAACGATGGATTTAGGCCCAGATCTCTGTACTGGGGTGAATGTATGACATTGTTCTGCATTCTGTCCATCAATTGTTGTTTTTGCATTTGTCACCCCGAGTGGGAAGGGTATGCTCAGACGTGAGTCCCTTGCTCTCCATGCCACTGGAATCAAGCTATCCTGGCTGACGAGGGCTGAAAGCCCGAAACCGGTCCTAGGATGCTTGTTTCCAGTCCAGGGAGGACCTGGCTTGGCAGTTCGGGCTGGACTGTTCCCATGGGGCACAGGGCCAAGACTGATTTGCATATGGCTGGGTTCAAACTGGAATGGCATGGTGAGCAAAAAAACGATGGATTTAGGCCCAGATCTCTGTACTGGGGTGAATGTATGACATTGTTCTGCATTCTGTCCATCAATTGTTGTTTTTGCATTTGTCACCCCGAGTGGGAAGGGTATGCTCAGACGTGAGTCCCTTGCTCTCCATGCCACTGGAATCAAGCTATCCTGGCTGACGAGGGCTGAAAGCCCGAAACCGGTCCTAGGATGCTTGTTTCCAGTCCAGGGAGGACCTGGCTTGGCAGTTCGGGCTGGACTGTTCCCATGGGGCACAGGGCCAAGACTGATTTGCATATGGCTGGGTTCAAACTGGAATGGCATGGTGAGCAAAAAAACGATGGATTTAGGCCCAGATCTCTGTACTGGGGTGAATGTATGACATTGTTCTGCATTCTGTCCATCAATTGTTGTTTTTGCATTTGTCACCCCGAGTGGGAAGGGTATGCTCAGACGTGAGTCCCTTGCTCTCCATGCCACTGGAATCAAGCTATCCTGGCTGACGAGGGCTGAAAGCCCGAAACCGGTCCTAGGATGCTTGTTTCCAGTCCAGGGAGGACCTGGCTTGGCAGTTCGGGCTGGACTGTTCCCATGGGGCACAGGGCCAAGACTGATTTGCATATGGCTGGGTTCAAACTGGAATGGCATGGTGAGCAAAAAAACGATGGATTTAGGCCCAGATCTCTGTACTGGGGTGAATGTATGACATTGTTCTGCATTCTGTCCATCAATTGTTGTTTTTGCATTTGTCACCCCGAGTGGGAAGGGTATGCTCAGACGTGAGTCCCTTGCTCTCCATGCCACTGGAATCAAGCTATCCTGGCTGACGAGGGCTGAAAGCCCGAAACCGGTCCTAGGATGCTTGTTTCCAGTCCAGGGAGGACCTGGCTTGGCAGTTCGGGCTGGACTGTTCCCATGGGGCACAGGGCCAAGACTGATTTGCATATGGCTGGGTTCAAACTGGAATGGCATGGTGAGCAAAAAAACGATGGATTTAGGCCCAGATCTCTGTACTGGGGTGAATGTATGACATTGTTCTGCATTCTGTCCATCAATTGTTGTTTTTGCATTTGTCACCCCGAGTGGGAAGGGTATGCTCAGACGTGAGTCCCTTGCTCTCCATGCCACTGGAATCAAGCTATCCTGGCTGACGAGGGCTGAAAGCCCGAAACCGGTCCTAGGATGCTTGTTTCCAGTCCAGGGAGGACCTGGCTTGGCAGTTCGGGCTGGACTGTTCCCATGGGGCACAGGGCCAAGACTGATTTGCATATGGCTGGGTTCAAACTGGAATGGCATGGTGAGCAAAAAAACGATGGATTTAGGCCCAGATCTCTGTACTGGGGTGAATGTATGACATTGTTCTGCATTCTGTCCATCAATTGTTGTTTTTGCATTTGTCACCCCGAGTGGGAAGGGTATGCTCAGACGTGAGTCCCTTGCTCTCCATGCCACTGGAATCAAGCTATCCTGGCTGACGAGGGCTGAAAGCCCGAAACCGGTCCTAGGATGCTTGTTTCCAGTCCAGGGAGGACCTGGCTTGGCAGTTCGGGCTGGACTGTTCCCATGGGGCACAGGGCCAAGACTGATTTGCATATGGCTGGGTTCAAACTGGAATGGCATGGTGAGCAAAAAAACGATGGATTTAGGCCCAGATCTCTGTACTGGGGTGAATGTATGACATTGTTCTGCATTCTGTCCATCAATTGTTGTTTTTGCATTTGTCACCCCGAGTGGGAAGGGTATGCTCAGACGTGAGTCCCTTGCTCTCCATGCCACTGGAATCAAGCTATCCTGGCTGACGAGGGCTGAAAGCCCGAAACCGGTCCTAGGATGCTTGTTTCCAGTCCAGGGAGGACCTGGCTTGGCAGTTCGGGCTGGACTGTTCCCATGGGGCACAGGGCCAAGACTGATTTGCATATGGCTGGGTTCAAACTGGAATGGCATGGTGAGCAAAAAAACGATGGATTTAGGCCCAGATCTCTGTACTGGGGTGAATGTATGACATTGTTCTGCATTCTGTCCATCAATTGTTGTTTTTGCATTTGTCACCCCGAGTGGGAAGGGTATGCTCAGACGTGAGTCCCTTGCTCTCCATGCCACTGGAATCAAGCTATCCTGGCTGACGAGGGCTGAAAGCCCGAAACCGGTCCTAGGATGCTTGTTTCCAGTCCAGGGAGGACCTGGCTTGGCAGTTCGGGCTGGACTGTTCCCATGGGGCACAGGGCCAAGACTGATTTGCATATGGCTGGGTTCAAACTGGAATGGCATGGTGAGCAAAAAAACGATGGATTTAGGCCCAGATCTCTGTACTGGGGTGAATGTATGACATTGTTCTGCATTCTGTCCATCAATTGTTGTTTTTGCATTTGTCACCCCGAGTGGGAAGGGTATGCTCAGACGTGAGTCCCTTGCTCTCCATGCCACTGGAATCAAGCTATCCTGGCTGACGAGGGCTGAAAGCCCGAAACCGGTCCTAGGATGCTTGTTTCCAGTCCAGGGAGGACCTGGCTTGGCAGTTCGGGCTGGACTGTTCCCATGGGGCACAGGGCCAAGACTGATTTGCATATGGCTGGGTTCAAACTGGAATGGCATGGTGAGCAAAAAAACGATGGATTTAGGCCCAGATCTCTGTACTGGGGTGAATGTATGACATTGTTCTGCATTCTGTCCATCAATTGTTGTTTTTTCATATTAAAAGGTGGCATAACTACTTCACAGTATTAATTACATTTCGAAGTGACTCAGCAAACTAATTTCAAGAGCAAGATCATGAATTCATCAATTATGACTCCATGAATAATTAAAACTTTCAAATGTGATAGATAATTTTCACCCAGCATTACACATTTTAAAAACAGTACTACACCCACAATTATTTTGCACTTGCAGGTCCCTTTGGTGGCCTGTGTTTGCATTCTGTGTTTTGTGATATGTTAAACCCGATGGCAGAAATAACCCAACACCACCCCATATTGTGTTATGGGTTCCCTTTATCTCGCCAGGACGAATTTAGTGTGTGACATGCCAGTGTGATGGGCAGGGCCGGACTGGGAACCGAAACCAGCCCTGACAAACTTTGTTTGGCCGGCCGGCCCCCCTGGAGGGGAAGGGGGAGTGCGGGCGAGCTGTTTCCGTTGATTTTGTTAACGTCTCCATTTTGCCCATCTCCAGTAACAGAAATGGCATTCCAGGGGCGCAAAACCGGCCCCCACCATGGCGGCCCACGACGGAAACTCCTGGTGCCCGCTAAGGCCAGTTTGGCCCTGGTGATGAGCAGATAACTCTTAGACACTTTCTAGAGAACATAGACTAGATATAATCTACCTTATAAGGATCTCCTGTAATGGTTAGTTTTATAGCATTACAGGTGCTGACCTCAGCACTCTGATAGGATGCAGTAGAAAATTATGTATTGAGCAGAGTTTCAGTTACCCTGTGGAAGAGGAAATCATATGCTTAAATTATGGAAGTCACTGAAGTTATTGAAAGTCACAATTATTGAAGACGTATATAACATTTTAGCTGACAAAAGTGAAATCAGTAGATGGACGTGGTTTTAGATGAAAATCTCCTGCTTACATTTTTTTCTTAAAATTCTGATAAAGAGCAGAAGGCAAAGGAGTTGATAGGATATGGAAGTACGTTTGCCATAGTAAGGAAGGTTTACCAGTATCCTTAAGTTTCGAAGTAGCGTGCTACTTGCAACAAAGCACTTCAACTTCTTGTAGGGATAGTAAGCTCTACATATGTAAAATTATAATTACAAACATGGTGGAGAAAGAGGTTCATGAAGACGAAGAATGGAAGAAATGGACCCCTTGGCCAGTCTAAAGACGATGTAACCTGTGGAGGTTTCTGGCTAACTAGATCCTATTTTTCCCAAAGGGCCGATGATGAGGTAATGTTTTTCACTTAGTATAATTAAGATGCTGTAATATTAGTTAATTGCACATAATAAGGCTGTAGAAAAAGTACTGAATTATGATTTATTAGGGAGAAGCCCTGCACTACACCAACCCAACAAACAGATCTTATGTGGCCACACTTGTTTACAGGGACAGGCGGGCCTCCCTTGATATTGCCTAAATTGGGAAGGGGCTACTCTAATCCCAGTGGTCCAGGTTGGCCACTGGGTGAAACAAGGCGCACTAGGTTCAATAGTTTCACATTTGCAAACACTACTGAGATAAAACTCTTAAAACATCACCATCGGAGCTTGAGCTAATGATACTCTTCTGGCAAAGAGAATTTAAGAGTCAGTTTATTGGAGTGGCATCCAGTGATGAGAACTCAGCACGTTCCTGCAAACTTTTCTTTCTATTTTGTGGTAAATGTTTGCCTTGTATAGTGTTTTATTTCGTGCACATTATATGGTGCTATGCCCAAGCAGAGTGAGTCCAGACAGCTTGCGTACATGTCATTGGCCACCATGACTATTCAGGGCATGTGGAGCATGGTTCACTGTGCGAAGGCCCTGCACCATGTGTGGCCAGGTACAATGATCCCCTGTACTAAATTAATGAAAGATGTTGCAAACTCTGTGTACTTTTATATACATTTTTTTGTCAAGCTCTTTTTATTAAACTCCTGTGACTTAAACTAAACAATTTTGAAGACACTTCATTTACCACTACTCATGAAAGAGGATTTGTATAGCACGCTGTGATCATGGCATTGAACTTGTTATGGAAGTCAAATTTATGGAGTGTTTGAAAGATGAAGGATCAATCCACCCAAGTAGAAAGCTTTCTCATCGTCAAGCGCTAGTAAGACAGCTGGAATTTGCTTTTTGGTTACTTTTTTGACATGGTGGATGATCTGTCTCAAGTTGTTGTGTGTTTGTTCTCGAATAAAGCCCGAGTGAATCAGCTCAGGGAGAATTATTTCTAATCATGTGACCAAAATCTTAGTATAGAGTTTTGCATCTAAATTTATTAAGGCTATAGCCCTGTAGGATACGCAATAATGTGGGTCCTTCCTCGGTTTGAGAATTACCGATATGAGTGCTTCGCTCATTGAAACAGTGACCATCCTGTTAGTTGCCATATGATTAAAAAGGAGTGTAAGATATGGTGTAAGCTCTGCACTGAAAGTCTTATAAAAGAGCACAGTGAATCTGTCGGGACCTGGGGACCTCTGCAACTTAAGGGTGGCTTTCGCCAATCGATCTCCTCTTCCTCTATGTGGTTGCTCAACTCCTCATTCTGGGCTGCTGACACTCAGGGCATATCTAATCCGGCTAAGTATGCTCATTGGGCTTATTCTCAGCGGCAGGTAAAAAATATAGAGGTTTTTATAGAAATCACGAAAAACCTGGGCTTTGGCATGGTCCGAGATCACTAACTCCCCTGTCGCCTTATAGAGTTGGTTAATGTATTCTTTTCCATGTTTTACTCGTAGTTGGCATGTTAGATGAGTGCGTGATGCTTAAGATGCAATAGGATGAATTTGGCTCTGTTGTTATAGATGGCGTTTAACTTTCCCATGAAGGCCGTGGCCTTTCTCTGTAATGTTAATGCAGGTGTTGCTCTCGAGGGCCAATCTGTCCTGAGTTTTCTGCCTGCTCAGAGCAGATAAAAGAGCGATTCATTTCCCTCTGATGACAGTTTTAAAAGCTTCCCAAGTGGTGGAGAAAATCGTGTCTTTAATTTAGTTGAAAGTATTCCCTAACTGTTTTGCGTAACTTATCTCTGAAGAGACAGTCCCTAGTAAGGGATCCAGGAAAAAAACATTGAGTATGTTTTGGCGGGGGCCCCATTCCAGAGTTAACTCTACAGGGGCATTGTCGGACAATGCAATTAGGTGGAAGTCCACTGCTGAAATATGCTGCGTTAAAGATTGGCTAGTGAACACATAGTTGAGCCTTAAATAGGAGCGGTGGAAATGTGAAAAGAGGGTATAATCCCTTGCCTTGGGGTGTGTTATTCGCCACTTATCTATCAAGCCAATAGAGTTTGGGGACTGATGCAGGCTTTTTTAAAACTGCTTGCGCTGGCGTGTTGGGGGTGTGTACTATCTAGTTGTGGGTCCCAGGTGAGATTGAAATCTCGCATGAGTATAATATCTCCCTCGGCATATCCCCCCCAACAGTGTTAAAAACTATTGAAGGAATGTGATTTAGGCTGGGGTGGCGTGTAAATCGATGCAATCGTGCAGAGCCTGTCGTCCCCTTCACTATTAAGAGTCAGCCATCTTTGTCTGTTTTGCTACCTAAAGGATGAAAAAAGAGGGAGGAGTGAAACAAGAGGGATACTTTCCAGTGTTTGGTGGGTGCAGAGGATTGGTAAGTGGCTGGGTATTGCTTATGGTGAAGCCGTGCTGCTTCACTACACTTCAAGTGAGTCTCCTGAAGGGCTAATATATCATAACGCTTGTCGGTAATGTACTTCCATAACTTGTGTTTTTTCATCAGGGCAGTTAAGGTCCCTGATGTTCCAGGTTTATGTGGTCAGTACCATTGGTATGATGATGTATGTGTCGGTGGAACATTCTGACACCTAGTTCTCCCTCAAAACCCTGTCTGCTGTCTCCAACACAGTCCTCATCCCCAGTCCCACCGAGGACATCTCCAAAAATCCTCTGCATGGAACAGTAAATAAGAATCAAAACAAACTGAGTTAGGGACCATGTTGTCCCATAATCGAAAAACTGTTGAAGTAACTGTGAGTTTGTGCGTGTAAATCGTGAACCACATGAAACCCCCATAGAAAAGTAGCTAATGGGTAAGATAACGAGTCAAACAGTATTATTAGAGGATAGTAATGAGCTATATAAAAAACATTGAATGTCTGTTGCGGTCCTCTGGGAGTCACAAAGAATACATCCCACCAAAGAGCTTCCTCCATTGTGCGGCCGACATGCAAACTGGACACTTATGTCCTCGATTATCAATGGGTACATCCAGAAAGAGAATATTGGGCCAATTAAGGTACAGGGAGCGGTTCCTGTGAGCCCCCTACAGACTCCGACATAGTGTAGTACAGGATGGAGCTACCTCTCTCTGGAGCCTACCATACGAATTATCTGCAGGCATTAACAGTTGATTGCAGACACACTAGGCAAGAGAATTAAAGACCCTCAAGTATGCCCACCACAGTGAAGCAAAGGTAACTATGTCAGGCAGGAACACCTCTCTTCCCTTCTTTCCTGGAGTGATGCTGCAGAGGCTAGACTTCATTGCCAGTATCAGCTGGGGGTCACGTAGATGGCCTATCCACTCAATATGTATCCCAAAATCTTCACTCCAAGCAGGGCTGCTACCTCTTCCAGGTCAGTAAACTGATAAGACGTACTACGGAGGAGAAAGCTAGGTCAAATGGGTACATCCATCTGTATTTGATGTTGTCTTGGCGAAGTTTCTCAGTGACGGGCCTGAACTGTTGTTGTCTTGCTAGGGTGCTGGTCAACATCTTGGAATTTGTAGCAGGAAACACCTTGGAAGGTCACTTCATATAACTTTCTCTCTGCATTGAGGATGGCTTTTTTTGTTTTGACGGAGTGTAACTTCGCCAGGACATCTCTGGGACGTTTCCCGTCACCGTGGGTCAACTGACCTACCCTGTGGACTTTTTCTAGCATGACTTTAAGACTCCCTGAGCCCAATAGTTCAGAAAACAGCCCTGTCACAAAGGTTTATAGATCTGGGCCTTCCACCCCTTCCTCCAGGCCACACAGTCAAATGTTATCGCGTCTAGAGTGATTTTCAAGGTCTTCGCAACTTTAGAAGCGTGGCATTTAGGTACGATTAGTAGAGTCTTCCAGGTTTTCTACTCTCTGAGTGAGGGGTTAGCAATTTTTTTCTAGGTTAGGTGATCGCCTGCCCATAGAGTCCACGTGTTGCTGGAGTGCTCCGAATTTAAAGGTAATTTCGGCATGGAGGGCATCTATAGAAGAGGTCACGTCAGCTTTTAAGTCTTCACATAGTTCTTTTTAAAATCTTGAAGAGAGGACAGGAGATCTTCGTTAGTAAGGGTCATTTCACCTTTCTTGTGGAGGGGTGAATAAGATATCTGTGAGTCAGTAGGTTGAAAATGGCTCGAGACCCTGTTCGTCTGGGATTTTTTGGGAGGCATGAAGATTACGGACTCCAAGGTGCTTATTTCAATGATATCACGTTCGGATCACAACCCTATTGTATCATAGGGGGGGAGGGTAAGGGGATTCAACTTCCCCAAGGGACTCAAGGCAAATCCTCAGTGGCGCATACTCTGTAGTGTCTATAGTGGTATATGAAATGCAACTAGAGGCGGCAATTGGTATGTGCTAGGAGTTAGAGGTGGCCCGTGGGAGCTATCAATTCAGGGGCCTTCCATTCAATAAGTAAGTTGCAGCATGTACTCATTAGAAGATCTTGATGGGTATGCCGTAGTGTTCATGGTCATGATCAGTAACCCCCGGGCATCTTGGAGCTGGGAGACGCAAGTGGATCCAGCACACTATCAATGTCCAGGAGCAGCTGCTATTTTAAAAAATAAAATAAAAGGCACAGTGTGGCTTTGATCGCAAAAACCAATAGAGCCTCTACATCTTTTATTTAAAACAACTGGCAGTCCCCGGCCTCGCTGAGAGGAAGAGCAGGCCATACAAACACTGGGGGGCAACGGCAAAAAGAACAACTGATGGACATAATGCAAAACAATATACTGTGAAATTCCTAGGGCAACTTCAAAACTTATTTAAATAACCATAAATGATAAAAAAATAGATAAGAGAGAAAAGCTGAAACTCTAAATTAGAAAAATACAAAAATATTTTTTATTTTTTTCTTATATTAATTCAATATATACAGTTCATAACAGAGAAGTAAATATTTGAATCACATACATGCTGCATTCATCCACCTATCCATACATACGTATCATTCAAATGTTTGGATTGTTCACACTAATAAATTGTTTGAATTTACCTGTGTGAGAGGGACGGGCGGAAGAAGAAGCGAGGAGGCCGGATTATGGGCTCAATGATGGTAAACTTTATTCAATTGTACAGAATCAGGGTCAAATGTGGAAGGTTGTAAGGGTCGTCTTCTCTCCTGGGCGAAGCTCGAGCCTTCTTCTCTCACTTCTCTGGGTGTTCTTCCTTCTGGGGTTGGATATCCCGGGAGGCTCATAAGGGAGAGAAGCAACACAAGAGAGGAGCGGTTAATGAACCTTGTCTTTGCAACGATTTGGCAGGACAGAAACCTTCACCGTCTTAGAGAGCCCGCAGGCGTGCGGAGTTTGAAAATGAGGTGGATTAAAAGAACAAAGAAAGACGGAAGCCCGAATACGAGGTCTCAGGACTTGTCGTCTGTAGAATACCCCGTGTTGTTGCTGATACGCTACAGTCGGATAGTAGTTTGGCTTTGTTTTAGTGCAGAGCGAAGAAAAAAAAACACAGGTGGGGTAGGTGATGCAGTCGTGGGGGATTGGGCTAGGTGTGGGAAATGGTGGGGAATCACATGCACACAGTGATTACACACACAGTGGCTACACACAGTGAACCCCTTGCAAGAACCAATCTCCCTGACGACCTTCCCTTTTACTCCCTCCCCAGTCTCCCTCCCAAGACACGTACCGCGTCAGCTGCAACTCTCCTGAGCTGCGGCGGCTCTCCAGCATCCTCCGGGGGCATCCACCACTCGTCTGTCAGGATTCGAATCCGCCGTCTCCGTCCAGGTCCTGTAGATCGGGTCTCCCCGTGGTCTCCCTCTCCTTGAAGCTCTGCTCCTGAGTCGTCTCCTGTGGCACAGCGTCTCCCTTCTCTTCCTCTTCCTCCAGGCATAACGCACCTTCCAAGTTTGCTGCTTCCGCCTTTAGGGGCCGTGACCCCGCCTCTCCGTGGTTTGATTGATTGGAAGGCCTCAGCTGTCCGTGACGTCCCTGGAGGCGAGAGGTAGCAGGCGGAATTAACTCCTGCTTTCCTGGCTTGAGTGGATCTCCACGTGGGGGCACAGCGTCACGAGAACACGGAGACAGAAGGGAAAACATGGTGTCCTCATCGACCCTCTCACATCCTGATATACAGTCATTTAACCAAAAGAAAACAATGATCAAAGTTATATCAACACAAATACATTTTCTTATGGAGTTCCAAAGGATAGACAGAACAAACAGGCTGAAGATATAATATCTGTGTCATAAGGTAATGTAACTGATGGGTGATATTCATATCATCTCTACGCGTGTTTCGGCAAAGAAGTGCCTTCTTCAGGAATACCACCTCCAAATGACTCCTCTGTGGATTACATTTTACAAAAATTGTAAAGTGTTGCTACTCTTGTAAAGGGCATAAAGCCTCAACAATATAATTTAAAAATCTCGAAAACGAGAATCTCCACTTTTAAAATGCCTTTCAAGTAAATATATAGAAAAAGGGAAAGGAACAGGATAGGACCCAACACCCAAACAGATGGTGAAAAATATCGTAAAGATGTATAACTCTAAAACCCTAGAAGTACATTTTATCAATGCAAGTGCTCACTTGCTTGCAAATGATGGGTCTATAACCTCCTCGATTGTATAGGTAATGTAGTTTAGAGATTTAAGAAAAGACAAATCCAAAAAGCCTCTTGTACACTATCCTGTTGTGTGATCCGAAGGAATATGGTCATCCGTGTGAACCCAAGAAGTGAAACTATAGAGACCTTAAAACCACTGTCCACCAAGTGTATAAGGTTATTATAATACAGTGACCAACTCAAATATGCTTACCCAAAAGATGTAAAGGTCACAGTTAGTGGTAAGTTTTCACAGAACAGGGATGAAAAAAGGACTTGTATCCTACAGCACCAATCAAATGATAGATAACAGCAATTGTAAATCGGGGGAAATAGGACCAGTGATCTATTTATGAATCACAGCAATCATAAGATCTTTACTATATTAAAGCTTGTAGCAACGCTCATGGTGAGCTGCACCTCCAAATGACATGATTGGTAATCTTAATCACGAGATCAGTTGGATGGTTGATATTTCACCTGTGAAGTGAATACTATGCATTAGATCGAAACGTGAAAAATAGTTATGTTTTTATTAATCTATATTAGCTCTGGGGGGGGTTTCTGCATAAGCAAAATTGTTGTATATTTATTAATCTATATTCGCTCTGATGGATCTGCCACATAAGCAACATGATAATGCAGAGGCACCCTCCGGGTAGGTATACACGTATGTCTACGGTCTGCACCGGTTAAGTTATGAGCGATAATATAATGAGAGGGCAAAATGGAAAATACTTTACACGCGACATTCACTAAAGGCAGCAAGGTCCCTGTAAAATTTACTGACAGTGTGAGGGAACAACCCACTGTGAGTGGCACATTATATGACAAGATGAACTATGTCTGGGAAGTTATAAGTACCCGTTTGAATAACGGCTAAAAGGGCCCGGAAGGAGCGCTTACCTTCGTGATGAATTACCTCCCCGATAGCTCGTCCAGGTAACTGCAGCAAGAGTTACAGGGTTATTTCCTACAGCCGTAAACGGTGTAAGCCAGCCACACAAATGCAGCACTTTTGAAAAGCGGATTGCTGATCACATGGGAAGTCATGTGATCGCGATCAGGGTCACGTATTCGTTTCCTTGGCACTGAGGCGGCCATCTTGTAATGTAAGGGGAACTATAACGAAACTATGAAAACAAATGTGAAGAAAACGAAGGATAATGGAAAAAGATTTACAATAAAGAAAGAAAATATTGAAAATGTATATATAATAAGAAAATACTTATTTTAGAAAAACAAAAAATATCTAAAACGAGGTCTGCTTGTATGTGGTGACCTGGCAAATGTATAACATTCAGATGATGCAATGGCTAAATGAAAAGATAGCCCACAGACTGCAGATGCTTTACAAAGTTGGTGTAGTTGCAGTGGTGCACTAGCCCAACAGTAGATGTGGAATAGAGACTTGGCAGCCATCTTAGACCGATGTCATTAGAAAGTTCTGAATAACCAATACTCACAGGAACGACGTAACGTGTACTTAATATAAAAAGGTGTCTAATCCTGTATAGTGCATGTCAAGTCAAGTGCTGGAAAAGTGGGCAGATGGTAAAAACCACAACGAGATATAGGGGCCCATTAGGATGGCGGGCGGAGGCACCACCGCGGTGCTGGCGGAAAATGCCATTTTCCACATGCCAGCAGCGGTCCTCACGCCCGCCATATTAGTATGGTCAAACATATCCCATTTCCAGTTCGCCGCGGTGCGACATGAACCGCCATAAAAATGCGCCATCCACCATGGCAGTGGGAGCCAATAGAGACCCACCGCCGTGCGGAATGACGTCCCGACCGCCGTACAAATCAGGATGCTCCAACCAGCCAGTCACACGGCAGCGGACAAACCGCCCAACCAGAGACGGAAGCACGACTGCGGATCGGAAAACCAGATTCCCGGTCCCCTCCACACGGTCCTGACCGCAATGGATCCAGCTTTACATGTCTTCCCGGTGCTGTACCTGATACAATATCAGCAAGTTATGCACCGTCGCGGACGATGCCGCAGGTACGCAATCACACAACTCTGCACACAACCACAACACATAACTACAGGGCTGATATAGGGTTCCTATTCACACCAGACACCCTGGTGGGGACAGGAACACATCCACAAGTGTACCACCCATTTCCTACCTGTCACTAAATCACCTCTCCGCATCCATCAACCGCGATATCAGTGCAATGTCCCGGTCACGTCACCGCAGCAGTGAAGACGTGGGAAAACATGCGCACAGTGTAGAAGGCAGGCAGTCCACAAAGATCATAGGGCCACACCTCCACCCTCCACACACTAGGCTCCCCCACCCATTAAGGGTCATGCTATGTGCCCCTCCTGTGCTCCCCTATGCACAATAACCAGCCAGGTGAACCCACACCCTGCACCACACACCAAACAACCAGGGAGACAGTCTCAGCAGGTGGGGCTGCAGAGGAACACACAGCACATACGCTCAGGGCCAGGGCAACCCTCACACCACACCCACACTACACCCATGTCAAGGAAACTGAGTCTAATCACAAAATGAACACTCACAATGAATATGAGCAATCACTCAACTAGACACACCCCACACTGATACACAGCCACATACACAGAACAGATGTCAGCAGCAATGGAGGACAACAAATGGGCAAAGCAAATGGAAAGCCAAGGAGCTAGCCACAAAGCATGTGTACATCACATGCAAGAGAAGTAACATATAACAACACCCTTAGCCCATCAAATCACACATGGCTGGCACAGTGAGTGAAATTAAACCACAGTCACCTCTGTGCAACAACTCATGGAGACAGCAAGGCAACCCATGCATAGGCACAGGGATGATAGGAAGTCTCTGAAGTCAATCAGTGATCAGCCACACATCTGTATCCAACAACTTGACAGGTGTATGTCATCAGCACAATATACAGGGCCCATTGTCACACTCCAGGACTGTTAAACACAAGTTGGATCCTTCACACATACCCCTCCCCCACCCTCCTCACACCTACAACACTCAACACCGGTGTCAAACACACAGAATGGTGCCAATAATGTCCAGTGAACACACTGACAAACAATCACACTCCCTGGGGGCATCCACAAACATCACACACACACTCAGGGATGCCTGAACCAATGCTGGCACAAAAACAACAGCCAAACACAAAACTCACTAACAACATACACAGAAATACAAAAAGCCCAGACCTGTGCAGTAAAACAGTGGAAAGGCAATGAGAGCCCAGACAGAACAGGAGTACACAACATCATCACTCAGGAACAATGCACAGACAACATACCCCAACACATACAAGAAGTGCATCATCTCAAAACAATCATAAACACAAACTGGGAGCAATGGGCCAATAAAAAAACACAGACAGACATACCACACCACCCATCATGTCAACATGGTGTCACATGCATGCACATACACAATCCTGACAATTGACAGGTCAAATATAAGAGGAGAAAACCCCAAGGATGCACTCAAAACAAGCCCAGGAACAAGAATAGCCTTAAGTGCATGTGACAGACACACAAGTAATGCTCACTACACTGAATGTATCACAATGCACAAACAAATCACACACAATGACATGCAAATAGAACATCACACACAGAGCATCTGTCAGCTGCAAGAGACAACACAGGCCAAACACTGCACACATCCACATCAAACACGCAACAGATGCACATGGCAATCCACCACATTGCAAACACAGCTGGACATCAGGGGATGCACACCAGGCAAGTACAAGGCAACATACACTTACAGCACTGCATGCACGACAAGCAGTGTGTGCACACCAAACATACCAGTTCCATACAGATATGAGTGCCACACCATGAACCACCACAACACAAATCACCATAGCACACAGACAACATCACACTCAGGAAGGGGAGAAGTACCTCAGCAAACACACATACAGCTCACCCATCACCCATAGATGCACAAGTCTGGGACACCCAGGTGAAAACACCATGACCAGAGGACTGTGCAGCACAAACTGTTGAACTGCTATGAGCAACCATGACTGCAAAACAGAACAAGAAAATCACATATAACCAATTGGAAAACTGTCCAGAGTGGCACATTGGTCCTGTGCACAGATCAGCACCACAAAGCATAGTGTAACAAATAAAGTGGTGGGGAGGCATACACACTGGCAACCCAAGGGGACAGCTAACATGAGAGTGAAGTGTTGTGTACATCAGTAGTGGACATGTCTGGAGTGCACCATACACAAATAGATGGAGTGCTCACTCACAACGGGTAGGCATCAGAAGCACAGATAGGGGATGTTATAACTCCACATACCACATGCCATACTGGAGCCAAAAATGCTCAAGTGACAGCAATGCATGAGAAAACACACCCACAATGTCAGTGTGGCTGAGCAGGTCTGAATAGTTAGCACAAACAATAATAAGACACATGGCTGATCAACAAAACACAACACTGACTTGCCAGTCACACACTCTGCATACTCCCAATTGGCACCAACAACAAGTAGGTGTCCCCCAGACGTGCATGGACACACCAACACACCGCACAGTGCACACCCTACAACTCCCACATGTGCTCACAAGCACAGGGCTGACCAATCCAACTAACAGGCACTCAAATCCAGGTTGACACATGTGTGCAGTTTCCATTGCAGGAGCACACACACATCAACACTACTGACAAAGTCACCCCTTCACACTGCACACTTCATGACCACACAAGTGCACACATTGAAATCTACCCATGTGACTGTGATGACTGGCCACCACAAGATGACCATACACCAACACTGCTGGTCACACATCAAGAAAGATCACACAGACATGATGGACCCTGGCCAGCCTGCCTGCAATACTGTGGATAGAATCCCACTCTGTGCTGGCAGTGCATCCAAACATGCCATGTGTACAATTTAGCTAACATCACCATAGATTGATTAGGATCAAAGTAGCTCATCACAAACAACCATAATCGCACCCCCAAGTCTCAGAGTCAATAAGAAATGAAGTGCCTGTCACCTCTGCAAAACCCTGAAAAAGTTAAAACAGCCTTTGGCAATGTTAAAGTGGCATACAGAGCATGTGTCACATTAAAGCATGCCCACACATAATACCCTCTATTTAGCAAGGACACTGACAAAGCAGACAACAGGAGTAACTGTCTTTATTCACATATAACACAGATAGGCATCAAAAGTAGACAAAAGCAAGACCTGTGGCCAGTCCAAAGTGCAAAGTAGGTACATGAGAAGCTGCACAGGGAATAGGCAAACACAGCAAGGCCAGTGGCCAGTCCAAAGTGCAGAGTAGGTACATGAGAAGCTGCATAGGGAATGGGCAAACACAACAATGAACATCAAGGCCAGCGGCCAGTCCGAAGTGCAGAGTAGATACATGAGAAGCTGCACAGGGAATGGGCAAACACAGCACTGAACATCAAGGCCAGTGGCCAGTCCAAAGTGCGGAGTAGGTACATGAGAAGCTGCACAGAAAATGGGCAAACACAGCAATGAACATCAAGGCCAGTGGCCAGTCCAAAGGGCAGAGTAGGTACATGAGACGCTGCACCGGGAATGGGCAAACACAACAATGAACATCAAGGCCAGTGGCCAGTCCAAAGTGCATAGTAGGTACATGGGAAGCTGCACATGGAATGGGCAAACACAGCAAGCCCAGTGGCCAGTCCAAAGTGCAGAGCAGGTACATGAGAAGCTGCATAGGGAATGGGCAAACACAGCAATGAACATCAAGGCCAGTGGCCAGTCCAAAGTGCAATGTAGGTACATGAGAAGCTGCACAGGGAATGGGCAAACACAGCAAGGCCAGTGGCTAGTCCAAAGTGCAGAGTAGGTACATGAGAAGCTGCAAAGGGAATGGGCAAAAATAGCAATGAACATCAAGGCCAGTGGCCAGTCCAAAGTGCAGAGTAGGTACATGAGAAGCTGCACAGGGAATGGGCAAACACAGCAATGAACATCAAGGCCAGTGGCCAGTCCAAAGTGCAGAGAAGGCACATGTGTACATTAGATCCTGCCAAAAAGGATACATTGCCAAAAAGGCACAGGGAATGGGTGAGACTGTACACTGCCATGGTCAGCAACACAGTTAGGGGGATAACAATGGGCAGTCCAGGCACCGCTGTGGGAGAGACAGGTGTGTGAGGGAGACTTTGACTCATACTTGGCTGTCAGTCGGACTGGGAGGTGGCTGAGTGTTGGGTCAGTTGGAGGACTGGACCGGGGAGAGAGAGGCCCAGCTGAGGTAGAGGCATCAGTGGCTTTGGAAGCCGGAGGGTTGCTTGGACCAGGTGGTGTGGTGGCACGTGGAGGTGGAGTTATGCTGCCGTGAGACACAGTGTGGGAGGGAGAATTTGGAGGGGTGCCTTTCCACTTCTTGGGGAGTCTAAATGGAGGTTTGTTCTTGGGAGGAGTGGTAGGTGTTGCGGCCACAACAAGCACACTCTCCACCAAAGCTGCACCAGGTGCAGCCAGTGGCCCTCCCTCTGGGGACCTGCTGGATCCGGAGGTACGCTTGGCCTGGCCTTGCCTTTTCTCCCCATCACCTGTTGAACAGGTGAACCTCCTACACTGACCACCTTGCCCTGCTTCACAGGGCTCTGGATAGGAGTTGAGGTTGTGGCTGAATCTGCCTTAGCGGGCTTTTTCTGTGAACCCTTAGCTGGCACCAGCTTCACAGCAGGAATGGGAACTGACTGCTTTTCTTTGCGAGACGCTTTTGGCACAGGAGAGTCCTTGGCTGGGGATGCCTCTGAGGCATGTGAGCCTGAGGTCTGCTTCTTGGCTTTATGCACCTGTGTGTTGCCTGAAGGGCATTTGCCTTTGCGCTCTAGGGTGGATTTGGTTTTTTGGGGGATGGTGTCTGCGCTCTGGCCTGCTTGGGCTGCTGCTGCATGTGCTGTATCTTGAGCCTGAGGTCTGTGGTGTGTGGTCACTATCGTCAGATGTAGCCTGTCAGGCCGTGACGAAACGAGCCGCGCCTACCCCCGACATTCAGTATGAACTACCTTTCCCGGCTGCCCTTTCCGGAGGGGAGGAGCCACGCGCATATAATCGCGTACGACGCTAGAAGCGTCGTACGTGATACTGACTCGATTACCAACAGGACGCGTTGGCGAGGAGAATCTGCGTTCTCGTGGAGAACGCCAGGAGCGAGGACATCGCCAAACCCGGGCTCATTTCGGAGCCACCCGTCTTGCTCCGTCGCTCGGCTGAGCGTTGGGAGAACCTTGGGGTCTTTTTGCCGCAGTGGCGGACCTGCAGCTGACCTCCCTCAGAAGCGGGAGTAATCGTCCGGGTCCGAAGCTGTGTCCCGCCAGACAACCAAAGACTCCCCACGGGGGACACCGTTCCTTGGAAGGGAATTCCCGGAGGGACTCCGAGACCCGTGGGCATGCCGAGAAACTGATCGGTAAGCCTCTTGACATCTGGATCGGAGGTTGAGAGAATCCATTCCCATTCCCTTGGTACATTTGGTCACCGCCTCTAGGCTTCCGGTGAGGAAGTGAAGAGGCTCGTTTCTTTCTTTTGATAATACTGGGGCGGACTGTGATGCTGTTCGTCAATTGACTCAAGAGGCCATTATTCAGGAATACTTGCAAGGGTCTGTGGTGTTAGAACATTTGCAAAGGAATCTACAGTTTCCCGTTTTGTACATTCTCATAACCAACTCTAAACTTTGCAGCATCGTTTTTCCACCCCTGTGGGGGGTTTCGTTTTTCTTTTCCTTGATTCTTGGAGTTGGCTGAGATCTTCTATGCTTTATAAGGGGTTAGGAAGGTGCTTCCCATTGGTGAGAGACGCATCTTACTATCAGCACCACTGAGGGGAGATATCAACACCCAGGAAGAGAGAAGGCTTATGGTACAGAAGGGTCTTAGCGAGAATGAAATGAGAGTAGTCAGGGAATGACATTTTGCTAACCTGTGTGTTTCTCTCATTTAAGGTATCCCTTCCCTTGCGGTTCCTTCCCTACCCTATCCCTCGCTTGATTACCTCTATGCTCTGTAAACGTTTGTATAGTCAGAGTGTGGGGAAATCAGGAGGTGGACCCATATGAGCATCACCCTGATCCTGAGGAGCTTGGACACCCGTGACAGAATCACGTACCCACGAAACCCTCTCCTCCCGGTCAGGGTTCTGCTCAGTGATGGCCACGTTAGAAGAGGTGATACAAGCTTTGAGTTTGGTCCAACAGGAAGTAGCCGCTTCTCGAGCAGAGAACGCGGTGCTTAAGGAGAGACTTGATAGACAGTCTAGAAACCCCTTTGATGTGGCTACAGGCAGTTCACAGATACAGGTGAATGTTCCCCCACCGATATCCTTGGCTAGTCCGGAAAGATATGCCGGCGACCCACATAAAATACAAACATTCCTAAAACAAATCACGCTACATTTGTCTTGTAGACCTGCCTCGTTTTCCACAAACATATCCAGGGTTGCGTTTGCCATAACGTATCTCACCGGGGATGCTGCCAATTGGGCGGTTCCGTTGGTCAGAAACGACGATCCGCTACTTTCTGATTGGACAGCATTCAGGAGAGAATTCGAGAGGGTGTTCGATAGGAGAGCCACTACTCTCAGTGCAGATCGGGAATTGTTGGAGCTGCGGCAAGGTAGGAAGGATTTGATCACTTACATGACTACCTTTAACCGAACGCGAATCTAGGCGGGTGCAGGGGCTCTGCATGTACTGTGGAAAGAAGGGCCACTACGTTAGGGATTTCCCCGTGAAGCCCAAGAAAAGGAACGTTTCATACTCCGGGAAACAAGTAGCCACCGTACGAGCGGAGTCCGAAGAACATAGAACCGGGGAGCTCGTTGGAGAGGAGGTAGCAGAATGCAAGTGGATAGTGCCGTCGTTGGGGGTTTCAGGGGTGCCGGGTGCAACCGCACACATAGTGCTGACAATGGTTCTCCGAACCGGGCGGCAACAACATCTGGTCCGGACAATGATTGACTCCGGAGCCACCGGCAATTTTATAGATTATGGGCTGGTACAGCGGCTGGGACTCGGTAGAGTGCCCAGCGACAAACCAGAGACAGTATTAGCCGTAGACGGCAAGCCGTTGAAATCCGGTCCCGTTACCGAGCACACGGAAGTAGTAGAGTTAGTGCTCGAGGGTTCGCCACAAGACCATGTGGAGAACCTCGCACTGAACATTATCGAGGCACCACAATATGAAGTTATTTTGGGCATGCCTTGGCTATGGCAACACAATCCCACAATGGACTGGAGACAAAAAACCATTGAGTTCAACTCTCCAGACTGCTTGTCCTCGTGTATGAAAGAACATACCTCACAGGTATTGTCCCTTGTTCAGGGTTACCAGGTAGCCACAGCAGCCGAAAAAGACGTCATGTTGCCCGCGGAGTATCGGCAATATCGAGACGTGTTCTGTGAAGCCAAGGCGGAGAACCTACCTCCACACCGCGACTATGATTGTCGAATTGATCTAATAAAAAACGCCTTCCAGGAGTGGAGGCATTACCTTTGGGGAGCACAACATCCGATAACCGTCTACTCGGACCACCGAAACTTGCAGTACATGAAAACTGCACGACACCTGTCGCAACGACAAATGAGGTGGATGCTATTTTTTGCAGGATATGAATTCGTGATCACCTTTAGACCAGGGGCAGACAATAAAAAGGCGGATTGGCTGTCTAGGCAGTGGGAAGCGGAAGAAACCCCCAGGAAGAACATAGAGCAATCATACCCCCCGTGCGAGTCGTATGTACCATATCCGCAAACCAGTTCCTGGAACAAGTTACCAGCAACCGATCTCCACAACAGTGGAAAAAGTGGGCCGCGCAGGATGTTCGAAGAACTCTCAAACATGGCATCCCCCTGCATGAGAACAAACTATATATACCTACCCACGCCCTCCGATTGAAGGCGTTCAACTGGTGTCACAACGCGGTTATAGCAGGCCACCCGGGATATAAAAAGACCATGCACATGATGCAAAGGCGATTCTCGTGGGGAAGTCTGGCCAAGGACGTAAAACTATGGGTAGAACAATGTGAAACCTGTGCCAGAGCCAAAGGCGAACAGAACAAGAGCAAAGGACTGCTACTGCCTCTACCCACTCCATCGCAACCGTGGCAGTCGATCAGCGTGGATTTTATCTTGGTCCTCCCACTGGATCAGGGATGTAACGCCATATTGGTAGTCATAGACAGTCTGACGAAGATGGGCCATTTCATTCCCTGTAAAAACCTGCCTACGGCAAGTCAAACGATGCAACTACTATTGACCAATATAACGTTTGTATAGTCAGAGTGTGGGGAAATCAGGAGGTGGACCCATATGAGCATCACCCTGATCCTGAGGAGCTTGGACACCCGTGACATAGCCACTGGCAGGTGCGTGGCCAAAGGGGCTGGAGCTGGACTCTGAGACTGTGCCAGCTGAATGGCTGCCGTCACTGCGGAGGACAAAGACTGGACAGTCCGGTATAGCCCACCCACGTCTGAATGAATGCCCGGCATGAAAGCAACTACCTGTGCCAGCTTTTTGTCGTGGTCTAGGAAGGCGTTGATGAGAGTTGTCTGGCCCACACACAGCTGGCGCAAAAAGTCCACAGACTCAACACTGATGGCAGCAGGGGAGACAGGGGTAGGGGCAGTCTTGCCTGGGGTGAAGGACACTCTTCCCTTCTTACTGGTGCCAACACAGGCAGCACTAGTGGAAGTAACTGGGAGGGTGGGCACTGGGTGCTGTGTGGTGGAAGAGGAGGCAGAGTTCCCACTCCCTGTGCCCGCCAACATAGATGTGTCACCGCTGGCATCGGATGACATTGAGGTTGATGTCTCTGGATGTGATTCTTCAAGCAGACTCTGGTCCCCCTCCGAGGTGCTGGTCACATCAGTGACAGTGTGCTCATGTGTAGCAGTCGCGCTTGATGCCTCACCACTGGTGTCAGTCCCCTGTCCTTCTGTGGCTACGGTAGATGCTGCAAGAGACCGAGACGGAGGGTCAGGTCTGTGGCATTAACACAACCATCATATACAAGCAAAGCACCAAACAAGATGATGATATACCCACGTTGCATACCACCTTGTGCAGTAACACCGTGCAACCTCAATTCAAAACTCGATTGTTGCGTGTCATCATGCAAACTTGGCATATGTGATCCACACAGCCAAATAGCCTGTCAGTGGCTCCATGTAACCAGGCACACTGATCCCTCTGAGCACACCTAGGGCCCTGAGGAGGGAAAAGATGTGTCCCCACATGTTGCCACAGTCCCATCTGGAGGCAGCAGAAGGGGACAACACAGATACAGACTCCAACATGTCAGTCCACAATGGCCATGAGCTGATGCCATTCACCATGTCGTACTTTGGGGCACAACTACAGTTGCACATTGCTGTCAGATGTGTAGATCTCACAATGCTGACGTCAGGCAATGCACATATTGATGAAAGAACACTCCGCTGATGCACACTGCCGTTCACTTCCATGGGATGCCCCTGACTACCCCAATTTAGATGATGCCAGAAGGCCACAACTCAGAATGCAATGTCAAGGGCCATTACTCCAATTAAATGAGAAAGTACAGGTAGGGAAAATGCATGACAGCTGCACCCAACACAGAGGCCAGTTACAAGCTATTGCATCACACTAGCAACATCATAGAGCCCAGCACTGGTCCAGGCTTGGAACACATGCAGCCACTTACAACCAAAAGTCACCCTTCCCAGAATACTCACCCCCAGCTTGCTGCTGATGGTCCTTCAAACGTGCATCCAGCTCAGGCTGTGTCACAGTTAAAATGCGGGCCATTAGTGGTGTCATGCTCCTGCGTGCCATCCTTCCAGTCTGAGGGAGCAGCCCCAGCGTCACCTCTGCAACGTTTTGCTCAGTCGGCAGATGTCATCCCACCTCTTGTGACAGTGTGTGCGCCGTCGGTGACACCCATAGCCTGCAATTAGGACAATCCTGTGCACACATACAGTTTATCAAATCAATGTTGACAAGGGTAAGTACAGAAATGAAGAAAGAAACATCCGCATATGAACAGGTGGTTCTGTTTAATTAGCGTAGCCAGCCGACACGTGTTTCGTCATGGAAAGAGTAGACCACGACTCTTCAGGGCCCACAGCCGGTGATAATTCCAACCCGGCTGGGTAAACAAAACAATCGGTGAGGACGGTTGGTCAGTCAAGAAAAACGAGTCAGTATAATCTCTTAATTAGAGCAAAAGTGGTTCTAAAGGTGCCTACCGCCAGTAACGCAAAATCAAGACTTCAATGTCAATACGTATTGGAAGTATAGTAATTCTGAAAAGTAGGTATTAGGCAGACAGTTCCATCACGAACAAGTCTCTGCGAAAATAGTCACTGTAGATGGCGAGTCAACGCGTCCTGGCGGCATCCGTTCGGTGTAAAAGTCACTTTTACACCGAACGGATGCCGCCAGGACCAACCGTCCTCACCGATTGTTTTGTTTACCCAGCCGGGTTGGAATTATCACCGGCTGTGGGCCCTGAAGAGTCGTGGTCTACTCTTTCCATGACGAAACACGTGTCGGCTGGCTACGCTAATTAAACAGAACCACCTGTTCATATGCTGATGTTTCTTTCTTCATTTCTGTACTTACCCTTGTCAACATTGATTTGATAAACTGTATGTGTGCACAGGATTGTCCTAATTGTTTGGTTGTAGGTTTTTCCTACACGTTTTTAGGGGTTTTAAGGGTTTCCCCTCCCTGTTTGCACCTTAAACATTTATTGAGTTCACACCATTCATGTTTACCTGCAGAGCGCCATTAACCTCTTCTGTGCCCATGACGAGATAGTCTCGTCATGGAGCACGGTTGCGCTGTGCCCATGACGAGACTATCTCGTCATGAACCCCGCCCGCTAATGTAACGCCCGGCACAGGAGGGGGAAAGGGCGGGGCACTGAAGGGGTTAACTTCCTAACTGTCAGATACCCTTACTGAACTTTTTGTTACCGATAGCCTGCACCTTGCATGCATTGGCCCTCCACACGGCCTTAGGCTGGTGGACTTTGAGCTTCAGGCATGGGAGACAAGAGGGGGAAAAATCAGTGACACAGGGTTATGTACCACTATCTCTCAGTATAGGAGCATCATACTAACTCAGCACTACTTCACAGATATGTCTAGCAGAGACAACACAGCATCTCACATAGTACATTAGCTTGGGAGAATCATACGAAAATGCATGCAGGTATGAGGGTGGACACAGTACCTGCCCATCTCATACACATGCATTGGGATGCATTCAAAGTTGTCATAAGGAGGGATTGCCTTGGGGCACAGGCGGGTATGCGGAGACAACTGGAGGCACATCTGACACGCCTAGAAACTGCACTGCTCCGAGAGGAGGGCACAGCGTTGGACGGCAATGCTGTACCCCTAGCGAACCTTAGAGTGGAGCACTCGGGCTTGCTCGAACGACAATTTAAACTATGCAGCACACTCTGCGCGCACGCACCATATGGGAGACAAACCTGGCAGGTTGCTGGCGTGGCTGATATGACAAGACGTGGCCGCTGCGCCCGTGACAACAATACAAACGGAGCAGGGAGCTGAAGCACACACCCAGAGTGACATACACCGCGCTTTTGTGGAACACTACACCACGTATACAGATCTTGCTCTGTAGCCACGGACGCCGACATACAAGACTTTTATATCCACCACAACGCTGCTGCAGTTAACAGACCATCAACGGGAGGAACTGGGTGCCCCTCTGCTATCGGAGGAAATCAGAGATAGCATTTACTCGCTTTCAAATGGCAAGACGCCGGGCCCTGACGGACTACCGGATGAATTTTATAAGGCATACTTGGATGCGTTGATACCAGAATTGCTGCGAGTATATGAGACGGCTCTGGAACGTGCAACTCTCACACCCACACAGAATGAGGCCACATTAGTCTCACTATTGAAACCTGGCAGAAACCCTGAGACTTTGGGCTATTATCGTCCGCTAGCTCTGTTAAACACAGACTACAAAATCCTCGCCTCCACCCTTGCCAGGCGTAAAGCTCCGTTTGTGCCGACTCTGGTACATGCAGATCAGAATGGCTTTGTCCCTAACAGAAGTACTTCCTTAAATATCCGCAGGCTGTTTAAACTACAGAGATACGCAGCAGAGACCTGGCCTAGATCTGGCTGCCTGATATTGGACCTGGAAAAGGCCTTTGACTCGCTGGAGTGGCCATATTTAGCAGCAGTTCTGCGCAAGTATGAGCTAGGAGATGACTACTTACAATTGGTACAATTGCTGTATCAACGCCCAACAGTGAGAGTCTGCAAGGGCAAGCTCCTGTCGGATGAAATAAGAGTGAGACGGGGTACCAGGCAGTGGTGCCCCTTGTCACCGCTGCTCTTCTCTCTGGCCATGGAGCCTTTAGCAGCTCTCCTCCGGGAAAGTGGCGCGGATAAGGGGCATCCCTTTAAGCGACGGATTGCATGCAGTGTCGCTATATGCAGATGATTTGTTATTATACATTAGAAATTTGCACGCTGTGTGCCACCTGCAATTTCAACATTGTTCCACAGGTTTGAAGCGGTGTCGGGTCTCAGGGTAAACTGGGCCAATTCTGGCGCCTATTCTTTCTGTGAGAATGCGACCGAGGCACATATAGTACTTAACGAGACTGCGCTAAACTGACTATACAGACCGATATGCCAAAAAAAAACACGATCATAGGTATACCAATAAAATGCTTACACAAATTGGGAACAAGATGCGCTGGGATGTTTTTTAATCTGATTTTTAAATAAATATATAACGCAAATGAAACTGAGTTTTTTTTTAAAACCACACGAAAAATGTGGTGGATATGATATATATGCTATGCGATTTTGAATATCTGCGTGAGGGATCGATAGCCCCGTTCCAAGATGGCACCTACTGTTTTTCTGACTCCACACTTACGCGACTTTTTTGGCGTAAATTAGAATACTGAATTTACAAATTTTTCCCTAATTGGCTAATTTACCATTTGTGTGACCTATAAAGAGGCATGGCTGTGGGGACATTGTGAGAACTTCCTTTCGAGCCAGACGATCGTGCAGAGATGGGTGAATTTACTCACCGTGAGTACGTGGGGTACTTTACAACTAATTTTGAGTAGCCAGCATGGAGGTTTCGCAAGAGGGAACTAAACATTGTTTACCTAACCTTTGATATTGTCTCTCTATTTTAATTCGGGGGTTCAAACCTTACTAAGATGGCAGACAAAACGGCTTCAATTAATACATCGAAGTTGTGGCTATGTGCCTGAATGGCCGGGCATGATAAAGCAGCACGGGCTCAGTATACGATCGTGTATTTTTAGATTATGAAATTTTGACTTACTTGGTAACAAAACACAAATGCGTACTGTTACGATTGCCTGTAAGGAATGTAGGTTATAAGAAGAAGGATGCAATTGTTGTCCCTTCGTGCTGTCTGACGATTTACATGGAATAAGATAGTTACCATACCACATGCTTTTGGTGTCTCTTTGACCAGTATTTTGTCAAAGTAGAAGCTATATGAGGACCCCTCTTGGTTATTATAGGAAGACATATTTATTAATTAGGGGAAGAACACAGTTCATGGGTACTACTTAAATGTGACAGGCATTGCTACAGGTCACATAAGATGTGTGTTATGCTAATACAAATGCAAGTGATATAGAATGTATATATGCAAAGACTAATGACCAAACGTTGGGTCTTTGTGAACAAACTATATTTGGTTATAGCTGTCTCTGACACGTTGCTTGTTTATACATTCCTTTTTAGGACACACTTATAATTGAGCCTTTTCGAATCAGTACATATACAGTGTTTGGATACACGTATTTTCAAGTAAGTTGTTTAATAATAACTGGTCATAATGAAAGTTGTTTAAACAAATTCTCCCTACTATAGGGATAGTATCTCTGTCGCATAATGTGTCTAGGTTATTTTTTCTTTTGCAAATGCTGGCTATACCTAAAAAAAGTGTCTGTGTGGACAATTATAGTATGTTCACACATAAGACCGGTAAACATGAATGTCCATATATCTTGACGCTTACAGATCAATTGGTAAAACGCATTGGTAACGGATATATGAAAATACATAAAGCTTACATTGTGAGGTATGTGTATGTTTGTACATGGTGTGGTCTATGATGATGTAATATATGTAAGCATTGGCCTGTTCCTTATGATATGTTAATATTCGAAATAGCATTATGGAAGAATAAGTATCAAACAAAATGATAAAACCAAAATATTATTTCTCTTCCCTTTTGCATATGGTTGCTCCTCCATCTATTAATTAAGGGAACAAGGTACTTGGACTGTATATATTCCTTGTACGCCCTCTACATGCAAAAGTTTTCCCAGCATAATAACTAATGAATAAATCATGTTGATATTGGGTGAAAAAAAGCAATCTGGTTCTTATATTTTAAATGTATGTGTTCAAAGTTGTAAATAGTATTTTTTTATGTACTCTTTGTAGCCCTGAAGAAGTCAGATTGTGGACGAAACGCGTTGGCGGTTGCAAAAAATATGTGAATAAAGGATGAATTTCAAAAATCGAAAGACCATATCAACTCTTCTTGGGAAAACAAGTGTATTATGAACTTATCTCACTATTGATTGTTTACATTTGATATTTACAAGTTTGCTGAGCTGTTTTTGTTGTATGGTACTAGAGGAACCAGTTCGGTTTCTTCTGGTTTCTCTATATTGGGACCTAGGGGATTGTCTCCCAAGTTCTTTGCACCTTGTTTTGTGTTTAAACTATAGGGACGTTAAGACTGGTGCGGGCATCTATGCTTTGATCCCCATTCTCTTGCACTGCACACATGTTGGACTTGTTCCATCACAGGCACGTGAGCACATCTACAGGAACAGGAAACATATCTATTCCATCAATATGCAAGTGGTGTGCCAGGCGGATATGATCATCTCACACATCTGTGCCAAATTCCCTGGCTCGGCCCATGACTCGTACATCATGCGTAACAGCATTGTGCCACAGCTGATGGCTAATTTGCTTCCGGAGCGTGCATGGATTGTGGGTGAGTACACAGGTCCAAGAAGCGTGCTGTGTGTGTGACATGCTGTCCTCTGCCACAGTTATATTACAAAGTTGGTCTGTGTATCTCATACCTAGGTGATTCTGTATATCCCAACCATCCTTGGTTGCTGAGCCCACTGCGGAATCCCAGGACCCCAAGTGAAGTCCACAACAATGATGCCCATGGGAGAACAAGTTGTGTGGTGGAGCGTACTTTCGGTCTCCTGAAGTCACGTTTCCACTGTCTGGACAAGACCGGAGGTGCACTGATGTACTCGCCCAAAAGGGTGTGTCAGATTGTAGTTGCATGCTGCATGCTCCACAACCTGACCTTGCGCAAGAAGATCCCCCTGCTCCTGGATGCTGATAAGCAGCCGTGGCCCCCGCCTGCAAACCAACCCATGTCCAGTGAGGAGGATAGTGGAGGGGAGGAAGGTGTCTTCCTGCATCAACAGCTCATCAAGCGCTACTTCACTTGAAGGTGAGTGACACTGTACAATGGGGCCCTTGTCTGCTGATGTCGTTGTTGGTGAAAAGGTCTATGTGAGCTTTGTGACTGTAGCCTGTTGTTGACTCAGTGCTGGCTGCCAATGTTTCTGGTACAGGGTAGTTTGGCACTGATACAGGATGTCTATGTCGGTACAGTTGCTCATAGTAATGTGTGCAGATTGGAGTAACTTGATGACATGAGTTGTGTGATGGCTGTGATGCCACCGCCTGACTAGTGAATGTTGTTCTGTTGTGTTTTCCTAGGTCCCTTTAGCCTCTCCTTTCCTACAAACAATCCGTGCTCCTGGTACATTGTAAGCATGGTGAACATTGCACATCCTGTGATAAACACGGAGCTGCCACAATGACATAAGTGAATAAGGAGTGTTTATTTACAATGGGTACATGTGAGAGGGGAGTGAATATTTACAAAAGGATGAATTGTGAAGTGAGGGTAGATGAGACAATCGAGTAGTCACCACATTGATGTGGTGACCCAGTCCAACAGATGGATGCCATTAACAAAGCAGTGTGGGGAAGGACAGTCAACACAGTCAATGCAATATTGAAGAGGGTTGCCTTCATGGCTGGCTCCTTGACTGGTGTTTGGCAGGTGCTTTCCCACGGGTTCCTCCCTTGGATTTCTTCGGACGGCCCCTTGATCATTTCGCAGGGGGGGCCTCTGCTGCGGGGCCAGTGGGGTCTGAGGAGTCACCCCTCTTTGTGGCTGCAGGGGAGGATGTGGAACTGACATACTGCGGGCCACCGGAGGGAGGTGGAGGTGTTGGTTGTGATGCAGGCCTGTCCCTCAGAACCGCCACTAGCTGGCCCAAGAGGTACATGATTTGGCCTATGCCGGTGTCTATGGACCTCAGCAGCAGGCGGAGCTCACAGGCATCTTCCTGTGCCTGGCCCGTTTGTCCCTGGACCCATTCATAGGCTCCAGGGACTCTGGTGATGTTGTCCAGGGCTTCGGTCCCAGTGTCCTTTTGGCTTAGACTCCCCCTTGCCCTCCCACCTGCCCTGCTGTCATGGACCTGTGGCCTCACTACTGTAGGCACCTGCCTACTCTCCCTGCCCTCCTCAGTTGGTGGGGTGAGATGGTCATACTCTGGGGCAGGGAGAGTGTTGCAAGCAGCATTGGTGGTGGTGGTGGTGGAGGCCGCACAGGATGTTCCAGCAGGGGTCAGCGTAGTTGTTGTTGTTGCTGATATAGTGAATGTTTTTGGTGGGATGGGATGTCCACTGCCAGTCCTCTGAGTCAGCTCACGGTTCTTGTTCTTCTTTTGTTTCACAACCCTCTTCAGGTCATGCCACCGCTTCATGATTTCATGCGTGGAGCGTGGGGTGTTCACTACTGCATTGACCTTGTCGACTATCCTTGCCCACATTTGTGCTCTTGTGGCTAATGGTGCCTGTTGGACCAGGGTACCAAACAATTGTGGTTCTACTCTGATGATCTCATCTACCTGCTAACTCCAACTCTGTGAATTTGGGCATTTTCTGTGGCGCCATGGTGTGTGATGTGCTAATGTTTTGAGGTGCAGTTGTGATGGTGGTGGGGGTGGTGTGTGTGTTTGTGTTGTTGTGCTGGTGAGATGTGTGGTGTTTTGCCTATCCAATGTGCTGCAGGGTTTGGTTCCTTCAGTGCTGGAGTAGTGCAAAGGATTCTGGTCAGGGAAGGGGCTGGTTTTATACTCAGCTATGTGGGTGTGTCAAAATGGAGTATTGCTGTCAGGTGTGTTGTGTGGGCTGTCCTGGGATTTGTAGTTTTGAGGTTGCCAAGGGGGTGTGTCATTGGGGTGTGTTAGGTGTTTTTGGGGGCAGGGCTAGTTTGCTATGAACACTTGGTGGCCTTGTTGTGAGTTTTTTTTGTCGACCGCCATAATTGTCACGGAGCGTCAGCAGCGATGGCTATGCTACAGCCCTTCCGCCGGCTCTCCCATTCATCACTGTTTGTCACCGCGGCGGTCGGAAACAGCGGAACGTCCTGCTGTCACATCGGGGGAATCCTAATTTTTTGTGCGCTTGCTCCGCTGGCCTGGCGGCTGTTTAGTGTGTTTCCGCCGTGAATCCAACCACCGCGGACGGATTTTCACCAGCTCCGCCCGCTACGAGCAGTCTTTCGTGGCCTCGTTCCGCCGCGGTCGGATTTTTTGGGCGGTTGATCCTAATCGGACCCCCAGTTTTGCCGCGGTACTGGTGGACGGTTGATTTCCGCTACCATGGCGTTCGGGTGGTTTTCCGACCACCATCCTAATAGACCCCATAGTGTCATAATAGAAAGCAAAAGAGAGTCTTGGGGAGGTACATGTCCTCATACTCAATTTTAGTTGGATCTCAGAATTAGCAAGAAGGAAAATGTTGACCAAGAATAGGTTTAGCCACTGTTGTAACATATGGCTTGATCCCACGGGATTTGCTAATTTAATCCATGAGTATGTGTGTCAAGGGTAACAATCCAGAAAACTTTCCTGCGTTTCCTGATCTCTTCAGAATCTAGGTCTGTTCTGTTCTTATTTTTTCTAAAATTAACCATCTAATGTCTTCAGGTGTGTGATTATTCTCTTTGTATTATTTGACTAACGATGCTAAAGTTTTGTTGGTTCTGATTGCAGAACGGTGTTCTGTCAGTTGTGTAGAGAATTGTCGTGATGTTTCGCCCACATAACCTTTTTCACAGGGGCAGATAAACCACATTATTGGTCTTGCAGTTAGTGAATGTTCAAGTTTTATTTCTTTGGTTTGGTATGTGTATGTGTCTGTGATTATAGCTCCAATGCAAGCTTTACATTGGGAACATTTATGATTACCTGCAATTGCATTCAGTCCCCCAATGGTTTTCTGTACAAACGATGCATTGGACTTTATTCTAGAATGTACCACCAGGTCTCTGAGGTTTTTATTACGCCTATGTGCATACATGGGCCATGGTATGATGGTATTGGGTTCTTTGTTTACATTGAGTAAATGCCATTGGGCATTAATGATCTGGTGTATTTTTTCATTGAAGACTGAGTGCCTGGTGACACACACTAGTTTGGGCTCTTCGTTCTTAGCTACAGATTGTAATAAGTGATCACGATCATAAAAATGAGCTCTTTGATATGCCTCTCTAACTAGTTTTCTGGGGTAACCTCGATTGATGAATTTCATTGTCCTGTTTCCCTCAATTTATAATTGCTGTTATCTATCATTTGCTTGGTGCTGTAGGATACAGATCTTTAAACAAGAGAGACCATTGGCAAGTCCTTTTTTCATCCCTGTTCTGTGAATACTTACCACTAACTGTGACCTTTACATCTTTTGAGTAAGCATATTTGAGTTGGTCATTTTATTATAATAACCATATACACTTGATGGACAATGGTTTTAAGGTCTCTGTAGTTTCACTTCTTGGGTTCACACGGATGACCCTATTCCTTCGGATCACACAACAGGATAGTGTACGAGAGGCTTTTTGAATTCGTCTTTTATTAAATCTCTAAACTACATTACCTATCCAATCGAGGATGTTATAGACCCATCATTTGCAAGTGAGTGAGCACTTGCATTGATAAAATGTACCTCTAGGGTTTTAGAGTTATACATCTTTTCGATATTTTTCACCATCTGTTTGGGTGTTAGGTCCTATCCTTTTCCTTTCCCTTTTTCTATCTATTTACTTGAAAGGCATTTTAAATGTGGAGATTCTCGTTTTCGAGATTTTTAAATTATATTGTTGAGGCTTTATGCCCTTTACAAGAGTAGCAACACTTTACAATTTTTGTCAAATTTAATCCACAGAGAAGTCATTTGGAGGTGGCATTCGTGAAGAAGGCAGGTCTTTGCCGAAACGCTCGTAGAGATGATATGAAAACCACCCGTCAATTACATTACCTTATGACACAGATATTATATCTTCAGCCTGTTTGTTCTGTCTATTCTTTGGAACTCCATAAGAACATTTATTTGTGTTGATATAACTTTGACCATTCTTTTCTTTTGGTTAAATTACTGTGTATCAGGAAAATTCAAACAATTTATTAGTGTGAACAATTGAAACATTTGAATGATACGTAAGTATGGTTAGGTGGATGAATGCAGCATGTATGTGATTCAAATATTTACTTCTCTGTTATGAACTGTACTTATTGAATTAATATATGAAAATAATTAAAAAAAAATTGTATTTTTCTAATTTAGAGTGACAGCTTTTCTATTGTTTTTATCATTTATGGTTATTTAAATAAGTTTTGAAGTTGCCCTAGGTAATTTCACAGTATGTATTTCCCTGCCTAGGTGAACTTCACATTCGTAGCAGGAGGCTCCTTATCTTTACAGTCATAATGCAGAACAATGTCATACATTCACCCCAGTACAGAGATCTGGGCCTAAATCTATCTTTTTTTTCTCACCATGCTATTCCAGTTTGAACCTAGCCATATGCAAATCAATCTTGACCCTGTGCCCAATGGGAACAGTCCAGCCTGCACTGCCAGGTCCTCCCTGGACTGGAAACAAGCATCCTAGGTGTTACACACTCAGCTAGGACACATAGAGAAAGAGCGACTAACATGCTTGCTAAGGAAAGAGCTACATCAGAACCGCCATGCGAACTCACCAGGGTGGTTTCGCTGTTCCTTAAACTGCTTGAAGCATGAAATTACATGTGAAGGGAAGTATACATGGGAATGAAGACTACAATTCCCATGATTCCACTGCTTTCACTTAAACCAGGAAGAGGAACCTCCTCGAGGTTTGGAAGTTCAACCAGGAAGTATTTAAACGGCTTCAGACATCGAGGCGGGCAGATTATTCCAGTTACGAGGCCTGTGGAAGCGCTGCAGAAATTCATTGTGATCTTTTCCCATTATCGTAAGGGTGCTTGCACCATTTTCTTATTCTTTTTTGGGCTTTTGCCATGTTAGTATTTTGAGTCACTCCTTGCACTGTGCTCTTGTCAATGAGTGGGTGTCTGGAGTGTTGTTTTGTTTTTCCCTTGTGGTAAATGTCCCAATCTATGAGTGCGCTTGGAGACAGTGCGGTACAAAGTTCTTGGGAATATTGGATCACACTATTTGGTTCTAAAGTATATACTGACTTTTGCTGAGGGGACAGGATTTCCTCTATATATGGATATTTTTGGATTCTAAGGATACAATGACCATTACAGAGTTTCAGTGCAAATAATTCTACGAGACATTTCTTGAGTCGCATTATTCAGACTAACATTACTTGGCATTCACAGACTATCCTAGGGGTATGACGAAAAACCCAATCATCTTATACTTCTGCAAATACGGCTCCAAAGCCTAAGAGATGGTAGTATGCTTTTTGTTCACCTGCATTTATTCTTTGCTGTTTATTAACAGGGTTCAACGTGAGTCCTGTCAAGTTAAGGTTCACTCCCTGTGATGCAGAGCATTAAGTGTTAGGTGGGTACATCAAATAACATTTCAAAAGAGAGATTCATAAAGAGGGAAGAGAGAGTAGTCATTGGATAATGGACATGTGTTACCAATATTGTTTTTCTTTGTTGTTACAGTTAAATGAGGTATCCTTCCCAGGTTATAAGCCACTCGTTATTGAAGAGCGAGCAGTGTTACATAAAACCTATACTAATGTTTATCTACATGAAGATGGACTCAGTTTCAAGTGTTTACACAAAGGCTTTCTTATTGTTTACAGGTACATTAAGGAGTTTATGACATGTTTTGCACAGGTGGATACAACTACACATATTGATAGTGTGTTGTTTATAATTCAGGTCTCTTTCCCTGCTGATCCCTCCCTTTCCTTCCCTCATTTGATCACTTTAAAATTCTGGTCTATTATGGCATGCAGAATTGTGGCTATTAAGAGGTGATCTTATTGAGCATCGGACCGACCCGAGGACGAACCCACATCCTTACACAAGGACCGGTTTCAGGGTTTCACCCCTCATCAGCCAGGATAGCTTGACTCCAGTGGCATGGAGAGCTTGGAACCCATGTCTGGGCATACCCGTACCACTCGGGATGACAAATGCAAAAAGAACAATTGATGGACAGAATGCAGAACAATGTCATACATTCACCCCAGTACACAGATCTGGGCCTAAATCCATAGTTTTTTTGCTCGCCATACCATTCCAGTTTGAACCCAACCATATGCAGATCAGTCTTGACTCTGTGTCCAATGGAAACAGTCCAGCCTGAACTGCCAGGTTCAGGTCCTCCCTGGACTGGAAACAAGCATCCTAGGACCGGTTTTGGGATTTCATCCCTCATCAGCCAGGATAGCTTGACTCCAGTGGCGTGGGGAGTACGGGATCCACGTCTGGACATACCTGTCCTACTCGGGGTGACAAATGCAAAAAGAACAATTGATTAACAGAATGCAGAACAATGTCATACATTCACCCCAGTACAGAGATCCGGGCCTAAATCCATTGTTTTTTTGCTCCCCAGGCCATTTCAGTTTGAACTCAGCCATATGCAAATCAGTCTTGACCCTGCGCCCAATGGCAACTGTCCAGCCAGAAATGCCTGGGCAGGTCCTCCCTGGACTGGAAACAAGCATCCTAGGACCGGTTTCGGGGTTTCTCCCCTCATCAGCCAGGATAGCTTGACTGCAGTGGCATGGAGAGCACAGGACCCACGTCTGGGCATACACGTACTACTCGGGGTGACAAATGCAAAAAGAACAATTGATGGACATAATGCAGTACAATGTCGTACATTCACCCCAGTACAGAGATCTGGGCCTAAATCCATTGTTTGTTTGCTCCCCATGCCATTCCAGTTTGAACCTAGCCATATGCAAATCAGTCTTGACCCTGCACAAAATGGGAACAGTCCAGCCCTTAGTGCAAGGCCAGGTCCTCCCTAGACTGGAAACAAGCATCCTTGGATCGATTTCGGGGTTTCACCCCTCATCTGCCAGGATAGCTTGACTCGAGTGGCAACTGCGACACCGTCACAGGAGCCGATATGAGGCCCCTAATAAATCAGGCTTCCTCGCGCCCCAACCGCAGCATTCACTGTCAGGGCTCCTTCATCAACGGGGGCTGCAGGGGGAACCACAAGGGCAGACCCACACACACCACACAGGTCCAGATAGGTGGGCGCCTTCCCCTCTTACTGCCACAGGGCGTGTGCCATTTTTTGTCCAGGAGGCCCTCTTTTTGACCTCATACCCCTCCCGGCGGACTCTTGTAGAGATCAGAGCTGCCCGGGCACCGCCAACTTTGCAGCTGCTCCCGGCAGAAAAGCACCAGCCACCTCCTAAAGGCTAGAGACCACCTCCGTCTTTCGCAGCTCAGGGAATTTGTTGCTGGATCTCTTGGGAGAGAGCACGGTGGGTCAGTGCCTCCCCCACAGGCTTCACTTCGGCCCTCGCCACCCTCACAGGCAGCGTCCGCAGGAATGGGCTGTGCAGATCTCCGGAGGGAACCCCTAGTTAAAGCGCGTCATTGAGTCTTCTCTCTCAATACTCATCGGTAAGTGGTGGTGATGAAACCCCTGCAGAAGTCCAGTGTCTTTGTTTTAATAGAGTGGGTTTGGTGGAGCTCGAACGGATCACACCCATGCGGCCATGATGGCTAGCATTATATAGTGAATTTCCAAGGTAATGATTTCACTGACTCATTTCTCCACCACTTTGAGGGACTGTTCCAATTTAAAGCAGGATTTAAGTGATTGGTTCTAGTTTTACCTTCTAACCTAGATTCTTCCTCTGTGGAGATTTCAATTCCAAACTGGGGTATCAGCAAGAGGATTTAGGCCCCATGGGTTCTGACATTATTGACGACTGTGTTGCCAATCAGGGAAGTGAGTTGAGATATTTCTTAGCCTCAAATAACCTAGTTGATTTAGTCAATTTTTCTTTGGATGCTGGCTAGAGTGTACCCACTTTCAGAGGAAGGGGGTGGTTTTCCATCATTGATTAAATCTTTGCTCCAAGGAGCCTCCGTTAGTGGTTCTCCAAGTGTACCATCCTAGAGTCACATTGGGGGGATCATTACCCACTATGTTTAGAAGGGGTCTTTCCCATGAGAAAGGATAAACTGCTGGCAACTATTTTTTAAACAAATCCTCATGCAAGGGATGGGTTTAGTTTGAATTGGTCACTTAAAGACTCTAAGCAGATGCTCAGTATTCTCCTTAAAAAACACTTACTTATATTCATGGACTATCTCACCGAGAACACAGGAGACGTTTTTTTTGGAGGCTTCCAACTCCTATCCTCAAGTATTAAAAGTTATTAGATAAAACCCCTCCGTCCTTGCTCATGCTACCCACCTTGGTTCGATGGAGCTTGCTCCGCAGCTAACCCTTGTCTAAGGAAAGCTCTCTCTGAAAATCCGAAAGACGGTGAGAAAGAGCGGGAGGTTAGGAGGGTATACTATTGTACCATCGAGGACAGGAAAAAGTATTTAAATAAAAGGGACTGGTAGAAGCTGGTACTGGCTTCCTCACGTAATAACAGTAAAAAAAATTGGGAGATTGTAAATAGGTTCAGCAAGAGGGATGCATCACCAGCCACCTTTTTGCCTGTAACTTATCCGGTGTGAAGTGGGTCGAGCAATTTATCAGTCAGTTGAGGATAAGATTCAACACAACCTCTTGATGGTTTGTTTGGGGAATCCACCCCCCCCCCCCCCACTTTTCAGGTCTCCCTGGAAGAAGTAGAATCAGTCATCATGCTGAGTCCAGCAGGTAAAGCCCCTGGACCAGATCTTAGACCTCAATAAGTGTAGCACCAGGATCTGGAGCCCCTTGAGCAATAATTTGTTTAACAATTCTCTTTGTACTAGGTTACCAAGTTTGTGGGCTCTTTCAGCAAGTGTTCCTATCTTCAAAAAAGGGGACCGTGGGTCACCAAAATGTTATGGGCCAGATTTGCTTATTGACAGTTATGTAAAAGTTTTGAGGAGGGTAATTTTTAATCATTTGCAGACCTGGATAAGTCGTAACAATGTCCTGTCCCCATGTCAGTATGGTTTTCTTCTAGGGCTTGGTACAGTGGACCAGTGGCTGAACCTGCATTTGTTTGTCAGGAAGTACACCATCGCCAGGCACTGCTGTCCACTATACCTTGCCTTAATGGACCTGTCTACGGCTTTCGACAGCGTCAACAGGGCAATCTTGTGGCTGATTTTATTGGAGTTGGGAATGGAGGTTCCCCTGGTGAATTTCTTGTATACCCTGAATGAGAATTTGGGGGCTAGGGTACAATATGGCCATGAAGGGGAAACTACTGAGGTTTTTTTCCTCTATCCAACGGGGTGCGCCAGTAGACCCTTTACTCTTTATCTTTGATTTTAATGAGTCAAGCAGGCATTTGTCTATAGCCACCAGAGATGTCTCGTAAATAGCTAATGTTTTGTCCCAGCGTTGTTATATTCAGATGATGCTCTTTTAATGGCACGCACCCCAGGCACCCTGCGGATTTTGGTTGAATAATTTGTTGCTTTCATGGATAATTTAGACATGTCCACCATTTTTGGGAAGTCCCATATCTTGGCATGCGGCCCTGGGGAAACGAACATAGGTTGCCTACAGATTACAGACCAGACATTGAGCTCTGTGCAGAACTTTTGCTACCTCAGGGTTACTTTTAGTACATCAGGCTCTTGGCAGCCACAGATAAACGCTGCACGTTTGAAACTGAGCAGGGCGGCAGGTTCTTTATTTCCCCTTTTGTGCTGAAAGTAGACCGTGGTCATATTCCTTTCATATCTCAAGACATATAAATTGCAGTGTCCCCACAGCTACGTATGGTGGTGTGGGGGTTTCATAATGTCTCCCTATTGAGGTTGAAGAATATCGGATATGCAGATGGAGACTGAATCGCCCACCTACCAGCTCCAATTGTATTCTTCATTCAGAGCCTAATTTGCATTATGTTTTGGACTCTATTAAGTTGGCACCACTTTTGTTGTGGGTTAGGATATGGACCAGTGTAAACCTAAGTTTTAACAGGGAAGTTGTCCTGGTTTGCTTTACCTTGACAATGGCACAGTATGGTGTTTATTGTGCTCCCTGATGAACCTACTGTTTGGAGAAATCACTTACCAGCCTGCCCTCGTGATGGGGCTGCAGAACAATCAATAATTGTGAGAGGGACGGGCGGAAGGAGAATCTAGGAGGCCAAATTCGGGGATCAATTGTGATAATATCTTTATTGAAAACAGCAGGAATCAAAAAGTCAGTATAGCCAAGGGATGTACCTTCCTCTTCCTCACTCTGTATTCGGTGGTGTTCTTCTAAAGTGCTTCTTCTTTCTCCTTATTGGAAGGATACCCTGAGAGGCTCAGAAAAGAGGAAAAGAGAAGGGCGTAAGTTATACTGGTCTTTCAATGATCCTGTCAGCATAGAACCCTTCACCATCTAAAAGGGAGACATGCAGGGAGCAAAAGTAAAGAAAGTATCTCCTTCTGAACGGAAGATTATCTCCTACAATTGGCAACACCTCAGACACGTTTTCCCGTTTAAGCAGCCCCTTAACTTCAGGTGCTGAGGGTGTGCCAGTATCTAGTCCCTTCGGGCTTTTCCCTCAACTACGAATAACAGACAAAATGAGGTAACAAAAGAAATTAGGGTTGCAAAGCGCTATTCAATTGCCAACGTCTATTAAGTTCGGGTGCTCTTCGTGAAAGAAATGTGCAGAAAAAATGCGGGCTTCAAGCGGAGGGAAAGTGCGGGTTTTTTTAGTGCAGTGCAGGAAACTAGGGCAATACTACACACAGTGCGTGAAGAAGTGAGACCCCTTCCCCGGTTCCCTCCCTTCACTCCCTCCCCACTCCCGAGTCACGTACCGCAATAGCCACAACTCTCCTGAGTTGCAGCGGCTCACAGGCAACCTCCGGGGGTATCCACCACTCCTCAACCAGGTTTCCCCACCATCTTCGGTATCTTTGATTGTTCTTTCCCCTTTCGGTGAAGAGTGTGAAAACTAAAGGGTTGCAGAGCCAGAAACCATCGCATGATCCTGTCTTTATATCCTTTCTTGCGGGAAAGCTATTCTATGGGGGCACGGTTGGTATATAAAGTGAATTTCCACCCTTCCAGATAGCAACAAAGGGTTTCGATCGCCCATTTTATTGCCAATGCTTCCTTCTCTATCACTGAATACTTTTTCTTGCAGGAAAAGAGTTTTCGACTTATGTATAGGATGGGTCTTTCTTGTGCTTATGAGTCTGTTTGGAACAAAACAGCACCTAGTCCTTGTTCAGAGGTGTCTGTTTGGAGTATGAAGGGTTTCCTGTAATCTGGGGTAAGTAATATGGGCTTAGAAGTGAGGGCAGTCTTTAGATTATCGAAGGTGAGTTGTAGCATAGCAGAAGGATGGCGTAACTCTTTTTCTGTGTTCACTTGTTTCTAAAGGAGGTCTGTCAAGGGGGCTGCCTATTAGGAGAAATCAGGAATGAACTTTCTGTAGTAACCCAAGATGCCTAAGAAGGCTCAGAGGTCTTTTTTTGTCTGGGTAAAGGGAATGTCAGCTATGGCGGCAACGTTCTCTTTTTGGGGTTTTATGAGACCCTCCCCAAGGAGGTATTTTAGGAATTTTACGGATCTAGCTGCTAACTTGCTTTTGGCAGGGTTGATAGTTAAGCCACTTTCTCACAGAGTTTTGAAAACTGTAGTGAGGTGGTCAAGATGTTGTTCCCAGGTATTGCTGTGTATCACAATATCATCGATATAGGCAGCAGTGTAGTTGGCACAGGGTCTGAGCACGGTATTCATCAACCTCTGGAAGGTCGCAGGGGCCTGTGTGGCCCAAAGGGTAATACAGTAAATTGATATAATCCTCCGGGGGTCGAGAAAGCCGTTTTCTCCCTGTCTTGTTTTCTCAATGGGATTTGCCAATATCCTTCACGCAAATCTAATGTACCAATGTATTGAGCTTTTCCCAGCCTCTCAATCATCTCATCAACTTGCGGAAGCGGATAGGAGTCAAATTGCGAGATTTTGTTTACTGCTAGAAAGTCGATGTAAAACTTGATGGACCCATCCGGCTTTGGCACCAATATAATGGGAGAATTCCATTTGCTGTTGGATGGTTCTATCACCCCCATCTGGAGCATTTGCTGTATCTCCTCCTCAATAGCTCGTCTACGGGACTCTGGAAAACGGTAAATGCGGAGTGTCAACGTTTTCCCTGTTTGTGTTGGGATGGCATGTTTAATCAATGTGGTTCTCCTGAGTTTGGAGGAGACTAAGTCTTGGCGAGGCCCTAGCCTATGATCTAAGACATTTTTCTGATCTTCAGTCAGCTTAGAATCTATGCTTTGATAAAAAAAACGGTGAGGGGTTTTTAGTTAGAGTCACTGTGGTTTATATGGAAGACCTGGGTATTGGTCTTCTTTTCAGGATCCATTTCTAAGCGATATGTTACCGGAGTAACTATCTCTATGACACGAAAGGGGCCCTGCCACTGTCCCAAGAGTTTGTGATCTGCGAAGGGGCATCATGAGTAAAGCATAGTCACCCACCTTCAGAGTATGCTCTTTGGCTCTTTTATCGTATTGATGTTTCTGGGATTCTTGTGCTTGTTCCATATGGGTTTTACAGATACTCCGAATCTCTTGGAGGTGAGTTTTCAGGTTTAGGACGTAGTCGAGGAGGGGTTTGGCCCCTTCTGGTTCCTCCTCCCACTCTTCCCTTACCATGTCTAACAGGGTGCGTGGGCGTCGGCCATGCAGTAACTCAAACGGGGAGTACCCCGTGCTTTTCTGGGGTTTACACCTTATGGCAAAAAGGGCTAGGGGTAACATATCCTCCTATTTATGGGTCTCCAGATCAAGGAGTTTTTTTAATGTGGTTTTGGGCGTGGCATTATCCCGCTCAACTAACCTGTCTGTTTGGGGGTGGTACGAATCTGTTTAATGTTTAGTTGCAAGCAAACTAGTTTCAGAAGCCTGGCTACAAAGGGGGTTCTCTGGTCTGTTATGATTTCCCGGGGAAAACCTACCCATAAAAATATATTCACCGTGGCTTTTGCGATATGCAGGGTGTTGGGATGTCTCAACGCCACTGCTTCTGGGAAGCGAGTGTCGTAGCCCACCAACACATATCTACAACCACTCCGGGAAGGGGGCAAGGGTCCAATTATATCCATCCCTATTCGGGAAAAGGGTTCACTAATGATGGGTAGAGGATGTAGGAGTACCCTAGAGGGCAGGGTTTGGCTATTCTTTTGGCAAATCGGACACTCCTTACAATACCTACGGATTTGCTGGTATATACCTGGCCAAAAAACCTTTCTAAGATCATTATTTCTGTCTTCTCCTCTCCGAAGTGCCCCCCTAAAAGATGGCTATGTGCTAGAAACATCACTTTTTCTCTGTATGGTTGAGGTACCAGTAACTGAAGAGGTTGGCCCTTCCCTCCTTTTCTATATACCAACCCTCTCTTAATGAGAAACTGGGAACCTACTTGTTCAGGGTCTTCAGCGTCGGCGGCCCTATTCCAAGCTTTTCTCATGGTAGGGTCTTCTCTCTGGGCAGCAAGGAACCCCTTGTCATACTGCCACATGGGGTCTTCTTTTTTCTGGGTTAAAGCAATTCTGGTCCAGTCTCTCTTTTCCCGTTTCTTTTGTTTCCCGCTTTTCCGGGGTTTCCCTTGGGGACAGACAAGACAAGGCATCTGGGAGAAAGGGGCTGTTTGACACCAGTCGTTTTGGTCAACGCCTGTCTCTGATACTGATGCAGACAGGTGGAGATATTCAGAGGCCAGTACCAGACTATCTGGCAATCTGGGAATCAAACCTACTCGCAGAGGTACGGGTTTGTATGAGGGTCCATGCTGTATCTGTATATCGGTAGTGGGATACTTCTTGTTGTCCCCATGCACACATTGGATGTTAACCTCTCCTGTGATTCGTGTGATGCCTCCCGGGATGGCAGAAGGCTGAATCACGCTCTGTAGGCAGCCTGTGTCCATCAGAGCTTGTTGGTTTTCTCCGTTAGCCCTAACTGTATGATAGTAAGGGGGTTTCCTCCCCATGGGACTACAGTAATAGCCCCTTAACTTCAGGTGCTGAGGGTGTGCCAGTATCTAGTCCCTTCAGGCTTTTTCCTCAACCACAAATAACGGACAAAATAATGTAACAAAAAAATTAGGGTTGAAAAGCGCTATTCAATTGCCAGCATCTATTAGGGTCGGGTGCTCTTCGTGAAAGGAATGTGCAGAAAAAAACGCGGGCTTCAAGCGGAGGGGAAGTGAGGGTTTTTTCAGTCAAGTGCAGGAAACTAAGGCAATACTACACACCGTGCGTGAAGAAGGGAGACCCCTGCCCCGGTTCCTTCCCTTCACTCCCTCCCCCCTTCTGAGTCACATACCGCAATAGCCGCAACTCTCCTGAGTTGCGGTGGCTCACAGGCAACCTCCGGGGGTATCCACCACTCCTCCTACCAGGTTTCCCCACCGTCTTCGGTATCCAGTTCTTGAGGGATGACTACTCCAGGAGTATCCGAGATGTCAAGCGAGTCAGTTTTCATCTCTTCCTGGGTGTTGGACTTGGCCCTTCTGGCAGGTTCACTCTTGAACTTTTTGCTTTCACTGGTGACCTGGTGGTAGTGATTTTTGGTTTCTGCGCACTTTCCCTGTGTCCCAGAGTAAAGTGCGTGCGCACTCTGAGTCCATGTGGTGAGATAGGCCTGCCCTCCCATAGGAATGCATGGGGAATGTATGTGTCCCTGGTAGTTCCTGATGCGTGGGGTTTGCAGGCTCGAGTTTGGTATGTGCGGACTTGTGTGATCGAATGCTTCGCAATGATGTATAATGCGTGATTATGTCATGTGCGGAAGTGCCACTTCTAGGAGTTGGCATATTAGTGTAAAATGTGTCTGGCGCGTGATTGGCTGGAGCTGGCTGGTGAGCCTGGCTCCAGGAGTCTGGGTGGGTCTGCCCCGGTGGTGAGTGTTGAGATCAGCATGTGTGATGTGAGGGAGTGGTGCACCTGGGTCCTGTGAATAGGGCTGGGATTTCCCCACACAATGCTGGCTCTGCCCCCTGTGGTGCGACTGATGACCCTAGCCCTGCCAGTGAATAGAGTGAGGGGCTGAGCACATCAAGGGTGCTCCCCAACCAGCTGCGACTGGTTTCGCCCCTCCCCTGCACCTTGAAACAAAGGTAAACCTGTGTATAAGAAGGGGCTGTGTCCCCTTACAATTTGTTCTCTTCCAGGATCCTGCCTGAGGGGGCTGCTGCTGTTGCTGGGCCAGAGGACCGCCACTTGGACTACCTCCCTGCCTGGAGGCCCAGTGAGCTGGCTCTGGGCCCAGCCTTGCCCCCTGCCTACCTTCCTGAACTTTGCTGGACTTGCCTTTAGCGCTGAGAGCGCTTTCACTTTTATCCTTAGCGCTAGGAGCACTTTATTTTTGGAAGCCGGTGCCCACCCGGCATTTTCAACGTGTAGGCTGTGCTGATCCTGAAGTCCCCTGGCAGGTGCCCACCCTGCCAGGGACATTGCCGTGGTCGTTGGCGGGTGCCCACCCCGCTTATTTGTCTTAATCTCACGGCGGGTGCCCACCCCGCCGTATATTTCCTATCGCGAGGGAGCCTACCCCTCTTACTGCCGGAAAAATCACCGCTGCAGCCCGGGACGGGACATCCAGGAAGTCAGGCAGGCCAGGGGCGGGCCTCTGGGACAACCGGAAGTAGAAGGGCGGGAGCCTACCCCGCCTTCGCCGGTGCAGAAGAAGCACCGCGTCCGAAGACCCCGGCGGGAGCTCACCCCGCACGGGGACGTGCTGCAGCAGAGGCCGGGAGCCTACCCCGCCTGCCTGTGGCCCGGACGCGCAGGAGGAAAACAGTGCGACTCACGCAGGGCTCCGGGTGGTCTGAGAGCCCTGTATGCTGAGGAGACTGCGCGGAGACAACCGGGAACCCCAGGTAAGCGGGACTCCACGTGGTTGTGGTCTCTGCCCCCCTGTCCTCCACAGCGGTGCCGCCGTTGCGGGCCGCTCCAACGTCGGGGGCAATAGTTTAATAGAGCCCTGACACGCTCCAAAGTTACGGGGACATTGGTTTCTCGAGTCCCTGAGCAGGACTCCAACGACGGGCGCATTGTTTGTTTAGAGCCCACGAGGCTCCAACGTTGCCCCAGGGCAGATTTGTATTTCAGAGCCCACGAGGCTCCCACGTTGTTTTAGGGCATCCCCGAGCCCAGAGAGGGCTCAGGAGGCACGCCGGTGCCAGGTTCCTTTCCCCAGCTGCCCAGCACTTCGTGGGCAGCTGCAACGTTTAGGTGGTGCTCAGTTGCTCCTGGCTTGCGCAACCTGTTATCTTTAATTTTATGTATTCGTTTTAATGGACTTCACTCCTTTGATGTAAGAAATCTGTTCTGTATTATATTTTACTCTTTTATTACTTTATTTTTTAAATTGAATAACGGTTTGCGATGATGATTCTCCTGATGTCCTGGGGCCTGACCTGCTATGGATCCTGTACAACTGAGCCAAGTACCCTTTCTGCTCTTGACTATCAGTGGTAGTAGTGGACAAGCAGTTAAACGCTCTCTCAGGGGAGGGAAAGTGTATATACAGGTAAGTGAGCATGACTTACAACTCAAACTGCACACAGTGCGAACAATAAATCAATGTCCAGGTCAACACTTACTCTCTAAGAAAAATAAGTACTTTGGGCATCGGCCACCGCAACGGCAAAAGGGACCGCCCGCCATAAGTGCGGCGGTCCCACCATGCCAATCAGGATGGTCGCATCCTACATTTTTTACATTGCGGCGGGCGGTGCTGTAAGCAGCACTCGCCACAATGTAAAAAATGCATGTTGTGCCTGCCACCGTGTGCATGCAAATGTAGGTGGGTACCATGGGTACCCCCCAAGTGCACCCCCCACCATCCCAACACCCCGGGGGCCCCCAATACAAAACACCGCATGCCTTTCCATGGCGGCAACGGAAAGGCATATCTCCGCCAGCATCATAATATGGATGGCAGTGTCTTGCAGACACCGCCACCATATTATGCCCCTTTTCCGCCGGTCGACAAGTCGACCGGCAGAAAAGCGGCGGACGGTCTTTCCGTCTGCCGCGTACCCTTCAGCCATACTAATATGGCGGGGGTCATTCAGGCATGGATGGCGGGCGGATCGCCCCCGCCGGGCCACCGGTGGCTACCGCCGGCCCGGCGGGGGTGATCCGCCCACCATCCTAATGGGCCCCTCTATTTCTAGCTCTACACATTCAAAGGAAAAATATGATTCAGGAGCAATTAATTTCCTTAAGGTTGGAGCTTTAGTAGTTGTCAGGCAAATCCCTGTCCTACCCTCTGTCGTATAATGTGGCCGGGGTTATTCCCCGTTCACTGGTGGCTGCATCCAGGGAATGTTTACTAGTAGACCGTACTCAAGAGTTACACCCTAAGTCGCTGATGACAGAGGGAACCTTTATGATTGTGAATTAACACAATTGGCAGTGTATTGGATGGAAAACAGTGGACATTGCAGGCTCTATGTACAATGTGCAAGGTGGTGGAAGAAGAATGAAAAAACAATGACAATGACAGGAGTCTCTATCAGCCTAGATGGTGCATAGCATATGGAAATTATGGTTAGAGCTGACCAAGTGTGGATTACATGTGACAGTCCTGGATTTCAGTCCAGGATGTTGTAAAATCTTATCATGATGGAACGGTAGGATTAGCAGGGAGCACATTAGAGGTGATGGTGGAAGGCCCAACAACACTCAGAATTATCTATATTCAGCAGCATAGCCCACATGCAGCAGATTCCAACATCGAAGAGGTGTGGCTGATACCCCATCGATGAGGAGTAGGAGAATTTGGGGCAATATCACAAAGCTCTTCACACAATGAGGTTTGTGAGGTTTCATTAAGATATTGTAATGGTGGTCGGTCCTCAGGATCGGTTTGTAGCTGGGAATGGTCCACCCCTTGATCTAACCAAGCCTACAAGCCGTAATGGCAAAGGTCAGTGGAAGGATCAAGTGGGGGAAGGAAAGGGAGGGAACGGCAGGGAAGGAGATCTGGAACAAAAGAAGAAAAGAACACCAGCTTGAAAACACCTTCTTATTACATATATGAGAACAAAAATAAATTCAACGACTAACCCCTACCAGGGGTGAATAACCTTCATATACCTGTAAAGAAAAGGAAAACATCTTTGTAACGGCTGTGGCTTGGATAGAAGGAGAGGCATTCTATACGGATGTACCAGAAGGTTATAACTGCAGGAAAACAGAAATAAGAGAACATCTAGCCTTACATGGACATATACACACTCCTAGCAGCCAGAAGCAACAGTAATAACTTATACTATGTTAAGCGGCATAAACCTACCCTTGTCTAGACTCCACCGCACTTCACAGGGTTAGAGAGTAGGCTTCTACCACTCCTACCAACCCCTGTTAAAAGACAGAGCCAGAAGGATTACTTATAACCCGACCTTGTAGCCGACCTTCATATATGAAAACCAACAGCCCTCCAAAACTTTTACCACTGCAGTGGTAAGATAATCCTTAGGCTTTACTCTCATACAACAGAGTTTGGCATTTTAACGTAAATAGCACAATAACATCTCTAGTGTAATGCCCCTTACACGTAGAGTCATGAGTAGTACAGACACCTAGGCTCAGTGCCCCCAAAGGTACAAGACTGTAAACCAAACCCCTCGCCGCTGGATGATAATTCCAGCCGAGGAAGCAATCCAGGTAGTGCACCAGCCTCCTCACGAGCAGCCGCTCCCCAACGGATGTGGGTGAAGCAACTCAGGGGAAGACCATCGTGAACCCCCCGCCAGCCGACAATGCAGGCCGAAACGAATCCAGTGACCATAAGCTCCTCACTGCTGGGTGTTAACGCCGGCCGAGGAACCCCTCCTGAAGTGCACCAACCTCCGCATGAGCAGCCGCTCTCCAACGGAGGGTTGGTGGGACACGACCAGGGCGAAGTGGTTGGTGCAATGCACCCTTACCGTTCTGCTAATACACCACGAACAGGAACGAGACCAGCAGCAACAGGGACGAAGAATTTCCGACGCTACTCTCCGGACTCCATTGGCTTTTATGCCAACTTCTCGCGACGTTTCGACGTGACGCGCGAGTGCTCATGGGTAGTGTAGTACAATGTGCCGGTGCTGCCTGCGCTCCGAGACGGTGTCGTCACGCAGCGTGCGCTCGTCGTGTGCGCTCATGACAGATATATAATAGAGCTTGCTTTCTGAAGAGAGCGATTGTGAGAGCCCTTGCACCCAATCTTAACCATTCCTCAGATGCTCTTCAATGGCCCACTTTGGCAACAGTTAAGGGCCATTAATGGCAGGGAGCAGGAGGCTTCAAGACGGAGGAAGAATAAATGTGGGACCAGTGGCATCACCACAGATGGGGACCTAAGGATGAAAGAAACTTGCAGTCGGAGTGTGTTCCTGAGAAAGGGGGAAGGATTTACTTAGAGTAAATTAAGCAAGTGTCCACCACAGTGGTTTGGATTGGAAACTCAATGCTAGGAAATTTGAGTCAGTGTAGTGGAGAGGGAGCAGTGTTCTGGTCATGGGGAAAGAGAGCATTAAAACCAGCTGTTACCAAATGACAGCCTAAGATACTGGTATCCTCTATTTTGAGCCAACAGTATGATACAATGCACCTTATGTAGCAACCATTCACATGGTAAAAGATTGTAGACTATTAAGGTTCAAGACTTTTACTTGGAGGATGATGGTTGGCTTGCAGAAAGTAAAGAGCAGGAGATCAGGCGCACCTATCAGTGTCACAATATCTAATCTATTTGCTATTTTGGAAGCGTTGTACCATTATTGAGGAAGCATGTCATCAAACCCAGAAATTAGAAAATCTAAATGGAAAACAATGAGGCTTCATTTAAGACATTTCTGGCACATAGAAGTCAGGCTTGCCTTTGAAGGAAATATTTTATAACAATTTTTTTCAGCTCTGCGACCAGAGTATTATTATGTACCAGTGAAAATGTTAAATTACTGTTACTTTTCTGAGGCCTCAAGTTCTGCAGAACATTGGCAGCCATTTGGAGGTTTTGTAGAACGTTCTGATGAGAACTGGCAAACACGATCTATGCAAAGAGAAGTATTAGTTGATCTAAGTCGAGCCTCTACCGGCGCTTGCGCTGTCTGCAAGACCTGTTGTATTGCTTCAGTTGGCTTGTGGCACACCCACCGATGACCATTGGTTGTTATCTGTGGCATTCAGAAATGCTGGCTTGTTATTGGTACACTTGTCCCTCCTTTGTGTGCTTAACTCCCTTTCTGGTGATTACACTAAGATAATATTGTTGTTGGCCATCACACTGTACAGTGTGTGATGGCCTCTACTCGCCTTTCCCTATTGCAAGTTTAGCTCCTCCCTTGTGGCTGTTGCAGGCTTAGCACCGCCTGACGGGAAAAGACTTGCCAGTTATGTTTTTTTTGTTTTAAATAGGTCAAACTCGATCCATAGGTATTGGAGTGCTTTACATGCACACCACATACGTTTCAGAAGGACACATTCATTTTTGGTCACCGCGCTAAGATTGTTATGAGGACTGAGTGGGCAGAGTCAAGGCTGCTCTCGTTGTTCTGTGACTCCAGTTGCCATGGAGCCAATGATGCCGTGCGGTGACAGTGCAGGGCCCATGGCCAAGCAGGTTATTGTCCTGACCGGGGCACGCAGCCTGGTGCAGCTGCTAGAGGTGCGGCACTCAGAGCTATTGCATTTCCTGTAGAAGCTCTACGGGGCATTGCCCAGGGCAAACCGGAGGCAGCGTGCGCCTTACACACAGAGTTGAGGGGGCTGAGAAGAGAGGAGAACCCGGTTGTATCTGCCGCTGATCATGCATTAGTTAGTTGAATGTTTATTGTTGTTCTTCTGGCAACCTGTAGCAGTCGCTGAGAAGAAGGCGGCTCCTGTGGTGCTTGCTAAAAATATATCCTTGTAGAACGCTTATAAATCTATACAGCAGATGGTGCAATGCACGCATTACTGCAGACAGAGAGGGCTGCAATCCAGACTACACACTAGGAACAGCAGGCTGTAGGAGAACAAATCTCTAACGAAAACGCTCGTGAAGAGCAGAGGAGGTATCCTCTGCCCTCCAAAGCCACTGAGCTTCAAAACAACTTAAAAACAATAGCTTTTTGTGGAAGTGTGCCATCGTGGGACTTTTTGTTATTGTGTTTGTTGTTTCCCTCTCCTTGCAGTTTAACTTTCATCACCTCTTTTTATTTAATAAACGTGGTCTAGCTCTGTCATCAACACATAATGTGGTGGCAGAAATTTCCAACCTTTGGCATTGTTTTTAAAAAAAATTATTTTTATTGATAACTGCGGTTACAAATGTAATCTTAATATACATCGCACGTCTCACAGCACATTGATACAGTCATGATACCATTACATTCAGCACTTTAATTTTGTCAGAAAGTTACAATCATTATCCCTCACTCATCCAACTCAGGCAGAATTTGTGTCTGACGCGGTCAGAGGCGGAGTACAAATGTTCCCTCTATACCCGTTCCAGGCTCCCCATACTCGCTCCCACTTTTTGGGGCACCCTCGGTGCATGTACGTCGCCTTTTCTGCCTCCACAGCACCATCCATGTCCCTGCACCAGTCATGGTGTGTCGGAGAGGATTGTGACCCCTAGTATTTAGCTATATTACGCTTGGCGAACATCATTCCTGGCATTGCCCAGTCCTGTGTTGCGTGATTGAGATCAGTGGGCTCCCAAATATACAGGAGACATCTTTTGGGTTCTGTCAGGACCGAAACTCCACCTACTTGTGTAATGGTTCAAATAACTGTTGTGATAAAAAGTACCCTCTGCCCCACATTTCCTCAGACAAAGCGCATTTTTGGCCCCTCCTATTCTGTGTAAGGTCACTCTGGTGTAATAAGTACGATGAAGTATTTTCAGTTGTACCAATCTTAATTTTGAGGATATCGCTACTTCTCGCGGGGACGAGAGCGCTTCCTGCCAGTCTGTGTTGTCTAATTCCCCAAGTTCGTTAAACCATTTTTCATGGAGAGGTTTCGTGGGATCTGGTAGATTGTTAATAATTTTGCGGTAGGTGAGGGAAATAGCCTTTTTGTCCATGTATTCTGTCAATAGCCAATCATCTAATGGGGAGGCCTCCGGCAGTGTGGTACCAGCTGGTATCGCTGTCAAGAATGCATGTCTGATCTGTGTGTATCTGAATATTTCGGAGGGCTCCATTTTGTACTGTTCCTGGAGGTGAGCGAAAGTAGCCACCTCTCCCTTGAACCACAAATCACCCACCGTTGATATTCCGATAGTGTCCCATCGTTTGAACCCTTAACCCCTTCGCTGCCAGGCGTTTTCCTCCTCCTGTGCCAAGCCTTTTGGTGACTATTTGGGCTTAGGCCCCTGTAACTTTTTGACCACATTAGGTATCCACGCCAAATTTGCGTCCTTTTCTTCCAACATCATGGGGATTCTAAAGGTACTCAGGGTTTGTGGATCCCCCTGGAGGGGTCACAGAAATGAGCCAAAATACAGCAACATTTTGGTTTTTTTCAGAAAAATTGGAAAAATGGGCTGTAAATGAAAGCATCTGGGTTTTTCCCTGCAAATGCTATCAAAAAAGGGTTTGTGGGGTTGAAATCACCATTTTCCCAGCTTTTCGGGGATACCAGACTTTTGTCAGAAACCCAACATTTTTTACACAGTTTTGGCATTTTTCTGGGACATAGCCTATTTTTGCTATTTTTTGTGCTTTTGACCTCCTTCCAGTTAATGGCAGAAATGGGTACAAAAGCAATAATGGATCCTGGAAAGCTATACATTTTCGAGAAGAAGACAAAATTCTGAATTCAGCAAGGGGTCATTGCGTAGATCCATCAAGGTTTTTTTATAGAAACAAACAGTTAAATATAGGATAAATTGAAAATTAGTTGAAAAAAACAGCCTTTTGTGTCAACGTTTTCACCTGTAACTTCTTCTAATTATGACAGATCTTTGATAGCAATATACCGTTGCATCCGCTGGACATTACTGGTTGTGGGGATATATAGGACTTGTAGGTTCACCAAGAACCCGACGAGCCCAGAGCCAAAAACTGAGCAGCAACTTGCAATGGTTTTTTATTATGTACCGGGTATATAGTAATTATTCTGTAAAAATGTGTACATGGAAAAATCGGTATGAAAGACACCTATGTATTTCTGAAATGGGAACAAAATATAGAGTTTAGAAACAGTAGATATTTTCACATTTCTGAAATTGGGAATACTCATACTAGCATGAGAATTATCAGTCATTTATTTGAATGACTCATTTTTTACACAATGTCTTTCATTTGGAAGGCAGAAATGCATCGAAAGTCAATAGATAATAACAGTTCCTTTACAAATCTGAATTACCCTAAGTCTCCCGATAAAAATGGTACCTCACTTGTGTGGGTAGGCATAGTGCCCGCGACAGGAAACGGCACAAAACGCAACGTGGTCACAGCTCAATATCGCAGTGAAAATGTACCCATTTTTGACAAAGTGCCTAGCTCTAGTTTTTTAACACTAGTTCTGCGGGCACCTTGAGAAACCTAGCAAACCTATACATTTTTTAAAAACTAGACACCCAGGGGAATCCAGGGTCTGTTACCCAGAATCCCTTGGAAACCTAAAAAATTGTCAAAAAAACAAATTTTCCCCACATTTCTGTCGTGGAAAGTTCCGGAATCTGCGTGGATCCACAAATTTCCACCCACCCCGCGTTCCCCAAAGTCTTACGAGAAAATTGGTACCTCACTTGTGTGGGTCGGCCTAGTGCCCGCGACAGGAAACGGCGCAAAACGCAACGTGGTCACACCTCAATTTCGCAGTGAAAAATGACCCTTTTTTGGCGAAATGACTAGCTGTAGTTTTTGAACCCTAGCTCTGCGGGCACCTTGGGAAACCTAGCAAACCTATACATTTTTGAAAACTAGACACCCAGGGGAATCCAGGATGGGGTGACTTGACTGCCTCCCACCAGGGTCTGTTACCCAGAATCCCTTGCAAACCTAAAAAATTGTCCAAAAAAACACATTTTCCCCACATTTCTGTCGTGGAAAGTTCCAGAATCTGCGTGTATCCACAAATTTCCACCCACCCCGCGTTTCCCAAAGTCTTACGAGAAAAATGGTACCTCACTTGTGTGGGTCGGCCTAGTGCCCGCAACAGGAAACGGCGCAAAACGCAACGTGGTCACACCTCAATTTCGCAGTGAAAAATGACCCTTTTTTGGCAAAATGTCTAGCTGTAGTTTTTGAACCCTAGCTCTGCGGGCACCTAGGGAAACCTAGCAAACCTATACATTTTTGAAAACTAGACACCCAGGGGAATCCAGGATGGGGTGACTTGACTGCCTCCCACATGGGTCTGTTACCCAGAATCCCTTGCAAACCTAACAAATTGTCCAAAAAAACACATTTTCCCCACATTTCTGTCGTGGAAAGTTCCGGAATCTGCGTGGATCCACAAATTTCCACCCACCCCGTGTTCCCCAAAGTCTTACGAGAAAAACGATAACTCACTTGTGTGGGTCGGCCTAGTGCCCGCGACAGGAATCAGCGCAAAACGCATCGTGCTCACACCTCAATTTCGCAGTGAAAAATGACCCTTTTTTGGCAAAACGACTAGCTGTAGTTTTTGAACCCTAGCTCTGCGGGCACCTTGGGAAACTTAGAAACCTATACATTTCTGAAAACAAGACACCCAGGGGAATCCAGAATGGGGTGACTTGACTGCCTCCCACCAGGGTCTGTTACCCAGACTCCCTTGCAAACCTAAAAAATTGTCAAAAAAAACACATTTTCCCCACATTTCTGTAGTGGAAAGTTCCGGAATCTGCGTTGATCCACAAATTTCCACCCAGCCCGTGTTCCCCAAAGTCTTACGGGAAAATCGGTACCTCACTTGTGTGGGTCGGCCTAGTGCTCGCGACAGGAAACGTCACAAAACGCATCGTGGTCACACCTCAATTTCGCAGTGAAAAATGACTCTTTTTTGGCAAAATGACTAGCTGTAGTTTTTGAACCCTAGCTCTGCGGGCACCTTGGGTAACCTAGCAAACCTATACATTTTTGAAAACTAGACACCCAGGGGAATCCAGGATGGGGTGACTTGACTGCCTCCCACATGGGTCTGTTACCCAGAATCCCTTGCAAACCTAAAAAATTGTCCAAAAAAACACATTTTCCCCACATTTCTGTCGTGGAAAGTTCCGGAATCTGCGTGGATCCACAAATTTCCACCCACCCCGCGTTCCCCAAAGTCTTACGAGAAAAACGGTACCTCACTTGTGTGGGTCGGCCTAGTGCCCGCAACAGGAAACGGCGCAAAACGCAACGTGGTCACACCTCAATTTCGCAGTGAAAAATGACCCTTTTTTGGCAAAATGTCTAGCTGTAGTTTTTGAACCCTAGCTCTGCGGGCACCTTGGGAAACCTAGCAAACCTATACATTTTTGAAAACTAGACACCCAGGGGAATCCAGGATGGGGTGACTTGACTGCCTCCCACATGGGTCTGTTACCCAGAATCCCTTGCAAACCTAAAAAATTGTCCAAAAAAACACATCTTCCCCACATTTCTGTCGTGGAAAGTTCCGGAATCTGCGTGGATCCACAAATTTCCACCCACCCCGTGTTCCCCAAAGTCTTACGAGAAAAACAATAACCCACTTGTGTGGGTCGGCCTAGTGCCCGCGACAGGAAACAGCGCAAAACGCATCGTGCTCACACCTCAATTTCGCAGTGAAAAATGACCCTTTTTTGGCAAAACGACTAGCTGTAGTTTTTGAACCCTAGCTCTGCTGGCACCTTGGGAAACTTAGATACCTATACATTTTTGAAAACTAGACACCCAGGGGAATCCAGGATGGGGTGACTTGACTGCCTCCCACCAGGGTCTGTTACCCAGAATCCCTTGCAAACCTAAAAAATTGTAAAAAAAAACACATTTTCCCCACATTTCTGTAGTGGAAAGTTCCGGAATCTGCGTGGATCCACAAATTTCCACCCACCCCGCGTTCCCCAAAGTCTTACGAGAAAATCGGTACCTCACTTGTGTGGGTCGGCCTAGTGCTCGCGACAGGAAACGTCGCAAAACGCATCGTGGTCACACCTCAATTTCGCAGTGAAAAATGACCCTTTTTTGGCAAAATGACTAGCTGTAGTTTTTGAACCCTAGCTCTGCGGGCACCTTGGGTAACCTAGCAAACCTATACATTTTTGAAAACTAGACACCCAGGGGAATCCAGGATGGGGTGACTTGACTGCCTCCCACCAGGGTCTGTTACCCAGAATCCCTAGCAAACCTAAAAAATTGTCAAAAAAACCACATTTTCCCCACATTTCTGTCGTGGAAAGTTCCGGAATCTGTGTGGATCCACAAATTTCCACCCACCCCGCGTTCCCCAAAGTCTTACGAGAAAAACAGTACCTCACTTGTGTGGGTCGGCCTAGTGCTCGCGACAGGAAACGTCGCAAAACGCATCGTGGTCACACCTCAATTTCGCAGTGAAAAATGACCCTTTTTTGGCAAAATGACTAGCTGTAGTTTTTGAACCCTAGCTCTGCGGGCACCTTGGGTAACCTAGCAAACCTATACATTTTTGAAAACTAGACACCCAGGGGAATCCAGGATGGGGTGACTTGACTGCCTCCCACCAGGGTCTGTTACCCAGAATCCCTAGCAAACCTAAAAAATTGTCAAAAAAACCACATTTTCCCCACATTTCTGTCGTGGAAAGTTCCGGAATCTGTGTGGATCCACAAATTTCCACCCACCCCGCGTTCCCCAAAGTCTTACGAGAAAAACAGTACCTCACTTGTGTGGGTCGGCCTAGTGCCCGCGACAGGAAACGGCGCGAAACGTAGTGAGGTGACATCAAAATTGCCTATCTCAAAACCACCTGGTTTTGCAAGGGGGGGTCACTTGGGTTTTTGGCCTGGTGCTCGGCGGCCATCTAGGGAAACCTACCAAACCCATACATTTCTGGAAACTAGACACCCGGGGGCTTCCAGGGAGGTATGGCTTGCGTGGATCCCCCAACGTTTCCTTACCCAGAATCCCCTGCAAACCTCAATTTTAGCTGAAAAAATCACTTTTTTCACACATTTTTGTGTGGGAAAGTTGTGGCATCACCGGGCTCACTCAAATTTCCCACCACCCAGCATTCCCCTGGGTCTCCCGGTAAAAATGGTGCCTCAGTTGTGTGGGAGGCCCAAGTACCCGCGACAGGCAAGGGCCCAAAACGTAGTGAGGTGACATCAAAATTGCCTATTTCAAAACCACCTGGTTTTGCAAGGGAGGTCACCTGGGTTTTTGGCCCGGTGCTCGGCGGCCATCTAGGGAAACCTACCAAACCCATACATTTCTGAAAACTAGACACCCGGGGGCTTCCAGGGAGGTATGGCTTGCGTGGATCCCCCAACGTTTCCTTACCCGGAATCCCCTGCAAACCTCAATTTTAGCTGAAAAAATCACTTTTTTCACACATTTTTGTGTGGGAAAGTTGTGGCATCACCGGACTCACTCAAATTTCCCTCACCCAGCGTTCCCCTGGGTCTCCCGGTAAAAATGGTGCCTCACTTGTGTGGGAGGGCCAAGTACCCGCGACAGGCAAGGGCCCAAAACGTAGTGAGGTGACATCAAAATTGCCTATCTCAAAACCACCTGGTTTTGCAAGGGGGGTCACCTGGGTTTTTGGCCCGGTGCTCGGCGGCCATCTAGGGAAACCTACCAAACCCATACATTTCTGAAAACTAGACACCCGGGGGCTTCCAGGGAGGTATGGCTTGTGTGGATCCCCCAACGTTTCCTTACCCAGAATCCCCTGCAAGCCTCAATTTTAGCTGAAAAAAATCACTTTTTTCACACATTTTTGTGTGGGAAAGTTGTGGCATCACCGGGCTCACTCAAATTTCCCACCTCCCAGCGTTCCCCTGGGTCTCCCGGTAAAAATGATGCCTCACTTGTGTGGGAGGCCCAAGTTCCCGCGACAGGCAAGGGCCCAAAACGTAGTGAGGTGACTTCAAATTTGCCTATCTCAAAACCACGTGGTTTTGCAAGGGGTTTCACCTGGGTTTTTGGCCCGGTGCTCTGCGGCCATCTAGGGAAACCTACCAAACCCATACATTTCTGAAAACTAGACACCCGGGGGCTTCCAGGGAGGTATGGCTTGCGTGGATCCCCCAACGTTTCCTTACCCAGAATCCCCTGCAAACCTCAATTTTAGCTGAAAGAATCACTTTTTTCCACACATTTTTGTGTGGGAAAGTTGTGGCATCACCGGGCTCACTCAAATTTCCCACCTCCCAGCGTTCCCCTGGGTCTCCCGGTAAAAATGGTGCCTCACTTGTGTGGGAGGCCCAAGTACCCGCGACAGGCAAGGGCCCAAACATTTTTTTGGATAGGCAATGTTGATGTCGCATCACTACGTTTTTGGCCCTTGCCTGTCGCGGGTAATTGGGCTTCCCACACAAGTGAGGCACCATTTTTACCGGGCTAAACTACTCACCACCACCTACTCTGTACAGACACAGTATGGATCAACAATAACCCACTAAAAAAGAAAGAGAAAAGCAATTACACATAAGACTATGCAAAACACATTGCAAAGAATTTCATGCTCAAACCACTAACTAAATATGCTGCCATTATGACATCACTTACAAAAAAATTAATTCAGACATTACAATATTACTCATTTGGAGTAAATACAACAAAAAAAAAATTCTTACCAAAACAATGCAACTACACAAAACTGCAGAACAACCACTGTCGAAACTGGAATCAGGAATCAAAAGCTTTAGACTAGAATAAAAAGGAGAAAAAACTTTATTGTCACATATGCATATAATGCTCTAGACCATCACGTACTGTGCAAAATGTATTACTTGAACCTCCCACTTTCAAGAAGGAAAGATCGATGGCCCAATCCTTTACAAGCAACGCGGCGAGAATCTGGAACTCAGCCTCAGCTCCGGACCACCCCCTCCCTCTTCCCAGTCCTTCAAAACTGACCTCAAAGTTCTCCTCCTGCAAAGACACTTCCAAACTTAATTCACACCCTCTCTATTGTCTGAAGGAAGTCTTTACATTATAGGAAATTCTGTTCTCCATGCCCGTAGAAGTGCCTTCCCAGTGTGTTCCTGTGTTTTGAGTGTCTGCCATTTATTGCACTTTTATACCCCTACTTGTACTTTGTACTCTTTTGTAACTTGCACACATGACACTTTTCCTCTTGTAACGTATTGTTTGCTACCTCTTGTATTTTGTTTGCTTTTGATACATGCACAATTACCACCATTGCCTCATGTAACATAACGTTTGCTCTTGTTTTCAGAGTGTCTGCCATTTATTGCAGTATTTTACCTCATGTGACATCCATCAGAGAGCTGCGTGAATAATTACCTGGTAATCCCCTCAGCACAATGCAAACACCCACCCGAAATAGGTACCCAGTGAGGTCACACCGTTCGCATCGCCCTAACCTGCTCAAAGTTCATGTGACCTCAGTGACAGTCACAGCGACTGGATCACTGTTGCTCTAGGGTGTGCTGCTTCGTAGGCCTGCCCGCAAGACTGGAGATGAACTTCAGTATGGATTGTGGTGGACAGGCCTTCAAGGTTAACCCACAATTGACACCACTAGGGTACACCTGCTTGTGCTAAGACATCAAGGCTTCTAAGGTCTAGTGGGGCCTTCTACGGTCTAGCATGGGAATGTGCTCCCTCAGTACAGTGGTGTGGTGGACTGGTCATGAATGCGGAACCCGGTTCCCCAGTTCCAAATTCCACAGCTCTGGCCATAGTGCCACATCCCCACTGAACACCATACTTGCCCACTGAGAGAAACTCGCACTGCCTTCAGCTATAACCTAATTGTGCCCGCTATAAACACTTGGATGTGGCTCAATTCAAATTATGCACTTGATAAGAGTAATATGCTGCCTAAAAAAAAAAAAAAAAAGCAACCACTCATAGGGAATGCAAAGCATGTGAAATGTAAGCAGAAACAACATGGTTACCTAAACGATCTCTCACTAACTATTCAGAAATCAGCGAGTGGTTTCACCTGAAAAGTTATGGACATGACTAGAGGGCCCTGAAGGGAACCGTTTCACTGTCCATTGCTTACATCCTTACAAAACGTAAGCAGTGTGGTATAAAAAGACCACATCCATAAACACAGAGCCATGGTACACATTGTGTTTTCCAATCCACCCATCAACCAGGTATTGCAGTACCTCCAGGAATGGTACACTCTCCCAACCTGGAAACAACAATGCTCTTCAAAGAAAGACGAGAAAATGAAAGTAGCACTTCACTGGCAAACTCTGTAAAGTGATGCTGGTGTATTTGGATGTAAAAAAAAACCAATCTGGCCACTTTGCAACCCCTACGTCTTGCTATTAGTTAGGTATTTAATTCTCATATAAGAAATTCTATTTCTCTACATGCTGCTGCACTTTGGATTTGAAAAATTAAAAAGAAGGGCATTTCTCTGCATTTTTGGATCCATTTCACAGGGAAACAACTAGAAAGACGAGCGTTTTTCAAATTTGGATCCATTTCACAGGGAAGCAACAACAGGCACACACGAACGAAGCCGAGCCTCGTGGCATGCCTGGGAATACCAAAGTGCCCCCACCCTAACCCAAACCCACCGATTCAAAAATCATGCTGCTGCACTTTGGATTTGAAAAATTAAAAAGAAGGGCATTTCTCTGCATTTTTGGATCCATTTCACAGGGAAGCAACTAGAAAGACGAGCGTTTTTCAAATTTGGATCCATTTCACAGGGAAGCAACAACAGGCACACACGAGCGAAGCCGAGCCTCGTGGCATGCCTGGGCATACCAAAGTGCCCCCACCCTAACCCAAACCCACTGATGCAAAAAAAACCCTCTGAAGCCCTAAAACTCACCTTTACTCTCCGACGCGCAGGAAGCAAATGGCTTCCTGCGCCTCGGAGAGCAAAGGGAAAACCTCCAATGACGTCAGCGCGGCTCGCGCGCTGACGTCATTGATGATGCGGGGGGGGCGGGGGGAGGCAGGGGAAGGTCTTCCCCTGCCTTTCCAGTAAAAAAAAAAAAATCGACCACTCATGGGGGGAGCGCCAGCGCTTCCCCCGTGGGTGGGTGCCATGACGAGCTGGACTCGTCATGGGCACAGCGCGACTGTGCTCCATGACGAGTCCAGCTCGTCATGGGCACAGAAGGGGTTAACTAGTACTAAGTCTTCCTAGTCGTTGTGTTTCCCAGAGTGGGGTTAGTTGGGTTATGACACCATCCCATCCTAGTTTTTTGATTGCTATTTGCCAAATTTGGACTGTGTGTGCCGTGGGTCCAGTCAGTGGTGTAGTCCGCTTTTTGGTGTATAGTGCCCACATTACTCCTCCTTCCCCCAACCCATGTCTGTCTGATCTAAAGACGGGGTCTGTTTGTGGGGCGTGAATCCATTGATTAAGTACCATAAACTGGAATGCCCAATAATATAGTTGTATGTTTGGAAGTGCTATTCCACCATCGTGCCAGCTCTTTACCAATTTATTCATGGCGATACGGGCCATTTTTTTTCCCCAGAGTAAATTGGACAATTCCGCCATTATTGCTTTGAAGTAGCTTGGTGGAACAAGGAACGGGGTATTCTGCAGGCCATAGAGAAACGTGGGAAGCGCCATCATCTTGAAAAGTGCAGCTTTCCCAAGCAGTGTTAATGGCAGGGACTGCCAATGTTTTGCGTCTCGTTGAAGCCTTTTCAAAGGTGGCATGAGTTTTTTTCTATAAATTACTCTGGTAGCGGTGTGATGTGGATTCCCAAGTATCAACAGGTGGGTGTTTGTTTAAAAATGGAAGGTTGCATATGGGTGGAATAACTGTTATTGAAAAGGAAGTGGGGACAAAAGTGCGAATCTGGTTTGACAGGTACGTGAATGTGGGAGGAATTTGGGAGTTTGTAGTTAAAAGTGAGCAGTTTTGAAAGATTCGAGTGAGTGTGGTGTGAGCAGTGTAGATAAGTTTACGTTTGGAGAAGTGAGGTGAAAGTGTGGAGGTGATTTGGATAGAGTGCAGCGTTGAAAGATGTGGTGGGTGTTGAGTGGGTGTGTGGATAGCGGGTGGAGTACGAGAGTGGGGAGCATGTGGAAGGTTGAAAGGTAGAGGTGTAAGAGCTTCAAGTTGAACATGGGTTGAATTAAAACAGGTGGGGAGTTGGAATGGATTAATTATCACTGGGTTGAGTAGGTATGGGATTAAATGAGTTGGTCACTCAGGGACTTTTTTGGTTTAGTTAACTGTATGAATGTCAATAGATTGTTTATGAAGGCTTTAGTTTTGGTATATGCTTGGCATTTAATTAAACAATATGGATTATTTTAACTGCTAAATGAAGTACAACGTAGTAATGGTGACTTTTCGATACTTACAGTTACCCCTGAAGAAGAGCTTGTGTAGCTCGAAATGCATTGGGTATAAATAAAGAACACTGCCGTGGATGAAATCATGCGTTTCTATTGTGTTTTTGACAGAGGTCCGGATGGGCACATCTTGAACATGTGAAGCTTTGAAATAGCATTACACCTGACGTGGATTAAATGAAACATAAGCATATTCACCTGGAGCACAATACATAGAAAAAGGATTAAAATGAGTAAAACATTTGGAACATTCTTGTAATTCTACAATCCAGCTGTGCGACTGGGTTTGGGGTGAAATGTCGCCCCACACAGCAAGGTCATATCAGGGTGCCACCGGGGCAAGGCACCGGCCTAGTAAGCAGGCACCATTTGATGATTTTGGACAAAGATGGATATATTGCATTAAGATTGGTGTTCATCCCATCACCTTCCATTGAACATTGTGTATCTTTGTAAGCAGCAGCCATTCCTACATTCAGGAGGCTGTCACACAGCTTTACCTGGTGTGCCACTGCTACAACAAGCTGTGGAGGAGTAGGTACAATAACAAGCTGTGGTAGGCACAGCCGGAACAATACTTATACAAGGCCAGGAACATTGAGATAAGTAGATGCAGGAAAAGACATGGTCCCTGACCGAGACAGGCAAACGCAGCAGGGGGAACAGGAAAGCAGGCACAGCTAGGGATAAGCATAATAGCACACACGGCAGCAGGCATATGTAGGAAGAGAAACCAGAAAACGGACTGGACTCACCCATCTCTGCCTGTGCAGGGGAGCCCTCATGCCCGTGCCGCCATTTTGGATCTTGGTCGGCCGGAGTCAGCACTCATCAGCAGCAACCGGAACGGCGTCTCCTGGGAGACAGCACAGAGCAAGGGTGGCCAGGCCCATGAGATGAGAGGCAGCAGAGGGACGTGAGGGGTCATGAACCTCTAGGGTGGCTTTGTTAGAGCCTCCAAGGCCTGCTGCAAGTCCAGATCGATGTTCTCTGGCTGTTGGTCCGGGGCAGGGCTGGGAGCCTGGAGAGGTGGAGGTACTCCTGCCAGCCGCCTGAGGGTGTGTTTCCTTCTGCCCTCTCCCACACCCCTGGTGCTGTTAGTTGTCTCTTGGTGTGCCCCCTCCATCCATCACCCCCCATCCATCGCACCAGAATTCTGTACTGGCCTGGACACCACTCCAGGGGGGCAATCCCTCACAGCCCCCGGCCTCAAGACCGAGGTTCCTAAAAGTACAACTAGTTAGTTTGTTACCCGATATGTACAGATCAAGCCAGATCAATGGCTAAGTGCCATAAATAGGATTTGTCTGGAGTACAGTACACCAATAAATGCAATCAGGGCTTTGCATTTAAATGGACTCTGAACTCCACCCCCTCATGGAACTCTGTGGAATTTTGCTGAGTTTTTCGAGAACTCTGTGGAATTCCACGGAGCGAAACTCCACGAGCTCTGCTCAGCCCTAGTTCTGATATGTGAGGAGAATATTGACTCCAATGTAATCTTACTCGATTTCTATAATAACTTTTTTGATAGGGATATGTCACTAGTGGTTGACACCTTGGAACAGGCAATTGGTGAAATCATTACACAACATCCCAAAGCCCTACACATTATCTGGATGGGGAACTTTAACGCCAAATGCTTTCAAAACATGGGGAGATCTGTCTGTGGAATAACAGACTGAGTTGGCAACAATATGATCCACTTTGAACAAGATACCTATGCTAAGGCCTTGAATAGGCTTTAGGTGATGTGGAATCTGACAATATTAAATAGTATAAATTCCCTTACTGGTACCTTGGAGGCGATATTGTAGTTTTCTGACCAGGGGTCGACCCTAAATTATATAATTGTCTCAAACACCCTTAGTGGGAGAAGGACAAACATGCAGACCAAATTCCTGGTGCTCAGCGATCATGCTGCCCTTGACAGTGATTTTAAATGGGAAGGTAGAACGAAGACTTGTCCATACATAGCCCCAAAACATCTTTTAGCTAGGTAAAATGGCTACATTCTAAAATGGGACAAAGTGGATAAAGAGAATTTATCTCCCTATAGAATTACAACATAAATAGGTAGAATTAATGGCATGTTTAGACCCATGTCTGGACCCTCATTAGGTTAAAGCTCACTTTGTCTCATTATTAAATGAAATTATACATTATTTGACAAGGCCTTTCCATTTAAAACACCTCCCCCTGATCGTTGGATTGCTATCCTATGTACTAAAGCTTTATTCAATCTGCGCAAAGCTTTACACATTGGACCTAGAGATCTCCGTCTGATCCAGAGTCTAAGGGCTAAATATAAGGTGGTCAGAGAGAGCAGACCTCAAACTTTAAGAGAGGAAGCTTGGGCATAGCTGAGGAGAGCTAATGAGACAAAAGATAGTAGAGGCTCCTGGAAAATGGTAAACGCTCCCTTTCTCCAGAATGTTTTAGGCCCGTCTGTTGAGTCAACAAACTGAGGAAATGTGTTGGGGCACACATTTTCGAAATATTTTCCAGAGCTCCCTGAAGACTGCAAGCCCTAATAGTTCTCCAATGGATAAAGGAAAGGATATATTTTTAAAGTTTGAGCCGGATGAGATCTCTCAGGGATTGCTACAAATTAGTTCCTTAAACGCCCCTGGTCCTGACAGGTTCCCGCCCACACCTGCTTGAACCCTCATGATCTATGGGTTCCTCTTCTGACTAATGTGTTTCACACAATCGCCAAAGTGGGTCCCCCGCTTATGGAAACATCTATAAAAAGGGAGATAAGGGAGACCCCAAAAACTATAGGCTGATATCGGTGACCGATAGCACAGTCAAATTGATGGGTTGCTTAATTTTAAATAGATTGGAGGAATGGGTTGAGGAGAAACAAGGTATTTCTATGGTTCAATATGGGTTCAGAAAAAGGTAAAGTGACCAATGCCTTAATCTAAGCATAATGGTTGCTAAGTACACAATTGCGAAAAAGGCCAGTTACATATGTGGCGTTCATGGACCTATCAGCAGCATTTAACTGCGTGTAGTAGATACAACAATTATCAATTTCAGAAGGCAGCTCTATGTAGGGGCCACAACCAGTGTCAGGTTTGGCAAAGACGGGGAATGCACAAAGCCCTATGGTATTAAACGTGGAGTGAGACAAGGATGGGTTTTCTCTCCATTCCTGTTTTCCCTGTATTCTAATAGGGTGGAGAATACCTTAGAACAATGTACTAGGGATGTTCTGTGTATTGAAGGTGCTCATCTCCCCATTCTCCTCTACTCAGACAATGCAGTGCTCATGGTGTGCACTCCTTGAGCACTGCATAGTCTCATAGAGGGATATACCAGTTTTATGACCTATCTTGTTTTGTGTGCTAATGAGTCTAAATCAAAAGAAAAGTTTTATTGAAAACATAGAGGTGTCAATATACAATACATATATGTGTTCAACAATCAATACATCATACACTCAGTCAATAAGTAATACATGAGAAAGTGTTATATAATAAAACAAAAAGGATCAAAATGGAATAAACAACAGATAAAGTAGAAAAAATGGGAATGTCTGGAGGACTCATGGGGGTTTAAGCACTTCTTGTTGGGCAGGAGATAATGAAGAAGATCGTTTAGCACAAGTATCAAAAAACATTGTTACAGGTGACCATAATAGAAGACGTTTTGTGGACAAATGCGTGGGATAGATAAGGAAAGTATCCAATCTATTATTATGACAAATATCGTACCACCATGCTTTGTAAGAAATTTTTGAGAAATCCTTCCAATTCCGTGTTATCTGTTGAAAAGCAGCCGCCAATAACAGGTCAATAATTCGAACATTGGGTGAATGCTCAAGCCATATCGGTGACATACTTCCTAAAAAGATGTTAATGATAGAGAAGGGAACATTAGTACTGAAAATGGAATTGATTTGAGACCACACACGCTTCCAAAATTCATGCACTAATGGGCAAGAAAGTAACAAGTGGAGTAAATCAGCATTTGGAGAATGGCAAGTCCAACAAGTATCGGGTACACAGGCGAATCTTTTATTCAAGGTAGTTGGGGTCAATAAAAGCCTATTATAAATATAGAATAATGTTTGCGTTAGACTAGCTGCTCGTGTAGATTTATGGATCTTGATCCATAAATTACTCCACATAGAAAGAGACCAGGATGTGTTAAAATCTTTTTCCCAGGCTAGCTCTGTCTTTGATTTTAGCCTATTTTTGTCAGGAGACTGGAGGAAAGTATATATTTTGGACGCCTTATGTAAGGTGTGAAGTAAAGAAGAGAAATCTGTAGGAAAAGTACAGTTGTGGGCTGTAGAAGAGGTATTAATTAAATGGGTACAAGTGTCAAGAACAGTGTTTCTAAGAATGTGATATTTAGGTAAAAATGAATTAGGACATGCTGAAAACCGAATATCAGTTGAACGATAGGGAATACTTTCGGTACGCTCAGGTTCATCACGCTTTGTGTTCCGTATTCCCGGACGTTGCGGCTATTCCGGAGTCCTCCCCGTTGGAAGATAGAGTATTGGACGGCTATGTGCCGGATAGCACCATTTCGCTGATTTATAAGAAGCTTATCAATGATCGAATGGGTTTGCTGACCTCATTGCGAGAGACATGGACTGCCGACGGCTTGGAACTTGACGACGAGGATTGGGTGTCAGCGGTGGCCTCCCCGAAAGAGGTGGCTATCCCGGCCCGCTTGCGTTTCGTCCAGCTTAAGATACTTCATAGAGTGTACGTCATGGGGCCTGGTTTGATGCGTATGGGGTATTCGGTGGATGGTCTGTGTAAGCGAGGCTGTGGACTACTGGGGACTTTCCTCCATATCCTGTGGGAGTGTCCAGAAGTGACTCGGTTTTGGTGTAGAGTGCATGCGGTGTTAGAAGAAGTCACGCATGTTGCCTTGTTGCCGGAGGCACGGAGATGTTTGCTGAATGTCTGGGAGCCGACTGATTACAATGTGATGCAGACGCAGTGGGTGACTCTGGGCTATATGGTAGCGAAGCGTGACATTGCACAACTGTGGGGCTCCCAGAGGCCACCAACGGTCTCAGCGTGGAAGGAACACATGGACTGGTGTATGTTCAGAGAGAAAACGGTGTATGTGGCGAGAGGCAAGCCTGGGAAGTGGATTAAGGTGTGGGGTCCCTGGAACTCCTATCGTGGGGGTAGTTGCGCCCCGCCCCAGACGCGAGAGATGGATGCTGCTCTGTCTCCCTAGCCCGCGCACTCCTCTATGCTCCTGCGACATGTGCATTTGGTTTCTTCTGCCTGCCCCCCCCCTCTTTCTCCCTGGGTTTGTTTACCCCTTCGATACGGGGAGCACATGTTACTACTATTGACCTCCTCTGCCTTGTGTGTGTGATGTTTTTCGTTTTCTTTAAAAATATGAAACCTTTCTTTGTTTGCCTATGGACTGCGGCTGCGGCTGGCTGAGTTGATTAGCACTCCAGTAGCTCTCTTATTGCTTCACCGATGTGGCTGTTAAGATGTGTCTATGCTTATAGTGTGCATTAGTGGCCGGCCTGTTGGTTGTAGGCCCATACTTGTATGTCTCTGAAACTGTAATAAAGGTTTTAAAAAAAAAACAAGCAAAAAAAAAAAAATGAATTTGGTAAATCATATAATTGCTTGAGCAATACAAAGGGAATGAACTCCGAATTGGTAAATAGTTGATGAATCCAAACTAAGCCTTTTAGTCTCCAAGTCTTCCAGTAAAAGGGCCTGTTGCGTATTAATAGGGTTTTGTTGTACCAAATAGGTGAAGCGAGGAAGGAGTCTAGAGTGCTATGGGTCGGAGGGTAGAGTGAGTCCAGAAGTTTAGAAGTGAGTTTAAGTATGGGAGTAGAAAGAGTTTGAGGTTTGCGGGAAAAGGATAAGTATTCTTGAAAAGAGAATGGAGATAAAAATGAGTTTTCAACCAGCGTCCATAAAGGACAATTATCTGTGGAGTCCAATATCCAGAATGAGGCTCGACGCAATAAAAAGGCATTTTGATAAACAATAAAGTTGGGAAAATTAACTCCCCCTTCGGCCTTAGGACGGATTAATCTGGACACAGACATGCGGGGTTTATTCTTATTCCATGGAAAGGATAGAATTAATAGATTTAAAAAATGTTGTTGAGATAAGAACCAGTATGTTGGAGATGGTGTATAACACTATGGGGGAAAGCATAATCTTTATAGTGTCGAGGCGACCCCACCAAGATAAATAAAGAGGATGCCATTTAGTAGTAAGCTCCGAGATTTTCTGAATACAGGTATTCAGACATAATGCTACCATACCTGGGATCGTAGGCGCGAATTGTAATCCTAAATATTTAATATGGTTGGATTTCCATGTGAAATTAGTTGATGTAAAGTCTGCTTTAAAAGTGTATTTAGTCAAGGGAAGAATTTCGCATTATCATTATTTAATTTATATCCAGAAATAAGGGAGAAGGAGCGTACTTCTGTTAAAAACGCAGGAACAGATTCATTAGGGTTTGAAATAAAAAGCAAAATGTCATCGGCATAAGACGCAAGTTTAATATGAGTTGTGAGCATCTCGAAACCATGTATAAGCACATTTTGACGGATTTTGGAAATGAAAGACTCAAGGGCTAGGTTGAAAAGAAAAGGAGAAAGAGGGCATCCTTGCTGTACACCTCGACCGAGATCAAAAAATGAGGCGATTAACCCATTAGTGCCCACCGCGGCGCGTGGATTTGAATATAATAGGGAAATTAGGGATGTAAATTTAGGACCAAAGCCAAACCATTTAAGGGTGTAAAATAGATAACGCCACTCAACTCTATCGAAAGCCTTTTCGGCATCTAAGGCTATTGCTGCAAGAGGATGTTTCAAATGTGAAGCTTTAGAAAGAATATAAAAAAATAATCGTGTATTGTCTGTAATGACGCGTCCTTTAACAAAACCAGATTGTTCTTTGCCTAAAATATGTGGTAGGTAAGATTCCAAACGGAGGGCTAATGCTTTAGAAATTTTTTTGTAGTCTATGTTTACGAGAGAAATAGGTCTATAATTTTTACAATGCTTGGGATCCTTACCTTCTTTGGGTGTGAGGCATATGTGTGCTTCTGAAAAAGAACCAACTGATTTTTCCAGAAGACAAAACGAATCAATCAAAAGTAACAGCTTGGGCAACAAAAGTTTGGAGAAATAAAGAAAAAATTCAACCGTAAAACCGTCCGGTCCAGGTGCTTTTTCTTTTTTGAGGTGTTTAAGCGCATCGAGCAATTCTTGGTGTGAGATATCAGATTCTAGTGATGATAGGTCAGGAGAGAAGTGCTTAGATTTTTGTATAGTAGATAAGAAATTGGATAGCATGAGGTCCGTAGGATTTGTTTCGGAGGAGTATATTAATTTGTAAAAAGAAGGGAAAGCATTTAAAATACCTTCATCTTTAAATTGTAAAACTGAATGATCATCATAAATAGAGTCAATGTTCAACTTGTTGTTTCTAGTTTTTCAAATAATTAGCTAGAATTTTCCCTGCTTTGTTCTTACCCCCATAGAATTTTGCACCAGACTTTAATAAATATAATGAAGCATTGTCAGTTGATTCTTTGTTAAACTGTAATTTTGCTTTTATGAGATTATTCAAAACATCTTTCGAATTAGAGGTATAAAAAGAATGTTCCAGTCTCTTTATATCAAGGAGGAGAGCTTGAGTCCGTTTGCGTGCCATAGTGCGTTTTCTAGCAACATAATTTATTATAAAGTCTCTTGCTGAGGCCTTAATGGCGTCCCAAATAGTTGAGATGGGAAGGGAATCAGTTTGCTTAATTGAGAAGTATTCATTAAAGAAGGTAGCAAATGAGGCAGGAAATATCGGGTCCAATAAGAGAGCGTTATTAAAACGCCATCTCTTGGAAACATTAGCCTTGGGTATGATATCAAGACAAATTGAAACAGGGGCATGGTCAGATAATAATATAGGTCCTATTTCTGCACTCCTTAATGCTTGGGACATATTATGTGAGACAAAAAAGTAATCAATTCGTGATTTTGAATGATGAACCGGGGAATGAAAGGTATACTCTCTAGTGATTGGATTGCATAGTCTCCATGCATCCAATAAACTGTGATGGTTAATAGTATGGACGAAGGATTTGTGTGATTTATTAGGGATAAATGAAGCTTTAGAATTGCGATCTATAAAGGGATCAAATACTTGCAATCTCCCGCTAATATAAAATTATCCTCCTTACAAAGAGTAATCTGCTGTGTTAGTGCAGACCAAAAGGAGGAGTCAGCACCAGTAGGGGCATAGACATTAAATAAAGAAACCGGAACATCCTTCAGCAATAGCTTGACACTAAGCCAACGGCCTTCGGTGTCAGACTCCTGCGAGATAAGTTTAACAAGGAGCGGTTTTACGGACAAGTATCATGACACCATTACGTTTGCCATCACCAATAGGAAAGAAAACATCCCCTACCCATTTCTTTTTCATTTTCAACGATTCCAGCTCTGTAAGGTGCGTTTCCTGGAGAAATACCAGGTCGGCATTCAAATTTGCTAAATGGGTCAGGATCTTTTGCCTCTTAATAGGAGAATTGAGTCCCCTAACATTCCAAGATACTAATTTCAATGACATAATATCTTAGAAAAAATAATGAATGCAACAAATGCAAGCCAATAACCCAACTCACTTGAACGTAAATTAAAAATAAAGAAGCAAGAATATATCCTATGATGCATTACAGTAAATAATATATAATGTGATAAAGATTCGAAAGAAAAAAGGAGAAACAAGTGTACCTGATGCATCAACAGGAAAAAATAAAGGAGTAGTGAAATAAATACGTAGATAGGAAAATTATTAAAAAGGATGCTAAGAAGAAGTAAGCGAATAGAGACAGGAGTAAGGAACAATGAGAATTGAGATGCGACAACATCAATAATAGGAAAGACCGAAAAAAGAGACTGAGTGTAATGAAAAAAGACAAAGGGATTAAAAGGAGTAAAGACACCTAAAAGGAGATAAAGGAGATTGTTTGGAGAGGAGAAGCAAGAGGATTCATGGAGGACAGATAAAAAGAAAAAAGAAATACAGAGAAACAACATACCTACAAGGGGGAGATTCAGGAATACACGAGGATGGGGGATGGAACCACATGGAGTAGGCGACACATCCAGGATCAACCGAATGGAGAATCAGGAAGAAACCATGTTACAAGGGTATGGAATCTGTGGAGACGAGACAAATGACAACAAACTAGAATAAATATTAAAGCATACAGGAAAACGTGAGAGCAAAGGGATACCATTAAACCAAATAAAATCAAGCGAACTTCTGTGATAACAATAAGCTTAACAACAGTCTATGGAGACAAGTCTTGAGTATAAGGAAACTATGAAGAGAAGAGTAGAAGCCTGAGGCAACCTGTGAGGGAACAGAAGAAAACAAACACAATTAATTAAGCATTAAAATGACGACAAAGGTCCTGACGAATCCATAACATCTGTTTTGCATGAATTAATGAAGCTTTGGAGACGTATCGGGTCTTCATATGTTGTCGTTCTGTTGTTATACGTGACCTTGAATAGACATGGATGAAATAAGCCATATCGGGCTCCCAGAGAACGTAGGTCAGGTCTCATATTGAGGAACGCCTTACGTCTATTAGCGGTAGCCTTGGCGTAATCCTGTGCAAAGAAGATAGACGAACCTGACCAAGTAATTTTCGGAGATGCTCTGACTGCTGATAAAAATTTCAACAAGTCTGTATATTCCAAAAAATATAAGATGACTCCTCTTGGTCTTTGTGATGGTGAAGCAATAGATGAGGGACGTCCCAATCTGTGAGCGTGTTGAATGTTGAGGATAGTTCCTTCAGGCATGTGAAGGAATTTGGGAAGAACAGATTTAAAGAAAGTCAATGGGTCAGATCCCTCAAGTCCTTCTCCCAGTCCGTAAATTTGTAGGTTATTCCGTCTATTGCGGTTTTCCAACTCCTCAAGCTGTTTCTGAAGCGTAGAGACTTGTGAGTGTAACTGAGAAACCTGAACACATGTTTCTTGAAAGGAAGAAACGGAGTTCTCGACTGCAGAAACTCTCGTATCCAATTGAGAACAATTGTCTGTTAAGACTTGCAATTTGGAATTCGTCTCTTCCATAAAGGGTCGGAGAGCTCTAATCTCTTCGAGTAACATTTCGATCGATACCTGCGAAGCTGACTTGGCTGGTGAGGGAGGATCTTTCTTGAGACATTTAGTTATTGATTTCCCAGAATTCCCAGAAGAGGGATCCATTGTCGCTTCTAAGCTATGAGGAGTGGACCGTAAAGAAATGTCGAACTTAGAAAATTCAGAAAAAAGTTTTGAATTCTTTATAAAAGTAACTTGAAAGCTTTAAGTCTGCCCATAAAGCGTTGTTTAAGCCTTCAATCCTGACGTATATAAAAAAAGAAATTACCAATGGGGCAAAGATCATTTGTAGCTGCTTTATTGAGCGTTATACTACCAATATAGACCTAGTGTTCCTCAGAAAAAGCTGTGAATGAGCAATCCTCACACAGCTCAGTTAAATTCAATAAGTGAGGAACACAGGCGCAGGAAGTCTGTAGGAATTGCAGGTAAAACACAAAATGGCTGTCAAATTCATACCTCACAGGACCCTCATTAAAGTATATAGCAGTGGAAGCGCAGCATTGTCAGCGAAGTTCCTGATATTTAAACAAAAATTGTTCCTCACAAAAACTGCTGGATGCAGAAAGAACAAAATAAAGGGGAGCCGCAACTTCATTCCTTTGAAAAACTCAATTGCAGTAAAAATAGAAAAACAATATGACGGCCGCGATACTACGTGACCGCAAAAACAGAAATGCAGGAAGGAAAAAAAAAAACCACTTGCCATTGACAGAAGGGGGCTCCGAGGGTCACATTGCGCTGGGGGAGTATTCCGCCATCTGTGTCCGCCGACAGCGCCTCTTCGCGCCGGTTAAAATACGTGAAACTTCAGGAGACACCGGGCGCTTCACCCGTGCGCTGCCATCTCGCTCGAGCACCAAGCCACGCCCCCCTAAATCATATTTTCTAATCACAGGCTCATTACCAAAGAAGTGTTCAGTCTTTTATCTTGCCCCGCGTAGATTGGAGATGGTTGACTCTTATATATATGTTGGGATCTTATTTGACAGGAATCTCTCATGGAAGGATATGGTGAACAATAGAGCCCTCCACTTGGAGATAGATGTTGCTGATGTTTATAAATTTTCAAAGAAGGTGGGGAATAAACCTATGCATGAAATGTTACATATTTATTCTTCAAAAGCAAAGGCGGAAGCCACTTACGGGGCAACAGTGGGGCATAGCAAATATAGATCCATTACAACATATTGAAAATGCTCTTGCTAAAAGGCTGCTCTCTTTGCCTCGAAGCTGCTCAAATTACATATCCATTAATGAGTTAGGATTCCCATATAGTAGTGACACAGTCAGATTGCCCCCTCTGATACTGTGGCATTCTATTTGGAAGAGAGAGAGCCAATAGCTCTTATTCTAGCAAGATTACGGGATTGCTTGAAACTGGATCATACCAAAGAGATTACCTGGGTGAGATATGTAGGTTCCACTTTGGCAAGAGTGGGCCTGTGTGAGTTATTTGATTCTCCATCAGCTAGTTCTACCTTCCCTAAAGCCAAATTGAAGCAGATATTTTTAGAACATGCAGCTGGTATTAGATGGGAGACAAACAAAAACGAATCTAGTGGTGGTGTTTTTGAACAGACAGCCCATCACATACCGTTCTTTTCTTTATTTTATTAGCAACAAAGAAAAACAATATAGGCACCTTATGTGATTACTACTTATTTTAGACAATATAGGCAAGCGCTGAACCACTTTCAACGGCTTGAAAACCCTTTAGTCCTCTTGGTTTTGCCCACTTACCTGTGGGCTATTGCAAAATGTTGGAAAGTACTTTTAGATTCCTGAAAGAAGGATGCACTGATAAGGGTTAAAGGGAGTGGCGTCCATCTTATTGGGTATTGATGTTAATCACTGAATGTCATATTAATTTGATAGGGGGTGTAATTAAGTATCAATGAACTTTGTAGCCATGAGTAACGAACATTTGGCTTATATAATCTATTTTATATGCTTTTATAGTAATGCTTTTAGATAATCTAATGATGAATTGTATTTATTGTTTGTGTTGGATACTCTGTTATGCAAAGAAATATTGCCAAAAAAGTTCTTTGACTGACGTATAGATTCAGTCACTCACCAGAAACTATTAATACATGCAGCAGACTCAAATATAGTTGCAGTCACACCTATGTAGCTCTGTATTGCCTATCACGGGCACTGACGTATTTCTGAAGCCACTTGTAGACAGCCATAGAGGTATTATTGCAGGTAGTTACATATCAGTACATTTACTTAAACATCTCAATGCACCGATAGAGGTGTACTTCGACACTCTGAGATATGTAGGCAAGTACTGACAAAACTTTCTCAACCATGTACAGAAATAGTCCTTCAAACATGGATGATGGCTACTAGTGCAGACCCTATCAGTGCTCTTTTACTGAAAGCTTCACCTGGCATGTTATTTGTCTTTCTCAAGTGTCAAATCCACTCAACAACTCTTGCAATGATAGAGGAGACCTTCTACACTCTCTCATATATGTTGGCAAGTACTGACACAATCTTCTCAACCTTGCAGAGAAATTGTAGACCCTGTCTGTGCACTGTCACTGAGAGCTTCATTTGGCATGTAATCTGTGTTTCTGAAGTGTCAAACTCACCTTTTAGTACACATAACACACGTCTAAGATATGCTGTAGGTATGCCTTAGAGGATGCTGGTTTGTGCTTAAGACATTGACAGCTGTCCTTTTGAGTTGAATAAGCTACTTGTGCACTCACAGGCCTCTATGCCAAGTACTACATAGAGTATGCCATCCCTAAAACAATCAACATAGATGTTCACAAAAGTATAGAGCCTCTCTTTCAGTTACAGAGACAGCTACAGAAACACTTATACATTTAGTCACTTACTAGAAACTATTTTTGCCTGCAGCAGACTCAAAGGTAGTTGATGTCCCACGTTCATGGCTCTCTATATTCCACCAGAGGCACATAAGTATTTGTGCAGCCACTTACATATACATTTAGACAACCACAAAGCTACTACAACACACAATCACATACCAGCCCATTTATTTAAACATCTTATGGCACTCATACAGGTATACTGCTGAACTCACATATGAACAAAAGTACTGACACAACCTTGCCAACCTTCAAACATGGGTGATGGCTACTAGTGCAGACCCTGTCTGTGCACTCTCACTGCAAGCTTCAGTTGGCATGTTGTAGGTCTATCTGAAATGTCAAACCCACGTTTTAGTGCACTTAACACACTTCTAAGAAATGCAGTAGGTATGCCATAAAGGATGATGTTTTGTGCTTAAGACATTGACATATATCCTTTTGAGTTTAATAAGCTACTTGTGCAGTTGCTGGCCTCTATGCCAAGTTATACATAGAGTATGCCATCCCTAAAACAATTGACATAGATATTCACAAAAACATAGAGCCTCTCTTTCAGTTACAGATACAGCTACAGAAGCACTTATACTTTCAGTCACTCACCAGAAAATCTTTATGCATGCAGCACACTCAAAGGTAGATGCAGTGATGCCTACATAGCTCTCTAGTGCCTAACATAGGCACTGAATTATTTGTGCAGGCACTTATATACACATTTAGGCAGCCATAGAGGTATTATAGCAGGTAGTTAAATACCAGCACCTTTCACTTAAACATCTCATGGCACTGATAGAGGTGTACTTCTACACTCTCTGAGATATGCAGGCAAGTACTGACACAATCTTCTCAACCATGTACAGAAATAGTCCTCCAAACATGGGTGATGGATACTAGTGCAGACCCTGTCAAAGCTCTTTCACTGGAAGCTTCACTTGGCATGTTATCGGTCTTTCTTAAGTGTCAATCCATTCAAAGTCTCATGCACCCAATCACTGACGCACTCAGACACTTATGAACCTACTCAAACAGTCAGAGACACACTCAGACCCACTTACACACCCAGTGAGACATGTATGCAGGTAGTCCCAGACCCACTCAGACACACACACAGTCACACACACACTGAGGCACTCTTGCACTCATCCACAGTCATTTTTAAAGGTTATAGGTTACAGGTAGGAAATAGAATTTTAAAAAACCTTAGAAAGTCACTGAAAAAAACAAAGGTTACAGGGACTTTATAGTCAGGAAATAGAATTAAAAAAAGTTTAATAATTCACTTAAAAAAACAAAGATTACAGGTATGTTATAGTTAGGAAACAGAATAAAAAATCCTTAGAAATTCACTGAAAAAAAGGTTACAGGGACGTTATATTTAGGCTCACATTTCACTCGTACAGTGATGTCACTGACCATTTCACGAGTGAAGTAATATGTGAGGTCATAAGCAGTGCATTTGCGGGGCGTAAGTTATAGTTAGCTCAGGTAATAATAACTACTGAATTTCACTGGTTTTGTAAGAGTGAAATCTTAGCCTAACTAAAATGTCCCTATTACCTCATACAAAACCAGTGAAATTGAGCCGCTATAGTTTCCTGAGCAGCACCCTCATTCTTCAAACATAAAGCCCTGTGGAGATGGTTGTCCCCAGGGCTGGGACGGGTCCAAGAGGCCTCCCCCCACTGATAATTAAATAGGCCCTGGGGAAGTGGTGGTCCCCGGGACAGCAGGGAAGGCCATACTGGTCTCTCCTGCATTTTTTCTTAAACAAGCCCTGTGGTGTCCCTAGGGCATCAATGAGCCCAGGGGGCGTGTGCCATCCTCTTCCTTTATTAAACTTGCCCCGGGACCTGGCCCACCCGTAGGGCAATTAGAAACGAAAAAAAGTTTGCCCAGATCCGCAGATCCTGTCAAAAATGTTTTTTTTAAATGCTTTTTGTGGCCCTGGGACATCCCTGTGTGAACCCCTCAAGAGGCCAAGGGGGTCAGGGTATTCCTACCCTGTCCCGTTATTGTTCTTTTTAAATGTGTTTTTTTCTGGCACTCTGCTAAAGGAGAGTCTTAAGATGGCTGGCAACACTTCCTGGTTTGAAGAGTTGGCAGCCAATCAGATCTCAGCACGAGATCGGAAGGGGTCGCAGAGCCTTCGTGTACCTATATATACAAATTTGTATTTTCTTTAATATTTCCAAAACTACCAAACAGAAGTCGCTTCCTGGATTAACAGCTACCTTTCTGCCAAATTTAGTGTAATTCCGTTCAGCAGTTCACGCTGTAGCTGTGTCTAAAGTTCCTATGGAAATAAACATGGGGAAAACGAGTTTTAGGACCCCCTTTTTCTCGGCTCCCACTTGACGGATCATCCCGAAATGTTCAAGTCAACAGCTGAAGTTAGTAGCAAACTAGTTTTGAAAATTTCGTGAGGATTCGACAAATGACACCAAAGTTATTGGCAAATAAAAAAACGCTCTTCCTATGAAACCACATCCTAGCTAACATATATATATATATATTCACTGAAAAAACCATAGGTTTCACACATGTTATAGTTAGCGGAAATTTTACTGATAAAAAACCAATGAAATTGCCCCGTTATAGTTAGTGCTGGCAACTATAACTCACGCGACCGCAATCCTCTGCTGATGCTAATACTGTATTTAGACACTTATTTGCCCATGTCTTCTTCCATACATTTTTAGCTATACATATATTACAAATATTTTTTTTTTATAAAGACACATATGTCATCAGCAGAAGATTGCGGTCGCGTGAGTTATAGTTGCCAGCACTAACTATAACGGGGCAATTTCATTGGTTTTTTATCAGTAAAATTTCCGCTAACTATAACATGTGTGAAACCTATGGTTTTTTCAGTGAATTTGTACGGTTTTTTAAATGCTAAGTTACTTTACGCCATTCGTGGCGTGCGCGCCCACTTAACGCAGTTCGTTCCGTGCGTGCACGGTGCGCTTCGCGCACCGTGCGCGCACAGTGAGCACGCGGTGCGCTTCGCGCACCGCGCGCCCACTTTACGCAGTTAGTGCCGTGCACGCACGGTGGGCACGCAGTGCGATGACAAAGCAAGAAAGCACGTCAACAAATCTGTTTCTGCTTTCCTCCGTGACTATGGTATGGGTGCCATTTACCACAACAACTTGCGTTATGACATGCAAGACATTTATAGAGGAGATGGTGTGCACTTCAATGATGAAGGGAACAGAGTCTTCCTCTTGAACCTTAGACTCTGCATCGGTACTTACTTGTAGGTACCACTAAAAAAATGACTTCATAAACACAACAGCTCTTTTTAGAGCTCCCTAATATCTAAACTCTTAAATCTGCTTTTCATTTTTTTTTTTTTTTTTTTTTTACCGTACGCTTACCGTAAGCTTACCGTACGCGTACCCCGTGATTTTTTTAAAAATCAATAAATGTTTTTTTTGTACTTTTCTGTCCTTCTTTGACCCCCTTACAAATGTTAGGGGGTCTGTAACTCTCCTCATTGCCCCCTTTCCTTGTTTTCACTCTTTTTTTTCAGAGTGAAATACACAAAATGGCGGCCGCCGCTTCCTGGTTTCGACCGATTCGAATGTTTACTAAGATCTAAGAGCCAATCAGAATCGGGCTCGCGCACGCCACCGTACGCTTACCGTAAGCGTACGGTAAGCGGGCTCAGATATATATATTGATTTAAAGGCTATTTTCTCAGAATCTACTGAACAGATTTACACCAAACCTACAAAAGGCACTTCCTTGACCTAGGGACTACCTCTCTGCCAAATTTTGAGTAATTCTGTTCAGCCGTTCGGGCTGTAGCTCGTTCTAAAGGTCCTATGGAAAAATGCATGGGAAAAACGCGTTTTGGGACCCCCCTTTTATCTCAGCCCCCGCTTGACGGATCCCCCCGAGACTTTCAGGGTAGGAGCGGAGCGCAGCGCCCCACCTATTTTGAGAAATTCGCGAGGATTCGTCGACCGGCGCCAAAGTTATTCAAAATAGAATGTTGCGGATTTCCTATGGAAACGTGGTCCTAACTATAACTACCTACTGGCGACCGCCAGTAGGTAATATATATATATATATATATATATATATATATATATATATATATATCCACAGCCAAAGGTTACGGAAGTCCGGTGCTTCTGACGCGGCGGTCCTGGATGGGCTCCGTAAACCAATAAATTCATTACCAGCTTTTGTGATCCAAAAGAATACCAGGACACGCAGGAGTGTAATCAGCAAGGTTTAATGGGCAAGGTCACGCCACACCAACGCGTTTTGCTTTACAGCTTTATCACGATGTAATTCACCGAGTTTCACTTCCTGTTTTTTAATCCTATACAATTCATGAACATGAAGAAAGGACTTCAGGAATGAACCATCATAGTTGAGAGTAAACAACAGCGCCATTTTAGCATGTTGAATTAGAGTCTAACAGCAATACCCCAGTATAATACTAAAGACTGCATAGACAAACATTTCATGTGATATTAATTGCAAATAACGGTACATTCGCAAAATTCATTATATCGACATTACCTCGTTTTTAAAAATGAAACTCGAAAAAAAAAATTGAAAATTTTTTTTTTTGTTCATACCACATGATTATACACACGTATAGATGGTTCATAGATTAGAAGTAATACCCACAAAGCTAAATAACTTGTGAATTCAAGTCCTTAAAGAAATACTGAGAAAACAATTGCGCCCCAGTGGGCTCGAATCTTCTAGAATATTGTCACATGGTCTACATGATTGAATCACTTTAAAGAAACATCAATTCAAGTTAATTTTAAAAAATGTTACAAATGATCTTGCCCCAGTGGGCTAATAGTGTGGGTGTTCACGAACTGTATATTGAAAAAAAAAAAAAAAAAAAAAGGAAAAACTCTGGTTTATAAATAATCTTGACCTCCAATGTTGTTATTTACCAACTTGCTAAAATCTCAATAGAATGCTACATAGTATCTTCATACAGTAAATCAAATTCATTTTAGTAGTAACCTCATAATATTTAAATTTCAAGATGTACAGCCATTTCTTCGCTAGAATTGAGTCCTTCCGGCATCACGGTGTCAAAATCAATAATGTACCTCGATTCCAAACATCTGAGTTGGCGCTCTCTGTCACCACCTCTCTCTTGTCGTTTGATTGCATCTAGAACAACATAAGATAGCAATTTTTCATTTTGTTTGTGTACACTGAAAAAGTGACGAGCTACAGTCAAAAAATCATAAAACAAGCTGTGACAAAAGCAGATACATTGAAGAGATCAGACCTGCTATGCCAGAAACCAAAACCATCTGAAACTGAAGAATCAGTCAGATTTATAACGACCTTTTCGAAAAGTGCGTTCAAAATAAGAAAACTGTTTGAAAAAAACTGGAATATTCTTAAGAATGATCGTGTGCTTAGTGGATATCTAAATGAAAATCCGCAGATCACATTTCGAAGAAGCAGATCTTTGAAAGATGATTTAAGCAAAAATGCCATAACCACCAGAGACTTAAATCATCTTAAATGTCCCTTAGGTTTTGTGACTTGCAAACGTTGCAAGGCCTGTGCCCATAGTGCAGATTGCAAGATTCTGAACTTGCCCAAAATGAAAAGAGATTTTGTGATAAAAGGTCATTTTAACTGTAAAACAGATTATTGTGTCTATTGTTTAATTTGCCCGTGTGGCAAATTTTATATAGGAAGCACAGTGCATCAAGCCAAGAAAAGGGTTCTGGAGCACTTACGTGCCATAAAAAAACACGATGTCCAATATACTGTAGCTCGTCACTTTTTCAGTGTACACAAACAAAATGAAAAATTGCTATCTTATGTTGTTCTAGATGCAATCAAACGACAAGAGAGAGGTGGTGACAGAGAGCGCCAACTCAGATGTTTGGAATCGAGGTACATTATTGATTTTGACACCGTGATGCCGGAAGGACTCAATTCTAGCGAAGAAATGGCTGTACATCTTGAAATTTAAATATTATGAGGTTTCTACTAAAATGAATTTGATTTACTATATGAAGATACTATGTAGCATTCTATTGAGATTTTAGCAAGTTGGTAAATAACAACATTGGAGGTCAAGATTATTTATAAACCAGAGTTTTTCCTCGAAAAATGTTGTTTATTTATTTTTTTTCAATATACAGTTCGTGAACACCCACACTATTAGCCCACTGGGGCAAGATCATTTGTAACATTTTTTAAAATTAACTTGAATTGATGTTTCTTTAAAGTGATTCAAACATGTAGACCATGTGACAATATTCTAGAAGATTCGAGCCCACTGGGGCGCAATTGTTTTCTCAGTATTTCTTTAAGGACTTGAATTCACAAGTTATTTAGCTTTGTGGGTATTACTTCTAATCTATGAACCATCTATACGTGTGTATAATCATGTGGTATGAACAAAAAAATGTTTTTGCAAATTTTTTTTTCGAGTTTCATTTTTAAAAACGAGGTAATGTCGATATAATGAATTTTGCGAATGTACCGTTATTTGCAATTAATATCACATGAAATGTTTGTCTATGCAGTCTTTAGTATTATACTGGGGTATTGCTGTTAGACTCTAATTCAACATGCTAAAATGGCGCTGTTGTTTACTCTCAACTATGATGGTTCATTCCTGAAGTCCTTTCTTCATGTTCATGAATTGTATAGGATTAAAAAACAGGAAGTGAAACTCGGTGAATTACATCGTGATAAAGCTGTAAAGCGAAACGCGTTGGTGTGGCGTGACCTTGCCCATTAAACCTTGCTGATTACACTCCTGCGTGTCCTGGTATTCTTTTGGATCACAAAAGCTGGTAATGAATATATATATATATATATATATATATATATATATATATATATATATGCTCTCCGTGTGCAGAAATGCGAGCATTTTCTCAAACGAGGGATTGACATTACATCGGTTTTAGAATATGAGGAATTTTCTACCATGCATCCCATAATTCAGTGCCCGAAAGCCCCAAGGGCCGTTAAACCAGTAGTGTTAGATGCGATGGGTCCCGACACAGAGTATTTACCTGGTAATCCCCCAAATATCGCGTTTCCTTGGGCAAGAGGGGACGATCAATAAATATGGTGAAGGGCTTGGCAGCTTATCTTCAGGCTTCGGACATGGAAGATGAATCGGCCCAGTGGAGCTGGGTCGCAAGAGCTTTGAACAACATCCGTCCTGCAGCGGAAAGGAGTGATCCTTTGAGGTTGCTTGGGGGCTTTACTATTGTCTTGGAATATGTCCGGTTTGGGTCATAATGAGATAACATTTAATTTTTTGAAAACCCTGAACCCTTTAATTATGTGTTTACAAGAAACTTGCTCTTGTAAAGAGTTTGATTGTGATGGCTATTTTGTGTTTTCCAGTTATGCTAAGTGCTCTGAAAGGGGACACGCTAGTGGGGGGGTCTCTATTCTGCTTAAGAATTCGATTAATTGGATTCAGATGGTATTTCGTCATCCCTTAAATCTTTGTATATGTTTGAAGTTGGCAAGTTTGGGAGACTATGGCAATTCTTCTTTCTTCCTCTTGGCAAATTGGTACAGCCTTCCTAGGAGACATTATGACCATCTACTGTTCATGATATAGCTATTAGGGAAGAATGCCCCCTAGTGATAATCCTGGGAGATTAAAATGCCAAAATCTCTAACTCTGCCTCGGAGATCTATGCCAACACCAATAAAGAGGACATTTGGCATATACCTGAGATTTTATTACTGAAAAATATAAAAATTGATAAACTAGGGTTTCCCTTGCTTGAGAGCATTAGAAGTATAGGTCTGATTATTTTAAGTGGGAGAGTGCCTGTTGACAAAGCTGCTCTATTTATTTGTCATTCTCACCATACTCAGAGTCTCTTAGATTATGTGGTTGTTTCTTATCAAATGTTTGGGGCTTGTGAAAATCTTTTTGTCCTCCCGTCGGCATGGAGTGACCATAGTGTAGTGGGTATGACAGTGGCTTTTGATCTACTTGTATTGGATCCGGGGAACTCTGGCCCGGGTATGGTTGTTTTTAATAAAGCAAACGGGCGTTCCTTTTGGACATTAAAAAATATAGCTGAGGTTAGTTAGATAGTTAAGAGGGCTGATGTAGAACAGTGGGGTTGTGTTCCCACTAATATCAGTCAGTGTTTTGAGGTCCAAATGGAAGAGATTCGCAATTCAAGCTCTAAATCTGTTGGCTCTCGCTCGTCTAAACAGGGTACATTTCCGTTGAAAATATTAAATCAAGAAATGAATCAACTAGTTCAAAAACAGCATATACAGTTCTCTATGGGTCGTCAGCAGGAAATGAATCACCTCAAATGAGTAAGAAGTCGCCGTAAATTTAGTGAAAGGAGAAGGGAGTACTACTCTAAGTGGATGGGTTGAGGGAAGCTGCAAGGGCCGAAGATACTAGAAAGTATTGACACCTAATAGCGGAATATTGCAACTCAAGGTACAAGGCTCTGTCTATTCCGATCCCAGGAAAGGACTGGGTGGATTATATCTCCCTATTATATAAGAATAACAGTCCAGTTGTTCCTGTGATGATTGAAGTGGATGAGTCCTCTTTTTCGGAATTTGGTCCCACGTCAGGGGATGAATTAGTGGGGTTTTATAAAGAACGCCAGAATATCCAGCGTGCAAGATCCGGACAGAATTCCGATTATGTTAATTAAATAGGAGGCAGCTGCGAGGGGAGCTCTTTTAGCCCCACTGTTTAATTATTGCTTTTGAACCAGGGAAACTACCCTTTCTTGGAAGGGGATTGTGATAGTCCCTTTGTATAGAAAAGGGTCCCAAAACTTCGCCATCCAGCTTCAGACAATTTATTTGCTAAAAGCATACTATATCATCTGCAACAATGGGCCCATGACCAGAATTTCACACTGCCAGAACAAGCTGGTTTCAGAAGGAAACATAGTACACTGGACAACATTGGAGTCCTCCAGACCATCGTAGAGAAATACGTTTTTTACAGGAAATGCCAGTCTATACTGCATTAATTGATTTCTCCATGGCGTTTGATAAAGTGGATCGCCAAACGCTGTGGAGAAAGCTCCTTCAACTTGGTATACCACATCATCTTCTGGGTCTCATCATAGAATTACATTCAGATACCTGGTGCCAAGTTTTTATGGGAGGTTCGCTGGGGTTATCTTGTAAGAATAGAACACATAATGGGCTCAAGCAGGGTTGCCTGCTGGCCCCTCTTTTGTTTTCCTTATATATATATCTGATCTTCCCGGCATTTAAAATTCAGTGAGGGGGGATGCCCCTAGAATTGGTGCAGTGTTTGTTGATTTAACGCCTATTGGCTTGCAACCTGGCCTGGACGCCCTAACTAAATATGCAGAGGCTCATTTCTTGAAAATGAACATCGCCAAAAGTAAGATCTTGGTTTTCCGCAAGAAAGGGCTCAGAATAAAGAGGTGTGTCCAGTGGATGTTGGGGTCTGAAAAACTGGAATTGTTTGATTCCTATTTATATCTAGGAATGTTTTTTTCTAAAACCAGTAGAGATATAGAGCATATTAAACTTTGAGTAAGTAGGGCTGTGCCCCAGGCTAGCGCTCTGAACAGATTCTATAAGACCTGTGGGAGATGCAATTTTGCCCATGTTTTGTCAGTGTTCAAGGTTAAAATTCCCCCTTCATTATCATACGCTGCTGAGGTGCTGGATATGAACCATTGGCTTTCCTTCGATAAGGCCGAAGGTCGAATTCTGCGCCCCATTTGTAACCTAATCTCTCTGGCCGCCCCCCATGCTTTATGTCTTGAACTTGACTTACTCTCCTCATATACTTTATCTCTGGCAGCGGTTTTGATGTGGGGTAATTCCCTCTTCTGGGGGGAAGAGGATACTCTTAGGGCTGCCTTGAGAGGGGAAATCTTTGCTAAGCTGAAAGAACAATCAACATTCTTTAGGACCTTTGAGCGTGCAAACGGTGTATTTGGGCTTAACTGGAACACTGACTTCCATGCCAAAGTCTGTATTGAAGTTGTTTATAAAGAAGTCTGTAACCTCCATTAGTCTGGCCGGAGATATTGTTTTAAGTCAGCCCAAGTTGTGTAACAAGGTGGTTTGTGGGAGCGCACTGGGAGACTCCACTTGTTGCCCCTAAGAGAATTTACTGGTATTTGGGATAAAATACAGAAAAAGGAGAGAATTTGTGAAATGTGCCGTTTGCAAGTTCAAGATTTTAATCATATGCTATTTGTGTGTCAGGGGCTACAAAAGGCTAGGCAATTTTTTTTAAGAACATTATTTATCAAATTTAACATTCATTCTGCCCATGAGGCCCGTTTATTTTTTGTCTTGTCCCCACCAAATGAAATGGTCTGTTATAGGATTTATACATTTTTTTAAAGTTTCTTGGCTGTTTATTAGGTAAATGTAATTCTATTTTTTATGTTGTAATATTTTGATTGTTGGTTATTTGATTGTATACGTGTTCTAATATTTTTCCTCTTGCTCCATAGGAATGCTTTGACTTATTTTTTTATTTATTTTGCTTTTCTTCTTGGATGCGTATTTTGCACTTTGCTGTTTCATACGACTGTATCATCATCCCTTGCTCTCCGCTCAGTCTGTATGATAATAGTTTTTTAGGAGGCAGCCTTGTAAAAAGGAAGAATTATTTATTGAATGTAAAGTATTTCTCGTTTAACCTGCAGTGTGTATTTTTGTGGACCTCCGTAGGAGTTCCATATCATAATAAACTTGTCTTGACTCTCCTTGTAGGTGCTTATGAAGTAGCTGTGTACCACAAAAAGTACAACAGAACCCACAGGTGGCTGTAGAAATGGTTGAGTACGTCCTCCTACTTTATTTTTTAAATATTCATGTCAGTTTTGTTTGTTTTAAATTTTAGTATACAAAGAGACACATTGTATCTTATTTTATTTAAGGTACTGCTTTTTAATTTTCAGATCGGGATTTTCATCATATACATAATATCAACATCAGGGTGATGATTTTTGACAGCCGACACGTGTTTCGCCCCCTGTTGGCCATGTTGCTGGGGCTATCTCACGGCTGCAAAAATGTGATGGGAGACATTAAGTTGTGAGGTTCCAATGAGATCAAAGGAAAGCCTCCACCAGGTACCAAGTAAAAAGATTCTCAGAAACTCCATGCAGAATGATTCCTGCACTACATGAGTTAGCATCTGGTATTAAGATCTATAACCCGTGAGGTCGGACAGTGTGACATTATTGATATTGGGTGGATTAGATAAGTCATATTTCGTCATGAAGTACTACAGAAATAGAGAATTGTTGGGTTGTGTTAATGTGAGAGAAAAGAGAGAAAGAGAAAGAAGAAGAAGAAGAGATAGCAAGATGTGATAGAGGTGCTGGCAAGTGCAAGGTGACAATTTAAGTGAGTATTTGAAGCATGTGGTATGGTAAAGTAGGCATGAAAACAGATTTTCAAGCACAAATCTTTAGCTTAGTGTGGTGAACAAAACCTTATGTTGTATACTCATATCTGGATGTGTACTTATGATTTAAGTCTCCATGCTTTCATTATATAGGCAATTGTTTATCTAACATGTCATATAAAACAGATTAACTCTTAAAAACATTTAACACATCTTATTTCTTGAACATTGCACTCAGCATCATTAAGCACATGTTTTGCGGCAGAAAGGCAAATTGGAAATGTTTTCCTAGAGGAAAAGAACATAGTATATTGCACAACGAAGAATGGAGATAATTCTACGTTCAAATAACATTAGTGCCTAAGAATGATGAACATTGTGCTGGGGACAAGGACTGTAAGCCTTGACATGTGTCATCTTAATGTAAAATCTATAGTTATAGCATGTATGCTGTGTGCTCGAGGTTTAAGTAGGATTGGTTGCTCAAAGGTTATCATGAGTTAGTGCTCATAGAGATACCGACAATAAGTCGCGGTAAGCAATAAAAGCAAACTGGGTCGAAAGGATTTGATAGTTGTGAGAAGGTCTGTACTGATGCGGACCGTAAGTTGCCGATGGGGGAGCCAGCCACACCTACCAAGCCAGAAACAAACAGCGTACTAGTCTCGACCGAAGAGAGAGAGGGGAGGAGCTTCTGACGATAGCGGAAGGAGAGGAACCAAAAGGGGTACACACAGGGTTCAAGGCACAAGACAGCGGAAGAAAGTTGTTGGAGAAGGCGGAGACGAGCAGCGATAGGGACGCGGAAGAGGACGAGCAAGGCAGAAAGACGTGGATCCAGAAGAGCATCTTGTACACGGCAACCAAACCCGGCGGGCCGCAGGAGGGAGAAGACACTCCGTGTCCCTATTCCACGGCCCTGGATACGAGTCGTGGCTTGAGGCGAGTACCACTGAGGGGGTCATTTTGGTGGGGGTGGTGGGGAGGCACGGGGAGTTAGAGCACGCGTGTGTGGTTCTGCTCAAGCAATGCGATAATTCCCTCACGGTTTCCCTCCCCTACTGCGAAATAACTGGTGATGGTGGCACTTAAAAAGGGTAACCGAAAACCCGGTTTAACCCTGATCTGTTTTCTTTGCTTTTCCCGCACCTTTGTCCAAGAGAGAGAGAGACCCTAAAGCCCAGAATACCACAAGACCCCGAGGAGTTGAAGAAGACTCCTGAGGAGCAATGGGAGAGACTATTGCCAACCATTTTGTTTGCCTGATTAAGAGAACTGAGCGTTGACACTGTTGTGTGGTCTACTATTCCCCACAGAGGACACCAAAACCAGAACACAATAAAAGCATGTGTACAGAAATAGAGCGTACTGTGGTCCCTCTTGCCCCACCAGGCACCCCACTCCCTACAATAGTATATGCGATCTCAGGTCAAAAGCGTATTTGGTAAAGAAAAGAATAAGCGTGCAGAGGGCGACCAGTCATAATCATTACGGTTCTATTGCCGTGCAGCGGGTAAGAGGACAGACTGAGTCAGGAAATTATGGCTTGATCACTGGGCGTGAAAATATAGTCAATTTTAAATCCAATGCTTTGCAGCGGAATTTTGGGCCAGTTGACTATTCTTATGCGATTTTTAGATAATAACAAAAGGTGCAAGTAGGCACTGATGCTATAACACTTACAGAGCAGATCACTGATTTTTGTCTTGTCCCAGGACAGATCGCTCAATGCAGGTCTGTTCTGGTGCGGATCGGCGTCTTGTGTACGCTCGATATTTATTAGAGAAAGGACAAGCTTGCACAAGTTCTATTGTACGGAATGAGATGGTCGTCATATTGGAATGGTGTAATTTGCAATCAAATGTATATATTAGCATATGCTTGACAGTGTTTGTATATAGATATGGCTATATTTGCATATATAATAAGTATTGGTCAAAAGTCATGATGCTATGCCTAGCCTTCTGTTTGATTTTAAAATATTTAGTCATGGTCTGATCTTTGAGGATTGGACTGCAATGCAGGAAGAACAGCAAGTTATTAAGTTATTTGCTTAGGTGGACATAAGGATTAGTTTAGAAATTTGGATACTTGTCTTGTTTGAACAAGCATATTGATGTTCATCATTCTACTTACATGAAAGTAGGTAGGAAGGAGAAGGACACTAATTGGAGAACATGTTCGGAAACATTACAAAGGAGAGTAGAGGTGGAAACTGAGTTAGAAAGCCATTCCTCTCTCGCTTTTTGAGCCAGTTATGTCAGGCAATATTCAAGAACCATCATAGCGTCCAATAAAGTCAGACGGCATACTCCTGGCTGGCTGTAAGATATCATTCGATGTTGAGTATCTGTCCCTTAGAAATTTGGATAATTGTCTTGTTTGAACAAGCGTTTTGATGTTCATCATTCTACTTATGAGAACATAGGTAGGAAGGAAGGAAAAGGACACTAATATGAGGACATGTTTTATAAACATTTGTAAGTAGAGACTGAGTTAGAAATCAGTAAAGCAGAGTTTAGAGTAAGTATCTAAGAACGCCATTCTTGTTTCGCTTATCGAGCCAGTTATGTCAGACATTGTTCAAGAACCTCCATAGTGTCCCATAGGGTCATCATGCTCCCGGCTGGGTGTAAGATATCATTCAATGTCGAGTCCCTGTCCTGTAGGCTTTCAAAGCCAGTAGTGCCACTCAGAGTCTTTATTTAGGCCTTTCGCCACTGTTTCAAAATGGATGATAAGGGCACTCTCTTGTTGTTTTAGTTTCGATTCTAAGTTTTCACCTCATGCATGCTGTTTCAATTTCTTCAAGCCACAGAAGGAAAAGTTGTGATGATGTTGATAGTAATTTTCAAAGTGTTCTACCAGTGGTTGTTTCAGATCATTTTTGTGGATATTAGGATAGTGTTCTTGAATCCTTGTTTTCAGGGATCTAATAGTACTACCTATGTAGTGTTGGTTGCACGGACAGGAGATGAGATGGATTACATTGGTACTCTTGCAATTAATGAAATCCCATATCCGATAGATGTGTCCATTGATAGATATGTTCTTTGTTTTGGACATTCCCAATTTACATATTGAGCAATTGGAGCAAGTATAGAAGCCTGTTGGTTGTTGAAGATAGGTTTTCACATCTTTTTTGTCTTGAAAAAACTAAGGGACATAATTGGTCTCTGACGTTCCTAGCTTGTTTAAAGCTAAACTGTGATAAAGCCTTGAAGACAGCAGATATTGTAGGATTACTCACAAGCAATGACCAGTATTTGAAAAGAAATTGGATGTGATAATGTCCGTTATTCTATTTGGTTGTGAACCAAATAGTTGGCGATGAGCACTTGAGTTTATGGTGGTGCAGTATTGAGCAACCGTCAGTGTTTAAATAGAGACACTGGATCTGAGTCAGGTTGCTTCAATTATATCCCATCTTACTGAGACGCTCAGTGATTTCTGAAGATATTCGATCGTAGTCCTGTTGTTGGCTACAATTTCTGCGAGCTATTCGGTATTTCCCCACTGGAATATTGGTGATGGTCTGGTGTGGGTGACAGCTAGAGGCATGAGGGATAGAGTCGGCAGCTGTGTATTTTCTATGAATTTGTGTGTGCAGTATGTTTTGATCCTCATAAATTGTGAGGACAAGGAAATCAATTTCTTTTTCAGAGATAGTATGTGTTATTTCTATTCCCCACTTATTTGGTGTCAGGCTATTGATGAATTGTTTTAGGAGAGTCTCCGGTCCAAGATAGAGTACATATCTTGTGTGTAGACACTTTCTTATTGCTTCAATTCCATCATGATGTTTTATGGTGGTGTAGGGACTGACCACATCTATGGTTATCAAGAGATAGTCGGTTCGCCAGAAATATTTTGAACCTTTTTTAGGATGTCTTTTGTGTCCTTAATAAAAGATGGTAGATCTTTCATGAATGGATGTAACTCTGCATCAATGAATGTGCCAAGCTTTGAGCAGATTGAGTCAATGCCCGCAATTATTAGTCTGCCTTTAGGTGGTGTCCCAGGTTTGTTGATTTTGGGCAACAGGTATAGGGTTAGGATCATTGGATGTTCAATGAGGAGGAGCTGTTTCTCTTCTAGTGTAAGGAGATCTGTGTTTAGAAGGACAATGTTTCCTCCTTTCTCGGCCTCCTTGATGATCAGATTCTGGTCACTCTGAAGTTCTCTGAGTGCTTGTCGTCGTTGCATTGTGATGTTAGGGGATACTTTTTTTCTAATACACAGGTGGGTTGTCTTCCAAGGCCAAGAATTCTTGATCATGATTACTACTACTGTTCTATTCATTACTTTGTGGAATGTGACATTATTGACATTATTGAAACAGACTTCATGAAGAATCTAACCTCATTGGTAGTCTTCTGCCTGGAAGGTAAAATGGAGACGATACATTTCTGATCTTGCATGTGTACTGGGTCTATACTGGTGTGGGTTGAGATGTGGTATTTTGCCAACAATCATCTTTGGTGGAGAAGGAGGTTTTTTGTTCTGTTATTATGAAACTGCCCTTGTGATTCAGGAGAATGCCCAGATGTGGGTCCGGTGCTCACTATGCAATAGGAAAGTTTGTGGTTTCTTTACACCTTGCAGCACCGTCATATAAGTGAATCTAAGACAACCAATGTGTATTTTCCTTGAGACGCCGATACACCTATGACTCATACCACATATCTATCATAAAAACACTATGCAATAGGACTCACACTATACCTCACTGATGAGACCTAAAGAGGTTGCTACTTGTCTGGAGTTGCTTGTGTTCCGTTCTAGACGAGGCCTCGTCTGGCAGGTCGAGATAGACTGTTCCCAAAAGGGGCAGGATTGGAACTGTAAGGCGGGCCTTCATCTAAAGTGACATGGTAGGCAAGAAACGATGAACTGGAATGGGTTGCAAGTGATTGCCAGTGGCTAAGATTAATTCGAGCATTCCAACCATCACCTTCTTGTGTTTGCAGTTTACGTCCTAAGTGGGATATGTAAGCCCAGACATGGGCCCTATGCTCAGTGTGCCATAGGACTCAAGCTATACCTCACTGATGAGACCTAAGTAGGTCAAACCTGGTCTGGGGATCCTTGTTATCCCTTCTGGACTGTTCCCAGAAGGAGCATAGTTGGTACTGATTTGCATAAGAAAGACCTTTATATACAGCTGCATGGTAGGCGAAAAATTATGGGCTGGAATGAGGCCCAAGCGACTGCCAGTGGCTGAGAATATTTCAAGCATTCCATCCAGAACCTTGTTGTTGTTACATTTTATGCCCCAAGTGTGACTGGTAGGTCCCGTGCTCACTGTGCCATAAGACTCAAGCTATACCTCACTGATGAGACCTAAGTAGGTTGTAACAAGACTGGGATGCATTCCGTGAGATTACCAGCGGCTGAGATCATTTCAAACATTCTATCCATGACCTTGTTGATGTTGCAGTTTACACTCTAAGTGCAGAGTATGTCCAGGCGTCGCTACAGTGCTTACTGTGTCATAGAACTCAAGCTATACGTCACTGATGAGATCTAAGTAGGTCAAAACTGGTCAGGGGTTGCTAGTGGTCCCTTCTGGTGGGAGCCTTGTTTTCCATCACCCATCTTGTTGTTGTTGTTGTTGTTGAATTGGAGCAGAAACACTGATTCCTATGGCTATTAGCCTTTCCAAGCACTGCTGTTTCCAGTCTGTTTAGAGTCTGCAAATATGTTGTCACTTAAGAGTTACCATTCTTTGCAGTATTGGCAATTCCCAGGTGCAGAAATGTTGTCCAGATTACTGGGCCACTCAAGAGGAGCTAAACAGTATGTAACACTCATTGATGAGGTTTAATACCGCCAATGGACTCTTATGAAACGGAACTGGTAAAGTGCCTGAAGCACTAAGGTAAGAGTTCTTTAGAGCTTCCTCTTTGAGGTCTGGGTTTGAACTGTGCAGCTCTCTATCAGACATATTGCTTTGAATATATATAGAGTGAGTGGGCTTTAGGAGCCCCCCATTCAATAATTGGCTGTCATTAACCAGCCTCTTTCAGCCACCCGCTTAAGACTTTGTCAAACATGTCTTGCCTCAGCTTAGTGGAGTATTTATCTTGCACCTAATGCTTTTGGTTGTTTGAGTGCTTTCTTTCACCACCACCTTAAATTGAACTGTGTTAGGTACAATGTTATAACTATAGGACTTTACAAGTACTCCTGCTGGCTCCATCTTCTGTTTCTCATACTAATGTGCTAAGGCTGCATGGTTTAGCACATAAATCCAGACCTATTGGCTTTGACAATGGTTATTCTTACACTGACAGTGTCAAAACAGCCCTGTATTTAGGGTGTTTCCTGCATTATGTTCCTTTTTTTGTCCTCAATTGCCACAAACCCCATTGAACACCCAAGCTGTCCGTACCATATCTCCACAGTCTGAGGAGTGTAGGTGTCATGTTGGAATCTCACGGTGTCTTCGGCCTATAAGGTACATTGGTAGAGATGGATGTTGCTTCCCCCTGAAAGGGGGGAGGTTTCTCTCCGACTAGGTCCACAAGAACCTGATGGACATCTTCATTGGAGACTGAGCGGGGGCACCCAACATGGTCCGGGGAGTACCAAGGAGGCATAATCATAGGACCCGCTGTTCTTGAGTTCATTGTTTAAAACAAGTGTATGCCTCCCTATCATTAATGCCTCCACCCACTTAAGTAACAGGTCCCAAAATGCTGTCTTTTTTCTGCTACAGGCTCTGGACAGGTCAATCTTAGAGGTCTCAAACATTGAGGCCAACCACTCAGTGCATCGGAGGAGTAGGATCAATTCAACGCTTACATATTTGCCTCCTGGCTAGTAAAATAGCGTAAAATAAAAGAGAGCAAGCTGGACCGGTGACTTGTTTTGTAAGTCCAAAAATTATCAGAGCCAAATCTATTTGGATTGGGACTTTCAAAATACTCTGCAATGTTTTCTGGACTTCATCGTCTGAAGCTTCAACTAGACCACACTTCGTACAGCTAACTTGCGACCCCGTTGAAAACTTTGACAGCCTTAGAGGGGAGAGATAGGCCCTATGTACAGTGAATATGTGCTTTCTCTTCAGCCATGCAGGTTTTACTATGTTAAAGAGTGTCTTAAATGAGTTCTGCCACAGCTGCTCACACAATTCATTTGGAAGATGTTCACTCCATACTTCGTTTGCGAGTTTGAATTCGCCATCCACTGCCTCTTCTATTGCCCAGTACCAGTAGGAGACTTCCTTCCTCCCTACTGGCCTGGCTACTAGCTGTTGTTCAAGACTATTACCACAACCTATGGATTTTTTCTGGCTTTGCTGGGTTTTGACCCAGCTCTGCATTGTATGTACGTGAATCTTGAGAGGCCCACTCCCACTCTCTCTCTCTCAGCTGTTCCCATGAAATGAGAGTACCCTCATAGGCCAAATCTCCCCATACTTTCAAACCTTCTTCTCTGAGTGGTAAAGCAAGCCTATCCTGAAGACATTCCGACGAGCCCGGTGAGTCCCAAAGTGGCGCTAGGCTTGAAAAATAATTGAGGCCCACCAGATGTTTTAGTATTGCCCATGCTCTGACCATTGCCTGGAGGACTTTGAGTTTAACCTTTTTGAAGAATTTTGGTTCCCCAAGTTTAAACAAAAAACCCTCTTCAGGCAGACTAGCTCCCCTTAACATAGCCAGGAACATGTCCCCTGCCCCAGTGCTAACAGGCATTTTTAACAACATCCGCGAGTGTGAGAACTGAAAGGCCCAAGCATAGTACTGTAGGTCAGGTAGCGCAAGGCCCCCCTTCTCTCTCCTACACCTTAACTTTCTCCAGGCTATTCTGGTGGTTCTGTATGCCCAGATAAAAGAGGTTACAGCCTGCTGAACTTTAACGATGGCTGGTTTATCAAAATGTAGGGGGATTGAATTAAAGAGAAAGGTTATCTTGGGTAGTATCACCATATTAACTAAATTCACCTTCCCCAGAATGGTTAAAGGGAGGTGGGCCCAAGATTTCATCTGTTTTTGACACTCTTGAGACTAGTGCTAAATTAACTTCTGCAATCTTGGCTATATCCTGGACGATTCTAACTCCCAAGTATCGCATGTTGGGGCTGACCCAATGTTGGCACCTCTCAAGATTCCACGTCATGAGCTCAGTCTTCCCGGCATTCACCTCATTCTGAGACCTGCCAGAATTTGTGTGCTAATCTGATCACTGCCGGGAACGTTGTTGCTAGATCCGCCGAAAGGACCAAAACATCATCTGCATACAGGGCTACCTTCCTCTCTCACTCTCCATAACTAAAAGGCACAATATTATGATCTTCTCCCAGCCTCTGAGCAAAAGGCTCCATATGCATATCGAAAAGGAGAGGGGAGAGGGGACAGCCCTGCCTGGTACCCCTTGTGATCTTAAGTGGTTTAGTCAGATTTCCATTGACCAACAATCTGGCTGAAGGCTCTTGATATAACAACTGGATAGTGCGACAGAACTTTTTGCCCAAATTAAATTTCCCCATGACTTCCGACAGGTAAACCCAATTGACCCTGTTGAAAGCCTTGGTGGCATCTAGGGTCAAGGCTGCAAGAGGGAGTGAATATGTTGAGGCGATATCTACTGCTTCGATAAGATCATATGTGAGGTCTGATAGGTGTCTTCCTTTAACAAACCCCTTTTGGTCTGAATGGAGGATATCATCAGCCACAGACCCCAACCTTGCTACCAAGATTGAGGCAAAAATTATATAATCTGCATTTAAGAGTGAAATGGGCCAGTATGACCCGCAGCTTGCTGGATTTTTGCCGGGTTTCAAGATCAAGATGACTGTAGTGTCATTCCAAGACCCGGGGGGCCTTACACCCTCTGCTAGTATCATGTTGAATAGTTGTGTCAACACAGGAATTATCGCCTCACCCAATGATCTATATAGCTCTGCTGGTAATCCATCGGGGCCCATGGCTTTGCCTCTCCTACAAGCAGCTAAAGCCTTCTTCACTTCCTCTTGAGTGATGTCTTGATCAAGATCTTCCTGTTGTTTAAGACTCATAGATGTCAATGTAGTCCTATAAAACCAGTCTTTGACTTTAGGCCTATCCTCTACACAGTCTTCTTGGTATATATCTTGAAAATATTCAAAGAAGGCCTCACCAATTTCTTTGTCAGAGGATAAAACAGCTCCCCATCCCCAACTGTAATTTCCTTAATCTGGTTGCGTAACCGGTCTGCTTTGGCCTTCTATGCCAATAGTTTTCCTGCACCTTCCCCATACTCTAAATGGGCGATCTTACTTGCCTCCAATCTACGCAAAAGCCTTGTTTGGAGGACATTCTCCAACTGCTCCCTTAATCTCTTACGTTTACCCAGGTCTTCTTGCTGACTCCCTAGAGCAGCCTGGCTATTCAGTTTTGCCTCTTCAGCCAACATTTCCGCCTCCAGAGATGCGATCTCTCCCCTATACTATTTATTTCTGTAAGTCGACCTGCTAGTAATAATGCCCCTTAAAAAGGCTTTAAGGGAGTCTCAGACCACAGTGATAGTTGCTGTACCCAAATTAGTCCTAAAAAGGATTCAGTCTCTCGACATAGGAAGGCCATCTCTTCCTCTTCGAGGAGCAACGTACAGACAAAAGACCAAGCTCTGGGCTCCCGGGCCTAGTCCCAGTCAAGATCTAATAATATTCCTGAATGGCCCGACAGATGGGACGACAAGTAAATTATATCTTTGACTTTGCTCCTTAAACTGTGGCCAACCAAGATATAATCGATTCTTGATTTATGTCTGTATGTAAAATTTTGGTATGATATTCCCAATTGCTGACCCGACTTTTCCCTCCATATATCGCATAAACCGTTTTGGGCCATCATGGTCTGAAGATACACCCAAGATCTTGAGGGGACGACAGCTCTACTACTCGCAGATTTGTCAAGTTTAGGGTTGAGAATGATGTTGAAATCTCCGGCCATGATAACCGGTTCAGGAAAATCTAAAAGGTGCGAGAATATTGTTTTATGAAATGAGGGGTCATCTTGTTTCGGGCCGTAGTAGCCAATCAAAGTAAGAAGAATGCCCATTATAGTAACCTTCAATATTACCCATCTGCCACCTGGGTCTTCCATATGCCATAGAATCTGGACATTGGCTTGCTTTTTAAAGAGAATCAAAACCCCTCTAATGTTGGCCGTCTGGTTAGTACAAATAAAAGAGTCAACCCATTTCTGGCTTTTAAGAATTTCCTTGGTCTCTTCCTTAAGAAATGTGTCTCTTGGAGGACAATGACCTGCGCTGGAGAGTCCCTTAGCTATTGCAAAATTCTGTCTATTCTAGACCTCACGCTCAGACCATTGACATTCCAGGACAGTATCAGGAGTGATTTAATGGAAGCTTAAGTCTGAAACTCCAGGCCTGCTCTAAGCCAGGAAAAAACCAACGCCGGACCCCTCGAAGTCCCTCTGCAGCTATCTGGGCTAGATCTAATATAATTGTGGCAATTGAGGAATTTTTATATTTTATGCCCCCGTACTCCCCAACCCCCCACCCACTACTCTAACCCATCCTGGAGAACCCATCCCCCATTTATCTGGATCCGTGTTGTCCAGGTGTTGCACCTCGGAGCAGCCCAATCCCTCCAGTTCTAAACATGTGTAGTATACAAACAAACAACATGTGCACCCCTACCAGAGAATAAGTATATTCTGAAGAATCAAGTGAATAAGTGAGCCCATCAAAGTTCAGGTCATCATTCATTCTTGCTTTCTAATTTCGATTTATACAAGACTGAAAGAAAAAGAGGATCTGATATTAGAAAAACGGGCCTCTGCCTCAATCTAAACTGAACCCAAAGAATAGGGAACTCCTATAAGGGGACCTTCTTTCCAATGGCGTCAAGCAACTCTTCCGCCTCCTGAACTGATCTTATATTATGCATTTTATTGTTATGCATAACTTTCAGGAAGGCGGGGATTTTCAACTGTACCACTGCACCAATCTTCTTGAAGTCATCCATCTTCCTACCTAGTTCCCACTGTCTTTTGAGGGTAACTTTGGCAAGATCTGAACGGATTTTGAAGGAGAAATCTCTGACCCTTAATGTTTTTACCTTTAAAGCCAATTAAGAATTTTCTCCTTCAGTGAGTAAGTGAGAAAATTAATAAGGATGATTTTCCTTGGCTTTGTTCTATTTGGGTTCCTACGGAACGGGTCTCTATGGGCTCTCTGTATGTCGTTACCTAGGATCTCAACTGACTCATCAAGCTGCAAAGCTTCCTTAAGCAGTGCAATGATATACATTTTAAGGTCCAGCCCTTCGCTCCCTTCCGGTATGTGCATAAGGCAAAGATTATTCCTACGGGAGTTATTTTCCAATGTCTCCATTCTGTCACAGAGAGCGACTTCTTCCCTTTTAAGTGTCTAAATCTCGGCCTCTGCTACCCCGAGATTGTCTATTAGTTTTTCAACAGATTTCTCTAGGGACTCCGTCCTGGTGTTTAGGAGATCTACCTTCCTCTCTAGGGACTCACAACACTACCTTATCTCGCCTTGATTGGTAGCCGATACAGAGAACCCTTTTTTTATATCCTCTGTTAACGTGGCAAAAAGAGTTTCCAATGAGACTGCTGGGGGCCCCACCGATGCTTAAAAATGAGAACCTTTATCTACCCCTCCGCACTCATGACTGACAGTCCCAACATGGTTCTTTTCAACCAGCTCTGTTGTTTTATCTGGCACTGTCTCGAGTGAACTATCGGTAACCGTGGTTAATGATTCGGCCTGGGTGGATGAAGAACTAGCAGATTCCATGTCATCAATAGGTAAATTAGCCAAAAAACCACCGGTGGTCCCCCCTCCAAGAGCCTTCCCTTTCTTTGTGATATCAAGAACTTCGGGTTGCACTCTAAAAAACTACCGTTGACAAGGGGTGACCCTGACTTTACTGATGGGGGGGATTACTTTTATTCCTCCCGGGTTTAATACTCCTGCCTTTAACCTGATAGGTTTGGAACGCTGTGCAGCTTATAGAAGTTACTTCGTTCGTTGTGCTTTCAGAAACTTGATTTTTATTTTGCTCCTCAGCTTGTTGTTTATTCTACTTTCCGTTCCCTTTAGCCCTCACCAGTCCCAAGGCGGCCCCACGTATTTTACCTTTCTTTTTCCCCCTCTTATAACCGCCTCTGAGGCCCCCAGAACCTCTGAAATCCCTCTCACCTGCGGTGGGGAGCAAACCTGTGATTTCTGTGTTCACATAAGTGGTTGCGCCTCCTGCAGTTGCTCTAATTCTGTCTCTAGAAGTTACCCCCCAGCTGCCAAACACACCGGAGGAGCAGAAATGGCAGGAGAAATGATGGACGCTGGTCCTGGCTCCCCCTCGACCCGCCTAGTTGCGTCGAAAAACTGACTGATGCTGACGCTGCCTCCACCTCCATTGCCTCAGTTGATCCGAAGGAGCCCGCGATCCGCCGCTCTGTGGGGGCCGGCTTAAGTGCTGGTGGCGCCCTGTGCGACAATGTTTGTTGGCGCCCCCCCAATAACCACCTCCACCACGGATTCTCTCACTGGCACCCTTTAACAGTGACCAAGTCTCCATAACCACACTCTCTCAGAAGCATTGAATTAGTTGTATAGCGCCACTCATACCAGTGTAGGGTGTCCGAGCACTTTGCATCACACACACATTACACAGAGACAATCAATCATATGTGTGTAAATCAGTGTATAGGAAATGTTACATAAGCCAAAGGACTAAAAGTGTAGGAGTCACATGTCATCCATACTGGTAGGCAATATAGTTTAAGAGTGCTTCGTGTGGAGAAGCACAAACTCCGAGTCGAAAAAGAAACAGCATAGTTGGGAGTTCTCTTTAATAATAAGAATCAATATCTAGCCAAATTAATCCTTTTTGCAATATTAATCAATGTTCTAATAATGTATACTTTGCAGTGTGTATGCAGTTCTATGATGAAAGTTAATAGCTCACTATTCTATATTAGGACTTTAAGTTATAAATTGCAAGTAACAAAAGGATGTCTCTTTTGAAAGGAGTAACCTGCTGATCTGATTACATCATACGCACTCTGTAATCTACTTGGTACACGTTCTTTGCAGCAGGCATATTAACCCTCTACACCAGGGATACTCATAGTACGGCCCGCGGGCCGCCAGCGGCCCGGCAAGCCTTCCTTGGCGGCCCGCGGACCTTGCAGACATCGTACCTGTGCAAGCACCGCCGGTTGCAGCAGCGTGGAGCTATGGAGGCCGGGCCGGGTGATTCTTTTAAAAGCCATTCACTTGTTAATAAGGCTTTGTTGTATTTCACCTCTTCTTAGCGCCCCTGCATCTCCCCTCTGAATGAGTGGAGATGCAGGGGCGCTAAGAAGAGATGAAATACAACAAAGCCTCATTAACAAGTGAATGGTCTTTAAAAGACCTGTGAAGTACTTGGGTGGGGCGGCTGTGTGCGTTCCAGGGAAGCTGACTCAGCGCGGGGTGAGGTGACGGGCGGGGGGGGTTACAACTGAAAGGGCACACAGTGGCAAGAGAACTTTCCAGCTCTTAGAACACACATCCAGTCTGTGTCATGTATAATAAGAACACGAATCCCTTCAGTTAGAGTACCAAATATTTAATACAAAATGTCAGTGCACTCAGTATCTGAACATCACGTGAAAGCTTCGGACTAGGAGAGTTCCAGTAGTGGCCATCCTCAATCTGAATACAAGCCACCTCAGCCTTTCACTCCTCTGAAGTTGATAGCAAGAATCATTAAATCAGACAACCACACTTGCAGCACAAGCGTGCACTATTAAAATCCATATTCATTCGACATGGTGTATTAACATACAAAATGTAACCAGTTCTCGAGTCAAGTGACTAATGCAGTTTACTCGGGGCGGGGAATCTTTAGTGTCTGGTAATACGTGAAGGGGAGCTTCCAAATTAATAAAAAAACGATGCCTCCTAAGTTTTATGTTTAAATATGTCCTCCATGTCACTTCGTTTCCACAGCTTTCTGGTGACAATTGTCATTGTCAAAAAAGAGGATGAAAGATAAAAGAAAGAAAATCGTCTGCCCAATAAATTAAACATCTTCGAAAATATTAAATAAAGCAAATAGAGTGCAAAGCCTGTAAAAATGTCGCCACAATGCGGCGAACCAATCCTACAGCCTGGCACACACCGAGCCCACAGCTCCCACCAACGGCCTGCTCTGGGGCTGTGGAAGGAAGGAGGAGTGAGCTGCAGAGAATGAGTGAGCTGCAGAGAATGAGTGAGCTGCAGAGCACAGGGGAGAGCCACAGATAGGAATGAGGAACTGATTGAGAGAGAGGGAGAGAGATAGAGAGAGGGAGGGAGACAGGGAGAGAGAGAGGGAAGGAGAGAGAGAGAGGAGGGAGACAGGGAGAGAGAGAGGGAAGGAGAGGGAGGGAGAGAGAGAGAGGGAGAGAGAGAGAGGGAAGGAGGGAACAGGGGGAGGGAGGGAGACAGGGAGGGAGACAGAGAGGGAGGTAGACAAACGCAGTGAGTGAGGCAGAGGGTGAGAGAGAGAGATAGAGGAAGAGAGAGAGGGAGAGGGAGGGAGACAGGGAGAGGGAGAGTGATAGAGGGAGGGAGGGAGACAGAGCTAGATAGATGGATAGATAGAGATGTGTGAATACCGGGTCTGGTGGCTCAGTGGACGAAGGCGTCTGCTGCAGGGGCCTGTGTTCAACCTCATGGTCACAGTTTTTTTTTTGCTCTAGCCCCGCCCCCTCCCCCACTGACCCCGCCCCCACCGGTGAGGCCCTCGGCCACAAACCACATTGTAAATTTGGCCCCCCAGAGAAAGTTTGTGAGTACCCCTGCTCTACACTAACTTCACATAAGTCAAAACCTCAACTATGCAAAAGGCTGATCTCTCTCCAGGAGGATAATTAATCACAGGAGTTATTGTGACATTTATGTGAGGCCTGGTAATTGCCGGGGGAAAGAAACGCTGCAGCAGGTGCTTCAAAAGCATAATAAACTTTCAAGCACGGCACCCCCAGGAAGCCAGCACCCGGTGCGGCGGCACCGGTCGCACCACCCTAAAGCCGGCCCTGTGTGGCCCCACCTAAGCTCCAGGGCAGCCTCGCTCCAGCGCAGCAAGCAGGAAGAATGAAGAGCACCGGGGAGCCTGATACACATCCCCAGCCGGCACAAGAAACACTGCGCGGAGCCCAAAACACAGCACGAAGCCTTAGGAAGCGCTCCGGTAATTCACCGAACGTGTACGACCAGGTAGGGCGGCATCATGCTATAGAACGGGCGAGAAGTGCTCCGGGTGCAGGCGGCTGCTCACGTAGCAGACTCCATGTTCTCCTCCATGACAGTCTCCCTGCATTATGTTTCTTTTATTAAATAGAATTGTAATTGGTATTTCAGACAAGTTGATTTCTACTGTAAAATGGTGCTTCTCATTTTCGAAATAGATGTAAAATAAAAAATAATATTGCCCATAAAGAAGTGTATTATTTTATAAAATTAATTAATATATTTCTCTATTATTATTATTATTCTTAATCTTTATTCTCGGTCATTTAGACCATCAAAGATGAAAATACATAACATTGTTTGAGATTTAAAATTTACAATATTGTTAAGAAAAAGTTTTTAAATTGCACACAAGCTCAAAATTGCATGTTACAGGCATTATAATCCATACTAAAAATCAACCAATATCTTGAGACTTTATACAGTATCCCCCTCTTTTAGAACTCTATTATATGTCCCAGGATCCCAGTATGGTGAATCAGCATTACATATTAATTGCTAGGCAGAGGAATTAAACCAATGGACTGAAGAGAATGTTAACTGTGTCTGTTTTTTGTCATATGCTAACGACTGATATCTACACTTTATTTTTTGCACGCATCAAATACCTAATTGAACACCGAGTTTGTTGATATGGTGCGGACGGGTCATAAGTACATAGATAGATTCTCCAACTGGGATTCTTTTCGTAAAGCCAATTTTCAAACTGGGAGGAATACATGAAACGTTTAATGAGGTGAATCCAAGTTCTAACTGACACGCTTTAGGGACAAAAGAGCACCAGTTAAACCCTTTTAATCGAAATTAAGTTGTGCCTTTGTGATTACGAGGAGCAGTGCAGCTAATAGCTCCGTTTGCAGGATCTAATTTAGGAAGCCATTTTGTAGCATTCCTCTTTCCGTTGCATAATCGTCTTTGGCCCCATTCTGTCGATTGGGCTCTTCTGTTGATGTCCTTTAAAGCATGAACTCCACAAGGGAGTTCTATATTTTATTATTCCAGGGCTACTAGTTGAAGCCCTTCAATATTCACTTTGTTACTAATTATAGTAATCAAGGCTGATTGTGTATTTTAGAGCTACAAGGTACCTCTTAAATGTAATAATTGATATTATTAGTCAATTACATTGATTATTTCTGTACTCGGAGTACAAAAGATACCAATTTAGACTGACTAAGCAGTGGTTGTAATGTCTGAGTTTCTGGCTGCCCCGTTTTTTTTCAATCGTCATTATATTATTTCACTGAGGCAGCTGGATGATGTTTTTACGGAATTTATATGAAGGCCATCAAAGGTGCCCTTGGGTGACAATCAGAGACCCTTCTATTTACTGTCAACTCTGGAGCGAAAAACTAAGCGAAATGCAGGAACTTATAGTGTATTATGGTCACAAAAAAGATATAATATGTATGTACACATATGGGTATCTATAAATATATATATATTCACTGAAAAAACCATAGGTTTCACACATGTTATAGTTAGCTGGACATTTTACTGATAAAAAACCATTGAAATTCCCCCGTTATAGTTAGTGCAGGCAACTATAACTCACGCGACCGCAATCCTCTGCTGATGCTAATACTGTATTTAGACACTTATTTGCCCATGTCTTCTTCCATTAAATTTTAGCTATACATATATTACAAATATTTTTTTTTCATAAAGACACATATGTCATCAGCAGAGGATTGCGGTCGCGTGAGTTATAGTTGCCTGCACTAACTATAACGGGGGAATTTCAATGGTTTTTTATCAGTAAAATGCCCAGCTAACTATAACATGTGTGAAACCTATGGTTTTTTCAGTGAATTTGCAAGGTTTTTTAAATGCTAATTCCTAACTATAACGTGTGTGAAACCTATGGTTTTTTCAGTGAATTTGTACGGTTTTTTAAATGCTAAGTTACTTTACGCCATTCGTGGCGTGCGCGCCCACTTAACGCAGTTCGTTCCGTGCGCGCACGGTGCGCTTCGCGCACCGTGCGCGCACAGTGAGCACGCGGTGCGCGAAGCGCACCGCGCGCCCACTTTACGCAGTTAGTGCCGTGCACGCACGGTGGGCACGCGGTGCGCGTTGCGCACCGCGTGCCCACGTTACGCTAGATGGGCCATGTACGCACGGTGCGCACATGGAGGACATATTATGCGCTTCGTTGTGAAAGGTAATCTTTTAATTTTTTAGCCCTTCGGGCACCATTTGCACACAGGGTGGGGAGAGTATGGATTCTTTTTTTTTTTGGAAACATTTTTACCGTACGCGTACGGTAAGCGTAATCGCCGAATTTTTAAAAATAATTAAAATTGACTTTTTGGCCTTGGGGGATCTTTGGGGTCACCTTCATCAAGGCTAGGTGGTTAGGAGCTGTCAAAACAGCCCCTTTACATGTTTTTTCCCTTTGTTTTTCCTCCCCCCCTCAGAGTGCGAGAGAGAAAATGGCGGCCGTCGCTTCCTGGTTTCGACCGATTCGAATGTTTACTAAGATCGAACAGCCAATCAGAATCGCGCTCGCGCACGTCACCGTACGCGTACGGTAAGCTTACCGTAAGCGCACGGTAAGCGCACCGTAAGCTGGCTCAGATATATATATTGATTTAAATGCTATTTTCTCAGGATCTACTGAACAGATTTACACCAGACCTACAAAAGGCACTTCCTTGACCTGAGGACTACCTCTCTGCCAAATTTCAAGTAACTCTGTTCGGCCGTTCGGGCTGTAGCTGTGTCTAAAGGTCCTATGGAAAAATGCATGGGAAAAACGCGTTTTGGGACCCCCCTTTTTTCTCAGCCCGCGCTTGACGAATCCCCCCGAGACTTTCAGGGTAGGAGCGGAGCGGAGCGCCCCACCTATTTTGAAAATTTCGCGAGGATTCGTCGACCGGCGCCAAAGTTATTCCAAATAGAATGTTGCGGATTTCCTATGGAAACAGGGTCCTAACTATAACTACCTACTGGCGACCGCCAGTAGGTAATATAATATATATACATATATTGACTGAAAAAAACAATGGTTAAAGGGACATAATAGGTGTATGTGTGTATATATACATTACCTACTGGCGGACGCCAGCAGGCAGGTATAGTTAGGGCCAAAGTTTCCATATAAAAGCGTTTTTTCTTTTGCCAATAACTTTGGCACCGTTTGACGAATCTCCACTAAATATTTACAAACCTTCTCCTTTTTAGTTCAGCTTCTGTGTTGAAAGTTTCGGGGTGATCCATCAAGCGGTCGCTGAAAAAAAGGGGGTCCCAAAATGCGTTTTCCCCATGTTAAATCTGGGGGTATTTTCCATTTTTTTAACACAATTACAGCCCAAACTGCTCAACGGAATTACACCAAATTTGGGTGAAAGCTAGATGTTGTTACTGAAAGCGTGCTTTTTGTTATTTGCTATGAATCCATTCAGTAGGTTTTGAGACATCTAACTTTAAAAAATATAGATATCTGGGGACGCAAGGCCTTACAGTGGACTCGCAGATAGTACTAACATTTGATTGGCTGCCAACACTTCAACCAGGAAGTGATGGCAGCCATCTTGGGGCTCGGCTTGAAGCTCAGTCCCAGAAAAAAAACTACAAAATAAAGAAAAGGAGGCAGGGTAGGAATACCCTGACCTCCAAATATGGTGGGGGGGGGGGGGGGGGGGGGGGGGTGGAGTCTCCTGGGGTAAAGCAAATGTAAAATAAAAATTGGGACACAGACTCGAGGGCAGATCTACGGATCGACAGCAACATTTAAAAAAAGGCAAGTGGGGACTCCCGCGCTTGCTTTAGAATAACCCCTGGGTGGACCAGGTCCCGATGGCATATAGTAAATGTAGGAGGGGGTGCACGCTCCCCCCTCCTACGGCTTATCAAAGCTCCGGAGACCAACACCTCCCTGGGGCACTTTTCATTATGAATGTGGGTGGGCCAACTGGGCCCACCCGCCGCCTCGGGGAACGCCAAATTCCCGGGGCTAATTCTCATAATGTGGGGGGGCCTTTCAGACCCCTCTGCCCCAGGGACCACCACCTCCCCAGGGCCCGGGGTGTCCACCCCGGGACACTACAGCATGCTATGGCTTAGTGGGAGCACTGCTCCTGCCATGCCATAGCAAACAAGGGCTCTGCTTTCATCAAGCGTGAGCAGAAAATGCTCTCGCTTGCTGAAAGCAGAGCATATCTGTTTCCTTGTCCGCTGTCAAGCGAGCAGGGAAACAGACATTGCTTTGAGATCCAGGGAGCTGCAATTTAGTAGCTCCCTGGGTCTGAAAGCAATGACGTCTGCCGCGCAGGTCCCGCCCCTTTAAAAAAAAAAAAATTAAGTCCTGGCCCGGGGCCCAAATGGGGGGCCACCCCTCCCCTATATAAAAAAATCAAAATCAAAAAAAGTGGGCAGGCCCCGGGGGATGGTGGATGGTGCCCCCGGACAGAAAATATATAAAATGTATATAATACAATAAAAATTATATGTGTATATATATATATTCATTATAATTCACTCAATTAACTCACGGCTAACCTCTCTCTTTCACCTTATGAAGAAATTCCCACTAATAAAGAGAAGGAGAAGACTCTTAGATATTTTTAAATCACCACTTGAACAACAATTCATGTGGAGTTAAAATAGCAAATGTATTTATCTTGAAGATAAAGCAGAAGCAACCTAAATTGTTTAAGCATTCATCAGTTTATAAATCCAACCTGGCCCTCATGCACAATCATCTTCCAAAGCCTGTTTGGCAAACTTTCCCACACCAACTTTGTGACAACATATATTAGGGTTAAGGGTTAGTAGGCATCACAGTCCCTTCCATCGTTTCCTGTCTTAGACAAAAGTAACATAATAATATCCACATGGATTTTGATAACAACACAGTCTCAAGGGTTTCACTGTACACCCAAAGAAGCCAGGTGACAATAATTGTCTACAAATTCAGTATAGTCAAGCTAAGGGAGGCTTCCTCTCCTGCGGCCTGGCTCCTACCTAAATTCTCAATGGCCCATGAGACTTTCGTTTTGAATATTAATTCACTAAATATTACTTCATCTTCATTTTATAATTTTGGCAATAAATTGTACCCAAAAAACATGGGACTTGTTCTTCAGTTAACTAAAATTACTTGGTAAAAGTCTCCCGGGTACCTTAGGAAGATCCTGTTGAACTTATCTCATTCTTATTGCTTAATTTTGCCATAGCTGGACACTCGAGCTACCTATACTCCCCTGGGACGTTGGTTCATTACATATGCTGACATAGGGCCTGGTTTAGATCTCAGCAGAAGGGTTACTCAGTCACAACGGTGACAGATATCTCATCCTACAAAATATAAATCTCATATCTTATGGGATTTATATTCTGGTATTGCATGCATATGCATGCAGCTCACACTGAGCTATAGCTGCATTCGACAATGTAGGAATATTGAACTTATGACTATGTTTTCCAGTCTTTATTCTTCCTGTTTTATGATTAACATTAATATCATTATCATTAATATGTATAGGACCAACAGCTACAAAGAGACGATAAATAGCTGGGATGTAAATCACAAACCTCAACAATGAAATATATATATTTTTAAATGAAATCCTGTTGAATTCAGATTGATAAAGTGTTATGCCTCCATTAATATTTCATATGGAAGCAAGCAAATGTACATTCCTCTCTCAGTAAACAACCTATGCTTGGGTGGGATCCTCATGTTTTAAGCTAAATTTTATAAAGTCGCCAATTAACTGAAGTGAACAAAATGTGAAACTGCTTCCATTCCTGTTACAGGCCTAGCTTCACCACCATATACCTCTTCAATTGACTGTAGTTTATTAACTTCCTTGACCAGTAATTTCCATGCCCCACATGACACAGAAAGCGGAGAACCCCAAATTGTGACTTATGAGGCCTCTTATATGGTTACTAGTTTGTGTACTTTCCACTCGTGGCTTGAAGAATCTCTTATTAACATCATGGACAGCTCTCCTCAAAGATTTGTATCTGTGGTTTCAGCATCAATAGCATTTGAGAGGGGAGCAAGCCCTGTTAATGATCTATCAAGATACTCAGAGGCACCAAATACATACAACTAGGATTCAAATTTAGAGTCAGAATCTATCCATGTACATGAATTGTGTCATGCAGAGTAATGGAAAAAAATCTTTTCCCCTACCATACTTCTCCCATCATATTTCAGCCATCCTATTTTTTTTTAATTAATTTCTTTATTAGATTTTTTATTAGCTTTATCAGCGTGACATCCTGCCGGAAGCGCATTCAATTAGTTGTGTGTGTGTGATATCAACATGGCAACATGCCAACTCTTGGCGTTAACCCCATCCTATTTTTCTCCTCAACTGTACAAAAGCTTGTTTGTTGTTGATGATGCGCTAGACAAAGACTGCTTTAAAGAGGTTTACCTTCATCTAGACAGGCTTGTATGGTGGTGAGGTAGTTATATAGAGCAGTAGGTCTTAAACTTTTGACTTCTGTGCACCTCCACTGATCCACTAGTGGAAGCTGCGCACCCAGTCCTAAGCAATTTCAATAATTTGAATCTCAAGTAATACATGCAAATACCCAGTCAAATATACATAAAACAAATACATAAAATACAAAACATTTGATTTAATTCACAATAAAAAAATACAAACATCTGAATGTTAATTATAAAAGAAAGGTTGGAGCATTTCAATATTTGTTTTTTTTTCTCCAAAAGTCAAAGCAATATGCTGGACTTTTCTTTTTTGTTCCTAATTCATGTTCTGTTTTTTTGTTTGGGTTATTAGCCGCACTTTATAAATCCTGATAGATTGATTGATTTGTCAGAGCATACCAGTGCTGCCTTAAGTTCACAATTGTCCATATTAGATGCTCTTTGCTGTACTTGACCTGCTCCCATGAATGACGCTAAGGACACAAACCTAATTGTTAGCCTTCAGTTTCAAATTCCTTAACATTTACTGAGTGTTTTACATTTCTTAATTTTCAATGTTGCTTTTATATGCATAGGTGTACATATTTTGCAAAAATTATTTATGTTTCTAAACACCTGACAACGCCTTGGTAAGTGACCTTTGACCCTATGTTAGGAACCTTAGAGGACTAATGTTACTGGCAGTTGAGACTTTTAAGAAAACCTTTGTGGGATAGAAGGCTTGTTTTTTGTCAGCTCGGCTACTGCCATTGGCTATTGCCCATGAGTTCAGAGTAGAAATTGAAGAGAATAGGTGATAATGTGGAGCCTCGGGAACTGCTCAGTTATCTGGGATGCATTTGGATTTGGAGATGCTCATTTGAACAGGTTGGTGCCAAGAGGCCAAGAATGAGGTAAACTCTTTGAGTACAGTACCTGCAAAGTTCATGTGTGAAGTGTGATTATTCAGCCTTGCTAAGTGGTTGACCATACTAACATCTGAATCTTTGTCTCTGGAAGGATGAGGGTACAGATGTTACCATGGTCGGTAATGAGCATGGCAACATGCAACAACTGGGTGGTGCTGTCTCAGTGGTGCACTGCAATTTGAATTCCGACTGGCAGTTGCAAAGGAAAACTTTTGCCTGTATCTGCCCTTGTAGTCCAGTAGTAGTTCTCCCGTGGATGAACAAAAGGTGGTTGATTGGGCAGTAGGTAGGGATGACCTCAATCTTAAGGTTGGATTCCTTCAGCTGCTAATGGATATTTCCAGTAGTGATATTCTTGTGGAAGACGCCTTGTGCGAGGATGCTATAGGTTATGTTAAATGTGACTGGACTGCTTCATCATTGATAAATTTCATTTTTGTGGAAAGAAATATGTTATCTTCATCACCGTCATTTAATCACATGTATGTTCCCATCCAGTTGCTCAAAACAGAAACTATAACTGCTGCACTTTTAACTAAAAAATTCCATAGATTTTTCCATCACTGAGCATCTCATACATTATCTCACACATCAGGTACTGTGCATGGGACTGTACATATAAAACCATGGTGTGTGTAGTTGGATATCCAAAGAGACTGCCGAAAATAGAAATTGGTGAGGAGTAGAAACATATATGTAGGCAGAACAAGCACTGGACACTTCACTCTAAGGATGTATTTTACTGTGCACATATTTACAATTTGAGGCAGAAAAGATAGCCCAATTACCCTAGAATTACAAGATCTACTCAAGTGCAGAAGCACAGTTTAGAGCCTTTAAACAAACATCGGTTATTCAGCGCCTTGATTCCCTTGGGTGATGATACGTGCGCTTTACAAATACACGTGTTATAATGGGGAACCAATGTCCAATTTTACCATTTCCCCTAGTGAGTTGTCAACTTATTGATGGATAACTACTCCACAGCTTTCTGTTAATGAACACATTATAAAATTAGATTAAAATATCGACGTGCCTGTAAGAACATACTTTTTGTCAAGCTCGCCCCCTACTGTTTCCTGTCTGTGCATTTGCCTGATTGTAACTCTGTGCCATTCCCATCCTGGCTAAACATTGGCGCAGCATTTGTGCTTTCTACCCAAAAACATTGTGCATTAGTTTCATCTAAACTGGCTTATTAATCTTGTTATGTAAAACCATGTTAGATGGTGCCCGAAATTAATAACATGGAAATTAAGTGTCATATGTGTGTATTTACACCGCCTACAAACATGAAACCAAATTTAAAGCTGCAGTTTTATAGCAATGCAGTAACATGTGGCAAGACAAAGTTACGTATATTTATATATTAGCTAAATCACCCATAAAACGTGCATTGTAAGCTCACAGGGCAGGGTGCCTTGGAAAGACCGCTGAGCCAGCTGAGTTGCAGACTACAGCTTGGTACAGAAGGAACGCCCCACTCTTGAAGGGCTTTAGCAACTGGTTGCGTCACAGAACAGTTCTTATAAACTGCAACGTTCATCTTAGGGCATCTTGGTGCTTTTCAGACAATTCACTCCATGAGTCTCAAATCAGCAGCTTCCCATTAGTCCTTAACAGAATAGGTGAGTATTAAGAGCCCTCCTTAAACTCATATAGGACTAAATAGATTTACTCTTAAGTGGTAGTATATTTCACAACCATGGTCCAAAGTATGATAGTAATCTGCCACCTACATTCAATTTCATGATTCGAGTAGTAAGAAATAGTGCTTTAGATGTGGAGCAACGCTCTCCAAAGGGTATATACCAAATGGAATTTGCCTCTTTTGGCTTCATTTTGTATTCCTGAAAGAAAAAATGCACCAGGATGTGGTTTTAAACAGAATTCTCTCCCTAACTGGGAGCCTGTCCATTTCCCTTTTTGCATGTGAGCCAGGCTCATGGTGGCTTCTCAGGTTTCGTGCATTTCTGACTACCATAGGTTTGATAAACTGTAATTGAAGATACTGTAAGACAGAAATGGGGAATATTGCAATAGTCAATTTTGGACATAACACAGGCCAATATTATTTGCTTGAGAAGGTGCTCTAGTAGATATTTCTAAATGTTTCCAATATCCTTTACCAGATAAAAACAAAGGGAGGTAAGGGAATTAATCTTCTGCCTCAAGGATAGGCCTTTGTTTATATAGACACTAAGGGCCTGATTATTTTTCAATGGTCGGGCCGTTGCTCTGCCAGAGTGATGAAGTCAATTTCTCGATTGCCCTATTTGAGGTCCAGACCGCAGAATTTATAAATGACCACAAGCTCGCGGTCATTTATAAAGTGATGGAGCGCAAAAACCCTGGTAACGGGGAAAGCAAACTCGTACCGGTATCCTCCCTGCATCACAGACCCGACGTCACACTAACCCATTCACACATGCAGTCATTGGTGGGGCCCATAACACCAACACTCACACTAAACATTCACCGTTCTGCACGCAGTTGGAGGGATGAGCGGTTCAAGCGCTCGACATGTGAGGGGAACACCTTATCTCCGTATTTTGGTACACGGAGATCATGGTTCACGACGAGGTCTGGAAGACTTTGTCACTTCTGCGCACTTCACTCCATGCCTCGTGGGACAGTGGCCACTTCGTCGTGTCGCGTTATCGGCCATTTTGGAATTTAGGCCCAAACGCCAACTTAAGCGAAATAAACACAAAAGAGTAATTAAAGCATAGAAATAATAAATCTAATGTTAACCCCTTACTAATCCCTCTATGTGCTTGTATTTATCTAGCGTATAGCAACATTTAAAGCATTTATATTCACCCTTTTTTTTTGTCCTCCTCTCGAGCAACATTACAGAGACATTACAGAAGCAACATATATCATGCAGTATTCTATTTATTACATATTCTACTGTTAGTATGCGTACAGATTTTAGTCATAAAGGTTATTTAGCCATGCAATATGCGATCCCACGTGTAATTTAAATATTAGTAATGTTGGTTTAATATTCATGCAAACTCATTTAACAATATTATAACTAATAGATTATTCAATTAGTATTTTCATGCAGAATGGGGGAGGTATACAAAATGTTGTACTACCCGCTCCATCAATCCCCCCTTTGGTGATTTTATCACCACATCATTAAAATTTTGTATCAATTTGTCAAGAAAGTGAAATGAATTCTTTTAGTTAGTTTACATCTGTTTCCCCAATTTCTTCTCTTCTAGCTGTTTTATACATACTTTCTTTCATCTCTTCTAATTCTACTTCTTCAAATTCCCTCTCTTGTCTCTTATTCTGTCTTCTTTTCAAATTTTCTCTTTTTAACTTTTTCTGTATTTTCTTTCTTTTATGGCACAGACATCCTAATCTTAAAATTAATACTATAAAATTCACACAGGTTAATGGAAATAAGATCCTACCTATAAAGGTACCACCTAAGTTTAATAAAAAATCTTTGATAAAAAAAGTTTATTCCCAATCTTTTCCCAAACACTTTCAACCTCCAGTGGTGTAATTTCCTCATGCAATTCAGTTATATTTTTAATGTAGATTTTCAGATCTTTACTTTCGTCAGGAATGTAAGTACAACAATGTTGAACTTTCAGCATTCCACAGACTCCACCTTCTTTTGCCAATAATAAATCAAGAGCAAGTCGATTTTGCATTACCATAGCACGCATGGCAACCATTTCAGTATTTACCAATAAGAATCCTCCAGCGGTGCTTGTTGACAAGTGATCCACTACTGCTGATAGTTTTCTAATTTTGTGTGCATTCAGAGATATTCCCACTGCTGGTATCAATGCTCCAAAGATGTCTCCTACAATTTCTGACCAAGATTCTCTCTTTCTACAAGCTAATAGACTACCTAACTTATGTACACCATCTTCTCCTCTTCCCATGTGGAATATCTTTGGAAAAACCAGACCTACATAACATGTACCATACCAATGATCTAGCAACCGATAATATGCCTTGTTCCCGCAGATAAAATATAACCCAGGAAAAACTGGATCATTTCCTCCTTTAAATCCCCATCCACCCATGATTCGGTATGTATCATGGCATTCACTGTTACCTACAAAGTAATTATCATATGCAGTTTGATTCCTTCTAATACACAACTTCCCTTTCTGAGGCCACTCTAAAGCCATAGTTGGACTAGCTTCTCCCTTCAAGTGTTTTTCCATTTCAACATCCCAGACTGTCTTTTCCTCTTTTCTCTCAAATGCTTTCTTTTGCAGTTTCAATCTCCTTTCTTCAACCATATCCAAGAACGTCCCTTCTTCTTTAAACTGCAAGTCAAATTATTTCTAAATATATATTCTAATGTTAGTTCCTTAGTTTCTAAGAAAAATTCACCTAACACCTTTGCAGGCTTTACTTTATTTAATTTGTTAATCGCAGGTAATTGTGAAAATATGTTATCTACATCTGAAAAATAATATTCTAACTTCCCTATTTGGTAAAACAGACTAGCTATTACACTACATGTTATTCCATATGTTACAGGGAGGTGATGGTAGGTCACTCCCTCCGATACAGATGCAGGTAACTGCATACAAACGTAGCAATCCCTCACATCCATTGTCTTTACATATTCGTACAAAAGTTTTGAAAACACATTGTTAGAGAAATCATTTATAGACCTGTCTTTATGTAGATAGTTTCTATCTATTCTAGTCGGATATACTTTCTGAACCTTCTCTATATCAGTTTTATTCTCACTATGTCCTTCTATTGTAACTATTGTAACGTTAAATGAAATCAGTAATGCTAACACACTCCATAGAAGCATTAGTAATTCTGTACAACAACAACACATTTTAAACCATCTTTTTAGAAACACACATTTAGCTTTTCTACTTTCTGTGTTTGCCATTTTTGCAAAATGATCAGTGTCTTTTGACTTAGCCTCTTCTACTTCACAACTAGTTTTGTCTAACCCAAGGCTCTAAGCACCTACTTGGTTCTATCAGTTATGTATTTTCCTGTATTCTATTTTCTTTCAATTAGCAGCACTTTTGTCACATACGACCATTCTGGCGACTTATACTTCTGGTTGGGCTTTCTTGTTCTTTTGTTTTCGTCTGCTGTAGTTATTTTCTCAATTTTCGATTTTTCCTGACTTGATATTTCATTCACCTGCTCTGCTCTTGGTGAATTCACTCATGTCAGTCGATATCTTAATCTCTTTATCTTGTTAGGCCAGATTTCATCTCTTGCTGATCTTTTCGATTTATTTCCTTTATCATTCTTTTCAGCTCTCCATGCTCTTTTTCTGAGGACTCGACCTTCTCGTACTTCCTCATCACTTTCCTCTGATACTGTTTCAACTTGCTTTTTGCTTTCAGCTGTTCTTCTTTCCACCACTTCTTTTAATTTCCCTACTTCTGTCCCTCCTCGTGTTTCTTGCCCAATATCTTCCTGCTGACTAACTGTCCCTTCTTCTAACTGGATGTTGGAATTCCCTACTACTCCTCGGGGGTCTTCCGCAAGAATATTTCCCTTACTTTCTGTATCTGGCACCTGTTCATCTACTTTTGTTACTTCAGGTGGAATTTCTCTTAGTTTTTCATCAGGAATTTCCTCATAAATAACTTCTTTGATTGTCTCTTCACTGCTTTTCTCCTTTCCGGAGCATACCGGTATCTGTTCAGTCTCTGAGTCTGAGCTGGTATCAGAAATCTGCAATCTCCTTCTCAAGGGAATATTCTCCGGGGCAAATGTCAAGTTTGGCTCTGTCTCCCCCATTTCAGGATTTTCTCTTGTTAATACTTCTCAGCATCCGATTCAGAGCTACTTTCTGACTCGTCATAATATTCTCGTTTTTGATTATCCACTGGATTTGGGATTCTCAATGTGTGACTAGCATGGATCCAGTTCTTGATCCCAGCACACTTCACAGCTGTTGTAGTCAAAATCACTTGTCGTGGTTTCCCCCAATGTGAGACCAGACAGTTTCTTCTTCTGTGTACTTTGATTCTCACGCAGTCTCCTGGGTTCAGATCATGAGCTTGCTTCTTTTCAAGGGTGGTGGCGTCCGATCCAACCTGATGAAACACAGAATAAACTGCGTCAGCCAGCCCCTTACAGTAATCCAACACCAAGTCATCAGATATAGGCAACAGCTTGTTGACTGGTATGAATACATGGCGCATTGCTCTTCCCATGATAATTTCATGTGGACTTAAACCTGTGGTTATATCTGGAATTGATCTAATAGTCATGAGTACCAGAGGCAAGACATCAGGCCATTTCAAACCTGTGGCTAAACACCTTTTTCCCAATCGGTTTTTAATAGTGCCATTCATTTGTTCCACCACACCAGAAGCCTCTGGGCGATAGGCACAATGTATTTTCTGTTGTACATTCAATGCTTCACAAATCAACTTCATGATCTCATTATGAAAATGCTTTCCCCTATCTGATTCAATTGTAACTGGGAACCCGAATCTAGGGATGAATTCCCTCAAGAGCAGCTTTGCCACTGTAATTCCATCACTCCTTCTTGTGGGATATGCTTCTACCCATCTAGAAAACAAGTAGACCATTACTAAAACATACCTCAATCTATTACAGGACGGCATCTCAATGAAATCAATCTGCATTCTGGTGAAAGGCCCTCCTTCTCGACCTATCATTCCTAGGCTTACCACTGTTTTTCTTCCAGGATTGAACTGCTGACATATAAGCCATCTTTGACAAAGGCTCTCAGCTACAAGACTAAATTTTGCATTGTACCACGTTTGCTTGAAGGACCGAATCATCGCGTCCCTCCCAATGTGTCCCTGTCCATGATACAGCCGTGCAATGGCAGACACCATGCTATCAGGCATGACTGGTCTTCCATCTCGATAAACCCACACATGATCTGTTTCCCTTGGTGCACATCCTGCTTTTACCCACTGTCTCATTTCCTCATCTCCTGCTTCTTCCTGCAATTGCCTCACTTCTTCCCAGGTACCCACAATGTTAGTAAACATTAGGGGGAAAGAATTAATCTCTCTCTCTTTAGCCCTGTTGACTGAGTTCTGATTTCGAGCACACTATTGGGCCATATCTTTGGCATATTTGTTTCCGACCGCGATATAATCAGCGGTTTACACATGAGCAGCACACTTCACAACAGCCAATTGCTTTGGCAACTGTATTGCCTCAAGCAACTTTCCAACCCCTTCAGCATTCTTTATAGGAGTTCCACTTGAAGTCAGAAATCCTCTCTGCAGCCATATCTGGCCAAAATCATGCACAACACCAAAACCATACTGACTATCAATTATCACAGTCACTCTCACATTCTTTCCGATCTTGCATGCTCTAGTTAAGGCTACAAGTTCAGCAACCTGGGCTGATTTTACTCCCTTCAGGTAAGATGCTTCCATTACTGCTGCAACTGTGCATACTGCATATGCTGCACTTAGCATTCCTTCGTCTGTTCTCAAACATGATCCGTCCACAAACATCACAAAGTCACTTTCTGGCAAAGGTACATCTTTTATATCAGGACGTGGTTTGGTACAGAAATCCAATACATCCAAACAATCATGATCCGATTTGTCTCTAACTTCAACATTCTCAGCATCAGGCAATAGCGTTGAAGGATTCACATTCAGGCATCTCACAAGGCTCACATTCTTTGCACCTAATATGACTTTCTCATACTTAGTCAGCCGACTATGTGTCATGAACTGAGTGCGACTCCTTGTTAAAAGGATTGCCACATCATGAGGTACAAACACTCGCACAGGATATCCCATCACAATTCCCTAACTCTGTTCCAGACTCTTACAAGTAGCAGCTACTGCTTTCAAACAACCTGGCAAGGCTACAGCTACAGGGTCTAACATAGCTGAAAAATATGCAATTGGTCTTCTCAATTTTCCATGTTTCTGTATCAATACAGAGAGTGCACATCCATTCCTCTCAGTGCAGTACAACTCAAACTCCTTATTATAGTCAGGCATTCCTATCGCTGGCGCTTCACACAAGCTGTCTCTCAATTTCTTAAATGCTGCTAGTTCTTCCCTATCTAAGTCAATGGGATCTCTCACATCACTTCTCATCAGGCGTACCAAAGGTTTTGCGATCAGGGAAAAGTTACTTATCCACTGACGACAATATCCAACCATTCCAAGAAACATTCTCACTTCTCTTTGCGTCATTATGGCTCCCATTCCTTTTAATATTCTGATTCTGTCTGTTGTTATTTTCCTCAATCCTTTTTCAATTTTGTGACCTAAATATTGTACTTCTTTCTGACAAAATTGCAATTTCGATGGTGACACTTTAAGTCCTCCATCTGCCAAATGATTTAGCAATGCTATGGTGTCCATTACACAGGCTTCTCGAGTTTTCGATGTCACAAGCAGGTCATCGATATACTGGACTAGCACTGAATTCTCGGGCATTTCTAAATCTTCCAAAGACTTTTTCAATATCTGATTAAATATCGAGGGGCTTTCTGTATACCCCTGTGGGATTCGGCACCAAGCCAAAATACGTTTGCCAAAACGAAACGCAAAAATTTGCTGGCTATCATGGTGCAACGGGATGGAAAAGAAAGCGTGACATAAGTCAATTACTGTGTACCATTCTGCATCATGAGGAATCTGATACAAAATCACAGATGGATTTGGTACAATAGGACAGCATGACACAACAATTTTGTTTATCTTTCTCAAATCCTGCACTATCCTGAATTTTCCATTAGGCTTTTTCAGTCCCATAATTGGTGATTTACATGGACTACTCATTATTTCTCTCAAAATTCCTTGTTTAATCATTTTCTCAATTGTAGGGGTAACTCCTTCAATTATTTCAGGTGTTAATTTATATTGAGGAACATTTAGGTAGCTTATTCCTTCCTTCACGGTTACTTTTACGGGATCCACATTTCTCATCAATCCTACATCTTCTCCTGTGAAATCCCAGACTTCTGCTTTCACTGTCTGTTTCAATTCTTTTGGTAATTCGTCAGGGTTGAATACAGCATAGGCTTCAGTAACCTCAGTTTCCATATTAGCCATAGTCATTTTATACAATACGTCTTCATCAGGGGTCTCAAATGCTATACCATCAGGGGTACATAATATAGTGCAATTCATTTTGCACAATAGGGCTCTTCCTAATAAATTTACAGGACTTGAATCGCACACGACAAAATGGTGCATTTCGGAACGTTTCCCTATATTGACCTTTACTGGTTCTGTGAGATACGTTTTGATCTGTCTGTTGGATACTCCAACCACTTGGATTGTTTCATCCGAGAGAGGAAGATTCTTAACATCAGCTGACATAACAGTTGATCGAGTAGCACCAGTATCTACCAGGAAAGTAATATTTTCATCATTTACCTTTCCGTCCACAAAAGGGCCTGTCTGGTCTACTTCTAGAGTTGCGCCAAGCACGCACTCTTCTTCCTTCCTTCGGCACCGTCAATAACCTTCTTCTGACTCACTCTCATCGCGTTGTAGCCAATACTGCGAAACAGCGTTAGCGCGCGGCAGGTTAGTTACCTGTTCTTCATTGTCGAATCCTATCTCATTACTCTTTTTCTGTGAATTTACGCTCTGTGGAATAGGCGGTTTTGGCACCTGATTCTGTTGGGTAACAACCGGCTGCTGTCGCTGCGGTTGACCATTCACCTCTTTCTGCACCTGCGGATTCAATGATGCATTATCACCATTAGTATTCGGGGGAAATTTACACTCGGATTTCCAGTGCCCTATTCTTCCGCAATTATGACATGGCCATTTCTTTTTGGCTTCTTCAATATTGAACTGTCCCTTTCCTTTTCCAGCATTAAATCTAGGTTTTGGTCCTGCACTCTTTGCTTGTTCAATCAACTGAGCTTCCTGTCTTTCTGCTACTTTTACTTGTGCCCACATATCTTTTTCTTTTCATTTACGCTGTTTGGCTTCAATTTCATCACTAAAATACTTTGCATGTCTCAGTACTTCATCTATTTTCTTGTTTTGCCAATCCACTGTATGCTGCTAAATCATTTCACTAATTTCAGGACGTAGACTATATACAAATCTGTATACAAAATGACTTAAATCCTTTTCACTCAAATGTTCGTCACCACTAAACTGCTTAAAGGCAAGGATTAACCTTTCATAATATGCATGCACTGACTCCTTAGATTCTTGAGGAGTTCGGTCAATTTTTACCCAATCAGTATCTTTGGGAGGTACTTTGTTTTTCAAAAAGGTAATTACTTGTTCATATTTTTTCATCACCTCCGGATCAGGGGCACCTGTCTTTGGATCTCTAGGGTATTCTTTTGTAGGCCAGTCTATTACAATTTTGCACTCTGTCCATAAATCTGCTGGTACTATTACGTCAAATAGGCTATTCAAATCAATCCACAAAACCTTTGATAACTTTAGAAATCTGTCCACTTGTCTATACCACTCGACTGGCTTCTCGCGAAGTAGAGGGAAATCATTTGTAAATGATAAAATATCTTGCCTAGTCCAAGGAACATGTACATATCCTCCTCCTGAAATTTCTCTCATAGGGCAATCTGTCACTATCTTTTCTTTTTCTCTTACGGGGAAAGCTGCAAACGTTTTCTCTGAGGCATCATCTCGTTTTCTAAACCACCTACTTCTCGATTTATCCACATCTCCCCATTTTCTCAACAAAATGACTGTCTTTAATCTGGATTATCCGTCCTGTGGTGTTCAAATTTGCAATATCTTTCTCAGTAAAATCTACTCAATATGGTTTTTGCAAAGCCTTTACCTTTTCAATGTCTATACCCATTTCATTTGCTACTTCCTCTAGTCTCTCATGTAGATTCTTTGCTCTCCAAGTTATACTCTTGCACAAAAAGAGTAATTTTTCATCCTGATAGGATTTTAATTTTTCTGTGGGGATAGTCCCTACTATGAATTCTTCCAAAACCATTCTTAATTTGGCCACAGCTATACATTGAGATTCTCTGTCTTTTCTCTGTAAGCTCCTTAACCATTCACTTAATTCTTCTGAAGTAGGACCTACTAGTTTTTCCTCATTACCTCGTTCTAAGTCTCTTGGGGTCTCTGATATGGAATCTGTAGTCATTATCAGTCTTTCAACTAAACCTGGATTTGCTATCAAATTTTTAGGCGTACTCTGTTCTGATGTACTTATTGTTTGTCTCCATGGGTTCTCTTCTGAATTTATCCTTGGCCTCACTGTCTGTTTATTACTGTTATAAGGGACCGTTAAACAATGTTCATTATCTATTTGTTTATCAAAAATACTGGACCTATGGTTACGGGAACAGTCACGGCTTCTAAGTTTTTAGTCAACTCCCTAATCTTTTCAGTTAACTCTAAAGTGTTTTTTGCTAATTCTGCTGAATTTTCACTACTTACCTATCCTGTTTTCTCTCTATATCGCCGAAAGAATTATTTTTCCCTAACTCTTGGGGTACTGGTTCTGTCTTAATGATTCGCAAAGTCTCTCTCATTGGGGCACTTGGTGTCAACATGTCAGAATCTGGTTGATACGGGGGTGGATTTTTATAAAACATGTTGTCAAGAACATCATCCTCCAATTCATTCACTCCATACCCTCCATATTCTATATTATGTCTCTTTTCCATACATTTTCTACCACTAAATTCTTCAACATGTCTCACAGGAAACAAACCATCAGTCATATTTGCAGTTCGCCATCTCCTCATTCTGTCATCATGATTCTCCTGTCCATGTGATCTACCAAACATGTACCTATATCTTCCGCCACTCCTCTGTCTTTCTCCGTCATGCATCTCATCTTCCCATTCCGTCAATGCTTCAAACTGTGTTGGTCTAGGTCTCGGTTCTAGATTCAACATTCTCTCTCTTAAATTTCTCAAAACCGCTAAATTAAATGAACCATGCTCTGGAAATGCTAAAACTCCATCATCTATACTTCGCCCAATTGTCCAACCAAATACATGTATGATATCCATATTTCGCAACCATAAAGGATGCGGGCGATTTCGGTGGGGGAAGCAACTGTCCCTCTCTAGTCACAATCGGTTTGTCCTTTTTAAATAAACCCTTGATTTTTCTAAACCAGGACTTCTTCTCTTTTTCTGGTGCATCGTAATACATCATTTTGTCTTCCGTGTATCGCTAGTTTTTCCCTACGACTATTCTGTTGTTTTAACCAATCGTAGCGCGACTCACACTAACGCACCAATCCGGGACGTCTATGTCACTTCTGTAATTTTCCAATCCCAGCGCGTCTCACACTAACGCACCAATCAGCAGCGTCTACGTCACCCTGTAATTCTCCACTCCTAGCGCGGCGTACACTAACGCACCAATCAGGGGTGTCTACGTTTCTTACTGACTAGCCAATCCCAGCGCGGTCTTTCTGACGTCAGCTTTTCTCACTTCTGCAGCTCCTGCTGACCCCTCCTTTACAAAATGTATCAGTAACCTTCTCTTACGTTCTTTTTACTTACAAATCTGTTAGTAACTACATAAATACACCACCATTAACTGTTTCGCTAATCAAGAATAGTCAATGACCTTTCTTACAAGAATTCCGTCTTTCCCGAGAGCAGCGCTTACCTCTGCCCTACTACGGAATCGTTACTTTTGTTGATAAAGTAGCACATCCCTCTACTTCACCCTTCTAGCAAGCATCAGCTAACCGTTTCTCCAGAATTAAGACACCTAGTTGGAGACGTAAGGCTCCTGAGAAATAAAACCAGAGTTTCACAATTAACCTCAATGCAATTTCATTCACGCACTTTCATACAGAAATGTAGTTCATTCACACAGAATTCTGCCTTTCCCGAAAACAGCGAACAGTCTGTCCTACTATAGAATGATGACATACGATAATAAAGTAGCACTTCCCTCTACTTTATCCTTCTAGCAAGCTTAGGGAACACCTATTACCTTTCCAGTGAGAAGCGTAATCAGAGCTCCTTTTGGACTCCTGGTTCCTAAGACCAAAATTTCACAGGTGACCTTCGCTACCATACACTTCTCTCATACAGAAAATGTCTCTAATGGCAACACAAGATGATGTTGCCAAATCGAACCCAGACAATGCGTCGTGCAACTCCAATCGTCACACGTTTTCCCTGTGTACCCACAGGGCAACAACAATTCCGTCTTTCCCGAGAGCAGCGCTTACCTCTGCTCTACTACGAAACCATTACAACTTCCGACTTCCTACATCCCAGAAGCCGTCAAACAACATAGAACTCGACGTGACTCAACATAGAGTGTTAATACATAAACCAATACTAATCAGATATCAATAAGCAATTTACAAGCAATAATCACCAAACCAAAACAATATAACCATCATCTTGCTACCAGAGAAACTGATGGAGCGCAAAAACCCTGGTAACGGGGAAAGCAAATTCGTACCGGTATCCTCCCTGCGTCACAGACCCGACGTCACACTAACTCATTCACACATGCAGTCATTGGTGGGGCCCATAACACCAACACTCACACTAACCATTCACCGGTCTGCACGCAGTTGGAGGGATGAGCGGTTCAAGCGCTCGACATGTAAGGGGAACACCTTATAACCTATAGGGAAAGAAAAGTTAATTTACAAAATATACATCAATACCCCTTCCACCTACAGATCTCAATCCTAAACATCAAGGCACTCCTCCCACATGGTCAATGGACCAAATAGTTGGATTGGTTGATGGTGATCTAGAACCAGCTAAAACACATTTCAAGACTTAGATCTTACCCTTCTTAATAAACCACAAACTCATTTCTTGTTAATCAATATCTGTTTAGCTAAAATATCTTGAAGAGTTAGGTTTGCATTTGGAAAGTTTATATCAAATTTCAAATAAATCGCAGAACATCATACTTACCTAATCTGGCTATATGAAGTCCTCTAAGTCATTAGGTCTGCATACTCAAACCTGTTGCCATTCGTCTAAAAGTTCTAAGTTTTATGCACAGCACGCTACAGTCTCAAAGGATCGGTAAAGACCAGAGACGTGCAAGCATCTGTCAGTGCCCATAGAATTAGGAAAAGTTCACAGTCATCAGATAATTGGGCAGCATCCGGACCCTCTCTATTCTACCGTGTATTTTTATAATAAAATCAAAGCAAGAAGATACATTTCGTTATTTTAATACGGTCGTGATTGGTTGGTTGAGATCGTCCGATGGAGTCTTTTTGGGATTTTGGTACAGTTCAAGGGGTGATGTCACAAGTTCATTTAAAGTCGGTCCATTCTGGTTTAGTGTGAAAGTCTATTGTCTTTCGTCTTGGCCGCCATCCCACAGTGTCCTTGTTTTGGTACACGGAGATCAGGGTTCACGACGAGGTCTGGAAGACTTTGTCACTTCTGCGCACTTCACTCCATGCCTCGTGGGACAGTGGCCACTTCGTCGTGTCGCGTCAGCGGCCATTTTGGAATTTAGGCACAAACGCCAACTTAAGCGAAACAAACACAAAAGAGTAATTAATGCATAGAAATAATAAATCTAATGTTAACCCCTTACCAATCCCTCTATGTACTTGTATTTATCTAGCGTATAGCAACATTTAAAGCATTTATATTCACCCTTTTTCTTTTGTCCTCCTCTCGAGCAACCTTACAGAGACATTACAAAAGCAACATATATCATGCAGTATTCTATTTATTACATATACTACTGTTAGTATGCGTATAGATTTTATTCATAAAGGGTATTTAGCCATGCAATTCCATGTGTAATTTGGATATTAGTAATGTTGGTTTAATATTCATGCAAACTCATTTAATAATATTATAATGAATAGATTATTCAATTAGTATTTTCATGCAGAATGGGGGAGATATACAACATTTTGTACTACCCACTCCATCAAAAGCATTCACAGTAACCACCATCACAGTGCTTCCCGTCATTGTAATTCGTTGTTTGGTGCAACCCAGCAGCAAACAGTATTTTTTTTTCATTTTCATAAAGAAAATCTCCAAACTGGAGTTTCTTTTTTAAAATAAAAAAAGCAATGCTTCTCTTTCTGTAGGAGAAATATCCCATGGCGAGGGGTGCATTATTTGGTGTTGACTGTCCCTCACCACCAGGGTTTGCCTGCTAAAAAATGGCTACATGACCGCTCATCCTGATTGGGAGGGCGGACATGTAGCCATGTCTCTGAAAGCCCTTACTCCGTTGGCCCGCAGGAGACATTTGGCTATGGTGGTGACAGGGTAGTCTCTACTGTAGCTGAACTGAATGCCCACCCACACTTAAATCGGGTGGGCAGACCTTCACGTTGGTAGTATGCATACTCCTTCGCCATTGCGATGGAGTATACAGAACGCCAACATATAAATGAGGCCATAAGTGATTTAGCCTTTGCCGTTGAGACAGTAGCTGAACCATTTAAATTGGGCTTATAGATTCGAGCCATCTGGCACTTTTTGTTCCGACCAGCAATAGTTCCATATTATTAACATTTAATTGCTGGAATCGAACTGCCAATCATGATTGCATTGCGAGTATGCATGATGGAACATGCCTGTTTCAGGTGCTTTTTGACAATCAGTTGTGTGGTGTTCGCTTAACAAACTCCTGAGCATCCAAGAGACACAATGAGTGCCTTAAGTGTATATATATATATATATATATATATATATATATATATATATATATATATATATATATATAAAATATGTTGAATAATGTAGATGATAGTGGTGAATCTTGAGAGATACACATACCACTTTCTGCAGAGTCGATTGATAAGGAGACAACAGCAGTTTATGTGATCTGTTCTCTAAAAAGCCTCTGCTGCAGCTTAACACAGTTTTCCCAATACCAAGACTCTCAGTCAGAGTATTGCGGTCCACAGTACCAAAGGCAGCGGATAGATCCAGCGTAATCAGAGCAGCATTATGGCTCTCGTTGATTATTGGTCAGAGCTCATCCAATGTTAGTGTCATGGCTGATTCCGTTTTCCTCTTCCCCTTTTAAATCACGGCTGCCATTAAACCAAATATCCTTCGAACATTCTTCGAACGCTTTGTTAGTTATTTTCATACAGCTCTTTCTCTAATTTCAATTACTGCAAATAACTGAATTAATGGCTATAGTTCCCCTAATTAAGAAGTTACACTTCTTTAGGATAGGCCTTACTATCCCTTCCTTCCAGTCTCATAGAAGAGTACCTGTAATTAAGGACAGGTTTACTAGCTATGTCACCTAAGGGGCTCTTACTTTTGCACACTTTTGGAAAAAGGAGATAGAGTTTACGTCATCTGGTTTCCTGATTTTGCTTCTATCATGATTTCCCTAATCTCCTCTTCTCCCAATTCCTAAAAGACAGACCAGTTGAGAGTCCCTTCGCTACGGTTTATTGACTATCAGTGATAATCAGGTTCTTCCCAAAAGTTTTAATACTCTCATGCATCATAAAACCGACGTGGTCATTATGCAAAAACCAAAACCTGTGAATGCGAGAATGGTGACCATCTATATTTGGACCTCCCCACAGCCAGTCCAAGAGGCACAAATCTGGGAATAACACTTGACTCTAACCTTTCCTTCCTCCTCCTCATAAACAAACTAGTATCTATTATATGTGCTTGAAATGTCCTACCACTACTTCCCACTTCTTCCAGTATCAGTATAATGATATCATCGAGAATTTCATGTATAGATTACAGTAATTCTCTACTAATAGGCCTTCCTGAACATGCCACCCAGAGAGTACAGATGGTCCAAACATAGCAGCTAGACTGGGCCTAGTGTCACAAGACTCCCATTGCTAATCACCTGCACAAACTATACTGGTTTCTAATTTGCTATTGAAGTCTGCACAAGGCCAGGGCTTTACAAAGTCATAGAAAAAACTAATATATGTCTTCAATGTTTTCAAGATATACACCATTTAGGATATTAAGATTTTCCTCTCAGTATCTAATACTGATCTCCAAATTCGCAAAAATAAGAAACGGGATGGATGTTATTTGTTCTCATCTGATAGGCTTGGAACAACATTCCATTATATCTAAGATCTCAGTCGGGCCTCTTCCTTTGTAAAAAGAAATTTAAAGCCTATCTCAATCAATCAGTTAGGACTTATAGAGCACATCTAATCATCTGTGAGGGTAGCCAGGCGCTGAGATCCTGCTATCAGTGGAAGAGCCATGTCTTGTGTCCCTTTCTGAATTCTGTGAGCAAGGATGGTTTTCAGAGGTGGAGGTCGTTCCAAGACTTGGCAGCGAGGTAGGGAAAGGAGCGACCTCCACTGTATCTTCGATGGATGTGAAGAGTGTGTGCAAGGGCTAGGGTGGGGGAGCTTGGGTGTCCGGATCATTGATGAAAGTTCAGGCAGTGGTTGATGTATGCTTGGCCTAGATCATGGAGGGTCTTTTCAGGACGGGTAGCCAGGATAGGTTCCTGAGGTGGGCGGGTGATGTGGCTCCTTTTGGGGAGGTCCAGGATTAGCCTTGCTGCTAGGTTCTGAATGGTCTCGAGTCTCTTCAGGGTTTGGGTGGAGATTTCTGCATAAAGTGCGTTGCCTTTATCGAGTTGGCGGTGACACAGGCTTGGATGAAGGTTTTTCCTGGTGTTGACAGGGAGCCATCTGAAGATTTTTTAGAGCATGCGAAGAGTCTGGAAGGAGTCGGAGGCAACTGCGTTGATCTGGCGTTTCATGGTGAGTTTGCTGTATTGGATGATGCTGAGGTTGCGGGTGTGATCTGTTGGCGAGGGTGTGGGTCCGAATTCCGAAGGCCACCAGGTGTCGTTCATCAGGGAGGTATTGTTTCCCAAGATCAGCACTTCTGTCATGTCTGTGTGGAGCTTCAGGCAGTTGGTCTTGATCAAGTTGGTGATGCTCTTCATGCAGTTGTGGAAGTTGGTCTTGGTGGTGTAGGGATCTTCTGAGAGTGAGAGCATGAACTGTTTGTTGTCTGCGTAGAAGATTATGTTGATCCCATTGGTTCTGATGATGTTGGCTAGGGGTGTCATGTAGGTGTTGTACAGGGTGGGGCTGAGGGATGGTCCTTGCGGGACACCATAAATGATGCTCTTGTCTTCTGGCATGAAAGAAGGTAGGAGGATTCTCTGGGTCCGTCCTGCAAGGAAGGATGCCATCCATCCAAAGGTGTTTCCCTGGATCCGCAGGTGGTGGAACCTACTGATGAGGGTGTGATTGTCAGAAGTCTAGTACCACGCACCTGTAACTTGATTTCCACTGGAGCAGAAGAGCAAGTCCCAAATACCAGACTTCACTGTGAACTATTAAATTCACACGCAGTAAAAGGGGGGGAAAGGGGAATGGGAATGACAAGAGAGACTGCCACTGAAGTGTTCTTCTCACCACAACCCTGCTAGGATTGTCTCTAACACCTGTAATTAATTACAAGAACAGAGTTACTTCTTCTTCACTATGCCCTCTATAACCCAACCAAACTTCTCCTCCCACTAACTGAATTACCTTTTTAGATAGAGTAGCTAGCTTCTCTCTTTGGCAATGCTAGTTGATAAGGCCTGCTTATTTAATATATTTCTTAAGTACGCTCTGCCTCTATGCGCTGTTAATGATGTCTTGGTTACGTTTCTTGTGTGTTTGTAACTCTGTCTCTTTTATCTTCTCACAGGATGAAGAAATGAAGATATAGGTGGTAAGTATAAAAATATATATATATATATTACCTACTGGCGGTCGCCAGTAGGTAACCAATGAAAGGAAAGGTTACCTGCCAAGTTTCTTCTCTAGAGTCCTCGAAAAGGATCCCATAATGGGAAAAACAAAACCGGTACGGACAATTGCAAAGAATAAACCAATAATGAACTGCTTTAATCAAAAGATTTTTTTCCTTTTTATTTTTCCAATTATCAAAATCAGTAAAATAGAACAATTTAAGAAGAAAACCATACTCAAATTACATCCAAAATTGGTGCAATCACAATACAATGTCCCACAAAACTAAATCTAACCGATCAGTCATACTAACATACACTCAAAACACACATTCAAATTTTAAAACAAGTATCCATGACTGCGTCAAGGTGAGCCAATTGCCACATGGTGATGGGATGACAGATATTCATATATCATCCAAGGGGTGAGGGTAGTTACAATCCAGCTACCCGACACAGGTTAAACGCCAACGCCCGTTTTGGTGTCTAGCCCCAGCCAGGGCCACACCTTCATCAGGGCGAAGATGGTCAAGCAACAATGGGACAGACAAACAGACCTGAGTAATAAGAACAGATAAAGACCCCCAGGGGAGCAGACAGTAAATGATAAGGCAGCTCCAATCCAACAATGGATCAGTTGTAATCCGCATAAATTGATATCGACTTTTCCTTTCAGCCAGCACCAAAACAGGGTTCCCAGAACGGCCGCAATGTGATGTCAGTCAGGCGGCAAGAACAGGAGGCTATGGATAAGCCGGTTTCTTTAACGACATTCAAAGATTTCCTCGAATAAGCGGGAAGAGAAATCTGCTTTTTCAAACGGAACTCCTCAGCGGGTGTTGTGGCAAGCGTCCAGGTCGCCAGTAGGTACTTATAGTTACAACCTAGTTTCCATAGGAAAAGCATTTTTTGATTTGCTAATAACTTTGGCGTCGTTTGACGAATCTTCACGAAATTCTCCCTAAAAAAAGTCTATCTAGGTCAGCTCCTATCCTGAAAGTTTGGGGGTGATTCGTGAAGCGGGGCTGAGAAACAAGGGGGGTCCCAAAACGCGTTTTCCCCATGTTAATTTCCGTAGGAAATTTTGCGAAGAGCTACAGCCCGAACTGCTGAACGGAATTACTCCACATTTGGCAGAAAGGTAGAGCTTGGTTCATAAAGTGACCTTTTTTTAAATGGTGTAAATCCGTTCAGTAGTTTTTGAGAAATTCAAAAAATGAGAGTCAAAAAATCAATTTACCATAGGAAACTTTGTACAAGGCTACAGCCGAAACTACTGAACGGAATTACCCCAAATTTGGCAGAAAGGTAGAGCTTGGTTCAGAAAGCGACCTTTTTTTAAAAATTGTGTTAATCCGTTCAGTAGTTGCTGAGAAATTGGAAAAATAAAAGTTTTGATATCTGGGCGGAGCCTAAGTCCCGTGCACGAGCTTCACTGTGATTGGCTGCCAAAACTCCAAACCAGGAAGTGTTGGCAGCCATCTTGTGGCTTGGTAGAAGCGAAGTGACTAGAAAACAAAGAAACAATGGTATAAAACAAGAGAAGGGGGCAGGGTAGAAACACCCTGACCCCCTAAGCCTGCTCAGGGGGTCCCAGAAGGACCGCAGGGCCAAAAAAAGCATATATATATATTTTTTTTTAAATCGGCGCAATTTACGCTGGGGTTGCGTGTTCCCGCGTTTTATTTTAATGAGGCCCCCGGGTGCGCTGGGTCCCGGGGGCATTTCTTAAAAAATAATACCGGGGGCTCGCTGGGGCTGCGGGGGCCCGCTGGGGTACCCGCAGCCCCGGGGCTTCACTCGTGTTGGGAGGGGGGTTACGCGGCCCCTCTTCTGGAGCCCTCCATGTGCTTATAACTTTGGCGTCGTTTGACGAATCTTTACGAAATTTTCCAAAAAGTTTCTCTTTTTCAATCAGCTCCTATCTTGAAAGTTTGGGGGTGATTGGTCAAGGGTGGGGGCAGAGAAAAAAGGGGAGTCCCAAAATGTGTTTTCTCAATGCATTTTCCATAGGAAACTTTAGAGAAGGCTACCGGTCAAACTGCTGAACGGATTTACGTCAATTTTGGCAGGGAGAAATGTTGTGGTTCAGAAAGCACGTTTTTGTTGAAATGGTGTACATCTGTTCAGTAGTTTTTGAGAAATATCAAATTTTACAGATATCGATATTTGAGAATTCTGACATCTGATTGGCTGAGGGGTTACGAGCACGAGCTCGCGGCTCATTGGCTGTGAATGGTTGAAACTAGGAAGTGTTGGCAGGCATTTTGTGACTTAGTCCGTCAGCTCGCATCTCTCCGTGTAGAAGCCATTGGATGTGTAGTTTTACCTCTGCGAGGCAACACTGGCATCTGTGTCTGTGTGAGATACCCGTTTCACGCTGCCTCTACCGACATCACCAGGTCGCGGCTATGCTTTTAGAAGCCAGTCTGTTGCCTCGGAGCTCTGTGTGTCAGTCTGTCGGCACAACCCTCTACACTACCCAAACACCACTGCACTACTTAACTAAACACTAAACCACTACATCCAGCACAACTCCCTACACTACACAAACACCACTGCACTACCTTAAACCCTAAAACACTACCCCCAGCACGACTCCCTACACTACACAATCATCACTGCACTACCCTAAACCCTAAATCTACCCCCAGCATGACTCCCTACACTACCCAAACATCACTACACTATCATAAACCCTAAATCTACCTCCAGCAGGACCCTCTATACTATCCAAACACCACTGCACTATCCTACACCCTAAAACACTACCACCAGCATGACTCCCTACACTACCCAAACACCACTGCACTACCCTAAACCCTGAAACACTACCCCAGCACGACCCCCTACACTACCCAAACACCACTGCACTACCCTAAACCCTACAGCACTACCCCCAGCACGACCCCTTACACTACCCAAACACGACTGCACTACCCTAAACCCTAAAACATGACCCCCTATACTACACAAACACCACTGCTCTACCCTAAACCCTAAATCTACCCCCAGCATGACTTCCTACACGACCCAAACATCACTACACTATTGTAAACCCTAAATCTACCCCAGCACGACCCCCTATACTATCCAAATACCACTGCACTACCCTACACCCTAAAACACTACCGCCAGCACACCTCCCTACAGTACCCAAACACCACTGCACTACCCTAAACCCTAAAACACTACCCCAGAACGACCCCCTACAGTACCCAAACACCACTGCACTACCCTCAACCGTAAAATGCTACCCCCAGCACGACCCCCTACACTACCCAAACACCACTGTACTACCCTAAACCATAAAACACTACCAGTCCATTGGCTCACAGCTCTGTGTTTGCAAGCCAACGGCCCGTAGCTCTCTCTGTGCGAGTCGAGCCCAGGGGCTGCAGCTCTCCCTCTGCGAGGCTGCTCAACGGCCCGCAGGTCTCCGTGTGCTAGCCGGATCGCAGCTGTCACTCTGCGAACCAATATTGGGAATATAAGGCGACTCTAAAAAGAGCCTTTGTGTTTATTAGTTGGAGGTACATATAAGTGCGGATGCACAGTTTCAGGTTATTCAGAAAAACTCGATTTACCTGATCCGTGAAGTGTACTCCATCACTTCTGTAGATATCAGCCATATCAAAACGTATGTTGTTGTTGTAGACCGACCCCATTCTATGGTCTCTGAGGTATGCAGACACAGCTTTGTTGACATTTTTCCTCGATTTTTCAATCCGAGGACAAAATTGGTTTGACCATTTCACTTCTGTTTTTGGCATATATTGGAATATACAAGGACAGTGTGAGGCAAAAGCAACATCAATTGTCTAAAGGTGTCCTTCATTAGCATTTCCAAACCAACCCCAGTCAATGTGCCTAGGTCGTTACCACCACAGTGCACAATCATGAGGTCAGGGTGTTGGAGATGCAAACAGGTTTTAACCAAAGGGAGCAATTGGTGCCACTTCAATCCTCTCTGTCCAAACCATTTAATGTCCACATTTTGTAAACCTTGGTCTAAGTAATTACGTCTCTGTTCTGCATACCTCTTGCAACAGAAAACATAGCTATGTCCTACGATCCACATTAGCATTTTGAAGGTATAGCTGGAAGATATGGATAGATGTCTGTAACTCATGCAGTCAGTTCGTAGAATAAGAGATATTTTTAAAGATGGGGAACAACTTTTTTTTCTCATACAAAACGATAACTGATTGGGAGATGAAAAGCATTGTTTACTTAAAAGTAGGGTGCATATTAATTTGTCGAAAAGCATCTTTGTTATTGGTTAATAAAAAGCAGTTTGAGCGTGGAGTACATATGATAGGATAACATTTGCTCAGTTCAACCACACCTGCTACTTGCATTTGGAAGGCACTGTTCGAACTTAAAACAATGGTGAACTTTTAACCTGCATGTGTCGTAGAATGTTCTAGAAAGTGTGTTGCTAGAATACGTTGAACTTCTCACCTGTATGTGTTCTTACATTTTTTTAAAACTGTTTATTTGGAAAGTTCAAAAATAACCAGAAGTTTTGAAATTTGAAAAAATCAAGGAACTATTCTGATTTGTTCTTTACATGTATTTATGTGTGGAGCAACAGGGAAATTGTGCCATTACTGGTTCCATTCTTGATGAGAGCGGTGCAACACATGTACTGTGTGACAAAGAAAGAATTGAATGCGTTTGTGACATTTGGAATCTGCATACCAACTACGAACGTAAGTTAAATTATGGTTAGTGTGGACATAGTGGGGAAGTGGTAAGAGTAGAAAATTCATGTGTTATTAACTTAACAGAAATGGAACAAAAACCAGAAATGTTATGTGGACAATTTGTGGTATTTTTTATAGTGAGAGGTAGATTTCAATATCAGTGAAGACTGGTGTGTTACTGGGAAGCTTTGGATTTTAGTGTTGTTATTAAATGGAAGTTGTTTAGGAGCGTTTCTTCAGAACACATTTTTTATAAATATGTGAGATAAAAAATAAATGAAAATGTTCTGTATATATTTTCTGTACGATTTTGTTCACAGCGGTAAGTAAATGTGATTATTAGTGAAGGTAATTGTCAGAGTGTGTTTGTCTGCTGAATATACGCAGGCCTTTAAGTGGTCTGGGTCTTGTTGGTACTGAGCTCCGCCACCCGTTTAAGACAGTTGCCAAATGTTTCATTCCACTTAAAGCTGTTAATATATGTATACTAAAGGGACGATACATAAAAAGTTTGTGAATTACACCTTTATTTACTCTGTCCAGCTCTCACCACCATTTTTTGCCCCGAGCAGTAGTGTCTATAAAAATAATCTAATACAGCTCTTTGTATTATAAAAATAGCACTTCTAAGTTTATTACCATATTGGTAGGGTTTGTACTATATAGTGAATGGTGCAATCAGTTTCATTGGTATAAAACTGCACTGTGTTATGTTGGAAATATTTACATATGCATTGGTTGTGATGTTATATTTTACACTGTGAGGTATATTTGAATGTAAGTGAAGACAGGTGTTATACTGCGAACCTGTTGAAAATGTGCACAGATTACATGGAGAGTAAATGGACAAAGTAAACGTACATGTTGCTTTCTGTATGTATGCATGGTTAGAATCATTTGATGATATCTTAAGATATAATTTAAATAGTTTTTCTGCTTTACAATTGGGTAGCCAGCCCGCCGGCCCGCACTTCTCCCTCAGCAAACTATCGTTCGGCTCGCAGCTCTTCCTCTGCCTGCTAGCTCGCAGTTGTGCTTCTGCAAGCCACACCGGAAATATACCACAGTTCTCTCTCTACGAGATACCCCCTTCACGCTCGCTCTCCCCACATCACCGCCCCGCACCTATGCCTTTGCAAGCCGAAGGCCCGCACCTTTCCCTATTGCAGTCGGCCTGGAGCTGTTACTGTGCGAGCCGGCCTGCAGCTCTCCCTCTTCGAGCCAACGGGCCGCAGCTGTTCCACTACGAGCCAGCCAGTCGGCTCGCAGGTCTTCCTCTATGAGCCAGCTCATGGCCCGTAGGTCTCCCTCCGTAAACCACTGGTGGACTCGCAGCTCTTTCTCTGCGAGGCAGTCTGCAGTTGTATATCTGCAAGACAACACTGGAGATATACCGCAGCTGTCACTCTACGAGATAGCCCCTTCATGTTCCCTCTCTTCACATTAGTGTCCCGCACGTATGCCTTTGCAAGCCGATGGCCCGCATCTTTCCTTAAAGTAGTCGGCCCGCAGCTGTTCCTGTACGAGCCGGCCTCAGCTCTTCCTCCTCGAGCCGACGGGCTGCAGCTGTTCATCTACGAGTCAGCTAGTCTTCTCGAAGCTCTTCCTCTACTAGCCAGCCCACCGGCCCGCAGCTCTTCCTCTGCAAACCATTCTTCAGCTCACAGCTCTTCCTTTGCGAGCCAACCTGCAGTTGTACCTCTGCGAGCCGCCCGCAGCTCTCCCTCTTTGAGCCGACGAGCCGCAGTTCTCCCTGTACAAATCAGTCAGTCGGCTTGCAGCTCTTTCTCTACGAGCCAGCCTGCCGGCTCGCAACTCTCCCTCTGCGAACCACCAGTCTGCTCACAGCTTTCGTCTGTGAGTTGTCGGGCCGGCAGTTGTAGATCTGTAAGCCAACACTGGAAATATACCGCTGGTCTCTGTCTACAAGATACCCCCTTCACGCTGCCTCTCCCCACATCACCGTTCCGCACCTATGATTTGCAAGCTGACTGCCTGCAACTTTCCCTATAGGTGTTGGCCCACAGCTCTTCCCGTGTGAGTCAGCTCGCAGCTCTTCTTCTGCGAGCCCACGGGCTGCAGCTGTCCCTCTACGAGCCAGTCTGTCGGCTCGCAGTTCTTCCTCTATGAGCCAGCCCGTCAGCTCGCAGCTCCCCCTCTGCAAACCATCGTTCGGCTCGCAGCTCTTTGTATGTGAGCCGTCGGGCCCGCAGTTGTACCTCTGTAAGCCAACACTGGAATATACCGCACTTCTCTCTGCGAGATATCCCCTTCATGCTCCCTCTTCCGACATTACCGGTCGTACCTATCTCTTTGCAAGGCGACGGCCCGTACATTTTATTATAGTATTTGGCCCGTAGCTGTTCCTCTGCTAGCTGACCCGCAGGTGTCCCTCTGCGTGCCCTGTAGTTTAGCAATCGTGCTGTCAGTGTAATGCACTTCTCCAATCCTCCATCCAGCACTATCTACTTACCCTATTATTCTGCCAATACCTAAGCACTTATAAATTCACCATGCACTCTGTTTGCAGCACTGTAATAATTCCAGTTACTAGTTATGTCCTTATGGAATGGCCTAGCCACTAACACAAGTAGAACTACAATATTCTGTGCACTATCCATGCCGACCTTTAACCAGCTACATAGTATTGGTACACTTCTCTAAATATCCAGTTAGTACCTATGCAGTGTAGGAATCCTCCTGTCAGTCCTATGCACTTCCAATCACCCATCCAGCACAATTTACTTATCCTATCACTCCGCTAATACCTACACACTTATAAATGCACTCAGGCACTCTCCTTGTAGTATTGTAATCTTTTAGTCACTAGTCATGTATTCATGGAATGATACAGGTTGTAACCATGCAGTTCTACAATTAGATGTGTACTACTAATGCTGTGCTCTAGTATCTTGCACACTACTCATACACTACTGCAATTATGCAGGTAGCACTGTTCCATTGCTGAAATTATTGATCTAGTTTCTTTGTATGTATTTTTATAGATATACATGTGAATATGTATATATAATTATTTTAATTATATTAAATGGTTTTTAAAACGTTTCTTATTTTACAGATATTTTGCATAATTATTAAGAAAGAGTAAAAATGACAAGAAAAAAGCAAAGAAAAAGAGAACAAAGAAAAGAGGTTTATTTTTAAAAAAAGGAAAAGAGGAATTAGATCAACTACAACAAGGATCTTCAAAGAAAAAGTGTTCTGGTAAGAAAAGTAAATATTTGTTTTTTTAAACTTGCAAAAACAGTTTCCAATTTTAAAAATAAAGAACAAACACAACAAGGACAGCGAAACAAAAGGAAAAGAAAAATTTACAAAAAAGTGGAAAATTGGATTATCAGAAAAATAATTATGTTGGAAGCAGGAAGAAACAATTTTCAGAAATTCGAAAAAGAATCTATAAAAGTAGAGTACTCAAAAATTTACTAAAAAAATGTAAAATATATAAAACGAGATCAGCATTTTACAGACAAAAAAAGGAGATTCTAAGTGGAATTGAAAATGCGTTTGAATTGAAAAGAAAATTGTTTATCTTAATTTTAAAAAGATTGTGGACTTTAAATACAATAATGCAGCGTATGAAGGACAAATGTAAAAGAAAAAGAATTGTAAATAGAACTAATTTTTGTAAAATATTTTCCGGGGAATGGAAGCATACTTCTAGTACAGAATTTTTTTTTAATGAAGAAAGTTATTTTCAACAAAATAGATTACTGCATGCAGTTGATACCTGTGGTCGTTGTTATGAAGTGAAAAATGGTTCTCCAATTGAAAAAGAAAAGATAGTTCCTAGAAATGTTGAAGAAGTAATAGCTGAGAAAGTTCAAGGGAGACGTACCCAGGCTCCAGTGTTTACATGGAATTGTAGTAGTATTTGTAGTATACGTCAACAATCTATTGATATTTTACTAAATTTCTTAAGAGAATATGGAAGAAAAACTGTGAAACAGAAGATTAAGATATTAAAAGGACTGGATCCTTGCAAAGTGAGAAAAAATACAGGGTTGCAAGGTCATTCTCTGGCTTGTCTTTATAGGAAAGTGTGTCAAAGTCGTTTTCACCATTTAAGAATGTTAGCAGTATATCATTCCGAAATGCGGAAGTTAGTTAGAAGATTATACTACGTGAAAAGTCCTGCATTATTTATAAATGAAATTAATACAGCTCTTTTGCATGGTTCAGTGTTGGATGTAAAAATAAATTGTGATGATATAGAGTTACGTTTCTTTGTTGGTCAAGAGGAGTGTGGAGAAAGTGAGAGTTTGATAAGTGTAGGTGTTGAAGAAGAGATGGAAGATACTGATGTGAAGTTTGAAAAAGAAATAGTTTCTGGTGAAAGTCCCAACTATGTTTGTATTTGTTGCCAACGTACTCACTATGAAATTCAGACTAGGAATGTAGATGTGTTTTTAAAAAGTGAAAAGGAAAACAATGATAAATGGAGAGAATTTGCTGCTTATCTGTTTGTGTAAGGTCGTTTTGATATAAGTACTGTACAATGTATTTGTTAATATTGTTACAATAAATTAGAAGAGAACAAAATGCCAGCTAGAGCTGTCCATAATGACTTAGAATTAGTAGCTATACCTCCTGAACTTAAAGATTTAAATATATATGAGGCCATCCTTATACAATCTGTGCCCCCTTTTCAGGCTATAATTCGTATGGAGCCTAAAACAGGTAAGCTGCCTCCAACAGATCTACAAAGAGGTTTAAAAGGAAGAGTTGTGTATTTACCTTTAGATTTTAAGAAATATTTTGAAACTGTTGGTGTAGAAAGAGAGGATACTGAACCTGTAGTCATTCTTGTTAATGGTGTACCCACAAAGAGTCGGAAAATATAGCAAGAGTTAGTAGATGTCACGAAAGTTCAAAAGGCTACATCATATCTGGTGCAAAACAATATTTACTATAAAATTATAAATGTAGAAAAAGAAGAAATGACTTTAGAAGATGAAAGACCTAAATAACCCGAAGTATCGGGTAAAGAACCTAGCCAAAAAAGGGTATCGGAACTCAATCTGAGTTCCAAAAATATCAAGAAAGAAAAGCTTTTCCTTCTTGAGTCCCCTCACTCACCAGGGTTTCCCCACGGTGACATGCTTCATCATTGGGGCCATCTCAGTCCTCTACGGACTGAGGCGTGCTACGACTTGCGGATTTACGTAGGAGCACTGCTGTGACAACTATGTGTGGTGCAGAAAGTGTAGTGGAGTGGGCTAATGTGAGTGTTAAAAATACCTAGCTAGTGGGCCAAATAATTTTATTCTTGCTCCTAGCTAGTATAATCTAAAAACGGGGTAGAATGCTGGAAGGCCTAGCTATATTGGGTTAGGTGTACCTAGCATAGTGGAACACCGTAGTAACATCAGGTGTAAACGCAACACCACAAGAATGACTAACCATTTCCTGGAGAAACAACATACCCCAAATGATATGAAGTAGATCATACTTGAACATATAAAAAACCGCACAAACATTGAGAAGAAACTTTATGAAAAAGAACAACGTTGGGTGTTCAAATTACGATCAGATACCCAGGGCCTCAATGATGACATCCCTTGGGGACATTTTTCATAACAACTTTTGGCATCAGTGTGTGAGCCGACTCTAAACCTTAGACATATAGAACTAGTACCCCTTTTGCTAACAAGAACTAGCCAGAGGAGTGACAAGTCTACATTGTCCAATTTCATATAATACTCCCACTGGCAATCCTTTGAGATATCCATGCGCCTTTTGAGCCACTTTTTCTTGTACCACTTGAGTACAAACAGCATTAGCCATTCACATGGCGGCCATATTTGAACCAAGGGACTCAACCAGTTCGCAGATACACATGCAGTATACTAGTTTTGTAATTACAATTTGTTTCTCACTTCAACACATAAACGATAAACAATTTGGAAATATATTTTTTTCAAAACATTGCTTATGTTAAAAAAAAAATTATGTTAAATTCGACAACAACAATATATATATATTTTTTTATCTGTCAATTTACCACTAGTTTAGAAAAACCACCACACCATATGGCAACATTTTTATAAACCAACCCATTATGGCCGATACTACCAAAACCTCGGGTTCATAAGCCCGTTTTACGAAGTCCGTTTTCTATGTCTACTTCCGCCACGACAACGCGGAAATACACACATAAATACTGGCCCTGAAGGAGGACATGCCAAGATGCGGTCCGTGAGGGTTCCAAATAGGTGATTCCGAGTGTGAGCGTCTCTTATCAAGTAAGTGAGTTCTCCAGGCAGATTAGAGGTCCCGACACCCGGATAAACAGACCCGATGCGATATTACTTACATCTCCCGTATTTTTACACAGATAAGCTGCAGACATGGCTCGTTCCTCCGTTTATTTTCTTTGGTTCTTTCTCCTTTTAACTTTTGCTCATTACAGGAGTACGAGATACCCACACCCCCTCCGAGACCACGGGGCACATTTTATTTTTGCTTCCTAAAATGTATGTAATGCTTGCAATACTTTATGTGTGTGTGTGTTATGTATTGTGTGTCGGTATCACATGGTTTTTAATTCACTTTACTCACTTTAGAGGAACTTTCTTTAAAGCACTGAAATTGCATGTAGAGTGAAAAATAATGCAAATTTCTGACCCATACAGGGGCACAGAAACAGAGGACCCTACCATTTAGGTTGAATGTGTGCGCAGTGATTACCATAGACGAACCTGAAAGGGACGCAAAAGGTTTTGTTCCCTTAACAAATGTTTGTTTTATGTACCCTACAGATACTACATGACAATGCTCAAACGTATGTATATACTAACGCATGCTTATTAGTTACAGCGTCACTTAATGTTTTTTCACCTCAATTAGGTCTACTAGGAGTGGTTTACACAGGGCTGGTCCCTGTGTGGTCCTGACGAAGAGCTTGGGGAAGCTCGAAACATGTTGACAAGATGCTAGGTACACCTAACCCATTATAGCTAGGCCTTCCAGCATTCTACCCCGTTTTTAGATTATACTAACTAGGAGCAAGAATAAAATTATTTGGCCCACTAGCTAGGTATTTTTAACACTTACATTAGCCCACTCCACTACACTTTCTGCACCACACATTGTTGTCACAACAGTGCTCCTATGTAAATCCGCAAGTCGTAGCACGCCTCAGTCCGTAGAGGACTGAGATGGCCCCAATGATGAAGCATGTCACTGTGGGGAAACCCTGGTGAGTGAGGGGACTCAAGAAGGAAACACTTTTCTTTTTTGATATTTTTGGAACTCAGATTGAGTTCCGATACCCTTTTTTGGCTAGGTTCTTTACCCGATACTTCGGGTTATTTAGGTATACGTACTTTTGGAGGGTGGATCTAGCCTTACCTCTACCTCCCCCATATTTATTGAAAACATTTAGAAGATGAAACACATATTTCAAATATAAAAAGTGGAGAATTCCAGAAAAGAAGAAATTTATGAACATTATACTATACACCCTCTACATTTAAAAAAACTGATCGGAGATACTATTGAATTGTTCCAGATGAAGAAAGCAGAAGGAACTCCCATAAGAGTGTGGGAAAAAACTTTGGAAGCTCGTTGTTTTCCACAGCTGTTCCCTTCTGAAAAAAGTGGACGATATGATGAACGACCAGTTCAGATTCCAGCTTCAGAATATCGTACTTTACGACTGTACTCAGAAGGACCAAGATTTCGTCAGTGTATTCCATATTTGTTTCATCTTTTATTTGAGTGTGATCTGTCTGCACTTTCATATGCAGTCAACCATATATTAAAAACTGCAACGCATCTTTCACATGTTTCTGCAAAGGAATTTATGGACAAAGTTGAGGAAAGAGACGAACATTTAGAATCACAGTTAATTAATTTGATGGCATGTCAACGTGGCACTAATGAATATTGGTATCAACCTCATGGGGAACTGAAATGTATATTAAGAAACTTAGGAACCCCTACGTGGTTTGTTACACTTAGCTGTGCTGAGTACGCATGGGATGATTTACTGGATTTTCTACAAGAAGCAAATTCAAATATAGAAAATATTGAATTGAAGACACCTGGAGAACTGTGTTCCCTAGATGCTGTAAATGTCTGCAGATATTTTAATCATAGATTTGAAGCTATGATGTCTTTCATTTGTAATAAAAAAAAAATCCACCTATTGGTGAAGTTATTGATTTTTTGGGGAGAAAAGAATACCAAGCTAGAGGTGCTCCTCATATACATATGCTTTTATGGATCAAAAATGCACCCAAATTTGGAACTGATTTTGATGAAACTGTTTCATCTTTTATTGAAGAGTATGTTACCTGTGCAATTCCGAAAACAGGAGGAGAAAATATCTTAAGACAGCAAGTTTTACGGTTTCAGAGTCATCGATGTGGAAAATATTGCAGACGGAAATAGAAGTCAAAGGATACATTTTACACAAAATGTTGTTTCAGCTTTCCACGTCCAGTAATTTCCAAAGGAAGAGTGAACAGTTTTATGTCGGCATTGAGGCATACTATCACTCAAAAATCACCCATAAATACTTATAAAAAGAGCAGAAGAATCGAAGTACATTAACCCCTTCGCTGCTAGGCCTTTCTCCCTCCTGTGCTAAGCCTTTTTTGGGCTATTTGGGGTAGTGCGCGCTTAGGCCCCTGTAACTTTTTGACCACATTAGGTATCCACGCCAAATTTGCGTCCTTTTCTTCCAACATCATGGGGATTCTAAAGGTACCCAGAGAATGTGGATTCTCCTAGAGGGTTCCCAGAAATTAGTCAAAATACAGCAACATTTTGTTTTTTTTGTGAAAAATGGGAAAAACGGGCTGCAAATGAAAGCGTCTGGGTTTTTCTCTGCAAATGGTATCAAAAAAGGGTTTGTGGGGCTGAAATCATCCTTTCTCCACCTTTTAGGGAATGACAGAATTTTGTCAGAAAACCAACATTTTTTACACAGTTTTGGCATTTTTCTGGGACATACCCTATTTTTGCTATTTTTTGTGCTTTCAACCTCCTTCCAGTTAATGGTAGAAATGGGTACAAAAGCAATAATGGATCCTGGAAAGCTATATATTATTGAAAAGTAGACAAAATTCTGAATTCAGCAAGGGGTCATTTGTGTAGATCCATCAAGGTTTCTTTATAGAAATTACCAGTTAAATATAGGAAAAATTTAAAATTAGGTGAAAAAAGCAGCCTTTTGTGTCAACGTTTTCACCTGTAACTTCTTCTAATTATGACATCTCTTTGAAAGCAATGTACCGTTACATCCGCTGGACTTTCCTCGTTGTGGGGATATATAGGACTTGTAGGTTCACCAAGAGCCCAACAAACCCAGAGTAAAAAACTGAGCAGCATTTTGTAATGGTTTTTTATTATGTTCCGGGTATATAGCAATTATTGTGGGAAAATGTATACATGGAAAAATCGGTATGAAAGACACCTATGTATTTCTGAAATGGGAACAAATTACAGAGTTTAGAAACAGTGCATATTTGCACATTTTCGAAATTGTGAATACTCATAATAGCATGAGAATTATTGGTCATTTTTCAAAATGACTTTTTTTTTTACACAATGTCTTTCATTTGGAAGGGAGAAATGCACCAAAAATCAATAGGTAATAACAGTTGCTTTACAAATCTGAACTACCCCAAGTCTCCCGATAAAAATGGTACCTCACTTGTGTGGGTAGGCATAGTGCCCACGACAGGAAATGGCTGAAAACCTAACGTGAACACACCACATTTTCACAATAAAATTTTACACATTTTTTGCGAAGAGTCTAGCTGTAGTTTTTGAACCCTAGCTCTGCCGGCACCTAGGGAAACCTAGCAAACCTATACATTTGTGAAAACTAGACACCCAGGGGAATCCAGGATGGGGTGACTTGACTGAATCCCACCATGATCTGTTACCCAGAATCCCTTGCAAACCTATAAAATTTACCAAAAAAACAAATTTTCCCTACATTTGTTTGATGGAAAGTTCTGGAATCTGCGTGGATCCACAAATTTCCACCCACCCCGCGTTCCCCAAAGTCCTACGAGAAAAATGGTACCTCATTTGTGCGGGTTGGCCTAGTGCCCGCAACAGGAAACGGCGCAAAACGCAACGTGGTCACACCTCAATTTTGCAGTGAAAAATTACCCTTTTTTTGCAAAGTGCCTAGCTGTAGTTTTTTAACCCTAGCTCTGCCGGCACATAGGGAAACCTAGCAAACCTATATATTTTTTAAAACTAGACACCCACGGAAATCCAGGATGGGGTGACTTGAGGGCCTCCCACCAGGATCTGTTACCCAGAATCCCTTGCAAACCTAAAACATTGTCCAAAAAAACACATTTTCCCCACATTTCTGTGGTGGAAAGTTCTGGAATCTGCGTGGATCCATACATTTACACCCACCCCGCGTTCCCCAAAGTCCTACGAGAAAAATGGTACCTCACTTGTGCCAGTCGGCCCAGTGCCCGCGAAAGGAAACGGCGCAAAACGCAACGTGGTCACACCTCAATTTTGCAGTGAAAAATTACCCTTTTTTTGGCAAAGTACCTAGCTGTAGTTTTTGAACCCTAGCTCTGCCAGCACCTTGTGAAACCTAGCAAACCTATACATTTTTGAAAACTAGACAACCAGGGAAATCCAGGATGGGGTGACTTGAGTGCCTCCCACCAGGGTCTGTTACCCAGAATCCCTTGCAAACCTAAAACATTGTAAAAAAAAACACATTTTCCCCACATTTCTATGATGGAAAGTTCTGGAATCTGCATGGATCCATACATTTCCACCCACCCCGCATTCCCCAAAGTCCTACGAGAAAAATGGTACCTCACTTGTGCGGGTCGGCCTAGTGCCTGCGACAGGAAACGGCGCAAAACGCAACGTGGTCACAGCTCAATTTTGCAGTGAAAAATGACCCTTTTTTGGCAAAGTGACTAGCTGTAGTTTTTTAACCCTAGCTCTTCTGGCACCTAGGGAAACCTAGCAAACCTATATATTTTTGAAAACTAGACACCCAGGGGAATCCAGGATGGGGTGACCTGAGTGCCTCCCACCAGGGTCTGTTACCCAGAATCCCTTGCAAACCTAAAACATTGTCGAAAAAAACACATTTTCCCCACATTTCTGGGGTAGAAAGTTCTGGAATCTGCGTGGATCCAAAAATTTCCACCCACCCCGCATTCCCCAAAGTCCTACGAGAAAAATGGTACCTCACTTGTGCGGGTCGGCCTAGTGCCTGCGACAGGAAACGGCGCAAAACGCAACGTGGTCACACCTCAATTTTGCAGTGAAAAATGATCCTTTTTTGTCAAAGTGACTAGCTGTAGTTTTTTAACCTTAGCTCTGCCGGCACCTAGGGAAACCTAGCAAACCTATAATTTGTAAAAACTAGACAACCAGGGGAATCCAGGATGGGGTGACTTGAGTGCCTCCCACCAGGGTCTGTTACCCTGAATCCCTTGCAAACCTAAAACATTGTCCAAAAAAACACATTTTCCCCACATTTCTATGATGGAAAGTTCTGGAATTTGCGTGGATCCACAAATTTCCACCCACCCCGCGTTCCCCAAAGTCCTACGAGAAAAATTGTACCTCACTTGTGCGGGTCGGCCTAGTGCCCGTGACAGGAAACGGCGCAAAACGCAACGTGGTCACACCTCATTTTTGCAGTGAAAAATGACCCTTTTTTTGGCAAAGTGCCTAGCTGTAGTTTTTGAACCCTAGCTCTGCCAGCACCTAGGGAAACCTAGCAAACCTGTATATTTTTGAAAACTAGACACCCAGGGAAATCCAGGATGGGGTGACTTGAGTGCCTCCCACCAGGATCTGTTACCCAGAATCCCTTGCAAACCTAAAACATTGTAAAAAAAACCACATTTTGCCCACATTTCTATGATGGAAAGTTCTGGAATCTGTGTGGATCCACAAATTTCCACCCACCCCGCGTTCCCCAAAGTCCTACGAGAAAAATGGTACCTCACTTGTGCGGGTCGGCCTAGTGCCCGTGACAGGAAACGGCGCAAAACGCAACGTGGTCACACCTCAATTTTGCAGTGAAAAATGACCCTTTTTTGGCAAAGTGACTAGCTGTAGTTTTTTAACCCTAGCTCTGCCGGCACGTAGGGAAACCTAGCAAACCTATATATTTTTGAAAACTAGACACCCAGGGGAATCCAGGATGGGTTGACTTGAGTGCCTTCCACCAGGGTCTGTTACCCAGAATCCCTTGCAAACCTAAAAAATTGTTAAAAAAAACACATTTTCCCCACATTACTGATGGAAAGTTCTGGCATCTGCGTGGATCCACAAATTTCCACCCACCCCACGTTCCCCAAAGTCCTACGAGAAAAATGGTACCTCACTTGTGTGGGTCGGCCTAGTGCCCGCGGCAGGAAACGGCGCAAAACGCAACGTGGTCACACCTCAATTTTGCAGTGAAAAATGACCCTTTTTTGGCAAAGTGCCTCGCTGTAGTTTTTGAACCCTAGCTCTGCCGGCACCTAGGGAAATGTGAGGGGGTGGGGTCGGGGGTGCAATGCAAAACTCCTTCCTTACCTGTGATACGGGGAATGCGAACTCCGGATAGAGAACAGAAACCCCGGAACGAGATTCCAGAACACCCGCCAACCACACCCCCCTCTCGTCTCTTCCCACAGACAGGCGAGAGGACGGAAGAAGGCGGGGCTAACCCCGGAAGCTGTACTCATCAGCCACTAAAAGGAGACCTGACCCGGGGAGTACTCTCTCGGATCGGAGAAGGAGCAGGAAGTCGAAGGACGAGGGAGGCAAAGCAGAGAGACGAGGAGCGGAACGACGGCGAGCCGGACCAGGTCGGGAACGAAGGCGGAACCGAATCGGAAGATCCGGAAAAGTTCTGGAGCGAAGACTGGTGGTGTCCCCCGGAGGAGGCTGTGGAGCGGCCGCAACTCAAGGCCGGTGAGTGAAGAGGCTCCAGGGATAAGACCGGCAGGGAGTGGGGAGGAGGGAGGAGACTGAACAGAGGGAGCGGGGTGGAAAGGGTACGGGCGGGACCCCGGGCACAGATCAGTTCATTTTATAGAGTGCGGCACCATTATTCCTGCAACCCCATATATTTCCTTCCTGAGCACAGTCGTGATTATTCCGGCATTTCCTCTACCCCTGAGCATCGTTCAGCCTTCCTCACCATGCTGGTTTTTCCTGTCACACCGTTTTTCCCCCCCTTTTATTTTTCTTCTGGTGTTATAACTCAGAAGCTGCAGACATTGGGTTCTAAAGCACACCACTCTCCAACCCTGTCCTTAGCGAATCAGCTGGGGTGAAAATTTGTTCCGGAAAGCAGAAAACCTGGGCTAAGAAACACGGGTGAGGTGACGGGTAGAGTAACGCCTATTTGTACTGAATGACCCTGATACTGACGGCCCGCTGTTTCCTCTTTTTATGAGCCTTCGGGAGGATCCAACCACGGCAGAAGAAGCTAGGCAGACGCCATTGAGCTCCAGCTCAGAGGAAGACGACGACGAACAGCGTTACCCCAGTACATCTCCACGGATAGGACACAATACCTTCCCAACAGCCACATCAAAGAGTGACCTTCCTGATAATAAAATATTCTCCCTGGGAAAATATATTCAGCCTCCGCGTCTGTATATCCGACCCGCCCTCCCACAGGTGGTGTCAGAAGTGGGATCCAGCGTAGACATCGAGGCTGCTTTGGCGAAGATGGCGGAGAACCAGGAACACCTGGGGAAAGTTATGGAAAGGTTCCTGACAGTGGTAGAGGAAGATCGAGGTAAAATCCAACAGGCTCTTACCAGACAAAGCCAGTCACATGGAGCTGCCATAGATAAGATCACAGAGGTATTAGGCCATCAGCGGGGACCTACCACCCTTCCTTCTATGGTTCTCCAGCGATATGTACATGGGGAGGACCCTTATTTCTTTTTTAATAATTTTGAGCGCATTGCTACGGCGGCGGCCTGGCCGGCAGACAAATGGGGTCAATATCTGGGTCCCCTCCTTTCCGGTGATCTCCAAGCGGCTTATCAAGCCGCCACCGTACAAGGAGTCGTGCCTTATGCAGACATCAAGCAATGTATTATGGAGCACTTTGGGAATAGACGACGAATGCTATCAGATAAAACTGCGGCAAATCAAAGAAGGTCCTCAGGAAACTCCTCGAGCACCATACTTCCGGGTGAAGGACATGACCGATCGATGGTTGAAACCCGCCACCACTGATAAAGATGGTATTATGGCAAAGATATATCTAGAACAGTATCTGACTTCTCTTCATCCACCCATACAGAGATGGGTACGACAACAGGCCCATCTCACACTGGAGACCGCCGTGGAGATAGCCAGTGCATATAGCCGGGCGCAAGAGATACAAAAGGGAAGGGAGGACCAATCATGGAAAACGGGAGGACGTGCTACCCATAGGTCCCCTCGACCTCCGGTGGTAAGGAAACCCGATCACATTACCATCATACCAGGCGCCCCGATAATACGGCCTCCCACTCCAGGACCTCAATGTTTTCATTGTGGTGGGATGGGTCATATTGCAAGGTTCTGCCCCCAAAAGGAAGAACCCATGGAAATAGGAGTGGCACGTAACTATTATTGCTCTTATTCAACAAAAGGATTGCCCCCATATCACTGTCAAGTAACCGTGAATGGACGAGCAGCTTTGGCATTAGCTGATACGGGTTGTCTCCAGAGTGTGGTTAGGCCACAGGACTTGGAACCCTGGATAACACCCAGTGGGGAAACCATGGCTATCCGCTGTGTGCACGGAGACACGAAACAGTATCCCACCGCAAATGTCTAGATACAACATCAAAATGATCTAGGAACCCCCCTGAAGGTGGGTTTCATACCCAATCTGCCAGAACAAGTCATCCTGGGAAGCGATTATCCAAACCTGCCTCAAATGTTGAAGAGTTCCACGAGACCAGATGAGGATTGGTGGAGCTCAGCTCCTTTTTCGAAAGAAGAGGAACCGGAGTGGCCACACTCCAAACCACGGAAGAGCGGGAAGCAAAAGAGAGTGGAGAAAAAGAAAAACCCCATGGTTTTACCCATCTTACAGGAGGATAATCCATGGGAAATGGATCGGAGCTTTCATGCCGCACAAAGGGAGGATCCCGTACTGCAAGAAGCCTGGAACTCCGCCTTATATAGCGAGGAACCCCAACGAGTAGGTCCCTATTTTTTTATCAAAAAGGGATTGCTATACAGGAAGGGAAACCCATCACAGCAACCTCAGCTGTTAATACCGGGGCCGTTCATAGAAAAGGTGTTATTTCTGCCACACAGTCATCTGTTGTGGGGGACATTTTGAAACCGACAAAACAGAGAAACAGATCATGGAACGCTTTTACTGGCCTGGCATATACCAACAAGTTAGAAAATACTGCAAGGAATGTCCTATATGCCAAAAGACTAGCAGATACCGACCCCCCCCGTCCCTTGCCTATCATAGACGAACTTTTCAGCAGAGTGGAGATGGATATTATAGGTCCCTTGTTGCCCTCCAGAAGCGGGTGTCGATATGTGCTGGTCATTGTCGATTACGCCACCCGATTTCCAGAAGCGATAGCCCTACGTCGCCCCGACGCCACCAATATTGCCAATGCCATGATTAGAGTGTTCTCCCGAGTAGGATTCCCAAAAGAGATCCTGACGGATCAAGGGACACCCTTTGTGTCCAAAATCATGAAACAGGTGTGTGCTCAACTAGGGATTAGCCAAATTAGAACAGCCGCCTATCACCCTCAAACAGACGGGTTAGTGGAGCGGTATAACGCCACCCTCAAGACCACCTTAAAAAAATTATTCGACCTAGAAACCAGAAAATGGGAGGATATGCTGCCCCTAGCATTATTCGCCATACGATGTAAAGTGCAGAAAAGCACTGGATATTCCCCGTTCGAGCTCCTGTACAGGCGCCAGCCAAGAACCTTGCTATAGATGGCCCAAGAAAAATGGGAGACCGAACCAGATAATAGCAAACCATTAGTGGATTATGTATCCACTCTGAGAACCCGCCTAGGTCAAATTCGAGCTATAGTCCGCAACAACCTGGAGACGTCTCAGGTAAACCAAAAGAGACAGTATGATAAAGGGGCAAAAGAAAGGACCTTTAATGTAGGAGATTCGGTACTGTTAATGATGGCTTCATCAGATCACAAACTACTGGGGCAATGGCAAGGCCCGTACAAGGTGACCGCAAAAGTGATGCCAGTGACCTATCGCGTAGAGACAGATCCTACACGGGGCGTGTCCCAAGTCTTCCATATTAATTTACTAAAGAGATGGGAAGGCCCCTTACGAGTGGGTATTGCCCGAGTAGAAGATCCTTCCCCGCTGTTTGTCCCGTGTATAGATTCCACCTTAAACCCTGAATTGAGAAAGGAACTGACCACCGTACTCCTTCCCCTCCAACATAACTTCTCCCTGTCCCCAGGGAGAACATCCCTGGTAGAACATGCAATTAGGACGTCCCCAGGAAAAAAAGTACGTCTCAGACCTTATAGGGTACCCGAGGCTCGTCGAAACACCATTAAAGATGAGATCCACAAGATGTTACAAATGGACATTATCGAACCGTCCATAAGTGAATGGAATTCCCCAATTGTGCTAGTGCCAAAGCCCGACGGCTCGGTACGGTTTTGTATTGACTTCAGGGAAGTGAACAAAATATCCGAATTTGACACTTATCCTCTTCCCAGAGTAGATGAGATGGTCGAAAGGATAGGACAAGCCCAATATATCAGCACCCTTGATCTCTGTAAAGGGTATTGGCAAATACCCCTACGCCCACAAGATAGGGAGAAAAACGCTTTTTCCACGCCCGATGGCCTGTTTCAATTCAAAGTGTTGTCCATCGGGTTACACGGAGCTCCGGCTACTTTCCAAAGAGCCATGGACCTAATCTTACGGCCCCTTGAGGAGTATACCGGAGCCTACATCGATGATATAGTCATCTATAGCAATTCCTGGACCCAACACTTGTCCCAATTATCACAGGTAATACAGGCGTTAGGAGCCTATGGCCTCAAAATCAATCCTGCCAAAAGCCATCTGGCGGCTCAAACCGTAAAATACCTAGGGTATTTATTGGGGGAAGGCGTCATTAGACCCCAGGACTCCAAATTGTCTGCCATCTCCCAGATTCCTTTGCCCCTAACAAAGAAGGATCTCCGGGCCTTTTTGGGGTTACTCAGTTATTACCGACGCTTTATCCCCAACTTTTCCCACATAGCGGCCCCCCTCACTAACCTTCTGCAGAAGGCCGTAAACACAGAACTCAGACTGAAAAACCCATCCCCTGAGGTCGTGCAAGCTTTTGAAGCCTTAAAAACATCCCTTACCTCCGACACAGCGTTAGTCAGTCCGGATTATTCCCTTCCATTCGTCTTACAGACTGATGCGTCCGACCAGGGTATAGGAGCCGTGTTATCCCAGATATCTAACCAGGGAGAAGAAAGACCCATCACCTACATCAGCAGAAAACTGTTTCCGAGAGAGAGCAGATATGCCGTGATAGAGAAAGAGGCTCAGGCAATTAAATGGGCGATAGAGACCTTCAGATATTATCTCGAAGGAAGAGAATTCACCCTATACACAGACCACGCCCCCTTGGAATGGTTGTCTAGAAACAAGGGTTACAACGAAAGGGTGATGAGATGGTTCCTAGCCTTACAACCCTATCGATTCCAGACTAAACATCATAAGGGAACAGAACAAGGGAATGTGGACTTCCTGTCAAGATACCCCCAAGAATCTGGCCCTAGTAGTAAGACAGCAAGGGAAAGGGGATGTGAGGGGGTGGGGCCTGGGGCGCAACGCAAAACTCCTTCCTTACCTGTGATACGGGGAATGCGAACTCCGGATAGAGAACAGAAACCCCTGAACGAGATTCCAGAACACCCGCCAACCACACCCCCCTCTTGTCTCTTCCCACAGACAGGCGAGAGGACGGAAGAAGGCGGGGCTAACCCCGGACGCTGTACTCATCAACCACTAAAAGGAGACCTGACCCGGGAAGTACTCTATCGGATCGGAGAAGGAGCAGGAAGTCGAAGGACGAGGGAGGCGAAGCAGAGAGAAGAGGAGCGGAACGACGGCGAGCCAGACCAGGTCGGAACGAAGGCGGAACCGAATCGGAAGATCCGGAAGAGTTCTGGAGCGAAGACTGGTGGTGTACCCCGGAGGAAGCTGTGGAACGGCCGCAACTCAGGAGAGTTGCGGCGAGGCTGGTAAGTGACGAGGCTCTAGGGGAAAGACCGGCAGGGAGTGGGGAGGAGGGAGGAGACTGAACAGAGAGAGCGGGGTGGAAAGGGTACGGGCGGGACCCCGGGCACTGATCAGTTCATTTTATCGAGTGCGGCACCATTATTCCTGCAACCCTGTATATTTCCTTCCTGAGCACAGTCGTGATTATTCCGGCATTTCCTCTACCCCTGAGCATCGTTCAGCCTTCCTCACCACGCTGGTTTTTCCTGTCACACCCTTCCCCCCCCTTTTATTTTTCTTCTGGTGTTATAATTTAGAAGCTGCACACATTGGGTTCTAAAGCACACCACTCTCCAACCCTATCCTTAGCGAATCAGCTGGGGTGAAAATTTGTTCCGGAAAGCAGAAAACCCGGGCTAAGAAACATGGGTGAGGACACGGGTAGAGTAACGCCTATATGTACTGAATGACCCTGATACTGACGGCCCGCTGTTTCCTCTTTTTATGAGCCTTCGGGAGGATCCAACCACGGCCGAAGAAGCTAGGCAGACGCCATTGAGCTCCAGCTCAGAGGAAGACGACGACGAACAGCGTTACCCCAGTACATCTCCACGGATAGGACACAATACCTTCCCAACAGCCACATCAAAGAGTGACCTTCCTGATAATAAAATATTCTCCCTGGGAAAATATATTCAGCCTCCGCGTCTGTATATCCGACCTGCCCTCCCACAGGAAACCTAGCAAACCTATATATTTTTGAAAACTAGACACCCAGGGGAATCCAGGATGGGGTGACTTGAGTGCCTCCCACCAGGGTCTGTTACCCCGAATCCCTTGCAAACCTAAAAAATGGTCAAAAAAACCACAATTTCCCCACATTTCTGTGGTGGAAAGTTCTGGAATCTGCGTGGATCCATAAATTTCCACCCACCTCGCGTTCCCCAAAGTCCTATGAGAAAAATGGTACCTTACTTGTGTGGGTCGGCCCAGTGCCCACGAAAGGAAACGGCGCAAAACGCAACGTGGTCACACCTCAATTTTGCAGTGAAAAATGTCCCTTTTCTGGCAAAGTGACTAGCTGTAGTTTTTTAACCTTAGCTCTGCCGGCACCTAGGGAAACCTAGCAAACCTATATATTTTTGAAAACTAGACACCCAGGGGAATCCAGGATGGGGTGACTTGAGTGCCTTCCACCAGGGTCTGTTACCCAGAATCCCTTGCAAACCTAAAAAATTATTTTAAAAAACACATTTTCCCCATATTTCTATGATGGAAAGTTCTGGAATCTGCGTGGATCCACAAATTTCCACCCACCCTGCGTTCCCCAAAGTCCTACGAGAAAAATGGTACCTCACTTGTGCGGGTCGGCCTAGTGCCCGCGACAGGAAACGGCGCAAAACGCAACGTGGTCACACCTCAATTTTGCAGTGAAAAATTAACTTTTTTTTGCAAAGTGCCTAGCTGTAGTTGTTGAACCCTAGTTCTGCCGGCACCTAGGGAAACCTACCAAACCCATACATTTCTGAAAACTAGGGAGGTATGGCTTGCGTGGATCCCCCAAACATTTCTCTACCCAGAATCCCCTGCAAACCTCAATTTTAGCTGAAAAAATCACTTTTTTCACACATTTTGGTGTGGGAAAGTTGTGGCATCACCGGACTCACACAAATTTACCACCACCCAGCATTCCCCCAGGTCTCCCGGTAAAAATGGTGCCTCACTTGTGTGGGAGGCCCAAGTACCCGCGACAGGCAAGGGCCAAAAACGTAGTGAGGCGACATCAAAATGGCCTATCGCAAAACCACCTGGTTTTGCAAGCGGGGTCACTTGGGTTTTTGGCCCGGTGCTCGGCGGCCATCTAGGGAAACCTACCAAACCCATACATTTCTGAAAACTAGACACCCGGTGGCTTCCAGACAGGTATGGCTTGCGTGGATCCCCCAACGTTTCTTTACCCAGAATCCCCTGCAAACCTCAATTTTAGCTGAAAAAATCACTTATTTCACACATTTTGGTGTGGGAAAGTTGTGGCATCACCGGGCTAACACAAATTTACCACCACCCAGCGTTCCCCCAGGTCTCCCAGTAAAAATGGTGCCTCACTTGTGTGGGAGGCCCAAGTATGTTTTGGGCCCTTGCCTGTCACACAACATATACAGCCTAATTCCATAGCGTGCCCTCTTACTAGGAATGTATTGCCTAAAAACCAAGCGGCCCTTGAACAACACCAAAGACTCATCCACTGCAATTTCTTTCCCAGGAGCATAGATCTCAGAAAATCGATCAACAAAGTGATCAAGGACAGGCCGAATCTTAAAAAGACGGTCACACTCAGGGTGATCTCGTGGCAACGATAAACCATTATCAACAAAATGCATCATCCGAAGCGGAAGCAAATACCTGTCACGACTCATGACTGCCGGAAAAATAGCAGTTGCCATCAAGGGACTAGTAGACCAATATGAAGACATTGATGGCTTCCTTAGCAAGCCCATCAACAAAGTTAAACCGAAGAACTTCTTCATCTCTTCAAGATTTGTGGGAGTCCACCGGGTAGCTCTAGAGTGTGGCTTAAGACTGGCACTGTTGTCCCTCAAAAACTGTTCGGCATACAAATTAGTCTGCTCAACAATCTCTGCCAAAAACACATCGTCCATAAACAACTGAAAAAAATGTATCGGCAAAAAGTTTCAGTATTCACTCTACACCCTGGAACACTAGTAAAGTCTGGCAATGCTGGCTGCACCATGCCAGGGGCAACCCAGAGGTCATCACTTTCAAAGGGAAGCCTTGCAGCCCCAGCCTGCAGCCCAGATGCCTCTTGCCGCACTACACCAACGGGAAGCCTTGCAGCCGCAGGCTGCAGCCCAGAAGCCTCTTGCCGCACTACACCAACAGGAAGCCTTGCAGCCCCAGGCTGCAGCCCAGATGCCTCTTGCCGCACTATCGGCACATCAGTCTCCTCCTCTGACACAGGCACTTCATCCGCACTAAGAGTATCTTCATCATCCGATGACTCCATATGGAGAGAAAACTCACTGCCAGAATCGTCCCCTGCCCCCTCTGCCTCAGATGCAGAGTCAGTCTCTGAACCATGGTCAGAGGAAGACTCAAAAAGCAAACCAACAACCTGCTGAGCAGTAATCCTGTGGCTAGCCATTATACTTACTAAGAAAGAAGACTGCACAAACAAGTCAACAACAACCAACAATGTGCAAAACAAGTAAGTAAAGAAATGTGTACCTTTATCACAAAGATCTATATACTCAAAAACTATGGAATTCACTTACAAGAGACAGCTACACTCACCAGAACCTACTCTGCAGTGACACAGCAAAAACCAACGATATCCAACTAGAAAGAAGGAAAAAAAACAATTACTCACAAGACAACAAAATACACATCGAGCACAAATGCAAACATACTGCTATTATTACACCATTTGCAAAAAACAATTCATGCAGAGAAATCAAACTCATTTACATTGTACAAAAAAAAGTCTCTTACCAAACTACACAAACAGCAGAACCACCAGTAACGAAACCGCAAACTGGAAAGAGCAAAAGCCTTCACCTAGAACAAAAAAGTAAAAAAAAAAGCATTACAATTGCAATTCACAAAAAATATAACAATAAACATTATAACATGCTATGTTACTACCCAAATGGTCAATCGGGTTGTGTGCCAGGTGGGGCAGAAAACAGCAGGAAAAAAAAACCAGGCTAATCTGTCCCGGGGCGGGGGGGGGGTCATTTTTATTAAAAAAATTGCCCCCTGGGGTCACTTCCATTTTCATTTAAACTAATTCCCTGGTGTCTAGTGGGGGTTTCTGCCTCCCCTGGGGGCAGAAAGGGCAAAAAAGGGGCCTGTCTGCCCCCGGGGGGGGGGGGGGGGGGGGGGGAGAAGAATTCCCAATACAAAAAAATGGCCCCCAGAAGTGACCCTTGCCCAAGGGGTCACTTCCATCATATTTTTAACATTTTCCCTGGTATCTAGTGGTGCCCAAAAAAAGAGGCGATCTGCCCCCAGGGAAGGCAGAGTATCACAAAAATAATATTGTCCCCCCGGGAAGCGACCCTTTCCCAAGGGGTTGCTTCCCATTCGAAGCACAAATAAATCCCTGGGTCTAGTGGGCTTTTCTGCCCCCCCATGGACCAGAAACGGCTAAACAAAAGCCCGATCTGCCCCCATGGGGGGCCGAAAAGTCTTAATTTAAATTTGGCCACCCAGGAAGCGATCCTTGCCCAAGGGATCGCTTCCTTCACACAAAAAAAACATCCCTGGTGTCTAGTGGGGCATTACTGCTCCACGATCGCGACGCTGTGCGGGATCGTGAAGGAGAGATGCCCAGCATTGAGACATCAGGGGAGAGGAAATACTCTTTCCTCTCCCCCGATGCCTCAAGGCATCCTAAAATGGCCGCCCCGCCCCACCGGAGGCAAAACACGTACCTCCTTCGCTGGACGCGCTGAAAAGAAATGAATTCCAGCGCGTCCAGCGCTTCCTGATGACGTCGGCACGCACTGTGCGCACTGACGTCATGGGAAAGCGTGCGGGGGCTCGGGGGTGCCATCCCCCTCTGTGGGGGCAAGATCGATGCCCCAGGGGGGGAGCGCCAGCGCTTCCCCCAGGGGCTGTGCTCATGACGGAGCGGTTCCGTCATAAGCACAGCCCAACCGATGCTCATGACGGAACCGCTCCGTCATGAGCATCGAAGGGGTTAATGATTACAATCTGGTGATTTTAAAGGTGTGGAATGCAAATATGGACATACAATATATTGCAGATAACTCAATTGCTGTTGCTCGCTATGTCACATCATATATTACCAAGTCTGAGAAGACAGAATTGAAAGAAATGTGGGAGGAAATTTCACAGGAGAAGACACTTAGCAAAAAATTGTACAGCTTCAGCTTAAAGATGCTTTCACATCGAGAAAGTGGATCCTACGAATGTTCGGATCGATTGACATCTGCAAGTTTATATTCAAAGTCAAGAGGAATCATCTGGATAAGTCTAGGCCTTGCTGCAGCACGAAATCGAGTTTTGAAATCTGTACAAGAAATTGAATACTTGGCACTAAACGAAGCAGAAAGTACAGATATTCTGAATTCAAATATGTTGGATAAATACTATCCAAATAGAAGTCCATACCTGGAAAACATATGTCTATATGAAATACTACAACATTATACTTTTAAAAAAACAGTTACAGAAAAAAAATGAAGGAAAATACGCTGTAATTGGATCTGAAGGCTGTTTGGTACAGCATGACAAAGGAAATTTGATAAATCACAAGAAATTAATTTGTGATACTCCAGATAAAAGAGAATTTTTCTATTTAGCGCTTCTGCAACTCGGCGAACTGAAATTGAATTATTTGGAGATTTTGACTGCTATGAAGAGTCTTTCAATGCATGTAAAGATAACATTGAATGTACAATTTTTCCAAATTATCTACAAATGTTGAACGAAGAGATTAATCAAGAAAGAACTATTGCAGCTGAAATTGCTAGAGATAGTTCTCAAGATAGTCAGAGTTCTGCTCCACAAAGTCAAGATCCACTAGGAGAAGCCATACTTGAAAATGAAGCGGCAATAGTAATGAGTGAAGTGGAAACGATGATGCAGCAAGCACAACAGGAGAATATTAATTTGGAAAATTTGGAGGAATGTTTGAATAATGAACAGAAAGAAATATATCACCAAGTTACACAACAGATACAACATGGATTACTGCATGAAGAGAATGATTGCCAATGTGCATCATTTAGACCTATTCTTATGTACATCAGTGGACAAGCTGGAACGGGGAAACGTTTCTTGATTAAATGTTTGTCAAGTTATCTACAGAAAACAACGGATTCACATTTATCTGGTGTTGAAACTGCTCCAACTGGGTTAGCAGCACACAACATTAAAGGGATTACATTACATCATCTACTTATGTTACCAGTAGAACATGAAAATAAGTTAGAATACCACAAGCTATCTGGAGAAGCTTGTTTCGAAGTTTCAAGAGTACTGAAGAAAATGAAACTTCTTTCTGGTCATTGATTAAGTAAGCATGGTCTCAAACTTAATGCTTGCATTTGTACATTTGAGGATGCAGCAGATTTTAAAAACAAATTATGATGTTTTATTTGGAGGAAAACATGTAATTGTATTTGGTGATCTACTACAACTCACACCTGTGAAAGCCCAACCAGTTTTTAAAACCCTTCTTCAGGAAGACACTAAAAAATCTTTGGGAAGTATTGGAAATGTGAACATTTGGACTTATTTTGAATATAAGGAACTTATCAAGAACATGCGACAAGCAAATGATGAAGATTATGGAAATATTCTTCAAAATATTAGAATTGGTGTCTTAACAAAGGATAGAAAAAATGCTTTAGAAAGTCGGCTACTAAGAAACTTGTTTCCAAAAGAAAATATTGCAGCTGAAACAATCTACCGAAGAATTGCAGAAAATAAATCTATAATTTGCCTTATGCCAACACTGAAAGAATGCTCTACAGTCAATGAAGAACTGTTGAAACTGGAGAATGAACCGATAATGAAAATGGTAGGTATTGATATAATAGAACATGACGGAGTAACTATTCTTTTGTCAGAGAAATTGCAGTTAAAATTAGACTCTTTGGAAAAATCAATATCTAAGACTGCTGGTTTGGGAAAGACCTTATATGTATCTCTAAACTGCTGGGTAATATTACGGCGTAATTTAGATGTCGAGAAAGGATTAGTAAATGGAGCAATGGGGAAAGTTGTTGACTTTGTTAGTTATGCAAATAGAGATGGAATTGAATTTTTGAAGATTATATTTGATCAGATTGAAGAGGTGAAACAGATTTGACAATGTTCTATTCGATTTTTGCTTGTAAAAGATTTGTATGTTCGTAGAAAACAGTTTCCTGTTTGTTTAGCATATGCAGTGACTATTCATAAATCTCAAGGTTTAAGTGTAGAAAGTGCTTTGGTAAATATTGGAAGTTCTGTGTTTAACCCCTTCAGTGCGGCGTGGATTTCCGCGCCACGCTGAAGGTTCTGAGCACGGGCGGGGCCATGACGGAACGGTTCCGTCATAAGCACAGCCCAACCGACGTGCATGACGGAACCGTTCCGTCATGCGCGTCGAAGGGGTTAAGGAGGTTATGGCATATGTTGCATTATCTCGAGTAAGAACGTTATCCGGATTGTATTTGATTGATTTTGATGAAGAAAAGATTAGTGCAGATGTAAATTGTGTAAAAGAGTACAATAGGTTAAGAAGACTAAATGCTCCTAGGTTAGGTGAATATTCTATTTATGAAAAACGTTTAATATGTCCAAAACGAAAATATGATAAAGATTTTACTGAGATTGCAAAGAAAAAAAGAATTGAAAAGAATGATGAGTCTGGAAAGAAAATAGAAGGGAACACGGTTGGTAATATTGTAGGATATCAGTTTGAAAATAGTTCAGGTATCAACTGCTATGCTAATGTAATCGTCAACGTTGTGTTTTGTTTTTAGAAAATCTATAGCATGCAATTATGGAAAATCGAGAAAAAAGATTTTTTTGCTTTGTTACATTATATTTTTGAGAAGTTGAAAACTGATAAAACGAAAATCCATACTGCTTCTGATGTGCGGAATCTTCCTCATATATATGTTCTGGATCTTCACAATTTACACAGAATGTACAGCAAGATGCTCAGGAATTTCTTATGTTTATGCTTGCAGTATTAGAAGATGAAGGTATACAAATTGAAAATCTGTTTGGACTACGTTACAGATGGGTTCATACATGTGACAGCTGTTCATTTTCATCTACTACTAAAATAGACACTGAACGATTCATATATTTGACAATGCCAGATTTGAAAACAGTGTCTTTCAACGATTTAGTAAAATCAGCTAATCAACATATAGAATGTACTCAGTGCAAATCAGAAATGTTGTCAACATTATTTATACAAAGATGTGGACAATATACTATTTTAATGCTGCAACGTTGTAGAGCAGATGGTACAAAATTGGAAACCAAAATACATTTTTTTGTGGCAGGTCAAGTTTCAATTTCAGGAAGAACTTTTAAAACAGTGGCTATTGTTTTCCACGATGGAACTACTTCAACATCTGGACACTATACTGTATATTTAAAATGCAATAAAGGATGGACACTATGTAATGATGCACATTTAGAGTATCAATTTTGGTTGCCTAATGAATTACCGAATTCATATTTAATATTTTTTCTGCCAAAATTCTGAGAAGATATCAACATGAATTACTGACTATATTTTGGATATTTCCACTACAAATGATTTTAGATACATCATTCACCCTATTGAAAGTATGTGAATAGGTTTTTAGAAGTCTGTCTTGGATATCCTCATTGCAAATGTTTTTAGAAAAATCATTCGGCCAATTGGGAAGGTGTGTATATGAATTTAAAAATGTATTTTCAATATACTTAATGGAAATATTTTCAAAAACATCATTCAGCCAGTTGGGAAGATGTTGGTAATTACAGATTCAATTATTGATTATGTTCTTTCATATTGCATTTAGAAAATTGTGTTCGAAAGAAGGTGGTCATATATTTGATCTTTGTAATACTATGTTATTAAGGATGTTCATTTGTGAAAATGTAAATACCAATCTGCGTTTGTTGTAGATATTTTGAATAGAAAGTTTTTTTTTAACAATCTTATTGATTGTATTATTTTGCCCGATGTCATCTGATGATTAACATTGAAATCACTGTTTATGGTGAAATTCAATACAATCTGAAGACAGCAGACCTTATTACTAAAGTTTAAAATATTTTAAATTTGCATTAAAAAAAAGTGAATATAATTTACTATTAATTTGATATCTACTTGAAAACAGGTAATATTAATTCACCCAGGTACTAGCCTTGCAGTCTATCAAAGACACTGTCATTCCCCATGCCTATCCCCAGTCACCCAGCCAGTACTATATACTAATTCACTCTGTCCACTAATACCCAAGCATTTATAAATAAAGTATGCATTCTCTTTGCAGCACTATAATCATCTAGTTACTAGTCACGTACTTATGGAATGGCCTAATTACTAATACAAGTACAGCTACAATATTCTGTACACTATCCATGCAGATCTCTAACCACCTATATACTATTAATACACTCCTCTAAATACAAAGTTATTACCCATGCAGTGTAGGAATCCTCCTGTGAGTCCGATGCATTTCTCCAATCACCCATCCAGGCAAATACGTATGCACTTATAAATTCACCATGCACTCTGTTTGCAGCACTGTAAATATTTCAGTTACTAGTCATGCACTGATGGAATGGACTAGTTACTTACACAAGTACCCGCTATTATTTTAATAGTAGCTTTCAGTGAGAATATGGTTAGAAATTAGCATTTAAAAAACCTGTGAAATTCACTGAAAAAACCATAGGTTTCAGGGACGTTATATTTACAAATTAGTATTTAAAAAACCTTTGAAATTCACTTGAAAAAACATAGGTTTCAGGGACGTTATAATTAGTTGGACGTTTCACTCATACAAAACCATAGAAATTCCGCCGTTATAGTTGGTTGAGCTAACTATAACTCGCGCCCCCGCAATGCACTGCTGATGACGTCACATATTACATCATTCATGACATGGTCAGTGACATCACTGATGACATCTCAAATGACTTCACTGATGACATCATCCAGTGAATGTGTGTTTCTTTGAAATTTAAATATGTATTATATATATATATATATACCAAGTGCTCTGGTTGGTGCGGAAGCCAGTCTGGGATGTGTCCAGCAGTTTGTTGTTTTCTAGGTATTATGTGAGTTCATAGTTGATGGCCTTCTCAAGGACTTTGGCAGGGTAAGAGTAAGATGGGTTGGTAGTTTTTGAGTTCACTGGGGTCGTCGGTGCTGGTTTCTTTGCTACCAAGGTTGAAGAAGTGGGGCGGACAGGGGTCCACGGGTGCTCCTGAGTGGATGGAGTTCATCATGGGTGTGGTGTCCTGTCTGGTGAAGCTGTTTTCATGTGGTGAGCGGGGAATTGTCGATGATGTCTGTTGTCGCGAAGAAGCATTGGAGGTTGGTGGGTTGGGGTTCAAAGTTGCTGTAGATGGTGGATATATTGTTGTGGAAGTAGTCCAACAGAGTTGTGCAGAGTTCCTTGAATGGGGTATTACGTTTCTGATGGCTAATGGGCAGGAGAACTCCCAGGTAATGTTGAAGAATTCCTTGTTCTGGTTGGAGCTGGCCTCGATGCCGTCTGTTCAACCTTGAACTAAGACTATCAATTGGCTCTTTCATCTCCCACTGCCTCACTCTTCTTTCATCTGGGTTTCTCCTTCAGTGTCCTTATTCTTGGACACCTCCTTGGAGTCTTATACTGGCTATATGAATTAAAAGTTCCTTTCATTTTATCTTCTGAACCACTTATGAGAAGCCAGCCTCTGTGATTTTTTCTTATCTACTTAGGGAGCTAATATTGTCAGAAGTTTTAATTAAATGTGTATTCCAGGCTTGTGACAATGTAATGTTGGGGTCTTTCTAATATATGGAAGTAAAATAACTAATGATCTGTTCATGCGAAGAGTAGACAGGGTTTGACTTTGGTTAAATTCTCTGGAACTCATATATCATCTAAGAAGTGTCCCTTAATATGGGTGGCTGATAGAAATAGCCGAGTCAGACCTCAGGTCCCTAAGGTATCCATAAACCGGTGCACTTTTTCATTACTCCTGTCCTCACTTAATTTAAAATATCTAATGACTTAGTGGAAGTAGATTTCTAATACCTTTAGCGAAAGTAACTTTGAGAAAGTGGACTGTGCACTCCACACAGAAGGGCTGTTGTCGACAATTGGTCCCTTATGAGGGTTTACACATATGAGTGGGGAACAGGAAAAGTTGGCAGACCAAATGACAGCTTTCCTTTTTTCCATTCAAATGAGGCTGCCAGAAACTCTCACCATCCATTTTCAGGGCCACCATAGACTTTATGGCACTGATGGCGCTCAAAGTAATGTCTCAATGCAAAACATCATTAGCACCATGCCCAACAAATTGGAAAAAAGTTTTGTCCCTCACAGAGAGGAAGACACCTCCACAAGGGAATGGCCAAGAAAGGATCACAGCTCTTCAGGTGGAGTATGACTGCAACGATCTTGCTTTAGGGCTGCTGGGAAGGCTTGCAATAAAACAAAAGAGAAGTGCTGAAAAAGGAGGTGGGGATACTGTGAGAAAATAGTGAGGATTGGGTGTTGCTAAGACTGGTACCTCACCACTGCCTCCTTAGAACGTACAAGGACTGAGAAGAAAATATTATGCCAGAATGATATCTGGAAGAAAGAACACTCATGGACTCCTGCTGGTACCTATTAATTAAAACTTCTCTCCAAAGGTCAAGTAGTTGGCATCCTATCTGCAACAGGGCAAAAAAGCAGAAGGACTTCTTACTCCAAGAAGGCTCAGCTGACATCAGAGGATAAGAATGTCAACAATCTTGGCTAGAGAGAGAGAGAGACTTGGGGCCTAGAAACCTGCCCTGAGAAGCTGGGGACCAGAAGGCATCTAGCACTTTGAAAATAGTAGAACTTAGTCATTTCTTGCCATCTCTGGATGAATGGGACAAAGTGCTTAGGCTTATCTACCCACAGTGGGCATCAAAACTAGCTTTAGCCTACTATGAAATGTTTGCTGCACTGAAAACAGGTTCGGCAGAATCTAACAGTAAATATATCTGGCCTTGTGGTGCGGTACTAGGATTCCAGCCTTAACTCACAGGTAAATTTTGAGAACCAAAAAACCTTGGAGCTGGCTGAGGTGATAAATCTACCACTTTGTTCAAGCCAACTCAGAGGCTACAGAATCCAGCCTTATCCCACCTGAAGCTACTAGTGCCATATCCAGTGACATTTGCAGGGCTGGAGCTCGACGACAACACATCTGACTTTTATGGACACCCACCAGCATCAGCTTAAACCGTAACCTGCTGATAGACTTTGAGTTCCAAAATGTATACTAAGAATCAAGGTAAAACTTAGACCTTGACCTATTTGGCCCACTTTGCTTACCCAAACCATCTTCATTATGCTCAGTCTGAAATTGTGTCAACATTAGGTCAACAATGAGTTGGCATTTTGCATTGCTGTTTTTGTTTTCTTTGTTTTCTAAAAAGGACAAATTCCAATCTGCTTTACCCCTCTTATTCAATTTTAGTTAGTTTGGTGTCTTTTGGCTTATTAATATATTCTATATTTGTCCAAATTGGTTTTGAAATATTATTGTGTTGTTTTCTTGACTTCACAATTGTTGGTATTGCTTGATCTTCACACACATTTCTCTGGAATACTATGGTGAACACTGTTGCTGTTATATGTTATGTCTGCGTCTTTCAGTCGGTCTCCGGGTTTGTAGTCTGCAGCACTTTGCATGCAGGAAAATTTGAGAATGCATACAATGTGAAAAGTTACACTGGAAGTAGTTTTGTGTAACATGATGTTGGTTAAAAGACTGGACAGGCAGGATGTGCCTCGTGATGTTGGTCCATTTCGTTACATCACCAGAACTGGTCCGCCATAGGTAAAAGAAACAACATTATTTGTGGGTTGAGATCAAAACCCAAATTACATATATTCACTTGAAAACTAGAAACTGAGACACCAGTTGGTTTTTGCAAACAAACATTATACCACCAATAGGAGTGTGCCCCTAAAAAGGGTTAAAATTAAGGAAATGTGAATGAAATAAAACTTCTAAAGTGCAACTGCTGCTTTATAAGAAGCATTCTGGCGCAAAAAAAAGATCATGAGAGTAAGAACAGAATCTACAGCTCAGAGAACAGGAAGTTCTTCGATTGAGCCTTAAACGGGTTTTCTATTGGAATAGTACGGAGGCCTTATGACCCAGGTCCATTCTAATGTATTCAGTGACCTCCAGAAGGGTGGATTCCATGCTAAACCCTGCACAGAAACCAGGTTGAGACGGATGGAGGCAGTTGTTCCGCTTAACATGATTAGTTATTAGGCAATTCACTAGGGCTTCCAACATCTTCCCTAAAATCGTGAGGAGGAAAATTGGTCTGTACTCAGAATAAGTGGATCGTCATAAGTTTTATTTAAAAGGGGTATTACCTGTGTCTTTTTCCTGATAGCAGGCACTTCACCCCGTTCCAAAAAGAGATTAAAAAGGGCGTTAATATGGGGATTAATTACAGTAGCTGCCTTGGATATATGTGAGAAGGACACAGATCAAGAGGGGATCCAGACTTAACTTTGTGGAGTTCTAATTCTGCTAACCAAATTCCTTTAAATTAATCAAGCAGTGGACATTCCTTGTCTTCAAAGGAATGGGAAAGGGGACTCAGCGAGGGCGGAGCTGCTGCCTGTTTGAAATTTGGACACAGTTTTTCCACTTTAGTGTGGAAAAAAAAAGATAGGTCTTCCACAAGCAACTGTGAAGTTGGGATGATTTGTTTGCACACTTCAGGCCTTAGGAAAGCGTTAACAATTTTAGAAACTGATTTGGGAGTCTTTTCAGATGCATCTAGTTGTTTAGCAAAATAGTCTATTTTAGCATTCTTGATATTTTTCCTGAACTGCTTAAGGGAAATACAGTAGGCCAATATGCTCAATATCGTAACTCGGGCTCTATTTTCTTTCCAGTTCTATACATTTATGTTTTTCAATCTGAAGGCTGTATGACAACCAACCAGCCGAAGGTGCAGATCTCTTCCTAGTGCTGGTTTTTACATGGTCAAGGCATCAAAGCCCATCGACAAGGCATCATTTAGGGATCTGACTGCAATGTAGGTTCCCATTGATGTGTTAATCTTTATTTGAGAATATAAATTGGCTAAACTCAATTCAGAGTATGCCAAGGGCAAGAGGATCCACTTTCGTTCCAGTTGACAGTCTGGACCATGGTGTAATAGGCACTAAAAAAGGATCAGTCCAAGTGAGTTGAAGATGTAGGCCCGTCACAGCCAAAGTGTGGCTAGAGAAAATCGAGTAAAGGATTCGACCCTTAATACGAGTCCTTGACAACCTTTATAAGACTAAGGTCAGCCATAGATTTTAAGCTGCTCTGCTGATCTATTGTTAATGTACATTCAAATCACCGGGTACCACAAAATTTGCATATTGTAAAAAACAAGAGTTCATTGCATTGATAACTACATTCACCCGACTGGGAGGAGGATTTAAAGGGACAATAAATAAGGGCACCTGATAAGGAAAAATTATCTGAAATCTTTAGAGAAGAAACCTACGCCTCAGTTAGTCCCAAACCCTCAAGCTTAGTAGAAGTAACTGAAAATTTAGAGTGATAGATAACAGCAATCCCACTACCAGGATATCGTGATTGATCGGCATGAAGAATTGTATAGCCCTCTGCTATGGCCAAGGTGATATCAGTAACAGAATTAGCATTATGCCAAGTTTCAATTAGAAACATATTGTCCAACAAGTTATCATTAAGTAGGTGACCGGGCTGTTCCTTAGGACAGGAAAGAGGAAAAGATCACTAGGGAAAAAGGGTTAGTGCTCAATGGAGGACAACCCCTGGGTATCCAAGTAGTTGGATATAATGGCCTCACACACCCTTGCGAGTGTCATGCTTCATCATCGGCAATGCTCCTCGTCGGGCAGGCGGTGCAATGCCCAACGGGCTCACCTCTAAGAGGGGCTCTTTATCGGAGATCTTTTATCCAACTGCCTATGAGTGAAGTGGGGGTGAGGGGCCAGGACAGAGTAGATAGTGTGGGTGAGGATAAAATGTGGCCTAAGGTACCGGAAAGCAATTTTTATTCTGGTGGTCCTCTGCCACAAATAAAATCAAGGATAGCCGGTACTCAGGGGGACTATGGTTTCCCGGAATGGACCAGGGCTAGAGTGCAAATGGTGTGGTCAACATGTTTCTCGCTTCTAGTACAATGACTGCGATTCTTCAGGACCTAGTAAAAAACTACAATCTACAAAACATGACCTAATGATTAGTATCAGTTTAAATACAGCACATAAGTTGTACTACCTGTATGACACTGCTCCTACCTAAAAAGTGAAGATAAAGGAGAACATTACCACAGGTAAGTAACAACATGTGACCCTGTAGTGACCGTGAACACACTGTGAAGAAGTGACATACTAGTGCAAATAGTGACTAGTATGTGATTAAAACCAAGTTAAAAAGCTGGTAGCATCAGTATCCATTAGAACTACTACACGCACCTATGGAAACGGTGATACTGTTACTCACCTAAGGGTTAGAGTTATAGGGTGTCAAACAGTACCCGGTGGAACTGACATCAAGGGAGAAGCCATAACCTTTCAGGCTGGGAAGAAAAGGACAAAAGTGGGATGGTATTGAGAGGTAAACTCAAATGTAGGGCGCATATGTATCCTGCTGCCTCGGTGCAGGCGTTCTGTCTAGGGGTAGAAAGCCAAATGGTGGAAAATTGGCCAAGTAGTATGTGTTTGAGGCACTACACGGCACTACGTGAGAGTAATCTAAATATCCTCTATCCAGCCAGTGGTAACCAGTTGGTAGATAGTGGACTGGGCTGGGTTGGTATCTAACAATGGGGAGACGCTCCCATTGTAGTTGTATTATAAAGATATTGCAAAGATAGCGTCACAGTGAGTACTGGTCAAAAACGGATATTAATTCCTGGTAGCTGTAAAAGCGCACAATGCAAAACTGCTGTTTATTCCTCCCAGGGCCGCTATTAGAATAACAGGAAAATAGTTAGAAAATAGTCAGGCAATAGGACCCTGCAGTGCGGTAAAGAGGTTTTAGTCATAAGGGTTGGAAAACTCTGTTGGTTTAGAAGGCGGTACACTTACTTTCTACTGCTCGTGTCAGGGCCAGTCAAGCCTACCCATCTCACCGGGTCCGGAAAGTGGAAAGCCGGTCGTGTTCCTCCTCATTAAATAGCACCCAGGGTGTGTTCCACAGGATCCCAAACAGGAAGTAGAACCCGCCCGTAGATCATGTGGTTTCCCTCGCGAATCGGGCGGCCATGATGGAGTGGAGGGTAGTGTATAAAAATTAGTGAACACATTCAGGGTAATGTCACTAAAATGGCGGTGTCGCTCAGTGAAAGGTGGGTAGTGATTAGCCTTATAAAGTGTGGTACGCCAAGGTAAGTGTAATGGCCATGATAACTGTTGTACGACCAAGACAGCAGGTATACACTGATCCCAAACAGGAAATAGGATCCGCCCGTAGATCATGTGGTTTCCCTTGCGAATCGGGCGGCCATGATGGAGTGGAGGGTAGTGTATAAAAATTAGTGAACACATTCAGGGTAATGTCACTAAAATGGCGGTGTCGCTCAGTGATAGGTGGGTAGTGATTAGCCTTATAAAGTGTGGTACGCCAAGGTATAACTGTTGTACGACCAAGACAGCGGGTATACACTGAACTTAGCATAGTTCGCTGGGTGGATCAGGGATGTTTTGGAAGAGATGTGTTCACAGAGCACTCCACGGTATATCCTCATTCAATCCCTGGCTGTCGGTGGATAAGCGATGTATCCACCTCTGTTCCTTAAGAAAAAGACCGTGCTTGGATTTGTCTTGGGAGGATTCAAGAACTAACCAGGACAATGAGTCAGCCGTGTGGTTCTGTTCTAGGTAGTGCCTGCACATCTTGGTGTTTGTTTTCTTACAACGGAAGTTGCTTCTATGTTCAGAGATGCGGATTTTCACAGGGCGGGAGGTCATGCCTACGTACTGCAGACCGCATGGGCATCTCAACAAGTAGATACAGTTAGAAGTGTTGCAATTGGTGTGGCCACGCAGTTCCCAGCGGAAAGTGTCCGTCAGGGGGATAGTTTTGTATGTGCTGGTGAAGGGGCACACACTGCAGGAGCCGCACTGATAATGCCCACGTACAGGCGGTAATTGCCACAGGGTGGTTTGTTTAGGTGGCTCTGCCTTCCTCGGTCTGGTATGCACCAGAATATCCTTAATATTCCTTGACCTTTTGAAGGCAAATCTGGGCGGTGTAAAACTGAGATTGCCCGTGTTCAGAATTTGCCAGTGTCGTTTGATTATCTTTTTGATTTCGTTGGAAACTGGCGAAAAGGTGGTGACACAAGTAAGAAGATCTGACTCCTGTGTCGTCCGGGTCTTGTATTCAAGTAGGGCCCCCCTATGGTTATTTTTTGCACGTTTGCGTGCCCTAGAAATCTCTCTAGTGGGGTACCCTCTATCCCTCAGGTTTCTGGATAGTAAGGAAGACTCGGTTTTGTAATCTGACAGGTGGGAGCAATTGCGCCTGACCCGCAGAAATTGTCCGAAAGGCAGGTTCAGTCTCAAGGCCTTAGGGTGGTGGCTGGTAAAGTAGAGCAAACTGTTGCGGTCTGTTGGTTTGCGATACATAGTTGTATCAATTTTGCCCCCCTACAGTCTAACGGTGAGATCCAAGAAGGCAATTTTGGATGCAGACGCCGTTATGGTGAAGTGGAGGTATTCGTTCAGCGTGTTTAGCCAGCTGAAGAACTCCTTGTATAGGGTTTCAGTGCCTGTCCAGAGTACCAGGATATCATCAATGAACCTCCTCCATAGTTTGATGTTCAGATGGTAGGGGTTCTCTGGTCCATTGATGTGTCTTTCTTCGAAGTCTGACATGTAGAGGCAAGCTACCGAAGGGGCAAAAGTACTGCCCATAGAAGTGCCCTGGGTCTGGTGGTAGTATTGCCCTTTAAACTCAAAGTAGTTCTCCGTAAGGGCAAGGGTAGAACATTCCATAATAAAGGAAGGCGGCGTGGGGGAGCTCCATTCTTCTGCACTGAGGATTCTCTCGATCACTCCTAGTGTGGCCCTCTGGGGGATGTTAGTATAGAGGGCCTCCACGTCTAGGGTGATGAGAAAATCGATCTGGATATCCTCCTGTAGATTATCCAAGAGGCGTAGGACATCAGTGGTGTCCTGAACATATGAAGGTATTCGTTTGACCAGCGGCTGTAGAAAGTGGTCACAGAACTTTGATAAAGGCTCTAAGACAGAGTCGATGCCTGATACAATAGGGCGTCCTGGTACAGGGGTGGTCCCCTTATGTATTTTCGGAAGGATGTAAAAATAGGGGACCTTGGGTTCTTTTTTTGATAGAAAGTCAGCCTCCTTCTTGGAGATCCACTCATGACATTCAGCAGTCTCGACCAGCCCAGTGATAGCTGTTTTAAATTCTAAATAAAAAAAAGATTTCGGGGCACCCCTATTTCTCCTTCTTTAACTTACATCTCCATCTCACCTCTCTATACCTGTACCACCACAAGATGGATGGACAAGGACTGAGTTTCGGTGACGATGATGCGGCAGCTATCCATAGACTACCATCCATTCTTGGCATCGATACAGAAACAGCCACTGGTAGTAACTCAGCGGATTGGAAATCACTCTCCGATATGAAGAGAGAGTGGGTTAGAATTACCCTACATGGAGCACTCATGGCTGAGTATTTTAAGGCTAAAATAGCACCAAATGGCCTTATCGTTAAGAACTTCCCCAGGATATTCTGGGAGGATGGCCATTTTAAGATCGAATGGTCACTAATCTCATGGAAGTGTACACACGACCTCCTTATTTTACTGGTCAATACAGCAAAACGATTAGCGGATGAGCTGCTCACCAAGATTCAGGCCGCGGAAAGTGCACTAAAGAGTGCCGGGCAGAATCTAGGCTTTAAAACCAAGCTGGCTGAATTGAACAAAGAAATATCTGAACATAAAGAATTTCTGATGAAACAGAAGGTAACTAAGTTACAGAAAGATATCCAGCGTTTCTCTAAAGAAAAGGTATATCCGTATCTCAAAGACGACTACGTCCCCCCTGGGACGGGATACCTTTCAGACTCCAGTGCCAATTCCTCCAGGAGAGGATCAAATAGTGACAGCAACTCGAGCGGTGACGATTGGCAATCACAACCCCGGAGGGGTAAGAGAGGTGGGAGACGTGGACAATCATTTTATCCACACCCTCCGCTCCAGGGCCCACCGTTTTGGCAATACCCCCATTTTCCACCCCCTATGCCACCGTATGCACCCCAATATCCACCTCAATTTGCCCCCCATGGCACTAACCAGCATCCTTTTTTAGACAAAGGCTGGGGCAGAGGGCGCGGGCGCAAGCGAGGAAACGGGCCAGACAAGAGGGTGCAATGGGAGGACACTCAGGGTCAAGGGATGGACACCCGGAGCAAGACAGCACGAAAATAAGCTTAGTAGTGAATCTCTCTTCACGCCAACTTACTGCAGGCGAAGAAGAAGTGCTTCAAAAGGGACTTGGGTTCGTCCCCACACCCAAGATTGACAATTTCCAACAGAGCTGTGAAATCCAAAACTTTTTTCGTAAGATCAGGTTGAGAGCCTTCTTTGATGGTAAACCACAAGAGACCCCAACTGACTCAGGTCTCCACAACCCTTCGAACTTCACCCCTCATAGCGGGATGGTCCCCAATGAAATTCTAACGCATGAGCAGGCTGTGCTCAAAGACATTGGGTCTATGAGACCAGGCAAGAAACATCACAACCTCTCTAATTCTGAGAGACAGATGCTAGATTCCTTAGCCAACGATCAGACCATCACCATTAAGCAGGCAGATAAAGGCAGGGCGACAGTTCTAATGAATACCACTGACTATGACACTGAATGTCTTAGACAACTAGGGGATAGGCGATACTACACCCCCATCCCTTCCAACCCCACTGAACGTCTGAAAACAGCTATCACTGGGCTGGTCGAGACTGCTGAATGTCATGAGTGGATTTCCAAGAAGGAGGCTGACTTTCTATCAAAAAAAGAACCCAAGGTCCTCTATTTTTACATCCTTCCGAAAATACATAAGGGGACCACCCCTGTACCAGGACGCCCTATTGTATCAGGCATCGACTCTGTCTTAGAGCCTTTATCAAAGTTCTGTGACCACTTTCTACAGCCGCTGGTCAAACGAATACCTTCATATGTTCAGGACACCACTGATGTCCTACGCCTCTTGGATAATCTACAGGAGGATATCCAGATCGATTTTCTCATCACCCTAGACGTGGAGGCCCTCTATACTAACATCCCCCAGAGGGCCACACTAGGAGTGATCGAGAGAATCCTCAGTGCAGAAGAATGGAGCTCCCCCACGCCGCCTTCCTTTATTATGGAATGTGCTAAAGAACTACTTTGAGTTTAAAGGGCAATACTACCACCAGACCCAGGGCACTTCTATGGGCAGTACTTTTGCCCCTTCGGTAGCTTGCCTCTACATGTCAGACTTCGAAGAAAGACACATCAATGGACCAGAGAACCCCTACCATCTGAACATCAAACTATGGAGGAGGTTCATTGATGATATCCTGGTACTCTGGACAGGCACTGAAACCCTATACAAGGAGTTCTTCAGCTGGCTAAACACGCTGAACGAATACCTCCACTTCACCATAACAGCGTCTGCATCCAAAATTGCCTTCTTGGATCTCACCGTTAGACTGGAGGGGGGCAAAATTGATACAACTATGTATCGCAAACCAACAGACCGCAACAGTTTGCTCTACTTTACCAGCCACCACCCTAAGGCCTTGAGACTGAACCTGCCTTTCGGACAATTTCTGCGGGTCAGGCGCAATTGCTCCCACCTGTCAGATTACAAAACCGAGTCTTCCTTACTATCCAGAAACCTGAGGGATAGAGGGTACCCCACTAGAGAGATTTCTAGGGCACGCAAACGTGCAAAAAATAACCATAGGGGGGCCCTACTTGAATACAAGACCCGGACGACACAGGAGTCAGATCTTCTTACTTGTGTCACCACCTTTTCGCCAGTTTCCAACGAAATCAAAAAGATAATCAAACGACACTGGCAAATTCTGAACACGGGCAATCTCAGTTTTACACCGCCCAGATTTGCCTTCAAAAGGTCAAGGAATATTAAGGATATTCTGGTGCATACCAGACCGAGGAAGGCAGAGCCACCTAAACAAACCACCCTGTGGCAATTACCGCCTGTACGTGGGCATTATCAGTGCGGCTCCTGCAGTGTGTGCCCCTTCACCAGCACATACAAAACTATCCCCCTGACGGACACTTTCCACTGGGAACTGCGGGGCATATGTATCAAACTCCCCTTTAGCGAATCTCAAATTGCGAGAATTTGCGATTCGCAAAATCAGATTCGCTAAACGGGATGTATAAAATAAATCGCTAATCATTTGCGATTCCTTAAAAATCGCAAATAATTCGCAGAATCCCGTATTGCGATTTCTTAATAGCGAAATTCGCTAAATAAGAAATTGCAAAAACGGGAATCTGCAAGCCTGGTGCAGGCTGATGACATCACAAACAGGAAACTGTAGTGATTGCCTGCACCTGCTCACCTGAGCCACACCCAGAGGCTGCTTGTGGAGTGTGAGGAGGCTTTCCTGGAGACAGCAACCAGCAATGGATCCCAAACAAAACCAGCAGGGCAAAGATGCAGAAAAAAGAAAGAGAAAACACAAGTTTTCAGAAAAGGAGCAGGAGGTCCTCATTGAGGAGATGGTCTGCAGCCATGAGCTCCTGTTTGGGAAGAAGGCACTCAAAGTCCCAGAGGCCAGGAAGAGGAAAATCTGGCTGGAAATACAGAGCAAGGTGAATGCTGTTGGAGTCACCACACGCACCATCGAGGAGCTGCGCAAGCGGTGGTATGATATGCGCCAGAGGTCCAAGGAGAGGGTGGCAGCCAGACTCAAGGATGCCAGTCAGACTGGAGGAGGACCATCCACTGCAGAGCAGCCAACCCCCCATGAGGAGCTTGTGGAGTCAACCCTCCTGCCTGAGAGCGTTGGTGGTGTGGCTGCAATCGACAGCTCCGACCCCTCATCCAGCAGACAAGGTAAGATGCATGCCAAATCACCCTGCACTCCTCCCCATCCCTTGCACACTCCCCCAAATGCGCATAGTTAACTCCCAACATGCCAATCCAGCCCAGGTCTTACAGCACACCCAGCAATGCATCATGGTACTCGTAGTACTGTGTCTGACTGTGTGTCCATGACACCATCACAAGTAAATGCAACATATGTGTTTTGGGGATCATTGAATAGAAATGTGTCAGAGATTAGCCGTCAAAGATTTGTAACTTTATTGAGTGCCACATGCAGACAGTAACACAAACTCATATAGTCCCCTTTACATCCACAGCACACGCCATGCCACAAGAAGACAGCGCTGAGGGAGAGGAGCCTGCAGACCCTGCGGACTCCAGCGATGAGACAGAGCAGCAGCCAATTCAGCGCAGGAAGCGCGCACATGTGCCCCCACTGCCTCCATTTGAGGATGAAGTCCCAGCAACAGGCGATGACACCGACAGGAGAGAGGGGAGTCAGGGTGTGACAGACATGCCCCGTCATGACGCACCAACACCAAGGCAAAGGGAACAGGCCATTTCCAGGTCAAGGCCCAGGAGCAGCACTGCAACAGAAGGAGAAGGCACCGTGTTCTCCGGCTTGGAACAGTGCATGTTGCAGGAACAGCGCCTGCAAAGCAAGGCAATGCGGTCAATGAATCGCCAGCTAGGCCGCCTACATCAGGACAATTGCAACATGGTAGCGGCAATACGAGAGCTCTGTGCCACTTTGAGGGACACCCAAGCTGCCAATGACAGGGCTGGACGACGTGCCAATGCACGGCTACACAATTATACCAAGGCAGTCAACCGCCTCTGCACCACCACCAGCGCACTCACACGCAGAAGCGTAACCATGCAGGTGGACATGGCACATTGCTGCCAGGACATAGCGCGAGGGCTGGCGCAGGTGACCACTGCTGTGGAACAGCTGCAGACAGCCAATGCAGGTGGCAGCGCACTAATGGCCTCTGCTGAGAGTGAGGACACATCGAGTCGCAGCAGCATCACTCCAACCTTGCCAGGTGAAAGACGCCGCAGTGGCAGACAGGTAGCAGGCCAAGGGCGCACCATGGGGGTCAACCACCCTGGACGGCACCGACGGAGGTGATCATCTGCGGGGACACTGACTGCAACACGGGTGCATTAACCCGCAAAAGGCTGTTTGCCCTATTTCTTGTGCCTTCTCTGCACTGTGTGTACAACATGTGCTGGGGACAATTACATTTTCTTTCATGTTAAGTGTGATTAAACACTTGACACATCATCAGGCTTTGTAGTCTCATTTCCTCAATACTCACCTAAAAGTAGTTTTGTGTGATCTCAGTCCGTCTCTGGCGTCCAGCAGCTGCCCCAACTCCTGGTGCTGGTCTGGCAGGGGGAGCAGGGCGCTCGTCATCCGATGTGTCTGTATCGGTCACATCAATTGTGGTGCCTTTCCTCATTGCCATGTTGTGTAGCATTGCACAGCTTGCCACGATTTTACAGCAGGTCTCAGGGCTGTATTGCAGTGCGCCTCCACTCTTATGCAGGCACCGGAAGCGGCTCTTCAGGATTCCGAAGGTTCGCTCAATGACACAGCGTGTAGATCTGTGTGCCCTGTTGTAGCTCCTCTCACTTGCATTTGCAGGATCCAGGTATGGGGTCAGGATGAAGTCGCGCACTGCATAGGCACTGTCACCTGCATGGGAAATAACACAATAGGTGAGTCAATGTCCCCCCCCCCAAATGATGTAGTGGATGTATTGATGTGTGCAATGTATTTACCGAGCAGGTACCCCTCCCCAAACTCTCCAGCACTCAGACGTCTGTGTATTCCACTGTGTCGGAAGATGAAGGAGTCATGTGTACTGCCGGGGTATTTGGCTACGATGTCGGTGATGTGATACTTAGCGTTGCACACAATCTGTATGTTGAGGGAATGGTAGGATTTCCGATTCCTGTAGACATATTCAGTTTCTGCTGGGGGTGTGATGGCCACATGGGTCCCGTCAATGCAGCCGATGACGTGGGGGAAACGTGCAATCTGGTAGAAGTCCAGTATCGTTTGTTGTAATGCCTGTTGGGTGGTGGGGAAGTAAATGTGATGTGGGAGCCTCAGTAGCATTGCATCTAGGAAGGCATGGAAGAAGCGCGAAAGTGCACTCTGTGACACACCACCAACCTCCGCTATGACCCGTTGAAAACTCCCTGACGCGAGGAGGTGCAGGGAGCACAGGACCTGCACATGTGGGGGAATTGTTTGTGTCCTGCGAGTAGGGTGCTCCAAGTGGGGTTTCAGCTCCTCAATCAGGTCCATTATGGTCTGTGGGTGCAGTCTGTACTTGTCATAGATCTCCTCTTCAGTGTTCTGTAACAGGGTGATGCGCAGCCTGAAGATACGTTCCTGTCTCATTCTCCTGTGTGCAAGGGCCCGAATACGCAGCCTCCTGGCTATCACGTACATTGCAGCCATTGTGGGTGTGTTTGTTGCATTGTGGGCTGGTTTTTGTACCTTGCACCAGTTTACCACCTGCAAGCAATTGGTGTTAATTGCGATTTCTTAATTTGCGAATTTCGTGAAATCGCAATTTGCGATTTTTTCATACATATGTTTGCGATTTCTTAGCTAGCGATTTCTTGTTAGCGATATTCGCAACGCTAAGGAATCGCAAATTAGGTATTCGCTAGGAAATTCGCAGTTTTCTTGTTTCGCAGCCTAATAAATCGCTAATTTAGCGATTTCTTATTTTTCAGTTTGGAAATGTGTCATACATATGAAATAGCGAAAAATCAGTCGCAAACGCTGTTTTTTGCGATTCGCAGCGTTTGCGACTGATTTTTGCTTTCATACATATGCCCCTGCGTGGCCATACCAATTGCAACACTTCTAACTGTATCTACTTGTTGAGATGCCCATGCGGTCTGCAGTACGTAGGCATGACCTCCCGCCCTGTGAAAATCCGCATCTCTGAACATAGAAGCAACTTCCGTTGTAAGAAAACAAACACCAAGATGTGCAGGCACTACCTAGAACAGAACCACACGGCTGACTCATTGTCCTGGTTAGTTCTTGAATCCTCCCAAGACAAATCCAAGCACAGTCTTTTTCTTAAGGAACAGAGGTGGATACATCGCTTATCCACCGACAGCCAGGGATTGAATGAGGATATACCGTGGAGTGCTCTGTGAACACATCTCTTCCAAAACATCCCTGATCCACCCAGCGAACTATGCTAAGTTCAGTGTATACCCGCTGTCTTGGTCGTACAACAGTTATCATGGCCATTACACATACCTTGGCGTACCACACTTTATAAGGCTAATCACTACCCACCTATCACTGAGCGACACCGCCATTTTAGTGACATTACCCTGAATGTGTTCACTAATTTTTATACACTACCCTCCACTCCATCATGGCCGCCCGATTCGCGAGGGAAACCACATGATCTACGGGCGGGTTCTACTTCCTGTTTGGGATCTTGTGGAACACACCCTGGGTGCTATTTAATGAGGAGGAACACGACCGGCTTTCCACTATCCGGACCCGGTGAGATGGGTAGGCTTGACTGGCCCTGGCACGAGCAGTAGAAAGTAAGTGTACCGCCTTCTAAACCAACAGAGTTTTCCAACCCTTATCACTAAAACCTCTTTACCGCACTGCAGGGTCCTATTGCCTGACTATTTTCTAACTATTTTCCTGTTATTCTAATAGCGGCCCTGGGAGGAATAAACAGCAGTTTTGCATTGTGCGCTTTTACAGCTACCAGGAATTAATATCCGTTTTTGACCAGTACTCACTGTGACGCTATCTTTGCAATATCTTTATGATACAACTACAATGGGAGCGTCTCCCCATTGTTAGATACCAACCCAGCCCAGTCCACTATCTACCAACTGGTTACCACTGGCTGGATAGAGGATATTTAGATTACTCTCACGTAGTGCCGTGTAGTGCCTCAAACACATACTACTTGGCCAATTTTCCACCATTTGGCTTTCTACCCCTAGACAGAACGCCTGCACCGAGGCAGCAGGATACATATGCGCCCTACATTTGAGTTTACCTCTCAATACCATCCCACTTTTGTCCTTTTCTTCCCAGCCTGAAAGGTTATGGCTTCTCCCTTGATGTCAGTTCCACCGGGTACTGTTGACACCCTATAACTCTAACCCTTAGGTGAGTAACAGTATCACCGTTTCCATAGGTGCGTGTAGTAGTTCTAATGGATACTGATGCTACCAGCTTTTTAACTTGGTTTTAATCACATACTAGTCACTATTTGCACTAGTATGTCACTTCTTCACAGTGTGTTCACGGTCACTACAGGGTCACATGTTGTTACTTACCTGTGGTAATGTTCTCCTTTATCTTCACTTTTTAGGTAGGAGCAGTGTCATACAGGTAGTACAACTTATGTGCTGTATTTAAACTGATACTAATCATTAGGTCATGTTTTGTAGATTGTAGTTTTTTACTAGGTCCTGAAGAATCGCAGTCATTGTACTAGAAGCGAGAAACATGTTGACCACACCATTTGCACTCTAGCCCTGGTCCATTCCGGGAAACCATAGTCCCCCTGAGTACCGGCTATCCTTGATTTTATTTGTGGCAGAGGACCACCAGAATAAAAATTGCTTTCCGGTACCTTAGGCCACATTTTATCCTCACCCACACTATCTACTCTGTCCTGGCCCCTCACCCCCACTTCACTCATAGGCAGTTGGATAAAAGATCTCCGATAAAGAGCCCCTCTTAGAGGTGAGCCCGTTGGGCATTGCACCACCTGCCCGACGAGGAGCATTGCCGATGATGAAGCATGACACTCGCAAGGGTGTGTGAGGCCATTATATCCAACTACTTGGATACCCAGGGGTTGTCCTCCATTGAGCACTAACCCTTTTTCCCTAGTGATCTTTTCCTCTTTCCTGTCCTAAGGAACAGCCCAGTCATCTCTTTTTGTTGCTTTCATATCTGGGGCTACGACTGTGGCCGGACCTTCCATTCTCTTGTGAATGGTAATTAATGCCCTACTGGATCACAATTGATCCTTGTCTTCCCCTACCTTTTGTCATATATATCATTAAGTAGGTCCCATATTTGGGTTTTATGTTAAGAGAGGGATCGAGTCGAATAAGGTACGCCACTTGAAATTACATTTAGAAGATTGCTTGCCATAGCTGTGTACACTGGACAGCATTTCGCTGTACAGCAATGTGATGAGATATTAGTGAGTCTTTACTGTCGGTTAGTCTCTGAGACAAAGTTGGAGCAAAAAGCACAGCATGGCTGGGCTGGTCACGCTTCGAGCGCGGACTGATGCAGATGGGCTTGCCTTTGGTGTGCCAGTGGTGTGCCTGCTGTGCGTCCATAAGCTGCCTGCATTTGAAGGGCTGGGGAGTGCTGCTAGCCACACCCACATCCAACCACTAGTGCGCTTGGCCCGAAGCAAAGAAGTGGAATGGAGCGCAGGAGGAAAAATCCACAAACTTCCCTGTCAGGCACCACTCAGTCGAAACCACATTTTTTATAAAAAAGTAGAGCCAAGAATAGTTCTGAAAAAGTTGCCCAACTTAAAGTAAAAACAACTAAGTCCAGATGTTCAATTTTCTATACATACACAGTTCGGTTGAAAAACCCAATTTAAACCGCACTGTAAAAAAACATTAACAATGTCTTCTTACTATCATGTTCATATATCACGAAAGCATCAGTCAGCAATATAGAAACAAAAGTAGCATGCCAATATATGGTCCTGCATGGTCTCCATTGTGAACTGATTTATTTAGTAATATTATTTCCCTGCTGTGTCTTTCTGGTACTTTTTCTGAGTTAATAAATATGATCATCTCCTTTCGTTGAACACATATTTTTTAATGTTGAAGCAGCACATCGACACTACAGCCTTATAATTATAACCTTAGTTCTAAGAAGATTTACATTAACCCACCTAATTGGACAGCATTGCTGCCTACCTGGAGCCACACTTTCTGGCTTGCCATTGTGCCTGAAACAGCAGAAAGAACATTTTGTAAAAGTTGATGTTTGTGAGCCCAGCTAGTAGGTAGCCTACAAGGGGGTTTGAAACTAGTTAAAATTATGATCTAGAGGGAAAGCCTCCCTCTTACTAATACTGAAATAATATGTATTATTGCATGAGTGTTTAATGTGGGTTTATGGAACAATCATCCCAGTCTAGCCGCTGTTGTCAAGTGGATCCATGTTATGAGGAGCATCTTCAGTAAGTGCAAGCTTTTAAGCAAAACACACTTGGATCTGCAGATATCCTCTTATTATAAGCATCGGTCACTTGCCCGCTTTGTCTGATGCCAATGACTAAACTATCAAGAGTTTTGGGAAGTTTAGACTTTTTTGAAAACACTCACAGTCATTGGATGATGTCATCAGTGATGTTATCAGTGATGTCATCAGTGATGTCACTGACCATGTAAATGTAAATCCAGTATTTGTAAAGCGCAAACAGATACTCAAAGGCATCCCGGCACTGGGAAGATTAAGCAAGCTAGTGCCCAGAGTCACACGGTGCTGGGCTGACCTGCCACCGGTGATCGAACCGTGAGCCCCAGATTCCAGCATCAGTCGCCCTGGCCGCGGCGCCATGTCATGAGTAATGTAATATGTGAGGTCATAAGCAATGCAGTCTGGGTGCTCAAGTTATAGTTAGCTCAGCTAACTATAACTGCTGAGTTTCTCTGGTTTTGTAGGAGTAAAATGTCAGCCGAACTATAACATCCATGTAACCTTTGTTTTTTTCAGTGGATTTCTTAGGTTTTTTAAATACTTATTCCTAAATATAAGGTTCTGCATTCTTCAGAGACCATTGCATGGGCTGTATCAAAACAGCAATCTGCTTTTTGACATGCCTGGAATTTATAGAAATGACGGAGTGCACTTTACAGATGAAGGCAACAGGGTGTTTCTAAGTAACCTGAAACTCTGCATCCGGTCTTATGTATAGCAGCCATATACACACAACCAACACAACAGCTCTTGTCAGAGCCACCCTAGTACCCGAAATATTGTGAAGTTTTTTTCTAAAGATTTTTTTTAATTCGTTTCTGGGGATCTTCGTGATGATGTCGCGATCCCAGCAGAAAAAAGAAGACATTCAATGAACACCAAGACATCCAAAAATAATATGTAAAAAAATCCATTTTGAAAATTGCCATACACATATTACTGTATACATACTTATTTCAAAGAATGTTTAAACTTATATTTTTGTACGAAGTTTCTTTAAAAAACATCCTTCAGACCTATTTTCCATTTTCACAGTTATTCAGGATGTTGTGATGACGTCGTTAACCGTGACAATTGCGTCTTTTGCATAAAGTCTAAAACACATATATCTACACATACTACAGTATTCTCTAAAGTCATGTTTTTCTAGTCAGTTTATATAAAAACCATCTCTAAAACCTATTTTCTGTTTTCGTAGTGATTCTGGAGACCGCAATGGCATCGGTAATCGCGATTCCCATGGACATGTCGCGAAAACGGAAAACAAAAGCAGACATTCAATGGCCACAAACAGATCCAAAAATAATATGTCAAAAAATCTATTCTGAACATTGCCCTACACATATTACTATATACATACTTCTTTCAATGTTTAAACTCATATTGTTGTACTAAGTTTCTTTAAAAACCATCTTTCAGACCTATTTTCCGTTTTCACGGTTATTCAGGACTTCGCAACGACATTGTTAACCGCGACGATCATGCCATTCCTTTGAAGTGAAAACACATCTATACACACATATTACAGTATTCTACACACCAGAGGTTTATCACCATACACTTCAAGCTCATGTTTTTCTGCTGTATTTCTAGAACCACCATCTCTAAAACCTATTTTCCCTTTTCGCGGTGAGGCTGGAGATTGCGATGACGTCGGTCATTGTGATTCCCGTGGGTATGTGGCAAAGCAAAAGCAGGAATTCAATAGCCACCACCACATAAAAACAGTATAACTATATGATGAATTCTACCCAACACAGCAGATGACTCACTATATAAATAACTCTATAAAAACATTTATCAATAGCTCTATAACAAGGCATATTAATGATTTGGTGATATATTTTTAAAATATTGTCACCAATATTCGTGACAACGTTGATAGTCACGATGTCTTCATGATGGTTCATGAGGGCTGTGCTGGCGGTTGCGTCGTTGTTGCGAATTTCACACGCAATTAAAAAAATCTATTTTGGACATATATCTTCTGTCACCAACACCTCCATTTCTCAACCATGGGTCAGAGTATCTCCACCCTGTGGGCTTTCACACAGATTTTCAGCCCCGGGAACTGTTCCCGAGCAATAAAAAGGTGGCTGCAGCTTTCTGTTTAGGTTCCGTTTAGCCAATCGCCTTGGTGCGTGCATTCGCGATTAATCGCGAAATAACTGCAAAATATCTGCTGCCAAAGAAAACACTATCATTTTATGCTTACACTTCTCAAAAACTACTGAACGGATTTACAACAAATAAGCAAAAGGAACTTCCTTGAACTGACATCTATCTCCCTTCCAAATCTGGTGTAAGTCAGTTTAGCGGTTTGGGCTGTTGAGGTGGCTAAAGTTTCTTATGGGAATTAACATCACAAACGCAACCTTATTTCGCGCCCCAAACTCTCAGTCCCCACTGCACGGATCACCCCCCAAACTTTCCCAATCATTAGTACCCATTGTGACACTTTATTGGCAATATTTCATGTAGATTGGTCAAACAACGCCAAAGTTATACCCAAGTCAACCAATGCTTTTCCATTGTAAACTAGGTCCTAACTATAACTACCTACCTACAGTAGGTAAAATATATATAATATTATATATATAAATATATTATATATATATATATATTTATTTATATATATATATATATATATATATATATATATATATATATATAAATATATATATTTATAGTAACATTATTAAGGGTTATAGAGCTAATGTTCTACACATTATAGCCCTTTATAACAATTATTTGCAATTACAAAGTTTGTGGTGGATTTGGATTTAAAGAGAAGAGTAAGAGGGGAATGGGAAGAAGAATGGAAGAACCTCTAAGATTGTGGAGCGGTAAACCAATATTTAATAATGGTATCTCAATCTCCAAAAGACTAAACATATCAACAAGCAAATTGCCCTTTAAAAAATATTAAATGTGTCTGCACATAACAGAGAAACACCACAGTACGTTTATCAGTACTATGTGCTGTCAACAGTTTCACTTATCTGTAGTCGCCACTGTACTGACAAATTCATGGACCATCAGTGACAACAGTCAGTCAATAATATTTCGAGCACATTTGTAAGTCACCTATCCACAGGTCAATTCTTGAACCCCCCCCCCCCAAAAAATTAGTTTGCATTAAAAAGACATGAAAAGTAACATTTTGAGGCAAAGAGGGGTGAGTTGTCCCGGAAGTGATCCTTCCTAGTTTAACAGGTAATTTTTAAATGAATTCAGATGTCCAAATTTGAAACCCCTAACACATTAACCCTTTCGATGCTTGTGACGGAGCGGTTCCGTCATGCGCGTCGGTCGCGCTGTGCGGATGACGGAACCGCTCCATCACGGCCCTGCCCGCGCACGAACCCTTCAGCACTGCGCGGTAATCCGCGCCGCGCTGTAGGGGTTAAGGCAAAAATTGTGTGAAGGACAGACCTGGATAATAAGTTTATCTTGTTTGTTGTATGTCCGAAATGGAAAAGAAGGTCCAAGGATTGTTTATTTTATTTTATGTATTTTTCTGGTAGTCCAGAAGAATTCTATCAGAGCAAAACAGGAAAGACACCCAACACTTGTTTCGCCCCTTCTCAGTGCGCGCAGGCCTGTGGTTTTCTCTAGGCTGATTATATAGAGTGCATTTGTGACATTAGATAAAAGAAGAACCAATAAATGATTATGTCAAAAGGCCAAGAAATAGAAGAACAGGGAAAAAGAAAAAAGTAAAAACCAATTGATGGATATGATTTCTTAATGTTGGCAAACTGTAAGAATGGTTGATTGTGTCAATTTGAACTGATGACTATAAATTTGCATCTGACCAATGAATTCTGTGCCTCATATGGAATGCTTGTTGATTTATGTATTGGTAATGACAACCTTTTGTACTGAAACTTGGCTCCCTTTGGGTTAGGATTTTATAATTCCACCTTGCAATTGTTTTTTTTCTTTTCCTTTTTTTTCTTGTCCTTTTATTTATTGCCTTTTGAAGTAATCATTTATGGGTTCTTCTTTTATCTAATGTCACAATGCACTCTATATAATCAGCCTAGAGAAAGCCCCAGGCCTGTGTGATGAGAAGGGGCGAACCACATGTTGGCTGTCATTCCTGCTTTGCTCTGATAGAGTTCTTCTCTACTACGAGAAAAATACATATATTTAAAATAAACAATCCTTGGTTACCTTGGACATTCTTATCCATTTAGGAAACACAACTAACAAGATGATCTAATTATCCAGCTCTGTCCTTTATTCATTCATGAAAAATAACATGTTTGCAAAAACATTTTATCATTGATATGGATCGCAATGAGAGAAATAAATTGTAACCAGATCCTATGAATCGATAATTTATACAGAAACCTCACAAACTGGCAGAATTGGCTACAAATGTGGTCTGGTGCTCGGTCACTCCCATAGCAATCCAGATGACTACCTCACCTCATTACTAATTTTCAGGAATTTCGAACATTCACAAACACTTGCTATCTGTTTTATGTTCTCGACTCTTCCAATGCTTTCAAAATGGTTGGAGGGTTGTCCATCTGCATTATACAATGTTGGTCAAGGATTTCAATCATTTTTTTTGTTTATATTTTTAAGGTTCAACTTCAATGCCTAGGTGTGACGTCCGTATATTTACTTTGAACTTTGTAAACTTCTTCCTACACTGGCAATGTGCTGCTATGTTCAGGCGTTTTTGTTGCTATACCTTAAGCATAATGTGAAATATCAAACTACACACATTGCAAATTGGAAGTTCTGATAGCAAGCTCAGGGCCCTGAGAGACATCATGCACACTTAACTCTCACCTAATGCTCAGGTCAACAAGGTAGCAAACTCATCATTCCACACGCATATGTTTATTCGACATTTGTTCCTTCCCTGTGATTACCTCAATCAGTACAGGTCGCCAGTACTGGAGTTGGACTGGGGTTGTAGTACTGTCCTAGCAAGACTAAGAGAACTACATCTATGTGTGCTTTTTTCCATCATCGGCTCCAAAGGATGCAGAATTCATCATCCATTTAGTGTTCTCTGACATCGCCAGTCTAGGGGCTCCATGACCCCAACATTTCTTACAGTGCACTGGCTTCTTGTTGCCTGACAACTCCCTTTCAAACACTTTGCATCACACATTGAGCAACCAAAAGTGTAGGCCCATAGATCTAGAAACAAAAACGATAAAAGTTACAGCAAAAGAGTAACCACAGATCTAAAATGTCATTTCTAAATCACTCTCATAGATCCTGGAAGTGTTGGGTGGCTGGCTCTGTTTTCTCACTGTTGTGCTGGAACAGTCTCCCTCTCCATTTGAGGAAAGTGACAGATCACCTTGCATTCTTGAAAGAAATCAAAACCCGGTTGTTTCGGCCACTGGTTACATCGCCTATACATCATGGCAGGCATTTCTTGTTTTTTTACCATCGGCAGTCAGAATCTGTACATCTCTCCTCATCATGGACAACACTAGGGTATATATCTTGTCATTCTGCTACATAGAGCAAATTGGGGTGTATACATTTCACCAAATAATATGATTTTGGATCTGCCTCCCCACTCTTCATTACATAAACATGTATTTGTGAGTCGAATTTTATGTATGTATGTGCTATTTCTATACCGCACATCTTGCCAAAAGGCAGTGGAATGAATTAAATGGTGAAAGCCTGGAATCAAGTCAGTGAGTGATAGGAAAGGTAGCTGGTTTGTGAACTGTTAATGCACTGTAGTGTGTTCCTTGAAGGGATGTGTCAAATCTTTCCTAAACTGGAGCATCATTGGGGTGGTCTTAATGAATACAGGGATGTTGTTCCAGATTCTAGGTGGATAGATTGAATATGCCTGCTGCATTATTTTTTCTTTTTACCTTTCCTAGTTTGCACTCTAGTTTTGCCCTGGCTGCGGATGGACAGAGAACCACCAGATATGATGTGTTTGCCTTCACGATAAAGGGGACTTATCATGATGGCTTTGCAAATGATGCAGCTGGGTTTGGAGTTGATGTGGTTGTCAAGGGTAGCCAATGGAGAGCCACCAGGATGAGAGTGTAATTTGATCATATTTCTTCAGGCTCTAGATGAGACGTGCTGTGGCATGTAATGCCCGCAAATGGTGCCAATGTGAAGTCTGAAAGACTATAGAGCAGGATGTTATCACAGACCAGATACAAGAGTACGAAGACCTGAACAGCCTTTCTGACATGACTTTCAAGAAGAATGGTGCACTTTTCTTTAGAAAAGAGAGTTGGTACCATGCTTTCTTTGTGTTTTTTATGACAATGTGTTCCTTGAGGGTGAGGTTGGTGTCCAGGATGAATCCAAGTGACTTGGTATTCATGGAAAGTTGAGGTATGAAGCCTTGAAGGTTCATGTCAATTAGCCAGGTTTGTACTGTTTCTTGTTTGTTGTTCTTATGAAACAACAAGAATTCTGTATTGGGTATGCTGAGCTTCAGGCAGATGCTGAACATTCAGGTCTGGATATTATGTAGAGAGTGTTTAAAGATGGTGCATGACAACATCTGAGCACCTCTTTGGTCATCATGTACAACACCAGCATTACCAACATAGTGCATACTACAACCTTCTGTTCTGCCAACCACATGTGCTAGTCTGAAAGTCTAGGCTTACACTAAATCAAATAAGACAACAGAAATCTGACAAGGCAACCATGCACGTGAGTTCTGACTTGCACCAAATCGCACCCTCCTTCCAAGCTCCACTTAGCATCAAATACAGATAAGGTATTCATAGGAAAACACCAGCGGTGGCACTGTGTTATACTTATATCAATACCCATTTTGCAGGTTAAAATGTAAGAGGTACCAAATGAGATCAATGTTCCTATTGTACAGTTTTATGTGTATTTGCAGGTCACTAATTCCTATACTTGCAACACTTAAGTAGGTTAATATACTGACGGGTAAGACCTATGTGTATCCTGCACCTTTGTTCTAAGACTGAGAAAACTGTATGAAAAATGTCTCCTAAAGATATGTGTTTATCCTGCAGATCAGTGATTCTAATGCTATTGACAAAGCTCAGTAGATTAATGTACTTATTTCAGGAATATATACTTAAGTTATTCTATATGGATCCCAAACTAAAAGACATAAATAGGTTAACGCACCTGTAAGAAATTGGGTTGTTGGTTGACTGGGGTGTGAGCCCTGGTCAAGCTGCAACCACAATCCTTTTCAGGGTAGGGCATAAGCAAGTGTTGCACAAATACTTTGCACATTGCCTCTAAGTTAAACCTGACTGTTCTGTGCCAAGGCACAGAACAGTCAGGTTCAAACAGTAAAGCAGTGAAAACACTCCACAAAAGGAGCGAGCCCACAACCGATGTAGAATTGCAGAGTAATTATTAATAAATAAAACAAGACCAAAATGACAGTATTCTAATTAGTAGAACCATAGATATTGAATTTTAAAGTTTTAGGCCAAAAAGCACAAAGCACCAACTGTGAATATCTGGTCGTGCCGGACCGGGACAAAGTCACAAGTTCAGGCTGACCAAAGTACCTTAAAATCCTGGTTGCAGAGCGTTTCGAGAATCTGCATCACAGATATGTGGCGCAGCCAAAGTGGTGCGTCCGTCATGAGATGTAGCCAGGCCATGATGCAAGGTCCCGCACTGTTATCGAGGATCACATCAATGAGGGCTTGCGATGCAAAGTTGCTCATTTAGGATGTGGTGCGCTGTCAGGGTGATGCATCGATTCCGAAGAGTTGTGAGGCTGCAATGTGGAATCCCGCGTCGTTGTTGAGGCTGCTGTTGACGGGAGATGCGAGGGCCCGTGCTGAAGTTTCGACATGCAGTTGGGGTGATGCATCGGTTCCAAGGACTCAGGCGGTGATGCAGGTCTTTGCAATGGGTCCAAACCATGCAACAGCGTGATGAGTTGGTTCTGCTCCGGGATGCGCCACGCAGCAGAGGATATGCGTTGTTCTACTGGATCCACAGAGGCTGACAAGCACCTTAGGTCTACTTCCAAGAGTCCAGGACTGGGGTGCCACCACTTGGCAGGGTAGACTAAGAGATGGCAGAGCCCAAGGGCAGATGCAAGGTTGTTGGAAGCTTATTATGTCCCTTAGGCTTCAGATCAGGAGACCAGCCAACTGGCCCTTGGAGTCACTCTGGGTTCTGGGTTCAAGAAAGGCAGGTCCAGTCCTTTGCACCCAGGCAGGAGGGCAGGGCAGCAGTTCCTTCAGAGCAGCAGTCCAGCAAAGTGGCAGTCCTTTCAGCAGCACAACAATCCTTCTCAGCAGAGTATCCATAGGTCCAGAAGTCTACTATAGAGTTGGTGTCTTAGAGCACCTTTTTATACCCTGGTGCCCTGGTTCTGAGAGGTGGGGGAAGCTTCTAGTCAGTGTCTTTGAAGTGCATAGAATCCCCAACCTCCCCTGCCCTGTCTACAGGCTGGCGGAAGTTAGGCACTTTGTGTGAAGACAGGTCACAGCTCATTTAAGTGTATGTGGGGCTGTGCCCAGCTTCTCCCTCCCATCCTGCCAGTTATAACTCATCCAGTCACACCTAAGCTCCCATTGTGTGTGACTGTCTAGGAGGAAAATACAAAGTCAAATGGTCAACTGCACTCAGTCACATGACCCAGGTAAGCTGCAGGTACCAAATGGCATAAACAAGAAAATGCCAATTTTTTAGAAGTGCAATTTTCAAATTGTGATTTAAAATCCGACTTCCCCATGAGTTAGGTTTTCAAATTAGGATTCCAGAGACACCAAAGGACTGGTTATCCCTTCCCATTTGGAAATTACTACATAGAATGTAATAAGGCAACTCCAATGTTATCCAAAGGGAGAGATAGGCCTTGCAGTAGTGAAAAACAAATGTAAGAGTTTTTCACTATCAGGACATGTAAATCTTAGAAGTACATGTCCAACGTTTTAAATACATTGCACCCTGCCCTCTGGGCTGTCCAGGGCCTAACCTAGGGGTGTCTTATATTCATTACAAAGGAAGGTTTGGGCCTGGCAAATTGTTTATTTTGTCCCCCCAGTCAAAATGCGAGGTGGAAACTGCATACACAGGCTTTGCAAAGGAAGGCCTGAGAGATGTTTAAAGGGCTACTTAAGTGGTTGGCACAACCTGTGCTGGAGGCCCACTAGTAGCATTTAATTTACAGGCCTGGGTACATTTAGTTCCAGTTTACTAGGGACCTATAAGTAAATTAAATATGCTAACTGGGGATAAACCAATGTTACCATGTTTTAAAGAGTGAGCACATGCACTTTAGTATTGGTTAGCAGTTGTAAAGTGCACAGAGTCATACTGCCAGCAAAAACGAGATCATAAAAAAATGGAGGAGGTTGGCAAAATGTTTGGGGGAAGACCGCCCTAAGGCTGACAGGTCTAACAGCGCTTAATGTATGATGCTTTATGTATTACGTTCCAGTCATAGTGCTATACCTCCCTCCTTGCAGTGCACTGACAGCTTGAGCACAATACTAGAAGAATCCTAAGGTTACAATAAGAAAAAAAAAAAAAAGACAAATTGAAACATTGAAACATTTACTCCTGAAGTTTAGCAATAATGCAAACAAGGCAAAATCACCTCCGACCTCCATAATGCTCACCTTTAGCAAACGCTCCATACACACTTGGAGACCTCTGTCGATCTTAAGTGCAATGCTCTGTGGCTTAAATCTATCACTGAAAAACATTATGTCAATCTTTGTTCCATAGTAGGAAGGGTCAGAGTGAAGTTATCGACCCATGATCTCTGGCATACCTTCCTTTAGTACTGCATTACTCTATATGAGTGACCTGGGGGTTAGGAACATCATCTACTACCAGGTACATTTATCATCGCTCACAGCTCTTACCCGGGTCTTGGAGGTTGGGCCATGTCCAATCAAGCGGTGGAAAGCCAGGTTCAGAAAGTAAACTTCCAGCAGTGCTGGAACCGGAAGTGTGTAATTCTTGGTGCAGTGTGGTATCATTTGGCCTCAAACTGGATGCTTATGCCTTTATTCTCTGTTCGTATTCGCCTACTCTCTCAGAAGGGCACATGTGTAATAGACAGTGTTTAGAAAGGAAACTGTGAATCAAGGCAATGGCCAAGCCATCATTTACTGTAATTGCTGAATCCAGTTTGAAAAAAAGGGTTAGTGGCATCTCGCTAATGTTAGAATTCAGGATACATTGTTATTATTTGACTCAGATTGAAAAGTGTAACAGAAGGAAACAAAAGTAATCTGTTGTCTCCATGAAGAGATTAACTCGCTCTTTGGTAATGAAACAACTTTTTCTTAACATAGCACTTTTATCCATAGCACATAGCAGAGAGCAACTGTGTATGCAAGTATTATTACCCAATTAATTCTAGTACTGAATTAACAGAACATGGAACTATAAAGGTTATCACTTAGTTGGGGTTTCCAAGTCAATATAGATCTCATCAGTGAGTGTTCAGCCCACTGAGCTGCATTAGAACATAAATGCTGGCTTACAATGGAAATATTTAAAGTAAAATGGGGCATAGAGAGAAAAACAGCCAGTAGACTATTCCTAATTAGGAGCCGATGATCCGTATGGAAATATATTGCCTTAAATATCAGTAGGGAGGCAGGGTAAAGAGGAAACAGTGGTTAGTTGAAAATGCAGAGGAGTGGTGGCGTGAGAAAGGGACATAGTGAGCATAGGAAGGGGGAGACACAGAGAAGGTGGAGACAGAATGGAGATAAAGCATACATGATGGCAAAAGCACATAGAGAACAAGAGGTGGATAAATGTGAGAGAGGAAGATTTGGTGATGGGGATGGAGGGAAATGGTGAATGAGAGCCAGTGAGGGAAGTAGTAAAGGAAAAGTGTACAGAATGGGCTATAGGAAGGAATGTGAAACAAAATAAAATGATAGGGAGAGAAGGAGTAGAGGGTACAAAAACTAAGAGGATGGTAAAGCAAAAGGAAAGAGAGGATGCACAAAATGTCCCTTGCATCTGGCATCAAAATCATTTGTGACTGCACTGCCTAGAATTAGGAGCAGAACCTGGAAAAGATCACATTGAGTGGATCTAAACTATTTATGAGCATAAACATGTGCCCCACCATATTTGCAATCGTGGTTCACCTATAGCTCTGCTCTTTTTATGAAACTTCTTCCCTGATATCATCAGAAAAACGAAGTGGTTTGCCCACTATAGAATATGATGCTTTTGTAAGAATGAAAGAACATTGAAGTGGTAATGGCAAATAATGACACTTAATGCAGGTCTGAGTCTTTCACTCTTAGCTCAGGTCTACTGGAGTGCACAATAAGACCCGGCCCATTTCCACAGCTGATTGTACCCTACATTCCTCTTCAGAGTAATGAAGGAAGTACAGAAAATCTTAAACCTCACTTACAGAAGTAAGATTTTTTTTTAAAAGAGCTGTTTCCATGTTATTATTTTCAGGCAATAGCTATCCAACCTTCAATTACCCCTCTAACTTCTGCAGTTATTACACCTGGTAACTACAGGTGTATTAACTTATTGACTGCAGAAGTTAGCATTAAAACTACTTGATACATGACATTCAGTGTTTGCTTCTCAGCCCCATACAAATCCCTAACTAAGGAGATTCAGTTACTTGATCATCAGAGTAAGCCCTGATGCCCCCGGGATGAGTTGTGAAGGAATCAGATTTTGGCAGTGACACAATTAAACATTACAGTAGCGTTTAACACAATAGACAATCATCGTCTGTTGACCTGTCTGCAGCAGATGATGCTTAATGCTAGGGTTTGTGTTCTTTTAGTAAGATTGCTTTAAATAGTCAGAGACTGATCTTTCACTTGGCCAGTAGAGTCAAAACCAAAATGAGATGATATCTAGTGAGTGTGCTATGTACAACAAACTGGGCAGGTAAGAGAATGATACGATTGATAAAACCGGTTTCTCATAGAGTGTAAAAAGCAGGCTTAGATTCCACTTATTCCCACAGTCCTTTAGGTTCCCCACAACAACCATACCTATTTAAGAGGCCTTGCAGATAGGATGGGGAGGAACATCATGTCAGTAGGTGGATTGTGAGACTACTGGTAGGAACTGTTCAACGTCTATCCTCTCTTAACTCATGCAGGAAAAAAGCTTTCTTTGTGTTCTTTTTATTTTATGTTTTATCTCCCTATTTGTGTACTTTGATATAGACTGATAAAAGTTGGAAATATGCAATATTTTGGCACGTTAGTCAGGACTACAGGAATTCTCCTCCACTCCGGCACACGATGCAGCTCAACTCTAATGGTTAATGGTTCATCTTAATAATGTGTTGTATGAGTGTCAGGAAAGATCTCTTATGGGGTCTGTTAGATTATAGTTAAAAGTTATCATGATGTAAAATTCAAAACAATTTAATTGGTGTCCTGAACCAATCTTATTCCTGCTAAAATGTTGCCAGCAGTGCGTACCCAATGGATGTAACCATATATTTTCTGTGGATAGGTTGATGTCTTTCACAAAGGGCAATGTATAATAGTTTCTTTATCTTTGGTAACATACATATTAAATTAGAGTGTTCCTTTGTCAAGATGTATTTTCTCAATCTTGCTTCTCCCCATGTCAGATCATCTGTTATCTTCTTCCCTCGAAACAGCCTTCACAGCAGTTATTCAACAATTAATGACTACTTATAAGATCACAAGTTTGCTTCAGTTAATGTTATAAATTAGAACCAAACCTCTGTGACTAGCGTCCCAGAAATATCTACAAACTATGTTTTTTCAGAATTATCTTCAAATCGGCTACTTTAATAGGAGGCAACCATCATTTAAAAAAAAATGTTTAAGAATGCCTAGCTGGCTATGTTGTTAATGTTGATTGTTCTATCACTGGATGAAAACCAATAAAGACATTTTTTAAAAAAAAAGAATGCCAGTTACCATAAACAAAATACCAGACAAGCATGTGTACTCTTGAACCACCATCGTGGAGATACATCACCCTCATCTAATCTCAAGCAACACTGCTGCAGTTTAACCTTAACTTGCATGACCAGTAACATACACAGATATACGAGTATTTATTTTGGTTTTTGACAACACAAATATACATGATAAAATAGTTACAAGAACACTGAAAAACGATACACAGTCAAAACGTTCTTTCTTTCAATGCAGATCACAATTCAAAAATTCTATCAACGTCCATTAATAAAAATCTAAACCCTGATAAAAAAATTGATAATTATCAGTTTTCACGGGTGGAGCCTTTATGAACTACAATGCATCATAGGCATTATTTATCCCATTTTGTAAGAGCATATTTCTCAAGACCAAAAATTGGAATCTGTTTCAAATATCGACAAAGAAAAACAATATGAGTTACATCTTCTATTAACGATGGATAATAAGGACAATTAACCTCACATTAATTATTACTGTACCACTTACCAAGATTATCTCATTGTGGTGGACTTTAGATACATTGGCTATATAGAATTGCATTTGGCCTCATTTGGTTGAATTTGTAGTATTGGTCTGGCCAGAGATGCAAATGCAATGATTTTTGTACAGATCAAATCATAAATACCTTGAACCCTAATTTACAGATCTTATAATATTATTATTTGAATGTGTCCAACCTTTGAAACCCAATGGTCACAATTTATATGCTTCACTTTAAGATCTTAATTGTAATTGTAAAATTTACTTTGCAGTGAATTAGTCAATAGTAACTTGACGCAGTCTTTTAAAGTGTTATTGGTGGCATGTTTTATACAACAGCCCCAACAAATCATATCACTAATCTCTTGGACAAAATAACTTATCCTTTTCTTAATTTTATTGCTAGTACAAATATATTATGTGTGGCATAAAACAAACTTAGTTATAAAACATAATTTCTCATTAGGAAGAATCTCAACCACATAGAACCTTGTTGGAGGACTTTTTGAGCTATAGATTTTGAGGGCAGAGGTAAGATGTTGCCTGCCAGTAGCGCTAAATAAAGTGGTTAAACCAATTGCATCAGCAGTTGTTTTTTCAGTAAAATGGCTTTTATATAGTTTATGTGACAGATTATAAAACAGAACCACAACCAATTAAATATAGTTGTTTACTTCTTTCAAAACTGGCCTTCCCAATTTTCATATTAAAATTTCCATACTTTTATTTGTAAAAATACCACTAACTTGCTTTTCCTGATATATATTTTTAGAATGTGGGCATTCAAATAGAGAGAAAATGTCTATAGACTGTTGAATACCATTCGAAATTTAGTCCAAGATGATTATATTATCCCTATAAAGCAGTTTATGTAATGGTTGGTCAACAGGGGAAACTTCTAAGTTTAGTTAAAATATTGGGAATTCCATAAATATATAAAGAGAAAACGGGGTGTTAAAACACCCTTGGATTAAACTGTCTGGAGTATCATGTTTCTTATAGAGATCTACTTTAGAATCTTTTAATCCCTAACCTCAGAATTCAGCATTGAATAATATTAATATTCTTAAAAGATTATTTGAAATATTCTTGGCAGCCAGTTTATGCCACAAAGTCAATCTGTTCACTTTATTAAAAGCAGTAGAAAATTTGATAAAAGCAGTACAACCTGCCTAACTTCTATGTCGCGAGTTCATTTTTCAAATTAATTCATAACGCTGTCAAGTTATCCAAACATGACGACTTTCTGTGGAGCCCTGATTGCTTGATTGGCAGGAAGTTAGTTTTACTGACCCAATGTGTCAGAAAGTAAAACTGCTTTTCCAGTAACATTCCCAGACATGTCAGTGATTGCAATCTATCAATAATTCATTGGTTCAGACTATATGTATGTAATAGCACCATTGCTACCCCTACAGGGAATAGAGGTCTGCCTTGATAGTATATACTCTTTATAGAGCTATGCCAAACTTTCCCCTTATCTGGGGCATTTGACATTATTAAAATAAGAGTTTTAGCTCGTCCCTGAGCCCTTGACTTTCTCATAGATATGATTAATTCCACAATCCTGAAAGAATCCGGGAACACAACATGGACTAATGGAGCTAAATTTGAGGCTTCTGACTTTAAAAGGACTGATCTGGTATTAGATAAATGCAGTAGTAAACCAATACCAGGAGTACCTTTCCTGAGTAGTCTCCTGCACGGAGTACCAACACATCTTACATCCATTTCGTACCTTTTTGATAATGATCAAGGATTTTTTGCATTTAAAATTGTCATTCTTTAATTTAGAAGATGGAATTGAATGATGAAGATGAATAAACGTAGTTAAATTAGTAACATCTTCCTTTTTCTCCATTGAATAAAGTGTCGTAATTTGAGATGCTTAGTTAGAATGCTGAGGAATAGAGTCATTTTAACTTCAACAATTTCACGGACAAAAATTCCTACACAAGTATTATATTTTTTAAACATTCGATATATCCCAGTTGTAATTCCAAATCCAAAATATTTGCCAGAAATATACCAATCAATTCTTTGATTGAATATCACAATAACCAACAAATCCTGACAACGCAATAATAATTGGTTACATTAACATTAGTTTTCTTATTTCGAAGTAAGTGATTCAGGATACTCCAAGCCTCCTCCTAATGGTTATACCCCATTAAGGAGAAAGCAGCATTTTATATTGTTGCATTAAAAACTTCCACGGCCAATACCGTGATTTGTGTTGTTCCTTCATCAAGCAAAACTTAATTAGTGGACTTAGGAGGGATGTAGACATTAAATAATAACTTATTATTTTGAACAGTTATAACAGTATATTAGAGTGATAACCAATTTCCCAACAAACACTGTCCTGAAGTTTCCAATATATTGTAATCCCAATGATATTCTGCTTTCAGCTATATTGCTAAACCTCCCTTGGAATGTCCCCAATCGGATTTGCAGTCTGACATACTTACGACATAGTAAGGATCAAACATTAACCTCTTGAGTGCTAGGGATTAGATGGTCTTATTCTCAGTACCATTGAGGCTGGCTGAGCTGAGGCCTAGACCATCTCGTCCTTAGTACTTAAGTGGTTAAGAAATCCAGCAGCATACTTTTGCTGATTGTCTCTCATCAAAAAACATTTTCTTCACTGAAAAGTTAGATAAATCTACCACTTTCAGACTTCATTAAGGGCCTTATTATGAGTCCTAGTACGACCAAGACAGTCGGGTCTCCCTGGGACCACCAAAACCGCCATGGATCAGGATGGTGTGGTGGTCTTGAGGCCCCAGTATGCTTGGCGGGACCGCTGCAGCCCGCCAAGCATATTACGAGTTTCCTCACTGCCACACTTTTCATGGCTGTGTGACTGCAATGAAAAGTGTGGCGGTGAGGAAACAAAGGGGACCCTACAGGGCCCCCTTGTGCCTCAGGGCAATGGGATGCATGTATGCTGGGGGGCACATGTTGGGCCCCCCTGTGTGCATGCACCCCAGTACCTGCATGGCATAGACTGCAGCAGTCCATGCCGTGCAGTTACTGATTTTACAGTCCATAGGGTGCAGGTACTGATTTTGATGTTCCCATTGCGGTGCCTTTTTCATAGGCACTGCAGTGGGACCGCCAAAGAACAGCCCGCCACACAGAGAAAGCTCCTAATCTAGTGGGCGGTTAAAACATGGGTTTGGTGGTGCGGGAGCGGGGCGGTCTCGCACCACCAAACACATAATAAAGTCCTAAATGTTCTTCTGATCTATTCTGTTATGCTTAAAGCTCCCTAGGGTAGCCAGTAATCAAATTAATTTTGCAAATTGCTAATACATTTTGCCTTTGAGCCAGGTAGATCACTCTCACATTACTCTTGTATACCCATTAGAACAACTAGTTGTCTTGCAACCTCAGCTGTTACCTTATACAAAGACACACCGAACATGGGCCTGGGAGCAGAGGCGATACGGCTGCTGCCGCACAATGTGGGAGCTTGACTATCATTGCTAGCTGGAAAAAATTGAATCATATTAACATCCATTTTTCTTAATGAATCAGCATTTTCCTAAAGTAGTTTTATTACACTCTAGAGACAAACTCAGTTGTATCTCTTTAAATATATGTCAATTTGAAGATGCTGTTAATGGCCCTACCAGTTTCATTTTATTCTGTGGTGTCCCTGATAGCACATCTGTTCTTCATATGAAATGGTCTTTTTGATTTAGGATAGTACAGTAGTACTTTATAATACTCTGTACAAAATCTTGAGACTCTCTTCAGATTGCAGCCGGCTCTAATACATGTAAATTTGTCGGATCACAGGATTGATTTGATCCTGTGTTCTCAAATTGTACGCATTAATATCATTGTTTAGGAAATCAATCTATTATTTTAGTAAACAAATAGTTCAATAATCTGTTATATGTTCTTTTTACAACCATAAAATTCATATATGTTTAGCTCAATACATTTCGTCCTTAGTGCTTCTTCTGATTTTACTTTAGATGTGATAATCAAGTCTAAATTTGAGATTGCACAGAATAAGCTTAAGAGGCATGATCCATTTATTACTTAATGTAGAGTCTGTGCTGTCTGGAAAGGGAATGATTACACGTGTAACAACAGAAAAATAATAGTTATTAAGTCTAACAAATTATTTTGGAACTTTAAATTACACTCATGATACAAAACCACTTCCTTTACTATAACACTCTAGATGATCACTGGCTGGTGCTAAAGGATTAGGAGGATTTTGAGGATTAACATTAACGGATGAGACAATAGTATTATCTCTTAAAACAGTTCCATCCTTCATTGCTGAAATAACTGGGCTTGGAGATATATTATCAGTTAATAGGTCCACTTAAGTTTGGAATATTTTTGGCTGATTAGACACCCCATTCTCATGTATATGAAATCTTATTTTATATCAGTGCGTTTTCGAGATATGCCTTGTTTGTCATTTCTTTGGCGAGACTACTGGAGCTTGACTATGATTTTTTGCTGCCGGTTTCTTCTTTTCTCAATCGTTTAAACAGTCAAACAAAGGATATGTATATCTTTACAATTACTCATGTTTTATGACCAATTTCTGAATTTTGAATTGTCAAAGTTTTGCTTGGGTTTGCTAATCGAAAGCTTCCTCTCAAAAAGAACATCAGGGAGAACACCAGACTTTTTGTTTACATTTGGGTTTTGAAGAAATATGTTCTGTTTTTGCAACAGGCTAACCCCAGCTGGAAATTTTTAAATATTTTCTTTGTAATACAGCTGGATAATGAAACCCATTGGATGTTAAAGAGCCAGAAGCCATGATTAGAACATTTAAAACTAACACCATTGGTGATAACGGTGGAGGGGTCCAAAACATGCATTTGAAACTGCTTGTGTTGCAACTGATAAGCCCTGGTCATTGTTAGAAGATAACCCATTTTACAGCATCGGATTGATCCAAGAATATCTCAGAAAAGACTTGCCTTGTATTCTCAATCTAAATGAAGCAATGAACTCTTCCATTTCTCGCCACCTCCACCAATGATCACATACACAAGGCTATTACGGACAGTAGTAGAAATGGGGAAAGAGGAACAGGATAATAGAAAAAATTAAGACTCTGTACTCTACTACTCTGACTCATTAATTTAGCTAGCAATGAGGACTGCAGGACATATTTGATGACCAAAGGCAACAAAATATATATCTTTAGTAGTTTGCCGTGAAATTCTTGTATAAAATAGTAACATTTAATGGATAAAAGTTATTGAAATCTCTGTGTAACCAACTCTTTGTAGTTGTGGAAATTGTCATTCCTGAAACTATAAATACAAGAGATGAGTATCTTGAATATATGTTTGTAAACAATTCTCTTTATGAGCAGGAATATTACATGATGCTTCAACACCAGGCACTCTTCATAGTCTCCACTTGACTTTGATTTCACTGTGGGTAATTAGTAAATATTAAAATTCAGAAATTCCTATCTTAGCAATTCTTTAAAGCCTCACTAGAATTTTGAATATCGTATGCATAATGATTTATACACAGCATGTGCAACATATTCCTGACATTAAAGTCCATCCAGTTCCATCATAAACCGTAAATGTATTACAACATTCTTACAGTCTTTAGAAAAGCTCAAGTTAAATGTTCTGACTAGTTCAAAGTTCATTTTCATGTCATGTTCCATCACCTAACATGCATTTGTTCTAAATAACCCAAAATGAATAAAAAGGAATCAGGAATGTGGCAAACAACTAATGTGGAGAGGGATGTGAGATCAATACAATAGGATATGTGCCTATATATTTTGCAGGAAGAACAATTAGATCAATTACAAATTAACTTTTTAATGAACTAGAGGGTAAAAAAGTTAACAAGTAGCTGTAAGAGGGGTGAGCAATTTTCTCAGCGACGGTAATCTCCAATGAAACAAAATCAATGAAGGGATTGATAAAAACATCAAACAATGAGAAATGTAAATTTGTTATCTCTCTCTTGCAATGGGACAGCTAGAGTCATAATATAATTACAGCCACCTCTTTTTATGAGAAGCGCAGTTCATTTTGAAAAAAATTAGCCTTATATCCACTGGTAATTATAATGGTATTGGACCTAATGCTAACCAAATCTACACAAAACTAAAAAAGTGAGACAGCACCAAGGAAGGAAAGTGGAAAAAAGAAATCCATGATGAATACATTCCTCTTATGATTCTATGGCGACAACAGCAATATTAATCTGTAATTTCTGCTCTTAGTCACATATATCTGCTTCAGAAATTAATTTGCTCTTTCAGGTGATGATTATATTAATGAAGTCAAACATGTAGGATCTATTCAAATGTGTGATCATGCCTGTTGGACTTGGTCCTTTTTGGCTAAAGTTCCTTAAACTTTTAGCTTTTCCCCTAGACCTTTTTTCTGACCTGGTGTTGCCAATTTAGATGCTTTGGGCACTTTGCCACTGCTGATCAGTGTCAAAGTGCAAATTCTCCCTGTGTAAAGTGTAATGGTAATTGGTTGTCCATGATTGGTATGTTTGCCTTACTAGTAAAGTGCACTATGTGTGCCAGGGCTGGTAATGCAAATGCTACTAGTGGGCCTGCAGCACTAATTGTGCCACCCACACAAGTAGCCTTAAAGAGAGAACTCAGGCCTGCCACTGCAGTGCCTGTGCGCAGTCTGTTAAACTGCCATGTTGTTCTGACAAGCGCACCCACTTGCCAGACTTTACCCTTCCCTTTTTATGCACATCAGACACCCCTATAGTAGGCAATTTAATAACACATTTTTTTGTGAAGGTGGTTTTTGCATTGTGTGTTTAGAAACCACTCTTTTAGAAGTGGCTGGGTTTTTGTGCTTTAACATTTCTGAGTGTCTCTGCCTGGTTGTGGGTTGACTGTCTGGATTTGAAAGCAATAGGATCTGGGGAATGTCTTGACCCAGGGGAGGAGGTGAGACAGCAACAGGCTGACCTGCATCTGGAGTGTAGGGGGGGGGGAGTAGCCCCTGGAAATGAAGAGGCTTGGGCTGCCACCATAAAACAATGTCTCCATCTCCTGCTGAGTAATTGAGGATCCAGAGGAAGAAGGTGTCACTGGCAGGGAGACTCCCAGAACTGATTTAGACAGGGGTCAGTACCCTCTGAGCACAAAAACTTCAAAGACTTTGAGGGGTATAAGTATTAGAGCCCCATGTGTTTGGGCTGCTGTTCATCTGGCTGGGGAGAATTGCTGCTGCTGGGCTCCAGGAGGAGACCGCCACAAGGGACTGCCTCCCTGCTGGAGGGCCCTGTGTGCTGGACTGCCTGGACCCAGCTGTGCCCCCTGGACTTTGGACTACAGCGCCTGTGAGCGCTTTACTTCTATTCTGAAGAGCACTGGCTTTTTGATGCTGGGAGGAGCTGGCGTCTGGCAGCATGTGGCAAAGCGTAGGGATTCCCCCTGCGCGGCTAACCCAGCGGGAGCTTACTCCGCATCTGCCTTTACTTTTGCGGTTGCCCACCCCGCATTTGTTCATTAGTGACAAGCGGGTGCCCACCCTGCATTTGAAGTTCGTTGCGGGAGCCCACCCCACACTCTGTGCCGAGGGAGAGTCGCCGGGCCACTGCCAACGCGACTCGGAAGTCAGGAATAGATGCCTGGAGGTGGGTGGGGCCTGCTGTCGCACGGCCGTTCGGAGCCTCGCGGGCTCTGCGTCAAAGTCACGGGACCCAGGAGGGGGCCCGGGTGAAGTCCAGAGAGGCTGAGTATCCCGAGAGGAAGGCGGGGTCCCGTGTGCTGGTGGGAGCCCTGCAGGTGGCAGAGGAATCCGAAGCCGGCTGCTGGCTCCATCGCCGCCTCCCTGTGTGCCCCGGTGAAGTCAGGAGGCGCCGCAGAGCCTACGTCCAGGTGGGAGCCCACTCCGTCTTCGTCGTGGTCCTGTGAAGGCCCTGAAGGAGCCCGGTGTGTGGGGGCTAAGCAGGAGCATTGTTTGTGCTCGCCGGAGGCACAGTGGTGCCGAGTTGTGTCCTGGAAGGGGGGACTGTTGAGGCACATTGTCAGTGCCTTCCCCCCCATGCAGTTAGGAGACCCCGGTCAGTGGGGTTCCGTTCTTCACGTTGTCGGTGCCTCTCCCCTGCCAGCAGAGGCACCCGAAGTGCCCAGTGAACGGGGCTCACAAGGCACGGTAGTGCCAGTGCCTGATTTTCTCAGCTGCACCGCAGTTGCGAGCAGCTGCAAAGGAGGGGCACATTTGTGTTCAGAGTCCCAAAGGGGGGCTCTCCCGGCACAGGGAGTACCAGTGCCTCATTGATCTTCCCAGCTGCACTGCAAGAGCGCGGGCAGCTGCAACGAGGGGGCCAAGTACACAGTCCTGTAGGAGCCCTGACTTTCTGGACATAGGGCATTGAGCCCCAGTGAAAGGCCAGTTGGCCGGGGGGCCCTTTTTTGTGATGGTTCAAGGGCGCAAGGCCCTAAGGTGATGTACGTACCTTGTGGCAGTGGTACTAGGGTGCACTGCTGAGTTACTGCATAATGTGTTCATGCTTATGTGGTTTAGGATGATGCGTAATGTGTTTATGCCTACAGCTTATGCCTAATGTGATTTATGCCAATTATACTAAGTGAGTTCTATGACATTGATAACATGCTTGGACAAGTTTTACTCATTTTAACCTAGAGGTGATTATTTGCATTAACATTCTTATTCTATGCATTTGATTACTGGTTTGCACAAAATGATATAGTTGATGATGTTCACATGTTATGTACATTGAATATATTTGCACTTTATTGCTACCTTTGCACTTTTTACCCATGTCATCAGTAATATCATCATGAAAAATGATCTTGTTTTTCTTGCTGTTTTATGTTGTATTTTACATCTTATTGGTGGTGATGATTTGTACTTTTATGGATATTTTATCCGAATAAAGACCATTTGACTTGACTTGACTAAGTGAGTTCTAATGGTTCTGACAGTGGCCTGATTGGCCCTGTCTTGTATATAATTAGGGCTCCTGGGTTTATGGTATTTATATTTTTGTCATTTCCGTCTGTATTTATCCATATTTATTTTTTAATAATTTTACCTGTATTTATCCATATTTATTTTAGGTTTTGTGAAAAAATGAAGCTGAAATGTGTATATTTCTGCATTTATTTAACCACTTAATGTGCACTCGTGCATGAACGCCTGACAGGTTTCAATGATATATACACACTCAGATGGTAAAATATCCACTTGTAAGATAATATGTCAATTTTAGCATCAAGGTTGTGCAAATCTACTTCTGTTTAAGGCTCTTTAGTAAAATCCCTATATTTTTGTAATCCCCTTGCCTGTCAATCCGCACAGCTATTGTCCTAGCAGTAATGATTGACAGCATATAGAATAACTCAAAAACAATTTCAATTTTTTCCCGCATTTAAAAATAAATACCGTCAGGAAAATAAATGGTTTCGTGTCTGTCTTTATCTGTATAAACCAGTAAAAACAGAAACAGGGAGCCTTATATAGAATCCCCAGTGAATATTGCCTAGTGCCAGTGGGCACAGTGTATATTGTGTGATTACTATTCTAATGTCTTTTGGATAATACAAAGGCTATTTTGATATATAACCTTGTGTGGAGTTTCTTTTGTGGTGTGCCTAGTGTGTCGCTGCTGTGAGTGAGTGTTGCGCAAACGCTTTACATATTGGCTCTGGGATAAGCCCGACTGCCAGTGCCAAGCTACCAAGGGGTTAGGCAGGGGTTATCTTCAGCGTGTAACTCCCTTGCCCTGACTAGAAGCCGGGGGCCCTTTTTGGACTAAGGTACCTACCTCAGCCAAATAGAGACTCCCGGTTCTAACAATGCCCAAACTATTAATGGAAAGTAAATAATTGGTGGCAAGTTAGATGAGATTGACTGTCAGATTACAGTCTCATTATATATACAATCTAGAATAAATAATAAGAACAATTTAGTTGGGAGTGGAGGGTGCTGAGATGTATTTATATATACAGTTGTTATAATGCATAGCAATACAGTTAAAGCGAGAATGACCATTTCTTGTACACTATATACCATATTCATGTAGCATAGCAAATATTTTCGCAGGGCTGCTGAGATTTATTGAGACTTTTAAATCCTACCTCAAATGTATGGTACCATCATACTTTACAAGTAAGCAAAATAAATTTGAGCCAGGCGTTAAGGTGCTATTGCATGGGGTCTGAGCTTTAGGACCGCTATATGCAAGACATTTGTTTCTTAGCCTTGTACGTGAACAAAATCATCTAAAATAATGATTAAGGAAGATGTATGGCCTATTATAGAATTCGGCACATGCTTTACTAGAAGTGCATAATATCCTCCGCAAGTTGTAATAAGGCAGGATTTTCTGTCATGTTTGTGAGGGAGTAGCCTGTCTGCGAAACTCTAAAGCAGGCTCATATTAAAAATGCTGACATAATTTAATTTAAAATCTGTGAAAAATAGTTTGGGTAAAAAAGTCGGATGAATCACAAATTTGAGACAGGTGTTACAACATCGTAAGTGTTTTAAAACAAATGCCTATAAAAGTTTGAAAATCTCAAAACTTTCATACTTGGTAAAAAGAACCTGGAGTTTACTCTGGCTATCTCTGTGAACCTAACAAACACTTAAAAAACTATTTCTACTGTGACAGAGAGAGCCAAACAGAAATGGCTGTCAACTACACAGATGATACACTAAGCATAATCCTTGTGGTTCACTTTAGAGACCTACCTGAATCTTCATGGCCACATCACAAAATGAACCAAATCAGAACAGTATCAACTATACTTATTAAAGAAAGCTAAAGCCATAATGTCTTGCAAATACTCTGAACAGGTTGTAGAGGTCATAGAGACAGTGGAAACACAAATCTCAAAGGCCTATGCCAATCCCCCACTGCATGAATAAAGGTAATGGACACGATTGGTAATAGCAACCAAAAACAGGGATCACAGAATATCGATCTTCCCCAACTTTTATTGGAAGTTAAACTCCATTTTATGTCCTGTATTCTCTCCAGAAACCTATTTTCCTTTACAATAAATTGACCGTATCAAAGGTTTCACACAATACAGAAAGCAAATCCTCAACCATCTTGAATATTCTGTAAGCTAAAAAAGCATGAGAACATCTGCAGAAACCTATTTAGCACAAACCTTTTTGTGCCTTTCTCCCAGTTATAAAACCCTCTATCCGGCACTGTCAGACTGTCTCTACTTTGCTTTCTGTAAGAGGTGTCCTAAATATGCATCTGGGAAGAACACTTTTCTCTCTCCATACTGTTGCTGAACCATGAGCCAATGGCTACAGCAAGAAAGAGAGGGAATAGGAGGTACTCTTTTCTTGTACCCTACACATGGAATATGCAAAATGTGCTAGCATCACTCTGAACTGCAACTTTAACAGTGACAAAATGGTTGTCATACTGCTATACAGATTTGGAAATGGAAGGGCCATTTCACTGAATCTTATATTTATTGTATATCCACTGAGGCAATAGCATATGATTTTTTAGTTTTGGCGCTGTGCTAAATAGTGCTTAGCTTCCTATGGTTAATTTGGATAGAGCAACGAGTTCTGAATTCTTTTTGATTAGGTAGAATTTTCTCAGGCATGTAGCTCAATAGCCAGATTTTGATGAGCCTTGAGAGTGCTTTGTTTTCTTCCTTTGCATGGGAACGTGGCAACAAAACACACGGTATAATGGTTACTCGTTTGCATTGACCAGTACATTTACTACTCACCACACTATGGTTAATAACAGATTGATTTTAAAGTCTGAGGCAGTGGGCTTGGACTCAGGCCTACTGAGTCTTATTTATTTACAATTCACAAAACATGGGTGGGGCATGTTAAAAATGCCCTGAAACTGTCCACTTTTGTGCATGTTAAAATAGCCTTACTGGTTCAAGATTAATGTTGTCTTCTGCATGAATTCATGTAAGGACTGTCAGTCACAAAAAGTAAACACTAAGGTCAAATTGATGAGATTCTGCCCAAAAGAATTGTTAGAGTGACCCACCACTGCATCAGTGAGGCAATGCAATGACAGAGTTTATCAATACATGACACAAATTAACCTTCAAATAACAACTACTAAAGCAAACTTGAATCCCACTAAATCAAGACTTACCCAACCCCAATGAACTTGTCAGTAAGTAAGACTTTATCCAAATTAAATCTTAAAAATTGAAACTGAAACATAAGGGAGACACAAAAGGGGTATCATCTCTGGGCTAGACACATGCATGTTATAATAGCCAAGATCCATCCTGTTACAAGTGAAAAGGTTTGTCAGTAATCCAGGACGTTGGCTTCAATATATGACTTGCATTCAGTCTTCCTCCTGTTCCTGTAGGATGCTAAAGTGGTGAGACAATGCTGCTTGGGTAAAAACTTTATGCTGATGTATCATGTAATTGTTCTCAACATGCCTCTCAATTGGCAAAGAAATGCTGACTTTCTTAACAGTGGAAACTGGTGCCTTAAAGTTTATACTGTAGAAGTGAAATCTTTATGATGCTGGTTTGAGAACCTTGTTAAAACAAATCCCCCTTTTCTCTGGGTATCCTAATGAGAGTGTTTCGGTCATAGTGGCAGTTAATAATGGGCCTAATGTCTAGGTCCATAGTTCTATGATTCTTAGGTAACAATGGGCCTAGTGTCTAGGTCCATAGTTCTATGCATTCACTCCTCATCAAAGTGAGAGGAAAGATGATGGTCATCAACTATATCACTTTGCAGCTTTTGAGCAAGTGATTCGAAGATGGCATTATTTGTAAACACTTGAATATCCATCATTCTTTGGCGGTTTCTTACTACAGGTACCCTAGTGTCCACTTTTCTTTGCTTAAGGTTATTATACTACATCTGGAAGTTTAGCTCTTAACCTTTACCCCACTGAAGCGCTACACTGTTTCATCTGTCATGCCACCATTTTTGTCTAACCTTGCTTGAATATATTCAACTTTACTGGTAATGGTTGTGAGAAGTTGGCCTAGTATATGCTGTCCACTAATTGAAGTGGGCACCTTGCACCAGTCCAAGACCCTTATAATGTATGAGGTCAAAGATAACCTTTAGAAAGCTATCCTAGTGGTAGCTGTGGAGAGCAGCCTTCAGGTCTAATCTTGAAGGAATGTAAAGCAGCTTGTTTTACCAGAATATCATTTTTAGTATTAATTAAATGAAAGGAGAACCACACAGTAGTTATAAAAATATGTATTTATTTATATAACACTCTCTAGTATCCTCTACACGAGGATACAACACAAAGCACACAATACTTTAGCAAAGAAACAGTTGTAAGTAGCACAATACACAGTGGGCTCCAGGGGGAGACCAAACCATATACTAAAATAGTGGTATAAGAACCATGACTGGAGTCAAGACATTGTCTAGAACACGTAGAATCGCTGCGACCCCAAGGAACCACCCAAGGTGAGTAGAATGGGAACCCACGGAGGATGGGTGCAGTGTGCTAACACGACCGCGGGCTCTGTACAATTCTATGGGGAAGTTGCAGTTAAAATTTAAAAGTTTAAGGACCCTTCTCGGTGGACTTTGAGGAAACCCGTTGGAACTTAGGAGGTTGGAGAGCAACCCCAACCATGGATACCAGAGTACCCGAGTTACCTCAAATCAAATCAGCTTTATTCGGTGTAAATAGTGTCACCATAAAAGCATTCTATTAAGAGGGAACAGTTAATTACAGGTTTTATTTTTTTAAACATTAATATATGCAGTTGGAAGTTAGGATCAACATTTCATTGTCAAACAATATGTCAGGCTATAATACAATATTGTGTGCAAAAGTGCAGTCTAACCAAAAATTAAGTGATATACAATCAAGGGAGTACAATCTGCAATTCATTCAGAAAAATAAAAAAAAATTCAAGTATATAAAATGGTTCAGGCTCCATATCTTTTATACGATAAGGAGCACGCATGTTGATTTTACCATACTAATTTTTAAAGTGCTTAGTGCTTTTTGGTGTGCCATATCTTTGTTCTAACACAACGGACAGCAAACATGAAGGCCTTTGTCATACAGATATATAAAGTACATATCGGTAGTATATATACCCCAGCTATCAACCATCATCTGATTGTTCGTACGACAGTGCGTCCAGAAATGCATAAGCCTTTCTTCTCCTTATTGCCAATTGTATATACAAGATAACTGCATTCATAATTTTCTGATTTTTCAAGCTACATACAAATTTAAAAGCAAGTTTATAATAAAAAACCTGTTAGATGAAAACAAAGGCTTTAAAATGGATTTCCGAATATCCATATAAAAGCTACAAAAACGTAAAAAGTGCAGTGTAGATTGGGTAGACTTTCCGTCACACAGACAGTTCGTGAGTTTGTGGCACCACTTTTCCTGTTTGGGTAATGCTTTTAGGTAACGAAGGGTGCCAAGCCTTGTCAAATAAAATCTATGTTGTGTGTTCTGTACCTGTGTAAGATATGGTTGAATACATCTTGCAGAGGGAATTTCACAAAAGGAGTTAACACTGTGTTTTTGTCTGGCTTCAGCCTCTCTTGCTCCTTCCATAACTTCTAAATAGGTTGTCTTCAGATCTCTTTTACTGTATTCTGCAAATGCTTCAGGGTTCTTTCTATCATTATATAACCTGCAGCGTGCCAGGAGGGTGTGTATGTGCTCTAGCCAGGGAATTTTTCTGCTATGATCAAGGGATTGACAATCTAAAATTAGGTCTCTTCTTTAGCCCATATTCCTTCCCAAAAAGTGAGACCGGCCCTATTTATTAAATCTGTTAGGAATGGTACAGATAATTCTTTGTGTGTTATATAGTTCGCAGTCGAACTAGGGACAGCCAGCAATCTTTTTAAAAATGTATTTTCATGGATTTGTAAGGGGGCAGTGTTGGCTCTCCCCCATAATGTGGCCCCATAGCAAACGACTGAGACACACTTGCTACGATACAAGGTAAGAATTTCCCGTATGGGTTTATTTCCTATTTTGGCCGAGAACCTTAAGGTGCCTTCCGTGGTTTTTAAAACTTTTAGCTTGCAAAGTTCAATATGAGAATTCCATGTACCATTTCTATTAAAAATCAAACCCAAATATGGGAAGGTTGAGACTCTATTAATAGCTACCCCTCCCACATGGTGTTGTCTGTTCTTTAATTTAGAGCTCCCGCATGTCATAACAAATGTTTTTTTTAAATTTATCTGAAATGTACAGGGCAAAGTTGTCTATTATACGTTGCAGTCAGTTTGCAGGCCTTGATAAAAAGACCGCATCGTCTGCGTAGAGAAGGACAGGGGTTGGGCGAGCACCTACTTTTGGTGCGTCTACAGGTAGGTTTTGTAAAAAAGAGTCTACATTATTAACATACAAAGAAAATAAAAGAGGCGCTAGGACACAACTTTGCCGGATTCCACGTGTTACTCTGAAATCCGGGGTACATTCCCCCCTTGTGCCAAACCGCACTCTCGAAGTTAAAGAAGTATCGATCTGGGCCAAGTATGTAATTATATCGATAGAGGCACCTTGCGCCTTCAATGTTTCCCATAGTTTGGCGTGGTTGACAAGATCGAAGGCGCTGGTTAAATCAACAAAACAAAGGTGCAGAACCACATCCTTGGCTAGGGTATACCTCGCTATTATTGACGCATTGTTCCACCGTCCCGATACCCTTTCTAAATCCGTACTGGGCATCAGTCAAAATATTATTATCATTGGCCCAGTTTTATAATCTTTCCAGCATTGTTCTCCCCATCAATTTGGAGGAGGAGTCGAGAAGGGATGTAGGACGGTAACAATTTGCCTTCCCTCTGTCCCCTTTTTTGAATATTGGCACTATTACACTTTGTACCCAGAATACTGGCAGCATTCCACCTAAGGTGACGTTAAAAACATTTGTTAAAATTGGAATCCAGAAATCCATATTATGTTTAAAAATATCAATAGGGACCCCGTCTGGACCTGCAGCTTTACCATTAACGCCTTTTTGTAGGGCAGATGTTATTTCATCTGGCGTTATAGGTGATGATGTTACTGGCTCCATTAAAATGTAGTTAGCGTTACTACTATTAATTGTTTTGACAGAATCAGGGTTAAAATTGCTCTCAAAATGCGATATCCATTCTCCTGGGGGGACAACAGTATCTATTTTTACTGCGGTATTATCCCTGAAATATGAATGGTCAATAGTTTTCCAAAACAAAACTGAGTCTCGTGTCTCAGCAGCATGTAATAGTGTGTTCCAGGCCTCCTCACTGATCTCTTGTTTCCTGTCTTTCAGGGCCTTTTTATAACTTTTCCTTATTGATGTAATCCTTGCACTGTCTGTTGGTCTTTGCATCAGGGCCTTTTTTAATTCCCCGTTTAGCCTTGAGCATACCCTATTGAACCATCTAGGGTTAGGATCACAACCGTTCTTTTTCCTCTTAGTGGTCAAGCTGTTTGCTATTTCATTGGTAATTCTGCAAAATGCTTTTATAACAACCGGGTTTGTTGAAGTACTATCAGAACATATAGCTATTTCTTGCTGTTTACATCCTGTAAATTTATCCATAAAGGAGATAGGATCAACACCTGACCAACGCATGGTAATGCCATTATTACCCTGAGCCCTAATGTTCGAATCCATAGCCTTACCCCTTTCTTGGCTTGCTTCAGGGTCAAGATTAGCGGGTGATGGTCACTTAGAAGGCTCTCATGAATCAAGAGTTTTTCCACCAAGTCCCTACAGTTTACCGAAACTATGAAATGATCGATGTCAGATGATGACCTAGCCCCCGTAAATGTTTGTAAGTTTGTTACTCCGTCGGGAATAATAGGGTCCACGACGGTTAAGTTATATTTATAAACAGCATTATTAATTGCCTCCCCATAAGGCTCATGGGGAAAATGAGGGATTCGGTCACCGAAACGGTCACAAAATCGACACGGTTCTCCCGCTTCGATATCACATTTCTCGTAGTTAAAATCACCCGCCCAAATTAATATAAAATCGCCTCCCGCATCCGCCAAAAAAATATCCAAATCTTCTTCAAATAGCTTAATAACCCTGTCTCTAGTCTTGTCGAAAATATTATTATAAAAGTTACTTGAGCGTCTCCGGGCGCATCAGATGGTGTCAGCGGCAAGCACGCCACTTGGTGGGTTGGGTATGTAGTTTACCCCTGAGTATTCCCTCACGATGGGACTGGATAGTCCGTCAGACAGTCCGGTATCGGCAAATTGCAGGCGCCACCTGGAAACAAACAGAATGAGCTCCCAAGTTACCTATCCCAGAGGAGCCGGTTGCATAGGTCTGGAGTGGTGTTGGAAACGGCCGTCGTTTTCAATGGAGGACTTCAAAGAAGAGCTGCTTCCGGGAAGGAAAAAAGTGTCCATAGGAATCCAAGGGTGGATTTGTGATGGAAGGAACCTGAAAGCAGAAAGGACAAAGTCTGGGTCACTTCAGGATGAGCAGTGGCTCGGTAAACGAATGCCTATCGATGTCGGGTGCTTCAGGTGCGAAGAAGGGATGCTTGACTCTGCAGCCATGAGATCCAGGAAACGTCGAGGACGACCAGGAGCCGGATGCACCTTCAGGAAGAGCCTCAAGACCTGGCTCTTCGACTGATCCGGAGCTGCACCCCCCAGCGCCTTGAGCCCCTCGCAGGTGAGTAGCGCGCTTTATAATCCCCTGATTGATTGATTGATTGATTTATGCGAGCTGTCCCACGAAGAATGTCGAGTGCTGAGGGATCTGTGTCCGGCTGGAGCACCAACAAGCCTTGCCAACAGCAACCCATGCAGGAAGGTCAAGCAGGTTATGGTGTGGACCAGCAAGGTCCAGGGGACTCACCAAGCAATGGGGAGTCAGGGCACATATGGAGCAACCAGGGAAGCTCAAGAGAAATCAAGATGACCCTCCGGAGGACCCACAGGCCGAATGACTAGGAGTCGCGATGGGACCTTGGGCAAGATCACAAAGTACCAGCCCACGGAGCACTCAGTGCGAGGAGGCCGGAGTTCTTTGGTGGAAATACTGCTCGGGGTCAGGACTACACGGAGTCCTATGCACAATCTCTGGAATCGCCAACAAGCATATGCACTTGCAAAAGTACACGGTGCACAGGGGTTCGGGTTATACGGTATCCACAAGGGATACTGGCCTCAAACTCGGTGAAATGGCAGCTCGACCGCAAGGAACCTTGGAACCCACCTCCTGTGTTGCTGGAGCCTTCAGAGTCCGCAAGAGCTCAGGATCAGCAGACCGGTCAATTGCATTGCCTGTGAATGGAGGGGAGTGACTCCTTCACACCAAGGGAGATTCTTCAGTTGTCCTTAGTGCTCCACAGGTCATGCACGGAGCCTGTATGGTGCAAAGGCACAGACGATGCTTTGGACTAAGAGGGAGATGAAGTCGGGCCCAGTCGAAGTCCAGCGAAGTCCAGAGTGTCCAGACAGTCAAAGGTCAGTGGTTTCTTGTTTCAGAATCTTGCCCACGTAAAATCTAGAGTCTTACTGCCAGGTAAGCCCTAATGTACCCACGGGAGAGGGTTGGACAGATTCAGGGGACCCTCCTAGGGGTTACTCCCATGTCCTTTGTCCAGTTTCACACCAAAGCTGGAGCCAACGGCTCCCAGAACTGGTTTGAGCTGGACTATACACAGGGACACCAAATGTGCCCCAGGTGCAGATTTTCAGGCGCTTTGGAAGTACACCCACCCAGCCTCAATACACTAAATCCTGTCTGGGAGGTGGTCACACCTCCCTGTGACAGGATGCCTATTGTGCTGCCTTCCTCTGCTCGAGCTTGGGTCAGCAGCAGGAGGGCAAAAATGTGTCTCTGGTTGGCAGCATCCATTTTGGGCTGACTGGGTCGAGAAGTCTGGCACCGGAAAGACCAGTGACCCCACGAAGCTCGCCTCTGGGGTACCTATGTCCTGGGTACATGTGTACCATATACTAGGGACTTATTAGGGTACCCTAGTATCCAATCTAGAGTGTACCAAAGTACATGGCATAATATTTCAAGGAGAAAGCAGATAGGCAGGGGTCCTGATTAGCAGGATCCCAGTCAGACTAGTCAAAACAGTGTAACATCAGGCAATGGTGTCTGACTTTGATGGAGAGATTATCAATTTCAGATTACTTGTCATATTTTTCTCATCATACCGTTAGATGAATTGTCAAAATAAGTGAATAAATGGGTAAATTGTGATTTGTTGGAGGGGCTGTGGCAGCGGCATAGTGCATGTACAATTTTCACCTGTGCTTGTAGGAAGCATAAGGAACCAGTCATGCCTGAAATGCAAATATCGTTTTGATGATCTCAGCGGTGTAAGTTGTCCTACCATGCTCTTGGTATGATCATGGAACAGCAACTCTGAGGATTTCAGGTGTACATAGCCACATAATATAACCTAGCGACAGGATAATATCTTTATCAGCTACTCTGCATGTGGAATTACAGGAGCAGAGATGTTATTTGGTTCTGGTCCACTACCAACGATTCTCCACGATATCAAGGCGAGAGGGGCACTGAGCACTAAACTACTAACAATTTGAGGATTATTCTTATGTTGCTATACCTCACCAGAGAATTTAATAAGCAACCCATGCCATTTCAGTGTCATAAAGTGGTCCTGCCCCTTTCATATCAAGTAAATACAGAGTTGTCCTACAAATTATTCCCCCCAACCACACTGAAGTATCTCATGGGTCCGCAATATCACCTATCGCGCATCCTATTCAACATCTATTTAGCCATCTTCTTTTCTTTTTTTAGGATCGGCTGCCCAGTTGTATGCTGATGATATGTATTAATCAGAATCTCCAGTGATGTACAATGCAGCCTTTGCAGGATATCCTTTTCAGAATAATTACCTATAATTAAACAGATCAAAGCTTGAGTTAATAGTGTTCGACTGGAAAGAAAGATCTGTTCTTGCTACAGGTCCCATACCGGGCTTGTTTCAGGCTTCCCTCCCTGCTTCTTCCAAAGTGAAACTTTTCCTATTTTGACCACTAATGCTCTATTCGTTGGTGGAGTAGGTAGCTGCTCCATCAAGTGAAAAATGTATACAAATTCTAATAACTGCAAGGCATAGTTATAGGTCAGACGCAAACTCACAACTCAAATACTATAACACTCTTTACGTGGCATCCCTGACTATCAGACCCAATTTAGCTGTGCACCTCATAATTGGGATAATTAAGGCATACCATACTATGACCTCTAGAAAGAGGAAGCTACACTGGGTCCCATTTAAGGAGATATATTTTTATTTTTAATCTTGGCTGTATCATAGTATGCCTCAATTATCTGGCACAATCTTAGCTCTACTTCTATAGCTATTTTTATATACCAACAAAGAACATCATAAGTAATGATCTCTATAACCTTGTAATTCTCAGGTCCAAACTCTTAACTAAACAGGGAGGATGTTGTCCAGTGCCGTAGCAAAGATAACATGGGCCCTGCGCAAGCAAGATAAATGGACCACCATTCCCTCACTGGCAATTAAGAAAAGCTATAATTTGGGTACAGTGGTCCCCTTCCAGTCCCAGGCTTTGGTGCCACTACACCTGCTGCACTATTAATAGCTACTCTCCTGGATTTGTCATTACCAGGACCTAAATTCTGGAACACCTGCCCCTTGATCTATGTTTCTCCCATTCCCTGACTGTCCTTGACTGTCTTACAAAATCACTGAAGGCATACGTACGCTAAAGCAACTCTAGTAAATATGAACCATGTGAGGAGATCTCACAAACTATTGGATACATTACAAATGTTGTAAGTCAGTCAGTTATTTAGGAGAGAATAAGATAGGATATGATAACTTTTGCGAGTAAAGAACCTGTTACATGCCAAATAAACAATGACTTCTGAAAAATCCAAGATGACACCCAGAAAACATTGGTTTGCAATATTGATGTCATTAATGTCCGATACGTTCATAATGTTTCTGTTTTGATTTCTATTGCTTGGGGTTTTCACTCTATATTTCACTGTATGTTCCCAGTTATTTCAGCTCTACAAATGATCATCTCTGGTGTGCGTTTTGTAGTTGTTAAAATTATAGGGAGCCATATACATCATATAATCTTTATTTCGATCACTTATGATCATAAAAGACATTTACAAATAGAAACACTCAACCCAGGTGTTTTGGGGTGGCAAACATGATAAGACGTAAAATATATAAAAAGTGCATTATTCTATTAAAAAGATACTAAAATTCATATGAATTAAAAAAATATAAAACAGGTTTCCAAGAGCGGTCCATACTACTAGCTAGTTTAAAACTAAGGAAGTAGAATCATTAATATTAAATTGCTCAAGATGAATAGATAGTAAGTATATGCAAATTCATACAACAAGTATACTAAATCTAATGTATATAAAAGGGAAAAAGAGGTCACCAGCATGTTACCAAGAGCAGCCCACCATCTATGCAATAGGGTGCTAACAACAAAATATTAACCTGTCGATTCCTATATCTGCTATCTTCCTGTACAGCCGTTGTTATTGCTGGGCTTAGTCAACTTGTGCATTTTTTTCACGAATTAGCCACATCCAACTTAGGAATTTAGCAACTGCTATTACACATGGTACTTCTATATTGGTTAATAAAATTCTCATAGCTATGGCGCTACTCCTGATACTCATATTTCTACATAGTGGTTGTAGCCATTTTCTCTGTGGTGCCTGATATGCTGGACAGACAAATAAAATATGCAAATACGTCTCCTCACCTATTAAACATAGCTTGCACCTACAGTCATTTTCTATTTGCCATTTGCAAGTAAATGCATTTACAGGTAACAAACCTGCCCGAATTGGAAATATAGGCGTCTGTCCCTGGGTTTGGTAATAGTATCCCAGAAATGCTCGTAGTGGGGACGGGGTTTAAACTCTAAAAATGTGCCTGTCAGGGAAGTGGACTCGGGGTAAGTAAACTGTTCCTCTCCACCATGGTCCAATATAGGCCTTTCAAGTCTTTCTTTGAAGGGAATTGTTGACCCTCTGGGTCATCCCACAAGTGTCGAACTCCCATACCAATCAGCGTTGTTTTAATATTTTGCAACCACTTAATTTTACATGAAGTATCAGCCGCCCATACATCTTTTAAGGCGGCGGTGTAATTCGATAACTCCGGTGTGGTCCATAATCTGCGCCAGTAGGCAATTGGACGAAATTTGGCAACCTCAGCCAGTCTACTGCAGCCTAGGTCATAGAAGATCGGCTGCAAAGGGGTACTTGTTGGTAAACCAATTACATTTCGCACAAATTTATTCTGCACCAAAGCTAGTGGCCTCAGATCGTCGAAACCCCATATCTCCGCACCGTAGGTTACAGAAGTAATGACCTTAGTATTGTAGATCTTGAGTAGTGGATAAATGGGGTTGGTCAATGATGACTTATGTTCCTTCAGCAATTCACCAGCAAGGTGACTGTGATTTAAGGCCATGGTTTCTATCTGGGGCTTCCAACTAAGTTTATTCCCTATTGTGATCCCCAGATAATTAAAAACATCTGTTTGATCTAGGTGTACTTATCTAAGAAAAGGGAGGCCCCTTCTAAGCCAAAGGGGTAGGGCACTCTAAAGTGAATCAAAGAAATATCCTTTGGACTAAATGATTAAATATATGTAGATATTATCACACACGTATCCTGATTCAAACCCAGTGATATCATTCATTCATCCAAAACCAAGGAGGATTGTAATACATGCAAGCAAGAATGCATAAAACAAGACTATAAACTGCTATAAATCAGACTAAATAGATACATTTATTAATTGTTCAACATATATTGAAAGCAAAAGAATTATTGATCTAGGTGTACTCCATTTAACGACACCCTTCCTTTAATGGCCCGATGCCTGTTGGGAACCATAAACTTGGTTTTACTAGCATTTATCTCCAGCCCACGTTCCCTGCAAAATCCCTCGAACCTATCCAGTGCGCTCTGCAAACCACTCTGAGTTTTGGAAATAATAAGAGTATCGTCTGCAAACATAAGTATAGGTGTTCTTACGCTTGCAAGGGATGGAGCATCGGTCGGGAACGTAGAGAAATAAGCTACAACTCCGTTAATAAACAGTGAGAATAATGTTGGCACTAAAACGCATCCTTGCCGAACCCCTTTGGATACAGGGAATTGATTGGGAATTGATTGGTCACATTGCCCTGAGTACTCCAACGTACTTGTGCATAATTCTCTGTGTGCAGATATATGACAACAGATAGTAATTCTGCCGGCATACCTAGGTCCCTGCAAACCCTCCAAAGTTTCTTACGAGACACCAAATCAAAAGTGGATTTTAAATCCACAAAGGCGGCATAGATTGTACCACCAGCCAACACCACAACACGCCACTATATTAAAACAAACCTCAAAACCTGATCTACTGTGCTTACATTGGTGCAAAACCCTGCCTGAAACGGGGACAATATATCCTTATCAGTAATCCAGTCTAATATTCTGTTAAGTACCATTCTTGCTATAATTTTTGGGATGGCATCTATAAGATTGATTGGTCGATAATTACCTGGGCAGGAACGATCGCCTTTTTTATATATAGGTAAAATCTCAGCACCCTTCCAGGAAGTGGGAATTGGTGCACCACTAGAAATTGCATTCGCTAGTATAAGTATATATTCTAGCCAAAGTACTCTGTCATTTTGAAACAAGTCGGCCGGTACACCATCTGGGCCAGGTGCTCTACCACTGACGACCAAACCCAGCGCTATTGCTGCTTCTCCCATTGTAAATTGTAATACACTGGCACAGGTCGGTGCGATGTAGACATCCTCGTTCTCACCATCCACCCCTAGGGCAAATTGTGATTCATAATGACAAGCCCACACCTCTGGTGCTACATGGTTGTGGGGCACAGGTGCTTGTCCCCCTCTCCCCCATTTTACCTGTTGCCAAAAGGACTGTTGGTTCCTCCCTTTGCTTGCCTCATAAAGGTCCGCCCATTTCTGCTCATCCCAGTCGTTTTTTGCTTGGCGCATTACCGATTTATATTTCTTCCTGGCAAGTGCTTGTTCGTTACTCACTATCTTATCCCATTTTAGCCATCTCATGTTATTGCATAACTGAACCTCTCTAGTAGAGCATAACTGGGCCGCGATGGGTGGTTGGGCTATCCCCATGGTTTCCATCTTTAGTAGAAGGGGATTATGGTCGCTTTCAGCTCTCTCCAGAATCTCCATATCGTTAATTAGATACCAATAATCCAAATTGATAAGTATATAGTCGATTCGGCTTGAGCTTACACCATTATTAAATGTGTTAGCTCCCTGTTTGTCAGAACGTGAGCGACCATTTACAGCTCTAAGCTCCCTCTCCATACACAATGCTTTCATTTGAAGAGCTGCCTCCGTCCATCGTTTTATTGGGGGGTAGCTTTAAGATGGGAACACTCCATAACATATCTTCCTCCTCAGTCACTTTAAAATCTTCATTGTCAAGGGGTTCAAAAGTAGTGTTAAAATCCCCTGCAATAATTAGATTTGAAACACTGGTCAGTCCCCCACGTAATCCTCTAAAATTTCAACTGTGTTAGACTGCCTACCACCACTAAGACCCCGTGCATAAATATTAACAACAATTATGCTTGTGTTGGAATTAGCCTTTAGACAGATGGCCATAATATCTGGGCTGTCAATTGAGATCATGCATATATTAAAGGGCAAATTCTGCATGACCCATATGGTTAGACCTCCTGACGGTCTGCCCTTTTGCCCTTGCATTGCTGGTTTATAAAAATGCAGGTATCCTAACCGATGTATTGGTTTGGGAGACCACGTCTCCTGAAATACACAAATCTCATTCTGCTCTATTAGTTCCTGCCAGTCCCTGGACTCTAGCTTAGACTGTAGCCCTGCAATATTCCATGACATAGAGGATAATATTAATGCAGGTGTAGTTGGTTCCATCGATGCTATGGCACCAGTTTGCTCATCGAGTTGGTCGTTCCTTTTTTCCATTTCCGATTTTGCAATATGCAACACGACTATCCTATTATTACTCGCGGGTATTGAGTCTTCAGGAGGGATTAGTCAATCACACTGGTCTAAGCCACTGAGAGGAGCAAACCTGTTCTCAATTCTTACTCCCATGTGTTCAAAGTTACCCAATGTGTCATGCTTTGCAGCACTACCCATCACGTGTGCACCCAATCTGCCAACTTCAGGATTCAATACATAGGATGGTTTAAAGAAGAATACATAGGGCAGTGCTCTAATTTGGGTGCCACCACCTGTAGTCCAACCCAGGTGGTCTACAAGAAATCTAGGCATAAAACAGTTATTAAAGTTTAAAACCACGCAATCTCCCGCCAGTGTTTTTGGACCTGATCCCAACCACAGTACTCTCCTAGCCATTATAAGTTGGCTAGAGAGCGAGTCCCCCCGAATATCTCCTGTATTTACTTGGTGGGTCAGCCAGTGCAGAGACTTGTTCAGCAATTGTGCAGTGGATTCTGTCTGATCCTCTCTCAATGGAGGGACATTTCCTAATATCACTACAAGAGGGGATGATGCCTCAGGGAGTATTAGTGAATGGTACGCGTTCTGGGGTAGCCTTGAAACTCCCCTACGTTGTATGGCATCAGCCCTCTTCTGCCCCACATGTGGCGGTAGTCCATTACTTGAACCCTCTCTTGTTGTATTAGCTGTTGGATTAATCCGAGGATTGGAGTTAGGGTTTACATTCCCACCCTGTTTCCCCTTATTTACAACTGAAATGGGTTTAGATACACCTGGCCTAAAACCCTCAATAATGGGTTGCTCCCTCGGGGGTCCATTTATCGCAGATATCACTAGGGTATCAGAATCTTCAACTGCTACAGGGTCTACACATTTACAGCAACATATCCTTGCATTAGGCGATACTCTATTTAGGTTTTCAATTTGTGACAATTTCTCCTCAATTAACAACCATTTGCTCAATAGAGGATCGAATAGTACTGTAACCAGTGTCAAGAGCCTTTTCCATTGTTCTGAGTCACAAACAGGATAGTCTGGAATGTTGGACCTTGTGCAGCCTCCTCATCCAATGCAACAGAAGTTTGCAGTTTCGCGGTCTGGTGCTTAGCTTTTGACTTTGTTTTCTGTTTACAATTCTGCAGGGCACCTCCCCTACTCCTCTTGGCCGGCGATTCATCATTAGCTACTATAGTCGACCTTGTCAAACCCCCCCAAGAGTTTTTTGATCTAGTCGAAACCACATTGACTTCCGAATCGGCTACTGTTGCTGACACAATGGGAGCAATAGCTGCAGGGGGCTGTGGGGACGTTACTATAGACAGTGGCGCTTCTGGTATTATTTCAGAGGTAGTACTAACACATTCTCCCATCTTAGCAGAATCACAACCTGTTGACACTGGTGTCTGCTCTCCCAATATCTCAGCCGTCATCTGTCTCCCAGGGTCAGTATGCAAATAATCTTCGGTTACTCGGGGGGTACAGGGGATTTAGCCAAGCTTAAAGGATCCATTGAGGAACGCATCTGTGTGGCAAACGTGTCCAAGGAGAGTCTCTTTTCAGTCAGCTGAATTTCATGGTTCAAAACTGTTAAAGCCCTAGTTAAAAATGCATCTAAAGTCCCCACAATGCCCACCCCTGACGATGCACATATCTCCTTTCTTTTAACCATTCTTCCGAGAGTATTAGACAACTGCTACAAAACCAAGGTATACACACAATTACAATTGCTGTTCAATTACTATTCCTGTAAATAACGTAAATGTCGCGATACCCAGGGAATGGAACCGAGAGCCCGGGCCCAGCCCAGCCTCTTCCGGGCTCAGACGGGCTAAGACGGGCCCGTCTTGGCCCGGTCTTCGCCCCGGTATGCGCCCGGCGTGCGTCCCACGCAGCGGAAATTCTCAGTCAGTTTTATGGCGGCTCCTCCTCCAACAACCGGCAAAGTCTGGGGGTCGTCACAAAAGTGCAAGTGCAAGTTTTCCCGGTTCAAAGCAATACTGTTGCATGGATGCTAAACATTACCGGCAGATATTGGTCTGTAGCTGAGGTCAGAAGATCCGAGGTAGATCTGGCGGGACTTTGCTAAAATGTTTTTTATGAAAGCGTCCTGCGCCCTCTAGTGAGGGGGCTGGTGGTGGGCGTGGTGTCTCGCGCTCATCGGTGTTGTACAGCTCCATACATAAAAATAAACATCCAGACAAGACAGGAATCAACTATGCAACAGAACCCTTTATGTTCATGCAAAACTGTGGTTTTGTGATCACCATCATAACAAATGTATTATTAAGCACAAAACCATTACACTATATCATTGTATAATCATAATTCAGTACATAACAACATACAAGTATACAAAATTGATAAAATACATTAAAATCAAATTGTTGAAGGAGGGTAAGAGGTACATAAAACAGACATATCCCACTGTCATTTTATCAGTCAGAGATATAAATCCAGCAAATCTAATGCATAATTTAATTTCAGAAGTATATTTGTCTCTAACTTTCGAAGGCAACTGTGGCCAAATATTTTGTGACTGCAAAACGACTACCAGTGCTATGCGCATTTTATAAAAAGTTGAGAGACTTTAAGGACATTCGATTATATAATATATCAAAAAATATTGCTTTTGCCATTACTGCCTCTGTGTATAATAAAGAGGTAAAAGCTGTCTATCACACTTACGTTTTCCCGCCCTAAACGATTTTGACAAAAGTATCATAAAAATAGCAACCTTAAGGTTAGATGATAGCCAAAAAAGACAGGGTGAGGAACCGACTCATAAACGTGTTCATGAGAATAAAGACTTGGGTGAGAGAGAGTTTTGAGGCTATTCCTGTGATGACTGGACCAACAAAGAGGGGCTGTATTGCTAGTCAAGTATAAAAAGGATTGCGTATGTGACAAGAGTGCTGTACTCACCTCAGGATTCTCATGTGCCTGGGATATTCAAAGCTGATATATTGGTGTCCCATGGATCATATACATATTTCTCAAAGTGGTTTAGGGACCACTAGCTAGAGACACCAACAATACATTGAAAGGCAAATGTGCAGTCATGCTCTACTGCCGAGGATGATCCTCTGCTTATTACAGTCATGTTATTACACATGATACTGGATTCTAGGAAAGGTATGAATCACTCACTAAAAATTATTACAGGACGGGATTATGGTTGTTTTGAGCTACTGACAAAAGTAAGGGCCTCATTGTGGGTTAGGCAGTCCGGCTGGCAAGGCAGAGGCAGTCATATTGTCACACTAGCTGTGCCTCTTACTTTAAAGGTGTTTGCAGTCCGGGTGGAGGCAGATTTTGCTACAAATATTTCCATGACAAGCATTCTGCCATGCTGGAATGATGGACCTGTTATCAGTTGTGCTTCAAGACAGAACGTCAAAGAGGGATCCTATTTTCAGGAGTAATGTACCACATTTTTCTTAGAACACAGGGAATATTTGATGACTTTGTGTCCGTAAGGATCTGATCCTGGACTTAAAGCAGGTTAGTGGAATAATGTTGCATAGACTATTTTACATTGGGTGGCTTCTCTGACTCAATTTCCACTTGCCTCATGTACATTAGAGGAAAGTGCTTGACAGATGAGCCAGAAGCAGCTTCTTCATCAGTAACTCTGACTCACTCCATAATCTAAATTGGGTGGAGGAAGTAAATGTAGGGGAGCCGGGACGTGTGGCTTTTTTTTCAGAATTCTCACACTGCTGTGTGTTGAATTAGTAACAATAGTAGGGTGATGGATGAAATTTTGCATTAATCTCAGCCACTGGCAATTGCTTGGGCTGCATTTCATCTTCATTGTTTGCCCACAATGCCACTCTAGATAAAGGCCCACCTTATTCAAATCAGTACCAACCCTGCTCTTCATGGGAATAGTTTGTCGCGAAATGGACCACAAGCAGCCACTGATTGATGTCGACCTACCCCAAGTTACCCTGAGCGATTGGCAGTGGTTATAGACTTATTGCAAGCATTCCGCCCATGAACTTTTGTGTGTGTAATGTAACAACCTAATTGGCAAGGGTATGCTGAGAATTGTGTTCAATGCTCACTTGCGCCTTAAACCAAGGGCGAAATCAGTCTTGGGTTGCTTGTGTTCCGGTACAGGGAGGACCTAGTCTGACAATACAGATTGAACTGTTCCTGTTGGAGCAGGGTCAAGACTGATTTGCATTTGGCTGGGTTCAAATGAAGGTGTCATGGTGGGCAAAAGAATGATGAATTGGAATAATACCCCAAGTGATTGCCAGAGGATAGACTTATTGCAAGCATTTCTCCCATCACATTTTGGGTGTTGGATGTAGCGCCCTAAGTGACAAGGCTATGCCGAGACATGGGTCTCATTTTCACTGTGCCACTGGAACCAAGCTACAACCAATCAGGGTGAAACCGCTCTTGGGTTGCTTGTGTTCCGATTCAGGGACGACCCAGCTTTGTAATTCGGGCTGGACTCTTCTTATTGGAGCAGGGTCAAAATTGATTTGCATATCACTGGGTCCAAACTGAGGTGGCACGGTGGGCAAACGAATGATACGTTAGAATGCTACTCGAGTGATTGCCAGTGGTTAGACTAATTGCAAACATTCCTCGCATCACCTTTTGTGTGTATGGTGTTCGTGATTACCCCCTTAAATTACACGAGGAAGGAGGACATCATTTATAATCTTCCAGTTCATATTCACTTGGCTTTAATAGTTATTTTCCTGTTGGACAACACAAACACTGACATGATTGCACGGAGCGGAGGGCACCTGCTGACAAAGATTGTACTTAAAATAACAGACAAGGAGTTAAAGCAACAATGACATGGCCCCTTTGGCCTTGAGTTCAATAGAATGTGAAGAATGGGCAAAGATTGTAAATTTTTTAGTGACCAACTTTAATTGTTTGGGGACTCCCGGAATGCAATGGAAAATGTCCCTATATTTTTAACACAACATTAATTTTCCTGTCAAAAAATTGTGGAAAACCACCTCTTACAGCATAATTTGTCTGTTGGCGAAAGAAACTGTTTTGTTTTTTGTCAAAGGCATGAAGAAGCATTTTATTGTTCTTCAGTGAGATCACTGCTTAGAATCCCTTGTTTCCAAAAAGCAGATTTGATGAATCAGGAGACTTCTTAGACTTCTAGTCAATCAGCAGTCGGCTCTGGGACCCTTTTATTCACCAGTGTTGATCTCTCTGCCAGATAATTATTGACAGAAATGTTGTCTTAAGTACATACTCTGTCCTAAATATAATGAACAAAAATATAGGTGCCGTTGGGTTATTTTATTTGATTAACTCAAATGGGGCTATATTTTATTAAACAAAATTTAGGACACACTTTTTTGTCAGTATTTTTGTTCGATGCCCCTTTGCCAGCACTAGTTGTCTGAACAACTGTAGCTGCAGGAGTAGCCGGTCAGTAACCTGCACTTCATATTGTAAACAAACTGTTTTGACAAACACAGAGAAGAAACTCAGGCTTTGTTTTTCATGCTTCCAAATACAAATTAAGTGAAGGATTTGGAACCAGTAACTCTCCCAACAGTGCTGTGTTTCTTGGTCTTGTTTTCAACCTGCAGAAATCCTACACATAGGGCCAGATGTACTAACCTTTTGACATTGACAAATCGCTCCGAACTGCTAAAAAATGGTTTCCCAAGTACCAATCCTATTTTAGGTGAGTGAGTAAAGTTTTACCGACTTCTAAACTGGGATTGCAATATTGATTTGCTGTTTGACAGACATCTTTTGGGCATCCCTTCCTAAACTCAAATCCTGTGTATCAATGGTATGCTGCCGTTTCGGCCACAAACCATGGTGCGCAACCGTTCTGGCCAAATGCCAATGAAAAGCTACTAATTCCAAAATTGGGGAGGTAACTCATTAGCAAAAGGGGATTGAGTCTCTTTTGAACCCCTTCTCCTTTGTGAATTATGGGTACATTTTCTGAGGTAGTAGGCAGTGGTCGAGGAGACCACTTCTATCTCTTAGAGATACTTAAAAAAAGAAACCTTTTCTAGCAGCAACCTGCTTAAAAATAGTCTCTTTATTTAAATGCAATCATAGACATGGTGGTCTGCTGACCATTGCAGGCCATCATACCAGTAACTGTATTCATTTGGAGTGGGCTACAAATTGTACCCACCTAATGAATATTAATTATGTAGGTCAGATTGCAACCCACTCCGATTTGGAATTTTATGAACCAACCAATTAGTAAATAGGTCAATTTTAAAATTCCAATACTGGTTGTAAATTGTACTCGGTTTTTGCAGCCAGTATAATTATACATCTGACTCTTATTTCCTAACTTCACAACGTGTAGCATTGAAGGAATTCCCAAAATGGTGTAAATCATTGCAATTCCTGCTTTCTCTCCTTTTTGCCTAGTCAAATTGATTACGTGACCCCACAAGCAGACACCTGAATTCATCAGTATCCAAAACATATTTGACATGATTGATCTGGATACTCCATTATAGTAGCTTAACTATACTTGTTGACTGCAAAATTAATCGATTTGTCAAAAGTTTTCCTACATTCTGCTACTAGACAAGAAGTATTTTTTGGTAACTTATAAGGTGTTTCTTGTATCATCTGAACACAAATGTGGTGTAATAGAATTCTGTGTCCATTTCAGATTTAGGGGCTGATTACGATGGCTTTCGGACAAGCGTCCGACTGCCATCGTTGCGGAAATGGGACCACCTGCCAAATTTTGATCCTATCACCGTGGAAACATTCGGAAACATGCCTCTTTGCATTGAGGCTTGTGTTGCAGCCCGGAAAAGGGCCGCAGCACAAGCCCCAATGCCAAAAGGCATGTTTTGAAACATCCCAGCACCCTGTGGCAGGCACCATTCGGTGCCTGCCTCATGATGCAGGGATGTTTAGGGGTGGTACTACAGGTGCCCCCCCCCAGGGCCCATAGCGGAGGGCGACGTAGGGGCAGGGGCCCTGCTAGGATCCCCAAAAAAGCCTTTCCACCAGTCTTTTCATGTTGTAAGAACCAACGTGGTCCAGAAAAAGGCACCGCCCCCATTGTGTCGAATGCAATCGGACCAAAGGCCCGACGGGCTCCTTGAGCCAGCGGAATCTGTTGGTCGGTCCCTGGAACAATGCTGTCCAACTGACCACATCCCAATGCAGTGGTCTGACTGTGGTTATAGACATTACGTCGGTTTCGGTCCCGACAACATCGTAATCGGCCCCTTAGTGCCTTTGGAAAATATTTAACAAATAGCACAAGTTTATTTTTTTAAATGACCCCTACCTATGGGTTCTGCAACATCATCAGATTGCTTCATTCTTGCATTCAAATTAAGGGCTGCCACCTTTCTAATTAAAGAATCTTTGTCTTGTGGTTAAGAGGGTCTGTAGCCCATCGTTTGCAGGTCTCCTGCTATGCTATGTATGGCTGCATGCGACTCCTCCATAGATACCACTACAATACTGTGTAATGAATTCTGCAATCCAGGTCGAGAGCGCCGGGATCCGGGGTCCTCCTCTGAAATGGATATCTTCATTTCCCAGTGACCGCTTTCAAGCAGTCCGTCTCGCTAGCTTTTTGGCTGAGAAAAGGAGGCTGACGTGTGGGGTCCCACAGGGCTCATCGCTCTCTCCCCTTCTTTTTAACTTGTATATTCTTCCTTTAATTTTAGCCCTTCAAAAGAGAGAGGTGGTTATATTTAACTACGCCGACAATCTCCAGTTAGTGTTTAACATTGACTCTTCCCCTTCATCTACGGAAAGCTTCCAGTCTACTATGATATTCATTAGCAACTGGATGAATGCTAACCACCTTAAGTTAAATCCAGATAAAACTAGCTGATTCTCACGGGTGGCTCAGGGAATCCCTGGAACTCCAACTTTTAGCCACATTCTCTGGGATGCCCCCCATCTCCTGTCAACTCGGTCAAAAGCCTGGGAATGGTAATTAGCATCGACCTCACGATGAAGGCACAGATTAATGCTGTGGTATCTGCTTGTTTCTCCCACCTACGGAGAATTCGCAAAATAAGCAGATATTTAACCATTGAGGCCGGGATTCAAGTTATACTTGCCCTGGTTATATCGCGTATTGACTACACTAATTCCTTGTATACCGGCATACCAGCTTACCAACTACATCGGCTTCAAATGGTGCAGAACCAAGCCGATAGGCTTGTGTATGGCCAACCTAAATCTCACCATGTGAAACCTTTGTTGAAAAACTTACATTGGCTTCCCGTGACCCAACGCTGTCTCTTTAAATTAGGCTGCATTATCTACAAAGCCCTCTCGGATCGTGGTCCGGCCTTCATTGCGTCTAGAGTACAGCGCTATGTCCCCCTCGAGCCTTGCGCTCTGCGAACATGATTCTGTTGACCCCTTGTCCGTTTAAACGCAAAAAACATGGGGGTCTTAGACTCTCGACTCTAGCACCACAATTCTGGAATTCTCTTCCCCTCGAACTGCACCTGTCCTCTTGCTATACTCCGTTTAGGACGTCTCTTAAAACCTGGTTATTTGTCCAGGCCTACAATTGAATTCTTCTTTTACTGTTCCAGCAACCGACGGACTCCGCTTAGCGCCAAGAAACCGTTGGTGAACGTGTGCTTTATAAATTGTTTTTAGCATAACATAACAGCTTGCCAACGCCTTACCTTTTTTTCTCTAATGAAGATCAACTTTATTTAAGGAACAATATCTCCAGGGCTTTTTCCAGTCTGTGGAAGAATTCCTCATCAATTCAATTTGAATTTCAATTCAATTCGTAATGTTGTTGCTCCACTCAAGTAGGTGGATCTAAAGACAACAAGATTACCTTGTAGACATAAGATCATCACCGCACACTGAGTTAGATGCGTAAAGACAATACTACCATAATAAGCCATGTATATGTAATATTTCTTTCTGGTCGTTGATTCTACTGGCCAGATTCTCCAAACAATTTGAGTGGGCTTAAGTTTCAGATAGGTGAGTGAAAAGTATTATCTGTGAGAGCAAATGACAGATTTGTAGAAATGGAATCTGTGGAAATGTATGCTCGTAGTTGAAATTTACTACTACAGAAAAGACAACAGTCATTATATTTTGTGTTAGGGCTGAGAAAATTGGTGTAAGAGAGAAATTCTATACCCAGTTTGAACACACAAGGTTCCATTTGTAAGTTGATACCAAATTTGCACTTTTAACTTTATTGTGGATCAAGAGGAAGCAGAGTTCTCCACTGGAAAAATATTTTCAACATGGAGAAAAAAGTGAAAAAAAAGTTGTATATACAAATTCATTTTCACATAACGCATACCCCTGTAAATTATCCATACTGCAGATAATCTGTGAGATTTGGGGAGTATTAATACCCCTCAAATCTCTGACGTGTTCAGATATCTGGCTGCACTCCTGAGATTTTTTTCCAAATCCTGAAGTATGCAGAAACCTATTTAAACAAGTAAGGGCTCTATTGTGAATTTACACATTCAACTGTACTCGTGTAAATTTAGTCTTGTGCCTAGTTTTAAATCAACACTTTTTTGTTATTCACTAATTCTGAGTGTAGATTTTCAAGGACTCCACCCCATAACACTAGAGGTAGAGACATCTAGGAAAGAATTTAGTAGTGTAACATTAATACTAGTTATTTTTCACATATAGGCGGAGATCTCTACCACTGGGGGTGGAGAGCTCCTTATGGTAAATTACAGCACAAAAACAAACAACTTTATTAAATCTTTAACAGTATCGTTGGGGTTGAAAAGTTCTCTTCATGGTAATAGATGCCCTGAGTGCCCAGTTGTACTTATGTTTGGATACCTAAAGCTGATTTTTGTTGTCACAGGCAAAAACGGATCATGCGTGTGCGCCATGTCAAGCGGATTGCGGCCTTGTTGGACTGAGAGGGGTGCCCAAAGCACTACTCTCATAGTAGTGGAAGGCTACCACCTTTCTCAGGAGTTAAGCAGAACAAGCGTGGTTGTGTAGTGATCAGATCCTTTTTAACCTGTGTCGGTGGAGTGAGGTCTATAGGCTCACTTTTTAAAGTTCCGCTGCTGTAAGAATAACTCACCCTTTGGCCATCGGTTGGCTGTGAAGTGCTGCGCAGCGTAGGAGTGGTAAATTTGCTCTGGATGTAATTGAATGTAAAAATATGATAGTTTAAACAATTTTTTTTAAAAACACCCTGACTAACATTTAATATTTAATTTATAGTAAATTTAGGGAAAAGCTGTCTCTGCTGAGGGGGAAACAAAGCAGGTACAGACCAACAAAGATCTCCAATAAATCCAAAGCAAAGGTTCAAAGTTCTTTTCTTTATTCACATTATCACCACAGTGAAACAGACAAGTGTCCGCCCCAGACGCGTTTCGATCGCCACAGCGATCTTGATCACCTGATGCGCTGGTGACAACTCACTACACAAATACTCAGTGCGACCAATCACACAAAGGACTGGTCGAATGTCAGTACAAACAAAATAAATAACAGACTATTGTATGCAGCTGTTAATGGAAAAAAACCTTACCAGAGATACAGCATAACTCTTAATATATACACTTCAATAAATAAGTACATAAATAGAAACGATGCAGAATTTAAATAATTTAGCCCACGGTAAAGAAATATATAGATATTACAAGGAGGTTAAAAAACTAGAATCATTCTATGTGCGAAGTATTATCAATGATAAAAACTTGACTGTACACAGAATAAAAACAGAGCGCAAATATGCTAAAAATCATGGTCAGTGCCAATAACTGATAAAGTGCAAAGAATGTAAACCAACAGACATGTTGAATACCAAGTGGTATTGTCTTTCCAATATCCATACCAACTCATTTGAAATGAACCATATGGGCCAGATGGAACAAATCTAGATAGCATTGAATACTGTAAATATAAAGTGCAAACAAGAGTAAAAGAGTTGCTGGAAACTCCATACTAAATACATGATCAAAAATGCAAAAAGTGACAAAAACAAATATGAATCGCCCTATATACACTGGTATATAAAAAGTAGTGGGGCTGTGCAAAAGGTGCAAACAGTACTATTGAAGCACAACCCGAAGGATGTAATCAAAGTGCTAATGCTTAATAAATAAAGTGTCAGTGCCAGAAAAATACAGTACAAATAGAATCAGTCAAATATATGTAAAAGATGCAACACAAATTCACATATTGAGTAGTAGAAAACTGGAAAAATGAGAACATTATGCAGAAAAAAGGAAGAGACTGTGAGTCACTAACCCATAAGCATGTCAGATAGCCAAATAAACATAATGGGGCCCTACAACTGACACTGCTATAAGTAGTTGTATAAGTCCTCACTGGTATTTAACCCGTTAGGCATCTTCGTGTCGAGGGTTGTGATAAAAGAGGACTCTAACTGTCGCAGCTTCCTTTCCTTATTGCCACCTCGAATGGAGGTGGGGACAGCCCCAATTACAGAATATTTCAAGTCACTGACTTTGTACTGATGGATAGCTTTAAAATGCTGTGCAACTGGATAGTTGGGGTCTGAGTTGATTATAGCTCGCAAGTGCTGCAATATCCTATTTTAGTCAAACAATAATGGGGCGACCCTGTGTCCCTCAGAACCTGGGTATGAATAGAAAACCAAAAACAATGGTTCTGTCTGGTTTTTTTAATCAATTATTTCTTGTAAGAACGCCTAGTGTTAATATGTTATTCTGTAGTTATTTACATGAATATCTCAGTTGTCCAGACAGGATACATAACAAGACAAATAATCAAGAACAAAACACAAATATTTGTCTATTCACTTGTTTGTTTATATAAACTGAATCATTTATATATATGATTTTTCCATATTCGTAAACAAGCTGTCAACATGAAGTGTGGTATATACACGTTAAGTGAACAAGCGACATTAGTGCTCAGTGCTGGTGCTCAGTGTTCAATATATACAGTGGGATTTTGAATATGTACATGGGAAAGAATAGGCCAGAATTGTAGTGAACAACAATCGCTCTGCTGCGTAATGAGTGTTCTTAATCACGCAGAGCCTTGGTCAATCTGGACCATACACGGTCGTCGACGTTTCAACCCAAACTTAGCTCCATTAGGTAGTCAAGGCGGGTCTTCATTAGGACAGACAACAGGGTTCAAGGTGACAGCCCCAAATATACCGGAGAGACTCCTGGTTATTAAACCATCTTTGATTATCCATATTAAATCAAGCGACGTGAGTCAAGTGGAGAGAAGAATCTCGGTAATAGGAGCAGCTACAGAGGATTCAGTGCAGCGCAGGGGAGACAGGCAAGCGTCCTGTTCATCCAAATGCTATGAGTATGACCAAGTTCTGGACAACTGAGATATATATGTTAATAACTACAGAATAACATATTAACACTAGGTGTTCTTTCAAGAAATAATTGATTAAAAAAAACGACAGAACCATTGTTTTTGTTCTGCAATATCCTATTGAACACCGGGAGCTTAGTGCTGCCTATGCACTTGTGACATGTGCATTTCAGCAAGTATACAGCATATTCAGTGCGGCAAGTATAATGTTCCTTTATCTGTAATGGAATGTCACTGAAAGCTGTTAAGTACTCAGACTTATTGACCCCAAACTTACATGCCCGGCAGGATGAACATTTAAAAAAGCCAGATTTTGAAAGCCAGGTAGATTTAGGTGTCATTTCAGGGCTGGATTTAACCAAGGCATCCCTCATAGAGGGTGCTCTCCTGAATGTAATAGCAGGAAGAGTTGGCAACAGTGATTTTAATGTTAAGTCAGTGAGCACAGTGGGCCAATGTGTGTAAACAATTTTCCGGATTCTTTCTTCCTGCTTACTGAATGTCGTAATAATTCTAATGGGCTGTGTTTCACTGTTCACTTCAACAGGTAATGACTGAACTGCCATTTCAAAATTGCGTTCTTTTCTTGTTTTCAAGTAGAACTCGCGTGGTTGGGAATGTCATTGAAATACTAGAGCCCCGAACTCAAGGGCGAAATGGGTTCTTTTCTTTAAATGTCGTAATCTTACTTCGCATGAGTAGAGTTAGAAATAAAATACTTCTTTTCTATATAAGTGAGTATTTGGCTGGACATTGATTGATTGCTGCTGCTGCGTGTTCCTTGAGTTTTTAGCCCATGTCGAATAATCTGTATACAGACTTCCCCCTCTGAGAGAGCCTTAGACTGCTCGTTCACATGTACCACTGAGAGTCAAGTACAGAGGGGTACTTGGCCCAGTTGCTCAGAATCCATAGTAGGTCAGGCCCTGGTACATCAGAAGAAAAAGTCCTCAAACCCCACGGTTGGTCCCAGTAGTCCCCATGTGCCCCGTGGCCATCTGAAAGAGGTTCTGGCTAGTTTTTATAAGAGTTGAATGTAAAATAATGATTTATTGACATAGAATTAACGTACCCCAAATGGCCTTCAGCGATTGATGGACGGCTTTTCTCAATTTATCACAAGTAGAAAGTTAGTGATAAATAAATCCAAAACCTATGTTATGGTATGTGGGCGTAGGAACAGAAAGACTCAGTCTTCCTTCTTTATAGAGGGACAGAAGGTTCAGGCTATTGATAATTTCTCATACTTGGGGTCACTTTTTCAAATAAAAATATTTGGGTTAATGAACATAAGAATGTCAGGGCCAAGATGGCGAGGAGTGCTCATGGAATTTTTTCCATGGCCACGAAACTTGGAGACAGGCGGGTTCAGGATATGCTTAAAATCTTTCAGTCCCGCTGTGTTTCGATTGCCTTATACGGAGCTGGCATTTGGGGCTATGCCCCGGCGGGATCTCTTCAGGCCGAGGAGAATCTTTTTCTGAAGAGACTTTTGTGTTTGCCAAGCTCTGTTTCCAATGTTCTAGTGCATAACGAATTGGGTATTTACCATCTTGCCGATCTGATCCTCCTTAGGCCTCTGTTGCTATGGCGTTCCATCTGGATAAAAGAAGAGAGCTTATTATGTAGAGCTATTATTTCTGACTGCCTCTCTCTGGACCATCATCTGAAGATCCCATGGTTAAAGTATATCGTGTATAGTTTTCATGAGATCTTTAATATTAATATCATGGTGGATCATTGTGGTGCCAATGAGTTGCCTAAAGCAGAACTCAAGCACTGCTTTTTACAACAGCTCTCCACCAGGAGGTTACAAAACAGTTTGGAACTTTCTTCCTGTGTTCTTTATTACGATCTAAATGAATTTGTAGGTCTCCAACCGTATTTGTTACAAGTGAGCTGGAAGTCACATCGGTTTGTGTTGGCCAGATTTAGAACCGGAATAGCCCACAATCTTGTTGCTTTCCCCTCTCAGTACCTACATCCTGTTGGCCCCTGTCCATGTGACAATACTACCCCCCAAAGTACCGTGCACTTTCTTTTGCTTTGTCAGTTGTATAAACATCTGCGGATTGCTTACCTGAAACCCTTATTTGCTAAATTTGGAGTTAGATCAATACATGACTGTATGAGCTTGCTTTTTAATCTACATCATCCCGATGTTTGTTTTTATACAGCTACCTTTCTTCTTAAATCAATTAATGCAAGGAAAAGTATGCTTTAACATTGTTGTATATTTTGCCCATGACTCTGTTTTATATTTTATGCTGTGCTTTTATGGTCTTGTTAAATGTACTGAATAAAGCCTTATGAAATGAATGAAATGACATAGAATTAAAAAAACTAAATGTCACAGCACATTAACTCATACAATTACATTTTCATTAAATCATTTAAGAAATATTATAACTTAATTGAATGTAAAAATATGATAGTTTAAACACGTTTTAAAAATCACACCCTGACTAACATTTAATATTTAATTTACAGCAAATTTAGGGAAAAGCTGTATCTGCTGAGGCAGACGTCTGCGTGAACTATGGGGTTACTATTGTATATATATATATATATATATATATATATTACCTACTGGCGGTCGCCAGTAGGTAGTTATAGTTAGGACCACGTTTCCATAGGAAATCCGCAACATTCTATTTTGAATAACTGTGGCGCCGGTCGACGAATCCTCGCGAATTTTTCAAAATAGGTGGGGCGCTACGCTCCGCTCCTACCCTGAAAGTCTCGGGGGGATTCGTCAAGCGGGGGCTGAGATAAAAGGGGGGTCCCAAAACGCGTTTTTCCCATGCATTTTTCCATAGGACCTTTAGACAGGGCTACAGCCCGAACGGCTGAACAGAATTACTAGAAATTTGGCAGAGAGGTAGTCCTCAGGTCAAGGAAGTGCCTTTTGTAGGTTTGGTGTAAATCTGTTCAGTAGATTCTGAGAAAATAGCCTTTAAATCAATATATATATCTGAGCCAGCTTACGGTGGCGTGCGCGAGCGCGATTCTGATTGGCTCTTAGATCTTAGTAAACATTCGAATCGGTCGAAACCAGGAAGCGGCGGCCGCCATTTCGTGTGTTTCACTCAGAAAAAAAAGAGTGATAACAAGAAAGGGGGGCAAGGAGGAGAGTTACAGACCCCCTAACATTTGTAAGGGGGTCAAAGAAGGACAGAAAAGTACAAAGAAAACATTTATTGATTTTAAAAAAAATCGCGGGGTACGCGTACGGTAAGCGTACGGTAAAAAAAAAAAAAAAAAAGAAATGAAAATCAGATTTAAGTGTTTAGATATTAGGGGGCTCTAAAAAGAGCCGTTGTGTTTATGAAGTGATTTTTTAGTGGTACCTACAAGTAAGTACCGATGCAGAGTCTAAGGTTCAAGAGGAAGACTCTGTTCCCTTCATCATTGAAGTGCACACCATCTCCTCTATAAATGTCTTGCATGTCATAACGCAAGTTGTTGTGGTAAATGGAACCCATACCATAGTCACGGAGGAAAGCAGAAACAGATTTGTTGACGTGCTTTCTTGCTTTGTCAATCTGCGGACAGAAATGATTGGACCAGTTCCATTTTTGCCTTTGGCATATGTTAGAAAACACAAAGGCAGTTTTAGGGAAAAGTGAAAACAGTTGTGCAAAGGTGTCCTTCATAAGCATTTCCAGACCTACCCCAGTCAAAGTGCCTAGGTCATTGCCACCACAGTGCACTATTATGAGGTCAGGGTGTTGGTTTTGCATGAAGGATTTCACCAATGGCATCAATTGGTGCCACTTTAACCCTCTCTGACCAATCCATTTAATGTCTACATTTGGCAAAGCAAGGTCTCTCACCATACCTGTTTTCTCTGCATACTTTTCACTCCAGAAGACATAGCTGTGCCCTACAATCCACACTGTGAACATCTTCAAAGGAGAACTGGATGCACTCAGGAGGTGTAATTCAGTAGAATGGCAATATGAAAAGAAAGACAGTTTGGAAATGGAGGCATACATATTTTTTTCATAAAAAAAAGAACTGATTGGCTGTTTCATACCATTCTAGAATAAAAACTAGGCTGTATGTGTAAATTAATAGAAGCATGTTTTGTATTGGTACAGAAAAATGTGTTACCAAAGAACAGTACTATGGATTTGCTGTTAGGTTTGAAAAGTCAAGCACTCTTGCTCTGTGGAATTGAAACATTGTTTGGCGAACTTCTGACCTGACTCCACACAGCAGTGTTCCATGAGCTGTTGCTATGGTAGCAGGCAGAAGTCAAGTTGGGGGGAAGGGTACTAGGCAGAAGTCAAGTTGGGGGAAGGGTACTTTTGGAAAAGGGTTGGTTTTCAACCAATAGAAATGTGTGATTACATTTGAAAAAAAGGGGCAAGCACTGAGATTTAAAACTAACATGTATATGTGTGGAAAAAGAGAGGGAAAGTTTGCCATTATCTGGTTCTGCTGAGAGGAGAGAGGTGTAAAGAACAGAGATCCTGGCTCTGATAATCTGCTGTTTGTCTGCCACATTTCTTTCACAACTAACTAATTTTAAAGGTGAGTTTAGAGTTTGAGAGGGGGTGTATATGGTAAATTAAGAAATGAATAATAGAAATGCAATTCTTTTTGTTGAAGTTGTGTTTATTATTTTCTGTTTTGGGAGAAATTTAAATGTGAGGAACAAGTAAAATAATATGGACTATGTTTTCACAATAAATTAAGGTGTACTGGTATAATAAAAGAATAGTTTAAGGGTTTGAGGTTGGACTCAGTAATGCAAATACATTCAGCATCACTAAGGCTGTTTGCCCTTGCTGGAGTGTAGGCAGTCACCCAGGTTACAAATGGTGCTGGTCTGAAAAAGCAGTTTGGACATGTGCTTTTTAAAAAATCTGAAAAGTGGATTCATAATGTGTCAGTCTGTAAAAGTGTTTAGCACTTGGCAAAAAAAGAGCAGTAAGTGTGCTTTCAAATTGGCAAAGAAATTTCGTTTTGTGACTAATGTGAAAACATGACTCTGTGTGCAAATAGGAATTACAGACAGAGATTTATTGCGTATTGCTCTGGTGATTTCACAGTTGCATTAGATGGAAAGCGGGAGCCATTTTTTGGTGCAGAAGCAGACTCTTAGCACACACCCAGCTGCTTACCATGTGGAATCATGGACAGTATTCACAAGCGAGTGGGGTTTGAGGTTTCAGTCAGTAATGCAAATACATTCAGCATCACTAAGGCTGTTTGCCCTTGCTGGAGTGTAGGCAGTCACCCAGGTTACAAATGGTGCTGGTCTGAAAAAGCAGTTTGGACATGTGCTTTTTAAAAAATCTGAAAAGTGGATTCATAATGTGTCAGTCTGTAAAAGTGTTTAGCACTTGGCAAAAAAAGAGCAGTAAGTGTGCTTTTAAATTGGCAAAGAAATTTCGTTTAAGGGCCTAATGTGAAAACATGACTCTGTGTGCAAAGAGGAATTATAGGCAGAGATTTATTGCGTATTGCTCTGGTGATTTCACAGTTGCATTAGATGGAAAGGGGGAGCCATTATTTGGTGCAGAAGCAGACTCTTAGCACACAGCCAGCTGCTTACCATGTGGAATCATGCACAGTATTCACAAGCGAGTGGGGTTTGAGGTTTCAGTCAGTAATTCAAATACATTCAGCATCACTAAGGCTGGTTGCCCTTGCTGGAGTGTAGGCAGTCACCCAGGTTACAAATGGTGCTGGTCTGAAAAAGCAGTTTGGACATGTGCTATTTAAAAAATCTGAAAAGTGGATTCATAATGTGTCAGTCTGTAAAAGTGTTTATCACTTGCCAAAAAAAAGAGCAGTAAGTGTGCTTTCAAATTGGCAAAGAAATTTCGTTTTGTGACTAATGTGAAAACATGACTCTGTGTGCAAATAGGAATTACAGGCAGAGATTTATTGCGTATTGCTCTGGTGATTTCACAGTTGCATTAGAAGGAAAGGGGGAGCCATTTTTTGGTGCAGAAGCAGACTCTTAGCACACAGCCAGCTGCTTACCATGTGGAATCATGCACAGTATTCACAAGCGAGTGGGGTTTGAGGTTTCAGTCAGTAATGCAAATACATTCAGCATCACTAAGGCTGGTTGCCCTTGCTGGAGTGTAGGCAGTCACCCAGGTTACAAATGGTGCTGGTCTGAAAAAGCAGTTTGGACATGTGCTTTTTAAAAAATCTGAAAAGTGGATTCATAATGTGTCAGTCTGTAAAAGTGATTATCACTTGCCAAAAAAAAGAGCAGTAAGTGTGCTTTCAAATTGGCAAAGAAATTTCGTTTTGTGACTAATGTGAAAACAAATGTAGTAATATATTTAAATAAAATAAAGGAATTTTTTTTTAGTTTTTTTCAGGTATTGCTGAAGAGCAGTGAACAAAATTTAAGATGCCTACAAAATCCAGAGTAAAAAAAGACCACAAAAAAACCTATATTTGAAGACAACTGGAGGACCTAAGTTAGTTGAAGATGCTCATGTTGGGAAAAAGAAAAAATCTTCTGGTAAGCAGACAAAAATTTTTCTAAAAAACATGTTCAAAAAAAGGAAAAATGTACAAAATGTCTGTACTGGAAAGAATGATTTCAATCGAAAAGCACAGGAAAAAATTGAGAATTTAGTTAATGCAAATATACCTTCTGCAACTAAAAAGATTAACTTAAACAGAAAAACAGCGTTTAAAGAGATACGTAGAAAAATGTTTCAGAGAAGAGTTATGTCCAATTTGATAAAGGATGTGAAGAAATATAAGCAAAAGTCTAAGTTTTATAAGAGAAAAAAAGAAATTGAAGCCATTGCAGCAAAGGCATTAGAATTAAAAAGGAAACTATTCATTTTAATTTTGAATAGGATGCGTACATTAGACAAAATGGTTAATGTACTGAAATCACATAGCAAAAGGAAAAGAGTAGTGAACAGAACAAACTTTTCTAAAGTGTTTTTAGGAAAATGGATGCATAGTTCAAGTAGTGAACCTTTTTTTAATGAAGAGAGTTATTTTCAAAGTAATAGTTTGCTGCATGCAGTTGACACCAGAGGTCGTGCTTATGAAGGGAAAAATGGTTGCATAATGGAGAAGGAGATAATGGTTCCAAGAGATGAGGTACAAGTGATGGCGGATGAGGCTATGGGGAGACGTCCTAAAGCCCCAGTGTACACTTGGAATTGTAGTAGTATTTGCACTGTGCGTCAGGAATCTATTGATAAATTTCGTGAGTTTCTAAGAGAATATAGCAAAAAAAGTGTAAAACAGAAGATTAAGGTGCTTCAAAGTTTGGATCCATGCAGAGTGAGAGAGAATACTGGTTTGCAGGGTCATTCTCTGGCTTGTCTATCTAGAAAAGTGTGTAATAGTGTTTTCCATCATTTTAGGATGCTGGCTGTTCATCATACTGAAATGAGAAAGTTTGTGAGACGGTTGTATTTTGCTAAAAGTCCAGCAATAAAGTTAGATGAATTGAATAGGGCTCTGTTCCGTGGAACGGTATCAGATGTAGAGAAGGTTGTTGATGAAATTCAGTTTTGTTACTTTGGTCCTGAACAAAACAGTGCAGAGAAGGACACAGTAAATGAGGAAGAAGTGGAAGAGAATGTAGAACCCTTTGTAAGTAAGACATTTAATGATCACATAACAAAATTTGCAATAATCTCTAATGAAAGACCAAATATTACTTGTATTTGTTGCCGCAGAACTCATTATAGAAAACAAACCAGGTATGTTGATCTCTACAGAAAGAGTGAAAATGAAGATAATTATAAGTGGAAGGATTTTGCCACATATATATTTCTTGAAAATTGTTTTGAATTGGGTGAAGTTCAGCGTATTTGTAAATACTGTTACAACAAGTTAGAGGAAAATAGAATGCCGACCAGAGCTGTACATAATAATTTAGAATTGGATGCTATTCCTGCTGAACTTTCTGAATTAAATACATATGAGTCTATACTCATTCAATGTGTTCATCCGTTCCAGACCATAGTACGTATGGAGCCCAAAACTGGTAAATTACCTCCTTCAGATTTACTGAGAGGTTTAAAAGGTAGAGTGGTGTATTTGCCCTTGGATTTGAAAAAAAATATGGAAACTATTGATGCGGATACTTTGGAAACTGAACCATTAATTATTCTGGTTAATGGTGTACCTACAAAGAATAGGAAGATTTGGCAGGAGCTGGTAGATGTACGGAAAGTACAAAGAGCAAATTTGTATTTGAAAAGGAATAACAAATGGTATGAATCAATTTATATAGAAGAAGAAGAAGAAGAAGATTTACAAGAAGACACAGAAACACCAACTGGACAAATTGAAAAAGTGGACAAGTCAAAGGAAGAAGAAATTTATGAACATTTTAGCATACATCCTCTTCATTCAAAAGAAGTTATGGGAGACAATATTGATCTATTTCAGATGAAGAAAGCAAAAGGAACTCCCGTGAGTGTATGGGAGGAGAGCTTGGAAGCTCGATGTTTTCCCCAGCTGTTTCCTAAAGGAAAAGGAGGACGATACGATGAACGTCCGGAACAGATTGCAGCTTCTGAGTATCGGACTACAAGACTATATGCTGAAGATCCCAGATTTCGACAAAGTATTCCTTATTTGTTCCATCTTTTATTTGAAAGCGACTTGTCTGCATTGTCTTATGCAGTAAATCACATTTTAAAAAGTGGAGTACATTTGCAAAATGTGTCTGCTAAGGATTTTATGGAGAAAGTGCAGCACCGAGATGATCATTTGGAAACACAACTGATCAATCTGATGGCTTGTCAGCGTGGGACAAACGAATATTGGTACCGACGCCATGGTGAATTAAAATGCATGTTACGGAATTTAGGAACACCAACATGGTTCGTTACCCTAAGCTGTGCGGAGTACGCTTGGGATGATTTACTGGATTTTCTACGAGAGGCAAATTCAAACATTAAAAACATCGAATACAAGACAGCAGGAGAACTGTGCTCATTGGATCCGGTTAATGTTTGCAGATATTTCAATCATAGATTTGAGGCTATGATGTCCTTCATCTGCAATAAAACAAATCCACCTCTAGGAGAAGTAGTGGATTTCTTTTGGAGAAAAGAGTACCAGGCAAGAGGTGCTCCTCATATTCATATGCTGTTGTGGATCAAGGATGCCCCAAAGTTTGGAACAGATACTGATGAAGCAGTGTTATCTTACATTGAAGAATATGCAACATGTGCTATACCAAAAAGCACAGAAGAGAAAAAGTTAAAGGAGCAAGTTTTACGTTTCCAAAGTCATCGGTGTGGAAAATACTGTCGACGGAAATACAAGAGCAAAGATAAATACTACACTAAATGTCGATTTGGATTTCCTAGACCTGTTCTTTCAAATGGAAGAGTTAACAGTTTTATGTCATCTGTGAGACATACTATCACAAGAAAATCACCTAAGAATACCTACAACCTTAAAAGAAAAGAAGAACCAAAAAATATAAATGACTACAACCCAGTGATTTTATCCATGTGGAACGCTAACATGGATATACAGTATGTAGCTGACAATTCCATTGGTGTTGCTCGATATGTAACGTCTTACATTACGAAATCAGAAAAAACAGAATTGAAGGAAATGTGGGAAGAGATTTCTCACGAGAAAACTGTCAGTAAGAAGCTGTACAGTTTCAGTTTGAAGATGTTATCGCATCGAGAAATTGGATCCTACGAATGTTCAGATAGGTTATCTTCTGCAAGTCTCTACTCGAAATCAAGAAGAATAATTTGGGCAAGTTTAGGCCTTGCAGCAATGAGAAATCGGGTACTGAAATCTGTTGGAGAAATTGAATATTTGGCCGAGAATGACCCAGAAAGTACAGATATTTTGAAATCAAACATGTTGGACACATATTATCCCAAGAGAAGTCATCATCTGGAGAACATGTGTCTCTATGAAGTGCTGCAGAACTACATTTATTCACGGAAAGCCGCAGAAGACATCAACAATGGAAAATATAAAGTCATTGGTGAGGAAGGATGTTTGGTGAAGCAAACAAAAGGAAGTTTGATAAATCACCGGAAGCTGAGTTGCGACACTACTGACAAAAAGGAATTTTACTACTTGGCTCTTTTACAGCTGTTTAAACCATGGCGTACAGAGGATGAACTACTGGGAGAATTTCAAAGCTATGAAGATTCTTTTAATGCTTGCAAAGACAGCATACAATGCAATACATTCACAACTTATCTGCAAATGTTAAATGAAGAAATTGAACAGGAAACTACAATTGCAGCAGAAATAGCTAGAGACAGTTCTCAGGACAGCCAAAGTTCAGGAACACTCAGTCAAGATCCCCTAGGACAACCAATCGTTGAAAATGAAGCATCAATAGCCATGAATGAAGTGGAAACGGCTATGAATCAAGCTCAAGGAGAATTTATAGACTTACAAAATTTGGAAAGACAACTGAACGAAGAGCAGCAACAAATTTATGAAGAGATCAGAAAAAAAATTGATCACGGATTTCTACATGAAAAAAAAGAGTGCTCATGCACATCATTTCATCCAATCAGGATGTATGTAAGCGGACAAGCTGGAACTGGAAAAAGTTTCCTAATAAAAGTCATCAGAAGCTACCTACAGCAAAAAACGGATTCTACTTTGTCTTGTGTGGTTACTGCTCCAACTGGGTTAGCAGCATATAACATAAAAGGAATCACTTTACATCGTTTGCTAATGTTACCAGTGGAGCATGAGAACAAAATACAATACAACAAGCTAACTGGAGAAGCATGCTTGGAAGTTTCAAGAGTATTGAAGAAGATGCAAGTTCTCATTATTGATGAGGTGAGCATGGTATCGAACTTAATGCTTGCCTTTGTGCATTTAAGAATGCAGCAAATTCTGAAGACAGACTATGACGTGTTATTTGGAGGAAAACACGTCATAGTTTTTGGAGATCTTTTGCAACTTACTCCAGTTAAAGGACAACCAGTGTTTAATACTGTGACACATGAAGACACGAAGAAGTCATTGGGAAGCATCGGTAATACAAATATTTGGTCCTTCTTTGAGTACAAGGAACTTACAACTAATATGAGGCAAGCAAACGATGAAGAATATGGAAGTATTCTGAAAGATATCAGGATTGGACTACTCACAGAAGCTGGCAAAAAAGCATTACAGAGTCGGCTGCTACATAATTTATTTCCAAAGGAAGAAATAGTTGCAGAGAAGATATACAAGAACATTGCAGAAAACAAAAGTGTCATCTGCTTAATGCCAACTCTACGTGAATGCTCAATATTCAATGAGGAGCTTTTGAAATTGGAAAAGGAAGATATCAGGAAATTGGAAGCAGTGGACGAAATTGAGGATGGAAGAATTACTGTCACATTAACAGGCACACTGAAAAATAAATTGGATTCACTAGAGAAGAAGATTTCCAAAACAGCTGGATTAGAACAAAATCTATATGTTTGCATGAACTGTAGAGTATTTTTAAGGAGAAATTTGGATGTTGAAAAAGGTTTAGTTAATGGAGCTATGGGAAGAGTTGTGGGTTTTATTAATTATCAGAAAAAAGATGGAATTGAATGTTTAAAAATAAAATTTGATCAGATAGAAGAAGTTAAAGACATTTGTCGTTGTTCAGTTCGTTTCATGCTTGTGAAAGACTTATATGTATGTAGGAAGCAGTTTCCGTTTTCGCTAGCATATGCTGTAACTATTCACAAGTCTCAAGGATTGACTGTAGATTGTGCATTTGTGAACATTGGTTCAACTGTGTTCAAAGAAGGTATGGCATATGTTGCTTTGTCACGAGTGAAAACATTATCAGGTTTATTCATGATAGACTTTGATGATTCAAAAGTTAGTGCTGATACAAATTGTGTAAAGGAGTATAATAGATTAAGAAGAAGCTATGCTCCTCATTTAGGTCAGTATCCTGTGTTGGCGAAACGTGTAGTTTCTCGTAAAAGGAGAAATGAGAATATCTGTAATGAAGATGTAGAGAGGAGGAAAAAAAAGAGGAGTGATGTAATTGCAAGCAAAAAGAATAAGGAAAATGAAGAACAGGTTGTAGGATGTTATTTTGAAAATAGCTCTGGTGTCAACTGCTACGCTAATGTAGTGCTGAATGTTGCATTTTATCTGGAAAGTTTGCAAGAGCAGATAATAGTAAATCAGGGAAAAAGATTCTGTTCTGTGCTGAGTCTCCTTTTTGAAAAGCTGAGTAATGATAAAACTCAAATAGAAAGTGCTACTGAAATTAGAAAAGTTTTAGATGTATGTTCAGGACGAACACAGTTTTCTCAAAATGTACAGCAAGACGCACAGGAATTCTTGATTTATTTTCTTCAGGTACTGGAAGAAGAAGGGGTTCCCATTGAAAATTTATTTGGTCTCTCTTATAAATGGGAACATAGTTGTGAAAACTGTTATAATATATGTGGCTCTAATGTTGATTCTGAAAGGTTTATTTATTTAACATTGCCAGAGAGTAGAACAGTCACTTTTGCTAAATTAGTTAAAGATGCTAATCATAGCATGCAATGCGGTGAGTGTAAATCTGACATGTTTTCAACATTAATTTTAAAGGAATACAGACAGTATGTAATTTTAATGATGCAACGATGTAGAGCTGATGGTTCAAAATTGGATACTTTAATAAAGAAGTTTACAGGACAGCAATTATCAATTTCAGGAAAAACTTTTGTAACAGTTGCAATAATTTTCCATGATGGACCTACTGTAATTTCTGGTCATTACACAGTTTATCTTAAATGTGAAAAAGGCTGGACACTGTGTAATGATTCCCAATTGATTTTTAAGCAACGTTTGCCTTTTGATTTAGCAAATTCCTATCTAATCTTCCTGAAACCTAAATTTTAGAGAGATTTGGCAACATCTGGACAAAACAATTTTACCATTTTATTGGATTACCATTTGGAATTTACAAATAAAAAGATTTAACAAATTATCATTTGGCCTAATGGAAAGGTAACCAATTGTAATGTGGAATTTTTCCATTTTTTAAGGAAACTTTGGAAAACCAAAAATTTAGAAAAAATCGGTAACATCTGCACAATTTAAATTTTGGAATGTTATTGGATTGCCATTGGAAATTTTTTCAAAAAAGATTTTTAAAATTACTATTTGGCCATGCGGAAAAGTAAACAATTCTATTGTGGACTTATTTAATTATTAATTAATCTTTCGGAAACCAAAATGTTACAGAGAATCGGTGACATCTGTACAATTTAAACTTTTGTTTTTTATTGGATTACCATTGGAAATTAAACAAAAAAAGAATTTTAAAATTACTATTTGGCCTAAAGGAAATGGAACCAGATGTATTGTGGAGTTATTTGACATATATTATTGTGATTATACTTCTGAAACAAAAATATCAGACGGTATTTTAAAGAAATAAGTATTGATATTAGATGATATTTTTTAAGAATATTATGCATTTCTATAAAGTTATGTTTATGCAAAAAGAGATTGTGGGCTTTTTTACAAACAATCTTTGAGATTGTTAATTTTTTTTTTGCCTGCTGTTAAATGATGAATGCAATTGCTTTCACAATTTATAGTGAAATGCAATATTTTCTGAAAACAGCAAAAAAAAGGCAAAAATATTTTTTGAAAAATATGTAAATATGTGTACTGTATTATTAAATGTTTTATTAAATATTAATACTTCTTTTTTTTCAGATTGAGATAGAAAATTTTCGAAAACTAGAACCATTTTTAAAGCAATTTTAAAAAAATTAAATGAATAAATCTTTTTTTGAGTGGGTATGGTAAGTCAATAATGTCATGGTCCCTTTTTTCCACTTCTCTACAATCACATTTTCAGTTTTTAATTGTAGTCTCTCAAGGACCTTGTAATGTGATAATTGATTTTTAGTGTTTTTTTAAAAAAAAAAAAAAAAATACGCGTACCGTACGCGTACGGTAAAAAAAAAAAAAAAAAGTTTTTAAAAAAATATATAAAAAATAGATGAAAGGTAAGGTTGGCTCTTAAAAGAACCGTTGTGTTCATGCAGGGACAGAGGAAAGAAAGATTGGGAATATTAGACGGTACGACAAGTGTGCTGATCTATTTTACTGTTCACTAGGGAAACACTGGTCTCCCTATAAGTAATTAGATCGTGACAAGTGGCGCACCGTACTTCAACCCTCGCAAACCGAGGGTTAATTTCCAGAGGACCAGAAAAAGGAGATGCTCCCCCCCACAGATGAAGGGCTCACCTGACCTGCAGAAGAAGGACTCGGCCCTGCAGATGATGGTCCAGGCTGAGCTGCTGTGGATGTGCTTGGTTGATTTACTGAAGGGTTACCTTCAGTAAGTCGAGCATGTGTCCTTCTGTGTACATCCTTAAGGTGTCTCATCATGGTGTGATTCCCAAAGGAATACTTCCTGTCAGGATTACCTCTTGAAAGTACACGCTTACACAGCTTGCAAGTCACTAAGGGTGCATTTACCTTTTGCTGGCCTTCTGGAAAAGTAAAATACTCCCATACGTAAGAGGTCTTTTGTTTCCTCGCTCTCTGCCTCAAGGTAGTGCTGCTAGCCTCACTCTCAGAAGAGCTCTGCTGTTCTGCCATCGTATCACAAAGACAACCCAGCTCCTTCTCCTAAGGGATCACAAGCAGAAATGAGGGGAATGGGTGTGGTGTAGGAGAGTTCTAGAACTGAAAGTAGTTTCAACCAATCAAAAGTTGTGTTTCATGATCACATGACCTACCGTACGCTTACGGTACGCTTACGGCAAAAGTACGCATGCGCATAAAAAAGACACGCGCTCGCGCGCATGCGCATAACAGTCACTCCCCGACACTTCCGCGTAACGTGCGCGTGTAGCGTACACGCGTACGCGCCCCACGCGGAGTACGCGCGGCTACGCAAATTGCGTAACTATACGCAAACAGCGTAGATAAATTACGGACATTGCGTAAACCGTACGCTTACCGTAAGCTTACCGTACGCGCACTAAAAAAAAAATTAAAAAAAAGGAAAAAATGTATTGCTAATAAATTTTACCTGTTTATTTTATAAAAAATGTTTAAAAAAAACATATTGTAGAATTTTAAAAATTTAACCATAGTCTTTAAAAAAGGATAGAAAATTAAAATAAAAATATGTAAAAAAAAAAAGAAGAAAAAAAAAAATTAGCATTTAAAAAACCTTGCAAATTCACTGAAAAAACCATGGGTTTCACACACGTTATAGTTAGGAATTAGCATTTAAAAAACCTTTGAAATTGACTGAAAAAACCATGGGTTTCACACACGTTATAGTTAGGAATTAGCATTTAAAAAACCTTAGAAATTCAATGAAAAAACCAAAGGTTTCACACATGTTATAGTTAGCTGGACATTTCACTCGTAAAAAACCAATGAAATTCCCCCGTTATAGTTAGTTCAGCTAACTATAACTCGCGCGCCCGCAATGCACTACTGATGACGTCACATATTACATCACTCATGACATGGTCAGTGACATCACTCATGACATCACTGATGACATCTCAAATGACATCACTGATGACATTATCCTTGTGACAGAGTGGTAGACCTCCTCTAACCCTAATATAACCTTTGATACAAACATTCAAAAATAGAGACTAACATTTTCAAAAAAATGGACATACCAATACCAATTACAACAACCTATTCAGTAATTCTAAGATCCACATACACATCCACTCATCCACCAACAATCCTATACAGTCACTCATACATGTACTCACACATCATATGTACTCATACACCTAAACATCCTGTAACACAATGCCACTCATCCATAGAGTTACTCACACATAGTCACTCATGCTAATAAAGAATCAAACAACCATTTACTTGCATATACAGTTATACACACACCACCACACTTACTTTTACAGAAACTTACACATACTTAGTCTTTTAAACAATCACTTATAGAAACACATACTTATTCATACAGGAACTCTTCCAATCTCTCACTCTCACATATGCTCACTTATAAACACCAATAGTCACATATACTAGTTTAAAACATATGTAGTTACTTATGAAGACACTATTGAGACAGTCATTCACTCACTAACACACCCATGCACACACTCATCCACCCATACAGTCCTGCACACATGCTGTCTTCAACACATACAAACAGTGAGTCACTCATTCATGCATCTATGCACTACGTAATACCCCCCACCGCACCATGAAGACACTCAGACACTCATACTGATACTCAAAAAACCAACTATTAACCTATATAGACACTCATGTAGCTACTCACCAACCCATGCAGCCACTTATATACAAAGTGAGAGACTGATACAGGTATTTACACATTCAAACATTACTCACTAAGCCATGTATTCAAAAAGATACACTTAATCAGTCAGTTATACAATCAATTTTTCAGAAACAAATCATCAATTTAGACACTTATATACTCATTTATTCTTCCATCGACCTTGAGATATACATATATAAAACATATTTAATTTTCAGAAAAACACACATTCACTGGATGATGTCATCAGTGATGTCATTTGAGATGTCATCAGTGATGTCATGAGTGATGTCACTGACCATGTCATGAGTGATGTAATATGTGACGTCATCAGTAGTGCATTGCGGGCGCGCGAGTTATAGTTAGCTGAACTAACTATAACGGGGGAATTTCATTGTTTTTTTACGAGTGAAATGTTCGAGCAGTAACGGCACCCCCCCCCCCCCCCTCTAAGCGCCTTGAGACCCTACGGGTAGGTAGTGCGCTCTATAAATGTCTTTGATTGATTGATTGAATGTCCAGCTAACTATAACATGTGTGAAACCTTTGGTTTTTTCATTGAATTTCTAAGGTTTTTTAAATGCTAATTCCTAACTATAACGTGTGTGAAACCCATGGTTTTTTCAGTGAATGTATATATATATATAAATACATACATACATACATACACACCCACACACACACACACACACACACACACAGACACGGACACACACACACTCACACACCCTATCTGTAGTTAAAGTCATTTAATATGGTGCTAGCAAATTCCAAGGCTGTCCTGGACCATTTTGGGCTGTAATAAGTTTAGAAGTGTAGTTTCAGAATAGCAATGGGTTTACTCTTTTGTGGGTGGGTGTTTGTATTTGTATGTCCTTTCCTAAACACTTCCTTAGTTTTCGCTAATCCCCCCCCCATTTAGTAGTAGAAAGTGCCCATTTTGCTACCACTTCCACTGGCACCTCTGCATTTACTAATAAGCAATAAAATTATACATGTTGAGATCTCACATGTTGAGATCTCTCCATTGAAAAGATAGAAGAGGTGTACATGGAGATTTCCACCCATAGGTTTATGAACTGCGTTTTGTAGCAAGCAGTGGCTTTTTAAAATATTCTTTGTTCAATTCAATAAAACCATTACAATCTATAGAAATCTGTATGTGCCAGTATTTCTTTTACATTTTTTTAAATGATGTTCATTTTAAAGTAATTGATGAAAAAGGCTAGTCTGGCACAGTTTCAACATTAACTGCTCTAGTACTAGTTTCCGTACTACAAAAGGCAATTTGTGAATTGTCCCTACCAGTGTGGAATTCCAGTTGTGTTTTAGAATCAAAATGTAAAGGAATTTGGGTCTCCTCCGCATTATTAAGTGACTGGTTCAAATCTCACTCCTCTGACACAGCAGCCTGTTACATGGAGTGAAATAAAAGTCAACAGGTTTTGCTATTTAATGTTGCTTACAATACATATAAGCATTTACCAACATTATACCAGTGTTGGTGTTATCACATGTCAAAGTGATTTACATCTCATTGTACTGGCCGTCCCTAAATATCCATTAAATATGCCCTTCCTTCCTAGCAAGCATACCCACAGAGATGTGTTGCAAGCAATACCAGTTCTATTGCATTACAGGTTATTCATTAAAAAACAATATTCTGTACTAATTGTCAGACCCTCATGTGAAAATTCTCCATTCTCTTTGCGAACCACAAATGCAGACTAATGTGTTTTAATAAAACAATTGATTTATTTTCATTGAAAAGTGTCAAACTGGGGGGGTGTGGCTTGCAGGCAAACAGCATGGCCGCAGCTTTACGGAGCTCCGAGAAAGGCGCAAGCTCCCCTAACGATCCGGCATGTTATACGGTAAATAATCCTGCCCCAAAGACACACGCAACAACAGGAGTGCATGCGGCATCTTCCGACCTCACTTCTGGCCGGCGCATCCGCTTCAGACGGACCGGGGACCAAGTTGCAAAGAGTGGCCTAGTCTCGCGGCCGCAACCACAACCTAAATTAGTATTGGCGGCCCGAGTGTGACGGGTGCGGCCTGGCGTACTGCAAGAGGTGTGGTGAGTGACGCAGACAGCGCACGGCACCAGGGGTAAACAAAACAGCAGCTGCTCTACCCATGCGGCCCTGATATTGATGTAGGGTGAAACACAGCGGGGGACCAGAGGCGCTGAAATGCCGCATGTGATGTGCGGAGCTCAGGAAGGCGCCTGGCGGACTTTCGCGCTTCCGAGGGCGGGTAGGAAGAACCAGCATCCCTGCCCCCACGGCCCATGAACTAACAACTGCACTAGCAGTGCCTGCCAACACACAAAACGCCCAAGGTCACACGCTGCTCCATAGGAGGACCCAATAGTTGCGGGCTTCGGGACCCTGAGAGGGCCCCCAGGGAAGGAGTGTGCGCAACCAGCATCAGTGGTGCCTTCCAATAGGTCAGCCACAGAAGAGCGCTCCCAACCACTGTTCGGCCCCACCTTCCACGAATAAGTGGCGCAGAGGAAAAACCGACAGGCCGCGCGTGTTTTGTGGTCATGTGGCAGGTGGCGGCGAGTACCGACCGGTGCCCCAAAAACTAACCACAGATGGGGGGCAGAGGCACACACACGACGGCCCAGGGCAAACTAGATAAATACGCCTATACAAAAGACTTTCCAGCCCTGCCTAAACGACAGGCCTCATCGGACAACGCCCCGGTGCCGGAAGGTGCGGCCAAGGTCACGCTGGAAGATATTATGTACGCTCTCACTAATGTACAAACAACGGTGGGATCAATCTCCTCGGATGTCTCATTCCTGAGGCCAACTTCCAAAAAATGGCCACCAGGGTCACTGAAGTTGAGCGGGTGACGAAGACCCTTGCTACAGACACTACCACCCTACTCAAGAAGGTCAGTCAATTAGAAGCCGAAAACAAACTCATGGCGGCAAAGCTTGACGATCAGGAGGGGCGCTCCAGACGCAATAACGTACGTATCACGGGTGTTCCGGAAAGCAAGGGCGGCCCTCCCATGGATCTCTACATAGAAGACCTCCTAATAACCAGACTACAACCCAGAGGGCTCTCAACCTTTTTCTCTGTAGAAAGAGCACATAGGGTACCGGGGGGCAGGCCGAAGCCTGGGGCTCCCCCTATACCCATCCTGGCCCGCATCTTTAACTTTCGTGATAGGGACGCCATATTACGAACAGCGAGGGTGGCCCCTCCGCTACGTGTTCAAAACTCGGTGGTTTCCTTTTTCCCGGATTACACGGCGGCAGTTACAAAGCGTCGCAGGAGCTTCCTTGAGGTGAAAAAAGAACTCAGACGCAGAGACTTATCCTACTCAATGTTGTTTCCGGCAAAGTTGCGAGTAGTAGCGGATGGAAGAACCTGGTTTTTTGACACGCCTGAGGAGGCCCACGACTGGCTCGAGGGCTGGAGACGAGTGGAAGGATCCAAACGGCTGCATAGACGCCAACATCCACTTGAAGAGGGCGACGGATCCAGAAATCGTAGACACGAGGAAAGAGACACATTACAGACTGAGGCCGAGTTTAAAGTAAGGTGACACTACATGGTCGGACCTGACCTGAACCAGGGGATACATCCATAGCATGAGCCGTCATGACATGCGCACCCAAATGGAGGCGAGGAAGGTGGCCAGATGGGCCTTCCCCCAGTAGAAAGGCCCAAGGAATCATACTCCGACCCGGAGACATTACGTTCCACAGCTGCAAAATGTGTCTTTGAGGAAGGGGTAGACTGAGACGCCTCTCGAGCTTCTCCCCCCCTACACGCAAGTACTGTTTAATGGGGTTGAAACACTCTGCAATGTTGGGGTGGCGGGTAGTTGGGAATCCGTCCGGCAGGGGAGCAGGGAGGGGGGTTTGTTTCATGTTTAAGGTTCTTTATTTTTTAATGTACACACAAATTCAACTACAGCAAGCAGAGATAGTTACATGACCGTTCTTGCTCATTTGTCACGGAATTCTGCTGATGTCCAGACCTGAAGGGTTTTCTCTGTTGTTTTTTCAATTACTGCTGATGCAATATAATTCAGAGCTAGCGCACTCCAACCTACACATCTCACCCACATCGTTCCAATGCCTAATGACCACATGGCTACCCTGGGAATAGTGACGTCTGGTCCCGAACACCCGCAAATCGGGGATACACATAAACCACCCCCCCCCCCTTACCCTAATATCCTGGAATGTGAACGGTCTCTGTGATAAAATTAAGAGGGGGCTTACACTACAATACCTTAAGAGGCATGCGCCAACAGTTAGTCTCCTACAGGAAACACACCTGGTGGGCACGGCCACCAAAGCACTTGACAGATGGGGTTTCAAGATGGTTGCCCACTCTGAATTCACCTCCGGCTCCCGGGGAGTGGGAATACTGATCCGAAAAAACTGCCCACTCATAGTGAACAACACTAAGACAGACGACTAGGGACGGTTTGCCTCACTCTCTTGTCAGTGGGAGGGGAGGGCCTACAACCTAGTATCCGTCTATATTCCCCCTGCACTACATGGTGCAGCTTTCTCTGCCCATGGCGATTTCCTGCTCTCGCTACCACCGGGGGAGCTTATTATCGGGGGCGACTTTAATGCTGTTCTTGACGCCGCCTTTGATCGGCTCCCGGGAAGGGCTCCGGGGTCACCCCACACCCCACTACGGGCTTTCTCAGATCCACTAGGGCTAGTAGATGTCTGGCGTACATGTCATCCCACAGACCGCAGTTTCACATATCACTCGGGAGCCCACAACAGCATGTCCCGGATCGATTACATTTTCTCTTCCTCTGCGAGCCTTCCCAATGTCCTGGAGATCACGCATCTCCCCAGAGGGATCTCTGATCACTCCCCAATTTTAGTGACATATACAGCATATCATACAGGGAGGAGACGCATATATCCCATACATCCAGGATACTTGAAAGCCCCTGCCATAGGGAAAAATCTACATAACACCACAAAACACTACTTTCAGGACAACACAAGCTCTGTGTCCTCTCCAGCCACTCTCTGGGAAGCCTACAAGACTGTCATGCGGGGACAAGCCATTTCTTTGATCACATCACATAAACAGGACCGTGTGGAACAGGTGCATGAACTTGAACAAGCGGTGGGCCGCGCCGAAGCCGCACACACAAAAGAGCCTACCGCAGATACTGCTCACGCACTCTCCCTAGCTGGGCAAGCCTACAGAACCCATGCATGGGAGGAGGCTAAGGCCCGAGCCAAAACAACGCAGCACACCATCTACGAAGTGGGGGATAAGGCCGGTAAGCTTCTAGCATGGCTAGATAAAAAAGAGCGTGCAACTCGCTGGGTGGCTCGCCTACGCCTGACAACCGGAGCTGACATCACTGACCCACATGACATAACTGCAGCCTTCGCACAACATTTCATGACAGTCTACGAACCCGCCACGACCGCCACCGTACAAGACAATCTAGACTTCCTTAAGGATTCTCGCCTGCCCGCACTAGCGGACACTGAGATGCAGGCGCTGGAATCACCATTTACAGTGGGCGAAATCGCGGCGGCCATCAAGGGGCTCCAGCCTGGTAAAGCGCTAGGTCCGAACGGTATCCCAATAGAGCTCTACAAAAGAGAGGTAGAAATGCAGGGACCCCACTTGCTACGAATGTACGAAGACAGCCTAGAACGGGGAGTGCTCCCACGAGATCAAAGGATCGCAACCCTGGGAGCCATCCCGAAGCTGGGTAAACCTCCGGAACAATGCTCCTCCTACCGTCCTATCTCACTCCTCAATGCGGAGGCTAAAATATTAGCTAAAGAGCTTGCCACCCGGCTCCAGCCTCACCTAGCCTCTCTCATACACCCTGACCAGTCCAGTTTTATGCCTGGCCGTAACACTGCAATGAACTTACGACGCCTCCACGGAGTGCTGGCTCGAATGCCTACTATTCAGGAGGAGGCAGTTATCCTATCACTAGACGCCAGTATGGTGTTTGACCGAGTGGAATGGCCCTTCATATTTGCAGTATTGCACTGCTTTGGCCCCAAATTCATTGCCTGGGTCCGGCTCCTCTACACACAGCCCTTAGCGCACGTAGTGGTGTCCGACGACTTCCCGCTGGGGCGAGGAGCAAGACAGGGCTGTCCCTCTCTTATTTGCCCTGGTGCTGGAGCCGCTTGCGGCCTGGATCAGGGGAGATCCAGTGGTCCGGGGTATCAAGTGGACGGAGGGCTGGGAGGACTGCATTTCCCTATATTCGGACGATATTTTACTATATATGGCCTCCCCCAGCCGTTTGATCAACTGCTTACTCGACATCTGTGCATCATATGGCCGCTTCTCGGGATACACAATCAATTGGGAGAAGTCAGTCATGTACATTCTCCATGGTCCTCCCCCGCGTCTCCCCAGAGGAGTGAACATCCCAACTAGTCAAGACGGGTTTAAATATTTAGGCATCCACATCACCCCTAATCCCACTCTATTCTATGAGCGCAACCTCCTACCCCCTCTCAGAAGGCTCAAAAGTGATGTGAAATACTGGTACTCTCTGCCCCTGACGCTGCTGGGCCGAGCGGCATTGTTTAAGATGATGGCCCTCCCCAGGTTCTTATATGCCCTCCAGAATACACCTACCCCCGTCCCTCCCTCATATTTTAAATCCATTGAAGCGGAGGTGAGCCTCCTCCTCTGGGACGGACGACCTCCTCGCATCACAATGGCCAAACTCACTAGGGGATGGTACGACGGCGGGATTGCCCTACCTAATGTCAAGTGGTACTATTGGGCCTCCCAATTTATAATAGTGAACCAGTGGCTCCACGCCCCGCAGGATGAGCCGGCCTTACGGCTGGATTGGCACACCCTTGGCACGGATGGACTACTTGGGGCGCTCTAAAATAAGGCCAAGGTAAGCACTCTATTTGGCCCTACTGCACACACGATTCACACCTGGTACACGGCACAGTGCATGCTTGGTTGAGACAGGGTAATCACCCAGCATACGCCACTGTGGGACATCCCTAGATTGGGCAAGCTCTGAAATAGCAAAGGCTTTGATCGTTGGGACCTCATTGGAATCTCCAGGGTGGGAGACTTGTGGAGGAAGGGAAAAATGGTGACATTTACTCACCTGCAAACAACATACCACATGGTCGATTCGGAACAGTTCCGCTACTTACAAATTAAACATGCACTTACTAAGACCTTAACCCAAGGGGACGACCTCCCCGAGTCCTCACCTCTTGAGGACCGCCTCCTTACAGACCATCTCTCCAAGAAATCCATTTCCCTCACCTACCGTAAACTGATAAAGAATCAAAAAGACCCCACACACGCCCTCAGAGTGAGGTGGCAGGCAGAATTGGGGGATCTAGACAATCAAGATTGGCAAGTGGCCCTGGCATCCCCGCGGGAGGTGGCAATCTCGTCCTGTCTCCAAATTGTGCAATTAAAAATACTGCATAGAACATACTATACCAGAACAATGCTACACAGGATTGGGAGGGAGGAGACGCCTTTTTGCTTACGGGGATGTGGACAATTAGGCACGTTTCTGCACACAATATGGAACTGTCCCATTATAGCGCAATTCTGGGAGGCAGTCATGGCTACTATCACCCGAGTAAGTGGAGTGGAGGTCCCTAGGGAGCCCCGGTGCTGCCTTCTTAACACATGGGAGCCTACAGACCTTAATCACGCGGCGCAGGCTTGGGCGACGCTGGGGATTACAATTGCTAAGCGCAACATTGCACAGCGTTGGGGAGCGCCGGCTGCCCCCATGCACCAGCACTGGTGCCACGATCTAGATAAGACCATGGTGGTGGAAAGGGAGGTATTTATCAACAGAGGTTGTCCTCGAAAATGGACAAGAGTATGGGGCTAATGGAACACTTATCGAGGCAATATTTGCTCCCCCCCACCGGAGGACTCCGACACAGATCTGAGTGACTAATCCATAACAGCCCACACAAGACCGTGGAGACGCCCAGGGGATATAAATTGAACTTTCAGTGATGTGGGTGAGGAGACAATGTACCAAATTTGTACTATGTATTGATTAACGCGCTACCTGATGCATGTATACAACATGATTTGTAATTGTTCGATGCAATCAGCAATGTTTCTTTTAAAATTCAATAAAAATGTTTTTAAAAAAAATGTTAAAGTGTCAAACTGTTCACTTAGTGAACTCATTTTACAACATTCTGTGACAAAGATGAAAGTGTGTAACCATACGCAAAATAAAGAAAAGGTATATGTTGCAAGGATGGGCTGATCGAGATTTTCCTTTAAAAATGGGCCTCTCGTCAAAATGACGATCCTACCCCGTCTGCTCTACATTATGCAGATGCTCCCCTTATGTCCACCATCTACGATGCTGGCTCAAATGCAGCAACTCATCAACAGCTTCATTTGGGGGGGAAAGAAACCGCACATGGCTCGTCACCTCACATACTTGAGGCAGGAAGAAGGGGGTCTCAGTGTCCCACATCTCGGGCGGTACTATGAGGCGGCGCAATTGCGCTGGATGATAGAATCATACCAGCTAGAGTCGGAAAAACATTGGTGCTTCATGGATAGGGGTGTGGCCGGGATCCACATTTGGAAGGTCCCCTGGCTCCCTAGGCATCACCGGTCCTGCGCGCTACTATGAAGGTATGGAATAGGGTCAAGGAGAGGTGTCAGTTGTCCTCAGCTATGTCACCCTTGACCCCTTTCATTGGAAACCCGGATTACCCCCCGGCTCTTGTAGGGAACGCCTACTTGAAATGGCAAGAAGCAAACTATAAACGTATAGGCGACCTCTTTGACGAGCAGGGTATCCTGGAGTTTGCCCAGGTGGTAACTCACTATGGGATCCCAAAGGAAGCATATTGGCAGTATTTGGTGTTGCACCACTGGGTCACACAGCCCCAAGTCCGTCAACATGCAGGTCGGCTCCTCCCAAAATTTGAGCTTTGGTACATTACCCACACCTCAAACAAACGCCTCCTGTCAGATATCTATGGTTTTCTCAACAAGTCAAAGATTCAGGCTAAATCCCCAGCGCAGGTGGGAATCGGAGCTGGGTCGGGAATAAGAGTGGGCGAACATTATTCACAGGTCTCAGGCGTCATCGTGCAGTACACCGGGGAAGGAAATGCTCTTAAAAATTGCGCACTATTGGTATTACACCCTGGCGCGGGTCGCCAAGTGGAAGCCTCGCAGCAGCGATCTCTGTTGACCCAAGTGCAGACAAGAGGGTACACTGTCCCATAGCCTATGGCATTCTGAGAAACTATTTTGCCCTTAGTGGATCACATATATCAGACAGAACTCCCTAGATTCCCCAGTTACATTCTGCTGGGGCTGCCCAATCCTCTCACTTATCCCCCCGGTCCTGTAGGAGCAGGGCGATCACTCTAGCACTGGGGGCAGCCAAACAGGTTCTCCTGGCAAAATGGGGCATGGACGACATCCCGACTAAATTGGATTAACTGCACAGAATGTGGGAGGTGGTTGGAATGGAAAGGATCAATGCGGGGATCAATCGCACATTGTCTAAATTCGACAAGACCTGGGGATCCACGGTGGCATATTTATCCTCCAAGTTCATTGAGCTCACCTGCCCTCGATACCTAAGGGTCCTGCGATTCCCCACGACTCCCCTAATGGACCCGCTGCTCCCTCCGAAGGAAAAGCAGCCCTAGATCCCTGCCACGTCATATCTCAAGCTGTGGGTGGATATCTGTCCTCTCTCTCTCCTGCTTATCTCAGTTTCCTTTTCACTTTTCTTTACTCTCTTTTCGTCTCTCTCTCTCTCTTTAATAAAGTTTGATTTGGAATACGGTTTTCCCTGCCGGCAAGTGGTTGTAGGTGTGTATAATGTTATCGCTTGCAGCATATTCAATAAACAGATTTAAACCATAAAAATGGGCCTCTGAAGGACTGGTACAGCCTGCTCAGAGGCAATCAAAGATCAGATTGTGCGAACAAACAGTGTCATATACAAGTGCAAACAAACCGTGAAATAATGCTTGCCGCACAGTGAATGAAATGGGCATGGCGCATAATATAAAACAAGAAGGAATAAAATTTGCAATGTCATACTTTTATAGCACAAACTAAAGCTTCTATATCATACATGATTTGCCAACTCAGTAATACACATTATATAGAGGTCGGTCCATCTAGGGTTCCACCCAATGATCATCTAGTAAAAGACAGATCAGAGCATCTGAACGCATTGAGTTATCTTCCTAGCTTGACATACAAAATCTGTATAAAACAAAACTGACTTTTATTGTAAAAACATAGGTACCCTGAGGGGAGCACAGTGAAAAGAATAAGTTGGTTCATGCGCTCTGTGTTGTTGAAGAGGATTTGAATGTTTAATGATTCAATTTGACACTTGCAAGCGTGGGTAAGGAATTGCTTTCTGATCCAAAAACGTCAAGAAGAAAAAAAGGTAGCGCTTCCCGTTGTGGCAAACGTCTCTTCAATGCACTGCTTGAATTCCCAGTGGTGGGAAGTAATCAATATTCACAAATGTTTAAAAACAAGTCTGGTTCAATTTTTTTAGCATTTAATCAAGAATGTAATGGTACAAAAATGACGAAAGTGCTCAAAAAGAGCATATTCAATTCAGCAGCATGTTCATTTGTCAGAGAACAAATACATCATGTATATATTTCCATCATCCCAATGCATTTCGGGCTACAATCGCCCTTCATCAGGGGAAAAGATTCTGGAAGGAAACAGTAAGGTGAAGAAAGAAACAGCCTTGCTGGAAATGCAGTGTCCATAACCAGACATGATAAAAACATAAACCAACATGGCAAAAATTAGATACAACCCTGAACCAGCTGGCAAGCAGCCATCAAAATAACCCCTCTAAGGAACGTGCAACATGATTAAACCATGTTACCAAGTCGTTGCCATCAGAAAGTGCCCTCAGTGAAAAATGTGAAATCATTTAAACGAAAAATGAGTAATTGTAGATATTCAAAGCAGAATTCCAAAGATTCAACTGCGTGCCAGGAAAGCAGGGCTTTGAAAGTTCCAATACATGCCAGGAAACGTGACTATCACAAAATAAAACCGTGCGTGATGGAATCACCGAATACAACAGAAACAAGAGGTGAAACCGAGTAGATCACCGCCGGTGAGATTAGTATGGTGAATACACTTATGGAAAGACGTCCGAGTTATATCCCGCGTCTAGATTACCAGCCATTTTGGTGAACACAATTGGCCACAGGTTATAGAGAGTGAAAATAAACAATGGATGCACACCACGCGTGTGGTAAAATCTGATTAGAAGATAATATTGCGTACGGCGGCCATGTTGAGAGAGAGTAGAAACCCAAGTATACAAATGATTAAGGAAGTTAAAGAAAAACATGTAGGGGCATAACCAGCATAAAAAGATAAAGTAAAGACAATAAGGATTAGGAAAAATTAGTCATGAAGAATGGTATAAGCGTATGCTAAGTTTAAGAAATATAAAAAAATATAGAGGCTGGAGCGGTAAGAACAGATTAATAGGTAGAAAGATGGTTTTACTGGGATTATATGACCTCTTGGTATCCGTTGTACTAGGTGATATTTTATCAGTGTGCTCTATGTAGACGTTGTTTGATGTTGCTTTGGATTGAACCAGTCCTAGAAGTGCTTGTTTCTACTTCACCTATACATTCTTTATGTAAAAATAATTCCAAATTCATTGATAGATGGTATGAAATTCTCAAAAAAATGTTCCATAGATGTAATTCTTTTAATCGTTGAAGAATTATCTAAACTTCTTGGTGAATTCTCTAGTGAAATCAATCAACTCAAAAGTGAACTGTCTTAAAAAATGGAGGCTCAAGCCTGGTCCAAAACTTTGGCAGACATCAATATCCAACTCACTCGTCTCACTCAAGAAATCAAATAGTGTGAGATAAGGACATTTATACGTGGCACTATTAACTATAAACTTGGTGAAGTGTACAATTGGGCAGAAATTTATGCCAAAAGAAAACAGAACAAACCACCTAACCGATCATCAGAAACTGATACTTCATCGACTGACAATGAATCTTGTCTACCCAACAGGGTAACTGAAGGGCGGAATCAACCTATTAGCCAGCAGCCTCCGTCTACAGCCACACAACCCACTTCTGGGACTCCTTTTTAGGAGGGCCACTGGTGAACGATGAACCAGGAGGGACAAGGGCGGCAGTAGACACAGATCTACCTATGTCCAAGCTGGTCACCAGAAGTCAAAAATCCTAAATGAAGAAAAACATTTAGTGATCAACATTTCTTTTCAGCCATTGAGTCCCATTTAAATTAATACACTGCAAAAGGGCACTTCGTTTGTCCCCAAATACCATTCCAATAGCCTTGAATTAGAAGTGAGCTTTTTCAAATTCATGCAGACTCTCCGTTTGAGTAATTCTTTTGAAAATGTTGTTTGTGAGCCATCCGCCAAGGATGAAGGCACCCTTCGAGGTCTCAAACCTAAGAGTACGTATATGGCTCCGGTCAGCCATAAAATCCTTGATTCATTCAAGACCATTGTCAAAAAGAAAATCCAAGATCTCTTGAAGGGCACCCCACACCAACCACACCAACTTTACTAACAAAGAAAAAGCTACCATCCACTGCATAGCCACCAACCCTGATATAATGTGCTGCAAAGCTGACAAAGGGGGAGTATTGGTTGTGATGGACTCTACCTACTACAGTCAAAGTGTTAATGATCATGTTTTTGACACCTCCACCTATCAACTATTACACTACAATCCCAATGTAGACTTTGTAAAGGTGCTGAATTTATTTTTAGACATGGCATTTAAGAAATGGACTATCAATGAGACCGACAAACGCTACTTAATGCAAGATCATCCCAGAAGTCCGGTGATTTATATGATACCCAAAATCCCTAAAGACCTGGCTGCACCACGCTTCAGACTGATTGTATCGACTCGGGGATCCATACATGAACCAATCAGTAAATACTTGGAACGTTATCTACAGCCACTTGTACCGAAGGTGACCACGTACATAAGTGATACAACTGTTTTTCTACAGAGACTTCAGGAACTGGAAATTGATCTTGATCATGTTGTATATTTGTGTACCATTGATGTTAAATCTTTATACACATCTATTCCCCATGACTTGGGCAGGGAATCAGTTGAATATTTTCTAATCAATTACAATTTAAAGGATGATTTGAAGGTGTTCTTATTGAAACTTTTGCAATTCACTCTTTATCATAGCTACTTTTGCTGGGACAATAATGTTTTCTTACAACTCACAGGCACCTCAATGGGCAATTGTGCAGCCCCCAGCTACACAAATTTGTTTATGCACAAATTTGAGTGTGATCACATCCTTTACAATGTCCTTTGGAAAAACAACCTCATCACATTTTTAAGATATATTGATGACATCTTTGTCTTATGGAAGGGTATCAAAGAGGAATTTAGCTCGGCCATTGAAACACCCAATCTAATCAATTACTTAATTGTTTTCACTTATGACATCAGCAACAGTTATATCTCATTTTTAGATATCTCATCTATTGTCAATAACAAACTTGAAACTAACATATTCAGAAAAACAACTGACCGTAATAACCTCTTACAAGTCAACAGTTTTCACCAAAGTTCTCTTAAGACTCATGAATGGAGAGAATATGATGGTGGTGTGGGTGATGGCATTAAGCCGGGTTCAAGTGAATGGTTTTCAGTGGAGGATGCAGATGTTTTGGACTTGAACTATGAGGATAAGTGTGATGAATTGGATGAGGGGAGTTGAGGGATGACAGTAAATTTTTTTGTAAGATGGTAAGCGCCGATGGTAGGGAGGTGGTGCAAAGTAACATAATGGAGGTGAGAAGGAGCATTGGTGCATTTCTGAAATGGGGCATGTAAACGAAACCCCTTGCATTTCTTCATGATTTACGACCTCTTTGGATGTAAAGAAAACCAATAAAAATCTGTTTAAAAAAATAAATTGGTGCATTTCTGAAGTCAGGCGTGGATGTGAAAGGCACTACTTGAGGTACTGGCCGCCAAAGAAGAGTACATAAGACTACAGAAAGGGGGATAGCAGACAACCACAAAATGCAGAGAAATGTGTAAGTAAGTGGTGATCAGTTTGGGATATAGCAAGGGAGTCTAATGCAAAACTGTGATGGTTAAGAAGGGTTTGTCCATTGCAAAGAATGCTGAGGATCAATTGAAGACTAAAATGTTGAGGTATTCTTTAGAAATACAATGTGATGGTAATAAAGAAGTAGAAAATGACTAGCGTAAGAAAGGTGAGGACAAAATGGAAGAACAGCAACATAGGAAAAAGCTTCCTCTTTGGGGATTGTGATGCCTTTGGGGTCTCATTTATCACAAATACCAAAGAATAAGATATGGAAACAATAGTATGTGGATGTATTCAAATTGGTGCATAGAGATATTCAAGCTAAAGAAGGGTCTGAGGAGGAAGAATGGGAATCGGCAGGAAGGCCAAGGGTTCCTTCAAAATTGGATCATTGGACATCAGCATTTGATCTATGCAAGTATTTATTGTGAAAAGCATAGCGAATGAGCAATGGCAATTTTGAAGTACATGGATATCATTAGAAAGGCACATATGCATTTTTGTGGGTACGCATGGCAAAGATATGATCTGGAATTTAGGTCGCATTTTAGTTTAAATCCCGCCAAGCCCTGGGAAGATGTAGACTGAATTATGGTTGCAATGGATGTTGTCTAATAATCCACCAGCTACAACACATACCGCTGGTTGGTTACCGATTACTTATTGCCCTTTCAGTATCGGCCCGCTGAACAAGGGATCGGATTCATGAGTTGAGGTCAGGGACCTAACTCTGGAGCATGAATGGGGATTTAACAAAGGTGTTTGTCCCAGGAAATTTGCTGATATAAACATGAGTGTACCAAGTGTCGGGTAGGCACGCACTTACGCAATGTATCGCCATGCTAACCTGAGTAACAGTGGAGACCTGTGCGAAGTAGGAGTCAACAAAAGGAGTATATGCCAAAAGGTGCATTCTCCGGTTTATGTAGTAAACTTGGCTTGGTGGCTGCACTTTTATCCTAATAGATTATGGAGCCAGATCTCACGTTCTAGATTTGCTCTAGAACCTCAAGTCAATGTTTTTTTTTCTCAGCATGAGAGTATGGGGAGAGAGAAATCGTTAGTAGGTAAATGTGTTCAATTCAAGTTTGCTAAGGTCATTAAGAATCAAAGACTTCTGAATAAAGTTTGTTAATTTATTACAAAGAAAGAAACAACTGAACGTACAGACACCTCAAGATGAGGGTGTAGCAATACATCGGAACTAATACAAGGCCAAACCTATGAATGAAATCAAGGTGGTGCAACATACACAATACAATTAATTCAAGAATCAAGCTAGAAAAGAGTAGAACACAAGAGTCAAGATTTCCCTGCATTGAAGATTTCAGAGAAATAAGCATTAATCTAGCCCTACACTAACGCTAAAGTGACATCCCTAAGCATTTTGTGGGGCAGTTAAGGTGTCAGCAAGTGGAGTCGTCCTTATAAGTCTCTCAACATCATTTGGGTCAAGTAGCAAGAAGCTACTGAGACAGAGCTCATTCTAAGATGCTCTCTCTCCGAAGGCAGAGTAGAAGTGGGTCTCTTTCCCTAGTTACCATACATCATTATTAAAGATGACTTCCCAAAATCCTCTTCGGATTACCCCATCCAGCAAGGCCACACAGTCTCATAGGTACTTTTCCACTGGACAGTGATGCACCGGAGCGGTGGCAAGATGACCTTGATTCCCAGGCATTCTCTGGTGAGGAAGTACAACAGGTTTCCATATCAGTTTTCTCCTTGCCTAACTCCTAAAACAAAGACATTATTCTAGCTAACAAGGATGCTTTTTTCACCTGTAACATAAGCCTGAGGAAGAATAAAACCCAGCATGCACATGAAATTCAATTATTAATTCTAACGCGGGAGCTTCAAGGGATATTGCATTTCAGGCCTACATAATTCAGATAAGATAAGAAAAATGGTATATGATCATTCATGAATTTAAATCGAAATTAAGACACATACAGTTAACATTCTCTTTTACATATAAAATGATATGACTAACAAACATATCTTGAGAGAGTGTCAGTTGTACAGTACAAGCGTCTTCAATAATGTTTCAGCTAGTTGTGTCTACTTTCTCCATTTTACATTGAAGTCTCCTAAAATACATCACGAGTTACGTTATTACAATTCACATTCTAATATCTCATGGTAATACAATGTAGAAATATATGTGGATGCGGACTATGTGTGATTATAATGCACCCCTACAATAATAAATGCATTATGCCCTACTTCAGAGAGAAGCGTCTACAAGTGAGAACTGGGCTTCAAGGAGACTTTATGTTTAGGTTATCAGGGACCCTAGGGGTTCAGAGATGGGCTGATAACTTTAAGTCAGCAGAGGAGTTACCTCAAATTGTGATACAAAACCTGAAAAAGGAGTTGAAGGAAGGGAGAATTGCAGAACCATTTTGGGAATTGCCTTTACCAGGCCTTATTATTTCTCCTTTAGGGGTGGTTCCTGAAGAATCTCCAGGGAAATATCACCTTATACATCATCTGTCTTGGCCAGAGGGTGAGTCTGTAAATGATTACATTGAAGAAGAAGATTCTAGAGTTACTTATGCATCAATAGCTGCCCCAATGTCATTGGTTTGTAGCGCAGGTGCTGGATCTGAATTTACAAAGAATGACATTCAATTTGCTTTTTGCTTGTTGCCTGTTTCCCCCCCAAGATATTCATTTAATGGGTGTGCAATTGGAGGAGCAATATTTGTTGATAAGAATAAATGAATGTACTATGCTATTTCTTGTAGCCTGAGATGATTAGCACATTTTTACAATGGGTTCATACTTACTACAGAGGCCAGAGACTAGTTTGCCATTACTTAGATGATTTTCTATTCATTTGAAAACCAGGTACTGGTGCATCTCGGCACAATTTATAATGCTTTGAATGTTTGACTCATGATTTGGGGATACCACTAACACCAGATTAAAACAGAAGGACCGATAACATCTTTATTATTTTTGGGAATACAACTGGACACAGTACACAATAGCAAAACTACCTCACCATAAAGTGTAAGAGATATGGGCATGTCTGAGCGGAGTAATTGGGGAAAGGAAGGAACAGCTGAGGCAGGTTCAAAAGTTATTGTGATTGCTGGCACTACAAATGTTGGACTCTCCTCTGATATCTTTTAATATTGTATACGTTTTTTAAATTCTGCATTAGGCATCGAACTAACTTACAATCACAAAGCACAACTTCATGACTGTTAGTTGTATTTTAAATTAATTCTACAAAAAAATATTGTCTTATAATTATCTGCTCAATTCAAACTTAAAATGTATTATGTATTCAAGTTCTGCTATTTTGCACTTGACAAGCTTTGCTATCTTTGCACTTTTCCACTCCTACACAGAACCAACAAGCTCTTACGTAATGTCGGTTTCTCTTTAAAAAACCTGAGTGTTATTTCTACATTGTGTAAATTCTGACAAATTTTCTATGTGTATGTGTATTATGCTTTTATGGTTTTGCCACGCATTCCGAATAAAGCTTTTTTATTATTATTATTGTTATTGTGATATTTAAATGTTATTTGTAGAGTATAAGAGCAAGAGGACTTTCTGTAGGAAACTGGGCCTTGCAATGTCTGGAACATAGCTGCCTCATCACAGAGTATTAATCTCTATTGCTATGAGGGCTAATTTATGTAATTTGTTATCTTTTTTAGATGACTTTGATGGAGTTTCTTTGTATTTATTTACTGATTACATAATATGGCACGTGAAAATATTTTCTGAAGCAGCAGGCGCACAGTGTTTGGCATTTTCTTGAATGGTAGATGGTGTGATGGTGTACCGAGAATTTGCATGTGCACTGGAAGACGCAAGGGAGGACCATTGTTTTCCAAGAATATTTCCTTTTTGAGTGGCATGGACAGTATGGGGCAGAATTTGAAAACAGGTCTGTGATGTTTAATGTCGACAATATGACTGTAGAGGATTTGGTGATCAAGCAGAAGGCAAGGGATTTGCGCATACTCAAATTGTTGATACATTTTATGTTAAAGTGTTTGGAATTGAATATTGCTTTTAAAGCCCGACTTGTCCCTGGAGCGAATAATTCTATATCAGATGGCTTATCTTGCTCACAGTGGTCAAGGTTTCACAATGTGGTACCAGGAGCAGATGGATGAAGACACAGTTACCATCGAACATCTGGGCCTTGGGGAAATGGAGGGAAGAGGGTGTTGTGTGTTTTTTATATAGACATTTCCTTTTTCCCTATGCTAGCCTAATTCTGCACGTAGTAGGCCGCTTTTGCTTTGCACACGTTACAAAATATTACACTTGTTTTTGTGCCATATTGCATTCTCACATATAGTTAGCACATGTTTTTGTATTTTTTTCTTTTTGTACACACACATTTTGTCATATAACCCGGGACGTGTCGATCTAAAAACACAAAGCGGAGACCTGCGACAGAGCAAAGGTCCTGAGACAAGAGAGCTGCATCAGCTGGGATGTAGAGCAACTATCTATGTGTGCTAAAGTACGGGTCCGCCACTAAGCCCAGTGATCTATAAGCACTTAGCTTTTGTAGTGAGGGTGGGTTTAGGCAAATCTGTCAGATAATATAACAGCTTTTTATTGTATATGGTCTGCTAATCGTGCTAATAACATTACTTGCCTGTGTCTGTTTTCTAGTTGTGGTGCAGTTATTGCATATTAGAGCACAACAGAAATATTGTAAACTTCTTTAGTGCCTCTTTTTTTTATTTATTTTAGACAAGTATGAGTGAGAGAATGAAAGGGGGTGACCTGCTACCACTATTCCTGAGAGGGTTTGGAGTCTTGTGTTCTGGGGTGCCAAATCACTTGTCTCTCTAGAAAGGTTAGCAGGGCAAGTAAGGCACTATAAACTAGTCTGATTTAAGTCCATAAATTCTGATGTGGAATGGTGACTTAGTCCCTGCATGCTGATGTTCTATGGTCCCATGCATAGTTCTGCTCCTGAGCAGAATCCCTGCAACAAGTAGTGGCCCTGTCAGTGGTCTTCTCCCTGCAACTAGGGTGGTTCTGACCCTGTTGAAACAATATCATCATAGGATGGGAGGGTGTGGGAGGCTAATGGAAAGGACACCACTCTGGCAGGGATGCCTGCTCCCACAGGGGTCTGCATTGTTTTGTTTTTTAATTGAGACCTCATAGGGATATCTACTCTTGGAGACATTAAGAGTGGGATTATTCTTAAGTCCTTTCCGACCCTGCAGGTGGAATACCAGCTCAATCTTAGTAAATTTCATCTCTAACTTCACATTCGCCATGCATTAAACCCTACCCGATCTCTCTGAATTTAATCCCTTGGAAGGTAAACTCATTCTGGGAGACATGGGTGACCACAAGATCACTAAAACATCACAAACCCTTATATCTAATCACCCAGATACTTTCCTTGCTCCCAGGTGTGCATGGGAGACTGATGTTGGGGTGCTGGAGAATGAAGATTGGACTGAGGCCCTGGGGCACCTAGCGAGGTGGCCATTGCAGCCAGACTTCAGCTGATCCAGCTCAAATACCTCCACAGGGTGTACTATACGTGTCAGCATTTACAGGGAATGGGGGTGATAGCCTCTCCAACCTGTCTCCTCTGCAATGAAGCGGATGGCACGTTTCTTCATACAGTGTTGAGTTGCCGGTGTTGGACAAGTTCCTGCATGGGGTGACATCTTGTCTGGGCCGGGTCTTCTCTTGTGTGATTTCGATGGACCCAAAACATATTCTCCATGTCACCGATAATTTGGGTGGCAATAGATACAAACTTTCCCCTCCGTTTTTGGGACTGACTCTGGCAAAGCGGAATATAGCAAAGACGTGGAAGGCCGAAGCTCCCCCGTCCCTTGAGGTATGGTAAAGGGGATGGATTATTGTATGGGCCTGTAGGTGGCAGTTTTTAAGGCAAAGGGTGTTGGCAGAAGCACCCCAAAATTTGGCAGATATGGGCAGATTATAGAGGTATTGTGCAGGAGCCAGTCTGATCTTTGGATCGACTGGTGACTGTTTACGGGATGAGTGGGATGAGGCGGTTCAAAACCTATATTTGGACTCGTAATTGTGTTATGTACCCTGTTGTCATATTGTGGGTGGGGGGGGGGGGTTGGTTGGGGCTACAGGTGCAGGTAATTTTGTTTGATTGTGCTTATATTTCTTTTCCATTCTGTAGTGGCCCTCTGGGTCACATTTCTTATGTCAAAATCAAACAAATATATATTTTTTTTTTAAAGAGTCCATGGTTGGGAGAAAGACAAAGTCAGGATATATAAACCTAATACAGTGTTTAGGGTAGTCTGTACTAGTAAGACTTTATTAGTACCCAAAGGAACCCTTTTTATCAACCTTAGAATGACAACAGATTGCAAAAAAAAAACAATAAGGTTTTAAGCCCATACTTTACAATTTACATGCAGCTCCTTGATGCCGGGTCATAGCTCACTGTGCTATAGCAGAAGAATTGTAACTTATGAACTGCAAGTAATGACAGGATCTATGTTAAAAGTAGTAATCCACTTCCCTAGCGACATACAATACAAATCTGTGATCTCCATGTGGCAGTGTGCTTTGCAGCAGGCACATAAACTCTTTGCTACTTTGACTAGACAAAACACAGCTCTCACTATCAAGTGAATTAGCCACCAGAGTTATCTTACCTTTATTATTATTCCCTGAAATTTGCTGGTCACACAAAGATCTCTGCAGCAGGAACCTTAACCTCATTAGATATTCTAAAATGCAGCCCGTTTTGACCACTTAACTAAGGCAGAATAGATTAGATTTACTGCTGTTTGTCCTTATTGACAATTTCTTTACAACATTTTTTTTTATGTATAAATTACCTGTCAGAATTCGTTTTTCATAATGCCTTCTGTAACTTCGCCTCATTTCGAGCGCCACAACTTACATGCCAGTTTATGGGTTCCGTAGTGAACTTTTCTCAATTCACTACTACTGATTGGTAAATCCCCTGAAGAGAACCAAAAGTAGCAGAGAACCATAAAAAGCAGAGAACTGCCTTCACCGGCTCCCATGGTGCATCTGCTGACTGTCTCGATGTCCATGGATGCAGCTTTGTTGTGTGCCCTCTGACATCCTCACCCTCAAGATATCTGCTGCAGCCTGGGTGCAGTAACTCTTGTCTTCTGTACAGAGGAGAGGATGTTGTCACAAATGCGTCGGTATCCATAAGAACATATAGAATTATAGATGGGATAGTGGTAAATTACAAGGATGTTTTCCACTGAGGGGTTCTGAATGATATCAAATAAACAAGAGTAACGCTGGAGTTGTCTGTGATGTTACTCAGCTCCCCAAGATGAAAAACATTCCCGTATTCACGTTTTACCCCTCTATAATTTTATGTTATGTATGGGCCCTAAAATCGCCTGACCTTGTACATCTGCTGCGCAGGGGAGAGAAGTAATGGGGAAGCCATCCATAAAATGGCCTCACCTCCCTGTCCCAGTTGTTTAAGTCAGTAGCTTTCTATGAGAGCCATGCACAACAAATGATTAATGACATGATATGTAATTATTATTACTTTGAGTTTGTCAACGGCATCTCTCACCGCGATGACGTGCAGTGGCATGGATTAGGGGAAAGAAGCGCAATTGGAGGCTTGGAGCAATGAACACAATGTGAATGAGATCGGACTACACAATGGAGGGAGGGGCTGGAGCAACAAAAAATACCGGGGCTAAAGGTTGGGGTGCAACACCAATAGGGACAGAGGAAAGAGAGCGTTGCAGGGGGACTGCAAAGCAGGACAAGGGGCATACTGATTCTAGCAGATGCAGTTACATTAAGGAAATACATTATCTCCTTATTAACATAGTTGTAATGATAAGTTAACAACTCAGCTGTAATGTATTGTCAATCACGCAGTGTAACCTTCCATGACATGCCCTGGGTTTGACTGACAGCCCCTATCCATCCTTTGCGTAATGCAGAATAAAAGGCAAAAAAGCCAGTCACTGAAAATGATTGGCCCAAACCCCATTCTCTTTTTTTTTTTTTTTAAATATTTTTTATTCAGAGCAAGAGGTTCAAGAATACATTACAGAATAAATTTAACATTTATATTGTTGATAATATGGCATTAAAATGAAATGGTATGAAGAAAAGAGAGCACTAACCGAATGTGCAATGTGCCTTGTGCAAAACAGCAAAAATACAAATACTCAAAAACTACTAAAGTGCAGGTGCAAAGGGATCAATTCCCCACTTAAGTATTTAGAATATAATATCTATGAAGTGCTAATGCATTCTTTACGAAAAACCATCAAAAAGGAAATTCACTTCCACAATCTTATCATAGGATATAATATTAAAGTGCGAAAGTGTAAAAAAAAAAAAGGGCACTAATCGAAAGTGCAATGTGCCATGTACAAAACCAGCATAAATACAAATCCTCGAAGCCACTAAAGTGGAAGTGCAAGACATAAGTAATTGCAGTAATGTTACAATAAAGGGAATTCATTAGCATAAAAACATCAATAGAAAAGACATGCTTCGAAATAATTCACCACTTCCAGTATTTAAAATGTAATATCTATAAAGTGCTAATGCATTCTTCACAGAAAGCAATCAAAAAGGAGGTTCACTTCCATACAAAAACCACATTAGGAGAAGACTTCTAGGTATATCCCTTCCAATATTTCATTTTCTATTAAGTCTTCTCCAGTATTTCAAAAAACTTCCAGTTTCGCTCAAACTTTCTTACAGCTCCTACCCTCCTAGCATAGGCCTCCTCAAATTTTTTTTACTCTTTTCATTTTATTAATCCATTTCAAATGAGAGGGGGCTTCTGTAGATCTCCAATTTTGCAAAATTAATGAGCGTGCTACCGCACTAGCAATAAAAATAAAAACTCTTTCTGGTTTAGACAATTGTAACCCTCCCTTGCAGTAGCCAAATAGCACAACCTCGGCTTCGATCGGGATTCTATTTCCGATTGCATGCTCGATGTCTGAAAATATGGCTTCCCAAAAAGACCTTAGGCCGGGACACACAAAAAAAATATGGTGCCAACCCCCTTCCCCATGTTTAGAGCACCGAAAGCACTTATCTTCCACGTCTGGAAACCTTTTATTTAGAGTAGAAGGTGTTAAATAGGCCAGCCACCTTGAAAAAAAAGCCATCCTCTTATAATTAGCAGCACGCAATGCTCTACTTCCTGAGTAGCTGATCCACTCCCACTCCCTTTCGGATAATCTGCAGTCAGTTTCTCGATTTATTTTTTCCAAATGGTTCTGGATCACCAAAGAATATTTTGTTTTGTGTAGCAACTTATACCAGTTGCCTATTCCTCGTAGTTTAGCCCCGTAGAGGGCAACTGTCAAATGATTGGGGGGTTCAGTTATACCACCGGTACTCCTCAACCAGGAGACTAACCGCAGATATTCAAAGAAGGCCGGTTTCCGATGAGTCCCTATCCTGGCCAATATTTCCTGCCAGGAAATCAGCCTATTCTGAACTATAAAATGTCTCAATTCGGTAAATCCAGAATTCTCCCAAACATTGATGTGACTAACTTGTATCTGGAAACCGAGGCTGGCACATCCTCTTATATTGAGGTATTGAAAGCCCTTTAGATTAATTTCCCTAGAAACGGTTTGAAGTCTGATAAGAAAGTCTTTTAAAGTTGAACCCCCCCCAAACCCCATTCTCGCCCCATACTACTACTTATTATACTTTTTAAAGTATATTAACAACATTAGGTTAGAGTCCGAATACTGTTATCTGTAGCGAGACCTAAAAAGGTAAAGGTTGTAAAACACACCGGTGACAAGGTTAAATAAGCCTCTTGGTATGTTGCTACTGGTGCTTTCTATTTGTATTATTTTAGCAACACCTGAATGTCCTTATAAGATTTTTTGACGCAGCGGTATTTTCTATTTCACACCATTTACAGCTTCATCAGACATTACAGCAAGCAATGCCGACACATCTCTCACTGTTAGACCATAATAACAGCGCTCCTTATTGCTGGGTAATTGAATGTCTCGAGCTGGTTATCAGATCAGGTGGGTGTAATTCATCTCATCCTTCAGGACCTTCACGTATGTGGAGGGCTCTCTCCTCGGATTCAAGTGAGCCCGCTGCTCTCCCCACGTAGCGCTCTGCTTTGCAGGCGCGTGCCGAGGCCATCACGTCTGCGAACCGTTCACGGTTAGTGTGCAGCGCCGGCCATTAGGAGGCGCTGCGCTGGTTTCTGTGCTTGCAGGGAAATCTCTAGTGTTATTGAAAATGAGTGAGTAAATCCATCTCAGGCGGTTCTGCTGCCAAGGCCCTCCCTCATCGATTGCGTTTCTTCCGCTGCCTACTGAAAATGTGTAGTCGTCCGACCACTTCATTAATAAAAGGGAGTTTACGTCGAGAGACACCCTGCATATTTACAGTTTCAGTGCGATGAAATAGGTTAATGAAGTGCGGCCCTGCTCGTTGCTGCAGCAGAGCATGGAGGAAATATAATGCTGGCGGATATTGTGGATAAAAATCAATAACAGCCGTCCAGAGAAACCGAGTTGGGATCAGGTTTACATCAGCAGTGTGTGCAGAGCTCGGGCATCCGTGACCGTGTTTGTGCCTAGAGTGTGGCTGCCTTTCTTTGTTCGATCCCCGTTCCTCGTCACACAGGGGCTGTTTTAGTGTATGTTGTGTCTGTTTCGCAATAAAAATATCACCATACGTTCAATAACTTATTTTGAGATAATATAGAATATATGCCATCATATATGATAATGTAGATGTGCAGAGTGTAATTAATGTGTGTGTATTACTACAGGTAGGTGATCTAAATAACATACGCTGTTGAGCCACATTTATTGTCACTGCCATGGCACAAATATCTTCACGTCACGGCAGAGACAATAAATGTGCCCCAATAGTCCCCCCTATTTAGAGCAATTGTATTAATAAATACAAGTCCAGAGGTCTAATTTGAGTTAATTAACATAGTACAGCAAACACTGATTCGCATATTGCACATAACAATTACTTTACACTAGGAAGAAACACTTCTGGGCCAAGATGAACTAACATTTTATGCTGGGTTTGCGTCACAAAAGCAATGCAAACCTGGGCCATTTTTTTTTCCATTTCCTTTCCAGTGTAGGAAAGATACCTGAAAGTAACGCAAAGCAACACCTTTGCGTCAAGGGGGCATTCCATGGGTGTTACATGGGTTTCCCCTGAAACTACACATGGTTTTTGACATAATTCTAGCTACCAACAACAGTAAACAGGATTTTGTGCCAAAAAATAACACCACTTAAAAGCAAGGGCTAAAAAGGAGAAATTATTTAATTTATCCTAACTTGTTCCACTTTTCATGTGCTCTGCACTGCACAGTACACATCTGAAATTGGAAAAGTTTAAACGTTTGGAAAGGGGGGGCTTTGGCCCCCCCGCCTGCATGGCTGTGCGGCGACCTCCCCCTGGACTACTCGGTGGTGGGGCGCGTCACTAGGGGGCGCGCCCTACCGCCGATTGGCTGCCTGGATGACCCGGATGTCGTTAATCGACATCCGGGTCGGAAGGGAGGGGGGCGGGCCACTGGGGGGGGGATAAAGCGGTGGGGAGCGCCCAGGTGACCCCCTTGTTCCCTGGACGCTCCCCCACATAGGACGTGCCCCGGCGCTCGGGGCAGATAACTTTTCGTTTGTTTTTCTTACTTTGCAGGTTCGCCGGTACGGAGGTTCGTAGCTGAGGATTCGCGTTCGCGTTGGACGGCAGCGGCTTCGGGAGCCCTGAAGAATCGCCGGACGGCATCGTGCGGTCCGCCAGGAGGCATCGTGTGTTGCTGGGAGACGAACTCGCGATCCGGAAGCGACGGAGGCATTCTGTGGTCCGCGAGAGGGGAACCGAGCGGTGATCCGGCGTCGGCAGCGTGCAAGGAAGGTAGCAGGTACTGGGAGGCGGTGGCACGCCCCTCCTGCAATCGTGCGCTGTGCGTGTGAGGTCCCAGGCGGTTAGGTTTTTATTTGAATGTTACGCCGCAGAGCAGATGTTTTTGATCTATGCTTAGATTGCTGCCGCCCGTCGATAAAGGGATGAGTGTTAGTTTACACGCCCTCTTTTTTAAACGTGCATTGACATAGCCAACAGGCCTGAATCTAAGGTTCACATACGTTAATTAATGCGGGAAAGGGACGTACAGAGAGCCTGAAAGAGAGGGACAATATATTAATGTCGAGTTTGATGGGGGAGGTTTGATACGCATTACTCGACCAGGACCCCATTCAGCTACATATTAAGGTGTTTTTACCTAGCCTCGACTTGAAGACAGGCCCTCTGGTGATTCTGAGCGACTCACTTAATCTCCCCGTGCATAACAAAAGCAAGGATTGGTCGATCATAGGTGCCAATAAGTCTGTTACTGAGCACAGTTTTATGTACTCGTAGTACACATTAATATTGAAGCGCCCGGTGGTTGCTTAGGTAGGCAGTTAAAGGAAGTGGGTGCTGCTTTTCATACCTACCGGGATTTAATACATTTTCTATTTCAGGTGTTATTTTACGTCCCTGTAATTTCTTGTGGTAAGCCACGAGTGGTGGCCAGCGGTGGTGGTCGCAGGTACCTTCAATTCCGGCTGGGAGTACGCAGGATTCGATCGGTAAGAGGAGAGCGGGGGGCTCGCATTACATTGCTTCTGGTAGCCGCCGGGTGGGTCTACGTTAGAGTTTTCTCACCCCTGACAAACCGGATAAGCCGGGGCGTTGCGGTTACGGTTGCATGGTGCTTACAGCCCCCTGTAGATCCTCCATCTAGTGAAGGTAATAAGCGTACTGTGTATTAGGGTATTAGTGTAGGGCGGTGCACCCAAGTCATGGCGGGGCCAGTGGGTAGTGAAGGTGGGTCCAGGATGGAGGCCATGTTGCAGGCCATGATGCAGGAGATGAATAGCATCAATAAGAGATTGAGTAAAGTGGATGAATTGGAAGCGCGCTTGAATGAAAGGTTTACTGACCCCCCAGCGTCTGCAGGCAGGCCCGCGCGGCAGCGGAAGGCACCCTTGTCCAGGGGGGATTTTGTTAGCCCGCCCAAGTCATCCAAGGCTAAGAAGCGAAGGCGCAGTGCCCCAGCCCCAGTGGTACCGGTTTCAATCACACCCGTGGTTTCTGATTCAGTACCCTTGGTACCTGTCCCGACACCCGGTACATTGGTTCCTGCCATGCCGCCGCCCCCACCTCCTGGGGGGCTTACCCCCCCGCCCATACTACCGATCCCAATGCCGGGTCTGCCGGTACCGGTCTCTCCATCGCCTATCAGGCCAGCCCCACCGGCTATGCCTCCCGGGGGGCCCGTAGTCCCACCAGATAGCCCAGACTCGGTCCCGCCTGAATTGGCATCTCAGATAGCGGCTTTATTACCTTGGCTAAAAAAGGGGGGGGTCTTACCAGCGTCATCAGATCATGCAGCTGAAGCAGCACAGTTGGTTGAAAAGATTAAAGCAGCAGCGGCAGCGGATAGAGCTGCGGTTCCCCCTTCTTCTTCACTTACAGGTTCCAGCCCCGCCCAACCAACGGCAGATGGTGGTCAACCGGTCGCGGCGCAGGAAAAGGGTAAGGAGGTGGCACTGCCCCTCTTGGGCGATGGGTCATTGCCCTCTAGGTCTGAGAATTTGGCACAACATGTGTCCCAGGCAACGAAGGAATGCATTTGGGCGGGGAAATATGTTTACATTTTTTCATTACTACTGGATCACAGGGAGATGGACCAGGCAAAGACACTAAAGGAGTGGATGCTTCCAAGTGAGTGGAGGGCACAGTGTGCTAGGTTTAGGGTTGAAGAATCTTTGCTCAACTGGGTTAGGGCTTTTGCAGTGTTCACGACCATCATGGCCGAGCGGCCTCCTAATGTGCAGGCGGCATTGGCTTGCTACCAGAGTAGAATCGTGGGGTGGAGGAGCAGTACCCGGGGGATGCCTGGAAGGAGTATGATGTCAATTTCAGGAAAGCTAGGGAATTTGACGCGTCATTGGCATGGGATAAGGTGGACTCTGTGTCATGGCATAGGCAGTTCTCTGGGAGCTCTGCCCCACTACAGTCTGCCACTGCGGGCAGGGGGTACTTCACCAGACCTCAGCACCCCTTTCGGGCGGCTCAGGGGAGTGAGGTCCCGGGTAGGGGTAGGGGGGGGGGGGGTTTGAGAGAAAAGGGGTGTGTTGGGACTTTAATAAGCGTACCTGCACGAGGGCCCCGGGCACCTGTAAATTCAGACATGCATGTTCGATCTGCGGTCATCCCTCCCACCCCGAGTCATCTTGCAGGTCCAAGCAGGGCAACCACAGCCAGAGGGGGAGGGGGAAGCCAGTGTAGGGCCGATATTCGGGAGATCGTAACCCCTATAGATGTTTTGGCAATGATCCCTTGGTTGAATAGGTACCCGAATCACACAGCGGCCACTCTACTGCAAGAAGGTTTTTCTCACGGTTTTAGGATCCCGGCAGGGGGCTACACAGGTAGCACGCATTGCAGGAACCAACTGTCGGTGCAACATAACCCCGCAGTGGTGGCTGCTAAGATTAGCAAGGAACTGGCCCTGGGTAGAATAGCTGGCCCTTTCCAGGAGGTGCCTGTCCCCGATTTTGTGTGTTCTCCACTAGGGGTGGTACCCAAAAAAGAGAAAGGTGAGTTCAGATTGATCCACAACCTGTCGGCCCCGAGAGGTGCGTCACTGAATGATGCGATTGATGAGGGAATTTGTAGCGTTAAGTACGCATCATTCGACCAGGCAGTGGATTTATTGCGGGCACTGGGGCCAGGGGCATTGATGGCAAAATCAGACATAGAATCTGCCTTTCGCCTCCTCCCTGTTCATCCTCTGGACCATCACCTTTTAGGTTTCACTTTCGATGGCAAGTTTTATATGGACAAATGTATGCCCATGGGCTGTTCTATCTCATGTGCGTACTTTGAGGCGTTTAGCTCATTTTTGGAATGGGTCATGAGGGAGGTGACGGGGCATCGGCAGGTGATGCATTATCTGGACGATTTCCTTTTCTTGGGTGCGGCGGGATCTCAGGAGTGTGCTTGGGCGTTGCAGGAATTTTGTGTGCTCATGCGGGCTTTTGGGGTCCCGCTAGCGCCGGGGAAGACGGTTGGCCCGTCCACCTGTTTGGAATTCCTTGGTATCGAAATTGATTCAGTGGAAGGATGCTTCAGGTTACCCATGGCCAAGGTATCTAGCTTTAGAGCAGCCCTGCGTCAATGCCTACGCAAAGACAAGGTTACATTGCAACAGCTACAGGAGGTGGTGGGGCAATTGAATTTTGCGCTTCGGGTCATCCCAATGGCACGCCCTTTTTCACGCTCTATTGCCCAAGCAATGAGAGGACTACGGGAGAAACACCACCACACGAGGTTGTCATCTGAGGTTCGCCAGGATATGCTCATTTGGATGGCATTTCTGGAGGATTTTAATGGCAGAGTAGTGTGGCCGGGTCCTCCCTCCACATCGGCGGAATTGGGCCTATGGACGGACGCTGCTGGGAGTACCGGCTTCGGCGCCATTTTGGGTACCAGGTGGGTCGCCCAGCGGTGGCCAGCGGAATGGAGGACACAGGGTCTGACTACCAATATTGGCTTTTTGGAGCTTTTTCCGATATGGGTAGCATTGATGGTCTGGCCGGAACACTTGCGCAACCAATCCGTGGTGTTCTGGTCGGATAACATGACGGTGGTGGAATGCATAAATCAGCAGGGGGCACGCTGTCCATTCATACTCCGCTTACTGAAGGAGATTGTGTTGCAATGCTTAAAATGGAATGTAATTTTCAGAGCCAAGCATGTCCCTGGCGTCCTCAATAATGCAGCTGACTCCCTTTCTCGCTTTAAAATGCAGGTTTTCAGGGAACACCTTCCGGCGGCAGATCCCCAGCCGGCGCAATTCCCGGCAGTACTCTGGCAGATTGGTGCCCCAGATTACAGGACCTCGTGGTCGCTAGCTTAGCCCCCAGGACCAAGACAGCTTACGAAGGGGCGTTTTTGTCTTATCGGGCTTTCTTGGGGCGGGAATGGGAGGCTAGGTGGGCGCAGGAGGACAGCTTCGCAGCTTACCTAGAATCAATGCACAAGGAAGGGCGCTCAGTTGCGATTGCGAACAGACATAGGGCGGCAATCTCCTTCTTTGCGCAGAGTAGGGGTATGCGGGATCCCACTAACACATTTCTGGTGCGCAAGGCATTGAGGGGTTGGCGCCGTGTGCAGGGTTACCGGGGCGATAAGAGAAGGCCCATTGGATTGGCACGGCTGACGGCTTTATTGGGGGCACTGCACACGGTTTGTAGCTCCCAGTGGGAGGTTATCTTGTTCAAGGCGGCATTTTCCCTGGCCTTTTATGGGGCTTTGAGGGTTGGGGAGTTAGTTGCTGGGTCAAAAACTGATAAAGTGGGGGGACTACAGTGGGCCGGGGTTGAGATCAAGGAAGACGTTATGCGAATAACAATTCAGAAATCAAAAACCGATCAGGACTCTCGGGGTCACACCATAGTGCTCCATCGGGCGCGGGCCAACCCCTGCTGCCCGGTTTCTCACGTGGAGGCTTTCTGTAGGCAGCGGGAGTGCACGGCGGGGGACACACTGCTGTGTCACGCCGATGGTACACCATTGACTAGGTACCAGTTTAAGCGAGTTTTGGAGCTAGCGGTCAGTCTGGCAGGGTTCGATCCAAAGGAATTTGGCACCCATTCATTTAGGATTGGGGCAGCAACCGAGGCAGTGGCGAGGGGTCTCTCAGTGGAGAGTGTGAAGACACTGGGAAGATGGTCGTCTGAACGTTACAAGAGTTATGTACGAATTGACATGTTGTGACATGATGGTGCTCACGCCCTGTATGTTTCTTTTGTTTACAGTTTCTCAAACCTGTCACGCAGGGGAGGAACTCGTCACCGGGCGACAACGATCGACATCGGCACAGCACGGAGGACACAAGAAGCTGGTGACTTGGATTGTGGGCCATTCTTATGTTAGGCGCGCGGAACATGTTTTTCTTTCAGGAGACCGTAGGATGAGCGCAGCGCAAAAGGGGTTGGATATCTCATTCTTCGGGAGGGGGGGTTTATGCCTTAGCCAGTTTCGGAGTTTCTTCCAGGGAATCTTAGCTCAGCAGCGGCCCCCCCCGTCAGTGGTGATACTTCACCTGGGGGAGAATGATTTGGCAAAATTGGGGAGGCGCGTGCTCATTGAGGAGATCATTTCCACTGCGGGGTGGGTGGCCAGGGCTTGCCCGGGTTCCACAGTAGTTTGGTCGCAACTTATTCCTCGGTGGCAGTGGCGAGGGGGGGTCTCGGTCAGGGCATTGAATCACTCGGTACGGAGGGTCAACACACAGTTGGACAAATTATTTCGGACCCCCCAGTTGCAGACGATTCCACATGGGTGTATCTGGGGCGAGCATTTTTACTTGAGGGACGGGGTGCACTTGACCGAGGCAGCTAATGTCCTGTGGTCTAATAATGTCTGGGCCTGGTTGGAGGGGTTTTTAAAAAATAGGCGCGCTCCTGGTTTATGTCTGGGTAGAGGGGGAGGCCAGATCGTCGGTTAACAATGCTGGCCCGTGGCGGTAAGGTCATGACCGGTGAGCAACTATTTGAAGGTCTGAGGGGGCGGGCATCATCCTACGGAGGTGCCCGCCCAGGGGGAGGGGCCATTGGCCCCTCCTAGAACTTCAGGGGCAAGGTAACTGGTGCTTCAAAGGGGCGCGGGTTGGGGAGTCACGCTTTCCTTAGGCTGGTAGCCACCCCGCGCGCGCATACTCATGACGTCACCGGATGGCGCAGAGTAAGGGCCCTCCTTTAGTGGGTAAATGAAGTTCACGGCGTGGACCGGGTAATTACCGGGCCCGGCTGCGCATGCGCACACCTGTAGGGGAGGCGCAGCTAGTAGGACCTGACACCGGTTAGCGACCTTGCCATATGGCCCAGAAATGTTAGTATACAAAATTGCAGAGGAGGATGTTAGATTCGGTTAGGAAACAATTTGTATTAGAGTCTTTGTTAAGGATAGACACTCACACCTGTTGACAATTATGTATCTAATGTCCTGCTGAATTTTGTATAACCGTTTATCATGCAAATTTGAAATTTATTGTTTTTGTACTTAATAAATACGGCCGGGGGGTTTCGCGACCCCCCGCCTTCCAAAGATACCACGTCTGGGTGCTGTGTCCGGGGGTGGTGTGGTCATAGGGGGAGGGCGGTAGCCAGTCACTGACCATGTGGAAAGGGGGGGCTTTTGGCCCCCCCGCCTGCATGGCTGTGCGGCGACCTCCCCCTGGACTACTCGGTGGTGGGGCGCGTCACTAGGGGGCGCGCCCTACCGCCGATTGGCTGCCTGGATGACCCGGATGTCGTTAATCGACATCCGGGTCGGAAGGGAGGGGGGCGGGCCACTGGGGGGGGGATAAAGCGGTGGGGAGCGCCCAGGTGACCCCCTTGTTCCCTGGACGCTCCCCCACATAGGACGTGCCCCGGCGCTCGGGGCAGATAACTTTTCCCCACCCACCATCCCTGGAGTACGTGGTTGATGTGTTGTTAGCCCAACTAGCGGGCATTTGGGCGCGGGTAATTGTCATGAAATGTTAGTTTCTGATGAGGTTGTTCTGTTAGGACTTTTTCTCCCATTGTAGTGATCAATATGGTATTGTGCAGTTATGTTTTTGACTATGCTTTTTGTAGGCCTTTTTCTCCCAAGGTAGCGATTGATTTTGGATTATGTGTAAACTGTTGCAGTCGTGTTTAGGTCTTTTCTTTCCCTAGTAGCTTTATGATGTTATACATGACCTGTGTTTTTAGTCAGTGTAGTTGTCCTTTAGAATTTTCTCCCTTAGGTCGTCGTATTTATTAGGTATGAGGGGCATGTGGTAAGGTCATGACCGGTGAGCAACTATTTGAAGGTCTGAGGGGGCGGGCATCATCCTACGGAGGTGCCCGCCCAGGGGGAGGGGCCATTGGCCCCTCCTAGAACTTCAGGGGCAAGGTAACTGGTGCTTCAAAGGGGCGCGGGTTGGGGAGTCACGCTTTCCTTAGGCTGGTAGCCACCCCGCGCGCGCATACTCATGACGTCACCGGATGGCGCAGAGTAAGGGCCCTCCTTTAGTGGGTAAATGAAGTTCACGGCGTGGACCGGGTAATTACCGGGCCCGGCTGCGCATGCGCACACCTGTAGGGGAGGCGCAGCTAGTAGGACCTGACACCGGTTAGCGACCTTGCCATATGGCCCAGAAATGTTAGTATACAAAATTGCAGAGGAGGATGTTAGATTCGGTTAGGAAACAATTTGTATTAGAGTCTTTGTTAAGGATAGACACTCACACCTGTTGACAATTATGTATCTAATGTCCTGCTGAATTTTGTATAACCGTTTATCATGCAAATTTGAAATTTATTGTTTTTGTACTTAATAAATACGGCCGGGGGGTTTCGCGACCCCCCGCCTTCCAAAGATACCACGTCTGGGTGCTGTGTCCGGGGGTGGTGTGGTCATAGGGGGAGGGCGGTAGCCAGTCACTGGGCCATTTTTTTTTCCATTTCCTTTCCAGTGTAGGAAAGATACCTGAAAGTAACGCAAAGCAACACCTTTGCGTCAAGGGGGCATTCCATGGGTGTTACATGGGTTTCCCCTGAAACTACACATGGTTTTTGACATAATTCTAGCTACCAACAACAGTAAACAGGATTTTGTGCCAAAAAATAACACCACTTAAAAGCAAGGGCTAAAAAGGAGAAATTATTTAATTTATCCTAACTTGTTCCACTTTTCATGTGCTCTGCACTGCACAGTACACATCTGAAATTGGAAAAGTTTAAACGTTTGTCTAGGACATGGGATACTCAGGGCTTTAAGTGGGCCGGGTCTCACTGGTGTTGAGCACCTGCAGTTTTTTTAAGAGGGCCTCGAAACGGGTCTCAATCGGATCTGTATTTTGCCCTGGCACAGGCGGTCCGTTTTTTTCCAGACTGCAGAGACAGCAGGCACATCGATGTACGCGTCCTTACACTGTTAACTTCTCACAAGTGGTAAAGTTACGGCATGACGTCATGCCAGGTGAGCGTTGTATGGGAAGGGAAATCCTTTAAAGAGAATCCTTTTCTCTCTGAATTTTCCTTCTCTTTTTGAAACTCAGGAGCAGCAACATTGTTGTGGTGTCACCAGGGCTTTAAGTGGAAGCTTTTTCATTATTATATACAAGCCATAGTTGCTGCTTATTTATCTGTTGCAACTAACAACCATTGACAAAGTCAATAGTCCTGACTTGTAGGTATGATGTTACTTGTTGTACCATATGTCTGGATGCAATGACAGAAACAGCAAAATACAAGTCGGGTGGCACACAATGCTAAGCACAGATTTTTAGCGTACGTGTTTTTAAGCCACAACCTTAATTACATTGGCCAGCACCTCGCTTGGTGACTTCTATATGGAAAACAGTTCAGGTAGGTGTACAAATGTGTCTTTTTGGTTGACTGTTCTCTGTGCTTTTTTGTTACAATTTCACGAACTATATCCCTTTTCCACTCTTTCCACAACCTTCATTTTATTTCCCAATTTAATTAGCATTATATTATTTCACTAATCTTCACATTGTAACTCTACTTGCCTTGAAAAACACACATTAATTTGCAGAGCATATTTCACATTCAGCCAATAGTGAACCCTCCCCCACCACTATACACCAGTTTCCGAGGCAACAAAGGAACACCAGGTTACAATCTAGTCTCCAGTTCAAAAGTGTACAAAGTAGGGGCGTGGCTTGATCGGCCAGCATGGCGGACGCAGCTTAGTGACACTCCGGTCACCCACGCCATAATCCTTCAATTATCCGGAATTATCCTACTCTGAGATGACTCACCGAGCTTCACTGATTCCCTGAATGGTCCCGGAGCACGGCGATGCCTTCGGCTTAGCGATCGGCTAGGCGGCTGCTGAGATCCTTCCCTTCCGACCTCCGGATTATTGATTCGGCTGCCGCAGCCCGCCCGGAGCCTACGGGGCTAGATTGAGGAGAGGGCCCCGGGCCTGTCATCCAGCGACCGACCCTGGTGCAGCGGAGCCTGACAATCCTGACGTGCCGCCCCCGGGGTGATGAATAGCACAGGCGTGCAAAGAGCCCTCCCAGCCTTGCGGTCGCCATCTTGCAGGCGAGGCCCGAGGCGCAGGGGCACCGGCCCTTAGGTGCAGCCCAGATCACTGTGGGCGCCTTGCGGTGCCCTGGAGGGTCGCATCGGAGCGGGGCGCACCCTGTCCCTGACTGGCCCAGAAAGCTGCCGAGGCAATTTTCGGGGTCAGACCGAGGCCCCCGACGGTGAGTGGCCCGCAGTCCCCCCTTCCTCTCTTGGGACCGGCGGGGGATCGGCCAGGCCCTGGGGCGGAGCCCGAGACCTTCAACCTGCATCGGCGCCTTGGAAATAATCCTGTACCCTGCTGGGCCCACCGGGTGGTAACGATTTCAGCCTCCTACGTGAGGGCCTGGGGGGGGGGGGTGCTGCTGAGACTGGACAGACACACGGGACCCTTTATTTTTGTATAAGTGAGCCCTGAGGGTTTGCTTTGCCGCCTGTTGGCCCCCCCCCCCCGGATCTGGTGTGTCTGCTTGGTGAGGGAGACAGGGGCGGCTGCTCACCCTCCATAACCTGTAATCCCCCTCGGCCCGATCGCCTGGCTGCGGCATACGCATTTGCGGGGCTGGGCCTCCCCGGTCTCGGTTCTCCTGGTGCTGTCTGGAGGAGCGGCCGCCCGCCTGGTGAGGTGGGCTCCTCATCCCCGGTCCGCTACACGGCCCGCAGTCACACATCAGGATGGGCAAGGGCAAGGGCGTGCCGGGTGGGGCCGGCCCCAAGCAGGGCCCCATCGATCACTTTACCACGGCCGCCGGAGGTGCCACCGGCGGAGATGGGGGCAGCCCGGCTCCGGATAACGCTGCCCTCTTGGTGGCAATCACAATGCCCAGGATATGTTAGACGCAAAAAATCAGCGTGGTGGGGTCTGAGGTATCCTTTCTCCGCCAGGATCTCCGTAAGGCAGTTGATCGGATCATTGAGGCCGAAACAAGGGTCTCGATGGTTGAAGATTTTGTAACTTCACTTCAGAAGAAAGTCAACAAGCTGACTGTTATCACGCAGGAGCTGGCCTCTAGAGTGGAGGACGCGGAGGGCAGCGTCCGGAAGAACAACCTTCGCTTCGTAGGCCTGGTGGAGGGCTGCGAAGAAGCTTCCATGACAAGCTTTATTACGAAGTGGCTCAAGAATATCCTACCTCTGGACCTGCTATCCTCTGATTTCATAGTGGAGCGGGCGCACAGGGCCCTGACGGGAAAGCCTCCTCCAGGTGAGGCCCCCAGGCCTGTTATCGCCAAGATCATGAACTACGCCGACAGGGATGCTGTCCTACGCTTCGCTAGGACACACAGAGATAGCTTTATATATGAATCAAGCTCCATCTTGGTCTTTCCAGACTACACACGTCTGGTCCAGCAGCAGCGCCAATCTTTCATGGCCGCAAAGCGCATAATTCGAGAATTGAACATACAATATATGCTGCTATATCCGGCCCGGATGCGGGTAATCTATAACTCCAAGTCATATTTCTTTGATACCCCAGAGGCAGTCTTTGCATGGTCAGATGAGCGCCCACAGCTCCGAGAGAATGCTCCATCAGCCTTGGAATCAGACTCCTCCCACAGGTCCAGAACTCAGCGGCCGCGTCGCAATAAGTCCCAGAAGCGACGGAGCCCGGGGTCGGAGAGAGGTTCGCCGACTCCAGAGAGATTGTCCTGACGGCTCCGGACTGCTCCACTTGCCTAATAATGTTACATAGAAAATGTACATATTGAACTTTGTTTTAGTGATGTCGTCCTCTGAGTGGGCGTGGGACCCGCTTTGCGGGCTGCTAGGCCTAGATCGCTTTGCACTCTCCGTTTCTTTAGGTTGAGAGGGTGGGATGGGAACCATTGGTGTGGTATCTGGGTGCCTCCCATTGGGGGACCTCTGCCATCTTCACCACGACAGATGCTCCTTGTTTTTGGTAGTGTCGGGTGGGGTGGTCCACGTTCCGGACATGTTTTTTTTGGTTTATGTATGGTTAATACGTGCTGATGGTGCGCTCAGGTACATATTGTCTCCTATGCAGATTCCCGAGCTGTAGGCAACTTCTTCCTAGAGTCCAATGACATCAGGTGAGGCACATCCCCTAGGAGACTTAATAGCGGTCTCTTGGAATGTTTGGGGATTATTGAACAAGGTGAAACGGGGGGCTATCTTGCGACAGGGAAAGAGGTATGGGGCAGACATCCTACTCCTGCAGGAAACCCATCTACTGGGCACGAAGGCCCCTTGCCTCGCCCGTTTCTGATTTCATTACATATATCACGCAGGGTTCTCGAGAGGCTCCAGGGGGGTGGCAGTTCTTGTACACCGCAGAGTCCAGTTCCAACATATAGCACATAGAGTGGATCCTGGGGGCGGTTTCCTGTTTGTCACGGGTAAGGTACATGGTGAGCAGATTACCGTTGGAAGCATTTATGCCCCCCCACCTTTGGGGGCCAATTTTATCGACACTTTATTAGGGGCCTGGGGATCCCTCCCGACTGTCTTGACCCTGATGGGGGGCGACTGGAATGATATCATGGGGTCTCCCGACAGACAACGCACCTCGGACACCACTGTAACACATGGTCCGACCAAACTGTTCACCCTGGCATCGACATTTGACTGGGTTGACTTATAGCGCGAGTTTCACCCTACCGAACATGAATACACATATTTGTCAGCGGTCCATGGGCCACATTCCCGGCTGGATTACTTTTTTGTTCCCCGGGTTTTTCTTCATATATTCTCTCAGGTGCAACACCAACCTTGTGGTTTGTCTGAGCATTCCCCAGTAATGCTGCGTTTCCACACGTGCTCACGCAGGCCCCCATTCCGGTGGCATATGTCCCCTTGGCACTTCAGCAGCCCAGCCTAACAGAAATGCTTGCCGCAACGATCACTACATACTTAGCCGACAATGGTCCCTCCGCCCCCTCAAACACGATGCTATGGGAGGCCCGCAATCTGATCGTCTGGGGTGTTGACATTATCTATCGCACACAGGAGAAACGTAAGCAACAGAAACACCTTGATACCCTGGAAGCGTGCCAGGTGAATTTGTCTACCCAACTCAGTGCCAATCCCTGTCCCGTTATTCACCGTAATCTGCTCCTAGCACAACAAGAACTGTGTCTATACCTCCTAGGTGAAGCCAAAGAGATCTGGGAGGCATCTCAACATCGGAAATATCAGTGGGGGGATAAGTCTAGTTAAATGCTACATAGACTGTACCAAGCAGACGGCGCCCCGCGGTCATGCCTGCGATCCAAGGTCCAGACGGGTCCCTGTACACGGCGCCGAGAGAGGTAGCGGACGAATTTGCATGACACTTTGCATCTCTCTATGCCCGCAAGGAGCGGATCTCTGCAGAGTTTCTCACGGCTCTCAGATTCCGTGCGGGAGACCCTGGAGGCTCCCATTATGTTAGAGGAACTATCTGGCAAGTTCAGTGCGATCCGTCCGGGTCGCGCCCCGACCCCAACGGGTTCCCCATGGAATTCCTTTGTTCCCACATGGCCGCACTTGCTGGCGACCATAGAGGATGCCGCAGACTTGGGAAGTCTGCCCCGGGACTGGCGACATGCGGAAATAGTGCTTTTTCTAAAACCTGGCAGACCCCCTGAGGACCCATCCTCCTATCACCCCATCTCCCTAATTAATTTTGAACCAAAGTTGCTGGGGAAAGTCCTGGCCGATCGCCTACGGGGGTGCATCACCGATCTGATTCACCCCGATCAGTCGGGCTTTATGCCACAGAGGGCTACGAGGCATAATATCAGACGCGTGCACAACGCCATCACAGCGGCCCCTACTCTAGGTCGCCCTGCTGCTCTGTTACTAGCCGATATCGATAAGGCGTTTGACTCCCTAAGCTGGGTCTATCTTTTTCAGCTGCTTGAAGCAGCCAACTTTGGGCCCAGCTTTCTGGCATACATCCGCCTGTTGTATACGAACCCGACAGCGTCAGTCTGATTGCTGGACACCACTCCTGCCCTTTCCCGATCCAAAGGGGCAAACGCCAAGGCTGTCCGCTATCTCCGTTGCTGTTCGCCCTAGCGGTGGAGCCCCTGGCAGCCTGGGTACGAAGCGACCCGGTTCTTCGGGGGTTCGATTTGTCCCGATCGCGGTCAGACCATATAGTGATATATGTGGATGAAGTCCTTTTCTTCATGATGGACCCGTGGTATTCTGGACCTCGCATCCTAGAAATCCTCCGGGTCTTTGGTAGCACTACGGGTGTGCACACCAACCCCGCCAAATCTGTCCTTTTCCCAGTGTGCTGACATCAGGGCCATGAAACATGGGCCGCGCAGCTGTCCTGGGCCACAGACGGGTTCAAGTACCTTGGGATTTACATCTCCCCAAGTCCCAAGATCTCCTGGACACACAATATCACCCCCTTAACGATTAGCCTTAAGAACGAGACGGCGGTATGGTCTGCTCTCCCATTGTCCCTTTATGGGTGTTCGGCCATTTTCAAAATAGTGTCTTTACCTCGAATTTTGTATCGCCTCCAAAATTTCCCATATCCTATCCCTCGTACCTGGTTTGCACAAGTGAATGCTATCCAAAATAATCTCCTATGGGGGGGTGGGGCGGTCTGGGTGGCGCTCCGCACTTGTTCCCAGTCCTCGTACTGTGGTGGGATTGCGGCCGCTGACATTTATTCCTATTATGTCGCATCCCACATCCTAGCGATCAATGAACTATGGTACAATTCTCCCACAGACCCGGCGTATGCTATAGAACATGCCGCTATGGAACATGTCCCATTACTCCACTTACTGTACAGCTATACGAGGCTAGATCATCTTCCGCCAGCTGAAAGACTAGCTATTCAGCAGTGGCGGGTTAAGACCAGGCAGATGGGTTGGAAGGGGAGACTAACTCGACAAACCCCACTGTGGCAGGGCACATGTCTTAAGACTGCGACCACAGTGAGAGGGTTTCGGGGTTGGGACCTGGTAGGGATCTCGACCCTAGGAGATGTCAAGAGGGGTCACACATTAAAATCATTTCAACAACTACAAACGGAGTTCAGCCTTCATAGGTCGCAATTTTACAAATATTTACAGTTCCGACAGGCCCTATCCCCCCAGATCTGTAATGTGGAGGCCCTCCCTGAATTCCAGCCCTTGGAGGGCCGCCTATTAATGGGGTACCTCAGACTACACAAAATCAGACACATTTATCAAACCCTGACGACATACACCCCCACAACTCTGGACAAGACCCGACTGTCCTGGCAGGCTGATATCCCTGAATTGACGGATGACGACTGGGCCGAGGCGATTGCCAGTCCTAGTGGTGCGGCGATCTCCACACGCTACAGACTCATCCAGTTTAAATATCCACACCAAGTTTACTAGACTAGGGTACGTCTGTGGCGGATGGGGGTCATTCAGTCGCCGGTGTGGTTGCGGTGTGGCAGCGAGGACGGGTCCTTCTTCCATATTGTATGGACCTGCACTTCCTTGCATCCCTTCTGGAACAGGATTCATTCGTGCCTCAATGAGGTATTAGGGTGGGTGCTTCCACTGGACCCTCGGCTGTTCCTATTACATTCCACAGATGACATTGGTGAAAACCGCTTTAAACAACATCTACTGTTCCTTGCTCTCACTATTGCCAAAAGAGACATAGCGCAGGGTTGGAAGGAATCATCTCCCCCAACTTTAGGTAAATGGAAGGCCGCACTAGACCAGTGTATGGGGGCAGAGATAGCTGTTTTTGAAGCCCGGGGCTGCCCCCGGAAACACCGTAAAATATGGACACGCATGGGCAACATATCGAGGAATAGACTTGCCCCCCCCTGCCCGATGATGACTCATAAAAGCTGCCCCCGACCCCGCTCTACAACGCCTCCAACCATTGTGTTTGATTACATTATTTCTCTGGGATGACTCTAGGGAACTTGCTGCATCATGTACTGAATCAGGTGATTTGACCGCTGTCTGCAAAATTTGTTTCCCTGCATGTTTGGCAGGTGCTGATTATTTTAGTGGTAATAGCTATTGCTCCAAATATTGTCCACTTATTCGTTTATGCCAATGTGGGGCTTCGGCTCAATTTATTGAAAAATGACCAAATAAAATTTGTTGTTAAAAAAAAAAGTGTACAAAGTATCTCATATGCTCTATAGAAGGCTCTAAATAGTTTGATTGGCAGTCCTCTTGTTCTCTAATGACTTTAAACCAATTGTAGCAACTACAATACTAACACTCACTCTTTTTCAATCACAATTCACAAAAGAGAGGACAGTTAGTGAAGTAGAACACTAGGCTACATAGCAAGTAACAGTAGCAAATCAGAAACCCAGGACTCTAATAGATGTTTTTCTCTCTTCAAATGACATACTCTTCTATAACACTTCTCATTCTGCTGTAGATGTCTGATCTGTTTTGCACCAGGATACCAGTATCATGTTTCGCATCTGGATTGTGGGACCATTCTTTGTTTTTTTTGGGATCAGGACTATTCAGAAAACTGTGGCATTTACAAAGATTAGAGTTTCCCAAAGTAGAAATTACTTGGATTGGCCACAGAGGAATGAAATGGCATAAACTACTGCCTTTGATGGAAAGCATTTCGAATTGCCAGTACCCTGATGCCATGATTGTGCACGGAGGAGGGAATGAAGTGGGCACAATCACAGGGGCAGCTCTCTCAGTTCAAATGAAGAAAGCCTTTGGAGTGTTGCTGCATCCCTCCTCCTGAGCTGCCTTTGTCTATTCCAACATATGTCAAAGTCATCTAATAAGCATGCCAAGGTAATTTCTCCATTTCTTCAAGACTATGGGATGGGCTCCATATAATACAATAACATCTGGTTTTACATGTTTTGTATCTTCAGTAGAGATGGAGTGCATTTCATTGCTGAAGGGAGCAAAATCTTCCTAAACAACATAAGGATTGTATCCAGTACTACCAGTAGTGGGGACAACCCAGTATTCATAAAATGACTCTTGGCCATTCTATTCTCACTATTATGTATGTTGTTTTCATTTAAATCTTGTTTTATAAAATGTTTTGGTATCTACGGTACTCGCACAATACCCATTTCGCTCATATTTTCTGCAGTTACTTGCTAAAAACACAATAATCCTCCTCCTGACTTAGCACCAACCCCAGCTATCTGCAGTGAAGGGTTTGAGGACAGGGCCTAAACTGTGAGCAGGGCCTGCACCCGATTTCTCATGCTCAAAGCCCCACAGCTACTGTCCTGTTCACAACCGACCCTGTAGGTCCCTAATTGAGCACACTCTTTGGCTGTGTGAAGCAGTGAGTTGGGAGCTGGGCCTGCCTTTGGCATTAAGCTATAACATACATTAAAACATGCCTCTGCAACTCGCATCAGGTATCAGTAATTATCTACCTTGTTTAACATGGAGAACTACTTGCTCCCCAAACTCTACTGGTATGTAAACGGTGCACTTTAGATCTTCAAAAATGCACAACCATGCTTGCCTCCAGGTCTTACACTATTTCCATTCTAAGCACCCAAATGTATACACACAGTAAACTATGTTGCATATCACTACAGGTCCTTAACTAACAACTTTCTTTTTGAAAGTGATATAGGGATCTGCCTTCGGGCAGTCTTGTTTCTCAAGTCACCTACCCGCACCAAGCCCTACAATCGCCCCAACACTCTAACACACACCAATGGTTCGGCTCCATGGAGCACTTTGGGTAGTATTACAGCAAATGAAATATCAGCCCCTCAAGCACTCCTATTATGTGAGGCAAAACATGTTAGTAAATGTGTCATTGTATCATTAAATCATAGTGTTAAGTTTTACTGAATAGTCATACCACACTTTATCATGTGTCACATAGGATTATGCTTGGTTGTCCTTGTAATAACTGAGATTTGGCGAGATATTGCAAGATCTCGGCAAGTCTTTGCGGCCATCTTAGGCGTGGCCACTATTTGAACCACACCCAATGAACAGAGCCCTGCTTTGCCTCGACACTTCGACTAAGATTTATGCTGCCGCGAACAGAGCCACTTATCTGGAATCCATGATCTCCTTGGGCCACACCCGGCATCTTCGCTGCCACCATTAGGAACTCTGTGCATCCACAGTCCAGGTCTGTATCCAGTGACCTAAAAGAAAAAGGAACATTGCAATTCAGAGGTACTGTACATTAATCAAAGAACAAACTAACTGAGCAGAAGAAGAAACATAAGACTTTAAAAAAATTCAAGAACAGTGTATGTCAGCTTAGATTGCAAGTGTGACAGAACATTTGCAGGAACTCAAGAACGAATTCTCAAAAATCAGAGGTATTTGTGATTGGCATAAGAATCTGTTAATTGGTCAATTGATGATTGTTGCTAAAGTGCTTGTTTAACTGTTTTGTATATTTCTTAGAGTCACTGGATCTCCTTGGTGATAAAAACAATTCGGAGGCTTACCACACATAACAACCAACAAGAGAGATTACAAACTACATATTGGTGTAGAAGCCAAGAAAGCTGACTCGCAGGAACAAGGGAACAAGGGTGGGGGAGGCATACAACTATTGAAGAACCCAGAATAGTAGGAAACAAGACTTAACTGGTTTACCCTCTCCCGTTAAGGTTCCGACAGCTCTCAAGAAATTTCCAAGCATCAACAACCAACAAGCCCCCCTTCCTTAGTTCCCAATCCATCCTGTTTGGTGTAAGCTATCTCCATGGGCGTGATAGGGTGTGAGGAGTCGGGTTCATAACGTCTCTGCGAGACCACATCGCAAGCAACAAAGGGGCCGATTTCGATGCGGTTGGAGCCGTTCTGACTGCATCGAAATGTCCCGTTCGGATTCCATTCTAACTGACCCATTATGATGTGGTCGGTTGGGAAGGAATCTGAACGGGCTTTCCGAATGGCTTCTGACGGGCTCCGAGAGCCCGTCTGCCATTTGGAAAGGGGCCAGTAATTCCAAGGGCAGCTGTTTCACCCCGAGTGATTACGATGGTGGATTCCTACAGCCTTTCTGTGCCGGACTTTTTGATACAGAAAGGCTGTCGGAATCCGACTTTGGGTGAACTGTACCTCAGCTCTTTACAATGAGAGCATGCATTCCGGTCGGAATGCATGCTCCCATTGTAAAGAATGGGATTACGACAAAACAGTGTTCGGTTGCATCCTAATTGCAGGTTTGGGACCGCCGACAGGAGATAGGTCGGTCCCAGTTCCAGGGGACCGCCGACGGGAGGTAGGTCGGTCCCAGTTCTAGATCGATGTCCAACGGACTCAGGTCCGTCCGACATCGAATTCGGCCCCTAAGTAAGAGTTTGCATCATTTGCCAGGCCATGCTTCTAACCTGCTATGGGACCGCCACTAACTACTGCACACGGCCCGCACCGTGGTGGTTAGCCACAGGGTCTGGTCTGTAAACAGACCCTTGACACTTTTTTTAATGGTTTTCTGGACCACGGTATGGGTAATGCTGTATCACAATGGGGGCCACTTTGGGTACCGGTGTACCAGGGGCTGGTACCTCACTACCGTGACCCAAAATCATATTTTTTTTTAATTCGAATTAAGGGGAGATCCCTAAGGGATCCCCACATGGCCCTGGAATTTAGGGCATGGCCACCCTACCTACTTATGGGGCATTTCATTTTTTTGAGGACTTGGAGACATTTTTAAACTAGGCCATTTAAGGTTACAGTTTCATATCAGTATAATAAGACATAAACCAAGCATTAATCAATACATATATATTATATATATATATATATATATATATATATATATATATATATATATATATATTGCACAGAAGTTCTCTCCACACATCCACTGGGAAAGAAGGCGAGCACACCGGTCTTGCTGGAAAAGTGTAAAGTTTATTCACACCAGCGGCAGAAGACGCGTTTCGGCTGACAAGCAGCCTTGGTCACATGACCTCACCTGTGAACCAGGAAGTATATATCACAGTTTCGATTCAGGCACGTCGCAGCGTGCACTAATTAAAAGTGAAAACAGACTTGGTCACAACTAAGGTGGTTTACAAAGTTTTGCAGTGTCGTTCACTCCATAAAGACTATAGTAGTCAGACAAAGAAAAATGATTTAAACAAATGTCTTACGACCCATGACATCATTATTCAGTTAATACTAGGGTCGGCAAATTAGAGGTCTGGAATAACGTGAATTACTGAAACATTTCACATGGCATTTATAACAGTAACTTTCGAAAAAATATTGGAATAATCGTCAATGCATAAGAGTTCTGCAGAAGGGGAGTGTTGTTATATGATGTTTAACATAAACAAGAGGCAATTGCTTCATTGCTATGGTGCTAGTGCATACAGGTATAGTACCAAGGTCAAGTGTCCCAGCTCCGCGCTATGTGTCTATATCTAAAAAATAATAATAATAATAATGGGTGCAAAATAAAGGTATAGTACCCTTATCTTAATACAGTACATGTCTATCCAGTGATGGATGTGCGCATACCAGGAACTTAACCAATACATCATATCCATGACTATTCGTTGTGAAATCTTTTATCCATGAGCCCCCGAGCTGCAGAAACAATGAGAGAAGATAATAATACATTAGTGCCTTGACATATATTAGATACAAAGTAGTCATGTTGCATCGAAAAATCAAGATAAAGCAAAAATGTTTCAGATTCGTGAATAGTCCATTTGTTCGACACCTCAAAAACAAGCCACCAAGGACCAACAGAAATATGCGAGTGAATTTCAGAAGTCAGAATTATCAAATAAAACTGGTTACAGAGAAGGGGGCCAAGCCTGGCTAAAAAACATACAAGAACATTTTACAAATGTGAATACATTTCTTCATCGTTATTGAGCCCTATCGGAAAAAGGCTGCCTGTCTGCAAAATGAAGCGAGATTCTAGTCTTCTCAGGGACTGTACTCTATTGCCACCTCTAGGATGCTTAGGCACACTGTCAAGCGCAAAGAACTTCGCTTTCGTCCAGTCACTGGAATGGAATTCCCTGAAGTGTCTGGCAGTACTGTAACTCAGATCCTGGTTAGTAAGTGCTCGCCAGTGCTCCGAAATGCGTTTCTTCACTGAAAAAGTTGTCGACCCTACATACCACTTGGAACACGGACATGTGATGGCGTATACTACGTAGTCAGTATTGCAGTGGATCAATTTAGGGATCCTCCACAATTTCCCTGTTCTCTGCAGGTTGACCTCTCTCACATCCTCAGAATGGCTGCATGCTTTGCATTTCCTGCATCGCTTAAAACCCTTACCTTGTTCTAGCCAAGTCCCTTTCCTAGGTTTAAAATGGCTGTTTACCAGTAGGTCTTTGAGAGATGGATTTTTCCTGAAGGAGAAGGATGGGTTAGATCCGATCCTCACTGACAAGATGTTGTCCTGTGTAAGGATATCCCACCTTATTTTCAAAATGCTTTTCAGTTGATCTTTCTGGGTGGAAAAGGCAGTTATAAATCGGAGAGGTGTCACACCTGTAGGAGTGTTTTTTTGTGCTCTAGTTACTTTGAAAAGGGCCTCAGTTCTGTTAATACTGTCTACTTTGCTTATCCCTTTTGCCAGCATTTTGTCAGTGTACCCCCTCTCCTTAAATCTGGTCAGCATATCCTTTTTTGTATTTTGATATGCCTCTTCAGTGCTGCAATTGTGTTTGGCTCTAAGTAGTTCCCCATAGGGGAGACTCCACCTAAAACTAGGCATATGGCAGCTAGTAGCATGTAAAATGCTGTTGCCAGAAGTTTCTTTTCTGAAGAGGGTTGTGGCTAGGGTGTTATTAGTGATCATGAGTTTGATATCTAGAAAGTTTACAGTCTGTTGGCTATGTACCATGGTGAATCTCAAGTTCATGCAGTTCTCATTAAGAGCATTGTAAAACATCAAAAGTTCACTTTCCATTCCCTCCCAGATGAAGAAAATATCGTCTATGTACCTTAGCCATAGATTGATGCTTTTAGTCCATCTTTCCAGGTCCTCACTCCAGAGCACTTGCTTCTCCCACCAGCCCACAGTGAGGTTCGCGTAGCTGGGAGCGAAGCAAGTGCCCATCGAAGTACCCTGTGTTTGTTTGTACCAGCTACCATTGAACATAAAAACATTCTCAGTTAGGCACATTTCGATCATTTGGAGGATCATCTGTGTATGACCAATCAGATGTGTGCTCCTCGTCTTAAGGAAATCCTGGCAGGCTCTTATGCCGTCACAATGACGGATACTTGTGTACAGACTCTCCACGTCAAGGCACACCATCCAACAATTGGGCCCCCAGTGAAGGTTTTCAATTTTTTGAAGGAAATCCTTGGTGTCCTTGACGTAGGAGCTTAGATCTTTAACAAAGGGGAATAGGAAGTGATCAATGTAGATGGAGGTGTTTTCGAACAGACTATTTTTAGAGGAGACAATTGGACGCCCTGGAGGGTTTAGGGGGTCCTTATGCACTTTGGGCAGAAGATAGAAAGTGGGTGTGGTGGGTGTGGTGTTTGTAAGGAACCTTTTCTCATCCCAACATAAAAGCTCTTCCTGGGCCCATTTGTCGATCATCTCATGGTATCTGTTCTGTAGTTTGTCAAGGTAACTAACCCTTGTCTATCCTTTCATAACAGGTACTGTTAGAAAGTTGTCTGTTGGCTTCTTTCACATAAAATTCTCTATCCATAATTATCACATTTCCCCCTTTGTCTGACTGCTTGATCACAATGCTATCGTCTTTCTGTAAGGAAATGACAGCATCCCACTGTTCTTTAGTGATGTTTCTCCTGCGTGTTTGTGTATGTGTCAGTTTATTTAAGTCACAAATCACAGCATCCTGGAAAACATCAATGTTATCTCTTGGTATTTGTGGGATGTACTTAGAACTGGGTCTAAAGCTTGTTTTAGCAGAGTGATCGTGGTCTTGTGTGGTGCCTGACTCATTCTGTGTTCCTGTGTTATCTGGGTTGGACAGACTGTTGGTGGTAACGGGAGAGTGTGATATGCTAAGGTCTTCATATGCTAATTCATGCATGATATTTAGAATTTCAAGATCATTAGTGTCAAGAGATGTGTCTTCATTAGTGATCGTATTTAATGTCATAGGGGTAGGATTTGACTGTTGCGTTTTTTTACGTGTAGTATGGATTTTACATAGTTTGAGCTTTCTGACAAATTTATACAAATCAATGCGCGCCTGCGTATAGTCAAGAGAACAATCTGGACAAAAAGATAAACCTAGGCTAAGTACATTCTTATCAGTTTCGGTTAAAACTCTTTTAGATAGGTTCATTACCGTTAGTGGTGATGATGTGTTATTCATGTTTGCTTTTTCGCCAGTTGCCCACGTGTTCCAATCCTGACTAGTTTGCTCTTTTCTTCTGCGTTGTCTCCTCTTTGTGCTCTGGTTGCGCCTCCTCGGCCTCTTCCTCTGGGTCGCCCCCTGTCGGAATGTTCTATATTCATCTGTATGAGGCGCATTTCTTCGGAAAAAGACGTCACTTCCTGTGTGTTTGACGCGTTGCTGTCCACAGATTCTAAATCCGAGCTCAGGTCTGTGGTGGAGGCATACATGGTTTTTTCCGCCCTCCCCATGGTTTTTTCTTTGGACAGTTCAGCTCTCGCTTTATCAAACTTTCTTGCGAAAGTAAGAATTCTTCCCATCGCGTAATCGCGTTCGTCGCGTTCGAATTTGTTCTGTTTCCGTTTCACAATGTCAGACTCAAACTTCTTTATCTTCTCCTCTATGATTGCCAGGGTTTTACAGACCTCCTCCTGATCATTTTCTTTGTTGAGGTCATCGAGTATGGTCTGTATTTGGATCATAAGTTCTTCATGATCTTCCCACGCATTTTTTATACGCATATTCAGCATGTTCTTGGAGCATTCATGTGAGTTTGCCATCCAGTCTTTAAGCAGTTGTGGTTTCGGGCTGTTTAAGGTGGGTATTGTAAATATGCGCAGCCCTCTCGGAATTCTGTTCACCTCTATGTAATTCTGTAAAGAGGTCGCCTCCCACCATCTGCTGATTTCACGTTTTCTTAATTTCTCAAGCATGTTACCTTTTTGTCTGATGTTCGATCTTGTTGTTGTCGGGCGTCCGATTTCTCCAGTAATCGGGCCTGAATCATCATTTGCTATTTTCTTGAAGATGCTGTTTGCCGAGGCTTCCCGGCCCTTTAAATACTCAGATGCCATTCTGGTGTGATTCTTCCGAGCTTGTTCCGTGGAACAAGCTCAATCCAGCGAGACGCGCCCTTGCTGCAAATGCTGCTTGGGCGTACCCTGATGCAGTTTCTTTGAATGGTGCTTTCTTAGGGAGAGAAGAATACTCGCTCGTGATTCGAGACAGGATATCGATACTCCCCTGATGTTTAATCAAAGCACCCGTTTCTCTTGCCGTTGTTGCTGGGATCGATTGCAAGGCTTGAGAGTTAGCATCGGTGGGCGTCACTCATGAAGAAATCCAAATGAAGTTGTGGCGCTAAAGTGAAATCCCAGCCAGTCGGGTCGGGGCTCGTCAACGGACGCCACCGTTATATGCTGCATAGAAGTTCTCTCCACACATCCACTGGGAAAGAAGGCGAGCCACACCGGTCTTGCTGGAAAAGTGTAAAGTTTATTCACACCAGCGGCAGAAGACGCGTTTCGGCTGACAAGCAGCCTTGGTCACATGACCTCACCTGTGAACCAGGAAGTATATATCACAGTTTCGATTCAGGCACGTCGCAGCGTGCACTAATTAAAAGTGAAAACAGACTTGGTCACAACTAAGGTGGTTTACAAAGTTTTGCAGTGTCGTTCACTCCATATATATATACACACAGCATTTCATACATTGTACATTATACATTGACGATATGAGGATGTCAAAACTGCAGAAATATACACATCGTCTAATTAACATTCAGTCCCATGAGTCAGTCACCTCATTATTTTGACTCTCTGATGTTGACAACCCCACCAATTGGGAAAAACAAAACATTCCAGTGATAGGAGTAGCCATCTCTCTCTCCATCTTAGCAAATGTCTTGAAGGGAAATCACAGTTTTTTCACGCGGCACACCACAAGGACAGCACAACAGTTTATTGTGCAAAACAACGACGCGTTTCGGCGAAGCCTTTTTCTAGTTGAATGACCTGCGCCCAATCGCCCGTAAAAATACGGGTTACCGTGTGTGAACATAGAAAAAATACTCCTATGTACAGCGCATATCTTCTTCTATTTGAACATTATTAATTTATAATGATGTGCCAAATAAACATTTTGAAATAATAACAATAATACTGAATGCCTATATGTCCATGTTAATATTAGGGTAGGTTAGATAGAATTGTACCGCAATCTCATAATAAACATAGAAGACAGACTTGACTGCCAACAACTTTACCTTGCAATATCAATGTTCACCTTTGTTTTGAATAAAAAGGCATATGTTGTGGCAAAATAGCACCCATTTCATTAAATATATAATACATGATATAATAATAATAATCATATGATTATAGGTGTGTATTAAACGATCTATATCTGGGTGATGTGCCCAATCATGTAAATCATCGAAAACATTCAGTTGAATCAAATGACATTAAGGCAATCACCTTTAAATAAAGGTAGCAGCAAGTACGTCTCATAATTCAAATTTCATTATACCAGGTACTAACAAATCAATCATGGGTAATGTACCCCGACCTAGCAGTTTTATCCCTAAATTTACATTCCAACAATTGATGAACATATTGGCATAATTAATGCAATTAATTCAAGCATTTCCTAATTATAGAAGTAGACGTGCAATGATAATTAATTTTCTTCTTTCATTATTATTCCTTGGATGAACACTACACGGTGGGCCGGTACTGCATTAACGTGATACACCACAATAAAGAAAATTATTATTGAATTATATTTTCAACAAACAAATAAAGAGAAAACTAAGAATAAAGAAGAGAAACAAAATGAGAACAAAAATAGAAGTGAAAAATGAAAACACATAAGCGATAATGTTAGGGATATTAATACCAGTGGGTATTTGAAAATCAGGTTATTTAGGCTATTACACTCAAAGCTGTCATAACCAAGCCTACCATAAACATATGACAGGCAAAAAAACAATCTCTTACATTTATGAATATCACAAATGTATTCCCTACTGGGTAATATATAATCCCTCGCATGATAAAATCAAGTGAAAAAATAATAAAATAAAATCAGACAAAGCTGAGCAGAGTCATGTATGTGTACAGTCAGGAAGAAAGCCATCTTATCACTGGTGCCCAATATGGGTTGCTAATTCTTCCCCTGAGTTAAGTCCATTTGGCCACTTCGTGTTAAGCTTGATAATATACTTGGATTTAGTTACTCTCAGGAGTTTTTCGCGGTCACCTCCCCTGGGATGTGGCAAAATTCTGTCAATACCAAAGCACTCCAATAAATTGCAGTTGCTTTGGTGTTTTTCCTGAAAAAGTCTAGTTACCGGGTAATTTAAATCAACATTGGTGACAGCTCTCCTATGTTGCAAAACTCGGGTCTTTAATTGCAACTTAGTGCTGCCAATATACTTCAGGCCGCAAGGACACTGTAAAGCATAAATAACTAAATCCGTAGTGCATGTGATAAACTTGGTGATTTTCGTAATTTTGCTTTGCCTGATGAAAAACTGTCCTTATTGTGACTGAATTTACATGCTTTACAGGAATTGCATTTCCTAAATCCTTTTTGTGTCCCCAGCCAAGTCAATGGTTTGGATGTATCCTGGTAGCTATGGACAAGATGGTCCCTGAGGGATTTAGATTTTCTGTAAGTCACTGAGGGTGTAGTGCCTACATACGATCCTATGACAGGATCTGTTACCAGTAAACCCAGTGATGTTTCAAAGATTGTTTCAGGATATTGGATTGAATATTGTAGGTGGTGATTAACCTAGGCGCCTCTGTTTTATTCTTATTTTTGTGGTACCTGGTTTTATTCCTGCTTAATGAGAACAAGGCCTCATTCTGTGTGATTTTACTGACCCTATCACTAGCTGCTTTGATGACTGTATTTTTATATCCGCGCTGATGAAACCTTTGTGTCATAGTCCGTCGTTCTTTTTCAAAGGTCTCTTCCGTATTGCAATTTCTGCGAGCCCTCAGAGACTCCCCATACGGAATGCTATTTCGCAGAGGAACGGGATGATTACTTTCAGCGTGGAGCAATGTATTGCCCGCAGTGTCCTTTCGGAAAAGGCTGGTTACAATCTGTCCTTCCATTATCGTAACTGCTATATCCAGGAACTCACAGTAGGTGAAACTAATCTTATAGGTGAATTTTAGATTCAATTGATTGTTATCTAATTCCCTGATGAATTCCTGTGCTAGGTCAACCGGCCCATCCCAAATCAGGAACAGGTCGTCGATGTACCTGATCCAAATTGGAATGTGCTCGGTAATTCTCTCATTATTCTCAGTCCAGACCACCTGTTCCTCCCACCAGCCCAGAAAAAGATTAGCAAGTCTGGGGGCGAAACAGGTGCCCATCGCGGTACCCGACTTTTGTTGGTGTAGTGTCTTACCAAAGAGAAAGATATTCTCCCTCAAACAATACAAAATCATGCTCCTCAGCATTTGTGTATGATTAAGAAATGAAATATCCCGTTCACGAAAAAAGTACATACAAGTATCTACCCCTTGTTGCTGATCTATCGAAGTGTACAAGGAGCACACATCTAATGCTATCATGTGGTAGGAATCCTCCCACATGACATCGTGTAAGCGTCTGAGAAAATCAGAACTGTCCTTACAATAAGATCGTAATTTGAGAACAAAGGGGGCTAGGAATAAATCCAGAAAAATTTACGTGTTCTCCAATAATCCTCCATTTGAGGAAACTATAGGCCTCCGAGGTGGTCTAGTAGGATGTTTATGCACTTTAGGCAATAAATAAAAACAGGGTATACGTGGATTATCTGTTTTTAAGAATCGATACTCATCCCTGTCCAAAAGACCCTTTGACCACCAATCTCTCAATAGATTATGATATGTTGATATGGAGGAATTATACACATCCCTCCCAATTTTTTCATAACACTCAGTGTCCTGTAGCTGTCTCTTAGCCTCTTGGTCATACTGTTCAACAGCCATAACGACAATGTTCCCACCGTTATCAGATGGCTTTATGATTATACTTTGATCTTCTGACAATGTCTTCGGGGCTGTTCGTTGTGATTTTGTCAAATTGTCTTTTCTCGCTACAGCAGGTTGATTCTTTAATTTGTTAATTTCATGGATCATGATTGCATTGAAGGCTTTGATGGTGTCATGTGGGACATTGGGGTTGAAATTGGATTTTGGCTTGAATCCACTTTTGCATGAAGCATCAGGTCTGAATCCCAATTCTATGAGCATTTTTCTTTTTTCATTCTCTGTCATTTTCTTCCATTTTGCTTAGTTCTAGAAAAAGATTCATATATCCGATGCACAAGTTGGATATTTCATCAGTCGATATGGTTAAATTTAGTGTTTTTTGATCCAATAGCCATTTTGAAAATCTTCATTAGTTTTAATTTACGGATGTAGAGGAACAGGTCAATACGTGTAGTTACAAAGTCCATATTAAGGTGCCGATTCCGATCCTGTAAAACCTGGGTACAAATGGTCATACGGAGAGTTTTCTCCGTACGACTCGTACCCGGGAATTCCACCGTACAAACCAGCAAGTACGATTCGTACAGAAATACCATTTCCGTACGAATCGTAAAAAACACCGTACGGCTAAAAAATACATACAATTCCGATCCTGGACAGCGCGTACGCGACGTCCGCACGGAGTCAGGCAGCGCTTTACGGACCAGCAAGTACGATTCGTACCTACAGCACTCCACACGGCTATATTTTTACGGGAGCCAAAAAGTGCCGGAAAAACTAAGTACGCTGCGATGCACGAGGAAAAGGGGGCCCGCTACGTGACGTACACGCCATCACCCACATCGTACGTGTCATCATGTATGGTGCATACCCCAACATTGCAAATGTACGGCCCGTACCCCCCACCCCCCGTATGTATGGACCGTACCCCCCACCCACGTATGTACGGACCATACCCCCACCCCCATATGTCCGCACCGTACCCCAAGCGTACCCCCACCCGCGTATGTCTGCACCGTACCCCAGTCGTACCCCCCACCCCATATGTCTGCACCGTACCCCAGGCGTACCCCCCACCCACGTATGTCCACACCGTACCCCAGGTGTACCCCCACCCACGTATGTCCGCACCGTACCCCAGGCATACCCCAATCCTCGCGTATGTACGGTCCGTACATACGCGAGGATTGGGTACGCCTGGGGTACAGTGCGGACATACGCGGGTGGGGGGTACGCCTGGGGTACGGTGCGGACATACTGGGGTGGGGGGTACGGTCCGTACATACGGGGGGTGGGGGTACGGTCCGTACATACGGGGGTGGGGAGTACGGTCCGTACATACGGTTGGGAGGGGGTACGGTCCGTACATACAGAGGGGGTGGGGGGTACGGTGCGGATGTACGTGGGAGGGGTGGGAGGCTGGGGGGGCCATATGACTCGTACCCCGGGCACAAGTGTACTCGGGGTAGGGGGTCGTACAAAGTTCGCTCCGTACGGGGCCTTTTCCATGCGCTTGTGTTGTCGGACGGGCGGTACGGATCGTACTTACGCACTCGGACTTCAGTTTTACGAGTTGTAAGTAAACCTGTCCGGGGACGTTTCGTAGACTTTTCCCGAGGCGATTCGTATGTATTTTCCACGTACAAATCGTACTTCGCCGTTTGTACGGGACTTGTACAATTCGTACGTAAAAAAATACGGATACGAATCGTACGGGAAAAAAAAATCCAGGATCGGAATCGACCCCTGAGTGAGGGGCAGAAGGATAGTCCTAGTTGTAACAACGAAATCTCTTCATTTGAAAGTGGTCTAGATGATAAATTCAATACTGATCTCTCAGAAACAGCAAGACCCACACTAGGATATGGGGGAAGAATGTTCCTTCCTCCTCGTCTATTTTTCACTCGAGATCTTTGTTTATTCCTGCGCCTCTTCCTCTTTTTGGACCTTTTCCTCTTCCTCTTGTTCTCACCGGTGGTTTCTCCTCCTGATCCTTTTTCTGTTTTAGGATCTGAAATTCGTGGAGGAAAGTCAGTGGGCGTACTCCTAAAGGGTCACTTTTTGCTTCAGTATCCGAACTGAGGTCTGAGCTTGAGCCTGTGCATATTGCTTCCTGTTGTTTCTGCCTTTGGGTGAGATGCAGATTTCTTTGTGCCCAGTCAAAACGTTTTGCATAGGTAAGAATTCGACCTTCCATATAATCCTTCTTATCACGTAAGAACTTTCGCTGTTTCTTTGCTATTATCGCGTCTTCATAATTTTTCAATTTTTGTTCAAGTTGTTTGCCAAAGTCAATTACGGTCTTATCTGTTTTAAATTTCTCTAGTTCTTGTCTTAGTTCTGCTAGTACCTTACGTGTGACATCCAAATTAATTTTCGCGTACTTGATCAACATTTCAATCATACCCTGGCATGCCTTTGCCATAAATATAGACCATTCCTTTAATAACTGCATTTTATTGGAGTGCTTTGGTATTGACAGAATTTTGCCACATCCCAGGGGAGGTGACCGCGAAAAACTCCTGAGAGTAACTGAATCCAAGTATATTATCGAGCTTAACACGAAGTGGCCAAATGGACATAACTCAGGGGAAGAATTAGCAACCCATATTGGGCACCAGTGATAAGATGGCTTTCTTCCTGACTGTACACATACATGACTCTGCTCAGCTTTGTCTGATTTTATTTTATTATTTTTTCACTTGATTTTATCATGCGAGGGATTATATATTACCCAGTAGGGAATACATTTGTGATACTCATAAATGTAAGAGATTGGTTTTTTGCCTTTCATATGTTTATGGTAGGCTTGGTTATGACAGCTTTGAGTGTAATAGCCTAAATAACCTGATTTTCAAATACCCACTGGTATTAATATCCCTAACATTATCGCTTATGTGTTTTCATTTTTCACTTCTATTTTTGTTCTCATTTTGTTTCTCTTCTTTATTCTTAGTTTTCTCTTTATTTGTTTGTAGAAAATATAATTCAATAATAATTTTCTTTATTGTGGTGTATCAGGTTAATGCAGTACCGGCCCACGTTTAGTGTTCATCCAAGGAATAATAATGAAAGAAGAAAATTAATTATCATTGCACGTCTACTTCTATAATTAGGAAATGCTTGAATTAATTTAATTAATTATGCCAATATGTTCATCAATTGTTGCAATGTAAATTTAGGGATAAAACTGCTAGGTCGGGGTACATTACCCATGATTGATTTGTTGGTACCTGGTATAATGAAATTTGAATTCTGAGACGTACTTGCTGCTACCTTTATTTAAAGGTGATTGCCTTAATGTCATTTGATTCAACTGAATGTTTTTGATGATTTACATGATTGGGTACATCATCCAGATATAGATCGTTTAATACGCACCTATAATCATATGATTATTATTATATGATGTATTATATATTTAATGAAATGGGTGCTATTTTGCCATAACATATGCCTTTTTATTCGAAACAAAGGTGAACATTGGTATTGCAAGGTAAAGTTGTTGGCTGTCAAGTCTGTCTTCTATGTTTATTATGAGATTGCGGTAAAATTCTATCTAACCTACCCTAATATTAACATGGACATATAGGCATTCAGTATTATTGTTATTATTTCAAAATGTTTATTTGGCACATCATTATACATTAATAATGTTCAAATAGAAGAAGATATACATAGGAGAATCTTTTCTATGTTCACATATGGTAACCCGTATTTTTACGGGCGATTGGGCGCAGGTCATTCAAGTAGAAAAAGGCTTCGCCGAAACGCGTTGTTGTTTTGCACAATAAACTGTTGTGCTGTCCTTGTGGTGTGCCGCGTGATTCATTCGAATAAATTTGGACTGATCCCTAAGCTACAGAAATAAGCGGGTGTCATTACCACTGCTGGCACCAACGTCGAGAGGAGGAGGAAAGGCATTTATGACAAAGTGTTCATCATATATATATATATATATATATATTTATATATATATATATATTCACTGAAAAAAACATAGGTTTCACACATGTTATAGTTAGCTGGACATTTTACTGATAAAAAACCAATGAAATTCCCCCGTTATAGTTAGTGCAGGCAACTATAACTCACGCGACCGCAATCCTCTGCTGATGACATATGGGTCTTTATGAAAAAAAAATATTTGTAATATATGTATAGCTAAAATTTAATGGAAGAAGACATGGGCAAATAAGTGTCTAAATACAGTATTAGCATCAGCAGAGGATTGCGGTCGCGTGAGTTATAATTGCCTGCACTAACTATAACGGGGGAATTTCATTGGTTTTTTATCAGTAAAATGTCCAGCTAACTATAACATGTGTGAAACCTATGGTTTTTTCAGTGAATATATATATATATATAAACACGAGGAACTCCACTTTACCGGGGGCCTCCGACTCTGCAGGGCGGGCTCTCAAGCAGGAATGGAGAATCCTGTTAGTAGCACAGACGAGAAGAAAATAGAGCCCACAGCTACGGCATCCTTTTAAACTGACGCTTTATTGGTCAATATGGAGTGGCAGCATAAAACAACCCTTTATCCTTACGCGTTTCGGCGCGAAGCGCCTTGGTCACAGGTGAGTTGATTTTGTGTATAATTGCAGTCCAAGTGGTCACATGGTCCTTGCTCTAGACCACCATACCCAGAATGCAACAATATTCAGATAAATGACTTGGCTCACATTTCAATATGTGCTAAAATAGCGTTGCATGATTGCCAATCCAATTGTTCACAGTGCATAATGGGAAATAGAAATGAAAAGCACAGTGCGCTTTGCTGCCGCTCCAGGAGAATACTTGTTTGAAAAGGAAACTCCGAGTCTGCCAGAAGGAGGGCAACCCCTCCTTCGTTTCCCTTTCTCCCTACCAACACCCAATAATCCAGGAAGTCCAATGATTGGTGTGGTATCGAGCGTGTCATGCCCCCTCCGTAAATACAAACACGAGGAACTCCACTTTACCGGGGGCCTCCGACTCTGCAGGGCGGGCTCTCAAGCAGGAATGGAGAATCCTGTTAGTAGCACAGACGAGAAGAAAATAGAGCCCACAGCTACGGCATCCTTTTAAACTGACGCTTTATTGGTCAATATGGAGTGGCAGCATAAAACAACCCTTTATCCTTACGCGTTTCGGCGCGAAGCGCCTTGGTCACAGGTGAGTTGATTTTGTGTATAATTGCAGTCCAAGTGGTCACATGGTCCTTGCTCTAGACCACCATACCCAGAATGCAACAATATTCAGATAAATGACTTGGCTCACATTTCAATATGTGCTAAAATAGCGTTGCATGATTGCCAATCCAATTGTTCACAGTGCATAATGGGAAATAGAAATGAAAAGCACAGTGCGCTTTGCTGCCGCTCCAGGAGAATACTTGTTTGAAAAGTAAACTCCGAGTCTGCCAGAAGGAGGGCAACCCCTCCTTCGTTTCCCTTTCTCCCTACCAACACCCAATAATCCAGGAAGTCCAATGATTGGTGTGGTATCAAGCGTGTCATGCCCCATCCGTAAATACAAACACGAGGAACTCCACTTTACCGGGGGCCTCCGACTCTGCAGGGCGGGCTCTCAAGCAGGAATGGAGAATCCTGTTAGTAGCACAGACGAGAAGAAAATAGAGCCCACAGCTACGGCATCCTTTTAAACTGACGCTTTATTGGTCAATATGGAGTGGCAGCATAAAACAACCCTTTATCCTTACGCGTTTCGGCGCGAAGCGCCTTGGTCACAGGTGAGTTGATTTTGTGTATAATTGCAGTCCAAGTGGTCACATGGTCCTTGCTCTAGACCACCATACCCAGAATGCAACAATATTCAGATAAATGACTTGGCTCACATTTCAATATGTGCTAAAATAGCGTTGCATGATTGCCAATCCAATTGTTCACAGTGCATAATGGGAAATAGAAATGAAAAGCACAGTGCGCTTTGCTGCCGCTCCAGGAGAATACTTGTTTGAAAAGGAAACTCCGAGTCTGCCAGAAGGAGGGCAACCCCTCCTTCGTTTCCCTTTCTCCCTACCAACACCCAACATATTTTAATATTGAAATGTATATATATATATATATATATATATATATATATATATATATATATATATATATATATATATATATATATATATATATATATAAATATATATTACCTACTGGCGGTCGCCAGTAGGTAGTTATAGTTAGGACCACGTTTCCATAGGAAAACCTCAACATTCTATTTTGAATAACTTTGGCGCCGGTCGACGAATCCTCGCGAATTTCTCAAAATAGGTGGGGCGCTACGCTCCGCTCCTACCCTGAAAGTCTCGGGGGGATTCGTCAAGCGGGGGCTGAGATAAAAGGGGGGTCCCAAAACGCGTTTTTCCCATGCATTTTTCCATAGGACCTTTAGAACGAGCTACAGCCCGAACGGCTGAACAGAATTACTAGAAATTTGGCAGAGAGGTAGTCCCTAGGTCAAGGAAGTGCCTTTTGTAGGTTTGGTGTAAATCTGTTCAGTAGATTCTGAGAAAATAGCCTTTAAATCAATATATATATCTGAGCCCGCTTACGGTACGCTTACCGTACGCTTACCATACGCTTACCGTAAGCTTACGGTGGCGTGCGCGAGCGCGATTCTGATTGGCTCTTAGATCTTAGTAAACATTCGAATCGGCCGAAACCAGGAAGCGGCGTCCGCCATTTTGTCTCTCGCACTGAGTGTTGTTTATCAAACATGATGGCCAAAAACATGTTACGGGGCTGTTTTGACAACTCCCTCCCACATAGTCATGTTGAGGGAGTCCCCAAACATCCCCCAAGAGCAAAAACGGTTTTATTTTTTTTTCGGCAATTTCGCGGGGTACGCTTACCGTACGCTTACCGTACGCTTACCGTAAGCTTACCGTACGCTTACGGTAAAAAAATAAAAATAAAAAAAACACTATCCACACTTACCCCACCCCCTGTGCTTTTGGTGGCCGCAGGCCACCAAATGTGCAGGGCTTATTAATAGAGAAAAAAAACGTAATTTTGGCAACATGAAATTATAAAATCGAAATAAAAAAAACACTATCCACATTGACCTCACCCCCTGTGCTTTTGGTTGCCGAAGGCCACCAAATGTACAGGGCTTATTAAAGTTGATAAAAACCGTGCACGGAACGAACTGCGTTAAGTGGGCGCGCACGCCACAAATGGCGTAAAGTAACTTAGCATTTAAAAAACCGTACAAATTCACTGAAAAAACCATAGGTTTCACACACGTTATAGTTAGGAAATAGCATTTAAAAAACCTTGCTAATTCACTGAAAAAACCATAGGTTTCACACATGTTATAGTTAGCTGCACATTTTACTGATAAAAAACCAATGAAATTCCCCCGTTATAGTTACTGTAGGCAACTATAACTCACGCGACCGTAATCCTCTGCTGATGACATATGTGTCTTTATGAAAAAAAAATATTTGTAATATATGTATAGCTAAAATTTAATGGAAGAAGATATGGGCAAATAAGTGTCTAAATACAGTATTAGCATCAGCAGAGGATTGCGGTCGCGTGAGTTATAGTTGCCTACAGTAACTATAACGGGGGAATTTCATTGGTTTTTTATCAGTAAAATGTGCAGCTAACTATAACATGTGTGAAACCTATGGTTTTTTCAGTGAATATATATATATATATATTCACTGAAAAAACCACAGGTTTCACACACGTTATAGTTACGAATTAGCATTAGTTAGAATGTTGCGGATTTCTTATGGAAACAGGGTCCTAACTATAACTACCTACTGGCGACCGCCAGTAGGTAATTTATATATATATATATAACGTCAGCATAAGAAATATTAAATAATCGATAGCAAAACATGAAATAGATTTCCAAATAAATAAAAAAAAAAAATGAAAATGCAAAAAAGACATTTTTTAAGAATGTTATAAAAATTGTAATATGTATATATATATATATATATATATATATATATATATGTTTACATGCTCTAAAACACAAACAATAAACAAGTAATATTAATAAATATATTTAAACAATATTAAGAACATTATTGGAGCCTGGGAATAATAGATATACTATTCCCATTCCGGTTTATGCAACAGTAAGGAAAGCGTAGGTTTTCAGAGGGGTTATCATTACTTTTCCCACTCCAAACAGATCAACATTAGGGAAAGTATTGGGCTTAGGAGGGGTAAGATTTACTATCCCACATCCAGTCTCTGCAATAGTAGGGCAAGCGTTGGACTTCTGAGGAGTAAGGTCTACTATTCATACTCAGATTTACTATTCCCACTCCAGTCTGTGCAACAGTAGAGAAACTGTTGGATTTCGGAGGGATTACATTCACTATTCCCACTTCAATCTGTGCAACACTAGGAAAAGCATTGCACTTCGGAGTGGCAAGATTTACTATTCCCACTCTTAATATGAACATTATTAATTAAAAAAAAACTATACACACATATATATATATGTGTGAAAAACTATTAAACAGTTTACATGGTTCGTAAATAATGTAATAAATAATTATCAATTAATATTTTATTACTTGTTAGTTAAATGACTTTCCACACTATACCCCATACAAACCTAGCACCCCACACATAAAATATAACTAAAATACAGTTTAACACAATTTTCATAATTGATAACCAATTAACTAATGAAATAACAATTATGTATTATTTATTAATCAATTATTACTTAATTACCGCCTCAGCCTATACCCCTACAAACCTAGCAACTAGAAACTAAAATATAAGTAAAATAAATCAGTATAACTTAATGTACGTAAAGAATTAGCAATTAATTAATAATAAATAAAAAATTGATCGTTAATTATTACTTAAGTAACTTCTCACCATATATTCCTACAAACCGAGCAGCCCACATATAAAATATAACTAAACTATAAAGCTATTACACAATTCACATAACGAATAATCAATAAAATAATTAATAACAAATTCTTAATTAATTGTTAATTAATTACTTAATTAACTTACCACACTATAGCCCTACAAACTGAGCATCTCACACCTGAAATCTAACGGAAAATATAATTATTACACAGTTGACAAAATTAATAATAAATGAATTCAATTATTAATAATCATTAATTATTACTCAATTAACTTTCCATCAGTTTGTATCTTTGTGCTCAAGGGTCTGGCCAGGTAAAGGTATCTGCCACTGAGGTAATGTGTTTCTGATGCTCCTACAGCTTTAAATCAGCACCTAGTGCCCCTGTGGTGCTTTCCACCAACGTGGCATGTCAAGATATATGGCTGCCTTGCTGGGTTAGAGCATTTTGGAGGCTCTGGCTCGGGAGCTCAGATGTGGCATGTCATGCTGGGTCCTCACTCACCCCAAGGGTCTTTTTCGGTACTGTGAGAGTCTTGCGCGACAAACCGTCCCAATGTAACTAACATTTTCTGGGGGTTAACCCCATCATACCTTATCCAAGCAAACATTATATGTAAATCACTCTAAAACGGCTATACCTCATCACAAAAAATATGCTGACTGAGTAATTTTTTAACTTTCTGCCAAATTTGGTGTCATTATGTTTTTTTCTGTATCAAGAGAAGTTTCCCGTAGGAATCAACGTTTAAAATCACATTTTTGGGAACATCACCTGCCCCCTTGTTTTCTTGCCCACCAGCTTGATGGGTCAGCGTGAAACTTTCCATGAAGGAGCCAAGATAGATGAACTTTCTTTTTTTTAAAGTTGTGTACAGATTTGTCACGCAGTGCCGAAGTTGTTAAAGGAACAAAAAATGTTCTTCTGATTATAACTCTGACCTATCTATAACTGCACAGTAGCGTTTGTGTGATACATATGAAAAACTGAACCTGCACAGCTGTGCCATAATTGTGTGACTACCAATACATGTATTCTTCTCCATCTTTGCATTATTTCTTGTGCTTTAATAGACAAACATGGGCAAGGCAAACTATGCCTGATGTATGGTGGTATTATCAAAGAAAGATACCTTATGACAAAACTGTGGGTGGAAGCACTGTATGATAACACAAGTCTATTAAATGTTAGCTACATTATTGCTGTCACACTAGATTAGATTTTTTTTTATTTCTCCACTTGAACATTATTTCTTCCCTTTTCTTAGGACACCTTCAGTTTAAGCGGTGCTCACCCCCCCCCCCCCCTTGCAACTCTGAATAAATCTCTAGCTTTTTTGCCATAATGTCGAGAACAATGCGCCACTTTGAGATTTACTCACATAAAAATATGCAATTCTTTTGTAAATTTACTAATCACATTAAAGGCATAGTCCTATACTAGACAAAACATCCCCTCTTTGCTCACAGTTCTAAGAGCTTAATACAGCAATGAATGTAAAGATCCTGAAAAACTTGACAACATTCTGTCAGGTTTCGTAGATATGAGATTAGCATTGGAGAGAAAGATCTAAGCCAGTGGGAATAGACCTTAATTTCCTACAAGTGGCCAACGTGAGCTCAAGGAGAAATGTAACCAACAATGAAACCGTACTGCAAGATTTACTCCTACAAACATCTGAACTGGAAAACAACTTGGGAGTTGGCAGACACAAAGAGAGATTTCTTGAGCGGTGCACAAAAGACTACGAGGGTCCATTCATTCAATACTTTATTCGGTTTTTACGAAGAGAACCATAAAAGGCATACAAACATAATTAAAAAAATCTCCATCTAATACATAAGGCAACAGTGCAATATGCCCGTCATTGCCCCATAAATACAGGGATGGTAATCAAATGCTATATCAAGAGTTGAGGGGTCCAAGATATGTATGGACATCATCAGACACCATTAAAATACAATGTTGGTAGTAAAGACTATATCAAGTGCAGTGAAACCATCCATCACAGCCCCCTGAGGTACAAAATTATAAACACGGATCATGTTAAAACCAAATTCATGTTATTACAGTGACAAGATATTGTCCAATAAGGCTAATCACAGCTGGACCTAAGCCTTATGGCAACCCTTAAAAAGCTAAGAACATACAGTACTGAGTGGCTTGAAAGCTGTAGTAAAAAGATAAAAGCAGGTCTAACCTGCCTAAAACTTGCTTTTTTAAGAATAGGAATGATAAAAGACTTTCTAGGTGCCTCGTAAAAACGACCAAACATTAAAAAGTGCATCTTGTCCTTTGGAGATTTTCCATCGCAGCCACAGGGTGGGAGGTAAAAAAAAAACCTACGCACACTACACTTCCTCAACTCCACTTCTTCTCTGGCCCATGTACGGTTTTCAGGTCTCGCCTGACCCAGCGCATGCGCTGGTCTGGCGAGACTTATTGAGAGGGCTCCAAAAAGTGCTACCAGGCCAGCCTAGAGCTACAGTGCACGTGCACGGGCGCCGCGTTTTACCGCGAATACTTTCACTTTCGCGGCCGCATGGCCGCTTTGATGCTTGATCGCGATCTCAATCGTGATCACTTTCAATTTCGCGGCCGCAACGCCGCTTGGCATAGCCAATAGGTCTCGCTTATGGGACCTTATAAGTATTTAGTTATGCAACTGTTGCATGGCTAAACACTTATAAGGTCCCAAAGGCGAGACCTATTGGCTATGCCAATGCTTGTTTAAAAAGTTTGTGCTCATCCAGTTCATGTCCCTAAAGCTAATTTCCTCAGGGCGCTCAAATAGTTCTGCCCTACCCAAACTGATGAAACATTCTCTAACATACTTAAGCCAACAGATACAGTTAGTGTGATCAAGGGAAAGACAGTGTCTCAAAATGTCCGTACTAAGGGCGTGTTCCTTCTTAGTCCAAATTTGTATCCACAGCGATATGGGACGAAAAGCCAACACATCATAGAGAAAAGCCATCCCTAGTTCTTCGTGGGATGCTCCGCGGTAAGCAGAGTATCCGTCTCAGAAAAGTATTTTCCACAAATTGAAATGCAACCTGCTCGGTATAACCCCAGATCTCACTCCCATAGGTAACCTTTGAGATGCACTTAGCTTTTTAGATCTGCAGGAGTGCCCCAATCTATCTGCTTCCTAGTCTAGTGGCGAAGTTAAAAACAGCGCCGGTCGCCCGGGCCAAATCCCCTCTCTTTCGACTTATCAAAGATCGCCAATTCAGGGCCACATCAAACACTACCCCCAAGTAGGAAAAAACATCAATCTTAGGGATCGGCATGGCACCTACCATGAATTTATAGGACTTAGCTGGTTTAGGACCCATCTGCATTACAAATGATTTACTGTGATTAACAGATCCAGGTCCTCCATGAAGCGTACTAAGGTGTTCAACACAAGTTGGAGGCCCCTCGCTGTCATTGCCATGATGACGGCATCATCAGCTTACAAGAGGACCGGCAAACTTTGCTTGCCCACCAGAGGATAATCAGATTTTTAGTTCAGGAGGACCTGTTTCAGGTTGTTAATGTACAAATTAAAAAGAAAGTTGGCCAAAATACACCCTTGACATACCCCCCTCTGTATGGAGAACTCACAGGTCACGTTAAGGTCTTTAGAGTAACGGACTACGGATCTAGTATCACTGTGAAGATCCCTTGAAAACAAGACAATGTCTTTGTCAATTCCAGTGGAAAGCATCATCTACCAGACCTTAGATCTGTTGTCACGATCGGACAGATCCATAAAAGCTAGGTAGATGGAGCCTGTGCAGGCAACGATGTACTTATTCAAAACCATATATAAATTCAAACACTTGTCCACTGTTGAGCATCCAGTACGAAAACCATATTGGACCTCAGCCAGGAAGTTGTTATCGTCTGTCCAACTCACTAGCCTATCTAAAACCATACGACCCACCACCTTTACCACAGAATCCAAGAGGGAGATGGGACTATAGCAGTGAGTGCTATCCTGGTCTCCCTTTTTGAAGACAGGGACGATGGTGGATAAAGCCCAAGTAGCCGGGCGTCCGATCTTTACTGAGGCATTAATGATTGACTACGAGAGTCATTCCAGACAAAACAGCTTGCCTAAGGGGGTCTTGCCTGAGGGCTTTTAAGGGCCCAATACCACCATCTTCTTAGTAAACTGTATCCAAACAATCTCTTCCTCTCAAGGTCTGGTGGACACTGGTGAGGCATCCAGCCCTGTCAAGTACCACGCATCAGGCATTAGACTAACGCATTTTAATGTGGTGGTCCGCATCACCGCATTAAAATACATTAGTCACGCATTTGCAGTGTCTCCGATGATGAATGTGCGAGGAAGCGCTAATGATTAACAACAAAAGTGCTTATGGCGCTTGTCGGGTGGCTTCCCCAGTCAATTTACTTGGCCACGTTCGGCGCTCACCACTACTGTATAACAAGTCTTACTGTTATACACTGTTTCCCCTGCGGTGACGGGAATTTAAATAAAACAAGTCACGCGGCGGATATGATCTCACAAGTTTAATCTCCTCAAAGGAAGTCGCCGCGGGATCCACATGGGCTTGCCCAGCAAGCCCTTGCAGCCCTTCTTTTCCAGGCAACACTTGAGGGCTCAGGCATCCGGTCAAGCCTGGATTCAACTTTTTTCCACAGCCTGCCACTGTGCAGTGGTTCAAGTGTAGCTTTGTGCACTGGGTGCGTGATGCACAGCAGGGTCTGCCTGCCCATGATAGTCACCTCCAATCATACGGCTGTGCACCTTGGAGGGCCAAGGTGCTGCCCCCATGCATCATGGTTTGCCTCTGTGTTCAGTGGAGGGTGCGGACGACCGAGTGGGCACATGACATTCTAAAGGCAGAGGCACCCGAATTACGTTGCGGGCACAGTCAATTAGGACTGTGATTTTCCCCCTTTGTGGCTGACTAAACTCAAAGAACAGAGACCCACCCACCCCTGTAGGCCAGAGAGACTACCTACCAAAAGCGACCCCAGCAGGAGCAGCATTGAGCTGGCCCGTGGCTTCAATTAAGCTGAACCTGGCCTCTCGCTTAAAAGATACCACGTGGATTTGTCAGCACGCCTGGCATAGCTGAGAACCACGTTGAATCTGTCCCCTGAGACGCCAAGTCTGCGGGCTGCAGTTCCTGTTTCGTTGCCATGCAAGCACCGGTGCAGCCCTGTCTCCAAAAGGCACGCGTGTGTGAGAGGTCAGTGTATAATAAGGCTGATTTTATGTTTGTCTTTTTGTGGGCTTGTCAGCCTAGGTGCACTGGTTTTAACTGTTGATTGACTTAATGCAAAAACGTTGCCTGCAGCAAGTTTAAATGGATGGGAGTCTCACATAGCTTGCAAAACACGTATACATCACAAGAGGAGGCAGATTTCTCTTTCCTTGCCCTTCCTCCATCAGTACATCACCTTGTCGTTGTCCCCACCCCTGCAAGTGTAAATTTTGTACCCAGTCATGTCACTGATGTATTTGTGTGACAGGTCAGTGTGCGTGCTGATATTTTTTGGAGCCCTAAGGCATTAATTCACAGACATGATACAGTTCCCGGGCCGGGGCATTTCTAATCCTCACGTTGGAACCTGTCAGCAGATTTCCCTAAACTTCAATGAGCCCTGCCGATGTGAAGCCCTCTTTCAGTGCTGCTTTGGTGCGTGTCTCACAGCAGGTCTTTACTGGCTGATGCTGCAGGGTCACAGAGCAAATACTGGTGACTGGCCTGGTATGGATCAGAGTCTAGTCAGACTGATGCAGCCATTCCAGCGAGATGTGTAGAAGTCCCAGCCTGGATCCGGCCCAGGGAAGTTAAAGCTAGGTGTGCAGCAGGTTTTACTGTGCATTTTCCTGATAATACAACAACCAGTGTGTGCAGCATCAGCAAGCTTACATACACGGAGTCTCTTATAAATTGAAAACACTACCACAGCGTTCAAAACTAACCCAATGTGCAAATCAAATGCAGGAAACTGTTAACTGTCTCATTTGCTACTGTGGGGAGGGGGCACTTTTACTTTTGTGCTCAAGCTTATTTTCTATCCCAGTCCGGCCCATGTTTCCTCTCTAGTCCGCACAGGTAACCCGTCTGACTGCTCAGGCCAGGACTGGTGCAGCTCTTCACCTCACGTTAATTAGCACTGCCTTCTGCTACAGCCTGGTGGCTCCAGCCCATCCCCAGCTGAAGAACTTGGAAAACGCTCAAGATAAGCACTCATCCTGTCAGACACATTCCCTAGGAACGTCTGGTGGCACAGTCTAGTCAGGTGTGTCATTCACTCTCTCTGCACTGAAGTACACTCATCATTTCAGCATGTACATTAACCTACCAGCCCGCCCTTCCAGTTTTAGTTATATTGTTGTACTGACAACCAGAGGCATGTTTTTATTAATTTAATGATATTATCAGCTACACTGGTCTCTAAGACGTGCTCAGTGCCTAATACCTAGCGTCGATCCACAATTGATGTCTTATCAGGCTGAGCATATGGCTCCACAGGCGTCCTGCAAACTTGCTCAAGGTGTGATGGAAGATGGTGCTGCAATTGTTGTACAGGAGGGTCATCTTAGAAAGAGATTTTTGGTTAGTGACCTTCTTATTTGGAGGTGTGCTGGAAATAGAAAATCCTTTTACTCTGGCCGTCCGCAAATTCCAAGTGTTAGCTGGCAGCAGAAAGGTGCCGGAGTCACGAGGGTCGGTGTCATGCAGCAGTATGAAGCTTTCTCACACCCCTCTCCTTCCTTCAAAACCCCTAAATCTGGGGCATGACTGCAGCGACGCAGAGCCTTCAGGCAGCACCCCTACATGTATGTAGCCTTCTCACACCTCTCCCTTCCCTCAAAACCCTTGAACCTGGGGCCTGGCTGCAGCGATGCACAGCTTCCAAGCAGCACCATTATATAAGGACACTAGGTTAGTGCCCTTCATTTCCTGGTGTTTTTGCAGCAGTTTTAAGATATTAGAGTTTCTCGTTGCTAAAATGGGTGTAATTTATGATATTTATATGTTTCTCTAGTCCTCATTGCTTGATGTTGCTCACAAGAAAGTGTCACTCATAGTCGCTGAATGTCACTCATAATTACACTGAAATTATGAAAATGTTACACATAAGCAATCTGAAACATTGGCAGCTATGGCCATCCCCTTATTGATGTGCACCCCCAAACACTTCATCTCTCAAATTTTTCATTTCCAGGGCCGCAATGCAATACCCCAAACTGCCAGAACAAAAGGCTACTTTGAAATGGATGCAGCGCAAATAGTGATATTCCCGGACCACACGCTGCCAGACTCCTCTTTTATGGATGTAAAGACGAACTAAGAGAAATGTGTCTCTAATATGTTCTTCTCTTAGTCGCCAAGATTAAATCCTGACTAACCAGCGAGAATACTTCTTTACGGCGCCAGAGGATTCCTGGAGCTGTCTGGAGTGATATAACAACGAAAAAGTTGGCCTCACTATGAGCCTATCTGCATTGCAAAACTCCTGATGCAGAAGTATCCAGCGATGACTGTTAGAATTTGTCAATTTATGTACGTTCATGGACTTGTTTCGCGTTATGTTATGTTAGCATTTAGAAGACTATGATTAGTAGTAGCGGCTACGCCTAAATGTACCCTACTGAGCTATCCTTATAATACGAGCTTATGTTAGCATTTGCGGCTCCACTTTGTAGTTCGTAGGCCATGTTAAGTGGTGACTGATTCAAGCCCCAATTATCTGTATTTCTTGCCTCAGCAGAAGACTGTGTTCAGCTATTTTTTACTTTTGTGTTCAAGGTTGGATTCCGACTCATTAATGAATAGGCCATTCTGCCTCTGCATGCCTATCCCTCTTCGTAGCCCTGCTCCCACGTTAGGAGGAGCCAAGCCTAGCAAGGCAACTTTGAGATAGTGATAGTGTGTACCCATCACGCAGGTGGCAGCCCATCCTTCTGTGCCTTCTTTGTTCATGTACGGCTCAAGCCGGTAACTTTCCACTGGGGGCGTGGTTGGGGTTGTCAGAAGAATGATTATGCGTTACCAAGTGTTGGGCAGCCAGTCCCCTCGACAGCCATCTGCGGGTGCTGGTCAGATTGGACTCCGCTGCAGTGTATTTTACTGATAAATGATTATTTGTATTCTCTACTGTCTGACCGACTCTTCACTTGTTTGAAAGGCTATGAGGTGGTCGTAAGTGACCCAGGTGGCCCTAATTGGGTCACTTCCTTCAGTTGGCACCCGAACAGGTCCTGCTCCATCGGGTGTCCCATCCCCACCCGTAATCGGGTGTAAGGAAGACTGGGTTACGTCTGGTCGGATGGGCGGATCAGGGTACCCTGCACGATAGAGCATTGCACTCGCAGCTGCCCGACTGTCTGATCAGGCGGCTCCTCGTCTTGTGGTCACCCGGTCTGGGGTCCTGAGAAGGCGAAACACTTGGATTTGACCATTTAGTCCGAAGAGTCGGCAGTGGAGAATAACTTTGCTTGACCTGTGTGCACCAGGTGAGTTTGTTTTGTCTTGTGATAAATATGGTGCCTTTGTGAGTTCTAGTTTGTTCGAACTTGGTGGGTCTGCGGACCCTTGAGGTACAGACTGTTTGCAAACACTCTGCCAGGCCACTTGGAAATTTGGTCTACTCTTGAAAAGACTTGGAGCAAGAGCTTATCCTCTTGTCTTGGTACAGTCTTCGGACTGTCTGGTTTAGTCTGCTGACTGCCTGGTACGGTTTTCGGACCGTCTTGATTTGTGCTGGTATGATATTTGTTCGGTGTGGACAGTGAATGTGTCTTATATTAAGATGCCTTGTTTGAGTAAATTGGGGTGTTTTGGATGTCGGTGTTGTTCCACTGAGGCCCGATTGGAGGAGAGGCAGCATGGGCCTCCAGAAGGTACCCCAAATTTTGTTGTATACATCAAGTACGGTATTGGCCCTATTATGTTTAGCACGCTCTGGCATAAGTATATGAGGGAAAATGCCGACTTGCAGTGGCCACTTACAGGTACATTCGTTGAACGAAAATTGAATTTCCTGCAGGATAAATTGTAGACAGTCGATGTTTGACCATCTTCAGGTGTGGCAGAAGGAAGCGAAGCAGCGACGTATGAGGGCAGAGAAGGAGGTCCGAAGGGACAAGGTGCAGACAGTGATGCAGAAAGCCATGGCTTATGATAGAGAGAGAGCAGAGAAGGGTATTGAATGTGCGGATAAGAAGTTTTGCTTACAAAATGATAAATGTTATGTTGCTCAGGAAGAAGGTGATGTTTTTGTGGAAGAGCTATTTGATACCCGACCCCCATCTCCTTATGCCCCGCAGAGGGTGTACCCCGTTGTTCCAGTGTCTCAGCCTCCAGACCATGCACTTCCTACTGCTGGTCTTCCTGTCTCTGGCTTTACTACTCCGGCCTTGGCCCTGCCTGCTTCCTCTTTGTCTCTGTCAGCTGCAGGTGTGGGGGTATAACCCATTTACCATCCCGAGATTCCGGAGCAGCTTAATGCAGCGAACATTGTGATTCAGCAAAAGGTAGAGGCTCATTTCCAGGAACAGTGGGTCTACACTTCTTGGAAGAAGAGTGAGGTACTAGTCCTTAAAAGTCAGTTGCCAGACCCTAGGAAGAATCCAACTGCGTACTATAAGGAATTGACGGAGGCGGCTTCCTCTACGATAATGACACTAGCTGATATTGAGCTGTTTTTCAGATTATTGGTACCAGTGGACATATGGAGGCAGGTGCATACACAGGACCATGCCGTGGAGTTAGGGGGGACATGGAACAAGATAAGGGCGTGGGATAAGGACCGGAAGTCTGCGAGAAGCCGAGGCCAGAAATATTAGCTTTGCCAGGTCGTATCATTACTTATATGCATTCCTTTATTCCACCTAGACGAATTGAATTGAATTGAATTGAATTGAATTGAATGTGGATTTGTAAAGCGCGATTGCTGCCCAAGGGCGTCCAAGCGCTAGATTGGGACAAGTAGATTGGGACAAGTTAGCAGCATGTCGTCAGAAGAAGGATGAAAGTCTGTCTGATTTCTTCACCAGGTTTGAAGGTGTGTTCTTGAATTTTAGCAGCCAAGATTTGTTGGTGGAGGGTGGTGTCTGATTGTCTGTTAACAGATTTGTCGTGACTCGGTTGCAGGCTTCGGAGAGTACTTGGACTACTTCTCCCCCATCTGTAATATTGAGTATGGCACAGTATTATGAGCACAGGAGAAAGTGGAGAAAAAGACTAAGGATCTAAAGTCGAAGGTGTTAATGCAGCAAGTGACAAGGGGCAATGGAAGGGGTGAGGTGGTTTGGGATCGGTCCAGCAGTTGCCTCGAACAAATAGGAGTAGCACTGCAGGTGCACATGTTGGACCGAACCAATGTGCGTATTGTGAAAAGGAGGGGCATTGGTGAAGTGAGTGTCCAGAGCTGTTACACAAAGTTGCAGCTCCATGAGATCGGGGTTATTGAGGACGTGGTCATGATGGAAGTGGCCGTGATGAGATGCAGAAGGAGGTCGTCAGAATAAGAACTATTTTGATGATGCTTGAGGAGGACAATATTATCATGATGGTTATGATATGGATGAGGTGACAGGAATGTCCTACAGCTATGATTGCCAGGGACAGAGTGAGGGACCAGTTTCAGTGCCTGTAGAACAGCGTGGACCTTAGGTCACCACAGACCTACATGGCACGGCCAAGACATTCCTAATTGATACGGGTGCTATGAATAGCTCTGTTTCTCGTTCGCTGGTCCCAGGGGCAGCTCTGTCTGGCCTAACTAATGTTTCGGTAGGTTTCTCAGGCGTGCCCGTTGTGAGACCCATTTCCAAGCCTCTTGCTTTGACTATTGGACCTTTCACAGTCGAATCACCATTTTTACTGACAACGAATTATAGGGAAAATTTGATGGTATTAGATTTGTTGAAGAAGCTACATGCAACCATATTCTCTTCACCAGATGGTGTTTACATGACCATTGGCCCAATGGTGGTTAGTACAAAACAGAGGTTTCACTAAAGAAACCACCCTCCCTGCAGAGTTTAAGGATGTGCCACTTACTTTATGGGCTACAGGAGCAGATCTGTGGGGTTGTTACGGATCCCACCGGTTTCTGTCAAGATCAAAGATAATGCGTATTACCGCGTATTCCCCAGTATAAGATACCACAGGAAGGGGAGAAAGCCCTCCTACAAATAATTAAGGACTTAATAAGGACAGTGGTGGTTGAGGAAACAGTAGCAAATGTCTGCAATAGCCCTATTCTTTCAATGCTTAAGAAGGCACCCTCTGATGCCTCTGATGCTCACCCTGATGTTTGCCGTTTCATTATTGTTCGGGCGCGATAAACAAGATTGTGATCACCCAATATCCTGTGGTTCCTGACATCACTACATTGTTAAAGATGATTCCTCCCTCAGCAAAATTCTTCTCCGTGATTGATTTAAAAAATTCTTTCTTTAGCATTACAATTCATCCAGATAGTAGATATCTGTTTGGGTTTTCCATAGCTGGCAGGAGCTTCCAATTCTGTCGTGCTTCTCAGGGCTATACTGAAAGTCCTAGTATCTATAGTCAAGCTTTGAAAGGACAATTGGATTCTTTGACACTCCCCTCTGGTAATATCTTATTGCAGTACGTCGACGACCTCTTTGTGGCCTCTGACACTGAAGACGGCTGCAAAGACGCCACTGTTAAGTTATTGTTACATCTGGCGCATCACGTACATAAAGTGTCCCATTCTAAATTCCAAATAGTCAACATTAGGTAACCTATTTAGGTCACCTACTGTCGAAGGAGGGTCGTAGACTAACGCCTGAGCGCTTTGCTGCTATAACTAACATGCCTGTCCCTAAACCCCAAAGTGATGTGCGTGCGTTTATTGGCATTACCTCGTACTGCCGTCACTGGATCCTTAATTACTCCCTACAAACAAAACCCATACTCCAACTAACCACCAAAGATGTGCACGAACCCCTACCTTGGACACCTGCATGCCAGCAAGCTTTTGAGCAATTAAAGGTTGTGCTTTGCTCTTCTCCTGTGCTTGGTACACCTGATTATCAGAAGCCGTCTGTGCTCCATGTACATAAGACTTGCGCGCTCTCTGTCTTAACACAAGCCTTTGGAGGTAAGCAAAGGCCTTGCACTTACTTTTCTGCTATCCTGGATAACGTCGCCAGAGCCCTCCCGAGCTGTCTAAGAGCTGCTGCGGCCATGGATGTCTCTATCAGGCAATCGGCAGGGCTCGTTCTTGATACTGATCTCACAGTGATGGTACCTCATGCTGTGGATACACTTCTAAACAAAACAAAGACACAGCACCTTACTAGTGCACGTTTGACTGGCTATGAACTAACATTATTTGCACCGCGCATTACCATCAAAAGATGTGCCACCCTGAATCCAGCCACGTTACTACCCCTCCCTTCGGTGAACGGAGATGCAGATGTACATGATTGTGTATATTGTACTGAGGAAGAGACGAAGGGATGGGTAGACTTGACTGATGTTCCTCTATCTGACCCACAAGGGGAACTATATGGCGATGGCTCTTGTTTTAAGTTACTGGATGGCGCCACTACTACGGCGTTTGCGATAACAACACTGAGTACTGTTGTTGAAACATCACGTGTCCCGTATCAGTTGGCCCAAGCTCCAGGGGTTATTGCCCTTCTCCGGGCTTGTGAGTTAAGTAGAGGACTGGTTGTCAATATTTATACTGACAGCCAGTACGCTTATAACTTTGGGCGCCTCTCAGCGGCGAGAGGGTTTCTGACCTCACATGGTTTACGAATACAGAATGGCCCACTGATACATAGACTTTTGTCAGCTCTGACACTTCCAAAAAGAATAGCAATAGTGAAGTGCAGTACACACAAGGCGATTACTGATGATGTTGGGAGAGGAAATGCGTTTGCAGACCAGACAGTGAAAGAGACAGCGAAAGAGACAGCTAAACCAAAGATAAAATAGATGTTTCTAGCAGGCCCGGCTAGATGGGTGCCTGAAAATGGGATGTTTGAGGAAACACTAGACAATGTTAAGGATATACAGAGTGAGGCGACAGTGGACGAATTGACAATATGGCAGGAGGGTACGGGGCGTCTAGATAAGGATGGGTGCTGGACTGATCTGTCTGGGAAACAAAGATGGATGTTGCCTAATGCATATGAGCTTCCTGTTGTCACTATGGCACATGGCCCAGCCTACATTAGCACGAAGGGAATATGTAAGGTGCTAGATCCCGTATGGCAGAATGACAATATCCCCAAGGTAGGCGCTCATCTGGTAAAACATTGTATGATCTGTATGATACACAATCCTGGAAAGGGCATCCCTACCCCCACTGGTAATTTTGCACCGCCTTCCTTCCCATATGAGCTTCCTGTTGTCACTATGGTGCATGGCCCAGCCCACATTAGCGCTAAGGGAAAATGTAAGGTGCTAGATCACGTATGGCAGAATGACAATATCCCCAAGGTAGGCGTTCATCTGGTAAAACATTGTATAATCTGTATGATACACAATTCTGGAAAGGGCATCCCTACCCCCACTGGTAATTTTGCACTGCCTTCCTTCCCTTTCGAGGTTCTCCAGATGGATTTCATCGAAATGGAACGAGGGAACAATTTGAAATATGTATTGGTGGTGGTTTGCGCATTCAGTAAATGGATCGAAACCTGCCCCACTAAAGAGAATACAGCACTGGCGAAGGCACTCTTGAAGGAGTTTTTCCCACGGTTTGGTTTGCCACACTTGCTCTGGAGTGACAACGGAAGTCACTTCAATTCAAAAGTCATCCAACTGGTGTGCGATGGTCTACACATTAAGCAAACGTTCCATGCAGCAAATCACCCTCAGTCAGCAGGTTTGGTTGAGAAGTACAATGGTACTCTTAAACTGAAGTTAGCAAAAATAAAGGAAGGCACAGGATTGCAGTGGCCAGATGCTCTACCCTTAGCTTTGTTATCCACCAGGGCGACAGCGCATTCTAGAAAAGGGTTGTCCCCATACAAGGTGGTTTTTGGCCTCCCTGCAAATGTATGGGGAATTCCATGCCCATGACGTTTTTCTGAGATAGAATACTCCTTGCTTGTGGATTTCCTTTATGAATTGACTAAAGACTTACCTTCTATCAATCAACAGGTTCAGGAGACACTTCGGCCAGTACTGGAGGGGCCTGGGCATCAGCTACAGCCCGGTGACTACGTGTTGATCTGCAACTTCTAGAGGAAGAGTTGTCTGGAGCCTCGCTGCAAGGGACCCTTCCAGGTCCTCTTCGCAACCCGGATAGCAGTCAAAGTAGATGGACGGAAGCATTGGATCCATGCTTCGCATTTCTGCAGGATCCCCCTCCCCATTCCCTAGGACCGCTGGGTGCGTGAAGGCATCGGAGACCACGAAACAGAGTGCCTAATTTCGCTCCCTTCTCTGATGCCCGAATAAGTTGGGCGCAGACGGAGAAGGAGAGCGACGCCGTTTTGCAAGAAGCTATACCTCCAGAGATCAGGGCTTCCCAACAGCAACCCTTGTTTAGCTCACCAGCAATTGAGTCTCAGTCTCCTTCTGCTCCTGAGTTTCAGGTTCTTTTTCGTGATGATACTGTGCCTGGAGTGGCACGATACAATTTGCGTCCACGACTGAAGGACAGTGCACCGGAGGGAAAGTTAGAAGAATAGGGATGAAGAATAAGGTGCTTGTACCCTGGTGATAGCAATAGGGTCAGCAGAAAAGTGGTGCACTGCCCTGGACACTGGACAGGATCAGTTGAGGGTGTTTTCCAAGGAGGGAAGGTGCCCCATCCTGAAAGAAGAGGGCTCATCTTCCCGTAAGGGCTGCGACCGCGCAGCTCCACCGACGAGTGCACACCGTAGATGAATAATAGGAGTCTACCAGTGAGGCTCTGAGGAACGCTGGGTGACTTGTGCCCCTTTTAGCTTATTATACCATTGTTGGCTCCAGTGTACGGATTTCCTTTGGCAGTTGCGAATTACACATCATCTTGAAAAATGTACCCCTTTGGTCGTCCCACTATGGAAGAAGAGCAGCCCTTAGCGGCCCCTCTGGTAGAGCAGAGTAGTCCTGGTTGGCCTAGTTGGTCCACAAAAATTAGGATAGTAGCAGTAGTGTTTGTTTTTGTAGTATTGATAACAGTATTTGGGGTGGTGTGGTACTTGGAAGAAAAGCATCCTGTGCATACCCTGCTTGGGACAACTCCTGTCCCTCCTGAACATATCTTTGTTACCTTGGTCCCGCACAAAGAAAGGCACAGACAGACATATGTGGATAGTGTTTTCCTTCAGATGCTCCATCAAGCACATCAGACATCCAATGTTGCTAATTGCTGGGTGTGTGGGTTACTCCCTTCTGTCATGCATAAAAATGATGTATTGGTGTCATTACCCATGTCATATTTGAGTAGCTGTGAGTCATGGTTCCAGTTGCTTTCAATGGTGTATATCCATTACCATGCCGATGCTATGAATATTACCCAGTCTGACTATGAGACAGTGTTGGAATATATAGTACTTTACACCCAGATGCTTGCATGAATGTCTATGAACGCAAGAAAAATGCCACTTGGATCCAGAATGAGATGATGGATTTTCAGGGATTTAATGTAACTGAGTACTTTAAATCTTTCCATTCACGTAACATTACCAAAGACAGACAAATGCCTGTACCGGTAGTAAATATTACAGCCAGTTTTTGTGTTCACAGTTTCGGAAATGTCCCAGTAGGGAAAAGTAATTGCAACTACACATATCGCTTGAATACAACTAGTAGTCTACCCTTACTCTTGCCCCATAACGTGTATTTTGTCTGTGGGTCTCAAGCTTATATATGGCTCCCTAGGGGCTGGTCTGGCATATGTTATGTCTCCTTCCTGCTGCCACCCATATATATTACACCTTCTAATTATCACAAAGACTATAGGCTACAACGTAGGGGTACACACCTGCCCCGGGTGAAAAGGGTCATTGATGCTGAAGATATAGATCAAACACACAATACCCTGTAGCAGTTCACTGATGCAGTGAAGGGTATCCTGCCCTTCTGGCGTCCTATGTACAACAGTCATAGTATTTGTCACCTCACCAGAGTAGTGGAAGGGGTTATTAATACCACTGCAGGAATTCTGACCAATATTACAGGCTACCAGACTTGTTTCTCTTCAAAACCGGAGGGTGTTAGACGTTATACTTGCTGATAGGGGTGGAGCCTGCCGCGTCATCTGCAGTAGTTGCTGCGTGTACATACGGGACAATGCCCTGAATGTTTATGCAGCCATTCAGAAGTTACACAGGCTTGCTTCTGATATTCACCAAGAAAATGGGACCTGGTCCTTATCTGGGTGGTTCTGGGATTTGATGACCATCTGGGGCTGGAAAATACTTCTTTTCTTAGTGGTCATCGCAAGTATCATTATTTCGTGCTGCCTGTGTATTAACTGTCTTCCAGCCTGTTGCTCTTACTGTGTTAGTAAGCTGACACCCACACCCAAAATAGTGTGACATGATGCTAAAGCCACAATTATGATGATGCACGATGTCCAGGATATGATGAATGTGAGGATGAGAACGTGGGGAAACCCAATATACCCTTGGAGGCTTGGGCAGTTAAGTCAACAATGAGTAAGAGGTGCCTACAAGGGATTTTGTTTAGAAATGATTACTTTTAGTGTACTATACACATAATTACTTGGTGGTTCAGCCCAATTAGGTCCTGAGCCTTTGAACAATCAGAACATACGCCAAATTTAGGAAAATGTAAACACTCAATGAATAGTAAAATAATATAAAAAAACACGGGAATATCTTATTTCAGAAAGCACAAAAGTTTATATAAATAAAATTCGAGAGGGTACAGTCAAAGGAAATTAATCCAGCAAAACATAATGTACAAATTAACCTGCAAATCATCAATGTATACATCTATTCCAAAATAATTAAAGTAGTAACATATCTAGAGATACAAGGTACAGTTACTAATATACAATAAATATTTAGGAAATAGATGAGAGTCAACGTTTTGGTCTGTCGTGCCATTTGTCTGTCAGACCATCTTCAGGACGTTCAATAAATTTTTCATACAAAAGAGACCCCATGTAAACATAATGCATACAATTACATTTATGAAGGTAAAATTTGCCATATGCAGGTAAATGAAAGAAAATAAGATAGCCCGTGTAGAAAAATGAAGAGGTGGCATTCCAATCAAACCAACAGCATATTTGTTAGAACCTAGTCCCATAAGTGTTCTTAGGTGAAAAATAAATCATCTATTCATAAAGGAAAATGCTTGGAAAGAAGACCCAATGTGATTGCAGTGACTCTCACCCGGACAACACAACACAGATAAATGTCACCAGGATACCAACGCTTACTTTATAGCGGTCCGATAATAGAATGGGACCCAGATACGTTTTGACGAGAGACAGATTTGTCCCGAGATTTCAATGTCGGAGTAATCACTGTAGAAGAATCAGTGAAAAAATAATAATAAATAAGATCATTGCTGATCATATGTTAATTAAGTTGCCTCATAGATCCGATTGACCTCACACAGAAGAGCTAGTATTACTTTTGCGATGGCCATGCCTTGTTTAATGGTGGCTTACCTATAAGGTAAATATCGTTTCTTATCTTGTTAACATGAAGCATCAATCGATGTGCTTATTGCAACTGTAAATGATGCCAATAAATGAGAATATGATCTGAAAAGCAAACGACAAAACCGCAATGGGCATATAGAATAATTGCAAATATGCTTAAATTACGATGTAGTATTCGGTCATGTTTAACATATATGTCGGAAGCCATATTATTATAGCCGTATTGGTTGCAAATCTTACCGCTTGCTTAACAACAGAGAACGCAATCAAGGCTGACCAATATTATGTACAAAGTTGTCGAAGGAGAAGGGAGAATATTTCACTTGGCTTACCTATAGCGCTAGTAAAGCTTCTTGCTTGTTAATGTGAAGCCCCAAACGAAATGTTTATTGCAACTGTAAATGATGTCAAGAAACGGAAATATAATTTCTCAAGCAAACAGTCAGAGAACGCTGTAGACGCCATGAGTAATTGCAAGTATGCATTAGTTCCAAAGCGGTATTCGGTCGTTTCTAAACATATGTTAGTCAGTAGCCACATTCTGTCGGCCGTTTTAGTTGCAAATTTTATCGCTTGCTTAAGGACACTCAAGACTGGCCCATACGATCTCAAAAGTTGTCAAAGAATAGGAAAAGCATTTCTAACGTTGTGCTAACACAGCTATATATTTACCATAAACACATCCCGATCATGTCAGTTGAGATATTACGGCCACTAGATATTAGTAAAGTCATGAAGTGCCAAAAAGATATAACATGGTTCAAAGTGCTTACCCATATACGCAAGTTTAACTACCCCGATCTGAATGTAAGGTTTTAGAAAAATAAGGATCTTGCTGATTGATCTGACGAAAGAAAGGAAATAACAAACTGAAATCTACACTCATTCTTGTAACGACAAGCAGAAAGCATTACTTAAAGACTTAATAGCCAACGATTAGCTTATTTGATCTATAGGTAGCGCATCCACGGGCGTCTGTCCTGTGTATGCAGAGTGAATTCAAAGTTGTTAGACTGGCGCGTATTATAACGGATGAAACCCGTGACCTGAGACTGGGAAGTGTAAATGCCCCTGGTCTCTATAGTTGAAAAGGGCGGCCATCTTAGCATGTCTACAAGTCGGAAGAGGGAAATATTTGTTTATTCCTCTTATGGATTGATTGTGACTATAAGTACGGATATATCATTTAATCATTCAAGTATGAACCTGATGGGTCTGCCAAAGTTGTTTTGTTTTAGAATTAAAACAAGGTATTGCGTTCATGTTGATGTATGGAAGTGTCTCAAAGCTGGCAATCACAAATTGAAGTAGAAATGATAATGAAGCTGAAAATGAAAGACATCCAAAATATTACATATATATCACAGTGAATCCTTTAGGTCACTAATTCGTATTTGCTTCATATCTGACCATGGTATGGCACAATTTTTCAACACATTAAACTGAAAATTAAATTGAATAAATAAAACACCCTCACACTGTTGCATACATATTAGTTGGCAAATCAGTTCAGTTGATAACTTTATTGCGGTCAAAAGACCATAAAAGTGCAAATACAGAAACAGCACATATAAATAATACATTAAATAGACATAGAACATTAAAATAAGATTAAACTAAGAGTTATCAACCACGAAAGAATTTAAGATCAAAATAATTTCATAACACAAATATCAGGTTAAAAATGATTGTCTCCTACGCCACATACCTATAAGATAACGAGATACTGCGAATACAATAGGGGGGTGGGTATCATAGGTTAATGTTCTACAGGCTTGGGAAAAATGGAGAAATTTAAGGTTCTTGCAGATTGGAGTCAGCCAGCATTTTCTGATCACTGTATAAGCAGGACAAAAGAACAAGACATGAGATATGTTCTCAGTTTTATAGTCGCAGGCAGGGCAAATTTCATTATTAGACCTTGCCCATTTATTGGTAAATGACCTAATAGGCAGAGTGCCATGCCTTAACTGGAGATACAACTTCCTGGCCAACGGGGGTTCAATTGCGTCCATAAAATCCTCCATCCTAAAATCCAGTTTCACCAAGAGGAACTCAGTGGTCAACCTACCCAGGGTTGCAGAGCTCAAAAGGGTTTGGAAATTCTGCCTACGTATCAACTCATGGAGTTCTCGCTTGGGTACCCTAGGACAAAAGGTGTCTGGCATTTCCCACAAGTCCGGGGTGCCCAGCCTAATGCTTTCTGCCCTAATGTACACCAGCCAAGGGATCTTCTTATGTTTGAGAGAGAGCCATATCTCGGCTAGTTCAGTTCTAAAAGGGGTCAGCTCTGGAACTGACCAGAGCCTCTTCCAGTACATGACTGGTCTTGCACTGACAGTTTCCTCAATTGAGTCCATACCAAGGTCCATTCTAAGTGGTATCAAAGGTGTACTAGCTGGCAAACCCACCAAGTTCCTCAGAAAAGCTTGTTCCACCCTAGAAAGGGACAATAATTGTTTGTGCCCCCAAAGCTCAGCCCCATAGATCACTGCAGGTCTGGCTTGGCGACAATAGATTTCCAGCGCCGGGGATACTGGTTTAAAGGTTGACCCCTTTAATACCTTACTGATCCCCCCCACTAGCTGTGAGAGCTTTAATGCCGATTTGATAATGTGGGAATTCCACAAAAAAATTTCAGTGAGGGTAACACCCAAATAGACAAATGTCTCAACCCTCTCTAGGGGAGTGCCATTTAGCACCGGATTAGGACGTGTCTGCTTCGGGGGGTTTAATATCATAAATTTGGTTTTTCCCAAATTTATTTCCGGTCCCCGCTGCTTACAGAACTCCACAAAGCCATTAAGTACTTTCTGGATACCCGATGATGTTTTATACAGCAACAAGGTGTCGTCAGCAAACATCAGAGCGGGTACCTTTCCTGTGGCCAATTTGGGGGCGTCGATGTCTGCCACGCCATTCAAATGGTCAACGTTGGCAAATCATGTAATGCATGCAAGAGCGCTTACAATCTAAACACGTTAGCAACCAATTTATGCAGACATCGGTTATACATCAATGACATCATGTTTGAACATTACTTATAATCAGCATAAGACGATTATTGATATTGCAGAGACATCTTTCTTCATGAAATACATGCAAAAGCATGCCATTCAGTCGCTGAATTGAGACCCTGTCTTATACTGCCTGCACGACAAATCCAACGGTTTTCATTCAGGTTAAGGATACGGCCTACATTTGTCTGTCTGATAGTTGGCTTAACCACCTCTAGCACCCACCACACCATATCTTACTCAGTATGTTTGGCCTGGCAGAAGTGTTCTACCAAGGGTGCATTTTCTACCTTGCACCGAATCCTCGATTGATGCTGTAAAATGCGTTTTTTAACCATTTGAGTAGTTTTACCTATGTAGTACAGGCCACACGGACACTGAATACAATAGACCACGTTGCTCGTGTGGCAGTTGGAAAAATGTTTGATGGTAATCCTTTGTCCATTTAGTTCAAAAGATGTAATATTCCTGGTAGTGTTGCATGCTACACAGCTGTTGCATTTATAATGTCCTATTACAGTAGTCAATTGTCTCATGTTGTCTACAACATGGACATCAAGTGTTTTGTATGCATGGACAAGGCGGTCCTTCAAGTTTGGCCCCTTTTGAAGGAGAACAAAGGTTTCTCTGTTAATTCTGGAAGTTCAGCAAGCAGAGTTCAATGTTTGTTCACTATTTTCTTGATGTTGTTGGTGGCCGTGCCAAAAGGGGTCACACAGACCAATTGTGGTTGGGCTGGTTTGTTTTTGACTTCAAGTAGTGCATCGCGGTTGTTGTACCATGTGCGTTTTAGCGAATTCTTTAGTAATTTTTTGAAAAATAGTCCTCCCTTCTTGCATAGTTCCTGCGTAAACGCAGGAACTGTCCAAATGGGAGTCCATCCTTGAGCGCTTGCGGATGGTGGCTACTGCAGTTCAATAAAGTGTTTCTCGCTGTAGGGTTGGTATATAAAGTGGTGTAAAGAGTGTTGTTAATACCTTCTTTTATTGAGATATCTAAAAAAATTCATGCTTCGATTGTCAAATTCTAATGAGAATTTCAGATTCAGGTTTCTGGAGTTAATCCAGTCATGGAATTGAGATAACAGATCCTCACTGCCTCTCCAAATCAAAAATACATCATCTATGTATCTTAGCCAACATGTTATGTTGGACGTGACTGGATTCAAGACATCATAGATATATTTCTGCTCAAAATCAGAGACATAAATATTCGCTATGTCGGGGGCGTAAACAGCCCCCATTGCAACACCTTTTAGTTGTTGATTGAATGTCTTCTCAAACAAAAAGAAGTTTTCACACAGAAAGATATTGATACATTCAGTGATAAAATCCGTTGGAACATTATGTGGTCTAGGCCTACTGTCAAGTAACTGTTCAATGATGTTAAGAACTTCCAATTGTGGAATGTTAGTGTACAGGCTTTCTATGTCCATAGAACCCAACAGTGCGCAAGTGGGATCAAAAGAGTGATTTTCCACCAGATTAGTCACTGCAGTGGTGTCCCTGATATATGTCATAGCTTTAGTTGCGAATGGACAAATAAAGAAGTCAGCATACTGAGCTAATGGCTGGAGAATGGAGTTACAGCCAGAAACAACCGGTCTTCCCAGAGGTACCATTGCGTTCTTATGTGCATTTGGTAGAATATAGATTGCTGACACAGTTGGAGATTTATTTATTAAAAAGGAAGCCTCCTTCTCACTAAGCCAACCACCCTCAAATCCCTGGCGACCAAGGGTGGAAATGCACTTTTCCAAACGACTAGTGGGATTACTTGGCAATTGTTTGTAATGTGCCTCTACAGATAGTTGTTTCAATAGCTCAAGTCTGTAGGCTTCTTCATCCCATAGCACAATTCCTACACCCTTGTCTGCTGGTTTTATAATAGTTCCAGGCAAGGTTTGGAGGTGTTGAAGTGATTTTTGTTCTTCCTTTGTGAGATTGTATTTAACAAAGGGAGGTTTCTTAAATTGATTCTTAATTTCAGTGATCGTGGCATTCTCGAAAGTGATTATTTCTTTAGCAACCATGGCATTAGTGGGAAAGAATGTTGAACGATTATGTAGGCCAGTGGTATCAGCTTTACGTATAGTTGTATTGTGAGCAAAAAAGTTCCTTAATCTTATGGAACGAAAGAATTTGCATAATTCTAGTTTTGTTTGGAAGAGGTCACTCTTGTTTGTTGGCACAAACGAGAGGCCTGCTGAAAGGCCTGATCACTGTCAGTGTCAGAGTTTGTATCTGAAAAAGTTGCCCTTTTCCGTTGGAATTGGTTTGGGCCCTGATTGGGGCCTTGGGGCTGATAGAAATCCTTTTGAAGATAGGGGTATGATCAGGCCTCCGACAATACATATCCACACACCTACGACCAACAACCGTCTACATCTAGACAGGCTTTTTTAGGCCAGGACCGGAGAGGCTCAGGTCAACCTCGGAGACAACGAACAGCGAAGAGAGGATGCTTCCGGAACCAGTATACACTGGGGTTCAGGCAAACACGGAACAAATACTACGAGTGGTAGATCACATACAAACTATTCCAATTTTCAACCTCTCTCAACACACACTTTCAGAGTCAGAAATTGCGATTCTTTCAGCAGGCCTCTCGTTTGTGCCAACAAACAAGAGTGACCTCTTCCAAACAAAACTAGAATTATACAAATTCTTTTGTTTCATAAGATTAAGGAATTTTTTTGCTCACAATACAACTAAACGTAAAGCTGATACCCCTGGCCTTCATAATCGCTCAACATTCTTTCCCACTAATGCCATGGTTGCTAAAGAAATAATCACTTTCGAGAATGCCACGATCACTGAAATTGAGAATCTATTTAAGAAACCTCCCTTTGTTAAATACAATCTCACAAAGGAAGAACAAAAATCACTTCAACACCTCCAAACCTTGCCTGGAACTATTATAAAACCAGCAGACAAGGGTGGAGGAATTGTGCTGTGGGATGAAGAAGCCTACAGACTTGAGCTATTGAAACATTTATCTGTAGAAGAACATTACAAAAAATTGCCAAGTAATCCACTAGTCATTTGGAAAAGTCAATTTCCACCCTTAACTGCCAGGGATTTGAGGGCGGTTGGCTTAGGGAGAAGGAGGCTTCCTTTTTAATAAATAAATCTCCAACTGTGGCAGTAATCTATATTCTACCAAAAATACATAAGAATGCAAGGGTACCTCTGGGAAGACCGATTGTTTCTGGCTTTAACTCCAGTCTCAAGCCATTAGCTCAGTATGCTGACTTCTTTATCCGTCCATTCGCAACTGAAGCTGTGACATATACCAAGGACACCACAGCAGTAATTAATGTGGTGGAAAATCACTCTTTTGATCCCACTTGCGAACTGTTGGTGTCCATGGACATAGAAAGCCTGTACACTAACATTCCGCAATTGAAAGTTCTTAACATCATTGAACAGTTACTTGACAGTAGGCCTAGACCACATAATGTTCCAACTGATTTTATCACTGAATGTATCAAGATCTCTGTGTGAAAACTTCTTTTTGTTTGAGAAGACATTCTATCAACAACTAAAAGGTGTTGCAATGAGGGATGTTTACGCCCCGACATAGCGAATATCTATGTCTCTGATTTTGAGAAGAAATATATCTATGATGTCTTGAATCCATTCACGTCCAACATAACATGTTGGCTAAGATACACAGATGATGTATTTTTGATTTGGAGAGGCAGTGAGGATCTGTTATTTCAATTCCATGACTGGATTAACTCCAGAAACCCAAATCTGAAATTCTCATTAGAATTTGACAATCGAAGCATACATTTTTTAGATATCTCAATAAAAGTAGGTATTAACAACACTCTTTACGCAACTTTATATACCAAACCTACGGCGAGAAACACTTTATTGAAATACAGTAGACACCATCAGCAAGCGCTCAAGGATGGACTCCCATTTGGACATTTCCTGCGTTTACGCAGGAACTGTTCAAGAAGGGAGGACTATTTTTTAGAGGCGAAAAGACTGAAAGAGAAATGACATGCACGAGGTTATCCAAGAAAATTACTAAAGAATTTGCTAAAACGCGCATGGTACAACAACCACAATGCGCTACTTGAAGTCAAAAACAAACCAGTCCAACCCCAATTAGTCTGTGTGACCACTTTTGGCACAGCCACCAACAACATCAAGAAAATTGTGAACAAACATTGGACTCTGCTTGCCGAACTTCCAGAATTAACAGAGACACCTTTGTTCTCCTTCAAAAGGGGCTCAAACTTGAAGGACCGCCTTGTCCTTGCATACAAAACACTTGATGTCCATGTTGTAGACAACATGAGACAATTGACTCCGGTAATAGGACATTATGAATGCAACAGCTGTGTAGCATGCAACACTAACAGGAATATTAAATATTTTGAACTAAATGGACAAAGGATTACCATCAAACATTTTTCCAACTGCAACACGAGCAACGTGGGCTATTGTATTCAGTGTCCGGGTGGCCTGTACTACATAGGTAAAACTACTCAAATGGTTAAAAAACGCATGTTACAGCATCAATTGGGGATTCGGTGTAAGGTAGAAAATGCACCCTTGGTAGAACACTTCTGCCAGGCCAAACATACTGAGAAATATATGGTGTGGTGGGTGCTAGAGGTGGTTAAGCCAACTATCAGACAGACAAATGTGGACCGTATCCTTACACTGAATGAAAACCGTGGGATTTGTCGTGCAGACAGTATAAGACAGGGTCTCAATTCAGCGACTGAATGGCATGCTCTTGCATGTATTTCATGAAGATAGATGTCTCTGCAATATCAATAATCGTCTTATGCTGATTATAAGTAATGTTCAAACATGCTGTCATTGATGTATAACCGATGTCTGCATAAATTGGTTGCAAACGTGTTTAGATTGTAAGCGCTCCTGCATGCATTGCATGATTTGCCAACTAATATGTATGCAACAGTGTGAGGGTTTTTTATTTATTCTATTTAATTTTCATTTTAATGTGTTGAAAAATTGTGCCATACCATGGTCAGATATGAAGCAAATACGAATTAGTGACCTAAAGAATTCACTGTGATATATATGTAAAATTTTGGATGTCTTTCATTTTCAGCTTCATTTATCGTTTCTACTTCAATTTGTGATTGGCAGCTTTGAGACACTTCCATACATCAACATGAACGCAATACCTTGTTTTAATTCTAAAACAACTTTGGCAGACCCATCGGGTTCATACTTGAATGATTAAATGATACATCCGTACTTAATAGTCACAATCAATCCGTAAGAGGAATAAACAAATATTTCCCTCTTTCGACTTGTAGACATGCTAAGATGGGTGCCCTTTTCAACTATAGAGACATGGGGCATTTACACTTCCGGGTCTCAGGTCACTTGCTTTATTCCTGGGTTTCATCCGTTTTAATACGCGCTAGTTTAACAACTTTGAATTCAGTCTGCATACACAGGACTGACGCCCGTGGATGCGCTACCTATAAATCAAGTAAGCTAATCGTCGGCTATTACGAGTCTTTAAGTAATGGTTTCTGCTTGTCGTTACAAGAATGAGTGTAGATTTCAGTTTCTTTCCTTTTTTCGTCAGATCAATCAGCAAGATCCTTATTTTAATAAAACCTTACATTTAGGCTGTTGTATTGGGCATCGGCTTGGAAGGAAAACATGGCGCCCGCGTGTTGAGCGGCGGCGCGCGTCCTCAGAGAAGCTCCCCACTCCTCTCTCTCTCCCGCGAGAGGCAGCTTGCTGCGGAGAACAACATGGTGCCGGCGATTTGAACGGCAGCATATCCTCGGAAGTTTTTTTCTCCTTGCTCTCGCCACTCGGAGTGTACGGAATACGGCAGGTTTTTTTTTTTTTTTTTTTTTTTTTCTTTTTTTTCACCTCGATGTGATTGCTGGATCAGCGGATGTGCCTTGGAGTCTTGGATTGGGCTCCTGCCCTCCCTTGCACCTCTGCTTCTGCTCCTGGGCTCTCCCTGCCGCAACGCTGGGAGGCGGCAGCCGTGGAGCTTAGACGCGGCCGCAGTGTAGCGGCTCGAGGACTCCTTCGGGGGAGAATAGTACATGGAGGCAGTAGCACTGGAATACACGGTAAGGTGACGGGGGGTAGGACCGGCACATACTGTTTCCAGGCAAACCCTTTGTTGGAGCACTCCAAAGCTACGGTGGCGTGCGAAGGCGACTTGGTTGATGTTGGAGGACTTGGACAGACTTTTTGTGGGGGTGCTTTGGGTGGGGTTGAGCCTGAAGGCTGCAAAAATCTCAACTTTGGTCAAAAGAAAGAAGCTAAGTGCAAGTTACGGAAGGGGAGGGGTAGGGGCAAAGGCGGGGGAGTGAGGGGTAGAGGCAGGCACGGTACCCAGGCCTCTCCGGATGACCGCGGTAGTGAGAGCAGTTTCCAGGAGGAGAATGTTGTCGACCTAAAAGGGCTCCAGAGAGTGTCAGCAAGAGCAGCTGCTAAGGGGAGACAAGGAGAGCTAAAGCCCTCCCGCATAACCCCATCCCTGCGATCCTTTTTTAGAGTTTTGCCTCAGGTTCTGACCATTCCAAAGACCCACCCATCTGGCCAAGACTGTGCTTCTGTATTAGTAGGTTTCCACGAGAACATGGCTTCTCCCCTAGCGGACTTAAGTCTACCTGCGGCTGGGTCAGTCTGTGGCAATCAGACGGTGGAAGATGTCAGGGCAGGGGAGATGAGGGAGCCTAACAGAGTTGTCAGTTCACAATCTGTCCAAGACTCACAATGTGACCCACCGACAGAGAAGGTAATTCCTACTGAGGGATCTGCGGATTATGCAATACGTTCTGAACAAAATCCTGTATCGTTAGATGAGACAAAGATTGTGGATGGTGGGGCGGACACTACCTCTTCTTCAATAGAATCCCTGCTAAACTCCCTAAAAATAGATATAAAACAGGGTTTTACGATCTCCGCAGAAAATCAATCTGAGATTAGGGCTGCATGCGATGTTTTGGAGCGAAAAGTGGACCGGCTCAGCGAGAGGACAGAAACCCTTGAAGACACAGTAGAAGCGCTTAAAACCAATTTAGGATCTGCCCAAGAAAAAATTCATAATTTGCAAAGAGAGGGGGATGCGATCCGCGAGAGGGTTGAGTCATTGGAAAATTTTTCAAGAAGGAATAATCTCCGACTCTTGAAGATTCCTGAGGGGAAAGAAGGGAGCGACTTAAAAACCTTTGTCGTAAAACTCCTTAAAGATTCACTTAATCTAGAGGAGTCACCAGACATTCTGTCAAGAGACATTCAAAGGATACATAGGGACCCCTTCCGCATGAGACCCGGCAGAGAAAAGCCTAGGAAGATCTTGGTCAACTTTCTGACCTATTCGATCAAAGAAAAAATCTTAACTTTGGCCCTAAAAAACAAGTCTCTAAGTGGCCCTGATTTCCTCTTCGAGATCCGCTCTGACCTGTCTAAGACCACCTTGGATCGGCAGTGGGAATTAGGTCAGAGAATGGAAAAATTTCGTGCCCTAGGTGCAACAGTGCAGATGAGATTCCCTGCCTTCTTGCGTGTGATGTTCAAAAATAAAATGTTCAATATTAGATCCCCTCTTGAGGCAGACGAAATGCTGGAGACACTAAAGTTTTCTCCATGAAAGGAATGAAGAAGAAAGGAGGAAATGGAGAAGGGAAAGGGTGGGAGAAATAAAAAAAAAAAAAAAAAAAAAAAAAAAGGGAGAAGGGGCAACTAAATAATAAGGGAAAAAAAAAAAAAAGAATTGAGAAAGTATATGGATTAAAGGAAAAAAAAAAAAAATAAGAGAAAAAAGTGGGCTTTCACCGGTAGAAAAACCCATAATAGGCTATAAATTTAACTAGTACTAAATGTATTGTAACAGGGGAAAAGAAATTTATGGTTTAGTAGGGTCACGATTAAGAGCGATTAAGCGCGAATAGAAAAGGAATAATAAGGGGAGGTACTGATGTATGATTTATTCTGCAGTTTTTTTTTTTGTTTTTTTTTGGTGTGGTGGGAGAGGAGGGGAGGGTAAAGGAGGGTGGAGGAGGAGGAGGAAGAGGACGCAAAACTGGCAATACATCTGACCAGTGTAGGTTGGGTAGGGTTTTCCAGGGGGGAGGTTTTTGCACAGGGTGGGAAGGGTGAAAAGAAAAATAAACCTCAAATGTTCAAGCCTAAAAGAATTTTTATTGTCAATGGCCGAGTATCATCTTTTGTTTTATGCCCTAAAAACGGTCGAGTAAGCTATGACAATATGGCCGTAGGGGAATTGAAAAAAATAAGGGGGGGGGACAACTGTTTGACGAAATGATACAGCTAAAATTTCTATCTTGGAATATCAATGGCCTGCGTACTGGGAGCAGGAGAGCACAGATTTTTCAATATTTGAGGGACTCCCCGGCACAGGTCATAGTCATCCAGGAGTCACATCTCCTTAAGGGTGAAACCACAGAATTCTTGAAAAAAGAAAAATGGGTAGACAAATTTATTTGCACAGACCAATCAGCTAACATTAGGGGGGTGCTCTTCATTTTCAAAAAACAAGCAAAGGCACAAATCATGGAGTATAAGGAGGATGGGAGTGGTAGGTGGCTTATTGTAAGGGTATTGTTGGATGGCTTTCCTCTTATTTTGGTCGGGTATTACGGTCCTAACCAGGACGATCCCTCCCATCTAAACAGCATCCGAGATAATCTATTGGCTTTCCATGACCCAGTTATTTGGATGGGCGATTTCAATATCGTTTTAAATCCGAATTTAGACAAGTCTGCTAATTCTAGAGCCTGCGTTTTATCAAAATCTAGAGAGGATCTCCTGATAGCCATGTCACAACTGGGGCTTGCAGACTTTTGGAGGGAAAGGATGGGGGACCAACTGGGGGTTTCTTTTCGAAACTTTAAGTACAAACATGTGTCCAGGATAGACTATGCTTTATTTAGCTATAGCTTAAATGATCTATTAATAGACATCCACTATCTCCCCTCACACCTTTCCGACCATTCGGCCATTCTGTTTGTATTAAAACTTGAGTCTATACAAACAAATACTTCTTGGTCGTTTGATCGTTCCATCCTCTTAGAAAATGAGGAGGTCAACTTCCTACGATCAGAGTCCCATCACTTCTTGGAGGCAAATATAGACTCTACGGATATACACATTATGTGGGATGCTCTAAAAGCTTTTTGGAGAGGAATTATTACAAACAGAGCCTCTTATAGAAGAAAGAAATATAGGGAGTGCATTGATAATTTGGAGGGGGAAATGAAGATTATCGAAGGAACCCTGGACCCCCAAACGAGATCAGGTGCAGACTTCGAAAAGTATAGAGAGCTAAAATCGCAATTAGAAAGCCTATTACAAGCTAGGGTCGCCAGGAGGTGCGAGGCGAGTAAAATCTCTCATTTCGAGTTTGGGGAGGCGGCTGGAAAAATTCTCGCCTGGAAAATTAAATCTGACCAAGCCCGAAACTACATCAGAGAGATCAAGGTAGAGGGGGAATTTGCCCCCCGAACCACAAAGGACGAAATAGGTGGGGCTTTCCGAGATTTTTTTCAGGAAATTTATAGGGATGATATTCGGGAAGATACGGCAGGGAGGGAGGCATGGTTGGACCAAATTTCCTTGCCAAAGCTATCCCCAGAGCATAGTAGGTTGCTGGAGAAAGAGATTTCCTTTGAAGAGATTAGGAAGGCTTTGGGTGACGTAAAGCGAGGGAAGGCAGCAGGCCCTGATGGGTTACCAGGGGAACTCTATAGGACCCTTACAGAAGAGATCACCCCGGTTTTGGCCTCTGTTTTTAATAACATTCTTTTGGAGGGCCGAGATCCCCCAAAGTCTTGGAATGATGCCACAGTGGTCTTAATACTTAAACCTGGGAAAGACCCGAAGGAATGTGGGTCATATCGCCCGATTTCGCTCCTCAACAGCGATTATAAAATCTTTACCGCTATTATGACATCTAGGTTGGGGAAAGTGATAAGCCATCTGGTTCATGAAGATCAAAAGGGCTTCATAAAGGGCAGACACTTAGCTGATCTCACACAAGATCTGGTGGGGGCGATCGACATTGCAACCACTTTTTCTCTGCCTCTGGCCGCTTTTACGCTAGATGCGACCAAGGCCTTTGACAGGGTAAATTGGCCCTATCTGGCTGCAGTAATGAAGAAATTTAATATCTCTTAACATTTTTGCCGTATGATTTCTTTAATATACAAGGCCCCTACGGCAAGGCTTAATGTAAACAGTTTCCTAACAGAGCCTTTTGTAATTACGAGAGGCACAAGGCAGGGTTGCCCGCTATCCCCCCTCCTCTTTAACCTCTACATTGAACCCTTTGCACAGATTCTTAGAGAGGAGGCCACCATACCATCATTTAGCTTTGGAGGGTGGGAAAGACGGGTAGCCCTGTATGCCGATGATATCCTCATAATGACTTCAAATTTAGATCTGGCTCTTCCCTCTGTGATTAGGAAGGCTGAGGAGTTCGGAAAAATCTCTGGATATAACATAAATTCAGAGAAAACAGAGATCATGGCCTGGAATTCCCCCAATACTCAGGTAGAGGTTGTGCCCTCCATGCGGTATCTTGGTATAAGAATAACTCAAGATATAAGCAATATCACCACTTATAACCTCGAGCGAGTACATAAAGAATGCCAGAAACAACTAAAGGCATGGAATAATCTCCCGCTATCCTTCTTTGGGAGGACAAATCTTCTAAAAATGTCTATCCTACCCAAATATACCTTTTTGTTTAATTCGATCCCTATGGCTTTTGACACTAAACAATTACTTAAATGTCAACAAGGTCTTAATTCTTTTATTTGGAAGAACGGAGCTACAAGATTGGCTTGGAAAAAGTTGAGGAGAAGGAGAGAGAAAGGAGGCTTAACGTCTCCAGATATTCAATACTATGCTTGGGCATTCCAATTATCTTACTCGAGAATGCTCCTAAAAACACCAACGGATAATCTTAGAGGAAGGATGTTTCAAGCTATGTTGGAGGGGTCCGATCTTCCATCTGACGGCTTTCTTTTTAAGTTTGGAGACCAGAAATTCTTTAAAAAAATAAAACTAAAAATTCTTCAATCTTTGGCTAGAAGTTGGTCCACAATCAGAAATAGAATAGGGTTGTGCTATTATTCTAACTTAGCACCCATGTGGGATTCGCCAGGCACTCCCTTGTGCCTTAAAGACAGGTTGGCAGGCACAATTAAAGAAGCTGGAATTATAAAATGGGGAGAGCTGACGGCAGGTGGGTCAATGATACCTTGGGAGACTATGCGGGAGAAAGTCGGACCAGGATTATCTGCCTTCAAGTATATGCAGTTGAATAGCTGGGTGCAGGCTTTGACAAGGAAGGGAGCCCCCCTGGGGAATTATAGCAATTTAGAAAATCTTTTAGTTACAAGGCCAGGGGGGGGAAAGGAAGTTGCTTGTTGGTATTGGGCGATCTTGGAGGAGATAGACGATGACTCTAATCTCCCTGAGGTGTTATGGGGTAGTAATGTAGGCGAACAGTGCCAGCATTTGTGGCTGAACTCATTTAGTCTTCTGTATAAAATTGTGAAGCCAGCTTGGCTAAGGCGAAACCACCTTTTTACACTACATCGCGCATACCTATCCCCTCAAAAACTAGCGAAATTCCAACATGGGAAAAAATGCAATAAATGTGACCTAGTAGAGGCCTCGGATGTGCACATGTTTAAAGATTGCCCAGTTATCGGTCTCTTTTGGGAAGAGGTGATGGAAGCAATATCCTCTATCCTAAACATCACTCTCACCAGCACCCTTCCCTTGATTATCTTTGGGATTGATGAAAATATTTTAGGGCCTGCTAGATCCTTCTTGTTTTTTGCAATTTTAATGGCTAGGAGACAGATTTGCAGATTCTGGGTGGATGCAGCTCCTCCAACATATACAGGATGGTTATCGTCCCTATATGAAGTTTCTAAAACAGATCTGGCTAGACCCTGCAGTATAAAAAATAAGAAAACTGCTTTTTGGGATTATCTGATACAGTGGAAGTAGGTTTACCGGGGTTTTTTTTTTTTTTTTTTTTTTTTTTCCCCGGTCCTATGATTATGCCAGTCTCCCTACTCCATGGACCTACAACAAGGGTCTTCTCCGATTTTCTGGTCCAAATAGGCTGAAACATGCCTAGATGGAGTTTCTAAAGGCCGCCTTTTCTGTGTGTTGCTCTCTCCTTCTTCCGCCAATTTGTTGTCCGCTCTTCCTTGTGCAGTTGTCCAGATCACACTAATGGCCTCTGGGTGGTCGGGACAAGATAGCACAAAATGGTGGTTGGTGGTTTTCTTTTTTCACACACAAGGGCTGGGCAAATGAGGACAAAAGAAAAAAAAACAAAAAAAACCTTACATTCAGATTGGGGTCGTTAAACTTACGTATATGGGTAAGCGCTTAGAACCATGTTATATCCTTTTGGCACTTCACGACTTTACTAATTTCTAGTGGCCATAATATCTCAACTGACATGATTGGAATGCTTTTATGGTAACTATATAGCTGTGTTAGCACAACGTTAGAAATGCTTTTCCTCCTCTCCGACAACTTTTGAGATAATATTGGCTAGTCCTGAGTGTCCTTAAGCAAGCGATAAAATTTGCAACTAAAACGGCCGACAGAATGTGGCTACCGGCTAACAAATGTTTAGACACGACCGAATACCGCTTTGGAACTAATGCATACTTGCAATTACTCCTTGCGTCTACAGCGTTCTCTGACTGTTTGCTTGATAAATTATATTTCCGTTTTTTGACATCATTTACAGTTGCAATAAACATTTTGTTTGGGGCTTCACATTAATAAGGCAAGAAGCGATACTAATGCTATAGGTAATCCAAGGCAAATATTCTCCCCTCTCCTTCGACAACTTTGTATATAATATTGGTCAGCCTTGATTGCCTTCTCTGTTTTTAAGCAAGCAAGTGATAAGATTTGCAACCAATACGGTTATAATAATAAGGCTGCCGACTTACATATGTTGAACATGACTGAATACTACATCGTAATTTAAGCATATTTGCAATTAATCTATACGGCCATTGCGGTTTTTGCCGTTTGCTTTTCAAAGTGAACCGACCAACGCGGCAGTTAAGATCTAGCAATCGCTCTCTACTCTGCATCCAGAGGATCAGAAAGGTCAAGTTAGGTGGATGGGCTTTTTCTTATCTTTTCCCTCAGCATTGGAATAGGCTCCCGGAGGAGATCCGTGCCTGCTCTACTTTCGCACGGTTCAAGAAGCTACTTAAAACCTGGCTGTTTTAGACTCTACTGCCTATCTGGTCTCCCTGTCCCAGGCACCGAGAGATCCCTCTGGGGATTATTCGCTGCGCCATACAAATGAGTTAAATAAATAAATAAAATAAATCATATTCTCATTTATTGGCATTATTTACAGTTGCAATAAGCACATCGATTGATGCTTCATATTAACAAGATAAGAAACGATATTTACCTTATAGGTAAGCCACCATTAAACAAGACATGGCCATCGCACAAGTAATACTAGCTCTTCTGTGTGAGGTCAATCGGATCTATGAGGCAACTTGATTAACATATGATCAGCAATAATCTTATTTATTATTATTTTTTCACTGATTCTTCTACAGTGATTACTCCGACATTGAAATCTCAGGACGAATCTGTCTCTCGTCAAAACGTATCTTGGTCCCATTCTATTATTGGACCGCTATAAAGTAAGCATTGGTATCCTGGCAACATTTATCTGTGTTGTGTTGTCCGGGTGAGAGTCACTGCAATCACATTGGATCTTCTTTCCAACTATTTTCCTTTATGAATAGATGATTTATTTCTCACCTAAGAACACTTAATGGGACTAGGTTCTAACAAATATGCCGTTGGTTTGATTGGAATGCCACCTATTCATTTTTCTACATGGGCTATATTATTTTCTTTCATTTAACTACGTATGGCAAATTTTACCTTCATAAATGTAATTGTATGCATTATGTTTACAAATGGGTCTCTTTGGTATGCAAAAGTGATTGAACGTCCTGAAGATGGTCTGACGGACAAACGCCACGACAGCCCGAAACGTTGACTCTCTCATCTATTTCCTAAAAATTTATTGTATATTAGTAACTGTACCTTGTATCTCTAGATATGTTACTTCTTTAATTATTTTGGAATAGATGTATACATTCATGATTTGCAGGTTAATTTGTACATCCTCTTTCATGATGTTTTGATGGATTCATTTCCTTTGACTGTACCCTCTCGAATGTTATTTATTTAAATTTTTGTACTTTCTGAAATAAGATATTCCTGTGTTTTTTTTATATAATTTTTCTATTCATTGAGTGTTCACATCTTCTTAAATTTGACGTATGTTCTGATTGTTCAAAGGCTCAGCACCTAATTGGGCTGAACCACCAAGTAATTATGTGTAAAGTACACTCAAAGTAATAATTTCTAAACAAAATCCCTAGTAGGCACCTCTTACTCATTGTTGAATATATATATGAGGGCATTTTTGAATACTGAACATGTTTCGTAATTACATGATTATCTAGCTCTATTAGTAAATGAGAAAATGCAAATTGTGATTATGCTTTCCTGCTTAGAATTGTAAAGACCCTTACCTGATAGCACTATTAATGTTAGCCTTTTATATGCTAAAAGGAGGGTCTGTTAGAATTTGGCAATTTATGTATGTTCATGGACTTGTTTTGCGTTATGTTATGTTAGCATTTAGAAGGTTATGATTAGTAGTAGCCGCTACACCTAAATGTACCCCACTGAGCTATCCTTATAATACGAGCTTAAGTTAGCATTTGCAACTCCATTTTGTAGTTCACAGCTCATGTTAGGTGGTGACTGATTCAAGCCCCAATTATATGTATTTCTTGCCTCAGCGGAAGACGGTGATCAGCTATTTTTTTCTCTTGTGTTCAAGGTTGGATTACGACTCACTAATGAATAGACTATTCTGCCTCTGCATGCCTATCCCTCTTCGTAGCCCTGCTCCCACGTAAGGAGGAGTCGAGCCTAGCAAGGCAACCTTGAGATAGTGATAGTGTGTACCCATCACACAGGTGGCAGCCCATCTTTCTGTGCCTTCTTTGTTCATGTACGGCTCAAGCCGGTAACTTTCCACAGGGGACGTGGTTGGAGTTGTCAGAAGAATGATTATGCGTTACCAAGTGTTAGGGAGCCAGTCCCCTCGACAGCCATCTCCGGGTGATGGTAAGATTGGATTCCGCTGCAGTGTATTTTACTAATGAATTATTATTTGTATTCGCTACTGTCTGACCGACTCTTCACTTGTTTGGAAGGCTATGAGGTGGTCGTAAGTGACCCGGGTGGCCCTCATTGGGTCACTTCCTTCATAACACACCTAACCGGCAGAGACTAGTAAAGATCGTAAAACTGCCCTTGGTGTAGATGCGAGTATCCGTGACCACAGTGAGAAATACAGAACAGAAGAAATTAATGATAGCTCTGAGGCATCAGAAGGCAGCAGTGACTCAATCATGTTACCAATTGTGCCACCACAATCTGAAGAATATTTTATGTAACACTAAGCTTAATCAAGTATAGGTGGGGGTGAAGTAATTTATAATTGAGCATCAATAAGCCCCTTATTGCACTCAGTGCAAACTGACCAAGAAGTTGATCCTTCATTGACACAAGAGGGGATGTGGGGCCTCTACCTCTCCCAGATACTCTAAGCAATAGGATGTTAAATGTCCTGTGATACTGTCAGGGGCCTGTCTCTATCACCCCAAACGCCTTACACTGAGCTACACCCACAGGCCATGAGGCCCACATTCACAGTATTTGGTTCATGTAAAATACACGTGCAATCATTACTCACCCAGTGTTTCCCTACCGATGTACCATCTAAAAATGCCCATACTTCTTTGTTTTGTTTATATTCTTCACTGTTTCCTTTTGCCAAAGGTGGCCATGTTTCAAGAATAGAAACCCTCTGACTCAGATGCAAGCTGACTTAGACAGCAGTGAGAGCCTCCTGCAAAAAGCACTTAGAACTCTCCTGCTGTGAGCCGCATGAGTCACCACTTCAAGTAAAGCACTTAGAACTCTCCCACTGTGAGCAGCATGAGTAATCACTCAAGACTCTTACCAAGTGCACAGGAAGAGCTCCTGCTGAAACCTTGGGCGTGGCAGCAGCTTGTCTATTTAAACCGCACCCACGGCAAAACAACTTGCTTTGCCTAAAAATTCATCTGCCTGCTGGTTTCCTGCCTATCCCGAAAGAATTACTGTGCAAGTGAGTCTAATTAGAACACACACCCAATTGTCATTTGACAAAACCAATACATGAATATACAAAGCACAAAACACGGGGATATCTTTTGTTGAAAATCCAAAAATATTTATATATATATGAATCAAATTAAAAAGGAGTACATATGAACAATTAATTCAGCAATAAATCATGAAAGAGGTGAAATCAAATGTATCCTACACTTTGTTAAAAAAACATCTATTCCAAAAAAATCAACAATGACATATCTCCTACTGAGAATAATGGTCACTTGAATACAATAAGTATTTCGGAAACAGATGATGGAGTCGACGTTTCGGTCTTAAATGGCGTCAATCCGTCAGACCATCTTCAGGACAGTAGATATTGCATATGAGGAAGGACCCTTTTCTAATCCGACTCAACACGATCAGTCCTTATCGTGGAGATATAAACAACCCTGCTCATATAAATGTCGGAGCTGTCACTGATCAACAGATCAAGATCGATCCAAACTACTGGCGGCAGTTTAAAGATCAATACAAATTAATAGCGGCAATTATAGGAGGGAATCACAGCTCCTCCAATCTCAATTTCCCAACAGTATCTATTCTGTGAAAAGTCGTATGGAAGCTGGCGTCAGTCCAAGGAACAACGAGACGTCTCTGACGGACTGACGCCATTTAAGACCGAAACGTCAACTCCATCATCTGTTTCCGAAATACTTATTGTATTCAAGTGACCATTATTCTTAATAGGAGATATGTCATTGTTGATTTTTTTGGAATAGATGTTTTTTTCATGAAGTGTAGGATAAATTTAATTTCACCTCTTTCATGTTTTATTGCTGAATTAATTGTTCATATGTACTCCTTTTTAACTTGATTCATATATATAAATATTTTTGTATTTTCAACGAAAGATATCCCCGTGTTTTGTGCTTTGTATATTCATGTATTGGTTTTGTCAAATGACAATTGGGTGTGTGTTCTAATTAGACTCACTGGCAGAGTAATTCCAGTATAAATAATTATAGAATGTTCTTGAAACAAAGTCCTTTGTAGGCATCTTCACCTGTCACTGTCTGATCTACCCAAGCCTCCAAGGGTATATTGGGTTTCCCCTGCTCTTATACTATCCTGAAAGAAGTCATACCAGCACTCCCCAGCTGTTTAATACAGCCTTCACAAGAACAACTCTTCTTTCAGAGCCTCCTCACGCACAGCGCTCATACAACCCTTCAAGAGCAGACACTGCTTCAAGAAGCAGACACTTACCTGAAGCCATCATCAGCTTCGCTGATCTTCATCGTCTCACCCATCACAGGTACCTGTAAAAGAAAAGAAACCTTTAAGACAAAGCCAAACAGTGCCCAGTTACTTTCTATTCTTGCACCTTCTTAGTTGTTTAATAAATAGACACTGGCACGGCGAGCAAGAGTACCTTTTTGACATTTGACTAGTGCAAGAGTGAGAGTGCATTACTCCTGTGAAGAAACAGGACATCGCATTAGTTCCTTCACAAAAGAACAAAACTACAAGGTAATAATTGGTATAGGATTAGTACGGTGCATATGCGAAATGGTGTACTGAAGTATGTTTCTCTGTATCTCATAATCTCTCTTGTTTCCTGAACCTCTATATGCAATAACCCTTGTGTTCTCTGAACAGTCATTATCAGGAGCTTCCAATTTCCACTCATCCTCCAGGTGCCTACCTTGAGTACTTCGTTACAACTCACCCAGGTGCACGCATACGCCAGTTGCCTAGCAGGTACTTACGTTCACTTCACTAAGGTAAAGGGTGGGGGCGGAAGACACTATAATCTAAGGGCCAAACTAGAAGGAAACCCAATTAGTTATATGCATTCCTTCTTGTGTTTCATGCAGGTTGACAACTTGGCAGGGGATCTACGCACCTATCCACAAGGGCCCTCTCCCGTTTTATGATCAGACTACTAGCTTACGCAATTGAACCAAACTGGTAGGTAGGGTCAGGAAGTGGGATTGATTCCATATTGTCTCTCCAAGGCCTCGCATCTCTCCAGGTATAAGACGGTGACCAGTATTGACAGATAACCCCCAACTTTAAAATGTTTAGTGATCCCTAAAAGGATCTGCCCATCACCATTGTCAGGAGTGTACTATCCGATCCCCAGGGGTAATGTACTAGCTGTAAGTAACGCCCAGTGGGCCCTAAAATAATAGACTAAAGCCATTGCTCACCCCAATTTTACACACCACTTGGTTATGTTATGTTATGTTATACAAACTTATAAAGCGCACTGTTACCCGAGGGTGTCCTGGCGCTGCACACTGTTTACCTGAAAGAGAGTCCACCCTCAGAAGTTAACCGGATATTAGACTGTGAACAGCCATGTCTTCAAGTTTTTTCTGAAAGTTAGGAGTTCCGTAGCAGATCTTAAATAAAACGGCAGCTTGTTCCAGGCGGTTGTGGCTCTGAGAACAATGCTCTTGCCACCCCAGCTGGCCTTATTTACCCTAGGAACTGCTGCCCTTTTGGCTTCCGTTGAGCGCAATGCTCTCCCCGGGACGTACCATTGGATACGTTCTCTTAGATCCTTAGGTCCTGTTCCCTGTAGGGCTTTGAAAACCGTGCAAAGAGCCTTAAATTGGGCTCGTTTTTTGATTGGGAGCCAATGAAGGTCAGTAATGCTTTTCCTGATTGATACCGACCTAGGAGTGCCAGTGAGCAGTCTTGCTGCCGCGTTTTGAACCATCTGGAGTCTATTATGATGTTTATTATTAATCGTCAAATAAAGACTGTTGCAGTAGTCTAAACGGGATAAAATTAATGCAGAGACTACCGCTCTAAAACTATCTTTCTCAAGGAGAGGTTTAATTTTTTTCAAAGTCCTAAGGATAAAAAAGCATGTTGATACCACTCTGCTGACCTGGTCCCCGAAAGAGAGGGTGTTATCCACAATCACACCCAGATTTTTTACAGTGCGTGCGGGTTCTGGCAGGAGCCCCATCTCACTAGGCCACCGTGCCGGGGACCAGAGGTTGGGGTTGTTTCCGAAGATTATCACCTCTGTCTTGCCAGAGTTCAACTTAAGGCAATTGGCTGACATCCAGCTTGTAATGGCCGCCATGCAATCCTGGCAACTGGTGGCCAATCCCTCTTCTTTCCCTTTCTGTAGGGATAGCACAATCTGGGTGTCATCCGCATAAGAGGTAATGAGCAGGCCGAAGAAACGTATGAGGGCGGCCAGAGGTTTAACATGAATATTAAAAAGTGTGGGGCTAAGGGAAGATCCTTGAGGGACTCCACAGGGAAGGACAACAGGTTTAGATCTTTCCCCATCCAGGTCCACCGTTTGTGTTCTGTCAGTCAGAAAAGATTTCAATAGGTCCCAGGCAGCACCTTGGACCCCGACCTTCGACAAGCGATCTAACAGTAACTCGTGATGAACAGTGTCGAAGGCCGCTGACAGGTCTAGCATGATAAGAATAGTGGACCCACCCTGGTCGGCAGCCTCACGTATTTCTTCCGTGGCTTTTATCAGAGCTGACTCCGTGCTGTGCCCTGCCCGGAACCCATATTGGGAGTGATCCAGTAAATTGTTATTTTCCAGGAACAGGCTTAACTGCTTGTTCATGGCCTTCTCCAGGATCTTGGCAGGTAGGGGTAGGCGGGAGATAGGCCGATAGTTATTGGGATCACTTGGCTCTAAGTTTTTTTTTTTAAAGAGATGTAGAATGGAGGCAGATTTCCAGAATACCGGATAGTGCCCCATATCCAATATCTGATTAAGTAGCGGGGTCAGGGAGTTAGCGATGGTTACCGGAGACATCTTCACTATGGAGGCCGGACAAGGGTCCTTAGGGGACTCGGATCTACAGACCTTGAGCAGGTTGGAGACCTCCACGTTGGTCAGAGGGATGAAAGTGTTAATAATGGGAACAGGGAGAGTTGTTTTAGACACAGGACTTCTAACGCTGGCTGTTCTCGATTGGTTATTGAAGGAGGAGAAGATGGTATCAACTTTGTTTAGGAAAAAAGAAGCGAGAGTATTACAAAACTCAGCGTCACCATGCACGATGGGCTTGGAGGGAGTAATAAGCAAGGTTACTGTTTTAAAAAGTTCATTTGCTGAAGATTTAGCACTGGCGATTTTGTCAGAAAAGTAGGCCTTTTTTTCTTCCTGCAGGGTTTTTTTGTAGGCTGAGAGGCTGATCCGGTAGAGTCCTCTGTCATTTAAGTTATACCCCTTTCGCCATAGGCGCTCCAACTTCTTACACTCTGATTTGAGTTCTTGCAGTTTGTGTGAGAACCAGGGGGCAGATGGAATCAGTCATCTGGGGGAACACCATTTGACCGGGGCCAGTTTGTGGCAAGCTGCCTTGATCCAGTCCTCATACCTTGCTGTTGCTTCCTCTATATTCGAGGAAAGATAAGGGACTGACTCTTTCAGTGTTGTGTCAAGATTAACTGGGTTTATGTTTTTCCAGGACCGAATCGCTATTTTTCCCTTGGGTTTGGGGTGTGACAAAATGGTAGGGGAGGGGGAGTTTACAAAAATAATGGCTGCATGATCAGTCCAGGGTAGTGGTAGGATATCTAGAATGGAAAGTGTGGAGGAGTTGGAAAAATTCCATCTAAAGTATGACCCTTCTTATGGCTGGGGCCAGCTTCCAGCTGCGAAAGATTCCCACCACCCATAGTTTCCAACAGCCTGGCGGTGTCCGAATCGGTGACGTCCTCTAGGTGAAAATTAAAATCACCTAAAATGGTGAAGGATTTGGCACAGCAACCCTCCTCCAGTAATGACCCAAGTGAGTCCAGGAAACCCCCTTTGGGGCCCCGGGGTAGATATATGAGAGTTGCTTTAAAAGAGTCTTGTGGCCCATATCGAACAATGATTGACAGAGCTTCACATGTACCATTGGAAGCTACCTCGAAAGCGGGAGTTAGACTCTTATGGTAAATGATGGCAAGTCCTCCTCCTTTCCTCAAAGGTCTGTCAAAAGTATGGCAGAGGTAGTTGTGGGGGGTGGCTTTAACTATATCCGGCCCGGAGGCATTGTTGGTCCAGGCCTCCGTGATGAAGGCCATCTTAATGTTGTTTGCTTCTATTAACAGGCAGCATTCTGCGCTATGTTTTACTAAAGAGCTGGCATTGAGCAGTAAACATTTAAAATCTTGTTTGATCTTTGGTGTATCTGCAGCCCTGTGGCCACTAGAAAGGGATCTAATAGGAAGCGTCGAGAAATGCGGGAGGGAACTCAAACAAGTATCACATGGTTTGTGCGAATTCTCCGATGCGTTATGGGGCAGGATTTTCGGGCAGTCTACCTTGAATCTACGTGGGTTTAATGTTCGTAGCCTCTCACTTGAATACCTCAAGGGACCAGGTAGACAAGGGGCAGGGATCCTGGCCCTGAGCCCGAACCGAGCGCGGACGGGTGCAGACGGGCGCAGACAGGCTTGCCTTGGGCGCGCCTTCAGCGCGCCTGCGGCGCCTCAGCTGCGCGGTCGCGACTTCATCAGCTTAAGTAGCCTCCCACCACTAGACCGCTAACCCTCAATGGCTGTCAGTCCCCGCCTTCCGCTGCCGTGACTGTCTAACACACGTCAGCTGGCTTCCGCTTCAGGCCCTGGGGCGCCAGAGGTCAGGTAAGTATTAAGTGTGGTTTCAAGAGTAAAATTTATTTAAAAGCAACGTGCAAATTTGCGAAGTTAAAAGCGTTATAGCAGCAAAACAACCAAAGTGCAAGTGCGCCAGTAAAAGTCACCAAGGATTCCAGTAAATAAAATCAAGGTTAACCTATCACCCGCGACCTCACCCGCTCAGTCCTGGAGGGTATTAAACACAACCCTCCAGGCAAACAGTGGTCATAGTAAAAACTAGTGAGGCAATTACTGAAAATTTGGAGCAGTCTTTTTTTGCTATCTAGATTGCTCCCTTTTTCTTTTCCCTTTATTCCTATTCAGTTTGAGTCTATTAGTTTATTTGGATTGATGGTTGTGGATACCTGCTCAGGAGTTGGGGGGTGGGGGGCAGTGCTTAATTTGTAAAATATTAAGTGCAGGTGCTCACATTTTTTTAAGAGGCCATACCCACTTCCCAGGGTCCACCCGGGGTCCACCCACTTCCTTCAGTAAAAGAGATCTCAGTTCCCCTTGAGACTAGTTGTACTATCAACCTTTATATTATGCTTTGCACTCCCCCCACGCTCTGGCCAGTGAGCCTGCGTTGCTTAAACAGGTGCCTCTCACAGGGACATGCTAAAAGTGTGAATACTCGCACGTGCTGCAAGCCTGCTGATCCTGTACAAGACACTGGTATGTTGTTATAATACATTAATAATATCCCATCCAATAACATTCCCATGACAAGAATGTCTCTCCATTCCTCTGGAGTGCCATGCAAACTTCAATCCACAACACCAGCCATGTTCCTTCCAATTCAAGAGGAATCATTTCTTTGATTAAACATGCTTTTTTTTCAAGCACAGTCCTCTCCTCTCTTTATTTGAAAATAAATTACATTTATTCCAAGCAGATTCTAACATAACAGTGCCCGTAACAAAGCTAGCTACCGCAGGGCTGACTCACAGTACAAAAACGACAACAGAAAAATGCTACTACCAAAAAAAATTAATACACTTGCACTTCTATACTGCTTTAAATTTCAAGTTAGAATGCCAGTAATAGAACTCAGTGAGTTAGTGCCCAGTAGCAAAGATTTGAATACAAAATGAGATGCTTTCATTCTACGCCTTAGTTTTAAGAACCACTGAGTTAGCTTTTAAAGTACTATGAAGTCCCATGACTAAGTCGCTAAGTACTATATAAAAAAAAATAGGTTATTCGTTAAGTGTTGCAGAAAGAATTACTGCCCCCTTGCACACATCTTACCATTGTGGCTTCTTCCTGACTGCAGCAGGGACCGGGCTGCCCCATCTTAGCAAACATAGTGAGACGAGACACCAGAACCGCAGGCTACACATTACTGAGACTGCATTTTAGTTTTAATTTACCTGATGCCTGCTACGCAACACACTGCTTGCTGTTTCTGTTTTCTGTGGCCGATTAGTGCTGAGGCTGCGCAGTATGCTGGGGCGGGCCGCGGGCGAAAACAGTGATCATTGGTCCAAGTCAGGACCCACACTTGAGGATTTGACAAGGAGCCACAGGGCCGGACAAATTACATATTTTTAAAGCGGTCATTGGTAGCACTTCTGTGATTGGTTGAAGTGACCAGACAGCTGAGGCAGGGACCCATGCAGTTTCTGACAGTGTGTGTGTCTCATAATAGGGCGGGCATCTGCGGCGTCAAATTTGATATATTTAAAGCAGAGTCCCGTGCAATATCAGCTCTTCGCCGCCACCGGGGAAACCCGTGTTAAATCAGTGAGCAGACAGCACCTAATATCGCATGTAGACCCGGCCCTGACTAATAAGTGCCGGGGCTAAGCACCGGAAAGCACGGGCACAAATTAAGCCCTGGTGGGGGGAATATTAAGTACCTTGAGTGGACCCTTCCAATGAAGCATAACTACACACAAAGCCCAGCTGGGGCACCAAACTGAGATGCAAGTTCCAGAAGACCCTCTTTAACAAGGCTAAAGCAGGGGTTAGAGGGGAGAATCAACTTCTTTCTTATCCACTACACTTTGGCTTCACTGGATAGGTCCATGGGTACGACATGAAACATGTCCTGTCCTCTTATGTGCAAAGTAAACTTACTATTAAATGGAGTTTGTGAATAGCAAAAAATAGTAACCTTACACAAAATGGGTCCAGCCAAAATCATACCCAGCACCCACTCCAGGACCCTCCGAATAATCATCAACAATAAACCGAACATGTCTGTTCAAGTCAACAACTTCAATGCATCCTGCTTCCACATCCTGAAGATGCTGAGGAAGATCTTCAAATAAAAATCCCAAGCAACACTAGAAAACTGTCACTCAAGCCCTAGTCACCTGCAAGTTGGACTACAGGAACACCCTCTAAGTTAGGATCACCAAGAGACTCACCAGAAGGCTACAACCACCAAGACCCATCCTGAACCTCCCACACAGAATTCACATCACACCACAACTCTCGGAGCTCCAATAGAATGACACACAAATGTGCTTATTTCAAACTCCTCATACACATATTCAAGGCACTATACAACTTAGGCCCCAACTATCTGAACCATCTACTTCCACCAACCACAAGACACCTCTGCTCCGCAGGACTGTACTTGCACATATCCCACGCAATCACAGAACCATCAAGAGGCCAGCATTCAATCACATAGCTCCCAAAGTGTGGAACGACCTCCAACTCCATGTCAAAAATTCCTCCTGTCTTCTTGAATTCCGCAAGAAGCTTTAGACTTGACTTTTCAATTAACCAATCTGCCATAGGCAGGGCTAGCCTCGCATACCTTCTCAGGATACCCTCCATGAAGGTTTTGACCAATCTGTCACTTACATTTTTGCCATCATCATATCGAACTTTATTCGGTCATTATGACCATCAAAGTATATAGGCATACAGTACAATATATAAACATTGATACAGATAAAACAACTAAACTTAATATATTACAATGTAAAGCCTTCAATGATGACCGTGAGAAATAACGACTCAATTAATAAAATCAAAAATTTCAACAGGAACTAGTCAGCTAAAAGGAATTCTCACAAGATAAAATCCAGATAAAAATACATTCAAACGCCCTTGCCTGTCAAGTATAAATCAGAAAATACATAAAACATTGATTTAAGATTTAGAAAGATACTGAGCTCCATTTTCTTTATATAAGTCAATCAGTTCGAATCTCAGTCTAGAAAAACAATTCATGATAAATGATCCATTTACTAAAACCCATAGGGCCTAAAGATGAAAACCACAAGGGAGAAAGACCTTATGGGGTAACTAAAGTGCTAGTGCATAATGTACAAAAATACGGTAAAACAAACATAATTGTGTATACCTAGACCGGACCCTTAAGGAATACAATACGTGGGTGCCATAAACAAGATCTCAATACATTTTTACCACTTTTGAACACATACATAGGCGGTGACTCTCCCTCATCATTCAACAAATGATTCTGACATATACTGAATAGGTCGAGATGAAAGATGCATGAGTGACGAAGAATACACATATCTGAACAAAAGTGTATTTACCATTCCTGCCATATATACTCTTCCCACATTTGTAGGGCCATGCTATGATATCATATTACGTGACACTGAATGGCAATGGGAAAGTTGTATGTTCCGCTATTTAGGGATCAAGCTGGACCATAAGGAAACTGATCTATTAGCGGGAAATCTGGGTGCTGGTATGCTGTCGTTGATTTCCAAATTGCGTTTAATGCGGCTTCCCTGGTCTTCGATGGGACATATAGTATAGTGCTATCCAAAATGGTCATGTTAACCGACCTGCTTTATTTCTTTGTGAACCTCCCCTGTTTAATCCCTAAGGGGTATTTCCGTTAAACTGACTCTGTGTGTGGTATCTAGCTATGGGGATCTAATAGACGATAAGTAGCGCTAGAGGAAACGTAATTACCAAAATGTGAGGGAGGGCTAGGATCACCTCATTTTGAAGCCTATTATCTGGCAGACTGTCAAGACTTAGCACACTAACGTGTGTGCGTGCACCTGTGAGGTTGAGATGGGTTTACAGAAGCTGACTCCCTACTGCCTGTCATACTTTTCCCACCTCAACAGCAAAAGATCATTTGAGGTTGGATCAGCCCAACAAGGGAAAGGGGAAAGGGAGGAGGCGAGAGAGAAATAGCTTCAGTTGCAGCATACTATAAACTACAAGTCCAGCTTGTGCTCTGGGACCCTTCAGTCACTGAATGCCGTATTATCTGTGTCTGGGCTGCGACTGATAGCCCAGCTGCATGTCTAAAGTGAGAAATGTAGTGATTTATAATGCAATAATTTACATATATCTCAACAGCTGTCTTTTGCAACCCTCCTTCCTTAACTCAACATTGCTTCTTTTCCAAAGATAATTGCTTGTGATTTTGGATGCCTGATTTGTGGTTCACTCGCACCCCTAAAAGATTACACCGAATTTTTAAAATGATGTCTTTAGTTCCTTCATGTCAAAAATATCAAATGGAGAGTGAATCACTAGTCCTGAAAGAACCAGGGTATGCAGTATCAGTACTATGTACTGTTAAGAAACCCTCATTCACGTTTGTGCAGGTGGATAAAAAGCGGTGTATTTGGATTCTCCGCTCTGTCGTTAGCAACGTGACAGCATCATCATTGGGTTAATAAAATGCTTCCTCCGCCCGGAGGCTGTCCCACTGGTTGTTTCAGTGGTGATCGTTGAAAAAAAGTGTTGGTGATTGGTGAAGAGACGTGTGGTGAGATATGTTAAAAAACTCGTAAAACCAGTACATGCCTTTAATTAAACTGGGTTCGAGATGGTTTTAAAAAATGCTCTGTGTGCACAAGTTAGACTAGTTATGGTCTAGTGCACTATAAAAATGTCCATAAAAAGGTCGACATGTTTCAGCCCTCTTTAATGCCCAAAAGGGTCACGTGGGCTTTCTTCAGGACCTAGCAAAGTGAAGGGGACCCTAATCTTCACGGGTCTCCAGTGAAAACAGTGGAAAGATTATTCCATGTGTCTTGTTCAATTTGAACCTTGTATCCCTGATTGTGGTCTACATCGGGTGGTTAGGAAGGTCGTTCACGCTCTTTGTGGCGTGGGTGCGCGACCAGGGCTGACTCTGCCTCCTGTTACCTGGTATTTAGTTCCTTCATGTCAGCACTCACTTGTATTCAAGACAGGGTATACCTGAATTTCTATTCAGAGGTCTGCATAAACATTTCTCAGAGTTGTTGGCCATGAACTAGGAAATTATTCCTTGGTTGTACTTTTTTTTTAATGTAAATTATTTTGTTGTCCTTTTTGTTTTGCAGGTCGTTGCTGCGTTTGTGGTCAAGAAGAAATATGAATGCTGCAGAAGCTACTAAAGGAGAGAGGAAGTCACTAAAGCTCAACTGATGCACTGAGATCTGTAGCTGCTGCTTCCTTCAGGGGAGTGCAAATAACAAGCAGTGACTCATGGCTTTTATAGCCAGCTGCGGCCTCCATGGCCACGATTCTCGCAAGATTTGGAAGTCTCGCTGGTACGCCGTCGCCCTCTTAGCAGGAATCATGACGAGCACAGACGTGCTGCTAACTTTGCCCCTATTCTTCATGTTAAGGTTGTTCTCTTTCCTTTCTTCTCCCTCATATATAACTGTGGCCACAATGTAGTTTCCCTTGCCTTCCTCCATTCTACCTGTGGCCCCACATTGACGCTGCTCAGTTACAGTGGGTGGCCTACTGGCTAGCAGGGCAACACCTGTCCGAGTCTGGCTACATCCCAAAGCAACAAGAGGATGATCGCCTACTTGCTGCCTTCTTTCCTCGCACCCCCATTTTGTAGTCTTAACAGAACTTGTGAATCAAAACTTTTATGCACCTGCAATTCCGCTCAGGTGGCTCCACAAAGCAGCTGGTATCCTCCTCCCCAAGGAATTGTAGCATTGGGAGGCAGTAGGCAGAGATATTCCGAGATGGAGCACTACAGAGCTTCTAAATGCTGGAAAAAGATTATGGGCTGCATCCGGGTCATTTCTTGATGTATCGGAGACTAGTGAAAGTGATAAAGAATAAACGGGGAACAAACACAGAAGAACCTCCGTTGCATGCAGTCATTCAAGCCTTGCATGATGGGAGATGGGAATGTGGGGACACAGGTCTGCTGGCCCCCGCAGGCCTCCGTCCCTGCATTCTCTGTACTCTCAGTAGGGTTCATAACCAGAATCCTGTTTCATTAATAATGAGGCTCGATTCTGTGAATCCTACTGAAAGTGTATTTTTCCCTGTGATGTATCATCCGTCACAGAGCATATTGAGCCCCCGGGTCGCCCTCCAGTTGCTGTTCAAAGGCAAAAACTGCATTGCGACGCAGGGCTTTGTTTCCCAGCCCCTAAATATGTTTGCTACACACTGTAAGCATTGTATCTATTCAAAATGTTGCATTTGTGTCCTCGCGACACTGCTCTCCGGCACGGAGGAGGGCATTCTTTCTCATTCTGTTTGAAAGCAGGCTAATCAAACACATCACAGTGAGGGGGGCGACAATCACGTCATTTGCTTTTGTGCAATTATGCAAAATGTCAGACAAACTAGATGAACTTATACATGATTATGCAAATTGCAAGACCACCATTTACGGTTATGGTTCAGAGAGAAATGAGTCCTTGCTGGGTCGCAATTCACGCAAAAAAGCTCGAAAAGAAATAATGCCGCAAGCAGCAGCCTCTCGCGTTCTGGTCATTTACATTGTTCCTAGGGTGTCAATGCTACATTTTTCCCGAGAATGGCACGTAATTGCATGTCATCGCATAATAGCGTTATTGCAGGAATTTCGCATAATAAACCTACCACGAAATGACGGAAGGATACGCCTGTGTGACAGAAATTTCACCTCGGGGTAGTCACGTTGCAGAATGCTTTGGTCAAACTAGAACAGCTTTGTTTGAGCTGGTGCCAAAGCAAAACGATGAGGGCTGTGCTGCAGCTAGGGTTATATGCCCAGTGTTGGTTGCTATCACACCAGGGTCCCTCTGACTCATTATGGAATCATTCAGCCCTTCCCTACTGCACTGGGAAACAGCCTTTACCACGAAGCATTTTCTACGCATTACGTTAACAACGATACACTTACCTCGTAAACGTCTTCACAACGCGTAATGCTTCAACGACCATCTTCAACACGCAAGCAACGTCATCACGGAACAACGACATCCTAATCCGAAAGAAAAGCATCAGTCCGTTTTCAGTGTCGGCGGAGACCTGCGGAAAAAGGAAAAAAAAAGAAGAAAAGGGGCTTGGGGGGTCTCCCCCCACAAAAAAGAAAAAGCGGAGTAAAGGTAAAATCGAGGTAACGGCAAAGCGTGAAAAACACATTCCGTTGTAACGCATGCGTGGTAAAGGCATGCGTTGCAACGGAATGCGTAGTAACGACATATATTCTACTGCACTCATCTCTCACCCCCTTCTGGTACTGCCATTGAGAGCATAACGTCCAAGGAGAGGAACGGTCTTGTCTCCTGATATACCCAACACTTATGCAAAGCATAAGCGATATGTTCACATGTTGTCCATATCATGTACATGCTCGAGGAAACATGTAGTTGTCCAACTTTGGAGGCACACCAAGAAACTCTTTTTCATTCCCGTTTTAAAGTATTCTTCAAGTCACGGAGAAGTGGGCCTTGTCTGTTGATCCTACATTTTTACATTCTCCTGGCATGGTGGTCACTGGTCAGGCCAATCAAAACTGGTGAAGGTGTGGATATAGGTTGCCATATATTGATCCAAGCTTCTGCTAGGTGATAGCCATTACAACAAGCATTGGCATAGCCAATAGGTCTCGCCTTTGGGACCTTATAAGTGTTTAGCCTGAGCTATTTAGGGTGACCAACCGTCCGTAAATTTCACGGACAGTCCGTAATTTCGGCCGTCTGTCCGTTGTCCGTAAAGGATTCGTTAACGGACGCCATTTGTCCGTAATTTTAACCGGGCACCGGTCGCACCACCCTAAAGCCGGCACAGCTTCCACCCACCTCCCTTCTTGACTCCGATGCTGTTGAGGTCGGGTGTAACAGACTCCGACGCAGTACCAAAGCTCAGATACCCAGCAGCATTGGAGAGGCACAGCGGGATGGCAACCCTCACACCTTCCGCCCTTGATGAGCTGTTAAGAGGTGCTTGAAGGTGACTGAGAGGGAGGGGCTGCAGCCTCAGGCACAGGGGCATCTATTCAGATGCAAACAGCCCTGAATGCCATGTCTCTGCAATTTAGAGGGGCCTCACACATTCCCTTTCTGCCTAGGGCCCCAAAAATCGTAGAACTGGTCCTGCCTGATTACACCGAGGTAGCACGTGGTTCTCTTCACAGAGCTTAATTACTGATTGTAAGCAAACCTCGGTTCTTCAAACATGCAGTCTATAATGTAATAAAATAAAGAAATGGCACAATCGCACCCACACTGGTTAACAAAGTATGGAGGACAATCAGTTAAATCAGTTCTCTTGGAGTATCTCCTTTAAGTACTGTACATCACAGTGGGGGATGGCAAAACTAACATTGTCTCGTTGTCTTGTCCAGGAGGGGGTGAGGAGCCCTACCTCACCCTGGAAGAGACCAAGATGATACTAGAATACTGCATGCCCACCCTGGTGGATCCTCCTGTGATGGCTCCTGTCCCCCCACCTCCCTCGCCTGTGATGGCTCTTGTCCCCCCTGTGGTGGATCCGGTCTCCGCCCTGGGTGGCTTCTGCCCCAGTCCTGGAATGGCTCATGCAGCGAGGGTGAAGTTCTTGATGGGCCTCTTCTCAAAAAGGCTCAGCTCAAAATTAATATGAAAAGGTGAGCGAGTGAGTAAGTGAAGGGATGGGTGGATGAATTAGTGAAAGGGTGAAGGGATGAATGAAAGATTGAATATATGGAGAATGAGAGAGGATGGATGGATGGATTGATGAGTGAGTGGAAGGATGGATGAGAGAAAAGGTAAATACCTGGATGTATGGGTGGAAGGGTAGCTGGATGGGCAAAAGGGTGGATGGATGAGTGAAAGGATGGATGAGTGAAAGGATGGATGAGTGAAAAGGTGGATGATGAGTAAGTGAGTGGGTGGATGGAAGAGTGAAATGATGGCTGGCTGGATTGATGAATTGGTAAGTGCAAGGGTGAATGGATGGGCGGATGAGTGAAAGGGTGGATGTAAGGATGGATGAGTGAGTGAAAGGGAGGGTAGATGGACAAAAGGATGAATAGATGAGTGAAGGAGGGAAAGGATAGATGGATGAGAGAAAGGATGGATGAGTGATAGTGTCAATGGATGGATTCATGAGTAGATGAGTGGGTGGGTGGGTGGATGGATGGAAGGAAGGATGGCTAAATGAAAGGGTTGATGGAGAGAGAAAGGGAGGATGGATGGATGGATGACTGAAAGGGTGGATGGGTGGAAGGATGACTGACTGGGTGGATGGGTGAGTAAGTGAAAGGATGGATGGGTGAAAGGGTAAATGGCTGGATGGATGAGTGAATGGATGGATGGGTAGAAGAGTGGATGGATGAGTGTACAGATGGATAGAGTGAAAGGGTGGATGGATGATGGATGGATGAGTGAAAGGATGGATGAAGGGATGGATGAGTGAAATGATAGATGGAAGGATACATGATGGATAGGTTTGCAAATGGTTGAATATGTTTGGATATGGCTGGGCTTACTTATATACTATTGCACAACCTCCTCTGATGTGTCTGTAAAACGTACCTATTGTACTGAAGTTTTGTCCTGAATTTTGACCTCCTGTCCTGAATTTGTGTCCTGAATTTTGACTCTTTGTCCTGAATTTTTACACTCACCGTCCTGAATTTGCACCAATGCCAGTTGGTCACCCTAGAGCTATTGCCTCTGCCAATGTCTTTAAGCTATGTTGTAGAGCAGTGCTGTCTACTCAGTAAAGTACATTGTGCATTTTTCACCCATGTGTTGTATTTAAGCAGAAAAGCGAACACGTTTTCACTTTTAACGCTGTCACCGTAAATACTGAGATCACTACAAAACAACATGCAATTATTGGGAAAAATGAAATTGAACTACCGACTTGCATTTCATTTTCGATCTTAGCCGGTCTGGAGTGTGTTTTCCATGAGTCGGCGCAGGACTTTGCACGTCACCATGCCTGAGTAAAATAAATGCGCTTATCAGCATCGTTAGCAAGTCAGTGACGAGAAGGGTGCCTGCTTTCAAGACCAATGCAGGCTCTCCTTTGACATGTCCTGGAAAGCACCTTCCTTCTCTCTACACTGCCATAAACAAATATATACAAATGGCTCTGTGGGGTGGGATGAGAAGTAGTGACACCTTGTGCATCCCTCTTGCCGCTTTCCTAACCTCCACCCCCAGCTCCCTTCCTCCCAGGCTCCCACCCACCCATGGAAGCATGGCTCAATCAATGCTAGGCAGGTCAAACTATATTTTAAAAAGAGCATTGCACGAGTGCACATAGCACGTACAATGAAGAATCTCTGCTTTTTATCATCAGGTTTGCACACGTATTTTTCCCTATTTAATCACAAGACAAGTTACGGTAGCACAATTCTACTTCCTAGCTTCATGGAAATCATAATATTTATTGATGACTAGTTTTTCACTGAAGTGTCAGAAATTCATCAGAAGGGTCAAGACTTCTTGCTGTTAATATAGTGTTGCAGGGGACACGGCGCCCATTCTCACGGATAATTCGCAACATCTATTTACAGCCGACACAGACTGAGAAGCGAAAGGCAGCGCTCTATATCAGCAATATTAAAACATGCAAATAGTGAGTCCCACCTTGTAATATCTGGAGACTTCAATATGAATTTGTTAAGAAACAGATCTGAACAGGATAGACTATGGAATATACCTTTACAAACAACTCCTCCAGTAAATCGGCACGATAGGTCTGGAAAAACAGCCGAATAAATTAATATAGGGTTCAGAATAGTTAATGGCAGATTTAAGGAAGATAAACAAGCCTGCCAGCATGGACACGTGTTACATCTGCTTCTAAATCACTTATTGTTTATACAATAGTCCTTTTTTTTTGGAGCCACATTAAATGATTTCAGATAGCTGCCCAAGCTGAAAGCAACCACTTTCCACAGATGATTAAACTATCTCTTGCTATGCCTTTGCTGGCGGCATTAAATTGTCCACTAGTATTTGCCGAAACTGAGAACTACAAGAGGCTAAAATGGAACGATCAATTGATTCAGGAGATTGAACAGTGAAGCAGGTATAAGGTAATTAATTGGTTAAAAAATGGACTAGATAGTCTGAATGGCTGGGATTCATGCATAAAAAAGCTATGGTCTGAATCTGGCAACAGTTAATCCAATAAAGCTCTGCAGTTTGGAATTCAAACCCTTAATAATCCTTGGCAAACTAAGGCAGTTTGCCTTAAGAAAAGAAAAGTAAACCAGGCATTGAGAAGGTTGAGGAAAAATCTGTTGGACAAGAAACTGGCCCATAATTTAAAATCTATTACAAAGGACTATAAATAAAGAACTTTGGGTCACAAAGAATCAGCATGAAGATCTGTTTCGGGCTAAACTCTTGTGTGGAAGCAAATTCAACAACTTGAGTAAATTTTGGAAGATGTTAAATCAGATGAAAAGAGGGCCCCTAATAGCAAACAACACGAACATCGGTCTGTCTGCAATTTATGTCAATCTTGACCAGTTACGGCTCTATAGTACGTCTAAATATTCCATCTAAAAATAAAGGATCAAAGAAATGGTGGCTTTGTCATATCCTTCTGAGCAGGTTGTTGATGTAATTTCACATAGCCTCAAGGACGGCGCCCCTGACCTTATTGGTTTGCCGCAAGCACTATTTAAGGATAATCCAGTTTGCTGGTCTGTGAAGCTTGCCACGTTGTACAATCACGTTCTCAAGAACAACGCAATTCCAGAATCCTGGCATGGTGCAACTGTACATCCTATTTATAAAGGAGGAGCTAAATCAACTCCAGCTAATTATAGTTCTATTACCCTTCTAGGTAGCAATGCAAAAATGTTCGCTTCACTTCAGCTGAAAGAATTGGAGGATTGGGCTAATAGAAGGAAAATTGTGCCAATAAACCAAGCTGGCTTTAATAAAGGTAGCTCAACTCACTAATTTATGTACTCTTTCATTACTTATTTATTGTATTGTATTGTATTGTAATTGCAGTTATATAGAGCTTACTACCCCTGATGAGGCGTCAAAGTGCTTTTTAAAACGAGTAGCACGCTACTTCGGAACCCATAAAAGATTAGTGGTGAATTAATATAGTGAAATATGAAAGTAATTTGAGTGGTGGATATGTTAGTCTGTTATTTGGATTGAGAAGGATTGCGGGGAGATAGAAGAGGGAAAAAGGTTTGCATTTATATAGCACTTGTTACCCTCAATGAGGTGTTGAAGTGCATTTTCGGTTAGTAGCATGCTACTCCGGAACCCATAAAGAATTAGTGGTGAATTAGTACAGTGAAATATGAAATTAATTTGAGAGGTGGGCATGTTAGTCTGTTATATGGAGTGAAAAAGATAGTGAAGGGATAGAATAGAGAAGAATTTTAATTGATTTTTCTTTTTTTTTGTGTGTGCTTATTTTGGGGCTCACAGCAGTAGGAGGAGGCTGGGGATGAGTAAAAGGGAGGTGGAGGAGGAAGGGTCAGAGGAAAGGGTTTAGAAAGGCTTGATTTGGGGTATTAGAATAGTAAGAGGTACGAGATGATGCAAGGAGGGGTAGTATAGGGAAGAGTCTAGAAAGGGTTATTTTGGGGATCATATTTATAATATTATTTCGTCCAACTCCACCTTACTTGCCTGTTTTGTAGATTTTAAATCTGCATTTGACAGAGTTCCAAGGACCGTACTATAGGAAAAACTGAAACTATTGAGTATTCCTGGAACTTTGCTTAAGGCAATCCAACTCTTGCATCATAATTAGGGCTCCCGGTTTTATGGTATTTATTTTTTTAATATTTCCGTCTGTATTTATCCATATTTATTTTGTGTTTTGCATGTAAATGTAGTTGTAAACCTGTACATTTCCATATTTATTTAAATGATACATGTGCAGTCATACTTTGATGTCTGTTGTATTTTAGCTATTTAAGTTGCCAAATATTACATAACAGTACATCCACTGGCAAATATCAGCATTATACAACAAATGTATGTTGACAAATGCAGTTAAAGAAATGTAATCCAGTTTTTTAAAAATTTCCCATGCTGTCCATCTGCTCAGCTGTTGGTCTAAATTCATGAAAGACAGCACGAAGAGTCACTGAAAAGAAGCACATTTTCAGTATTTATCAATTTTTAAAAATAAATGCAGACAGAAAACACATTATTTTCTGTCTGTATTTATCTGTAAAAATCCGTAAAAACGGAAAACAGGGAGCCTTAATCATAATACTTGAATTTGCGTACAGATCTGCAATGGCCAGAGGATCTCACACCGTATCCCAACCTTCACTGGATTGAAGCAGTGGTGCATGCTCACACCCCTGCTGTTCAATTTGTTCATGTCTGATCTTTCCAGTGAATTAGAGCTTGTAAACTCGCACCCCCCGAAGTCGGGAGGATAACTGCATTCCAACATGATGTATGCGAACAACGTGGTTCTCAGCAAAACACAAGTTGGCCAGCAACGGCTGATTAACAAATTATAGGAGTACTCACTACTAAATAAACTGAAGGTGAATATAACAAACCCAATGGTAATCATCCAAAAAATTATATAAAGCAGCATTCTTGGTTTTCAAACCAGCGCACTGAAGGGACCCAGGGGTATAAATTCTTTAGGATTAATGATCTATTACAAAGGATCATTTTTAGCTCATAAGCAGAATACCCAAGTGAACGGCCCAAGCACTACTATCTGCATTCATAACACACTACAAAACTCTGAAGGGCCCACTATTTGATCCAATAGTGAACGTAGTGAAGGCAAAGCTTTTACCAACAATAAGCTATGGAAATGAAGCCCTGAGTGGCACTGATGCCCTCTTACTTGATAAAGTTGTGATAAAGACATAAAAGCAACTGTTCCTCAAGCTGAGATCAGCCACAACCACGCAGGATCAATCCGAGTTTGGATTACTTAACCAAGTTATAGCTACGCAAGGTGGCAACTTAATTTTTTGTTACAAGCTGAAATCAACAAAGTCGGACTCATTAAATTCTGGTTGGTGGCTCCATAAATTTCAGCTATGGGAAAGGCAAACTTACTGAGGAAATATTCTAATTTACAAAAATTATCGAGCAATGAGTTGTATTCATTTTATTTTATGAACTATTGCGTCGTCACTTGATAGTTACTTTTTATAGGAAGGCAAAATGAGCATGGAATAATTCTAATTTATGAAAACTATTGAGGAATGTGTTTATTTAGTTTTACCTTAAGCACTGAGGGCCTCATGTACGTAGCCCAATACCGGTCGGTAACGGCCGATTTTCGGTAATTATACCGTTACCGACCGGTATTTAGGCTGTTGACATGTAGGGGGCTCATTCCTGTATTCAGTAGTTTACCGAATCGGTAAAATTACCGAATCGGTAATTTTACCGATTCGGTAAATACCGAATACAGTAATGAGATGTAGGGGGACTGTGTGGTGGGTGTGGGGATTCGTTATTTACCACCAACTAATAGTTGGTGGTAAATGACGAATAGGTGTGAAAATGCATTTTTGTGCACTGTGAAGTGTGCAATGTGGCAGACATACATGCCCCTAGGGCATGTATGTGCGCCACATGTGCACACATGGAAGAATCAGGGGTGCAACAGGGTGTCAATGTGACACCCTGCCACCCTTGAATGTGCTCCCCCCATTACCGAATCGGTATTTACCGATTCGGTAATGAGACATACCTTCCCATTGATTCAATCAATGGGAAGGTATGCCTCATTACCTAATCGGTAAATACCGATTCGGTAATTACCGACTTACTCCGATTCGGTAACATTTACCGAATTTTTACCTACATACACTTTACCGATTCTTAAATACCGAATCGGTAAGATTCGGTATTTAAGAATCGGTAAAGTGTATGCCACCTACATATGGCCCTATATATTTATTTGTATGGTTGTAGTCAGTTAATACAATGTTTTAAGCAACTAAGCATAAATTAAAAACTTGACTTAAGGATTTAAAATTGAAATCACCTTGGAGGAAGAGGGAAAACAAATGAATTCTTGTGATAAAAATCTCATCTGTTGTTCTCTGTTCGTTTTGGACTAAGTTCTCTGTAGAGAGGGGAGCTAAGAGTGAGAATGCTGCATCCTTACATCTTCTATGTTAAATTGTACCTGTCAGATTTTTCTTTCTGTTTTCAAAGTTTTAAATGATACTTTTGCTGGTTATGTTAAAGATATAGAAAGCTTTAAAATAACCAGTTTATTGGGTGATTCGATCCACCGACATTGAGGCAACAGAAACAAAGAACGTTTTTCTAGCTAGGAACTAAAATTCCAATGCGCGGGCTCAAAAGAGCTTTCACTGCACTGTATAACATGAATTACTCATTATGGAAAAGTTTACATTGAGGCCTACGGGTTTGCAAAATTCTTAATCAACAACCGAGGGCACGAGAAGATCGAGATTAGAGCCATAAACGCCTGCAGCTCGAAGAGATTCCTGCTTTTCCTACGTTTATTCTCTGCTCTAGTTTTACCCAGCAAACTTGCTGACAATATGTCGCTGCAAATTAAAATCAATACAGTCTGTGCTGAAAAACGATGAGCCGTGTGTGTCACCTTTAACGCTTTGCAACTCTGCCATTGATGGCTGTCGGTGTAGCAACAGCTTGACGGTGTTGCTGAGGCGTCAAAACTCACATGCGGCAAACTTCACTTACTCCAAGTAGTAGCTCTAGTCACGAGACACATTTGCACGACCCTAAACAATATGGTCTGAGTAGTAAAATAACTATCTTTAAACTGTAGGTAACCACCGGATAGGTCTGTGCTGCTGGCTTTGCGGTTTCTTTGCTGTAATTAGTGCTGGATGCCTTACTTTCCAAGGCGTGGAAACCATAGCAACACCTCAAACACTTTATGGTTTGTATAGTCTCATTTCTTATCAATCCACAACAATCAAAAGCTTGGGTGTTTAGCTTAGTTACTTCTAGCACGGCAGGCAAGGAGACGGTTGAACACAGCGTGAGCCTCGCCTTGAAACCTAAGTCTGTACTCACTTCTCACTGTCGGAAACTGGGCTACGGAATCCCATTTTCCGTGCGTACAGCCAAAGCCGAACACCTTTGCGCGGGGCCTCCGAGGGACCCGGCACACGCATCGCTGTTCACATTCTACCCCTGACAGAGGCACGGATTCCTGGAGAGCAGAGCAGGTACGCCTTCACGACCCTTCACCACCCAGGAAGTGACATCTGAGCGGTGCCAAGAGCACAGACGTACACCTGATGGAGGCACTGGAACGGAACGCTAACTAAAGAAATAACACACCGGAATTATTGCCAAAGACAGATAATCAAGCGCGCGACAAGTTTAACGAGAGGCAGCAGGGGGAGGGGAGAGAGGAGGGGGCCTGCGCCTGTTTACCTTACGGGAGCGAGCAGGCGCACCATATGTTTGCAAGTTAATTACAAACATATGGTGTCAAAGCTCGCTCCCGCAAGGGAATCGGCAAACGTGCACGCGTTGCCATTGAAAGCAATGCAACGCGTGCACGTTTTTAGGGCAAAAACTGAATCGATTACAAAAGGTATTTTTCCTAAGCAGCGCATGCCCGCTGCGTAGGTGAGACCTAAAAATGGGGTTACCCAATCTTGGTCACGGACCTGGGTTCAATATGATACAAAAAACAAGGGTACTAGACCTATATTTCAAAAACGATATGTGTCAAATTCACACTACTGGGTTCTAAAACAATGTCTTGAGCATAAACAATAATTAGCTCGCAGTAATCAATACAAGGATTTAAATTAAAGAAGTACAACAACCAAGGTATGCTTCACCAGACATTTATTTTCATATCATAAGGTGAACAGTTAATTATTCACTGTATCAATTGAGGAAAGGTAGGGAAGGTTGGTTGCTCCCAAAGGAACGTGCAGAAAAAGAAGTGCTCTTGTGTAGAAGGGGTGAAATTGGATTTCAAAGTAGTGAAAGAGGATAATTAAAAGCATTCAGATGCTAGACTGGTTATACATCTCAGTCTTTTCTGGTCTGGCTACATAAAAGCAGTCAAACCTCTTTTTATACAATTCATAAATACGCAAATATGTATCTTTTTGTGGCACGTTAGAATTGGGGTCGCTCGTGATCCAGGCTGCTTATTGGGTCGTTCTCTGCTAGGTGATAGTCAGCAACGAGGCAATCATTTTTTTTTTTAACTGATTTTATTGTTTTCGTTGTATACAATTGTCATAATACATCATTACCTTGATATCAAGGTCATACAGTACTTCACAGTATATTTCAGTAATGTTATTATAAAGCATAACATCGACCTGTTAGTACCACGGCTTACATCAGACTTTGTACACCTCCATTGTGCCCGCTGCGTTGCCTTATTAGGAAACCTGTGAGACAATATTTGGCCAGCTAGTGTCTGCAATCCACTTTCCGACAATATATATTGACTCAAGGCAAATAAATAAACTACAATATCAGAAAACATTTGAAAAAACAGTCCCCCCCTAACCCACCCCCCATCTCAGCTGCGATGCCACTACTATGCGAGTGTATTAGCACGTACCTTAGGATCCGAAGCACTCCTACCCATCTTCATGTGTTTCCTAATCCAGCAATAAATATGAAAAAGTACCAACTGTAAGAAAAACAACCACAGCCCTCCGTTACATCAGCTCAGCATCGCATAACATCTAGAAATACAACTAGTAGCATCACTCTGTGTGAATCTCCATGGCAGCAAACTCTTCCAGCATTACATTCCAATCGATGGAGATCAAACTTTTACGCAACAAGGGAAACATTAGGGGAGTTTTACTGAATCCGGAGAACTTTACTCAGAAGAAGGAAAGGATGGTAAACTCCCAAGAGCGTCACTCAATTTCGAGGTGTGGCACCTGAGCACAGGGACCTGCAAGCTTCCATGCCACCATGGGCAAAAAGCAACCTGCAGGTAGATTACACTCTTATACTGGTGAGCATACTGTATTTCAAATGGGACCCTCTAATTAACCCTACAGACTGAAGCCCATCATCCAGCACGTTCACACATCCTCAGATGAGGATAGAACAAGGATCCCAGCTATAGGGGACTGAGGGACTGGTAAGTCATTTACTGAGCTGAGCCTTTAACCAGTCAGTCACGCTTTTTTTTTTCCTTCACTGTTTACTGTTTTTCGTATACAGATTTCCAGTAGCGTAGACTCCTTTGAAGGGAGCAACAATGGGAGTACATTACATGCATTACTTACGTATAAAAGATTTATCATTCCCAGTTGTTATCACCTAGGCCACTGCTATCCAACTAGGAGATATTGCTGCATAAATCTCCGATTTCAAACTGTGCTAACTTTAAGAAAAAGAGAACATGAAGCCCCCAGGCCCTTCTCTCCTTTCTTCCCACCAATAATTACCCAAAACAGTGCAGATAGACTATTTGCATCTGACTAATTGTCAATCTGGGGAAGTAGTCAAGCTATATTCCTCACATAAATGTCCAGAGAGTCTCTGTTTTGTCCACTAAAAATCCTGTATCGATTTCCACCCATGCACATATATTACCGGTTTCACATCAGACACACTCAGAAGTTTAATGTAGGAACATCTCATGGAGCTTGAGAGTCGTCTTTATTGGTGTCTTTAAAGAATTGCTACGCTAGAAATGTCCCAGGATGTATGCCCCACCATTACTTTAAGTTTCCAGCCCCTGAGCTGATGAGCTGACCTTGCTGTAATAGTGGTCTAGTGGTTCCCCTGATTTTAGTGCCTATCCGAGATATTTAACACATCACTATCTTTGAATGCAAATGATGCTGTTTCTTTCTAGAGTCTTGTATCCTTTGCATGCCTCCTCTGTCTGATCACAACCTCCTCATGTTTGCCGTAATCTCTGAAAAGTCATACCCCTGAAACCTGACATTACCTAACCCCCTCAATCACATCTAAAAACACATCAACCATCTGCATGAACTCACAAACCCTCCCACCCCCAGCAATAATCACAGCTATTCCTCTTAATTTAATCTGCCACAAAGAACCTGGAATTAATGCGTGGCACGGTTTGCTTGAGCCCACAAGACTAATCTCAATAACAAGCCCTGAGTTCCGAAGCAGCTTGCTGTCTGGCAGTACATTCTTAATCGCCTCATCAGGAAGTAGTAAGCACAACATAAATGCCATTAAGATACAATACAATACTATCCCTGCTTCTTCAACCCTTATTTGACAGGTAGTAGGTCTTCTGGCAATGAAGAGAGCTAAATCAATACACCTCAAAGCCACTTTGCCCAGGTTAGGACTCTAGAACACTCCTCATGTACAAGCCTCCATTTGTAGGAGGTTACGGTGACCTGTAGTCATAGTTAGGTTTTCTGTAATTCCACCCAGAAGCCTGTTAATCTCAGGGAATTCCATGTCAAGTGCTGAAGCCTGCAGCTGTGTTATAACAATGTGAACATTCTGATGTTACATTTAGATAAATTCCAATGAGTATATATAGGGCAAGGTATGCTTTGTGTAGTAAATTAACTTGTATGCACTTGAAGGCGGAGTTTTGGGAGATCCAATGATGGCAAAATGCTGGTCTCCCAGGTTTCATTAAGTGGGGTGTGTGATACACCTGAGTGTCCAAGTTTTACTTTGTAGACCAGTAGACAAGTGTCTACCATCCTGGAGCGTCGCCCCACTGCTCTTTGAGCAGGAAAAATAAAATGATAATAATGTAGTTATTAGCATTGTATTTTTTGCAGGTTTGGGGATGGGTTAGGGCGGGGCTGGGCTGGAGGCAGAGCGGGAGGCGTGGTTTGCACACTCAAAGTGCCCTTGACTGCTTGGCCGGCCGTCTTGGCAAACAGTCATGCACACTTTGCATGTTCCCCACCAGGCTGCATCACACAACCTGTTGGGGAACATGCCCAGGCCCCCAGGCCCCCAGTCCTCATCTGAGCGCCGATGCATGGCACTCGGACCAATCATAATGCTGCATTGCAGCGTTGGGATTGGCTTAGGGGAGACAATCACGATGTTACATTGCAGCGTTGTGATTGGCTATAGGGAGCCTGAGTGCATCCTGGCTCTGGGACTCGAGAAACAGAGGAAAGATGCAGCCGGTGGAACAGGTGCTATTTTTTCGGGCCCCCGCCACCCCCATTCCCTGCCAGCCACGACTACATTCCAAATTGCAAAATGAGATTTTTTTGCGCGTTTCAGCCCCTGTCTCTTAATGGTCTTGGGCTGTAATCGGAAGAAAGCTGGCAAAGGACATTGGAGGGAGCATGCAGTAGTCCTATGGACAGGTGTGTGCTCGCCCTGAAAGCCACAGCCTCTAATTTGTAAATTGATACCACCACCATCCCTGTGTTAAAACGCAATCAATGTTTTGCAATTGCAAATGTGGTCACAAAACGTTATATTTCATTGATAATTCTACGAAAAGGCTGGGGCGTGTGCCTCATTTACCTAATGAATCCTGATGTGTTGCAACGTGTACATTACGACTCATCGTGCGCTTGATACAGGGTGATTTTGAATTTTGTGGCCGAAAAGATTGTAATTTTGAAAATCTCTGATTTTGCGCGCACAAAATCCGTAAGTATAAGAGACTTCTTATTGCTTTAAAATTATTGCCTACTTTGTGCTTGAATTGCTTGAGAGGACTGAAAAACTGAGGAGTGTAAGAGAGCTGCTTGCACTCAGTTCTTTGCAACTTTTCTCATTTTTGGAAGTGCCAAAAGTAGTGACTCTAGTGGCTATTTTGGATCGTGGTCGGGGCTTCTGCAGCAGGGTCAGCAGCAGGAAATGAATAAGACTGTGAAATGAGAGATCTTCATCGGTTTTAGCAGATAATTGCCAGTTCCCTTTCAGCGTTGTTAAAAGATTAGCAGTTTCTAATTCAAGCTCTGCGGGTGTGACACATCGTTATGGTACCATCACTGATGTAATATCAATGTTAGAAATATCTGTGTGAGCTTTCGGGAGCTCACTGCACCATTCCTCAGATACGAATAAAAAGAATGATCAAAAACAGGCAGTTTTTATCAAGATGAAACAGTTCAGGGGCTTTTGTGAATCTGGAGACAAAGGTACTTGGAGAAACCTGTTCTGCAGAATCCTTTTTCATGCACATGCTGCATCGAATTTCCCTAATCAATGGCATTGACACTATATTGAGCACATTATAGTAAATACCTTTTATCTCGGAAAAGCTCTCGGAAATCCTTTCTCGGAAATCCTTTCTCGGAAATCCTTTTTTCCAGGATCACGTATATTCCCTGTGTCTCTTCTAAGAGGCATGGAGCCCATGCCCCTTCTTCCGCCTTCCTGTCTATTCTTTGTCTTTTTTGTGGGCACATCCCACACTTTCCTCTCTACCTCTTCACACCCCTTTTCCTATACCCACAGCGTTGTCTCCACTTTCTATCTCAACCATGTTCTTCTATCTCCTAATTCCTCCCCACCAATAAAGTAATAGTCCTACCTATCTGTATAGCCTTGTATCTCTAATTCTGCTCTACTACTGATGTTCTTCTCTATTCCCTACTACCTCTACCTATATCAATACCCTGGTACCTCTACCTATTTTCTAGTATCTCTACTAATGTATATAACCCACTGCCTCTACACCTACTAACACTCTCACTGCTAGCCTTGCATATACCCTTGCACATCTACACTTATATTCACCCTATGCCTCTACCCCACACTATATTCTAGGGAATCTGCCCTTTATGCACTGCAATACCTCTATCCCTAACTACAACTTGGCACCTATACCCTAATACCTCTTTCCTCTTCCTTCTCCTTTACACCTGCCCAATTTTTCCTTGGTCCGTTTTTTGTCATTTAGTTGGGGCATGTTTTTTTCCAGTGGGGTTTGAGATTACCATAAAGATCACAGCTGAGAACTGCATTCAACTACTTTTCTCCCGTTATAAAACAAATATCAGCTGACGGCTATTGTTTTTAACCTGTATTGTGAAAATGTTTTTTGTTGTTTAACATTGTTTTAGCGCACCATAATATATATCCCACAAGTGCTTCTCTTGCATAGGATGAGGTACACAACATTTCTCGGTTTGCAGTTGACAGATCCTTCAACCTAAATAGTTAGGTATTTGATTGGCCACAAATATATTTGTAGGATTTTTATTTTATTTTTCTGAATAGCAAGTCCTTTTTCTTATTTCTTCTGCTTGAGGGGTTGGATGGCTGTCTATTGGCGATTGTTGCTGGTGGAGGAAGTATTTCATTCAGCCTTTCATTTTCTGGCAGAATGGTGGCAGATGCTTGATCATATTTTCACAGGGGGTAATGCTGAATTTCATTCAATGACCAGGAGATGTAGTCAGTTGATTTTGTTCTTCTATCGCAGTAACTTGTCTCCTGGTATTCATGTGGAAATATTAAATTTCTCTGGACATTTGTATTTCGGAGCTATATCATTGGCAAGGTTATCAATGAGGGGTTGCCAGAGGGAGGAGCTATTATCCCTGGCTTGCTCATGGGAAACCCTGGCTTTTGCTACCCAGGGCAAAATGGGCTTACACATTCCTATATGTATTAGAGGCAGGAGTGTGTGCTTTAAAAAACATATCAGGCAAGAAAAGATGACCCTGAAAAAGGGTACCCTTTTTTTGCATCTCAAACAAACACACTTATTCTTTCTTGAGAAACCACGGTATATCCTACAGTGATTGGATCCATTTTGTAGCAAAACCTGTGTCTTCTCATGTGCTTCAATACATAATAACGACAAGGAACGTGCTGCTTAATTTCGGACCTGAAGTTCTGTATCGTTGTGGTAACCTTGTGTAGCTCTGCTCTGGGATTACTATATCGTGACATGGAGTGTAGAGTTGGTGAGCTACGTGATATATATTGACCACAGTGCTCAGAAGCTCTCTCGCTCACTTCCAGCAAAGTAATGGCATTACCAGCGTCTCGTACTCTGTAAGAGGCACCAAGCAAATGGACGAGAAATGTAATATTAATGGTGCTAGTTACTTTAATACCTATTTTCTTCAAATTGCATTGCCTATAAATATCCATGTCCAACCCCTTATCAAACAATAAATGCTTTATTTATTTATTTTTAACATTTATAGAGCACACTGTAACCCTTCGGTTATCCTGGCGCTATGACAATGGGAAAAGGAAGTTGGTATGGAGGTTACAGCGCAGGGGCAGAGAATCATGCTTTGGGGAAGAGCCACGTCTTGACTTTCTTGCGGAACGTCATTAGGTCCTGTATTCTCCTAATTTCCAAAGGAAGACGGTTCCAAAGGCGGGCAGCCGCCACACCAAACGCTCTTCCCCCCAAAGTTACTTTCTTTATCCTGGGAATCCTAATGAGACTAGCAGAAGATGAGTGAAGATTACGTGCAGGTTCATACCAGTTGAATCTGCCTTGAAGCGATTTAGGCCCCTGTCCATGAAGTGCCTTAAACACTATACATAGAGATTTAGTGGTTGCACTCTATTCAGGAATTATTATATAGCATCAGTGGCTTATATATTTTCAGTTGTTCACGGTACAGAATATCCAGAACTTTACAGAATCAATAAAAAATATGTTGTATCTTACACAAGGTAGCCCAGATGAGTTTTGAAAGTTACTTTATTAACTTCTTAGTTTTATTAAGCACTGTATCATTCAAGGTTCAGTTCCTCCTCGCCTCTACAGCTGTTGGCCACTGTGCATTTTGAGTAATTGACATAAAGTATAAGCTACTGTTATTGTTCTGCTAAGGTGAGACTCATGTTTTTTCACACTGTTTTATTTTAATATAAACTATTTCATTTTGTTATAGGTTTCCATCAATATTACTTCTGGTTCGTCAACGGTTCCTTAGTTCAGGCTTCTAGTTTGGTAGAAGTCAGATACACATAATAAATACAGTCCTCTTCATAAATTAAGGCATTATGCTGGCTTCACAAAATGCCATGGATTACAGAATATGAAATACAATATTTTAACATGTCTCGCACCAAACACTTTTTGTTGAGACAGAAAATCAAGAGAATGTTGTGATGTCACCGTGCATACAGTGGTGCACCACATAAATATTTCAACTTACGTAGAAGAATAACATAATACAAGAAAAAGGATCTGAAAAATAAGGTATTTGATTTCCCAATACAAGACTGACAAAAACTCTCAAACAATAAAGAAAGTGACTACAGGTGGCAAAGAACCAGACAGCACACAACATGGAAGTTGTAGCAGTTCTGAAGTTGAATGGTAAGTTAGTCAACTTTGACAATTCCACTCAAAACATTTTGACTGGTGAACGTCCCTTTAGTGGAGTCACTTGAAAATAACAAGAGCAATTGTAAAGACCATATAATAGTGAAAGAGGTCATACCTTTTTTAAATCTGTTATTTAGAGGATTGCCAGCCATATTCTTGCGAGAAATGTTTTATAACAAGAAAACTATTATGTGCAAAAGATCCACCTTTCAAATTTTTTAATCTTACGTCGTCGTAGTATATAAAACGTGCGCTTTATGAACAAATCCCAACAAGTGGAAGCGTATATTCGAATTTTAGCAAACTCTGAACAGACAAAGCAATACAAATACTGTTGGTATCCTCATTACGTCTTGGCAATAGATCAAGTGCCAATTCGGACCAGGAAGGGATTAGTACAGCAGGAGTTTGAAATTCAGACTTTGCCTTAATAATTTTTCTGGACTAATTTTGCTAAAGTGGAAACTGCTCACAGTTGGGTTCAGCAGTCTCAGACTTGTTCAGTGGTTGCTTGGCATGTACCAATCTTGAGGCGATGAAAAGCTTCAGGAGGGTGAAGATTCTGGACAAAGGGGATGCAAGGTCTTCGGAAGGAATAGCATAGCGTATGGATTCGGGAAATAGACACCCACCTGCAGAGATAGGCAGGCTGTAGCGGCAATGAATAATCCCCCAGTTTGTCAGGGTCCGAGAGGCTTAGAAGGCCCATCAGCTGCCACCATCACTCTCTATAACATGGGTCTCCAACTTTTCTGTAATACCAGTTATTTATGTTCAATGTAAAATCACCCAGAGCTGCTAATATAATTAGTGCTTTAATAGTGGCCACTAGTGGTTACTATGTAAAACAATAGGTGTTAGGGCTGAAGGTTTTGCTAAAAAACCCACAGCTAACACTGTCGTAGTTTGTGGTGCCTATTACCAAGGCAGCATAGTCTTGATTCCAACTCATGCCTTTTTAATCCATCACCTGACACTCCCTGCCCCCTTTACTTGCCCTTGAGGCTTTTTTTCATCCCTGTTTTCCCCTTTGTCACTGTATTTCTATTCCACTTTATTTACCTTTGTTGTGTTTTTCACTTTCTTGCTCTCGGTCAAAGTTTGATGAAGAAAAATAACTGCTGGTAACCAAAAATCAGTGCCGGTGGGCCCCACCTCCATCCAGCGGCTCAATTTAAGCACTAGTGACCACCGACTGCAAGACTGTCAAAAATGACCACCTCAGTGCATCCATCGGGCAGGGTTGCACGCAATAATGTAAAAAGTCCGTTGTCAATTTGTGTCATGCTTGCAGGTCCCGCAGCGAGGAATCGCGGGTACTGGCAGACAGGCCCGGACTGGCAATGCTGGGCACCGGGCAATCCCCCGGTAGGCTGCCAGGGGTGGGGGCCGTTTTTTTGGCAGGGGGCCGGTTTCATTGCTGGGGCCGATTTTTTGGTCCGACGCGAGTCACGTGACGACGGTGTTAGTAAGAAATCGGGCACTACTCTCTCTGCGTGTGTCTCTCCTCACTGCGCGTGGGTGCGGGACAGAAAAAGCACAATTATATCAATAAAAAATCAGATTCATTCATCACAGTTCACTGACATCACTCCCAGGCTCTGGACTGGATTCTACGCACTGCCTGTGCCTGGGCTGCGCCGCCGCCTTCGCCTGCTGCAATAATTTATTATTATCAGTATCTTATTCTTCACCTGCATTAATAATAGGGGGTGGGTCGTCACTCGGGTCACGCTCGCGCGCAGCCGCAGAAATCTCCGCCGGCGCCAGGCCAGCCCGCGCGTGTGCGCGGACCGCGGTCTCAGTTCACCCACCTTAGGGTGGGGCGGCCGTGTGGTGACATGCGCATTGGGGTTACAACAATAAAAAGTGCGCGTGACCGAGACCGAGGAGCATTCCAGAACAACACCTCTACCGGCTGTCCGTCCGTCGTCGCCCGCAGAGGTGAGTCAGTGTGTCTTTAGCAAATAATTTATTATCAGATAACATGATAAATTCAACATGGCATGGCATTGGTTGGCAATGGCATTTGTTTGGCACTACTGTGGGCCGGGCCGCGGGTCCGGGATTAAACAAAGGGTATAGGCCTTTGCTTTCCCCCGGCCCAGGGCCTTGGCCTATCGCTTATACCTTTTTGTTGATCCCCGGCCCGGCCGGTTCTGCGCAGCGCACTAGCGCCCTGGGCGGCCCCTGAGTCTGGATTGTGGATTTAGACTAGAGTCAGGCATTTAGATCACTGAGCAGGCCTCCTTGCTGTTCGTGAGCAGGGGGGCAGACAACACAGCGGCGATGTCGACTGGTGCCGGAGCGAGGTGTGGTGGTGGTGGTGGCTGGCTCAGGCTGCCAGGCCTGCCTGTGCCTGCGAGCAAGACTCCGGCTATGCTAGCAGCACCACTACCTACCAGGCCCGGTTCTAGAGGATGGGCCAGGCCCACCCAAACATGAGCCTCCTTGGCCCTTGCAGTGAATCTGCCACTGATGTACAACAATAAAAACTGTTAACTTGTGATTTACGATCCTGCTGCAGAGCAACCATTTGTCTGTTGGTAGTTCGTAAATGCAGATAAACTGAATTTTATGGGAATAGCTCAGTGGGTTACTAACTCTGTCACAGATATCCTTGTGTTACTTGCAGTTCAGAAGTTATTATCTTAACATAAGACAGTGACCAATGAACTGTCATCAAAAAACTGCATACAAACTTCGCTTTTTTGTGTTGTGATGTAGTTAGAACTTCTCAATTCTTTCATTATTCTAATGTTACTAAAAAAGAGTTTGTTTGGGCAGTTATACATTTTTATCAGTAAAGCCAACCCTGACCACTGGAGTACTCTTTAAATCCTGACTTTGTGCTTCTCCCGACCAAACCCCCGTAAAATATACTGCCCACCATGGATGAAGTGATTTCTACACCTTGTAGTCCTCATTAGCCTGTGTGACATTTCGTGTAAACTGATTTATTGTCTCTGTATAATGTGTGCTGTTATGTAAAGTACTGTGACACCTTACACTGATATGAGTAGTGCTATACAACAAATGGAATGGGTATGAGAGAGGGGCAACGGAGGAATGAGGGGCACTAGTGAAGGGTGGCAGTGAGGGAATACCAGGAAGAGGTCATGGGGTGGTGGGAGCTACGGAGAGATGAAGGGTGTGGGTGGCAGTGAGGGAGTCAGAGGAGGAGGTCACGGGGTGGGGGGGAACTACAGAGAGCTGAGGGGCACTAGTGGAGAGTGGCAGTGAGGGAAGCCGAGGAGGAGGTCATGAGGTGGGGGAACTACAGGAGAGATGAGGGGCACTAATGAGGGTGGCAATGAGGGAAGCCAAGGAGGATGTCGGGCAGGGGGAACTACAGAGAGATGAGGGGCACTAGTGGAGGGTGGCAGTGAGGGAATCTGAGGAGGAGGTGGGTCACAGGCTGGAAGGGAACTACAGAGAGATGAGGGGCACTGGTGGGGGGAGCAGTGAGGGAATCCGAGTAGGAGGTCACGGGGTAGGGGGGGAACTACAGAGAGAAGAGGGGCGCTAGTGGAGGGAGCAGTGAGGGAATCCGAGGAGGAGGTCACGGGGTGGAGGGGAAACTACAGACGGATGAGGGGCGCTGGTGGAGGGAGCAGTGAGGGAATCTGAGTAGGAGGTCATGGGGTGGGGGGCTACAGAGAAATGAGGGGCTCTAGTGGAGGATGGCAGTGAGGGAATCTGAGGAGGAGGTCATGGGGTGGGGGGGCTACAGAGAAATGAGGGGCTCTAGTGGAGGATGGCAGTGAGGGAATCTGAGGAGGAGGTCATGGGGTGGGGGGGCTACAGAGAAATGAGGGGCACTAGTGGAGGGTGGCAGTGAGGGAATCCGATGAGGGGGTCATGGGGTGGGGGAACTACGGAGCGATGAGGGGCGCTGGTGGAGGGTGGCAGTGAGGGAATCTGAGTAGGAGGTCATGGGGTGGGGGGCTACAGAGAAATGAGGGGCTCTAGTGGAGGATGGCAGTGAGGGAATCTGAGGAGGAGGTCGTGGGGGGGCTACTGAGAAATGAGGGGCACTAGTGGAGGGTGGCAGTGAGGGAATCCGATGAGGGGGTCATGGGGTGGGGGAACTACGGAGCGATGAGGAACGCTGCTGGAGGGTGGCAGTGAGGGAATCTGAGGAGGAGGTCATGGGGTGGGAGCTACGGAGAGATGAGGGGTACTGGTGGAGGGTGGTAGTTAGGGAGTCTGAGGAGGAGGCCATGAGGGGGAGTGGCTACGGAGAGATGAAGAGCACTGTTGGAGGGTGGTTGGTAGGTTATCTACAGAGAAAGAGGTCAAAAAGACTTTTGTACCAGCACTAAAGCCGGCCCTGTCAGGGCCTTTCTGTTTTTGTTTATTTAATTAACAGTCATGTGATTAGGACCACTGTAGAGCATACTTTAACATGCATGCTGATTACATTTACTGCTATATTCAATGTTTCAAGTTTAAAGGTGATTTTACTTTTGTTTTTTACTGGGAATAATGAAAGTGGAACTGAATGGTGGCTGATATGGGGCTGGGTCCCAAGGTCAGCTGTGAGATAAGGTGTAATGGAGAGGGGTGGTAGAAAAGTGGATAATCAAGCCTGTAAGGGAGTGCGCTGCACAGTCCTGGGTCAGGTGGAGGTAGTAATGAGGGTTTCTCCCTGAAGGCTCGCACAGAGGGAGCCCGAGTAGAGTCACTTGCTAGATGCTCCCACCTTAGAAACCTCCTCTTCCCATCAAAGGGACATTACATGGAAGAAAAGTACTTTTTTAGAGTGATAACATTTAGAAAGAGTGTGTTTTACTGTACCTTGTAAGACTAAGGAGAGATAAAAGGAGGGCCCAGAAGCAGGCCTGGCTAGATATATAAGCGATAAATTGGGCCAGCAGTGGCCCACCCGAATGTACGTTTGGCCCACCCAAACAAAAATTCCTGGAGCCGGGCCTGCTACCTACACCCCCCTTTTGCAGGCAACCCTTTGGTTCCTCCTTCCACCGGCGGAGTCCACTGCTGCCGGAGCAAGGTGGTGGTGGGTGGGTGGCTGCCTGCCTGTGCCTTCCTGTGCCTGCGAGAGTCTGGCTATGCTAGTGCAGCACTGTGGATATGTGTGAATGTGCTTCCATTGGTGACGCTGTTGTGCTGCTTGACTCTTGGGGGGCTGTAACTGGGGCGAAGGTTGGGGTCAGCAAGTCTGCTTAAAATATATTTTTCAGCACAAGCCCCAACTTGGGGCTTGTGCTGAAAAATATATTTGAAGCAGACAACAGGGCTTTCTAGAGTTTATTTATTTAATTATTTTTTTTAACACGACTGAGTCCTTTTGTTTTGTTTTCCACTGGCCACTGCCTGGTGTTGCCACTGGGCTCTGGCACTTGCGCCACTTAGGCTAACGTGGGGGGCCTTTTTTAGCTCATGTTCAGGACAAAGGCTTTGTCCTGAACATGAAAGATAAGTCTGTTTTTTGGGAAGGAGTCCGAGTTATGTGGATTACCGAGTTTAACAGAACCTACTGCCAACACGTGGCAGTCAGCCTGGTCGGCGCCGCGTTCAATCCTTACATCAGGGTGGTTGTTAAAGTGTAGTCTGCATTGTTTCCTGAATTAGGTTAGATGTTTCAATTCGGTGTCAAATTATTGTGTGGTGCACATGGATTTTTCTTGTATCTAGATGTCATTGTGATTGTGCAGTCAGTATTCACGCTAAATAACCGATGTAGTGTGCTGAGAGACAGCGCATCTTAACCGGCTGCTAACACGGTGCCTGATTTTGTATTCGCTGTAGGAAGTGTGCTTCGTATTCAAGGCACACAGCGACAAGATGATGAGCTGCGCATTCCTTTACTTATCTCAGTAATTTCAGCATTGCATCGACAATATCGGCGAGTGACCTCAACATAGAAGAGGGCATTGCATTGAAACACAGACATAGGCAAGTCAAAGGTGGCAGCTGCTTTTCTTTAAAGATGGTGTTTATTTTAGGGCCACACCCTTGCAGCAACATTCTCCTCTTGCTACCATTATGGGGATACATTAAATAAAAACAGTACTAGACAAATGACATCTCTCGGGAGAGCAGCATTTAATTAAAGCACTCCAAAGTGTGCCCCTCGTGCACGTTCTTATTAATAAAGTTTTCACCAACTAATGCGAACAGAATTTGAAGCTAGCCTACAAGAAGTGTCATATGGGCTCCAGGATCATTCGCGATTCTGATATAGGATTGTAATTTAACATCTTATGGTGCAGGTTATAGAGTAAAGGGCTTAGCGCTGCTACCATCTTCTTCAATGTAACTTTTGACCTCTAATGGGCCTTTGTACCCTTGTATCAGTTCCATCTGTTGAAGGTCGCCCTCGGTGCGTTCCTTATGCGCTGGCTCAGTTGCTTCATGAATCATGACCTATGTTTTGTTTAATTTTCCGGATTTCAGGCTGGATTTCACAAGAAAGGAATTTGCGCTGGTAAAATGCGCACTTGCGTGTTCAGTGCTAGTGTCTCTTTTGGAAGTCGCCTCCTGCTGCTAGGGCCTGCTCTTTTGCTGTGTGAGGAAACCGAAACGGCCCCAATCAGTTCCGCTTGGCTAGCGAGTTAGCACTTGGCAGCCATGTGCCAAACAACACTCTCCCTCCTGACCCTGGCGCACATAAACAGACACACACTCAGGGAGGCGGTGACGTGCTGGTGGGTGCAGTGAGGGAGGTTGGAGGGGGGGCAGGGCGTGACTATACCAGCAAGTTAAAGCCGAAATTGGTTGCTTCAGTGTTGAAGGGGAGGAAAGAAGTAATACCTTTCCAGGAAAGGTATTACTTCTTTGTCATGATGAAACCAATTGCTATTGGACACTTCTCCAAGTAGCCAGGATCGCGCACTTCTATACGGTGCAGCTTTTTATGCGGTTGTACATTCTGAAGCAGCGTATTGATTCAACAAGATAATCTGCGACCTCCCCTAAAACAGTGCCTTTTATTTCCGCGCTGTGTTCTTTATCTCGCAAGTACTGCTACCTCGCTGAGGCCGGCAATTAAATATGTAATCACACAAATATGCGAAATCTATAGCAATTTTACACTGACTCACTTCATGTGGCCTGCCACTACAAAATTATATAAATAGAACATCATGCTGCAGTAAGGAGGAGAGCCTGAGGCCAGATCACATTCATCACTTAAGAGGCATTGATTGGCACAGGTACCGTACAGTAGCAGAAAACACGCAGTCTCGTAGAAATAACACCGGCCTTCCGCATTGTAGTTTCTACCTAACTTTTCAAAACATTCCCATTACAGTTTGCATTGCATTGCCTGCTCAACAATCTCGTTGCTATCTCTGAATAATTGCAATACTGATCTGTTGAGAATGGGACCAGATTTACCATACCACACTAAATGTCCACCACTGTGACCCCCCCCCCCCCCCATGGCACAAGATCACTAAATTGTACTGATAAAGGAGATAATTGTATGTTATGGTTACAAGGCCAGTGTCATATGTTGAAATCCTCCAGTGACGCAATTAAAGCCAGGAAATGCTGGAGAGGAGGGAAAGGAAAGGGGGGAATAATGGAAATTTGGGGGGAGAAACTTGGAGGAGATAACGAGAAAGACGTCCTGTTCACTCATAAGCTTGATAAAGGATCCATTTTGCCCTTTAGGAGCAGGTCCATGTACACCATTGCACAGTAACACAGGCCTGTGAGGTGCAGCACTCGTAGATATTTCAGGCAAGAGTTCTCAAAATGCATTTGTGAGAAAATTCAAGCAGGGGCCCCACTGCTTCTCAAACTGTTGTGGCTGGTGGTTTACTGTAGCTGAGATCTTCTCCATGATCAGGGTGTGGTACAGCTTGTGAAGCCAGTCGATATCTTCCGGCATGTCTCCCACACCCCAATGACCGTTCACTGTTTGCATGTGAATTACAGATGCGCACATTGTAGACGTTGAAACAGCTGGGCGGAAAATGAGAAGCTACAGAAAAAGTCCCAGCGCCATTAGCACATGTAAAATGTTTTTAGATACATATTGTTCATACTGACTGCTGAGACATGGTTAGCTAAGTCCTTGTTGGCCTCAGATTCCTCCAAATTAAAATCCGGTTTGATCTGCTTTATTACATCAAAAAAGGCCATTGTTGTTGGCTCTTAGGGCTCAGTGCACTTTACCACCGTCTGCTAACCAGTACTAAAGTGCTTGCACTCTTTCCTTTCAAACATGGTAAAATTGGCTGACACTGAATTGGCAAATTTAATTTACTTGTAAGTCCCTAGAAATGTGGTTCTGCATATACCCAGGGACTGTACATTAAATGCTGCTAGTGGGCTTGCAACACTTATTGTGCCACCCACTCAGGTGATATTCCTCATGTAAAGCGCTATGATACCTCCGGGTCTCAACTGCCACATGTGTCATGTCAAAGCCAGGACCTTTGTGTTAATTTTTCATGCTTTCTGGCCAGGGTGCCATTTGAGACATTTCCATGCCTTCTGGCAGCCTGGGTGGTTATGTGTGACGTTCACATGCTTTCTGGCCTGGGTGCTTATGTGTGCTATTTCCATAGTTTCTGGCCTCCGTGACCTGGAGGCTCATGTGTGACATTTCCATGCTTACCGGCCTGGGTGCTTATGTGTGACGTTTGCATGCTTACTGGCCTGGTGTGACCACCAGGCCTGAGTCAGTGCCTAGGTGCTTATGTGTGACACTTCCACACTTCCTGGGCTCAGTGGCCTGTGTGTTCATGTGTGACATCACATGTCGGTGCTTAATGTGTGTCAACGTATAAAATAAAAAAATCAGAATGTAGTTTTTATTCTGTAAAGTTGACGTTGAAACAGTCTTAAAAAGCAACAAAAAAAAAGCCTAAAACACGTAGCACTTTTTGTTGAAAAATCAAGAGTGGCCCGAAGGGTGTTGTGATCATCACAGTACGGCCCCTTAAAGAGTTCTGGGCAGCAATGTATGCAATTTCAATCTTTTACACCTACTCAGGAAGTAATCTGCAGGTTGTAATTTCACTCTGTACTGTGCTATCTCTCAGCATGTCCTAGGTAGTGGACTCTATTCTTCAGTTGTGATCTTATTCTGTTTCACACCATGCCTCAGCCTGACTCTGTTCAATGAAGCAGTTTCTCCTTCTGTTGCGATTTTATTTTCTGTACAGTTTCTCTGAGTCTATTCTAGGAAACACTCTCTTGAAGAGTTATGATCACTCAACTCAGCATTGTGCAGTGTATTCGTGACACATGATCCGAAACTTTAATATGCTATTTCTTACAACTGCACTGGAGAGAGGCCTCTCACTCTGTCTTGGACACCACCACTCCCATGCGATCTCACACGAACATGTGCAGTCTCTCAACAAATTCTGAGAAGCGATCAGAAAAATAATTTCAGGCCATGTTGATACTTTTGTGGACGCCAGGCATGTGCAGATAGACTGATAGAAAGAACCAAACAGAAGGCACTGACATCATTATTAATGCTGATACCCCAAAAAATAATTTTAGTGTTAATGATAATACTTCCCAATGAAAACGTACATGACTGAAAAGGAGCCAATTGAGACTTCTTGAGTTGGAATTATTTACATGTTTGAAATTCATAACATGTGTCTGCAAGAGAATGGGTGATCCTCTATTTACCACGTTATAGCTGCCTGAATCTGTGGGATTCCCTGTTTAGGAAATGAAATTGTGTAAAGCATGCTCTAGGCACACGTCTCCCAACAGTTTCTGTATACCATATAACCAAGCCCCATGCATTAGATGTGTAATGAAAAATGTGCTGTAAAATTCACAATTTTGGTCGGTTGTTTTCCAAAATTTTCTTGGGTGGAGAACCCCCCCAAACGCCCCTAATAGCGGTCGGGCTCGCTCGCTGCGCTCTCTCGCTACGCGCTGGACGGGGCCTGGTCTGCCTAGTTTTGCTAGGGCTGATTTAAGTTCCAAGTCCGGCCCTGCTGACAGAGGAGTATAAAGCTCCTCCGATCCTGCACAAGGACGCTTCGCGTCCTAGTGTTAAGGATTCCGCTTACCTCACTTCCCGGTCCTTCCTGTTGTTCGTCTGGTTCACTGTCGGGGGTCCTGGAGTCTCCTGCCCGCGTCACGTTGATCCTGCGACTCCCTCAAGCGTGCACGAGCTCGCGGTATGTTTCTGTCTCCTTCTCTACGTCACTTGCGGTTTCGACTTCTCAATTCACTAAAACCATAAATGAGAAAGCGAATTAGTTAGTGAGAGAAAATCAGCTTTTATGCTAATGACTAGTACTTGTGTTTATAAGTGAACTATACTCATCTGAGTGGAACCAGGTCCATGGAGATTCATTTTTTCTTTTCTGTTTACCGTGCCCTATTGTGTTTCTGCAGACAAAAGGAATACCACATTATTATCATTTGAATTGATTTAAGGATACTAAAGCTGGTGTATACATTTAGTAACTCAGGTATTGGGGCATTAAGCAGATTTCAGTTCAAGATCCCTGTATTGAGAGTTATTAGTCTTAGGTGGGTGTTAAAAGACTTCTGTATTGTGACTACTATTCCCTAACAGTAAGGGTACCTGGTTTTAATCCTTCCCTTTCTCTTGTTCTAGACCAAGACTAGTGCACTCTGACGAAAAAGTTATTATCATTTAGCGGAGGGAACAATTGAGTATTTAATGATTGTAAACTGTTTATAGAAGTTTTACATTACACATTGAACATTGTCGCTTACACTATCTTTTTTCAGGTAGGACTTTTTTTCCTGGTTGCATGGTCCTGTCCTTGAGTGTGGTACGACGTGGGGCACATTTTCTTTTCATCCCCACTTTCCCTTCTTCCCCGGTTTACTGTCGTGCTTTGACTTGCTTGGGTATAGCAGTAGCCTAGGGAAGTCAGGGCCTCTCATCCTTGCATGACGTTCCTGTGGAAACGTGAGTAACTTGACAATTTGGAATGCCTCTAAATGGGTAATAGATAACAACGACGGTGACACCAAAGTAGTAATAGTATCCAATATTAGCTTTAAACATATTTTGGAAATTCAACCGTTTTTCTCCAAACATAATCTATAATACACAGTTTTCAATTTGGTATACATATTAATTCATACAAGCAAAATTTCTATAGCCTCGCCCCACTACTTGGTGACTGGTTCTGCCTCTGGTTTTTCATGACACAGGGATTCTTGCTGACGGACCGTACACAGAACCCAATCAAGGAAACCCTGCATTACTTCACTGATGTTATGCAGCAGTTTCCGCGGACATTCACCATGTGACCTAAGGCTGGTGAGAAAATAATGGACATCGCATTGGTGTGCACTTGCTTGAGGTTGTGCGAAAGAGGAGCTTAGACGTTACGGTAAGAGAGTAAATTATGCTGCACACAACTTCCCTGTGACCAGAGAGAATGTCAAGGAATTTGCCCTCATAACATACTGATTAATGCTTTTAACTTCAAGACTTTTGGGGCCTGCACACATGTGGTCAAGGGCACTCTTACCTTTGTGGGACTGGTGGAGCAGCTTGATGGAGGCGTAGAGGTCACGCTTGAAAAATTGATGGGTTCAGACCGGGCAACATTGTACAGCTGTGCATTAACAGGAAGATGTGCACTGGTTGAATGTGCCTGTTTAGAGACGCTGGCACAGTGAGGGGCCGCTCTTAGAGATCAGCATGGTATTCCTGAAAGTATAGACATGATTCTGAAAACTGTGGCATTTGTATAGCTTGTAACTGAGATTTTTCAGTAGAGTATCTTTACTGAGTAGAGCATGTGCAGTACCATGGAGAGCTCAATACACATGAACAGAAAATACACAATGAAGGAGGTACTGAGGGCTCAGTGTTTGACCGCTTGGGTCAGGCACGCTTACCAAAATGGAAGACTGCATGGATTTTAGCCTGCTGCTGGCAATATTTGTTTCAGTGTCAGGGAAATGAACAGTAAAAACCAGCTCAGCAGGCCATGAAACAGGTCCTCAAACAGCCAAAAGCACGTCCGACACACTGACCTGTCAGACCAGTATTTCGGGCACTGCTTGATTGCCCTATAGGTCAGTCCAACCCTGGTCCAGCCTACAAACAAAAACTCAGTTGATAAGATTTTGCAGCCACTGGGACTATAGGAGGATTGACTTGGGCTACTTTATTATTCTTGGAAAACATTTACAAACGGTAATGAAACCACCTGCTCTGAGTTAAGTACATGGTTTTCTTGGATTTGTAAAATTAATGGTAATATACAGTAGATACGTCTTTGCACATCTTGACAAGAATAGATAAATCATTTCCTCGATGAAGCTATGAGGATGTCCAAGGTTTAATTTTTGTCAGGGCTTGTGTTTCTGCCGCCTGATTGAACAAGAATATTTTATTCTAGACTGATGCTTACAGTGTCGTCTAGGGAGCGCTTTTATCGAGGATATATTCTGATAGAGAGGTACACCCAGTTTTGCAGCTTTTAAGGACAGCAGATGCATCTGTCATTAAGTGATATTTCACAAGGAACTGTTGTGATAAAGGAGGTCTCTGGTCATTCGCATTATTGTTTGGAAGATAGTAGCCAATCATTCGAAAAATATTACTGAACATTCTAAATTAGCATATAGAGCAACATTGTATTATATTGTGAATTTATATAGTGCGTAATACCCTTTATGAGGCATTTAGGCACTTTGCAGATGGGTAGCATGCTACTTTGTGGTGCCCAGAGCTAGATTCATTGTTTGTTGCAAGAGTTTTGGTTGATCATGTTTTAAGCCACACTATTAGAGATGGAAGACCAAATAGTCGCATGCCGTATATGGTTTATAGGAAGATAATTGTTGATTGGTGTTATTGTTGCAGATTTTTCAATTTTATGCTTTTTCACATTGTTGGTTTTGTATTTGTGATTTAAATATACATTGAGAGTAAAAAGTCAGCCTTGTGTACCGTACTATAATTAGATATTTTAGCTTGTTATGTAATCAGACAGGCATATTGTTTAAGGAAGTATAAGTTTACGTGCATGGGGGCGTGTTTACTCATGCAGTGGTCTTGAGATGGGAAGGAGGGATCAGTAAGATTTAGATCGGTAAGTGAAGAATAACAGCAAATAATAGAATATGGGCAGACGTGGGTTCAGGTTAAATAGTCTAAGAACGGGTCGGTTATGTAATCTAAGCGCATTTTGTAGAAGGTTCATATGGTGTATCATTCAATGAGAGCAAATATCAGAAGAATTATCGGACACATGACATATGGGCAGGCTCGGGTTCCATTTATAGGTGCAAGCAGTAGCGGCTCCTTGAGGGAGTGCTGCGGGCGGTGGGATGGGGGAGGGGTAGTAAACTCCGGCATACGGCCGAACGGAGGTAAGTAAATAAATAAATTAATAAAACACATTACATTGCGCGCTGCACGCCAAATGGCGATGCAGTGCGCGCAATGTAATTTGTTTTATTTATTTATTTATTTACTTACCTCCGTTCGCCGTATGCCGAAGTTTACTACCCCCCACCGTGCCCCTCGCCAGCCCCGCCCCGCAGCACTCCCTCTAGGAGCCACTAATGGGTGTACGGACAAGACAGTTTATGTGATCCATGCTCCTTTATTGGTATGTCTCATTTTTGGTTCCATGCTATGAATTACAAGTATGGTTTTGATGCCATTTATTTTTAATTAGGAAGGTTGTACCATTCAGTTTCCTGAGAGTTGTTGGTGTTTCTTCGGTGCTGATCATGGTATCCTTTCGATGCTGTGGACACAGGTTCTGCTTATTTCCACATACAGCCTTGTATTATGTCTTTGTCCATATCGGGCAAGATATGCTGGCTTTGGTCATCATACGTTTGGTCTATGGTCGTGGGTATGTAATTCGAGAGTTTCTTTTTAACATGTGCCATTCAAAGACAAGCTGGTGGGTGGAGTCATTCTCAGCATCTGAGTTTGTAATACATTTTTAACAGGAACTAAAACGGAAACACAGATGCATTACCAAGACTGGAATGTGACAACTAACTGCAAACAGATCCCACATTGATACTTTCTCCAAAAGGTATTTAGGAATCAGTTTGGGAAATTAAACAAAAGGCCTGGGAAAGTTAAACAGTAGGCAGATTAGAAGCCTAACCGGTATTAGATCAAAGATAAAGTTCTACAGAAAGATAAACAAGCATTTGCAATGCAATAGGTCTCGCATTTACGCAAGTTTGACCTAGTGGCATTGTAAATGACAATGGCTTTTATTTATATTTCAAAAACCAAAACATAAATAAAAGGCAATGTCATTTACAATAAAAATAGCTCAAACTCTCGCAAATGCGAGACCTATTGCATTGCAAATGCTTGTTACACTTGTTAACACTATCTGAGCCTTGGTTGTACCCCATTAGTACCAGTTTAGCATCCAAATGAAATTATAAGCACCAGAAAGGTGACCAGTCAAGCTTTGCAAAGGGCCTTCCACTGTGCCGCAATATGTGTTGCTGTGTTTTTCTTAATTTTTTAACCATTTGAACTAGAAACGATTTTTTCTTTTGTTAAAATCTGCAGATTATTCAACAGATGATGGATTATGTGACAAATGCGACAAATCTATAATCATGCACAAAACGCTGCAGCCGCACAATCACATAACTCAAGTGCCACTGAGCATAGGTGAGCAGTTAACTTCAGCAAAGTGTCTGCCTTTGCTTTGCACCATGAGTGTTCTGTATCTTGTAGGTTTTTTGGATGCATTTGAACTAGAGATTATGTTTCTCTAAATTACGCGACAGATGGTGGAGCGATACATTGTAAATCTGTTGAGTGCATAATCACACTGAAAATAGTGTGAACGCATGACTACATAATTCCAGTTTTTTTATCAGCATGTGTATAGACTTTGCAGCACATTCGTAATCTGGGTGCCACCTTCGTGCAATTCTGAGAATTCCATTATTCAGTTACGTGCGGGATTAGAGCTATGTGAGGTCAGACGAAAACTGTGAAGTTTAATAACACCAAATAGAAATATGTTCCCTATAGACATTTACATTGTTTAATTTGTGCAGGTGGTTGAAGGTGATCTAAACCTGCACTCATTTTTGGGGAGGGGGCCTATTTATCATAATCAGACTTTGACCCAGAACAAGAGGGAGAAAGACAGAAAGGGATGAGAGGAGGAAGAAGAGATCGATAGGAAAACAGTGACAAAGGGAGAAACCAAGGATGAAAAAGAGCAGGCGCATTTGAGAAACAGTCAGGCGGTGTAGAGTGGAAGAAAGAAGTATGAGGTGGAATAAAACTGGGCAGCCTTGGAATTTGACACCCCTGGCATACAGCCGAGCGTGGCAGACTCCTGAGGAAAAAATAAGACCCGGTAGGACGTTTGCTGTGTGTTCTCTGTATGAACAGGCAGGCGTGCTGGAGGAGTTTTGGTTTTTCTGTTGCATCACTGTCAGGGTAGGTAGCTGTGACGCACTACTAAAGGTGCTACCTATGCCACCCTACGCCCTGTTGTGCAGGCTCCTGCGATACTATGCATTCCACTACTTATAGGTGTTAGGAGTTACACCGCCTACTATGGCACCCAATCCCCCCTCCCCTCCCTTACCTCAGACGCACCTGTGCGCTGAGGTAAAATGGCGCATTAAGAGGAACATCGGCCGTTCCAAGAGGGGGCAGGAATGTGGAGGGTCAGACGCCAGGAGGGGCGTGGCTCTGGGTGGGGTGGCTGCCGTTGGGACCGGTACCTCAGGTATCAGGCTCCACCCTGCCCTCATTCTACCTGTTCATGCTCTCGGTGCTGGACGCGGCGCTCACCCCGGACTCCTCCTTACGCAGAAGAGCAATCCTTTAACTGTTTTGTATTTTTAACATTTGCATTCTTTGTTTTCTCCTTGGATTTACCACCCTTCCCGTCAGCCAGGAGGACTCCTGCTTAGAAGATCGAAGGCGACCAATTCATTTTCCACCTAAAAAAAAGCCAGCGAAGTCCCCGTTGTGTTTTTTTACGCCCGGAAAGTTTGAAGGCTCTTTCATTTTGAGGGTGACATAATCGAGGGGTGCCACTGTGAGGGAACCCCCACTTGGACACCGAGATTGGCGATGGGTCTTGCGCCCACCCTCGCTGCTGTTCTGCTTCTGCTCCATCAAGGTGAGGAAAATGGACGGAATCACCTGGGCCGTAATGGAAACACGGGGAGGGGGAAGGGGAGGTCTGTGAAAAACATACAACGCGGAGGGCATGCGTGACATGTGGAAGAGGTGTTAGTCGTTAATTCACTTGCTTATACCATATCAAAAGCTGATGTTGCCGTAACCTGATTTTTACTGGTGCAAGTTCTCCATAGTCTCTAGTCTCACTATTGCATGATCACTGGGGTGAACTCAAAGACTTATTTACAAGCCCTATAGGGATTTTTATATTAATCTAGTCAATATGAATTCATAGTTGCTACATGGAGCAGAATCGCATACAGAGTCCCACACTCACCATGGTCCGATCTCCGCGGAAATTCCCAAGAGCCTCCATGACGCCCAACAGTGCAATGTGAGGCATCAGCTCGATCTTTCGGGCAAGAACTTCGGTAAAGACGAGCCTGATCCTGCACCAGTAACTACCTATTGTAGGGAAGCCCAATAGCGGAACCCAAATGAAAAGCACATGCGTTTGCGATTTCAGGGTCCGTTTTAAAACCCGGGACAAAAGGGCTCTCGCCTGCGCGAGCAGTGCTGCGCTCTGCAACGCAGGGCGCGAGCCCTAAAAATGACAACATCTGCAAAGGAACTTAGACATCAAGTGTTGTTTAGTAGTAATGACAGATTGGTTGCAATTCACCCGTTCCTCAGACTATCTTATTAATTTAATGCAGTTTTTTTAAAGATCTGCTCTCACTAGAAAGTATCCACAGGGTAACTTTGTATACTGATTAAATAGAAAATTATTCACGTAATTTATTAACCTAGTTTATCTACCAGTTTTGTATGATTTAGGTCAGCGGTTCTTAACCTTTTGACTTCCTTGGATCCCCACTGAATCGCTAGTGGAAGCCGGGACCCCTGCCTAAGCTATGTCTAGGATGTGAACCTCAAAAAATATGCAGACATACAGAAACAAGTATACGTCAAGCAAATACACAAATTATGAAATATTTTCTTTAATTCACAAACATGAATCGAAATTAATAATTTTAACAGGGAGGTTGGAACTTTTTAGAAGTTGGTTTTATTTCTAAAACACAAAGGTATATGCTATGCTTCACCAAATCACTTTGTCTTTTTTGCCGTTAATGAATCTACTCTTTTTGTCTGAGCATGCTAGTCCTTCAATTGAGGCCAGTGATCATCCCTATTACTGTTTGATGTACTTGTGCTTGTACCGCAAATCAAACTAAGGATATAAACTTTATTTTCAACCTCCAGTTTCAGATTCCTTCACACTTACAGAGCATTTTAAAATTTCCAATTTAGCTTTGTTATGTGTTTATACTTCATTAATCCATGGCCGGCTTTAGCGCTGGTGGCGCCTGATAAAGCAATCCTTGTAGACATCCCCACAATTACCTTCTTTTCCATAGATTTCCTAACTACCACCCACCAACGGGGTCCCTCATCTCTTCATACACTCATTCATTTTTTTATACAGCACTACTCATCCCAACATAGGGTGTCTGAACGCTTTACATCACACACAAACACATATCATACAAAGACAACGATTCATTTCAAGTGTGTAAATCAGTGTAAAGGAAATGAGGGTTACAGAGTGCATGCGTTGCATATCATCCCTACTGGTAGGCATTGAATGTTAAGAGTGCTTGGCTTGGGGAGACACAGAGTCAGAATTTAAAATGTAATGTAGAGGTTGGGTTTCCCTGCCCTAATAAAAAATTATTACTACACAAAGTCACACTTTTTAGCGACCTCAGAGAAAAAAAAAAGATTGAGGGATAAAAAAAAAGTTTCTAAACCAGTCCCTTGATGTTTCAGTTCAGCAGTTTGATGCTGGTTACTGTGCTATATTACAGGGATTATAATCTAAGAAAGTAATAAAAGGAGCCATAAAACAGAATCATTACCCAACTGGCTATCAACATGATAAATAAATCTGTGATCTGCATTATAAACATTGTGCTTTGTAGCAGTGAAATGTACCCTCTTTGTTTGTGATGAGTCACTAGACAAAACTCAGACTTCTCCAGCAAGTGTATCAATTATCACAGTTAACTTTTTATTATCACCTGAAAATTGCAGGTCACATGAAGAACTCTGTAGTATGTGCTTTCGACCCTGTATGATATTTTACAGTGAAGTGCCCCTGAGTTTGGGGCCCAGTGTGGCTGGAATCTATTAATATTATTTAGTTTTCTAATGTGGACAGTTGTAGACCTCGTGAGTAGGAATTACGGACCTCAATGGGTCCCTGTTCCGCAGGTTAAGAATCACTGTTTTAGGTGATCTATGGATTCTGTTTTTTACTTAGGCAAGACGTTATCCCAGACATTTTGATTTTACTAAACCTATATCTATAATGTACTTAGAAGGGCTTTCAGCCACCTCTCTTTATCCATTGGTTTGTCATTGTATCATTCACATTTTCCCACTACATCATACAGTATAGGGTAATGGGTCAGCCTAATTCAGTCATTGGTTAACTTCACTTTGAGTGACTGCATTTTCTTCTCTCACAATGAGCACAGCCGCATACAAGAAGTCCCTTCAGTGTCAGTGATGTTGCTTTTACTTTAAAATTACTTTAGTGTTGCCTTTGTGTTTAGAGCCTGGGGTGAAAGCAGCACACTTTATACCAGAAGTGAGCAAAGGCCACATTCCATGTTTGATCAATTCCTGTCTCCCAACAATGCTGTTTAAATTCCTTTTCTAGTGTCCTTTGTTTATATGACTGCTGGTATTTCACAACATAATAGTTTGCCTTCATTTGAAACAGTTCTGTTTTAAGTTACCTCTTTTTACTATGCATGCAGAACACAAGAGAAAGTTTCTGTATTATACATGTGAATTAATAATCGTATAGTTTCTTCTGGACTCATTTTCACCAATCGTTGTTTAATAAACTTCGCCAAGGAAGAAAACCGGCCTATATAGCGTTTAATTTGCAGCACTTGTAACACTTTTTTCAATTTCTTTCTTTCTTTCCTTTCTTCCTTCTTATTTCTTAAACATACTTTATTGATTTTATGTAAGGTCGCGCCCTGCGCAAGCGCCATTGCAAATGATACATAGATTTTATAACCAATGAGCTTGTACATATTTTTTTTTCAACATTTTACATTCAAGGTACAGAAAATAGACCATTTGGGGTATTGACATTTTAGTATTGAACAATTGCAACAGCCGTTCCATCTGGAAGTTGTCCAACAAAATCAAGTAACGACAAACATTCCTAAATGACCCACCCCCCTCCCTCTAGTCTGGCTCACCTCCAGTTGAGATGATTCTGGCCCGAGATTCAGCCTTGTTTCACTTTGTATGTCAATTGGGGATCTCTAACATAGGAGTGTAGCTCAGTTCCACAGGCCCGCTCCTCTCTTCCTTCTTTCTTTGTTTCTTTCTTGTTTTCTTTCTCTCTAACTTTTTTCTTTCCCTATTTCCTTCCTTCCTTCCTTATTTTCCTCTTTCATTTGTTCTTTCCTTCCTAATTATGTGTATGATATTGATACTTATAGGGGTTTTCAACCACACTTCTTCCGTTTATCTGTGGTTGTGTCATTCACAATTTTCACCAACCCATTTGAGCATGCATCAAGGGGCAATGCGTGAGCACACTTCAGCCATCGCCTGATTTCACTATGAGTTATGGTATGCTGTTCTTTTTCAAGTAACACATCCACACATAAAATAGTTCTCTTCAGTGCCAGGGAGTACAATGGTAATGAGTGAGGTTTTTAAGAACAAAAAACATTTTTGCCTTTAGGCAATGATTTTTTAGCTTGACAGCCACCCTACAGCTCCCCAAATTTTTGTTTTGCAAAAACCATGACAAAACAAAATAAGGTTTGCCAAAAGTCTGACGGACAATGCCAGACCTATTGTCTTTGCTAGTGCTTGTTTGACTAGCAGTTCACCAACATCTTACTAGCAGTTCACCAATATCAAACAGAAAGATTTAATGAATGAGCAAGGATGCAAGAAATAAGAAGAAACTGGACTAGTTTAAGCAGTGTTTCATTGATCCCCTCATAGATGGGCTGCTGTGATATTTGCTTGTAAAAAAGCTTTGCATGCTTCTATCACGATGTTGCAGTTCTTTGGTTTAAAAATGTAGGATCCTCAACATCTTTCTATTAATCTGAGAACTGGCCAATGTGTCCTACTTACCATTAAGTCTGCTCAACCTATAGCATCCCTAGTTAATCACCTCTAAGATCCTGTTCCATTAGAACAGATGCATGAATGTAAACTGCAGTATTTCCTTAATTCTATAACATTTGGAGGGGGCACATTTTCTTCTACATTAGACAGAATATATTCCTGAGGTCCCATTCTGAGAGCCTGTTCTGCAGACTCTTCTACCAATAACTGAAGACCACAGCAGTTGGATCCCTTCTGGTCAGGCTTTAGGCCACCCTAGAAACTCAGTCTATGTTCACCTGTTCTTTGGATAGTTTGAGATCACTGGCAGCGGTGTCTGGTCCATAATGCTTCCTAACTGCTGATTAATTACCAGATTCGAATATGAGTTACTTTTCATAAAATATCAAGGTGATGCCCTGGTGGATTGAATATTTTTTTACGAATTCCTCTGGATCCACTTCAGTTCCATTCAACAGCTGTCAAGGGTGCCCTTTGGCACGTTGTGTCCCACAGGGCCTCACCACATCACGTATGATGTTTAGTCTGTTCCTGCAATAACTATCTTCCTCGAACCAATAATTTAGATTTTATTCTTGCACATAACTAGACGTTATGATAATCCGGCTATGTGTAGGAATACAAATAACACCACCCTCCAATGGGTTCTAAAAAGCAGAGACTAGGATGCCCCCATTAAAGTTTTTTTTTTATTGAAGATAAGTGGAAATGTCTTGAGGCATATGGTAAACTGAGGGAAGCCTCTCATTTTCCAAGTGCCTGTAAACCTGTAGTATCTGAGAAAGCTTCAGATATTAATGGATTCAGTTTCTAACAGATATAAGGGACACAAGGGTAGTTAAATTTAAAACGAAAATGTATTAAATACATCATAATCGTCCATGAGGGGACAAAATGTACTTGTTGACTTTGGTTGATGAGTTTCTTGCCAAATATTTTGTAGCAATTTCATGTTCCTCTGTTGCTGCTATACCGATTTATGAAGCCTGGAGTGTATTCTTTGTGGTGAGGGTAAGAGGCTAAGGATCATATATGTTGCTCATTAGGCTTAGGGTTCAACAGGGTGGATTAGGATTTCTGCTTTTTTGAAGTTTCATTCTGCTGTCAAGCAGACAGGTTCATATTACTGGTTTGTTGATGCTTTCAGTGTTTTGTGGAGATGTTTAATGGATTTATTTGTTTCTATGATAGTGGTCTTGCGGCAAGAGTTTGAAAGGATTGCTCATTTAAGGAAGGGTTAAATGTTTTACATATTTGATTGTGGCATTGCAGGAGAATCCTACTCTAACATTTTATAATTAATAGTTCCACGACAGGCACTTGATTGTCCTCAGTCCCCCTAGACTCAATAAATGGAAACATGAAATGCTTGAGGCTTTCTTACTATGACCAATTTTTATCTCATTGTAATGTACGTACTGTGTATGTATGTAGAGAGTTCGTAGTTACATTGACATGTATGTATGTATGCAGAGAGTCTGTAGTTACGCAGAATAGTTGACGCCGGCGCAGAGAAGCAGGCAGGCAAGCAGTTGAGCTCACCGTGTACAGCATGCTTCGATTGCCCTATGCCATGCGGCTCCAGCCTATGTCCTAGGAGCTGCTGCGGGCTGCTATATAAAGCACCATGGCGGCAGCAGCGGACAAGCTAAGAACTGCTGAGTTTTTCCCTCAAACTGTATGCGGGAAACAGGATAAGGTCGTGGCATCAGTAGAAGCCACGAGGAGCTGCACACCAAGCCGTTGTGGAGGCGGCCGGTATTAGGTCGGTTTGGCTTGTTCCTCTGGGCGGGCCTGCAATCTTCATGCATGGCGCTCCATGCCACCCCTAGCTTCATTAATGTGGTCCTTTTAGATTGACTTTGCAGTGCTTGCTGTGTTTGCCACCACGGTTGTGTTAACCTTCTCCCCCACAAGTAGTGGTCCAGAGGGGAGAAGATTGAGGGCAGTGGTTATAGGTATTGTTACTGCTAGTGTTTGGCTCTTTGGAAGGCTGCTTAGGTACGGGCAGTCTGCTGCATCTGGTGAGCTTTCCCTCCTCTTTTACTTTGCTTGCCATAATCATTTTCAGCTTCCTTCCTATGGGATTTGTTACTGGAGCTTAAGAAGAAAAAAAATACTGTTGTATATAACTTAGCCTAGCGTGGTGCATTTCAACCTTTGATGTTGACCAACTACGATGTGCTAAGGGAGAATTCGGGGGTCAAGTCACCACAATAAGAAGGGAGAAGGCAGAAAGTCCGACAGGAAGTCTGGAAAAAAAGATGTGTCCACCTCTGCTGATGACCTGGTAAGTGACACTTTGCCAATGCCAGTGCTTTCTTCTGCTTCTCCTGCCGCTTCCATCTGGCTTTTGTCCCCCCTTCACATAAGCGGTCTAAGATCATGGATTATTTACAGTCAAATGACTCAACCAATATTAATGTGGCCTTAAGTCCCTCCTAGTGAACTGCCCTGTATCCAGCTAGTGACACTCCTGCAGCTCCATGCAGTGGACAGGGTACTATTCATCTTGTTTCACATCATACAACTTTGACTATCTCTGCCCAGGTTCATGCATCACCCGCAGGTCAATCAGGTGAAAATTTATAATTTCTGGAGGCTGCACTTGACCATTCTCTTTCTCCCCCGTTGGAAGCAGTGGCTGAGAATGTGGGAGATTTTAACAAGAGCAAATTACCAATCTTTGTGCTTAGCTCTGTTAACAACACTACCAGCCTCTGTAAGGTACACCAGGAGACTAGTCTAATAATGCAAAGCCCATTTGTCCAATTAACAGATTGCAACAATACCACTAGCAATTTTGCCTGCCCTCTGGTCCTCTCCACCCCAATAGGTTCAATAAAGTGAAACCTACTGACTAATATACCTTTAACTATTAAGCCAGTCAAGGTTTGAGCAGCTACACCTCCACAGTTGAGAACCTTGACACTTATGAAATTGGTTGTATATGCCATTCTGATTTAATGCCTTTATTAGATGAATGTAACTCATTATATAAATCTTTCAGCAGCCAGACTGGAGAAATGTTCCCAGTCAACATGAGCACCAACATCTGGAGTCCCCAACTTGGAGGCAGTCTCCGGATCTCTATCGTTCCATTCTGATAAACTTGATATGCAGATGGATATCTTAAGTGCCTTGACCGCTCATGTAGTGAGAATCAATGCAAAGCTCTCGGCTTTGAATAACCTGATAACAAACGTCCAGTCAGACCCAGCTGTTGTACACAACACTTGTCCTTGCCCCAGTATGATTGACTCTCTTGCTAGTATAACCCAAACAGTGGATGCTAACCTGGATCAGATTTCAATGCCAGTAAAGTAGTATGGCCCAAATCCAGTTCAACAGGACAAGCTGGAGCCTAGTCAGGCCCATCTTCTGCCTGAAGGTGCTTCTGATTATCTATTGCCCGTGGGATTGCTTTGCTTTCTCACTAGATCATATGTTGCAAGGACCCAGCGGGATTAGCACTTGAGCAATTTACTCTCCTTTAACCTCTATCTGCTAGCACTAGCAATAGGAGTGAGGGCGACCTAGGGGCACTACCCCTTAAGCCACAAAAAGGCAACATGTATTCCAAACTGCACACCGAACAATGTGGGATTTCTCCGGTTAACACCATCTCTTGATGCAAATGCAACTCTAACACTAAGCTGTCCAGTCTTACTACTCATAGGCTCATAGGGCAGAGCAGTCAAGACAACAGACAGCTACTATGAAGCCACCCACGAAAAGGGAACACACATGGCTCCAGAAAGCACGACATGGCATGTGGTGATTTGTCCCATCAAGCGAGCCACTGGCATTTCCACTCAAAAGAAAAACGGTACCCGCATTGAGTGGGAGTTTGGTAATGCTGAAATATTTGTGTCCCAGCTTGTCAAGGGAAATAACAGCTTATTTGACATTTGTTTAGATGCAGAGGGTGAAGTGGGCAATATAAAGAGAGCATTTATTTCCCTATCGGAGACAGTTATGGGAGCATTACGTAGGTCAGCACACAGGGGTTCAAAGAAGAGAAGGGAATGTTTTGATGCAGCATGATCTAGATCCCATAAAGAGTTAAAGGCCTCTCTTCATACAAAACCCATGTCTGTCCCCAAAGTTGCTTATTGTAGGAAGGCATATAAAAGGTCAATTGTAGAAAGGAAACATGCACTTAAATTAAAGGTTGGAAAGATCTACAGGAAGCTAGCCTTACGAACGACAGAAGGCTTTTTGGAGTATTATATACCAACTGTTCCTTTAAAGCTTGGACGAACCCTCGAACGAATCTGCTATATTCGGTCATGATTGGACAACTTTTTTTGGGGGGGGGGGTTTACTCCATCAGTGAAGGAGTGGGAGGTGAAAGGGATTCTCCCTGTGCAGCAAAGGACAATTTCCTCCCCAAAAACTGCCCCTCCTTGGAAGATGTGATAAAGTCCAGGGGATCCAGCCTTAGTAAAAAAGACCCTGGTCCTAACTGGGCCCCTCTAGATTTACTCAAAAGTAATATTGATTTGTGGGCCCACTTGCTAACCAACGTCTTCAGGCCGGTAAGTTGTTCCGCCAAAATTCTCTCATGGTCCAATCGCTAATTGTCCTGATCTTTAAGAAAGGTTATAGAGAGGACCCCAGCTGTGACTGCTGGATCTCCCTCCAGGACTCTATGGTAAAGGTTCTGGGCGGGCCCTACTCCCCCGCTTTGAGACATGGGCCGAGGAGACCAGTACCTCTTCGGCTATCCAAAATGGGTTCAGGAGAGGGATGGGGATGGAAGATCACTGTCTCAGTCTTTCCCTCCTATCGGGGAAATACACAGTTGCTAAGCACAGCTCCTTGTACCTAGGTTTTATGGATCTGTCCTGCACCTTTGATTGTGTATTCCACACCAAGCTGTTGGACATAATGGAATACTTGGGTGTTGACAGACCCATCATTAAAACCATCAGGGAAATTTATAGTGGATCAAAAGCTGCAGTCAGGTTTGAGCTGAGAGTGTTCAGGGATGTTAAGGGTAATCAGGGGCGTCAGGCAAGGGTGTGCCTGCCACTTCTGACTCGTGGGGCACAGCCTGCAGTGGGATGGCGACGAAGCAGGATGGAGAGAGGCTGAAGGCCAAGTCGACCCGGCGCGGGGCCCCTACCCAGGCTAACGTAATGGACCGCTATACCTTGCCGAAGGGGTCTCCTGGCGGGTCGCATAAGTCTCCGGAGCGGTCTGCAGAGGCCCCGGATTTACCATCGGACCTGACCCTGCACGATATCATGGGCGCCATAGCGGAGGTGAAGGCCGCGGTGGGCCACCAGCTCGACACCTTGTCGCAAAAACTCGACGCGGTCCTGATTGATGTCAACCTCGTCAGGGCCGATCTCTCGAAAACAAATGAGAGGGTTGATTCTTTGGCCCTTACCGCGTCGAGTCTGACGGTTGATGTGGCTGCTCTCCAAACGGAGATGCGTCGGCTCCAGCAGGCCAGTACTCTCGTTGAACGGCGACTGGAGGACTCCGAAAGTAGGGCCCGGCGGAATAATGTTCGCCTTATCGGAGTGCCTGAGGGGTTGGAGGATTCGGCTGCGGATCTCTATGTGGAGGATTTGATCTCCAACCGACTGAAGCCTAGGGGATTGAGCAACTTTTTTGCGGTGGAGAGGGCCCACAGGGTTCCTGGTGGCAAGCCAAAGGTCGGAGCTCCCCCGCGGCCTCTCATTGCCCGTATTTTTAACTTTCGGGACAGAGATGCGATCCTGCAGGCTTCTAGAGTGCAAGGGCCGCTAAAGCTCGAGAACACCGAGGTGAATTTCTATCCGGACTTTACACAGGCGGTCCAGAAACAGAGACTGGGATTCATGGGCGTTAAACGGCGGCTCCGCCAGATGAACTTAAAGTACGCCATGCTCTTCCCGGCCAAGCTGCGGGTGGAGTTCGAGGGCCGCTCTCATTTCTTTGACCGTCCGGAGACGGTGGGAGATTGGCTGGACACTTTGCCGGGGACACCTGATCGAGGGGGGACAGGGGCCGCGGGTGGCGAGTGCCCACCGGACCGGGCCTAGTGTGTTGACCTTGATACTAACCTTTGATGGTGCCACCTTTTTATTGGGCTCAGGGTCTACTTGAATATTCTCCTTTTCTCCCCCCCTGCCTGGAGGTAGTGGTGAGTCTAAAGGGGGTTCTCTTTCCTCCTCCGGGGGTCTCTTTTGTAGTTTAGTTTATGCGAGGGCGACAGGCACACTGCAAGTTGGGGGGGCTGTTTGGGCTCACGCAGGGGTGCAGGGAGGGGGGAGTTTTACTTGGTATGTTGGGTTGGGGTCGGGTTTTGTTTGTTTGTATCGCAAGGCAGGAGTATTGTTGTTTTATGATCCATGTGCTCTCCAGAGGGGGGGCTGATTGGTGCTGGCTGTGATGGGGGGTAGGGGACTGAGACTTCTTTCTTGAAATGAAAACGGATTGGGGGACAGGATAAAGCGTGGGGTGGTCCTGCAGTTTTTAAAACGGATCTCTCCCGACATTGTGTTCCTGCAGGAAACACACCTCATTGGTAATTCCTTCCGTGCCATGAATAGGCGGGGCTTTCGCCTCTTGGCTCACTCGGGATTCACTTCTGGCTCGAGGGGTGTAGGCATACTGGTTAGAACCTCTCTTCCATTGGAGGTTGATGAGGTGCTCCATGATGACAGGGGTTACAACAAACAAATGATGGACGGAATGCTGACAATGCAGACATTCTCCCCCAGTCAAGAGATCTGGGTTAAATCCATCGTTCTTTTGCCCACTACGCCACCCCAGTTCAGACATGGCCATATGCAAATCAGTCTTGACCCTGTGCCTCATGGGAACAGTCCAGCCCGAACTGCCAAGCCATGTCTTCCCTGGACCGGAATCAAGCATCCTAGGACCGGTTTCTGGCTATCAGCCGTCATCAGCCAGGATAGCTTGACTCCAGTGGCGTAGTGAGCACGGGTCCCACGTCTGGGAATACCCATCCCACTTAGGGCGAAAAGCGTTACAACAAACAAATGATGGACGGAATGCTGACAATGCAAACATTCTCCCCCAGTCAAGAGATCTGGGTTAAATCCATCGTTCTTTTGCCCACTACGCCACCCCAGTTCAGACATGGCCATATGCAAATCAGTCTTGACCCTGTGCCTCATGGGAACAGTCCAGCCCGAACTGCCAAGCCATGTCTTCCCTGGACCGGAATCAAGCATCCTAGGACCGGTTTCTGGCTATCAGCCGTCATCAGCCAGGATAGCTTGACTCCAGTGGCGTAGTGAGCACGGGTCCCACGTCTGGGAATACCCATCCCACTTAGGGCGAAAAGCGTTACAACAAACAAATGATGGACGGAATGCTGACAATGCAGACATTCTCCCCCAGTCAAGAGATCTGGGTTAAATCCATCGTTCTTTTGCCCACTACGCCACCCCAGTTCAGACATGGCCATATGCAAATCAGTCTTGACCCTGTGCCTCATGGGAACAGTCCAGCCCGAACTGCCAAGCCATGTCTTCCCTGGACCGGAATCAAGCATCCTAGGACCGGTTTCTGGCTATCAGCCGTCATCAGCCAGGATAGCTTGACTCCAGTGGCGTAGTGAGCACGGGTCCCACGTCTGGGAATACCCATCCCACTTAGGGCGAAAAGCGTTACAACAAACAAATGATGGACGGAATGCTGACAATGCAGACATTCTCCCCCAGTCAAGAGATCTGGGTTAAATCCATCGTTATTTTGCCCACTACGCCACCCCAGTTCAGACATGGCCATATGCAAATCAGTCTTGACCCTGTGCCTCATGGGAACAGTCCAGCCCGAACTGCCAAGCCATGTCTTCCCTGGACCGGAATCAAGCATCCTAGGACCGGTTTCTGGCTATCAGCCGTCATCAGCCAGGATAGCTTGACTCCAGTGGCGTAGTGAGCACGGGTCCCACGTCTGGGAATACCCATCCCACTTAGGGCGAAAAGCGTTACAACAAACAAATGATGGACGGAATGCTGACAATGCAGACATTCTCCCCCAGTCAAGAGATCTGGGTTAAATCCATCGTTCTTTTGCCCACTACGCCACCCCAGTTCAGACATGGCCATATGCAAATCAGTCTTGACCCTGTGCCTCATGGGAACAGTCCAGCCCGAACTGCCAAGCCATGTCTTCCCTGGACCGGAATCAAGCATCCTAGGACCGGTTTCTGGCTATCAGCCGTCATCAGCCAGGATAGCTTGACTCCAGTGGCGTAGTGAGCACGGGTCCCACGTCTGGGAATACCCATCCCACTTAGGGCGAAAAGCGTTACAACAAACAAATGATGGACGGAATGCTGACAATGCAGACATTCTCCCCCAGTCAAGAGATCTGGGTTAAATCCATCGTTCTTTTGCCCACTACGCCACCCCAGTTCAGACATGGCCATATGCAAATCAGTCTTGACCCTGTGCCTCATGGGAACAGTCCAGCCCGAACTGCCAAGCCATGTCTTCCCTGGACCGGAATCAAGCATCCTAGGACCGGTTTCTGGCTATCAGCCGTCATCAGCCAGGATAGCTTGACTCCAGTGGCGTAGTGAGCACGGGTCCCACGTCTGGGAATACCCATCCCACTTAGGGCGAAAAGCGTTACAACAAACAAATGATGGACGGAATGCTGACAATGCAGACATTCTCCCCCAGTCAAGAGATCTGGGTTAAATCCATCGTTCTTTTGCCCACTACGCCACCCCAGTTCAGACATGGCCATATGCAAATCAGTCTTGACCCTGTGCCTCATGGGAACAGTCCAGCCCGAACTGCCAAGCCATATCTTCCCTGGACCGGAATCAAGCATCCTAGGACCGGTTTCTGGCTATCAGCCGTCATCAGCCAGGATAGCTTGACTCCAGTGGCGTAGTGAGCACGGGTCCCACGTCTGGGAATACCCATCCCACTTAGGGCGAAAAGCGTTACAACAAACAAATGATGGACGGAATGCTGACAATGCAGACATTCTCCCCCAGTCAAGAGATCTGGGTTAAATCCATCGTTCTTTTGCCCACTACGCCACCCCAGTTCAGACATGGCCATATGCAAATCAGTCTTGACCCTGTGCCTCATGGGAACAGTCCAGCCCGAACTGCCAAGCCATGTCTTCCCTGGACCGGAATCAAGCATCCTAGGACCGGTTTCTGGCTATCAGCCGTCATCAGCCAGGATAGCTTGACTCCAGTGGCGTAGTGAGCACGGGTCCCACGTCTGGGAATACCCATCCCACTTAGGGCGAAAAGCGTTACAACAAACAAATGATGGACGGAATGCTGACAATGCAGACATTCTCCCCCAGTCAAGAGATCTGGGTTAAATCCATCGTTCTTTTGCCCACTACGCCACCCCATCCTGGCTGACGAGGGCTGAAAGCCCGAAACCGGTCCTAGGATGCTTGTTTCCAGTCCAGGGAGGACCTGGCTTGGCAGTTCGGGCTGGACTGTTCCCATGGGGCACAGGGTCAAGACTGATTTGCATATGGCTGGGTTCAAACTGGAATGGCATGGTGAGCAAAAAAACGATGGATTTAGGCCCAGATCTCTGTACTGGGGTGAATGTATGACATTGTTCTGCATTCTGTCCATCAATTGTTGTTTTTGCATTTGTCACCCCGAGTGGGAAGGGTATGCTCAGACGTGAGTCCCTTGCTCTCCATGCCACTGGAATCAGGCTATCCTGGCTGACGAGGGCTGAAAGCCCGAAACCGGTCCTAGGATGCTTGTTTCCAGTCCAGGGAGGACCTGGCTTGGCAGTTCGGGCTGGACTGTTCCCATGGGGCACAGGGTCAAGACTGATTTGCATATGGCTGGGTTCAAACTGGAATGGCATGGTGAGCAAAAAAACGATGGATTTAGGCCCAGATCTCTGTACTGGGGTGAATGTATGACATTGTTCTGCATTCTGTCCATCAATTGTTGTTTTTCCATGATGACAGGGGGCGCTACACGGCACTTGTGGGCAGATGGGAGGGTAAAGTGCTTGTGTTGATATCTGTATATGTCCCGCCGGGTTTGCAGATGACTACTTTTGCGGACCTGGGGCGCTTTCTCCTCGGGCTGCCGGAGGGGGTACTAGTGGTGGGAGGGGACTTTAATGCAGTGGTTTCAGGGGCCGAGGATCGTTACCCTTCGCGGGAGCTCCCCCGGGCCCAAACCTGGTTATCTGGCCTTTTGGACACCCTGGGTTTAGTGGATTGCTGGAGGCTAAAACATCCTGCACAGACACAGTACACTTTCCACTCGGGGGCCCATGGTAGCCTTTCGAGACTTGATTATGTTCTAATGCCATCGGCCCAGGCGGGGAGGATCGGGGAGGTGCGCCATCTTGCCCGGGGAATTTCAGATCACTCCCCCCTTTTGTTACACTTTGATATTGTCCTGGGTGCGGAAGGGAGGGTGGTCCCGATTAACTCCTGGTACCTGCGTAATCCCACTATTCGTGCAGCCCTGATTAAATCTCTTGAGCGATACTTCAAAGACAATGTGGGATCGGTGTCATCTGCTGTCTCCCTATGGGAGGCTTTTAAAACGGTGCTTCGAGGAGAGGCCCTGTCCCTCATCTCCAACTCCAAGAGGTGCGAGCGGGAGGAGGTGGTTCGTATTGAGTCCGAGATCTCTGAGCTGGAGGGTGAATTGGATGGTTGTGTTACGGAAGACAAACTGCATGTTCTTGGCCTCAAGCAAGCGGATTACAAGGCTCTGGTCACTGAAGCTGCCAAGAGTATGAGTAGGGAGCAACAGGGGCGTTTGTATGACATGGGTGACAAGGCTGGGAAGCTGATCGCGTGGCTGGATAAAAAGGAGAGAGCGAGTCGTGTGGTGCCGCAGGTTGAGAGAGTGGATGGTGTGTGTGTTACAGATCCCGTAGAAATTGTTGACTGCTTTGCGGAGTATTTCCGCGGGGTGTACTCCCCGGTCTCCGATCGCCCGGAGGAGGATTCCCGCATTATGCTCAGGGACATTGTGTTGCCGTCCCTTTCGCACGATGATAAATTGTTGATGGACGCGCCTCCGACGTCTGAGGAGATCGCCCTGGCCATACGGTCAGTTGCCTCCGGCAAGGCCATGGGTCCTAATGGCCTCCCCATCGAACTGTATAAGCTGCGTCCGGACACGCTAGTGCCTCATCTTCGCGATATGTTTATCGCGGCCTGTGCAGCGGGCTCCCTCCCGCTGGACCAACGCCTTGCTACCATTGTGGTTATTCATAAAGAGGGGAAGCCGCGGGACCAGGTCACGTCCTATAGGCCCATATCGCTTCTGAATGCGGAACCCAAAATCCTCGCCAAGGTGTTGGCTGCCCGCTTGGCTAGTGTGGTCTGTGATCTGATACATCAGGATCAGTCCGGCTTCATCCCCCATCGTAATACTGCACTTAATCTGCGGCGTTTGCATGGGGTGCTTGCGAGGGTTCCCTTTATTCGTGAGCCGGCCATTTTGGCGTCCTTGGACGCGACTATGGCGTTTGATACGCTGGAGTGGCCGTATATTTGGGCAACGCTGGAAAAGTTTGGGTTTGGCCCGGGATTCATTGGTTGGGTGAAATTGTTGTATTGCAGACCATTGGCTCAGGTAGTGGTAAACGGTAGGGTGTCGGCTCCCTTTGAACTGGGCAGGGGCACGCGTCAGGGTTGTCCATTATCGCCTCTCCTCTTTGCACTCTCCATGGAGCCCCTGGCGGAATGGTTGCGATGGCACCCTTCGATTCGTGGACTCCGATGGACTCCTGAATATGAGGATCGTGTTTCTCTTTATGCGGACCATATTCTGTTGTACCTCGCATCCCCCCGTGAATCGCTGATTGTGTTAGTGGATGTACTGCGCTCCTTCGGCTGTAACTCCGGGTTGGTAATCAACTGGTCTAAGTCCTGCGTCTATGTCCTCTCTGGGGAGGCCCCCATCCTTCCGCGGGGTTGCCCTATTCAGGTTGCCCAGCAGGGTTTTAAGTATCTGGGTATTTTTGTCACTCTGGATCCTGTGGCCCGGTATACGCAGAATCTACTTCCCCCTCTCCGGCGTCTGAAGACGGATGTGGCGCGTTGGCGGCAGTTGCCGCTCTCGCCGCTTGGCCGGGCGGCGCTGTTTAAAATGATGTCGCTACCGCGGTTTTTATATGCCTTACAAAACACGATGGATGTCGTGCCTGCTAGTTTTTTTCGGGAGGTTGAGGGTCTCCAGCGCCGATTGTTCTGGGATGGGAGGCCGCGAATTGCTCTCGTCAAGCTAACGCTCCCGTGGTATGACGGGGGGGTTGCCCTCCCTGACATCAAACGGTATTATTGGGTCTCCCAGTTGGCGGCATTAAATCACGGGCTTTACGGGCCGACCCTCAACCCGGCCTTTGAGATGGACAAACTGTTATTGCCGGGCGGCGACTATAATCGGGCGCTCTATTCCAGGTCGATTGACGCGCGCTTGACAGGCCCGACTCGGGTTGCGGTCCGGGTGTGGCATGCGGCGAGCGCGGCGATGGGGTGGAGGGATCGGCTGACCCGGGCGACGCCATTATATGCCTCCGAGCGGTTGGGTGGTTTGTGGTCGACGAAAGGCTTCGAGAAGTGGGACATGATCGGCATCAGTAGAGTGGGTGATCTCTGGACGAAAGAGGGATTTAAAACGTTTGATGCGCTGAAAGCTGAGTACCACTTGCACGATAGGGAGTACTTCCGATATGTACAGATTCGGCACGCGTTGCGTTCCGTATTCCCGGAGGTTGCGTCTATCCCGGTGTGTTCCCTATTGGAAGATAGAGTGCTTGACGGGTACGTGCCGGATAGCACTATCTCCTTGATCTACAAGAAGCTAATTAACGACCGATCGGGGCTGTTAACCGCCCTTCGGGATGCTTGGGTTGCTGATGGACTGGAGCTGGATGACGAGGATTGGGTGTCGGTGGTGGCCTCCCCGAAAGAGGTGGCCATACCGGCCCGACTTCGCTTCGTCCAGCTTAAGATACTTCATAGAGTGTATGTCACGGGACCTGGCCTGATGCGTATGGGTTATGCGGTGGATGGGATGTGTAAGCGTGGGTGTGGTATGGCGGGGACTTTTCTCCATGTTCTGTGGGAGTGTCCGGAGGTGACTCGGTTCTGGCGTGGTGTGCATGCTCTGTTGCAGGCAGTCACGCATGTTGCGTTGCTCCCAGAGGCGAGGAGGTGTCTGTTGAATGTATGGGAACCAAATGATTATACGGTGGCGCAAATGTGGTGGGTGACACTGGGATATATGGTGGCCAAGCGTGACATTGCACGGTTGTGGGGCTCCCAGAGGCCACCCACGGTCTTGGCCTGGAAGGAAAATATGGACTGGTGCATGTTTCGAGAGAAGACGGTGTATGTGGCGAGAGGCAAGCCTGGGAAATGGAAAACGGTGTGGGGTCCCTGGAACTCCTATCGCGGAGGAATTTGCACCCCACCCCTCACGCGGGACCCGGATGATGCCTTGTCCCCTTAGTCTGCACATTCCTGCGATCCTGTTCTACTGTGATAATTTTGTCTCTGCCACCTGCCCTCCTTCCCCCCTCCTGTTACTGTCCTTCTATGGATCCCTCCCTGCTGTGATGAGCACCTTTTGCCACTTCGAATTTTGCTGCCTTGTGGGTTTGTTCGTTGTTTGTTTGTTCTTCATCACTTAAAATGAAACCGCTATATGTGATGTTGCGACCTCTCAACGCCGCCAGTGACACTACTCTGCAACTTGGTTATTTATTGTTGTTGCTTGTATTAGTGTGGTTATGATTATGTCATTTGTTGGCGGCCGGCCTGGAGGTTGTAGGCCCGTGTCTGTATATTTTTTGAAATTTGTAATAAAGGTTTCAAAAAAAAAAAGAGTGACAAAAGATGCAGCGACACTAACTGTGTGAGCTTCATTGCTGCCCACCCCTGCCCCTTGGTCGAACACAACAGGCTTTTTAAATGTAATATGCACGAGGCCACTCACTTACACTTGATCTCCAAGATGGCCGACCGCTATGCCAAGTCCTACCGAAGCCGAAACACGCACCTTCTTCTTCCTGTCCTCTTTTTATTTTCACAAAGGTACTGCAGCAGAGACGTGCTACTCATTCTTCGTCCTAACAGGTAATTCATTCTCCCGGACTAGTTAGAAAAGAATGAGGAAGTGTACCTGCTTATGGAGCTGCGGGAGCGTGCCACTGGGAGTTAGTAAAAGGGAGGAGGTGACTTCATGACTTTACAGTTTGCATTGCAATAGGTCTTGCATTGCTAAAAGTTTGAACTATTGGGGTCGCATTATTATTTGCACCGCCAATAGCTCAAACTTTTAGTAATGCAAAACGTATTGCATTGCAAATGCTTGTTTCCTTTGCTGCCAAATTGGGCAAAAGACCGTTTGCACACATGCTAGCCATTTATCGGGCAAAATACATTAGTATGGCAACCAACGGGGCAGGAGTCTGGGGTATACAGGTGACACCGTCCTTACAGGTAACAACAAACAAATGTACTCGCTGCTTACTGGGCCTCCCGCCGTCTACCCTATGTTTTTCATAGGGAGTTAGAGCTTTTATATATTGAGGACATTTCAAGAGCACGCCCAATAACATTGTGGCATAGGGTCTGGACAAATGAGTCTTTATCTTTGAATAGAATGATAATTGAGGATTGTATGTCTCTGGCTGAGGGGTATAAGGAATACAGCCATGGCCCTGGGCAGGCAGGACTTGTTTGAAGACCTGTCCACAACTTTCATTTTGGTGGGTAAAACGATGCTTAGAGCCATGGGCTATACCTATTGGGAAGATAAGAGGTCGGTAAAGGCAACTGAGTCCTCCCCTGTTACCTCATATATGTAGCTCAATCCACTCAGGATCATTCAACCATTTGTGTTATATGATGCACAGCACTTCCAGCACTTTATCCTACTCCGGTTTCAGATACGCCTTTTTCATAGGCTCGCCGCTTTTCCTCCGTGCAATGATTTGTCACATGATCTTTTACCCTGTCCGTGCGATCAGAAATCAGCACAAAGCACCTTACTTATAGCGTTTTTTGTACCTTTAACTGAGCAGGAGATTCCTCATTTTAAAGCCCTTATTGATCAAACACCCCCTGCGTCAGTGCACAGAAGCACTGCACTTCTTGCAATCCTTGCCCTCTGAAGAAATTGTGTTTACTGTGTAAACTGTCCTGAGGCTAGTGATTAAGACAAGGAAATTGCTTGGGTAAGTCTTTAAGATGATCGTTGTTTCTTTCAGTATGTTTATTCTTTTTATTCAAGTTAGATAAAAATGTATTGATTCACTGCACTGAAGTACTGTACCAATTTTAAGTGTTGGCCTTAAATGAAACGGTGTTGTCTGTGTTTACTTTTCTGAGGCTCGCCCTAATGTTGTTGAACTGCCTAGGTGGGCCTCTAAGTTGATGTCATTGTAGTTGGTGCACCTTGTGATTCACGTTTTTTTAAATGTATTTAGGTGGGACAACAGTTCTGATCTCTTTTTTTCAAGGATCTTAATATGACATTATGTTATTTTGGTGGGTTTTTTTATTATAATTTGTGTCTTGTAAAATATGATTGTATTTTACTTTTATAGTTCATATTTATATGACAGAATATAGTCATTGAATTGAATTGATATAATGTACACTATATAATTTATTTGTCAATTGGATTATGTTGAGGAGGCCAATGTATCTCTGAAGGAAGCATTAGTCTCTTTATGAACCATGGTTTATGTTTTGCTTTGGACGACCTTTGACGGAATTTGCTTGATCAATTTTTTTTTACTAACCTTAGCTGTTCTATTTTATATTAAACTCTATTGTGTATGTGGCAACATTTACTAATTGTTTGAAAAAGTTATATTAGTAAAACCAGATGGCAGATGTTATTTAAAGTACTCAGAATATTTGATGGATAACACTGTGTTTTGTTTTATGTAAATATAATCTGGAAGACATGAAAGAAACATATAGGCACAATTGAAGAGTTAATTTACACATTCGGTGCCTTTGTTATGAAATTGCTTCCAGTAACGTCCACACTACCGCCTCATTGGTCCCTCTCATCCAAGTCATTACCCTATGAGATGGCCCCGCCCCCAGACAGGCTCATACCATGCTTGTCCTATTTTCCCGTCCCTGAACACTATGGCCATAAGGCATCTCCCTCTCTCTCCATAGCCTGTTTTGTTTCCTGTCGTCCTGCAACAGGTCCGGCCATACTATCTTTATTTTATATGTATTTGTGTGGAAAATATTGGATTATGTGTTACTGCTACACTCAACTGGCAGGGAAAACTTCTGTCTGCACTGTCCACAGCTGTGCTCCCCATTCATATGTGAGGCTGGGTCAGGGAGAATTTCACAGCGTGCAGCAAAAGGGTCAATCACATACTGCAGGAGCTGTTTTGAACTTGGTGGAGGGCACATGTGCGTACCAATTCTGGGAAGGCTGCAGGATGGTTGTTGTTCAGCATCCAAGTCTCGTTTTCAATGAGACCTGGTTGCTAGTCAACCAGCAAAAATAGCAAGTTAAAGCTCTACCTTAACTTCAACTTCCCCTAACCATGGATCCTGCCGGTTCAGGGAAGAGGGCAGCAGAACTCTATAATATTGAGAAATTAGAGGAGATATGCTCCAGATATCAGCAGCTGATAAAATAAGCTGTGGGTGAAACAATAAATGAAAGAGATTCCTTGGTGTATGACCTTCCTTTGCATGATGATTAAATATGGTATGCTATAGGAATGGAAGAAAATTGATAATCTGAGCATTCCTCGATTTCTGAATAAAATATATTTGATGGAACAATTTAGGGAAAGGTTTACACAGATCCCTTGGGTCAATTCAATTCTCTCATCAATCGCTTCTTCCTCGTCTCTATCTTCTGAAGAATTCTCTCTGTCGGACCCAGTGGATGGGAAAGTTAAGTCTGTACTAAATAGGTCTTGCACTGCCTACAACTTTGGCATAAGGGCTTGCACTTATGCTGCACATGCCCGGTTTTATTTAAAAACTTCCAGAGATTGTATAACTCTATGCACCAAAATGGTGATCCTATAAAAATTTGAGCCCAGATGGATGTGTTATTAAAATTCCAAGAGGATGTGACATTTGATAACCTGTGTGCTTCTGCATCTTCGACTGGAAGTTAGATTAAACCGAGAAATCCGTAGTTCAAAAGATTCCATTTACTGGTGCTAACCTCTTCAGGGAAGAGCCTAATGAGATGGTGCAGAGAACTGCAGATAAGAAGAAGATGTTAAAACCCTTTTAACTGTTCCAGGGAAATAAGTATTTTATTTGGAAACAGAAACCAACAATTACAGGAAGGAAGGCGTTCCTTCCCCTTTCGAGTCCAGGCAGGAGGCCGGGAAGCTGCATTTGCCAGTCAATCCAGTCACCAGGATAGGCAATTAGGGAATCAAGTAAAAAATTACTAAATGAAGGAGACAAGTTCTTCCTGCCGCAATGGATTGCTCAGATCACTTGGTACTGTCAATCATTCACGAAGGTTACCAGGATTCAAGCACTCTCCACCTCTTACTTTCTTTCACACTCGCACCAGTTTCAAGGGATAAAATGAAGAGAGACTCTGTTGTCAGGTATTATCAAGTTGCTAAGCAAAAAACACAATAGTCTCTGTTCTTCCCCAGCAAAAAGGTGAAGGTTTATTTTCGATCTTAATTCTGGTTTGAGAGTAGATAGGTCTTTTCATCTGGTGTGGAATCTAAAGTCTCTAAACAAATAGAAGCACTTGGAACTGTCACAAATGGTGTGATTACAATCTATAATTCAGTTGATCAAAGAGGGCAATTTTTAAATTACTCTAAATCTGGAGGACGCATATTTTCATGTGCCGAAAGCCAGCCTTTTCTGAGATTTTGTGTGGAAGGAAGGCATTACCAGTTTCAAGTACTGCCCTTCGGATTTTCATCCTCTCCAAGAATCTTCACAAAGGTATTAGCAACACTAGTAGCAGTATTACAGCTTAGAGGTTTTTTATAATTTTTCCTACTGTGATGATTGGTTAATCTGTGTTTCCTCTTTTTCTAAGATCTAAGAGGCATTGAGGGAGACAACAGACCTTCTTCACCTACTGGCCTTCAAATTGAACATCATTAAATCGCACCTGTTACCAGTCTAAGTCAGACAGTTCATAGGAGCGATTTTGATACATAGAAGAGATGTTTGTTCTCACAGACCAGAATTATTAGCTCCAGTTGAATCTTCAAGAACTATTATCTCATCCAGCAACATTGGCTAGGAGTTGGCTAAAGATTCAGAGACTGATGACCTTAACAACTACGGTGGTACAGTGGTCTTGGTTCCACCTACAGCCATTGGTGAATTACATGTTAAGCCATTGGGATGCAGCTTCAAATGACCACGAGACCAATGTTCTGGTGCCCTACGGATATCTCAATATCTCAGCTGTTATGCAAATACAAAGGGAGTTCCCCTGTGCCCTCTCTTCAGTTGACAATTGATGCCAGTCTGTGGGGGTGGGTTGCAACTCTGGCGGATTTAGAATGCAAAGGAGAGTGGTCTGTGGAGGACCCTTTTAATTGTAAGGTAAGAGCCTAGTGGTCTGCACAGGCAATCAAGTGTATCAATGCTATAAGAACCGTTATGTGGGGAACAAGGAGTTTACTTTGGAATGCCTTAGCAACTCAGATATGCTCATGGGAGGGGACCCACTTATTGTCCCTAAGGGCAGTATACATTCAGGGAGCATTGCATTTGCAGGCAGACAGCCTGAGTCTAAATCTACCTTCCTCAGTGTTATTTCACATGGCTGTTTCCCAGTTTCTTGTGTCCTGTAAAGGTAGACACCAGGAGCCAGGATGTATTCTCAAGTCTTCTTTATTTAGTCTTAGGTCCAAGTTACATCAGTCTTGAGTCCATCCAGCACTGGTGTGGTATCAGCTCCTAAATCTCCTACACCAGCCCTACCAGGAGCAGCCTGCCTAGCTGCTCAGCCCATCTCCAATTCTCATCCACACATCCACTCAGGCACCCAGGCATTCCACGAATCACAGTCACACAAACATTCCGCACTCTGGCTGAGCAGCTAGGAGCAGCAGGGCTGGAGTACATGCAAATACAACTTAGTAGGGTATAACATTATCCCTTTTTCTTCAAAAGAAAACAAAAAAATGAAAATATGTAATAACAAGCAAGAACTATAAACAGTAAAAGTGAGTGATGGTACAAAGCTCTAGGATGCAGCAATAAAGACAGAACATCACAAGAGAGAGAACCATTAAGACAAGAAAGGATGGTTAAAAATACAGTATCATACAATTGAGCAACAATAACCCCCATCCTCCCTCATGAAAATTATTAAGACATTTAATTATTAAATCACCAACAATGTAAAAACGCAGAGAATCCAAGCAAATAGCAACTTCGCCAGAGTAGAAAGACTGCGTACCTTTGGGAAGGAATAAAATAGTCAAGCAATAATAAATACCAAGCAATAATAAATAATATTGCAAGCAATAACCCCATGCTTCCCAAAAAAAATTGGAAAATAATGTAGAGAAGTGTGGACACACCCCACGGCTAACACCCGAGGCCAGAAACAGACAACAAGGGTGAACCAACACCAAAAACACACGTGTACCACAAAATGGACCACATAGAGGGCACACAGAGTGAGGCGCAGGGCGACTTACACACGACAACATCTGAAGCGCGGGGCGACTTACACAGGACAACATGTGACACGCAGGGCGACTTACACACAACAACACCTGAAGTGCAGGGCGACTTACATACAACACGTGATGCGCTGGGCGACTCACAACCAACATCTGTAGCGCGGGGCGACTTACACAGGACAACACGTGATGCGCTGGGCGACTTACGCATACAACATCTGAAGCGCAGGCGACTTACACAGAACAACATGAAAGCAAAAGTGCAGACCAAACATGCAGCGCAAGACAACTTACACACATTGATCACGACACAAAAGCACATATGTAATGTCACCACAACACATAGAGGTGGCAAACCACCCACGAAGACCAGAACCACCATCATGTGAGGGATAAACTGTGATGTCCACCCACTAGGAGACTAGGACGTCCCAACCTATAAATAGCATAAAACTGTGGCATCACGAAATATGAAAATAATGCTGTAACTATAAAATCTCCAAATTGAGCTCTAAACCATGCAAACTCCATTGCAATTATTGTGAGTATATAGACATAAGGTAGTATATTTCGAATAGTACACAATAGAGGTTAGTAAAACCTAAAAAAATATCACGCCGGTGAGCGATCTCTCAGCCGAGTTGTGCTAGGTCAGAACTTTCCCAGTGTACAGTGCACGTAACATGAAACATGATGATGGCAATAGAAACATTGATGACTATTACACGTAATGACTAGAATTTAACTTGATGCCCAATAATCACATGTCAAACTTCAAAAAGTTGTGTGAACAGACATGACCAAGGTACATAGCACACACAGTAAATGCAAAAATCTCCTGCAATAAAGTGTGATCCAGACTATGGAAGCGAGCAGAAATGAAACTACCCCCCCAAAAAAACCAGACAGAAGAATAAGTATGTCCGTCGAAGAAAAGCTGTGATGACTCCTCATGTAGCTTGGTATATAGAACAAAATTGCGGGCAAACCAGAGTCAAGAAATGAATTTAGACAATAAAGCACAAAAGGAGTCCAGTTGACACAACATCCAAAACAGTAGAGCCCCTGAATCAGGATGTGAGCTTTCAGTCTTGAACTCCACCGTTGCCGCCCGTCAACAATCTTCACTTAACTCCGTCACAGCAACAATCCATCGATGAAGACCACAACAACCAGGCTGCATAAGTTTCCGGAGCGCCGCTGCTTGTGTGGTGCAGAAAGTCCAATAGAGACACGCAGAAAATGGCGCACTCACGCTGAAGACGTGGTTGGCAAGATGAAGGAAAACATATGCAGCCAACCAAAACATGGCGGCACGTTGTCAACATTGTGCCGTATGGCTCACGGCACGCTGAAGCTGGAAAGAATCCATCGCCAGTTTGTGACATGGACGTCACAGAAGTAACTGTGCGCTACTCCACAAACAGAGCACCATGATACGGTAATGTGCACGCGCTATTAATTTAAATCCAAACCACACAAAACCGGTTAACTATCATTGTAGAGGGCAGGCGTTTATAGTAAATTTGAACCTGAATAAAATCAGAAAAAGTCTCACCCTCGATGGCTGATGGACCATGCTTGGATGTGGGAATAATGCTACTTGCGCAGAGACTGTCTCCTTCAGAAGTGAGACGTGTGATTGTTAACGCCCAAACCAAGTGAGCAATACTCCGTAGTAGTGCCAGCATTCACCACAGCTGCAGTCAGTTCAAACCAAAACTTGATCTTGAATAGCTCCCAACACATTCTCTCTCTGTGACGGGATTAGGCTTGCTTCACTTCAACGAAGTAATGATACAAAAATCACTTCCGTGCAGTGACATGTTACTGAAAGCACAAATGGATCATAGATGCAGACAAAGTTCATACCAATTATCCTCTAGGATTAATGTTACTTCTGCAAAACGATGTGGCTATTTCCCACATGTGGCAGTAGTGTGCCTACAACACTTACACACTATCATCACATACCTTTGTGTGAGTTAAATGGAGCATGTCCAGGCTGGCTAATAGTGGCAGGGGCCGTCCGTTGACAAAGACACTGGTGGGGCTGGCTTGCCTGTTGCTCCAAACAAGACGCTTTTTCTTTTTTTTTACGCTTAATTTCTTCTGTCTTGGTCCTCAAGTTCCTTGTAGTCTTTTTGTTTCCTTTAGCGGAGAGGTGTGGCTCACTGGTTAGAGGCGGCAGATCCGCAAGCAGAGAATCGGCCAGGGACCAGGGTTCAATTCCCGACGCGGCAGGGTCGTGGACCAGGGTCAAAACGGACTCGATAATTCTCGCCTCGGTACCTACTCTAACCAGGAACACACTCGGCAACTCTGGGCATTAGCTTGCCTCATCTCCACAACGGCCCCCCACATTCGCCGGGGATGCCTGGTTTCACCTTGGAGATACCCAGGAGGGACCATCTCACAGGGATAGCCAGGACGGGTTCCCCAGCGGTCTACAGCGCCACGACGCCTCAGGGCAGCAGTGCGCTTTACAAGACACATACATTTACAAGACACATACATTTAGCTTCTCTTGGTTTGTGTAACATCCTTAAAGACGCTTGAGTCCAGGTCCGCTCGTCGCCAAAATAAGTTGTGTCCTGTAAAGGCAGACACCAGGAGCCAGGATGTATTCTCAAGTCTTCTTTATTTAGTCTTAGGTCCAAGTTACATCAGTCTTGAGTCCAGCCAGCACTGGTGTGGTACCAGCTCCTACATCTCCTACACCAGCCCCACCAGGAGCAGCCTGCCTAGCTGCTCAGCCCATCTCCAACTGTCATCCACACATCCACTCAGGCACCCAGGCATTCCACGCATCACAGTCACACCAACACTCCGTCACCATCTGTCACTCTGGCTGAGCAGCTAGGAGCAGCAGGGCTGGAGTACATGCAAATACAACTTAGTAGGTATAACACAGTTCAAACCGGTTTGCTGTCTATTTAAAAAGCTCCTGGATCAACATGTTTGCATCCTAGCAGAATGCAATGCTTCCCACCTTTTGTTCAGACATCATTTGCCCTCAGGCTTGTGCAGTGGACTCCCTTTCAATCCATTGGCCGCAGGGTCTCCTATATGGTCCACCCCCCCCCCCCCCCCCCATTCCCCTCCTTCTGAAGGTGCTGCAGATGATTTGGGGGCAAAGAGTATGGGTACTTCTGACTGCACCTTTTTGGTCGAGGCATCCATGGTTCTTCCTTCTGAGTCTGTCAATTCTCAAAACTATGAGGAGCCAATTCCAGCAGCTCAGCCTGACTGCTTGGAACTTGAAAGATTGGGATTAGAGAATCTAGGTTGTTCCAGGCAGGAAGGAGAACAAATTCAAATATCACAAACGAATCCACACTTGCTTTTTATAAGAAGAATCAGAGCTCATTCACTAAATTGTGTTTTGCCGAAGTTGTGCATCCGATAGGGGTGGATCCTTATTCATTTTTGGGACAGAAGGGTTCCATAAAAATCTAGCTTCTTTGACTTTGGCAGCACAGTGGGCAGCAATTAAAAGATTGAGAGGGAATGGGGGGGGGGGATCTAGTTAACCTGTCCAATCTAGTCTGGAGGCTTTAGAAGAGTTTTTGATGAAGGAAACTTTCACTATCACTCCCATCTTGGGATTTACCTGTCCAAAGTGTGAAAGACAAGCAACAGCTGAACGGGAATTGACCTAAAACAACAATGGCTTAAGAAGGCTAGTCCGAAATTCCTATGGCTTTTTAGGTCTCGCCTGAGCCAGCGCATGCGCTACTCAGAGAGACATTTAGTATACAGGTTTCAAAAGTGCTACCAGACCTCGCTGGCCTAACGTTTGCGTTCACGCGAGCGTGTACGCGCGCAGCCACCAAACACAGCTGCGCGCGCACCACTCACATGCTTAACACACAGCGTCCCGTCCTTGCGATCACTTTAGCTTTGATTGCGATTACTTTCGCTTTCACTTTTACGGCGGCTGTGTGGCCAATGCTGGTTTTCAATGCACCCAGCTTCAGCAGTATTGGAAATTGATAGTTTGGGCGGATCTCTATGGTCCTTAAATTCATGTTAGCTGCATTATAATTAGTAAGTCTGAAGTATCACAGTAACTAACAAGCTACAAGTCCTGATACATGCATCAGAACTCCAACTGCTAGCTTTCAAGCTCTCAAAGTGTGACCTGGCGAGGGGTGCACTTGCGGATGTAAACGTACCGCCACCTTGGAAACTACATAAAGTTCCCCGATGATACGAAAGATTCCTACATGTTGTCTCTACGTTTACAAAATGATCTCTTTTAGTACCAGCATGGTATACCATTTCCCCATATGCTTTAAACATTTGTTTCACGTTTTTTAATGCAGTGGACTTACAAATAAACATATGTTATTCTGCCTTCCGATGGGGGGGTGTTTCCCCAAAGACAGGGAACTATACATGTATTCTGGCTGCAGTCTCAGGACTATCCTATCCTTTTTGGCCCAGTCGATTCCCGAACTCTCTCACCTGTAGCTCCGAGTGCAGCTCTCGCACGCACCCTGCAATCTCACTATGGTGATAGACGGAGCCCTTGCATGCCAAACATCGGAAATTAAACTCTGCAGTTTACAATCTGGGATAAGCATAGCAAGGCCTCGGGCCAACAAACGGTGTACAAGTTTGTATCTGCAGCAGCTCAAAACATGGGCCGCTTGTGTTAATGCTTTAAGAGCTGGACGGAGACACAGCCTGGCAAAGCCTGGTGCGTCCCTTCTTGCCTCCCAAGACCTAGGTCAGAAAGCACTGACCTCTCCCCTTTTGGAGCAGGGGTCCTACTTCTCAGACCTTCCGTCCCAAGTACCTGAGGATCCAGATCTCCAACCGGATAGAACTTGACATCCTTAAACATGTCCTCAGAGACCTTCAGCTCCTCCATGGCCTCGGTCCGCAATTTCATCCCCCTACCCCTGCATCAGCAGATGCTACTTCCAGTACCCAAACAGCCAGGCCCAGCGTGTTCTTTCCACGCCACACACTGAAGCGCCCCGCCCCCGGGAGCCACCGAACTGCCAGAGCCAGCGCGCGCCTTGGCCTGTACCATTGTGCTGGCTTTCGAGGGAGAAACGGACACACAGTACGACTCACTTGGTACTGCTTTTGCTATGTAGGCACTTTTTTAACAGCGCCAAATAACTACGCATATTGCAAGTCATTTGTGGCAATTATTCATTTTGTGAATAGTGCCTGCTTTTACGGTACAATAATTAACCCTTCTTAATGGTATGGACGGGAGGAAGAACCCTTAGACAGGAAGAGAAACAAACTGCAGTATGGGATGGGGTGAAAAAGGCGCCTTTTGAGTGGAAGTGGGCGGGTCGACTCCCTTGCCAGCCCCCAGACCCGTCTTATGTGTGTTTATAGTTCCCGCCCCTCTGTCAGTTTCAGACACAACCTGTGAACGGAGTTTCTTTTCAATTCTAGAACGAGAGCTGAAACGATGTATCCATGCGATCGCCATCTTAGGTGTTGTTAAATCCCCCAATTTCCAACCAGAGAATGGTACCTCTATGTTATAAAGTGCAACAAAACAACATTAGGCGCTTTTTTGTTGTTGCCGTTTTATATAGCGCAAACTCGACTCGAAGGTATCTCATTCGCCTTACAAGCAATAACAAAGCAACTAGGTATTTTTTTTGTACATGTATCTAACTTAAATTGAGTGTATTTGAGGCTGACTTTACAGTTTGGGACATATAATATTTTACTGTTTTCAGCCCTGCTAAGTGCCAGGCATAAACAGTTCAGTCTAAATAGCTAGTAATTCCCGCACTGGAACATTTTGTTACTCAATTTGGGGAGTTACTCTGCTCTCAAAAGTAGTTATTCTTTATGTGCCACCAGTGTGAACAGCTATTTGCCTGTGCGCTGAGAAAGATTCTGAAACCCAGCATGTAGCTACTACCTGCTTCTGCAGCCAGGACAGATAAGGGTTCAAGAAAAGATTAACAGTTGTCGTGGTTAAACCATACATGCCAACATTTTAAATAAGTAAAGTGGGAGATCATTAAAAAAAAATACCAGAGAAATGTATTTACCCCATTGACTTCTATTGAAGGAAATGCAATTTTTTTTTTTGATAAACAAGTTTTTATTGTTTTAAACAGTACAACAACAGAAACAGTCTGGTATTCCGAAGCAGTACCACACAGCAATACATTAGGAAGCACCCCCCGTTCCCCCCCGCCCCCAGAAGCCCCCCTCCACCCCCCGAACCGTCCTACTAAAGTATGTTGCCTAGCCATTTCCCCCAAACTTTCCGGTATTTCTTGGGGCATCCTCGTGCCCGATAGAGAGTCCGCTCCTGCGCCGCGCACCAGTCCACCCCAGCTCCCCATTTAGCCACACTTGGCGGCAGCGGCTGCTTCCATGCCGCTGCAATGTCGCGCTTGGCCACCATCAAGGCCGTCATGAGAAACAGCTGCTCTGAACGCGTGCCATCTAAGCCATCTGTGATGCCCAGCAGCGAGTGTCGGGGGTCGTGCGGCACCTCCCACCCCAGGACCTCCGTAAGTTCGGTTTCAATGCCTCTCCAGAACCCCTCCAGGGCAGGGCAGGACCACACCATATGCAGGAAGTCTGCCGGCTCGGAACCACAGCGGGGGCAGGCCGCGTCCCCGGAGAGGCCCGCACGGTGAAGGCGAGCCGGTGTGAGGTATGCCGCATGGAGATAATAGATTTGGATGAGTCGCAGCTTAGCGGAGGCCGTCACCAAGCGGGGGGCCATAAGGGCGTCCCGCCAGTCGGCCTCATCCAGGGGACCCACCCACCCCTCCCAGCGCTCCTTAAGACCCGCAAGGGATGTAGGGGTGCAATTGACGAGGGAGCGGTAAATCCTGGAAATGCCCCCCCTCCCCAGGTTGCCCAGCAGGACCTGAGCCTCCGGGGGGCTGTGGTCTGGCAGCCGGACGTCCAGTGGGGTGTAGGTGCGTATGGCGTGGCGCAGCTGGAGGTATCTATAAAATTGAGAGGAGTGAAGGGAAAAACGCGCCTGCAGCTCCGAAAAGGAACACATCCGCCTTCCCCGCCAGACGTCCCCCAGTTGGGAAATGCCAATGAGGTCCCATGATTTGAAGCCTTCCAGCTTTGTGACCTCCCGCAACCACGTCCCGCGCCACAGGGGAGTGACCCGGGTCAACTGTCCCGTCCATCGGGTGAGGCGGAGCGCCGCTCGCCAGGACAGGAATACAGCCCTGGTGATGTCCGGGCAAGAAGCAGGGATGGGGGCGCCGTACAGGCGATCTTGGATATTGGAGAAACCCAAGCCGTTAAGTTCCAGCCTGTAGGCCGGGTCGGACCAACCCCCACCAAACCAGTCGTGAATGACCAGGAGGCGGGTGGCCATGTAGTAGAGGTAGAGATCAGACATGCCCAGGCCCCCGTCAAAGGTGGGTATGCGGCACGTCGACAGAGCCAGCCGCCGCCTCCCCTCGCCCCAGAGAAATCTCGTCGCCATCCCGTCTAGTTCGCGGAACCACGGTCGCGGAAAGGAGAGGGGGGCGTTTTGCAATACGTACAGAAACCGGGGAAGGATCATCATTTTGTAGAGGGCGACCCTCCCTAGCGGGTTGAGGGGCAGCTGTTGCCATCGCGCCAGGTCGACCTTGGCTCTCTTGACCAGGGGGGCGACGTTGAGCGCCCAGCTCAGCTCCGGGAGGAGGGAGACCCAGATGCCCAGGTACTGAAATGATAAGCGGCGCAGAGGGATGGTCTCCTGCCAGTCAAAGCATTCCCTGGAGGGGTGCAACGGAACCAGGACCGACTTCCGCGGGTTGAGGGAGAGACCCGACGCCCGGCCGAAACGGCTCAGAATGGATAGTGCACGCGGTCCGGAGCGCGCTGGGTCCCCAAGGTACAGTAGGACGTCATCCGCATAGAGGGCGATTTTGTCGGCTTCCAGGCCAGGCCATTCCCACCCCCGAAGGAGGGGGTCAGATCTAATCAGGGCGGCCAGAGGCTCCATCGCCAGAGCGAAGAGAAGGGGCGACAGTGGGCAACCCTGCCTCGTCCCCCGGCCGATCCGAAAGGGCCTTGACAACGCACCATTAACCAATACTCTGGCACGGGGCCGGGCATAGAGGACTCGCACCATCCCCACGAACCGAGGGCCAAAGCCCATGCGGGACAGGACGTCGAAGAGGTAGGTCCACCCCACCGAATCGAAAGCCTTTTCGAAGTCGACGAGGAGTAGAGCTAGGTACGGGGTCAGACGATGGCGGTGGGCCAAGGCCACGTGGAGATGGCGCAGACAGTGGCGCGTGCCCCGAGCGGGCATGAAGCCACATTGATCCGGGTGGACCAAGGTCGACAACATGGGCCTAAGCCGTTGGGCCAAGACCGCCACATAGAGCTTCACATCGGTGTTGATGAGCGAAATTGGGCGGTGGGCAGCTCTGTCGGTGGACGGCGGCGTGGATTTGGGCAAAACCACAATCGTGGCCAGGTCAGACTCCGGGGGGAAGGAACCCCTCTCAAGCGCCTCTGCATAGTGAGCTCTCAGCCGCGGGACCAGGGTGTCCCTATAGGCCGCAAAGAATTCCTGAGGAAAGCCGTCCGGGCCTGGTGTCTTCCCCGCTGACGTACGCCCGATTGCCTCTCCGATTTCTTCGACGGAGATGGGGGCCTCCAGGCTCTCCATTTCGTCCAGCCGAAGCCGGGCCAGGCAGGCGTTCCCGGGCGCGAGCAGGGCGTCCAGAGAAAGGTCCGGCGCACGCGCTCGGTAGAGCTGAGAATAGAACTGGGCAAATGCCGCTGCCATCGCCACGGAGGAGGACTGGAGCACCCCCGACGAGTCGGTAATCGCCGGAATGATGCGCGACGCCCTGGGGTAAGTGGCCAGGCGGTGCAACAGTGCGCCGTTCTTGTCACCCCAGCCATACACCCTCGCTACCGAGGACTGCCAAAGAAGCTTGGCCGCCTCGAGGGACCGCTGACAAATCTCCTGACGAAGGAGCCGCAACTGTCGGTCCACCGCCGGGTCATCGTGCTCGGAGAGCGACTGCTCCAGCCGCAGCGCCCAGGCTTCGCAAGCAGTGAGCTGCCGCAGCTGTGTCTGGCGGTGCCGCACCACGTGTGCCTTGGCCGCCCCCCTGATGGTTGCCTTGCAAGCCTCCCAGAGGGTGCCCGCCGACGAAACGGAGCCCTCATTGGCGCCGTAATAATGAGTAAGCTCAGTGCCAACCGCCTCACGCAATGTCTTATCCTGGAGGAACCAGGCGCTGAACCTCCACACCGGCCTAGCCGCGTGAGGCGGGGGGCCCAGACCCAGGAGGACTGGTGAGTGATCCGAAATGCCCCTGGGAAGGATGCGGACATCCTGGACGCTTCCGCACTCGGTGGGAGGGACAAAAATCACATCAATACGGGCGTGAGAGTGGTGAGCGGCTGAAGTGTGGGTGTATTGACGATCGTGAGGATGCCAAAGCCTCCAGGCGTCGCAGAGGCCCTGGGCCTCCGCCCATCCCGCCAGCTGTCTCGCCCGCGCGGCGCGGGAATCCGAAATCGGTCCCGACGAATCCAGCTGTGGGGCCAGGACCGCGTTAAAGTCGCCCCCAAGCACGGTAGCGCCCACGGGGAGAGATTCCAACAACGAGGCGGCGTGGGATAAAGCCTGCGACAATCCCGAGGGAGGCACATAGAGCGAAAGGAAGCTGACCGGGCGACCCTCCAGCGTACCACAAATAGCAATCCCGATTCCATGGGGCGCACGGGCCACCCTCTGAAGGACGAAGGGGAAGGAACGACGCAGCAGGACCGCCACCCCGCGGGAACCACGGGAAAACCCCGAGTGCCACACCCGGTCGTACCCATAGCGCGCCAGGAAAGGGCATTTTTCCCCAAGGAGATGGGCCTCCTGAAGGAGGAGGACGTCGGCCCCAACGCGCTGAGCATACTTAAGGACCGCCGTGCGCTTAAGCCTATCCAGCAGGCCGTTCACATTCCAGGACAGGATGCGCAGCTGCGCCCTGGGGGCTACGTCAGCCATTGGTACAACGGGCGCAATGGGACGCCGCAGGGTCGGAGCCACCCCAGGGGTGCCAGGAGGACATCATGCCGCACCGGCGCGCAGGGACCAGGACCCATGGGGAAGGCAGGGGACAGGCAATAGGGGGCCAGGGGCGCCAGGCTGGGAGTGGGTGGCAGCAGGCCGTGTGTGTGAGCCAGCGCGGAGCGCTGCAATGACGCCCGCGGGAGGAAGCCAAGGGGCGCCAAGACGGGAGCGGGCAGCAGCAGGTCGTGTGTGTGAGCAAGCGCGGAGCTTTGCGGTAACGTTCGCAGGAAGCAGCGATGCGGCGCCCCCAGGAAAAACCAGACACAAACGAAGAGGACCACCCTCCCTAGGAGGAACATCCAACAAAACATCCAACAAAACCCACCCCCCAACCTCCAACCGCCCACCCTACACTTCGAGAACTGAAGCATCTGTCGCCCTAACTTCAACAACTATTACAAAAGCCCCAAGCGAAACGCTTGGGTGTCAAGAGCGTGGTGGACCCCTCCAGAAGTACGGATGCAAGTGTTCCGGCCTAGACTACTACCCATGAGCGGAGATCCGCTGAGTCCAGGACCGTGGCGGAGGCCTCAGCCGCGGGACCGGGCCGCCAGAGCCGCTGCCAAGACAGAAGACCACCCAGAGTCAAATGGCCGGGCTGCGGGAGAGATCAGAAAGGTCCACAGGCGCGATGAGGGGGGTCAGGGACGGGTCCGGCGGGCGCGGTGACCGGCTCCGGAGGCCCCCAGCCGCCTGAGAGGATGTCCCGGATGAGGCAGACGAGTCCCTCGGCCTCCTGCCCGACATGCTCGTGGAGCGAGGCCCAGCTGCCAACCCCCCCCGGGGCCGCCGGGACTGTGTGCGTCTCCTGCGGCGTGGGCGAGGAGGCCTGGTTGTATCCAGGTCCGAAGGCCTCCGAGCCGGGGACGCCCACCCAGATTGGCGCAGGGGTCGTTCCTCAGTGAGCCAAGTCCAGGCCGCCCGGGGAGTGTCGAAAAACAGGGTCTTATCCTGAAAGACCACGCGGAGGCGGGCCGGGAATTGAAGTTGGTAGCGAAGACCCAAGGAGCGCATCTTATGTTTCACCTCCAGGTATGAGCGGCGTTGCTCTTGAACCTCCCGGGTGTAGTCGGGGAAAACCATGATGGTGTGGTTATTGAAGGACAGAGGAGACTGCACTCGCGCCTCCTTCAGAATAGCATCTCTGTCTCTGAAATTGAGGATCCGCAGGATGAAGGGGCGCGGTGGGGCCCCCACCGGAGGTTTGGCGGCCAACGACCGGTGCGCTCTTTCCACTACGAACCAGGTGGACAAGCTGGCCGCCGGCATCCAGGACTTGAACCACTTCTCTAGAAAGTCGTCGGTGCGGCCAGATTCGACCCCCTCCGGAAAGCCCACCAGGCGGAGGTTGTTTCGGCGGGCCCGGTTTTCGGCATCCTCCGCCCGCCGGTGCAGTTCCTTGGAATGGGTCGTGAGCTCCCGGACCTGATCTTGGAGCTGCCGGATGTCGTCCTCCGCGGTCGAAATTCGGGACTCCGTCTCGGTGATGCGGGCCGTGGCATTGCGGAGATCTTGTCGTAGGAGCGCCACGTCCACCTTCACCTCCCCGACCATCCCCTCCAAGGATGTGCGGGAGGCGGTGATGGCCTGCAGGATGGCGGCAAGGTCCGTGCCGGGAGTCGGCGCCGCCTCCCCCCCAACACCCGGGGGCTCGGAGGTCGTGAAGCGATCAATCTTGGTCTGGTGGGGCGCGGCCGCCGACTTGGCACCCCTGTCCTTGCCCATGACTGCCCTCGGGGCACGCGCGCCGGTGCCCAGGCGCTGTGTGGCTCGCCGTCCCAGTGTCCCAACAGCCAGCCGGTGCGGATTCGAGGGGCAGGAGTGGTGCCCTCCTCCCGCTGCGACGGGCCAAGAGACCACCGGGGGTGCCGCAGCCCCGCGTGAAGGTGATCCGGCGTGGTCTGGTCCCACCGCTATCTCAGGCACAGGGCCCGTGTCCAATCAAGCCCCCACAGCGGCCTCCCGGGCATACCCCGGTGGCGCTCCCTGCCGCGATCTGCAACTGAACCCCCCCCAAGGAGGGGGGAGGAAATGGGGGGCCCTCTCTGCCCAGGCGGCGACGGGGGAGGGGAGCACACGGACCCTCGTGTGGCGATGGGCCCCCGCCGCCAACCGCCGACGCCAGTACCTGTTGTGGGCGCTACACGCTGTCTGCGCCAGTTCTCGGCCACCACAAGGAAGGAGTCCAGGCCCGGCCCCACGGGGCCGCTCACTCAGGTGCGCGCCTCTCTCCTCGGATCGGCGTTGTCTCGGGGTCCCTGCAGGTCTCAAGCGTCCCGTGGGCACAGCATGTACCCCTCCAAACCGGGATCAGGGATCAGCAGCACCGGACAAGACCAGCCGCCGCCGGCCACACGGTCCGTGCCTCCCTTGGGCGCCGCGGTCTCGCGCAGCCCCCGGCGCCGGCCTCAGGTCCAACCAGCCGCGTCCCTCGCGGCCGCGAAGCGAAAGTCGGCAGAACTCGGGCCAGGGAGCTTGTAGACGGCCAAGAATGACACCGATGGTAGAGCCCCGGTCCCGCAGCAGATAGGGACCTCCGGGGCGCTGCTAGGTCAGCGGAACGCGGAGAAAGGCCGGATGCGAGGGGTCGAGCATCGGGAGCCTCACATCAGTGCGGCCATCTTGCAGTGCGCCACCTAGCGCCCCGGAAATGCAATTTTTTAAAGCAAATTTTGGCTTAAAAAATCAGGAGTCTCCCACCTGAATCATTTCTATTGTCATGCAGGGTTAAACCTCGGACAGTGTAAACTGTTTGGGAGGCTGATGGTGGGTAGGCCCAGCTCTCTACACAGGCAGGTAAGTTTAAATACAATGGCAGTATGCCACCAGTGAGCATGCCATGCCAACCTGCCAACCCTCCTGATTCATGCGGGAGACAACCGATTTTAAGGCTAGTCTTCCGCACTGCTAGTCACCTGCTCCTGCAGGACAGTGCATAACACGTGCATCACGCTCTCTCTGCCCTGCCATAGCGCTTTCTCTGTGCTCCTAACAAGTTAAAACAAGCATTGGCATAGCCAATAGGTCTCGCCTTTGGGACCTTATAAGTGTTTAGCCATGCAACAGTTGCTGTTGCTGCAACAAGGATATTTTGCTGCATAATTAAATACTTATAAGGTCCCAAAAGCGAGACCTCTTGGCTATGCCAATGCTTGTTTTTATTTCTGTTGATGATATGAGTTTCCACACACAGCTAAGGCTGTCTGTAGAGAGACCTAAAAAATCGGGCATGCCCCAGCGCATGATAGCAGGCAGAACCTTTTGTGTCTAGTTTTGGTGCTAAACCCCCTTAATAAAGGACCAAAGTCAGGCACGCAGTGTGTGAACGATCAAGGGAAAAATGAACAATTTACACTGTAAAGGAATGATATAAAGTTAGATTTCCTAAACAAGGCACTGTATGCACGAGTGAAGAAGTGCAACTGACTAATTATTCAAAAACTTCTGTTACAGCCTAAGCTAAGATGCTCCTCTCTATGTTGTACATAAACTGGCTTGTAATGCTTCACTTTTAAGTGCTAGCAGCAATCATGGCGCCCTTTTCTTGATTAGAGCTGTAATTGAACATGGATAGAAGTGAAAATCAACTCACAAACCTTGTTAACAACTGTTGATGTCCTATTAATTGACTTGGCGCCTCCGAATTGTCATTAGTCAAGCTACAGGCGCCATAATGACATGTGGGGAATATTAAGAGCTCATTTCATGCCTGTACCCTTGACATAAAGATGCAGAGCTCGGAAAAGCCTCTTATGCGGGCGCTTATTAGCAGCAGGCTTATCCAATGCCCCAATATGACAGAAGGATGTCGGGCGTAGAATCGAACAGAGAAAATCTGCAGCCAAGCACGAAATATGACTTTATAGGATTTCGTGCGTTTAGGGAGATTAGGGAAGTGTAAAGGTTTTACCGAGCAAACTGGTTAGAAGTATAGGAAATGTGTTTGCTTTCATCAGGTCACACAGTATCAGCTCACGCCACGAGGTAAGAGGTGGGTATTAAGTAGCATGCCGCACAAAAGACCTAGGGCACAACAACTGAAAACTGTAAAACAGAAATGAAGCTGTTCCCTTAGCTTCACCTAAACATCTTACCATGACAGATTCCTCCATATCAAAATCAAAGGTAGGCTGTGCCCAGGGCAATGGGCAAAATCCGCCAGCGTAAGCATGGACCTCGATTTAAGATGGCCCGAAAGGTGTTGCAGTATTCATTGCACCCCACAAAATCCGACTCTGCAGGGCTCGAAGTATCCCACGTGTTACAAATAGCACTTAGCACAAGCATTTCCCCAAAAATAGGCAGAACATGCAGATTTAGTTGCTTTCTGCATCAAAATCAGGTTGATCCTGCTTTTCCCCATGTGTTGCCTTTTTCCTTTGCTAAATTCAGGCACTTTAGTTCTACCAGAATGTGTCTCTGGGATTCGGACCTTCTTGCACCTAGTACTGGGTGCGGTAAACATTGTGTCACTTTTAATAGTGATACTTGTGCAAACAGGTGTTTGTGTGTGTACCAGTAAAAACCAGGGAAGCCGTGATCAAGGCCTTAGAGTGTAAGCCGGTCCAGTATTCACAAAGTAAATAACAGCACAAACGATGTGAATTCACTGTACACACATCTACAAATGTCACATCACTGCTGCACCCTACAGGTGCCTTTCATGGTGCAACATAAGCATCACACCAAAACGCTCACACACCTAGCAACAGCACAGCGAAGATTAACTATTGTGGGCTTCTCCAACAAATCAGAGCAGACCTATCTAACTGGCACAAACACCGGCTCTCCTGAATGGGCCTTGTAGGAGCCTTAACAAGCATTGGCATAGCCAATAGGTCTCGCGTTTGGGACCTTATAAGTGTTTAGCCATGCAACAGTTGCATAACTAAATACTTATAAGGTCCCAAAAGCGAGACCTATTGGCTATGCCAAGGGGCCGTGCGGCCGCGAAAGTGAAAGTGATCGCGATCAAACATCAAAGCGGCCGTGCGGCCGTGAAAGTAATCGCGTTCAAGTGCGGTGCGCGCGCCCGCGCACATGCACTGTAGCTCTAGGCTGGCCTGGTAGCACTTTTTGGAGCCCTCTCAATAAGTCTCGCCAGACCAGCGCATGCATTGGGTCAGGCGAGACCTAAAAATAACAATACTTACCAGGTTGTTATTTATGTTCCAAACACTCCCACACACTCCCCTCCCCAAACAACTCTCTTAAAACACTCCAAGCCGACATTAACTCGTTCCTGTGGGACAGAAAGAGGCCCCACATGACCGCCTCCGGAGTTCCCAATTCAGGAGGGAGGGGTGTTTGGGAGTTCTCAACATTACTCAATACTTTGCTATATGGTGGAGTGAGGACTGGATACTTCCGAGAAACATTGGTGCTTCATAGACCAGGCCGTAGGACAAGGTAGCAGAACAGAAGATGTTCACAAATTTCCCACCCCTGATGACCCCATATCTTTGCCATTCTGACTAGGATTTGGGCCTCCAAGCTGATAGATTTCGGCAGAGGCAACAGGGTGCAAACGAGAGGGACACATTCAACAAAGCCGTTATAATCCACTTTGACGCTCTGTAATCTGAATCTGAGTGTCTCCCCTACCTGCAAATCAGACATTGGGCCTTGCACCCTTCAATCAACCTGCACGCACACCCCCCACTTACATCATGTGAAAAACGTGTTCTCACGAAGAACAAAGATGGCTAACTTATCACAGAGCTCTACTAAATGCTGGCACAGCCGGCCCTCACGGAGTAGCATCCATGGCAGACTCGCTGGGAGGAGGAGCTGGCCAGGCACCATACACCTAATGAATGGGAGGATAGCTTCTACAAGGCCTGGCACACCGAGCACAACACATCCAACACAGAGACAGATGTTAAGGTAGCCTCATACTGGTTCTGGACAGTGCTTAATTTGTCAGGAAGCCACTGCAGCTTGCACCACCCATTCCCCATGTCAAGGTAGCCATAACAGTTGGGGCGGGGATGTGGTCCGTCGGCTAGACTGCCGACTTTGGTGCTGGAAACCAGGGTTCGAGCCTCGGGGTCGCGTCCACATCCTGTGATTCTGGGCAAATCACTTAATCTCCCCGTGCCTGAATGTGTAATGTAGATACGGTGCTCGTGTAAAGCGCTCCAATACCTTCGGGTCGAGTTCGCGCTACATAAATATGCAAAACAAACCCCCAAAAAACAGTACCTCACAACTTGGAATCCTCGCACTGCTACAAGTGTGACAATTCAGACTGTTTGAGGCCCTGAAGCTATACGAATGGCTTGGGCAGCAGTTATAGTTTTTTTAGAAAGATACATTTTATTTTTTCAAGTTATTATAAACTGTTACAATTTAGCAAACAGAGTAGAATAGTTAGACATTGTAAAAAGGACAGGTAAAAAGTCTAACTAGTGACTCGAAAAAAGACCAGTTTCTGTAAAGTGCTAGTGCTTTAAGTGTGAATAAATTAAAAACTAATTCTTAAAAAAAAGAATGTTCTCCCACAATTAAAAAACATTAAAGCTTAGGAATTCGATGGCGCTAGGGCCAATAGTTTTTGAGTTTCTTTAAGAAATTTCATGCCACATCCTGTTAATTGTGGGTTCATACCGCTCAGGAAAGTAAGAACAGCAGTGTTGCAGTCCCTTATTCCGAGATTGCAAAACAGCAGTTTCAGCAAAAAGCCTCCAAGATTTTTTTAAACTGGGCAGACACATATTATGTGTGCTAGGGTTTTCTTCGGGAAGTTACATAGCCGACACTGTTGATCAAAGGCCTAGTTAGTCTTCCGTAGGCCTTAAGGTATGAGCCCACATATAAGTCGTTAACTCTTTCTTGATTAATATTTTCATGTGGGAGGCTAGGTACGCAGCTCTCCCATGGTTCTGGATATAGGAGGTCGCATAAATTAGCGTGAGCCTTCAGGGACATAGATATCTGTGACCCTTGATTGGATCCATGCCGACTTTTAGCACTAGTTTTGCTGGAAGCTTTGCGGACAACTTAGGAAGTGGAATACTCTGCGTTTCCAAGGCTTTCAGTGCATCCCTCCAATAGCATTCCCGAGGTAGAGATTTATGGAGGATACCTCGATGGATCCTTTTCTTTAGTGACCCTGGGTCTGCCATGCTCAACTTTCCGTAGTATCCCAGAAATCTGGCTTTTGGTGTTAATACCTGTTGGCAGAACTCGAATTCCAGGCGAACCTGTGAGGACCGAGCAGCATTAGAAGGTTAAAAAGTCATCTGTAACACCTCAATTAGGCTTTGTCCAGCCAGACGGAAATGTCATTACATTTCATAGTTCCATACGCAAGAGTGGGTATAAATTTGGCGTTGATTGCATTCCATAAGCCCATGAGATCTGGCCCATTTAATGACGAAGCTAGCCTTTTGAAATTCATTATCATTGACAAGGCGGATACTTTAAGGTGCTCTAAGTGTGTAGCATGTGAGCTATGGGAGTTAAAATAGATGGCCAAGTATTTTAAGCTGGTTACTTGTTTGAGCACTGTGTTCTTTATACTGAAATTGAATTTAGCCAGTCGTTTATTTCTCAGTCCACAGGCCATTACTGCTCTTCACTGCTGTCTAATTCCAGACCCTCTATGTTTGGATCCACTTTTAGGTCAGCATTTTGGTCAGCGCTTTGGTCAGCATTTTGGTAGGAAGTGACAGATGCATTCTCACCAGGCTGAACGTTGTGTGGAGACAGCCTTTCTTTACTACAATGGTGTGTGTTACTTCATTTATATTCTCTGAGGAGATCTGACATAATTACTGGGAGAGCTGAGATTTTTTCGAGAAGTAGTGAGCAGTAGCACCCCTCCATTTGCTTGGCGGTTTGTTGCTGGCCGTTCATTATAAGTGAATTCAGGTTATCTAGACGTTTATCGATCTGCCTTACATTGTTCACCAGGGACTGTAGTATTAGAATCTGTTAGTCCATTTTGTCTGCGTGGAGCATCGTCATCTGGCTCATGGTTGTTAATGTGCTGTCAATAATTTCCTACCAGTTCTGTGCCTGGGAAGTCCTCGCTGGTGTTTCATAGCTGGACTTTTCGCTATTAGCCAATATGTTGGGATTGTCAGCTCTGTCTTTATGCAGCAGTGGAACATTGTTGCACTTAGGGGTTTCAATACCTGAGGCAGGCCTAGACTCCTCCTGAGACCCTTTAGTGGCTGGAGAATGTGCTTTATTGATTATCCCTTTGATTATTTTTGATTTAAGGCTGTTGGAACTGTTACTTGTCTGTCCATCCAGTGGGTCTGTTACTGATAAAAGTTCTTCATCAATTATGTACACATCCTCTGCTTATTCCAACTTCATGTGGCAGCTTCTCTCCTCATTGTACTCAATAGAGCCTGTGTTTTTCCCTAAGGACTCGTTAGAGGATGGTTTAAAGTTTTCTGAAGGTATTAATACTGGATTATGGGGGGAGATCGACTCGATAGTGCCCAAGGGAGCTGGAGGGATGCTTGCTGCTCCGCCATACGTCTGGTGTAATGGAATTCTCCCTGAGTGGATTGCGCAAGTTATGACTTCTCGTGGGGCAAGGGCACGGAGGTCGATTGAGTTTCAGAGCCCAAGGTCCTGACTGATGTATATGACGAGGGGTTGGAGGGAGGTGAGTTGTGAGGGTCATCACTGCTCGCTTCCACCTTGATTGACCCATCTTCTCTTATTTGGGGAGGTTTTGTTGGTATTAAATTCCAACCAGCAGGCTAGCTTGACAGTCATCCTTTTGCTCCCAAGAGCCGAGCAACTCTTGATATAAATACTGTTCTCCTTCACCATTGTTGCTGCTTTGCTGTTGGACATGTCAGACTGCGGGCTGGGGAGACGGATATTTTTATCTATGTCTAGTTGCGACCTGTTAATTGGATTATAATATGTCCGTAGGCCCACTGGGGACTGTGCCTTGGAGGTCTGTGATTTAACAAATATGTTTAAGAGAGGGGGCTTGGTAGACTTTCTTTTTAAGAGGATTGGTCTCTCTAGTACTTGCACTGCTGGTCTAGTGGGGTGTGATCTCATACGAAAAGATCTCCTTGTGCGCATCCCAATCCCACTCCTGCCCTTCCTTGTGGGCGCTTGTGACCCCCCCTGGTTGGGGGAGAAGACTGTGGATGGTAGCAGATTCAGTTGATTCGTCGCTCACTTTGATGATGGGCGCCGCCACTCCTCCCCCGAAGGTGCACACAATCTGCTGAAAGGATGCCAGGTGCAGAGTGCACGGTAGCACTGGGGGTGGGGGGGGGGAAGCATGAGCACGCCAAAAAAGGAGATTTCACCAGGCCCTTCTGTCTATTGCCTGATTATATCCCCCAGATATATCCCTTTCAGAGGAGGGAACAGCATGCCCCTTTTCCTTTGTTCACTGCTTGCTGTTTACTGTTCACTACTGTAACTACTGTTCACTGCTGGAGAACCTTTCATGCCGTCATGCTGCTTACATGCCCCCCACCCCCCTTCTTGCCTCAATCACCTGGAAGCGAGAGGGGGCGACTCGCATCCAATCCTCAACCAGTGGGGAGGGCAGCAATGGAGTGGCAAAAGACTAGTGCAGTTAAGACATGCACAATATTGCATTTCTGTAGTTGTGCCACATTGCATTATGAAATAAGGTGCAGAAGGGTTATTTGCTACCAATTGTACTTCTTTCTTTTTGTGGCAATGGTGTTTCAGAAATTAACATGCTACTTCTAGACGATTTGAACTGAAACGAAATGCAAATTCCCTGATTTATAGGAAACACAGCTGAAGAGGGCTGGCCTAATAGAGCAAAGTAAATGCCCGGTTACCTACAGAGAATGTTCACTGCTCCAAGTCCTAGTCCTCCTGGTCACAGTCAATACAGTGTTAAACCTACCTTGGCCTCAGACGAAAAGTGACTTGTCCCAGTAAACAAAACTACCCATCCCATGAGCACTTGCACAATGTCCAACTTCCCTAGGAAGTAAAAAGGAGTAAATCACCAAGGAACATCCTGGTTTTATGCATAAATGCATCAAGAGACTGAACGGCCTGGTACAAAATGATAGTGGATTGGTAGGTTTGGCCACTATGACAGTGAAGAAGAGGTCTAAGACTTAGAGTAATGAAGATTTTACTGGTAAAAACCAGGGCATTAACTCCTCATCCATTATCCCTGTCAGTCATGAAAGTGTGACCTATCTTCATGTTAAGAACAATATTTTGTCACAGGAATAAATATGAACCGATCAAACACTTACGGTGTGCATGTTTTGGATGTACTGATAATTTGAATTTGTGAAATAATCTCAAGGAAAGTGACAAACTAATTTATGAGTTAACAGCACTCAATACGTTGGTAGCAAAATCCATCAAATGGCCCCACTGATATTTAACCGATAAGGTGAAGCACATAAATATAAATATAGATACATTAGGGCCTACCTTACAGGCAATGGAGCCACAGCTGTCGGATGATCCCGACAGAGACTCCTTCTGTTTTAACTCATGGATTACATCCACCCTAGATTTCCCCAGGTTCTTCTGTCTATTTCCTGATTATATCCCCCAGATTTATCCCTTTCAGAGGAGTGAACAGCATGCTCCTTTTCCATTGTTCACTGCTCGCTGTTTACTGTTCACTACTGTCCACTGCTGGAACTACTGTTCACTGCTGGAGCGCCTTTAATGCTGTCATGCTGCTTACATGCCCCCCCTTCTTACCTCAATCACCTGGAAGCGAGTGGGGGCAACTGGCAACCAATCCTCAACCAGTGGGGTGGGCAGCAATGGAGTTGCAAAAGACTAGTGCAGGTTTCCTTAAGGGATAGTGTAAGGACTCCAGTCGGGTAACCCCGAGTATCCTGCGGTCTTCAAGACAATCCTGGAATGGAGGTCCCAGTATGGGTGTTGTCTCTAGTGGGGTGCGTGGAGCATAGCAGCAAAAAGTAGCGCAGAGGTTGGAGGAGGAAGCGGACCTGCAAGGGTACAGGCCGCACCGGCCTAATGTCGGCCGCCACCGTACCAACACAGGGAGCTGGAGCACTAGACCCTCCTCCTGCTCCTCAGCTAATCGGCGGCCCTCACCGCCGCCATTGCCACTTTCAAACGTCTGCACTGCACCGCCCTACTCCCAGTGACAACTCCAGCGGCCCGCTAGGAGTGGGGGGTGCAGGAGCGGGGAGCGGGAACACGGAGGAACACTGAGCTGCTGGCAGCGACCCGCTGGGCAGGACAGCAGGACTTGGGTACAAACTCAGCCAGAAACTCGTCAGGACCTCCGGAAACTCGTCAAAAGACCATAGCGTCACTGATCCAGAGGGTGAGTATTCACTGACAAGAAAATGGACGTCGGAGTGGTTGAATGTGCATGAGCGGTAAAATTTTTTTTTAATGTATATTGAATTAATAAAACAACTGTTCTGCTTATCTCTAAATCACTCACACAGCGCCACCATGTGGCAGCTGTCATAAGTGCCAGTGTTGTCAATTAAGAGCTATACCGGCTCAAATTGAGCACTGGTTCTGGACACCCGCTGGAATACAAAAATGGTTCCCTGAATGCGGTAAAGAATGTTTGAGGGGCTGCGTAGGCACATGCACTTTCTGGCATCTCCACTGGAATTGCCAATAACTGTCCTGATATTGAATGTTGTCCTGAATGACTTAGGCAAATGTTATGACACACAATTGCTGCAGCTCCCTGTATATGTCTTGATTGGGCCTGCCCAAGCCACTAACCTACCCACTAAAGCTCTTAAGGGGGCGGCGCTACTGGCAATTTTGTCCTTATGGGGCTCAGATAGAGTCCCTGATCACACCACATGGCTTCACCGTCTATGGCACTTGCTAAGTATATAAAAGTTAACCCTATCCATAAAGCACAATTTAGACACATACCAGGAGTCATAGGCCTCCTTCATTGCTCTCCTTTCCACCGAATTTAGGGCCAGATATACAACTGTTTTTAGTAGTCGCAAACGGACAACCTGGCCGTTTGAGACAACTAAAATGGTTTGTGCAATGTACCAAGCTTATTTTGCGAGTTGGTAACCTATTACAGACTCACAAAATAGAGTTTGAAAGTCGCTATTAGGCATGCCAAGGGAATCCCTTCCAAATAGTGAGTCGCAGGGGTATGTGCAATTGTTTTGCGAATGGAATGTGGTCGCAAAACAACTGCAGTTTACTGCCTACTTCAAGTAGGTGGTATGCCAGTTGCAATCGGAAAGGAGTCCCCACAGGACTCCTTCCCCTTTGTGACTGGCAGTGAAAACGTTTTTTAAGAGCAGGCAGTGGTCCTTACTGCCTACTCTTAAAAAATGAAACAGAAACATTTCATTTTTCTTTTTGAAACGCATCCCGTTTTCCTTTAGATAAAATGGGCTGCAAGTTTTAAAAAAAAGTTGCTTTATTTAAAAGCAAACAAAGATGTGGTGGTCTGCTGTCCCCAGCAGGTCAACATCCCTGTGTTATTGCCCATTCCTATTGGGTTACAAATTGTGGCATGAATATTGATGAGGCAGGTAATTTGAGACCCATTGGGAATTGCTAAATGTGCCTCGAGACACATTAGTATATTTCATTTTGTAAGTCTGTAATTGCGAGTCGCAAAAAATTGCGATTAGCGACTCACAAAATGAAATGGTTGTACATCTTGCCCTTAATGAGTTAACATGTCCTAAATATCTGAAGCTATTACACATTTGTCCCCATACCACACGTAATGACGTCCGACTCTACATAGAGCCTTCGAAAGAGATCTGCTGAGAAGTGGGGGGTCATTACGGACAGAGGGATATGTTGTGATTTAACTGTGCTATTCTAGATTTTTTGTTTCCTATTGATTGATAGCGGGGAGGGTTGGAGAAAGGGGCAGAGTCGGTTCTGGGGGTCAGTTTATCAATGCATCTCATATGCTGCAGGCTCCTGGCCGACCAACACGAGGAAAACAGTCACCCAGGCCCTAGTCAGCAGCAGACTCGACTACGGAAACGCCCTCTACGCCGGAGCCCCGTCCAAGCTCATCAGCAGACTACAGAGAATCCAGAATGCCTCCGCATGCCTGATCCTAGACGTCCCGCGCCGCGACCACATCACCCCCCACCTGAGGAACCTGCACTGGCTCCCCGTCGACAAAAGAATCTCCTTCAAACTCCTGGTCCACGCACACAAAGCACTCCACAAAACCGGCCCTGCCTATCTCAACAATCGACTCTCCTTCTACGTACCCAACAGGAACCTCCGCTCCGCTGACCATGCCCTGGCCATGGTCCCACGCATCCGGAGAACCACTTCCGGAGCCAGGTCCTTCTCCCATCGCGCCGCCAAGACCTGGAACACCCTCCCCCTCGACCTGCGACAAACCGAAGGCCTGCTGTCTTTCAGGAGACAACTCAAGACCTGGCTCTTCGACCAGTAACAGCACCTCCCCCCTCCCCCCAACCAGCGCCTTGAAACCCTTCCGGGTATGTACTGCGCTTTACAAATTATGTGATTGATTGATTGATAAGCAACAGAGCTGTATATTCATGCTGCTTATGTTTCTTTTACTACAAATAAATAAAACAGAGTTGATCCTAAAACGCTCACCAGCGACAACTGTGCCCTGGGGTGGTCACAGATTTAAATGCTGGCAAAGCCAACTCAGCCTTCTGTCGCTCGGAGTTGGGTACATTTAGTGCCATTAAAGTGGATAATAGTAACACCTTCTGAACACAGCACTTAGAAATTACTGTGGTATGAATGATAAAAAAACATAAGTTGATGCTATTTATGCACTTTAGACAGTAAAGCACATAGCAATTGTAGAAGCTCAAACAGTCGCAAATACGGACAAATGTCAATCCAAGGGCGTAGTGACAAAGGAGCCATGCATGAGTGACATCTCAATGCAGAGGAAAAGTACAGAGCCACCGTTTGCCAAGCACACTGATGGAAGCCCGCACCTCGCTTGGGGCTGTCCTATTTTCCTCGGCAAACATGAATACACTTTACAATTACCCATTAATTTTTGTAGCAATAAATAATGTATAACAAATTTGACAGAGCTAAATTAAGAGAGCAAGCGTGCAGGAACAGAGTAGGGATAGGCAGTTAAAACATTAACAATAATATTGCATTTCTGTATTTGTGCCACACTGCGTTAAGAAATAAGGTTCAGGAGGGTGATGTCATTATTATTGATTCCAGCAGTTTGAAAATAATTCACTACCAATTGTATTTGTTTTTGGTGGCAATGGCGTTTCGGAAATTAACATGCTACTTCTAGACGATTCGAACTGAAACAAAATGTAATTTCATTGATTTATAGGAAGAACAGATGAAGTGGGTTGGCCTAATACAGCAAAGTAAATGCCCGGTTACCTAGGGATAATGTTCACTGCTCCAAGTCCTAGTCCTCCTGGTCACAGACAATACAGTGTTAAACCCACCTTGGCCTCAGACGAAAACTGACTTGTCCCAGTAAACAAAACTACCAATCCCATGAGCACTTGCACAATGTCCAGCTTCCCTAGGAAGTAAAAAGGGTTGGATCACCAAGTAACTTCCTGGTTTTATGCATAAATGCATAAACAGGACTGAACGGCCTGGTACAAAATGACAATGGATTGGTGGGTTTGGCCACTATGACAGTGAAGAAGAGGTCTAAGTCTCAGAGTAATGAAGATTTTACTGGTAGAAACCAGGGCATTAACTTCTAATCCATCATCCCTGTCACGGTCATTACAGTGTGACCTATCCTCATGTTAAAAACAATATTTTGTCACAGGAATAAATATGAAAACATCAAACACTTACGGTATGCATGTTTTGCATATATTGATAAATTGAATTGGTGAAATAATTTCAAGGAAAGTGACAAACTAATTTGTGAGTTAACAGCACTCAATACGGTGGTAGCAAAATCCATCAAATGGCCCCGGCACCGATATTTAACCAAAAAGGTAAAGCACATAAACAAAAATATAGATACATTAGGGTCTACCTTACAGGCAACAGAGCCAGAGCTGTCAGATGATCCTGACAGAGACTGTTTTAAGTCATGGATTACATCCACCCTAGATACAGTGGCTCCACTTAGATCAGTCACCTCAGCAAGAACATCACCACTCGCCCTTTGGTTCTTTGTTTCTTTGTTCAACTAAAAATGGAAAAGAGCAGAGGCAAAAGGTTAGAGCGCTGCTGGAGAAAGAACTACAATCCTGTTGCAAAGGATATGTATAAGGAGGCACTTAAGGAATTACACAAATCAATGTGGAGGGCAAGGAGAGAATACCTGGTTAACCGCATAGAGAGCCCAGGAAACTCTGCAAAAGAAATCTTTAAGATTGTCAGTTCTTTTACCAACCCGGCAGCATCAGAGGGTATCCTCCACACGTCCCCCTCCCTTTGCACAAGCCTGTCAGACTTCTTCGAGGAATAAAATCAGAAATTATATTCCTCATTCCCGGCTAGGGCAAAGGATGTGCCTATACAGAAACCTGCTACTTACAACACCTCAAGCTTCTTTACGGTGTCTCTATCACAGCCGAGGAATCTCTGGCTGAACAGCAAAGATGCAAGTCAGGTTCTCCTGGAGATCCTTGCCCCCCGCAGTTTTTTAGATCTTGGGCCCTACTGCTAAACCCAATGTTGAACCATATTTAGAATTCCTCGCTGAAAGAGGGCATCTTTCCAGCTACTTGGAAACAGGCATTCTTACATCCACTGTTGAAGAAACCTACCACTGACCCAGCCAAGTAACTTTGGACGAATTTCCCTTCTGTCGGCACTCGCAAAAATGCTGGAGAAGATGGTTCCGCAACAGCTAGCTGATTTCACAGACGCAAATGGCCTCCTTCATGATACCCAATCACATTTTGGCACTGGTACAGAGACAGCCCTGGTTGAAGTAGCTGAATCTGTGAGGATGACTGTTGATGGTGGTGCATCTGCAATGCTGGTACTGTTAGACCTATCGACAGCATTCAAAATGGTCTCACACACAATCTTACTGGAAAGAATCAATCAGTCCGGCCTTCGGGGGATGGCTCTCTCCTGGATCCAATCTTACCTTGAGGATCATTCACAACTCCACTAAAAAACCGCTAGTGTGCGGAGTGCCTCAGGGCTCTGCCTTGAGTCCGTTGCCTTTTAATATTTATTTGGCAGCACTGTCAGCCCTCATTGCAGCGGGGGGGAGGTGGGGTGAAGGCGGTGTCCTATGCAGATAAGGACACCAGTTCCCTTTTAAGAAACACTTTCTGGACACCTTCCACAATTTCAAGGAATGTCTGACAAAAACCTCAAGCTGGATGAATATAAACTGCTTGAAATTAAATGCAGACAAAACAGACATCCTGTTTTTTAGTCAGTCACCTCCTCCTGCATCGTGCCTCTGGGGGCCCACAGACATGGGACCTCCGCCGATTCTAACAGAGGTAGCTAAAAATCTTGGCATTAAGTGGGAAACTGACTTATCTTTTACAACACAAGTACGTCACATTTCGTCAGCTTGCTTTGGGAGGTTGCGTTGCACAAGGAAAATCCTCCACTTGCTTCCGGAGGAGAACCGCAGGATAATAGTCCACCTGCTGGTGACTTCCTAGTTGGATTACGCCAACAGCTTGTATCTGGGGCTACCAGCCTACCTGATACAGAGACTACAGATGGTTCAGAATGCTGCGATGAGGCTCCTAGTGGCTAAGAGGATTGAATTTAAGGCATTGACCTTTGCTTTCCGAGCTATAGTTGATAGGAGCCCAGGTTACCTGAAGCGCTGGCTCAGCCCATATCGACAGGAACAGACTCTTAGATCCAAACACCAGCTACTCATCTGCGTCCCGCAATATGCTGACGCCCGACAAGGGGGTAGGTCCTTTTCGGTTAGGGCCGCAAGACTGTGGAACTCTTTGCCAACATACTTGCACCAACTTGAAAACCTGGTTCTTTAAGTAGGGATAATATCTGTCTGTTGCGAGTTTGCGGATGTAGTCTGCGTAGCGTCGGGAAACCTCTGTTTGACGTAGCTGTGCGCTTTAAAAATGTTTATTATTATTATAAGGTGAAGCACATCTGTACGGGGGTGTCCAAGTGGCAGCTACACAAATGTCTCTTAAGGAAGCTCCTTTAAAAATTGCGAAGAGGTGGCCATGCTTCTGGTAGACAGATCTTGAACATTGTTTTGGAAGGTAACTCCAGTGGTAGAACAGTCTGAGTACTGGCAAATCAAATCCATTTGTTTAATATGGCAGAAGTAGGATGTTTTTCTTGACCTGATAGGCCAAACGTTACAAAAAGAAAATGTGTTCAGCAAAACAATGCTGTCCTTAGTGTTCAATTTGTATCAATTTTATTGTTTGTTTTTGTGTCAATAAGGCAACACAAACATAACAACGATAAACACTACATAAAACATTAAAAACGAATCCATTACTAAGAAAACCTTCATTTTTCATTATTTTACCATGAATTCAATTTGCATGTACAAGCATTTCTTATAAATTAATATATACCCAAGAACTTCACATATATTAAACTCCTATTTTATCTATACAGGTTCATTAAAAACTGCAAAGGCCAAATCCAAATTAGGGTCAAAATTGACAGAAAAGGAGTAATGTGCAACATGCCCTAATTTCTTCTACATATTGTTTAAAATATCCATACTTCTTATCCCTCCTCAATGCAATCTATCAAACTATCTGCTAAAATTACATAATAAAAGCCATCAATTTTGCCACTGAGTTTACCTGCTTCCATTTAATCGCCACATACCCATTGGCTGTATAGGAGACTCTTCTCTCGCTTATAGTCAGATACGTTAGATAGTGATCAAGGGAAAAATACTATGCGCCTAACTTTCTATGTTTTTAAAACCTTAATTCACCATTATTAAGCTCTGCTATCAATTTAGATGAACAAACAACTCTCGTAAATATATATAAAAAAACGTCGTGTTTATCAAACTCCTATTCCACCTATACAAATTGATTAAAAACTGCAGAATAAAAATTGAAATTAGGATTGAGATCAAGATCGACTGGAAAAGAAAAACTGTAAAGAGCCCTCCTTGCTACTGCATATAATTTTAAATGTCCGTACTTTTTATCCCTCCTCGATATGATCTATCAATCTATCTGCTGGAATTATACAGGTAAGGAGAAAGTCCAATGTGCCCAGCTTATATAAATCATTGACAATAACTACGTCTGTTAACTATTAATGTATACTATTCTTGAAATATTTCATTGCAGTTTCTAGATTTTTGCCCAGTTCATAACACAATTGAATATTATTGCAATTCATAAGGAATGTTATCATAACATTTAAATTACAAATTTTGGATTCAATAAATATTGCGAAAAGAAGTCTCTTTCTCTCCCCACATAAAACTTCACAGAAGACAATCAGATGGGCGAGTGTCAGTTTGCACACATTACAGAAATGACAACCAAGTGATTGATTGATTGATTGATTGACAACCAATAGTATTGGCTCCATTTTTCCTGTACCCTTCTTTCTTTTACTCTATTTTAAGAGAGCGGGCACTTGACCGAGTCTCTACTTCAACTTCCACCTTCTTATTTTCCGTGATTTTATGCTTTTTTAAATAATGTTGTAAGTGCCCTATATAATCTGAGGATAACATATGTGTTAATGTCATAATTCTCTGACAGCTCTCTAAGTTCCATTTCAACAGAGTTGTCTTTAAATTGTTTTTTAATAAAATGTTTCCTACAGCATACTGAGATATCGCCGATGTAAGCAAGCAGTACAGCATCCAAAACTTTTGTCAAATTAAAGCACTGGCCAAGAGTCATGCATATCAGGCTAAAGTTGAGATTTAATCAAATACCTAAATAAACCTTCCGCAGCTTAACCAGGCTAAAACACTAATCCATGGCTCTTTGTTGCCCCTTAAACACTATATTTGTCAAACCCAACTCAAGCCTCCGTGTACAGTTGATTTAACATTTTGGAAGACCCAGCCATCTTTTCCAAATCTTCATTTCAATGCTTTGAAGTAAAGATAGTTGTTTCTCAAAGTATAGTTCACAACAATAAAGCAATATGCTGGTAATTATTAAATTATACATTTCTCTCAAAGCATAAGTGAACTTGTGCCCCATCCTTGAATCTAACCTCTGTAAAGAGCACACCACAGCTTTTCCTCTTGTCTCCTGTTGATCAGTATGCAGTTTAAAATTGAGGTTGGGTTTAAAAAGCAATCCGAGGTACCTATACTCCTTGACAGTCTTCACTTGCCACCACTTCATGCAATATTTTGCCATTGATTTTTAGAAAACACCATTACTTTAGTCTTGAAAACATTATCAAATTATTTGTCTTAAAATAGAGGCAAAGATACTTAATTGCCACTGAAGATAAACAGGATGAGCCCTCTTGACACCTAGGGTATGTAACTTCTGTTCCTCTTCCAAAGAGGGAGAAGAAAGCTAAACTGCAAAAATGAAATCTTGTGATACATGAAAAACTGAGGGACTCTTCTGGAGAAAAGAGGAAGAAGGAAAAAAAACTACCCAGTCTAGAAAAGATTAAGATAGGGAACTTCAACCCCAAATTCGCCCTCTCTGCGGCATGAATAGTCAAACACCAGAAAATGATTTTTTTGCTTATAGAAAAATAAGTGGGGCTGACTGAAGTGGTTCAAAAGGTGGATCCTGAAGAGCTTTTAAAAGTAGCAGGTGGTCCCAAGATTGTATAGGACAGTGCAAAAGAAGACTTCCCCCCCAAAATCTTTTCTATGACCTGTCAATCTGGACAGAGACTGAGAGAACATACGTTTCCCATAAGGCTTTGATTGCCCTGCCCTCCTGAGAGCTGAAATATCTAAGCTCATTAAAAAACCATCACAAAAGAAATCTAGAATCTTAGTTGGAGTACCGGTGGCAGGCCGCAGATTGTTTTTCTGACACTAATTTACAAAAACATGCCAATGTGTAGAGGAGACTTAAAGAGTCTCATATCTCCAAGGCTGCTGAATGTACACAGCAATATCTGATTTCAGCACTTATCTTTCAGACACCCATCCAAAGATACTGAGAGGGTTCGAGCTCTCAGAGGGTATGGTGGTCTCTTGGAAGATCCATGAGGTGGGCAACAGTAGCCAATTGGGTTAGAGTCGGATACAATACCTCCTGGGCCAACAGTAATGGAAGGATGCTGGCTTTCTCCTGGACACTCTTTAAAACTCCGGGAATTAATGTGAAGAGAGAAATGCAAAACGCAGGACCTAAGGTCACTGGATTTACGATGCATCTATCCCTGGTGCTTTCCATGAAAGGACTATGGAACAATATCTGGGAAGGAGAAAATTCTTTGTGCGAAGAGGTCCATGAGGAGAAGACCAAGCCTGTACACTACATTTTGGAAGACAGGGGGATATATTATCATTGATAATTAGAAGGGAAAAACTCTGCTTGGATGGGTCTGCAAACACATCTCCCTCCTCGAAAGCTATACTACAGTTATAAGACCTAGATTCACCTCTGCTCACACGAACATCTTTGGGGGCAAACTTACAAGAGGAAGACTCGAGGGACTACCCTGTTGGTTGATATACTCTCAATCGATCTGGTTGTCCAACCCGATGCAAACTACCCGGCTCCTGAGCTTGGCTTTAAAATGGCTCAGAGCACAAGTATCACAGCCATTTCTCTCCAGTTGGAGGATCTTTTAGCTTCCTTCTATGACCGCACAAGCTGAACTTTTAAGTCCACCAACATGAACCGGAACATTACCTCTGTTGTTCTAGTCCAGTAGCTCTGTATAAGTGGGCACTCCCAGAGGATGTGAAAAAAGGAGCCTTCACTTTCGCATTCCCTCCTACATAAACGGAATCGCTACTCTGCCTTCTGTGTAATAGCTTCTGTGAGTAGTAGGACCAGTGATATATTTTGGATTGGACCAGTCTAAAATGAGGGTAAATGGCTATTTCTTGCGGGCTCTGGAGAGCTTCCACCCAGTCATCATCAAGGTGTCCAAGGTCCTCTTCCCACGCCATCATCAGCGGACACAATGGGCCTTGGGAGTTATTGACCAATTTCCAATAGATCACTGACACCCCTTTATCTGGCAATGCTTCCCTGATTATCCGGTCATCCAGAGGGGAGGATTCAGGCAGCTGCTCTCCTTCCAGTAAGTAAAAGACACACAAAGGATGGACGGAAATTGGAACAAATGAAACATTCAACCCCAGTCAAGAGACCTGGGTTAAATCCATTGTTCTTTTGCTCACCATACCAACCCAGTTTAGACCTAGCCATATGCAAATCAGTCTGGGCCCTGCTCCTCATGGGAACAGTCCAGCCCAAACTGCCAAGCCAGGTCCCCCCTGGATCATAAACAAGCATCCTGGGACAGGTTTCGATGTATCATCCCTCATCAGCCAGTCTAGCTTGAATCCAGTGGCACAGTGAGCCCAGGACCCACATGTGGGCATTCCCGGCGCACTTAGAGAGAGAAAGCAAAAGACACACAAATGATGAACAGAATGTGGAAAAGATCAAACATTCATCCCCAGTCAAGAGATATGGGTTAAATCCATTATTCTTTCGTTCACCAACACACCCCAGTTTAGACCCAGCCATGTGCAAATCAGTCTTGACCCTGCTCCTCATGAGAACAGTCTGGCCCGAACTGCCAATCTCCATCCATCATCTTGTTGTGTTTGCTCCTTCCTGTGTGTGGCACGAAGGGCATGTCCCAGCTGCGAATATTGAAAGCGATCAGAATCTGCTAGAGCGCCCTCCGGGCTTAGGTTTTCAAATCGGATAATGACTTGGTCGCTCCTGACATCGCCCAAGTGTTCTTTGCCCAGCAGTTCACACTTCTTGAATCCCGTGAGTTCCCCCACTTCGGACAATAAGTGACAGTGCTATAGCGGCATCAAGCCTGTAAGTCTCCCAGTCCAGACCAGGAATCTTGTGGCTTCTCTCCAGACCCTGAACACCATCATTGTATGCTGTGTTATGTCTCTGTGGCTCCTTGCCCCATAAAGGAGATCCTTGTGTCCCCCGTCCATTAGCCTCTCTATCTACCCTGTATGCAAGGTTCTGGTGGTCTGCGAAGACCCACTCATTGATCACAAGGAGTTGTGAGGCCCAGTAATATATTTCAAGATATCTGGCAGCGCCAGCCCCCCATCGTATACTCTTCTTTGCAGTTTGAGCAACACTATTCTTGGGGCCCCCCCGCCAGAATAACCAATGTACCCCCCCAATCAATTTTTTCAAATACCCCCAGTAGGATTCTATAGGGCGTATTTTTCATGGCGTAGAAAAAATGTGGTAGGCTCATTTTTGTAACTGAAGAAAAGTGCTGTCATCATAAGTAGACCAGGTGCCAGAGATGTAGTTAAGTAGATTTATTGTTCAGTTAAGTTGGTACAAGGTTGCCCCACCGGGAGCAGCATCCTGCTGCTCAGCCCCTTTCAATCTAACTGACACTCTTCAAAGCATGCACACACTCCCAACATTCCATGACATCATACTCATGCAGGTTGAGCAGCCAGGACTAGAAAGTATAGGATGTAACATATCCCCTTCCTTTAGAAACAATTAAAACAACAAGAAGCAAATTGAAGGAACAATATCACATTTCGTCACTAGGAAATAAAATCAATTAGATCACGAAAATCACTTTAGATAAGTAAATGCATACCTAGATCTCAACATCAATCAATTAGCATTCTCGGATATTAAAATCGACAAGATCAAAAATGATAAAAGATAATGATTTCTCTATAGTTCACATAAGAACATATAGCATAAATAATAGTGTTCTTCATATAGAATGGTAATGAAACATGCAAGGTTACAATAATAATTGCACATGTTTCAGGCAGGGTTCAATCAAGACATATGGCAAAGGTTTCAGTTAGATTGAAAATGCAATCACAACACTTGCCCAGTGTCAGGGTCAAGATGACGTATCCTGAAGTGCTTGCACAGGAACAGAGATGCTGGTTCCCAACGCCCACTACGCGGCAGCCAGGGTTCCAGTAATATTCACCTGGACCCTGTAACTATCCCGCAGGGGGAAGGGGGAAGTGGATAAAATAATAAACAAAGAAGAGACTGGTCCTGAAACTCCGGTTCTTCACTATTCTCCTCAGCTTCTTCTTATTGCTGTTGCCAGCTCTTGTAAATGAGAACCTTGAAACAAACACGACACAATTACTTCCTATTCCCTTCGACTTCTAAGACTCTCTATGTGTTAACACCTACCCTGGGTTTCAAGCACTGTGCCCCTCTTCTGTATGTCAGTCTTGTTGTGTGGTGTTTCTTTTTTCAATTCTTTTCTGTGGGTCTGGAAACTTCTTTCCGACTCTCCTTCCTACAAAACATCTTTCTATTAATTCCTTCTCTTTCCCTTTTACATTTTCTAAATGTTTTCTTAACTTGAAAATAATTATTTTTTGGCTTACTTCTAGAGTGGAATTATTCTTGCTTGTCCTCTTCTTCTGTGCTTTCGTCTAGCAGTGTTATACTCTCACGTTATACTGTTCTAGTCCTAATACTTGTCTTTACCTTACTTTTCCTTATTTCTAGTTATCTTGTACTAGAGAACGGTGGTAAGTATATTTATTGTATTGTTTTCTTCAACTCTAATTAACTGCACATTAATCTTTCTTCTCAAGGTGAATTTCTGATTACTAGAGTTATCAGGTACGTTTTCTATGCAATCTTTTCTGTCATATTCTTTTCCCATTCATCTCTCATGCCTCTCAACTGTACTTAGCTTCGGTCTTCTTTTTTCTGTCACAGGATGACGCCAAAAGACCTCCGACTATCTGCTCAGGAAACACGGAGATGTATAGGAAGTCTTCTCGAAGGTAGGAGAGAATTTCGTCGTCTTTTCTGTCTCTGTAAATCTTTCTGAAAATCTCTTCAGTTATTTTCTCGGAGTTGTGAAAGGTTTCTGACTTGGAAAACTATTCTATAACCCTGGCGCTAACTAACTAACTCTAATTCTATTCTCTCTAACTCTTTCCTCAGGAACACAAATGTCAAGCTGCTACTCTCTGAATCTCCTCAGTGAAGTGCGTCGTCCTCTAGGAGCGCGCGCCTCTCCTAACCTCGGAACACCTGTGGGGAGAAAGACTAGACTGCCGCTATGCTTCCAGCGCGGCCGCCATCTTGGAATTCCTCTTTCTTTGTAGTTCAGTCCATGAATTGTTCTTTGCCCTTCTGTTCAGTCCTGGGCAGCAGAAAGACCCCAACGTTGCCCCCACTACTGCCTCTTCGTCGTCTGGAGGCCTGACAGTACCCCCCAACAAAGGAGGTCCTCTCATTCCTGGTTTGGTAGGGAATCTTTGATGAAATGATTTCACCAATCTAGGAGCATGGACATCTGATTCTAGTTCCCAAGACCGTTCCTCGGGCCCATAGCCTTTCCAGTCTATCAAGTAATATAGTCTTCCTTTTACTACTTTGGAATCCAGAATTTCTTTCACCTCGTACTCAACCCCTGATTCTAACTGAATGGGTTTTGGTGTCAATTCACTGCGTAAGCCTGCTGATGCCTTTTTTAACAAGGAAACATGAAAAACAGGATGAATTTTCAATTTAGGGGGTAATTTTAACTGATAGTTAACTGGTGAGGTTTTCTCTTCTATCAGGTATGGTCCTATGAATCTGGTCTGGAATTTCCTGTTTCCTTTTAGTCTAAGGTTCTTTGTGCTTAACCAGACTCTATCTCCTTTTTCTAGGGAAGGACCCTCTCGTCTCTTTTTATCTGCATATTGTTTGTATTTCTGTTTTGCCTGTTCTAAATTTTGTTTAGCAGTTTGATGGACCCTACCCAGATGGGTCACCAGATCTTTTACTGCTGGAACGGAAATATCTGTTTGTCTAATAGTTGCATTTGGGTGTCTCCCATAATTTAAATAAAATGGGGAATAACCTGTGGAGACATTTTTGGCGTTGTTATGTGCGAATTCTGCCGCCCATAACAACTCTGACCACTCTCCTTCTTGCTTCAGAAGGAACAACCTCAAATACTGCTCTAACTCCTGATTCGCTCTCTCAGTTTGCCCGTCTGTCTCTGGATGATAGCTAGTCGAATACTTGGCTTCAATTCCCAATCCACCCACAAAGGCCTTCCAAAAATGAGATACAAATTGTGTTCCCCTATCAGAAATAATGACCTTGGGGACCCCATGTATCTTTACAATTTGTGTAGTGAAGTGGTGGGCTAACTGTTTGAATTCCCTTTAGGGCCATAAAGTGCGCCATCTTAGAAAATGCATCTACGAACACTAGAATAGTGTTATAACCCAAACTTGAAGGTAAATCCACTATTAGATCTAATGTGACTGTATGCCATGGATATGGTGGAGTGGGTAGAGGTTGCAACAACCCCTTGGTGGCCTGCCGTTCCGATTTCCCCTGTGCGCAGATCTCACAAGTTCTAACGTACTCCTCAATGTCTCTGGTCATATGCGGCCACCAATAATGTCTCTTGACCAACTCTTCTGTTTTCGTTTCTCCTTTGTGCCCTGCCAAAAGATTGTCGTGACATTCAGCCATCACCGGATTCTGTAACTCCGGGGTTGGCAAGTAGAGAGCTTCCTTAAAGTAAGGCAACTGTTGCTGAATGTTTCTTTCCTTGTCTTCCTCTACCCATTTCTGTATTTCCTCTGGGCTCATTCGTTTGAGGATCTGCTCCTTTAAGTCAGAAGATATTGTAGCTCCAATTATTTTGTCTTCCGGAATTATTGTTTGATCTTTGATTTGATTCTTCTGGTCATTTGTTCCCAATCTGGATAGAGCGTCCGCTTTCCCATTCTGGGCTCCTGGTCTATAGGTAATCACGAAATCATAGTCCGCGAAGTACAATGACCAACGGAGTTGTCTTGGTGTTAGTGTTCGGGCAGACTTCAAAAATTTCAAATTTCTGTGGTCGGTGAAGACTGTCACTTGATGCTGAGCCTCCATGAGATAGTGTCGCCACTCTTTAAATGCATCCTTGATTGCCAGTAACTCTTTTTCAGTTATGGTGTAATTTATCTCTGCAGGTGTTTTCGTGATCTGTAGGCGACTGGATGTAATTGACCGGTTACCTTATGCCGTTGGGATAATACCCCTCCAACTGCCAGATCTGAGGCGTCCGTTTCCACGTAAAAAGGTTCAGTAGGGTCAGCATGTAGGAGTATCGGTGCGGTCGTGAAGTCTTTTTTTAGGAGTTGAAAGGCTCTCTCTGTTTCTTCCGTCCATTCGAAACGCACTCCTTTTCTCAGTAGACGCGTCAAGGGTAATATTTTTCGTGAAAATTCGCTTATGAATCTTCGATAGAAGTTCGCGAACCCGATGAAACTCTGGACCTCCTTGACACACTCTGGGGATTTCCAACCTACCACGGCCTTCACCTTCTGCTCGTCCATTTTCATTCCAGCCGGAGATAAAACAAAACCCAAAAATTCCACTTGGGAGACCCCGAATGCACATTTCTCCAATTTTACAAATAATTTGTTTTCTGTAAGCTTCTGTAGCACTCTCCTTACTTGTTCCTGGTGTTGACTCGTGTCTGACGAATAGATTAAAATGTCGTCGATGTACACTATTGCGCATTGATCAATATACTCACTGAGAACATCGTTGATGAAATGCTGGAAGGCAGCCGGGGCGTTGCACAGACCGTAAGGCATAACTTGATATTCAAACAGCCCAAATCGAGTCCTGAAGGCTGTCTTCCATTCATCCCCCTCGCGTATCCTCACAAGGTGGTAGGCTCCTCTAAGATCTAGTTTTGTATAGATCTGCGCTCCCTTCAACTGATCCAATAAAACAGAAATCAGAGGAAGCGGGTATCGGTTCTTTTTGGTGATCTTATTGATTGCGCGATAGTCTATACAGGTTCTGAGATCTCCCTCCTGCTTTTTGGGCACGAAGAAAAGAGGCGAAGATACGGGTGACTGGGATGGACGAATGAATCCATTCGCTAGATATTTATCCAAGTATTCCTTCAAGTGGTGATGTTCTTTTTCTGTCAACGCGTATACCCGACTGCAGGGGAGATTACAACCTGGCTCTAGATCTATTTTACAATCATAAACCCGGTGGGGTGGCAATTGTTCTGCTTCTGTTTCGTCAAAAACATCGGCAAAATCTTCATATTCCGACGGAATCTTCTGGGAGTCTATCGCACAGACAGACATCTCCGCTGTGCACAAGGCCTGAGCTGGATTACACTCTCTGGTTCCTTCTTTTGTTTCAAAACAATTTTTTCGACAATATTCTGAATCCATCACTATGGTTCTTGTGCTCCAGTTTATTGTTGGGTTATGCTCCGTGAGCCATGGAAGGCCCAGGATAAGTTGAAACTGTGGTGCGTCAATTAGATTGAGATGAATGAGTTCTTCGTGACCATCACAGTAAATCAATTGTACCTGTTCAGTATGACTCACTATTGGTCCAGATGAGAGATTCGTCCCATCTACAGCCCGAACCGGTTCACTCTTGGGTTTCAAGATGGCTCGTAACCCCACTTTGGCAGCAAATTTTATATCACAAAAGTTTCCGGTGGCTCCGGAATCTATCATCACTGAAACTTCTGTCAACGTTTCTTGCCGGAACTTGAGTACCATGGATAGAATTAGATGTGGAGCCGACGACTGTAGAGTGTTAGCCACTTGATGTTCTTTTGGAGTTGACTTCTGATTAGCATCCACCGGTCCAACTCCCGCTACTGGTGGTGCTGCGAGTTTTCCTTCGGCTTAAAGGGGGTCTTCGGTTTTCTTGGACAACCCCTAACAAAATGCCCACTGGAGCCACAATACATACAAAGATTTCCTGCCCTTCTTTTCTCTTTCTCTTCTTTGGTTAGGGGACCTCTTATCGTTCCAATTTGCATGGGCTCCGAACCCTGTTGTCCTTCCACAGCCTTATTCCCTTCTGGCCGAACCCGATCAAATCTTGGAGCTACTGGCCTGAATTCTTTCCTTTTTTCTCCTCTCCTCTCTCCTTGATGAAAGTCTATTTCTAAGACCAGGTCCACTAATTCTGAGATTTCTGTGGGTCTATTGGGTATCTGTGCCAACACATCTTTAAGTTCATCTCTTAAGCCTCTATAAAAAACTGCAGCTCTCTTGCTTTCTGGCCAGTCCGTTTCTACGACTAATTTATTGAATTGGGCCAGATATGCTACTAGATCTCGGTTTCCCTGTCTTAGGTCCAATAATTCATTATCTACTGCTTGAGATATTCTCCGCCTGTCGAAAATTCGAAGAAATTCTTGTTTGAAGTCTTCATAGTTTTGTAACAGAGGATCATCTCGGGAAACCAGAGGCATTGACCAGGACGCTGCATCTCCGCTCAAGTACGATAAAACAAAGGCCACCCTAGACTGCGCATCTGGGAAAATGGAAGGGCGACACATGAAGTGCAAAGAACACTGTGTGATGAATAGCTGTGCCTTTTGTGGGTCCCCACTAAAACGCTCCGGAGGAGCCAACGGTATAACTGGGGACAGTGAATGGATCACTTGTGTAGTTATTCTATTTGGGTCTTCAGTGGATGGGTCTAAGGCGTTCCTTCCTGAGCCGAATGGCTGCTTAACTCGTTGAACTAACTCTGCTGTCTCTTTTCTCGCGTTCATCACCTCCTGCCTCAGGTTTTGGTTGTCCTCTCTCACTGCCACCAACTCTTTTTGAATGGTCTGTAACACTACTCCCAAGGTCTGTAAGTTTATTCCTTCTGCCATCTCTGTCCGGGTGCAAATTTACCACTTGGGCACTTCACTCTGTCAGGGTCAAGATGACGTATCCTGAAGTGCTTGCACAGGAACAGAGATGCTGGTTCCCAACGCCCACTACGCGGCAGCCAGGGTTCCAGTAATATTCACCTGGACCCTGTAACTAACCCGCAGGGGGAAGGGGGAAGTGGATAAAATAATAAACAAAGAAGAGACTGGTCCTGAAACTCCGGTTCTTCACTATTCTCCTCAGCTTCTTCTTATTGCTGTTGCCAGCTCTTGTAAATGAGAACCTTGAAACAAACACGACACAATTACTTCCTATTCCCTTCGACTTCTAAGACTCTCTATGTGTTAACACCTACCCTGGGTTTCAAGCACTGTGCCCCTCTTCTGTATGTCAGTCTTGTTGTGTGGTGTTTCTTTTTTCAATTCTTTTCTGTGGGTCTGGACACTTCTTTCCGACTCTCCTTCCTACAAAACATCTTTCTATTAATTCCTTCTCTTTCCCTTTTACCTTTTCTAAATGTTTTCTTAACTTGAAAATAATTATTTTTTGGCTTACTTCTAGAGTGGAATTATTCTTGCTTGTCCTCTTCTTCTGTGCTTTCGTCTAGCAGTGTTATACTCTCACGCTATACTGTTCTAGTCCTAATACTTGTCTTTACCTTACTTTTCCTTATTTCTAGTTATCTTGTACTAGAGAACGGTGGTAAGTATATTTATTGTATTGTTTTCTTCAACTCTAATTAACTGCACATTAATCTTTCTTCTCAAGGTGAATTTCTGATTACTAGAGTTATCAGGTACGTTTTCTATGCAATCTTTTCTGTCATATTCTTTTCCCATTCATCTCTCATGCCTCTTAACTGTACTTAGCTTCGGTCTTCTTTTTTCTGTCACAGGATGACGCCAAAAGACCTCCGACTATCTGCTCAGGAAACACGGAGATGTATAGGAAGTCTTCTCGAAGGTAGGAGAGAATTTCGTCGTCTTTTCTGTCTCTGTAAATCTTTCTGAAAATCTCTTCAGTTATTTTCTCGGAGTTGTGAAAGGTTTCTGACTTGGAAAACTATTCTATAACCCTGGCGCTAACTAACTAACTCTAATTCTATTCTCTCTAACTCTTTCCTCAGGAACACAAATGTCAAGCTGCTACTCTCTGAATCTCCTCAGTGAAGTGCGTCGTCCTCTAGGAGCGCGCGCCTCTCCTAACCTCGGAACACCTGTGGGAGAAAGACTAGACTGCCCCTACGCTTCCAGCGCGGCCGCCATCTTGGAATTCCTCTTTCTTTGTAGTTCAGTCCATGAATTGTTCTTTGCCCTTCTGTTCAGTCCTGGGCAGCAGAAAGACCCCAACGTTGCCCCCATTACTGCCTCTTCGTCCTCTGGAGGCCTGACACCCAGTACACCGTGACGATCACCGCACGGAAAATGCGATCACACTCACCCAGTACACTCAAAGAAACATCACAACACACCTATCTCCCTCTGCCAAAGAACATGAAAGGAAAACAATTGCACATGTTCCAGCATGGATGTAATAACGCACACTAATGACGTGCGAGGGAGAACAAAAATGTAGTGCACGCCAAACATTACAATTTAAACTAGTGCACTACTAACAAGTGCGAGACAGAAGTTAAAATATATGCACTCGACAACTACAGAACTAAATAATGAGTATTCTGCCAATGCAACCCTGACGTGCAAAGCAAAAACACCTTCCCAACACAACCCTGACGTGTGAGGGACATCACCAACGCAACCGTGACATGCGAGGCAAAACACATTCCTAACACAACCATGACGTGTGAAGGACACTCCCAACGCAACCATGACGTGCGAGGGACACTGCCAACGCAACCATGACGTGCGAGACAAAACACATTCCTAACACAACCATGACGTGTGAAGGACACTCCCAACGCAACTATGACGTGCGAGACAAAACACAAAACACATTCCTAACACAACCATGACGTGTGAAGGACCCTCCCAACGCAACCATGACGTGCAAGGGTCACTGCCAACGCAACCATGACGTGCGAGACAAAACACAAAACACATTCCTAACACAACCATGACGTGTGAAGGACCCTCCCAACGCAACCATGACGTGCAAGGGTCACTGCCAACGCAACCATGACGTGCGAGACAAAACACAAAACACATTCCTAACACAACCATGACGTGTGAAGGATGCTCCCAACGCAACCATGACGTGTGAGGGACATTCCCAACGCAACCCTGATGTACGACGGAAAAACAAAAAAATACCACATGGGGTACACGACCCACAAAACACGCATAGAATGGGGTACACGACCCACAAAACACGCATAGACTAAACACATACCCCCAGGCCACGTATAGAGAATTTCAGCATGTAAATAACAATGGTAGCTAAAATATATACAAGTACATTCACATTAAACTTTGGTTGAAGAGACTTGCATTACAATACCACAGTACAACATGCATCAACTGTGCAGGTAAAATATGTACATTTCTTCTTGCATGTTTATCAGGTTTTTTTTTACCAAAACAATAAACTAAAACGGGAAACATCGTTTACAACGCGGGAATTACATCGCGATGCCATTACATCGCGGTTTTTACAACGCAAGTCGTTACAACGACTTGCGCTAGATGGCGCTCTAGGACAAGAAATAGTATAATTTACTATCCAACATCTTCCCTACTGTACGTAGACTGGAGTTGGAATAGTAAATTATGCTACTCCTAAGTCCAGCGCCCTCCAACGCAAGTCGTTGTAACGACTTGCGTTGTCAAAACCGCAATGTAATGTACCGCGATGTAAATGTATGCGTTGTAACGTCATACATCCAACTAAAACAACACAAAAGTAGTCACCGTTGTCATCAATTCAAGTGTAGATTGAACACCATCAGAATTCAGCATGTGGAAATAGAACGTCTTCAAAAACAGCCCTCAAAAACAAGTCTTAGTAAGTTATTTATCAGATGAAACAATATCGTGGGCAAATCGCGTAAAAAAAAAAAAAACAATTTGAAGCGCACACGAGGTTGGATTGTCACAACGATGCTTCCGAAACTTTAATGACCCAAGACAACAAAAAAACGTGGTTGGCAAAATACGTAGGGCATAAAGGAAAACAATGACAGCAGGCCACCACAAGATGGCGGCACGTTACCAACGCAGAGGCGGATGGCTCACGACACAAACGTGCATTCTCTGTCCCTGCGCAACGATGCAGACGTCACCAAGAGACACTAACGCAGGAGGGACACTGGAGCAAGATGAAGGTGAGTGGCGCGTGCACCGAATCCCACTCGGATTCAAAAGGAAATAGAATCGTTTAACTGTCACAAAGAAAATGTTAAAGCATAGGAAACTTCGTTTAAGGAAAAAATAAACCTACCCGTAATAAACAAGATTTAGGACACAAGCACTCCTTAACTGTTGCTTCCCAACGTTTTCCTCCATATTGCTTGCAGTATTTTGCACAAATCTACACGTGTCTCCCACGCAGTAGACTAACATCACAGCCAACTCCACTGCAGAACGCCCGGTTAAAAATGCTCGATGGTCTCTTGATTGCGCTATCGATGCTGTGTAGGAAAACGCTTTCAAACGCTTACATATGGCCCACACTGCACTCCGCTCGCCATAGTTTCCTCTATTTCCGATTGCTTTACTTGAAATCTGCTTCCTCCACAGCAGATATGACATGCAGATTAGCTGCACCGGGTCAAACCGGCAAAGCTTCACGGGACCCGACTCATGCCCCCGCATTCGGAATGCTTTAAAGATGTTCTTTCCCAGCTAAAGTGATTGGTCCAACATCCTTGCATTGCTTCAAAACCCTCATTGCCGGTTTGTTGTATTATACGACACAATTCATTACATGCCACCCTTTGACATCTTCTGATCACTTCAGATTGACATACAGCTTAAACCCCACATTTAAATATCTTCTGGTCTTCAGTATGTCGTACGGGCATTGTGCCAACTGTCACTACATGTGGATAGTTGAATCAAAATCCCAGAGCAAAAAACGCTCATTTCATTCAGTTTGTATTAAACTACAATTCCAGTCAGGGTTCAAGCCACTCAAGCCAGATAATGTCTAACGCCAAACACATACCTCTGTGGACTGTCTGTTGGAAAAGACACCGGTGGGGCATCCAAGGCGTTGCGCAGGCTTAATTTTCAGGCTTCTTTTCTGACACTGGCCATCTTCTTATAGTTGCTTGTTTCTTGGTTCTTCACGCATGGTTATTTTAAAAAAATCGTCGCCATTTTTGTAACTGAAGAAAAGTGCTGTCATCATAAGTAGACCAGGTGCCAGAGATGTAGTTAAGTAGATTTATTGTTCAGTTAAGTTGGTACAAGGTTGCCCCACTGGGAGCAGCATCCTGCTGCTCAGCCCCTTTCAATCTAACTGACACTCTTCAAAGCATGCACACACTCCCAACATTCCATGACATCATACTCATGCAGGCTGAGCAGCCAGGACTAGAAAGTATAGGATGTAACACTCATCATTTTATAAAAGGCTGCTCTGGCCATTAGAGTTAGCGGCATGCTGCCCCAATGTGTCAAATCTCCCCTTTGCCTTTCTGACTGGGGGTGGATGTTTCTTCAGAGGAACTCCTGCGGATCTCGTGTAATGTATATCCCCAGGTATCAAAACTCTTCAGAGGCAATCAGAGCCTGACAATCCTGAGGCAGATGGGGGTTTGCCAATTTGGACCAATTAATCATGTAGCCTGAATGATCCGATCAATGAGGGAAAAGGGTTGCGTAACATAGAGAAGGACATCGTCGGCGTAAATGGAGATTTGTTCCTCCCAGCCCCTGACGCTGAAATTCCTCATGTTTAGGGATCTTGGCAGACCCACACAACCCGTGGCTCAAACGCCAATGCAAGTAACATGGGGGAGAGAGGGCGTCCCTAACAAGTACCTCTCCGCAGTTCAAAGTAATTCAAAGTTACCGGATGTCACACCATTCATCTGTACTCTGGCAATGGGAGGCAGATAGTGTAGCCCAACCAGGAACCAAACCTCAGCCCAAAACCTAGCATCTCTAACACAGCGAACATGTAATGCCATTCAACGGAGTCAAACGCCATTCTGGCATCGAGGGCCATTAGGACCATTGGATCCTTTGTCTGAGGCTCAGTCAAGTGGAGTACTCCTTACAGGCTTCGAAGGTTGAGCTGAGTGCTGCTGCTGGGCATAAAGTCTGACTGGTCGGGATGCACAATCGAGAGATGACCCCCCGCAGCTTGGTTGCCAGGGCCTTCGTCAGTACTTTAGCCTCCACATTCAACAGAGAGATCGGTCTATAGGACCCACAGTCTGTTAGAGGCTTGCCCTCTTTGTGTATAAGAATTATTGTTGCTGTTCTTTGGGCAGGCAGCCATCTTTTGCGTGTCCCCTGAAGCACTGCAAGCATAGGCTTGGTCACAATATCAACCAAGCTTTTGTACAGCTCAACCGGCAAGCCGTTAGGGCCCGGTGCCTTCCTCTTGCAGTGCTCATGTCAGTTCATCCTCCGGCTGCTTCTAAGGTTTTGCGATAATCGGCAGTTAACGCCTGAAGAGACACATGAGGAGGTTGGAGCAGTCAGCATTCAACATGGCAGTCTTGGAGGTATAAAGGGCCTCATAGTAGGAGGCAAATGCTTCAGCTATGGCTCCGTTTGACGTGTGCTTGGCGCCAGATCCATCTAGTATTCTCAGTACCTATGAGCGTTCCTTATTCCACCTGTCCAGCCATGCCAGAAGCTTACTGGCTTTCTCTCTCTCCTCATTTAGGCAACTCTGTGTCACCAGTGCATATTTACATGCCAGATTCTCCACCTAGTCCCGGTGATCCTGTTGGCGTAGCTGCAATCGGCGACAGTGCTCGGCACCCCCGTAGCTCTGGCCTCCTCCTCGAATACTGCAGTCTTGTTTCTTTTCGTCTTCCCCACTATGGGCACCTGAGCCACTGTCTTGAATGCCTCCCAAAGAGTAAGCACTGACATGACCAAGCCCTGATTCTCTTTGAAATATAATTGCACACATTCAGGTATTTGTCCTGTGTCTTCCTAGCTTGCAAGTACCAAATATCTAGTCTAGGGGCATTTGAAACTCTCTAGCCGGGCCTGCATCTGGACCACCTCTGAGAAATGGTCCAAAGTACCTGTAGCATAGTGTAGAGCCAACCTGAGCCTCAATCAATCAATCAATCAGGGGTTGGTAAAGCGCGCTACTCACCCGTGAGTGTCTCAAGGCGCTGGGGGGGAAAGAAGGCTGCTTCGGTCAGTCAAAAAGCCAGGTCTTGAGAGCCCGTCTGAAGGTGTGCAGGGTTGGAGAGCGTCTCATTTCTACTGGGAGAGTGTTCCATGTAGTGGCTGCAGTGTAGGAGAAGGCTCTCCCTCCAGCTCGGCTTCTGTGGATGCGGGGGACCTCTGCCAGGGCGAGGTCGGCTGAGCGGAGGTTCCTCTTGGGTGCGTGGAAGCTCATTCAGTTGTTGAGGTATTTGGGTCCGATGTTGTTGAGGGATTTGTGTGTGAGTAGTTTGTAGGTGACCCTCTTCTCGACGGGGAGCCAGTGGAGTTCTCGCAGGTGTAGGGTCATATGTTTGTGGCGTGGTATCCCCAGGATGAGCCTGGCGGCCGCGATTTGGATGGTTTGGAGTTTGCAGAGTAGGGATTTGTTGATTCCGGCGTAGAGGGCGTTGCCGTAGTCGAGCCTGCTGGTGATGAGTGCGTGGGTGACGGTCTTTCTGCAGTCTGGGAGGATCCACTTGAAGGTTTTTCGTAGGATCCAGAGACAGTTGAAACTGGTGGAGGAGATAGCGTTGATTTGCCGGTTCATGGAGAGCGAGGAGTCGAGGATTATGCCGAGGTTCCGAGCGTGGTCTGTAGGGGTGGGTGGTATCCAGAGAGCGGTAGGCCACCAGGAGTTGCTCCAGGCGGAGGGGCAGGGTCCGAAGATGAGAACCTCGGTCTTCTCGGAGTTGAGTTTAAGGCAGATGTCCTTCATCCAGGTGGCCACGTTTCTCATTCCTTCCTGGAAGCTGAGTCTAGTGTCTTCTGGGCTCTTAGTGAAGGAGAGGATGAGCTGGGTGTCGACAGCGTAGGATATGATGCTGAGCCCGTGCTGCCTGACGATGGCGGCAAGTAGATGTTGAATAGAGTCGGGCTCAGAGAAGATCCTTGGGGAACTCCGCAGATGATGTTGGTGGGGTCGGAGAGGAAGGGGGGGGAGCATGACCCTCTGTGTTCTTCCGGAGAGGAAGGATCGAATCCAGTTGAGGGCGTCCCCCTGAATTCCCGCGTTGCGGAGCCTGGCGGTTAGTGTGCGATGTGAGACGGTGTCGAAAGCTGCAGGGAGGTCCAGGAGGATAAGGGATGCGGTGTGGCCCTGGCCGAGCAGCATGCGGATGTTGTCGGTGGCGGCGAGCAGGGCGGTCTTGGTGCTGTGGTTGCTGCGGAAACCGGATTGGGAGGGGTCCAGGATGCAGTTCTCTTCGATGAAGGTGGTCAGTTGGGCGTTCAGGAGTCTTTCTGTGGCTTTGGCAGCGAAAGGGAGATGGGTCAGTAGTTCTTGAGGTCAGTTGAGTCAGCCGATGATTTTTTGAGGAGGGGCTTCACTTCCACGCGTTTCCAGTCCTTGGGGCAGGTGCCGGAGGCCAGGGAGGAGTTGATGGTGCGGGCAAGTCCGGGGGCGATGGCCGTGTAGGCTCTGTGGAAGATGTGCGGGGGGCACGGGTCCGTAGTGGCTCCTGAGTGTGTTTTCTTCATGGTGGTGGAGATAAGTTCGATGGATGCGGGGTCCCAGGTGGTGATGGTTGGCGTGTCGGTGGTGGTGGGTGGAGGGGTGAAGGCATCTGTTGGCTCACGGAAGTTGTCGTAGAGGGTCATGATCTTCTGGAAGAAGTAGGCGCTGAGCTTGTTACAGAGATCTTGGGAGGGTGTGATGTCGATGGCTACGCATGAGGGTTTGGTGAACTGCTTGATGATGTTGAAAAGTGCCCTTGTGTTGGATGCGTTGGTGTCGATTTTTTCCCTGATGAAGGTTATTTTGGTGTCCCTTATCAGGTGGTGGTAGTTCTTAATGGCGATCTTGTGGTCGGTGTGGGCTTCAGTGGTCTTCTGGTTCCTCCACGTTTTTTCGAGGCGTCTGCAGGTGCTTCTGGCTTCTAGGAGTTCGGTGGTGAACCAGGCAGACTTAGGAGGGCGTTTTGTGGTGGTTTGCCGGAGAGGTGCTAGTTTGTCGGCGCAGTTGGCGATCCACCGGTGGAGTTCCTTGGCTGCAGCGTTGGTTTCAGTGGGGGCCGAGGGGGGGTCGTGGAGGAGGGTGGAGGTAAGAAGTTCTTCGGTGATCTTACTCCAGTTCCATTGAGGCGGGCGCAGGGCTGGTTTGGGTGCGGTGCTGGATGTAAAAGTGAAGTGGATGCAGTGGTGGTCTGTCCAGGAGGGCCGGGTGGTGTGGGTGAACCGGATGTTTGATCCTTCCGCGAAGATGGGGTCTAGTGTGTGTCCTGCAATGTGGGTGGGTGTGCTTACCAGATGATTAAGCCATAGGTTGGCGAGATTCTCGAGGAGCGCGTTGGCATCGGGGTCCTGGCGGTTCTCGGGGTAGAAATTTAGATCTCCGAGCAGAATGTAGTCCGTGGAGGTGATGGCGTGGGATGCGGTGATTTCTGTGATGGTGGTAGTGGGCTGGGCGCGAGGTCCTGGTGGTCTGTAGATGAGCGTGCCCCGTACCCTAGTCCTGGGGTTGGTATGGATCTGGAAGTGGAGGTGTTCTAAGTTGGGGAGAGTTCAAAATATGTTCTATCTGGGAGAAACTACAGTGCAAGCAGGAAAAGTACTTGTAGTGTCATTGCTGAGGGTTATATTCCCTCCACAGGTCTGTCAGTCCCAGTGCAGTTACAAATTGAGGCAATGGCCCGCCCCTCAACCCCCCAGCAGCACCTCTTGGCCTGTCAGTATCAGCGTCCATAACTTCATTCATATGTCATTCATATGTCCTCCCATAACCAGGATCCCGGATGGCAATGTCAGTAACAGCTCTCCTAGTTCTGGAAAGCCCATCCCATGAAGCCGTAGTGGGACATATACTGAGCACAGGTTTATTGTGGTACCCTCCGAAGTCCCCACCAATAGCACAAAGTGGCCATGAACAAGGCTTACTTCCTTGATTCCGTGTATGGGGAGAAAGATCAAAATCATTCGTCCAGCCATCAAATTATTGTCTTTATGTTTTGTATCGCTGCTACGGAGATACTTATATGTTCGTTGCTGTTGAGGACCAATATTGTATCTCGCTTTGGTCTTCCTTTGATAATCTTGTACTTTTATAGTATGTTCTTGAGACTGATTTATATTAGTCTGGTTTTGAGTTTGTAATAAACCTTTTAACTTTAAGTTACTGATTCCAACTTTTATTGTGTGGTCCTAATGACCACACTGTACTTCAAGATTTGAATTGTCGTTAACCCCTCTTCCTCTCAGGCTACTACAAAGGTCTATTAACAAGAGTTAAATTGAAATAAACGTCCCAGAGCATTCTCAACCCTATTCCTTGCAGGCCGAATCTGAAAAGTGATAAAATCGTACTGTGCTTTGGTTGTCATTGATTATAAAAAGTATTTGCTCTGTTAATATAATCGCAGAGTTGCTAGGTTTCCCCAGTGCATGCATAACTAGTTGCTTCAATCAAGGGTTTTTCTTTGCATTCTGGTGTTTGTGGTCCTTATGTTATAATGAGGCAAAAAATACTGCAATTCCCAGAATATGAAGAAAGAAACTTGGACAGTCGCAGCTAGTCAAGCATGGACCTGTGAAACCTGCCAGGAAAGTATATTGATCAAGCAATATAATTCATAGAACCCCCAGCATCTCCAAACAACTTTGCCAACAACCACTGTTTTCTTAGCCTCCCTATCCCACCTCTGCCCAAATCATGGTGCTAATTGTTATGTGGTGATTCTCTGTAAATATTTCGTCTAAGTGGATAGATTCAAGCAGGCTTAATACCTTCCAAAAATATCTTTCAGATGAAGTTCCACCTTAATGACATTTGAGAACCAGAAAGATAGAAGATAAATAGGGAATCACTCCCTATTTTGTCAAACTGAGAATTTAAAGAGTGTCTGATTTAAACTAACAACAACTTGAATGTTTGTATATTGATTGCTAGCACTGTTTGAGTCGGTTTCTTGTGATGTAGTTAGGTGCTACTGTAATGTAACCATACTATTTTCAACAGTCGTTGAAAGGTGAAAGACTTAGTCACACTAAAATGATTTCAATTTGTCACCTGCTCCATGTTAAAGGCAGATGCCATCACTCAGAGCTTTACTTATGATGCTACCTACACTTGTAATTGTGACGTTCACAAAGAGACACTTGCCTAACTGATCCTTCAAGTTCACCTTGGTATCACCAGGTATCCAGCAAGGTTGACTAAATTATGCTATGAGAAAAGGCAAATTATATATAATAATGTGCAAATTCTGTGGGAGTGCCATGTTGCTATTTTGTAACTTTTCCATCTATTCATAATGTCGAGGCAAAGGTTGCACCATATTATTACTGGGTTAACTGCTTAATACACAAATAGACAACTCAAAGATAACCAGCTAACAATTGAATAATGCCTACCATGGTGAGACCACACATGTGGCACTTTTTTTAATTTAAATATTTTTATTGAGTGAGATAATAGAAAAACAGTCAGTTTCTCTCTCCCTCCCCCATTTTTTTTCTTTTTAAATATCTCCCCGTGCCCACAACCCCCCCTTCCCACAATTTGTCCCACCAAATGTCATGTGGGTGTTAGTACATTTCTGACTTCTTATCCATACGAAATCATAAAATATGGATCAAATACATTTCCCTTGTCCAATACCAAATCATATAAACTCAGATTTCATTTCCTGGTTCAATTTAGCTAGAAACACATTTTCTAGCAGCAACTTTCAATTATCAAAGCGCAATCAGCACTGATGGCCTTCGAAAACCCTCTTGCATTACCTTAGTCATTGGCCATCCATAAAGTGCATGTGCATACATTGTTAACTGTTCAAGCAGCCCCTTAATAAAGTGAAAAGTTTTTAAAGTGCATACATAGACTCTCTAAGCCAACCATAAAGTGCATGTGCATACATTGTTAACTGTTTTAGCAGCCCTTTAAATAAAGTGCAGTGTTTTCTAAAATGCATACATGGGGTCTCTAAAACTTTGGATATCATAAAAATATTTCTGCTTTCTTATTCGTACAATATTCTGAGATATAAATAATATACATTTCCCATATCCAATACCAAACTTTAAAACACATTTCATTTTCTGGTTCAGTTAGCTTGAAACACATTTTATAGCAGCCGCTTCAGATTGTCAAAGTGCTCTCAATACTAACAAGACCTATCTTGTAAGACCTTGATCATTTGCCATCCATAAGTGCTTGTGCTTACCATATTCACCTGTTTAAACAGCCCCTTGATAAAGTGAAAGGATTTAAAGTGCATACAGCAAACTCTAAGACCTCAGATATTATATGATAAAAGGGCTCTCAGTGCTGCCACACAAAATAATTGAGGCCATTCCTATGACATGTGTAGATTACCCATCCAATTGTTCCCTCCAATTGGCAAAGTACTGCCACATTTCTGCCCCTTTGTTTTGGCCTTATACCCTCTCCGCTTGTATATAGCTTTCTCGAGGTTATACATGCTCAACAGGCAAGCTAACCATTGATGAAATGCTGGTGGGGTAGCATCCAACCATGTTGAAGCTATACATATTCTATATACTGCCATTGCAATACAAATAAAAGCCCCTCCTTCATTTTTTTTCAGGTTAGTTATACCAAGCATAATTGCCGGGGGTTACTTTCACTTGTAGCAGCAGCTTCTCGTGTAAGAGCACCTCTATTTCTCTTATAAGCGGACCAAGTGCAGTACAAGTAGCAAAAATATGCATTAGGTCTGCTTTGTAAACCACACACAGTGGACAAAACACTCCTTTACCCTCCCCCATAACGGGTGTATTATAGCTCAAAGCATGTTTTGTAGAACTGTGCTTGGAGGTTTGCAGGCATTAAAATCAATAAGGTATTTGAGAAGACCTCTTGAAAGTCTACATCTGAAATTCCCAGCATCCCTTACCACTTGGATGAGTATTTTCCCAGATCATCTTTCATGTAATCGTTTAGCAATTCATATAGCAGCCCAATCCAAGGTGCCTCAGGCCGCCTTAATCTATCCACTAACTCACAGCTCTCAAAGTTCTCCTTCCCTCCTCCCTTCCTCCCTTCTTATGCAAGAAATCTCTAACCTGTAAATATTAAAGAAATTCTCTATTAGTTCAATCAAATTTCCTTCTCAGTTCTTCAAATGACATTAAACCACCTGAGGAGAAAAGGCATCCGACCTGAGTTACACCGGCCTTTATCCACTCATCAAAATGACAATCATTGAAAATACCAAAAAAGGTCTTTGTTTTGTACAAAGGGCATATAGTATTTTAATTTCCGTAGTCCTATCAAGCGCCGTACAGAGGACAATACTTTAAAAGCCGTAAGCAGTGTCTTAAAGCGTACCCTTTTGTAGTATCCAAAATCAAGTTGGCGCCATAAACACCCTCTTACATCGTGGCCACTCGCATGTACATAAGGGGAAATATCACTGGTTATTCCCATCCCAGGGCTCGCTTTCAAAAGTGCTATATATTGCTTTATAGAGGCCGCCCACCAGTATAATTTGAGGTTTTGTAGGGCCAAGCCACCATGCTCTTTGGGAAGGGATAGATATTTAATCGATCTCCTAGGTGCTGAGTACGCCCATATGAATTGTGCAAATATGCTTTTGAACTTTTTAAACCAGGAGTTCATAAATATCAAGGGGATTGCTCTTAAAAAGTACAAAACTTTGGGAAAAAAATACCATCTTAACTATATTCACTCGGATCTAAATTTTACTTGACTATCTCATCAATTTCAACAGTTATTACCACCCCAGATATGTTTTTTTTTACTATTCTGTTATCCACAATCGATGCAAACTTGTTAATAACTATTTGTGTTTTGTCCCTATTTAGGGCATAACCCGACACCGAGCTGAATCTCTAGGCCTGCTTTTCAATTGCTCTCATAGCCGTCTCAGGGTGTGGTATGACTAACGCGACATCGTCAGCATACGCCAACACCTTGTCTGCTTGCTCCAAATTCAAATAGTGGGGGGATATCTGCTGAACGCTCTAAGTATTTAAAAAAGCGGTCTATGTAGATTGCAAACAATAACGGTGAGCAGGGACACCCTTGTCATGTGCCTCTCGTTATTTTAAAAGCCTCAGTCAATTCCCCATTTACACATACTCTAGCCTCGGGTTCCTTATACAAGGCTTTCACTGCCCCATTGAACTGTTCCCCTATCCCTTTCCATTGCATAGAGGCCCATAGAAACTGCCAGGAGACCCTATCAAAAGCCTTTTCAGCGTCTAAAAAGATTGCGGCCATAGGGTCTCCTGCCACTTGCCTCCCATCAAACAGCGTGATAATCTTTCTGATGTGTTCTATGGTGCCTCTACCCGGGATAAAACCATGTTGACTCAGGGAAACAATTTTGTGTATCACTAGTGAAAAACGAGAGGCTAGGGTTTTGGAGTAGATTTTCACGTCCCTGTTTATATGGTTTATTGGCCGATAGGACCCCAATTCCTCACCAGGTTTATTTTTTTTAGGAAAACTAATAATCTTCGCCATAGCCCATGATGCTGGTAGATTCATACCCCTATAATTTGCAAGAACATGGTCGTCATGATTTCTTTTAGTTCCTGAAAAACCTTATTGAAGCATAGTGGTGCAGCGCAATTTAGGCTCCACCCTTTCAAGTCACTGAGATGCAATTATATACTTGCACGTGACATATCCACTGTGTGCCTTAACTTTATTAAAGTTTGTGAAACATTTAAAAACGTTCATGAAATGTTTTCACTGTAGAAACTAGAAATTTATATACGTGCACACAAAGGTTAATTTCAAACATGGATCATGTATTCTTTATTAAAGTTTTACATTTACACTTACAGTTCAAGTTATATTTGCATATGTAAATGCGTATTCTTTTGCTCATGTTTGAAGTTACACATGTGCATGTATAACCATGTATTCGAAGTGCACATTAAATGCTCATTTAAGTTAGCCTGACTATAGGCCTCAGTTCAAATGCTTTTTGCTTTGCTAGCCTGTTTTTCCCTTTCCCTTGCAGGTTAATTATCATGCTTTACCTTAGCTAGAGAAAAATGTATTGTCTGTATTAGACGGCTAATAGAAACGCCTAGGAGAGACTTGGCAGTGAATGTGGAGGAGCAATGATCGAAAGAAGCTTTCTGTTCATCGTGCACCAGAATGGCAAGATGTTCAAGGCTGAGAACGGTCAGCCTTAATCTGATGCATTGGGAATTCAAAGCTGTGATACAGATACACTCAAAGAGTGTTCTGATTGGTTCCTGGTGGTGTTGGGAATTCAAGGCTGTGATGCAGATACACTCAAAGAGTGTTCTGATTGGTCTCTGAAGGTGTAAACAGAAATAATATGTGTTTGAATTCCAGTTACTTTCATATTGATGTTCCCATAGTTTGGGTAAGAAGAGTTTTCCCTTAGACTTTGAGAAGTATAGAATTTACTGTCTGCCCTATTCTTGCATTTTTTATGCCTTAAACTAAATGCTTATTTTCTTTTTTTTGGACTTGTACTGGAGTTTGATCATGCTGACACCCACCTCTTCTATTTGCTTCCGATTTAGAGACTATTAATAGATGATTCTATTCTTGACCCATATGAGAGTATAGTAGGGCAGTTTTTTTAATGTAACACCTGTTAACTTTTATTTGTTATTGCATAATTGTGGCTGTCACAATTCTGTATCTCATTCTGTTGCATCTCAACCAACAGAGATATTTTACTTGGACTATTGTACTAATGTACTTATTGAATTTGCAATTGGCTTGCATATTTACTGGACTGATTGGTAATCCAAAAAAAGCCTTTAACCATATTCATCGATTCCTGGTCTTCAGCGTGGAGCCAGATGTGCCTCACACGTTAAATTGTATTGTTGATGTTTTCTCCCTTGTCAATGCCTTATGTTAGCTATAACGGTTTGTCAAATCTATTGGGTACAATCTTCGACGGCTTGACAAGGAGGATACGTTATAAGGCCCAGGACTCTCCAGCAAGATGGTAGCATGTCAGATGGTTAGCTACTGAAGCAATGGGATTTAGTGTATCTTTTTTCCGGTTTTAAAAATAAACACAGACAGGAAACACAACTGGAAGCCTTAATCTTAATATCAAAAGATTCCATTCGAAAATCAAGCAGGGACATGTAAACATTAAATAACGTTGGGCTTACTGCTGACCCCTGGGGTACTCCGCAGGTGTGGGTTTTTGAATGGGAGAAGTATGGTTTCATCCAGACCGACTGTTCTCTACCACTCAAAAAGGAGCTCAGCCACTTCAATATTGATCTACCCAGTTCAATATCTGCCAGATGATGAAGCAGTATATACTAGGGGACAGTATTGAAAGCTGACAATAGATCTAATAAAATGAAGGCAGAGTTGTGACCCTAATTCATTGTCAAGTAGATGGAATCTGTAATTTTGAGCAAAGCTGTCTCCCTGCTATGACGTGTACGGAACCCAGATTGCGAAGGGTGAAGGAGGTTATGAGTTCCAAGTTGCAAGTTGTTGGTTGACAATGGATTCTAAAATGTTTTAATCCAGAGGGAGATCGGTCTGAAATTGGAGAGGACCGTATTATTGACTGTATGCTTTTTTAACAAGAAGGATGACATTGGCCTTTTTCCACGTATTGGGAATACTGCCTGACTGTAAGAAGGAGCTGAATAGACTCAGATAGCATGGACAGATACGGTCTACAATCTTTCTCAGAATATGAGGGGGGCATGGGTCGAGCAGTGAACCTGGTTTACAGCTCATAAAATGGGCCAACAGCTGCTCTCTGTCCGGGGGCATAGATACATGCTCTCAGCTTATATTTGGGGGTGGAGCTGTGGCCAAAGACCATAGGTCCCGAAAAAGTAGAAGATGATAGATTAAGCTGTATTTTGTTAATCTTTTCATCAACAAAAGTCACTAAGCCTATAGCATAAATTGGAATTAGAATCAAGAATTGGTGAGCGATCGTGCATGAGGGGATGTACAGAGGAGGGTACATTCTACTATATGCTTTGGAGCTGCACAGGGTTGCAGAGATATTGGAGCAGGATCACACAGTATGCTGTCAGCAGTTACCGGACAATCGGTCCCACTAGATGCCAGGTGGCATATACTATGTATTACTGGGGAGACCAAGTGGCCGAGATACACCAGGTTGTGGTTACTGATGGCAGCTGTAATTGTCAAAAGGAACATAGCTAGGGCATGGGGAGCAGCACACTCCCTTAGCGTCATAGACTGGGAGGAGGACCTTGATTGGTGTGGAGCAGCCGAAAAAGTAGTGTACCACAGCCGGGCATGCCCGGAGAAGTGGTGTTAAACATGGAACATGTGGGTGGAGTACAGAGGGATTTGGAATGTTGCTAGGATGTAAATGAAACAAGACGTGCATAAATGATGAGGTGGTTCGAGAGCCTTGCTTAACTGAATTGCTTAACTAAGTAATGTTGAAGGGGAGATATATGAACTGAAAGGGGTTCAGGGGTGAGAAGGCTTTTGAAACTGCACAAGCCATGATCACTACCATTGACCTGTGATGTGTGTTATGCATCTGCAAGTTTAATTTAACAAAATAAAAAAAGAATTAGTGTGCGACAGTTAGGGTCCATAAAATCAGAAACAATAGAAAAAAATCTCCTTAGGGCAGTTAATTGTGTAGAAGATATTGTGTGCCGCTTTTATGTTATATGATATCTTCTTAAAGCCTTTTTATAAAAACAATTGTCAGCGACCTGGTACTGTAGGCTCCAGAGTCTTTCCAGCCTTTTACAATGCTTTCTTTCAGTGGAGAGCTCCAGAGAGAATCAAGGGGCTGAAGGCAAAAGCCTCTTAATACTTTTAGTTTTTACAGGTGGTACGACATCCGCAGCAGTACAGAGCCAATTGTTCACTGCAAGAGTCACCTTATTGGGTTCCCCCAATAGTACGGGTCTGGAAATTTCTAAAGTCCTCTGCAGATCAGAGATTCGCAAATTGTACCAAGGTGTCAATAAAGAAGACTTTCTTGAGGGTTTCTTGTCCAGACATCTGGGGAAGGGCCAGGCAAATAGCATAAGAAAAAATTGGGTTGACCAAATAACCTCCACTGGAGTATCCAGTACAATGGACATATTAGACAAAATCAGGTCAATACTGTGTCCCGCCTTATGAGTTGGTCCCAAAGGAAAATTGTAAAGGAAGATGAAGCGCTGCGAAGAGTGAGAACTAAGTCATAGTGTGCCATGCTAAGATTGGTCGGTTGGCGTTTGTGTTGCACTGTTGATACGCCACTGAGTGTTGCGCTGCACTTGGTTGTTGATGCCAAACGAGAGCTGAGGGTACAAGTTTGAGACAAGATTTCCACTGTGCTTGTTGATCTTATTATTAAAAAGTAAATTCTTCAAGGCTATACGAGATCTGTTTAGGGAAGATGTGGGAGTCCCTGTTATATGAGGAGCAGAGGCGCCGCCAGAAGACACAGCAGCTCATTATATGGCCATAAATGTTGGGCTCCACACGTGCCCTTGGTTGTGTCAATAGCATAAGATCACTGAAAAAGAGGGTGCATTGATATTCACATGCTATAGCACATTAAATTTGTGAATTAATGAAAATTAGAGAAGGTTAAAGTACGAGATGAAGCCAACTCCTAAACCTGCACATTAGGATGCACTTAATGCCTGGGAGCATGTAGCTCAAGTCAGTGAGAAAGAAAAATATCAGGATAGAGTGAAAAAGCAGTACGTACTTGTGCCAAATCTAGATTGGATGCAGAACAACAAAAGTGTAGAACTGGCATGACTGACGGAGCTTGGTTATACCCTGCATTGCCAAACCCAAACCTAAACAGGGCGATGGACTAGTTGGATAGTGTAGTGTCTTACGGTCTAGTCGTCAAGAGACCGCCCCACTCCATCCGCGGGCCAGGCGTGGCCTGTGGGGTATCAATAAAAGGAGGCGCCCGCTCGGGGCGCGGTCTTCAAGCGAACTAAATTGTGTGGGCTGATTGTGTTCTCCGGGGCCGCGAGTCGCGGCCTACTAATAATACCGGGCCGCGGTGTGGGGAACGTTACACTGGCGACGACGGCGGGAGATCAAACGACCCACACACCAGCTGCAGAGCGCCCGCCGTGCACGGGAGAGAAACTAAAAGTGTATCGGAGCGCGAAGGGTGTCGGAACGCCGAAAACTCAGCGCACGCACACCAGGCCTCACAGAAGGCACCAGGCCTCGCAGTATCGCCAAGAAGAGGGGAAAGTAACACGGTGAGTGCATCCTCACACGTGTACCCCATGAGGACAGCAACCATGCAGTAGAGTGCCACAAACAAGCTCAAGGCCCAAACTATCCCCAGCAAAGGCATACCAACAGTGAGCTGAGTCCCAGGGGAGGCTGGTGTGAGAGGAAAAGAAAAAAACAGGAGAAGGAGCACAGGCCCACAGCGCACCTCCACGGAAATCCACCGCCACTACTGCGACAGGCCCACAACAGCACAGTGTTACACAGGGCAAGAGGTTTTGATACTCACCTGGGGCCACCACAACCAATATCATAAGCAAGCAAGAGAAGGATAAACTGCCTGCCCCACTAGGACAAGGGAGCAACCTACACCAAGCACAATGGGAGACAACGACCAAGGGGCGGCACCAGGCCCAGGGGCTGCACCGGGACAAGCAGCAGTACCGGCCCACGCTCCATTCCAACACGCGGCATCAGGCGTCCTACCCCCGTTCAGTGAGCTGGAAGACCCCGCGACAGCATCTCCCCGATGGAAGATTTGGATAGAACGGCTCAACAACTACTTTATCGCAACAAGGGAAACAGACGACGCAGTGAAAAGATCCCTACTCGATGAAATCTTCAAGCTATTCAAGCACCTGCCCAACACAGGAGCAGCCGCCGATTACAATGCGGCGGTGGCTGCCCTCAACGCCCATTTTGATCCTCAGTTGAGCCAGATTTCGAACGGTTCAAATTGCGCCAAGCTCGGCAGAGAGAGGGGGAGTCGATGAACGTATTTTATGCCAGGCTTCGTGAACTCGCCAGCACCTGTAAAGAAGACGACCAGCCAAAGGAGATACGCGCGCAACTGATACAAGGGTGCCGAGAGAAGACGTTGAGAGGGCTCATCCTGCGCCAACCGAAGATCGTGCTCGAAGATATGCTAGTACTAGCAAGGTCACACGACCTGTCGGCAGCCAGAGCAAACGAGATGGACCAAGCGCTTATCAAACCCCAGGGACGGTCCGAAACGATCAAGACTGAACGGGCAGACGCTCTCCGAGTCAAGCCAAGAGGAGACTCATTCAGAAGTCCAAAGCCGGAAGGAACCAAGCCAAGGTGTGGGTACTGTGGACATGAACCACATGCCACAAAAGACTGCCCCGCGCAAGGAAAAACGTGCACCAACTGTGGAATACCCAATCACTTTGCCTCCGTATGCCGAAGACGCACCAGAGGCTGCGAATTCCGAAACAGAAGGCCCCCAACGAAAGCAGTACGGCAACTATCAGTAACAGAAGGAATGCTGCCAGAAGACTCAAAAAGGAAGGGCAGGAGATACCAAGAGGCAAGTGAAGACTCGTCGGACGATGACGACGGTGAAGCGTACCTGATCTCGTTTGCGAGGGAGCTCAAGTCACGCTGCAGGCCCCAACCAACGTGCGTGGTCCACGTGGCGGGGACGGAAGTGAAAGCAGTCATCGACACGGGGGCCACAGTCAATGTGATCGGCCTTCAACAATATAGACGCCTAAGGCCCTGCCCTCCAGTGACACCATCCAAAACCAAGATCTACGCCTATGGAGCGGACACTCCTCTCCCATTGAAGGGAAAGATCACCGTTCCCGTCAAGGCAGATGACATTGAGGTAACGACGACAATCCACGTCATCGATAGGGAAGCAGACACCCTACTAAGCAGCCACACCGCAGAGGACCTTGGACTGATTTCTTTTGCAAGGAGAGTCCAGACCCACCAAGTAGAGGAGCTGCTCAACCGATTCCCTGAGCTATTCCAAGGACTTGGACGCATCAAATTGCGACCCGGTCAAGCTACACATTGACAAAACAGTCGTCCCAGTCGCCTTGCGACACAGGAGATCCCCATTCCACCTGCGGCCGCTAGTAGAAAAAGAGCTGGAGACCCTGGAAAAACAAGGCGTCATCGAAAAAGTGTCGGGACCAACACCCTGGGTGTCCCCAAAAGTAATCGCGGAAAAGCCGAAGCAGCCAGGAGCCATACGGGACTGTATCGACATGAGGTTGCCGAACAAAGCAATACGAAGGGAACGCCATATCACGCCAACAATGGATGATATTATCGCAGACGTAAACGGGTCAAAGTGGTTCTCAAAGATTGACTTAAACGCAGGATACCACCAGCTCCCGTTATCCAAGGCAAGGCGCTACATCCCAACGTTCAGCACCCATCTGGAGCTAGGAAGGTATAAAAGACTCAACTTCGGAATATCCTCAGCGGCGGAAGTGTTCCAAAACACGATACGAGAAATGTTGTCAGGCTTACCCGGGGTGTTAAACGTCAGCGACGATATTCTGATACACTCGGCGACGGCCGCGGATCACTACAAACACCTTCGCAACACACTGACACGCCTCAAAGAACACGGAGCGACCTTACACAAGGACAAGAGCCAGTTTTTCCAGCCTTCTCTAGAGTTCTTTGGGTATGTGTTCAATCAAGAAGGCATCCGGGTAGACCCAAGGAAATCACAATCCATCTAGAACGCACCCGCACCAACAACACCGACGGAAGTTTTCTAGGTATGGCAACATACTGCCGGAGATTCATCCCAGGATTGGCCACTCGAGCGGAACCCCTACGAGCCCTCACCAGATCGGATGCAAAGTGGCAATGGGGCCAAAAAGAAGAGGAGGTGTTCCAAGGAATAAAAGATGCCCTCCTAGGAGAAGCCACGCTGGCATATTTTGACCCAACGAAGCGAACGAAAGTACTTGTAGACGCAAGCCCAGTAGGGCTTGGCGCCGTGCTGGCCCAGGAATACGAACCAGGTCACTGGGCAGCGTTATCCTTCGCCAGTAAGTCCCTGACAGCCACCGAAACCAGATATGCTCAAATTGAACGAGAAGCGCTGGCCATCAAGTGGGCCTGCAACCACTTCCATCTATACCTCAAAGGACAGCCGTTCACGATGGTCACAGACCACCAACCATTAGTGCCACTCTTCAAAGGGACGGCGCCTCACCCACCTCCGCGTATCGAGAGATGGGCCGTTCAGCTGCAACCGTATGAAATGGAGGTGGTATACCGGCCAGGAGCCAAAAACCCCGCAGACTTTTTGTCCAGACACCCCATCCCGGGTGAAGCACAGGAGAACACGGAAGACGTCGAACAATAGGTGCACCTAGTGTCCACAGCAGCCTGTCCCCTAAACATGACCCTGGAGGATATCAAAGAGGCGGCAACCACTAATGCGGTATACAACAAGACCCTGAAAGCAGTCCAAGAAGGATCGTGGACAGATTATCTGCGACAAGCTAACTCCTGGAGTCCGGAAGAGCGAGAACGCACATCAAAGATGTGGCACATACGAAACGAACTCAGCGCCACAAGCGACGGGATCCTGCTCCGAGGACCTAGGCTGGTGATACCGCGAGCCCTGAGGCACAAGGCGACGCAGCTGGCCCACGGAGGGCATCAAGGAATCACAAAGATGAAAGCCAGAATGAGGGAGAAAGTCTGGTTCCCGGAGCTGGAGAACATGGTGGAAGAATATGTCCAGCGATGCCCGTTGTGCCAGTTGACCAGCAGCCAAGAAAAGCCTGCTCCGGTAATTACCGAAGACGCGTGCACCGTCCCATGGTCAAGAGTAAGCATAGACTTTGGGAGTTTCCCCGGAGGGAAACACACCCTGGTGCTCGTGGATGCATTCTCGAAGTACCCCGTTGTAGAACCAGTAACATCCACTGCGTTCGCCCAAATAGAGCCCATCCTAGAGAAGGTGTTCGGGTTCCCACATGAAATCCGCAGCGACAACGGACCGCCATTTCAAGGAGCCGAGTTCGCCACCTTCCTAAGACAGAGAGGAATACATCATCGGCGGATAACCCCTCAGTGGCCGCAAGCTAATTGTGATGTTGAACGTTTTATGCGCACACTAAACAAAGTGTTTCGCATTGTAGGCGTAGAACAAGCGGACCCGGAAAAACTACTCCACGAATTCCTGCGGGAATACCGGAGCTCGCCACACTGCACCACTCAGCGAAGCCCATGGGCACTGATGATTCAAGGCCCACGGAGAGATCTACTTCCCACCTGCCCGGGATGGTCACCACCCCCAATGGAGGTCGAGGACGTGCAAGAACGGAGAGCCTGCCGAAATCAACGAGCAAGTCTCCGCACCGAGAACCCTCCACAGGGGGGCCACTGTCCTTCTGAAGGACCGCCGGCCCAGAGGAAAATTACGAACGACCTATGAACCAGAGCCCTGGACAGTCACCGCGATTCGCGGGACCATGGTAACCGCCTAAAGAGGAGGAGAGGAAGTATCCCGTAATGTGTCCTGGTTCAAGGAAGTGCCCCCAGAACACCCCGGGAGGCACATAGAGGGACCAACAGATGGCGCCCCTACACCGACACCAGAGACCACGGAGACCATCACCGGATTGGTGGCCAGCCCGGCCCCAGAGAGCGGACTTTCCACCAGCCCGCGACTGCGATGCTCTATGCAACGGTACAGCCTGAGGCCGAATCCTCGTCCTAGCCAGAGGTTGAAGGACTTCGCCTGCTGAAGACATCCCGAAGCGGCAGGCGGAAGACACGCAAGTACCACCACCTATGTGGTTGAAATGTCTGAACTATTTGAGTTGGGTTTTTTTGTTTTCACTAACCGAGTTGGATAGGGATGTAGTGTCTTACGGTCTAGTTGTCAAGAAACCGCCCCACTCCATCCGCGGGCCAGGCGTGGCCTGCGGGGTATCAATAAAAGGAGCCGCTCGCTCGGGGCGCGGTCTCCAAGCGAACTAAATTGTGTGGGCTGATTGTGTTCTTCGGGGCCGTGAGTCGCGGCCTACTAATAATACCGGGCCGCGGAGTGGGCAACGTTACAGATAGCACCTCACTTTATTACTGCAATCCAGTCTTTGAGAATCGTGCACAAATCATCCAGCACTTGTTGCCCTTTAGTGCCACTGAATACAGATTTCGATCTTTGATTAAAGCAAGGAGGTGCACCAAAAAAGTAAACTCAGTCCATAGTAATTTCTTCAAGAAAGTTCTTTATTCAAAAGTTCATGCTCATTCACAGAAAACCAGCCAACGCATTTTGTTCTCAAATGAAACTATGGAAATTCGTCAGGGCTGTAACAAATAACATAAACAACATGAAATGACTGACGGACATAACTGATAACATGAAAAAGTTAGACCTTCATACTCACATCACATATTGACGTGTGAATTAAATAACTTCCATAATTACATTAAAAAGCACATACGACACACCAGCTACTAATTGAACAAGCACATTTTTGTTGTTCTTTGTGTAGCAAGGATAAATACATAATATGAGTAACACAGTTACACCTACATTAAGACAAATATAATCCTAAAATGGTGGCAGAACCAACTACACAGAAACGAAGATATATTTGCAAGATTTTTTAACAAAAAACTGAGTTTACAAGTATTATTCCTTTGTTAGGCTAATAAAGGGTTAATTTAAATAAGTACATTGTGTCACAAGCTAACATGTTCATCTCATCAATTAAAAACACTGAAAAAAATCCAAAATTCACCCTACACTATGGTGCAAATAATAACATAAAACGTTCCATAAGGATTTAATGACTCGTTTCATAAATATGAAACCCATTAAGGATAGCTTAAAGAAAGAGACAGTTAGAATAATATAGTTAGAGAAAAAGACAGATGCTGCGAAATAAGAACCCACAGTATAGTTTAATCCTGAGTGGTTAAAAACATCTAAATCAGTTGTTAATCAGAACTTTCAAAGAAAGGTTTGCTGGAATAACGTTGTAATGTTGATGGATCACCACATATTGTACCAATGCAAAAAAGGAAGCCACTAGTTGCTGCAAAGGTAACGGGGTTTTATTAGGCAATTACATATGCTAGCGGGAGCGCCGGCTCGGAGCTCCGATCTCGTTGAAATCGGCGCGCTAATGTCGATCCTAAAATGGCCGCCCCCGGAAGTCCGCTGACGTCACACGCAGTGTGCGTCGCCGACTAGACCGCTACACCACATCTCCCTCCTTTACATAGCATGAACTACAGTACCCCACTACAATAAGAACAGTCTTGCTTGTTGTCCATGCTGAACTCCTCAAACCTCCTAGGTAGCATTACTCTCCTCCCGCAACGTGTCCTTCTCCTTCCTTCGCCCGTAGTCGGGGTGGTGTCGACCCCGTCTGGGTAGGACGTTTTTCTCTCTTCTCTGGGTTCTGTCTCACTCTGTCCTATCTCCTCCGGCATCTCCTGGGTGTCCGGTACTTTCTCAGAGCTTTCTCCTCTTCCCCTGCTTCTTGTCCCTGACTGTGGACCACCTTCTTCTTCTCCTGATCTCCTCCTTGTTGTCCTCACGCTCGGCGTGCCTCTGGCATTCTCCGTGTCGTTCAGCTCCGTGCTGGATTCCGCTCCTTTGGTCCTGGCACACCTCGCCATGCGATCTTGGGCCCATACCTTCCCGTCACTCAGCAGGGCAGACCTGGAGTATGGTTCCAGGACTTGAAACGGAGGCGTGAACTTGCTGTCTCCTTTCTTTCCGGGTGCCGGTAATTTCCTCTCACCCATTCCCCTCTCTCGAGTGCGACCTCCTTTGTGTTGTGCCTGTTGTCGTAATAGTCTGTGTACACTGCTTGCGCCCTCTCCAGGTTCCTGCGCACCACTGCTGGAGACCAGTGACTTTGTACCGTGAGCCTCTTCCACGCCACGTTGTCCTTAGTGAAAGGCTCTCTCCCTCTCAGTACGCGGAACGGACTGTAACCCGTGGAGGCAGGAGTTATCCGGTACGCCCATAACAGCCGCTTCAGTTCCTTTTCCCAGTTTATTCCTTGACTGATCGCTGCTTGTACCGATCCCATAATCACCCTATTGAATCTTTCAGTGGCTCCATTCCCCGCTGGGTGATAGACCGGCGTGTGTCGGGCTGTGATTCCGTTCCTGTCCATGAATGTTGCCCACTTGGTCGAGGTGAACTGTGGGCCATTGTCACTTAGGATTCCCTTGGGAATGCCTTCCCTAATGAATACATCGGTGAGGAATTCCAGTATAGTGTCCGTCTCTGCATTCTCATCCACGTGGACTTCTGGCCATTTAGAGTAACGGTCGATGACTACCGTAAGATACTTTTGGACTCCATTGGCGTCTTGTATGGGACCCAGAACATCAATTGAAATTTCTTCCCATGGATTCTCGGGACACTCATACCGCCCCAGGGTTGGACGTAACACTCTCTGTGTCTTATCCGTCTTGCTGCATTGTTCGCACGCCCTCACGTGGCGCTCCACTGCGAGGTCCATCCCCGGCCACCAGTAGTCCTCCTTCGCTCTCCCCTTCGTCTTCACTATTCCTAAGTGCCCTTCATGAGCGATGGCCACGATGCGCGGTCTCAGCGTGTTTGGGGGGACTACTTTGCAGCCGCGTAACAGGAAGCGCGGGTTGTCCCCTACCGACAGTTCCTCTCGGACCTCCCAATACTGTTTTAGTTCCTCCTCTAGCAATCTCTTGTCCGGCCAACCCTTGGTGACATATGCTTTGACTGCCCTCATTTTTTCATCTTTCTCATACTCCATTTCCCATTCTTGCCCACTTATGGCTTTCTCGTGGTCGTCGGTGAATGCCACCGCATACTCTTCCCATCCACCTTCTTCCTGGACTTCCGAGGTCTCCTTGGACACGGCTCTGCTTAGGTAGTCGGCTACCCTGTTCTTGTGCCCCGGTAGGTACTCCACGTCGTAGACGTAGTCTAAGAGTCTCAGCGTCATCTTCGCGATTCTCGGTGTAGCATGCTCATGCCCGCTGGATGTGAGGACCCTTACCAGCGGCTTGTGATCCGTGCGCAGCAGGAATCTTCCTCCCCACAGGAATTGCCGGAACCTTTCCATCGCCCACACAACCGCCAGCTCATGTAATTACTGTAAAATTCGGCCATGCCCAGGAACGTCCGGATGTCTTCTTTACTCGAAGGTGTTGGTGCGTCTTTGATTGCTGCCACATTGGATGACTTGGGTTTTATGCCTTCGTGGCTGATCTCGTGCCACAGGTATGTGACTTTGTCCATGCCAAACTTGCATTTGTCCCATTGGGCTGTGAGCCCGTTCTGCCTTAACACCGTTAACACTTCTCCCACTTTCCTGTTGTGGTCCGCCATGGAAGTGCCCATCACCAAAATGTCGTCCTGGAAGAATTGTATGCCCTCTTTCTTGTGGAACAGCCTGTACATGAGCTTTTGGAAGACGGCCGCTGCTGAGGCCAGCCCAAACGGCATCCGCAGGAATTTGTAGCACCCGAACGGGGTGATGAACGACGTCAGGTGGTTGCATGACTTGTGCAGTGCGATCTGGTGGTAGGCTGACGTCAAGTCTATTGTGGAGAACCACTTTGCCCCTTGGGTCTTGGCCAGCATCTCATTGATCCTGGGAAGGGGGAACTTATCCACTACTATGTTCTTGTTCAGCTCCCTGAGGTCCACACACAGCCTCACCTTCCCGTTGGGTTTCTGCGCGACGACCAAGGGTGCCAACCACTCTGCGTTGTCTATCGCTTCTATTATCCCGTTGTCTTCCAGCCTCTGCAATTCTTCCTGCACGGCTGTCCTGGTCCGGAATGGGATGTTTCACACTTTGTGGGCTACCGGTCGGGCCCCTTCCTTAAGGTTTATCTTGTGCGTAAATTTCGCTAGACGACCGATCGAGTCTCTGAAGACCTCCGGGAACTCTTCTTTCCACCGTTGCGCCTCCAGTTCCGGCTCCTCCTCGGTCATGAGTACTTGCGTGCGTCCCCCCGGGTTCAATTTTATCCCCAGCTTGCCCTGGTCCTTCCAGCCCAGTACTGACGGTCCTTTCTCCGCCACGTATAATTTCCCTTCACATCTTCTGCCTTTGAACTCGAAGGTTAGAGGGCAATACCCTACCATGGGTATGGGTTCCCCTGTTAATGTTACGGGGTGGATGTCCGTGGGTCTCAGCCAATACTTCGTCCCTGTGCGAAATCTTCCTCCCATATCTTCCTTCTGATGATTGTGTAGGGCGATCCCGAGTCCGCAACCATGGTGACTCTCACTTCCCCTATGCTCATGTCACACTTCGGTTTCTTGTCCACCGAACATTCTATGCCCAGTATCTGGTCTTCTATGATCAAGATCTCGTCGTCCTCCTCCTGGTACCCGTCTTCTTCCTCAGTGCCTGTTCCTTGAGCCACGTATTTCACTTGTTGTCTCGATGATTTCCTTCGGCATACTCTTTCGTAATGTCCCATCAGCCCGCAGTATGTGCACTTAGCTCGGAACGCCGGGCATCCCTTGTCGCTGGCGGCGTGGCCGCCACTGCCGCATCTGTAGCATGTGTTTGTGCTCCCTTGCCTCTGTCCTTGCGATTTCGTGATGCGGGTATTGAACCTTCTGTAGTTCCGCGTGCCTTGTTGTCCTGCTGGCGCATTCCCGTCATTGACCTTCCGGTCCTCTACCTTGCACACCGCTTGTTCTGGTAGCCGTTCCCGTTTGGCCGCTTCCGCACACCTCCTGGTCAATTCCGCTTTCTTCACCATGGACACTACGGTCTTCAGAGGTGCGTCGCCGTTTGCCCATAACTTCTCCTGGATGGAGGTATTTATCGTGTGCATGATGATTTGGTCCCTGATTAATTCCTCCTGTAGGGTCCCAAACTTGCACGTCAGGGCCAGCTTCTGCAGTGCTGCTACGTACTCATCGACCGTTTCCCCTTTGTTCTGTGCCCTGTGGTAGAAGTTGTACCTGTCGATGGCGGTGCACACGGCCGGGCGATAATGGGCATCTAGGTCTTCTATCGCGTGTTGGAACACGTTGTCATCCGCCGCCGGCCTCACTTCCTTCACCAGGTCTTCATACACCCTCTGCCCCGCAGGTCCTAGATGATGGAGGAGTATCTTCTTCCTCCGCGAGCTCGTGAACTCCGTCTCGCCCTCTTCCTCCAAGGCCGACAGGTAATTTAGGAAGTACCTTTTCCAGTCCTCCCACGGCATTTCTGGCTCCCCCACTTTGGTTAGGAAAGGCACGGGGTTCGTCAAGGAGAACGTCTGGGAACTCATCTTCCTTCTAGCTCTCCCCCGTCGTGCTCTCGAGTTGGAAGTGTCCGGTGCACCGGCTCCTCTGGCGCTTCTGCCCCCTAGTTCGCCTTCCTGGCTGGACTCTCCGCTCTCCTCGTGGTCCTCACTATCCCCCTCCAGGTTTCAGGATTGCGCCCCTTCCCACGGCCACTGGTGGACTCACCCCGCCTTCCTGGGTCCTCTAGGGCTCACTCGCTCTTTCTTTCCTGGTACGGGCCAGGGGATCAGCACTCCGCTCTGCTTCCCCTCAGGATGCTCTCCGTCACTCTGCCACGCTCCCGCCCGTTTTTGCCGTGGTACCAACTCGCGTTTTTGCCGTGGTTACCAACTTGTCTCTGTCCCCCACGTGGTTCCTGGAAGCAGCGCTTGGCTCTGTCACCTCCTCGTCACCATTGTAATGTTGATGGATCACCACATAATGTACCAATGCAAATAAGGAAGCCACTAGTTGCTGCAAAGGTAACGGGGTTTTATTAGGCAATTACATATGCTAGCGGGAGCGCCGGCTCGGAGCTCCGATCTCGTTGAAATCGGCGCTCTAATGCCGATCCTAAAATGGCCGCCCCCGGAAGTCCGCTGACATCACACGCAGTGTGCGTCGCCGACTAGACCGCTACACCACAAACGTGACTCATAAAACAAGTCTTGTGTAACTAACAATTAAGTTATGACTACCCCATAGCTTCCATAGATCCGAGTTCTATCAGGACCCATAAACCACAATTGTCTAGGGACATTCCACAATTATTGATTGCCACGATACCCTCCCCCTTCACACACCCAAGTGCCAGAGTTTTGACAGAGTCTGAGACTGAGAGCTCAGAATCACCTACTTACTTAGCGTTATGAAGCGAGCTAAAATACGGGAACGTCTATAGGTGATGTTGTCAATCTCGCTTAAGATAAGGCAGCGATTAGAGGTGTTGTTGGGCCCAGTAACACCGCTCGAAAAATATCCTGTTTATTTCCAAATACGACAGTTTGTAAGCTTAACAAATTGATCGATTGCTGTTATCTAAACAAACCCACAGTAACCATCTCAATCAACCCGAAAAGACAATGGCGAGTTCAATCTGTCTTTCCACATACCTTGCTAAGTCTCCTTCCGTGGTTCCATATAGTTTTGAAAAACGCACCGTCGGACATGTTTAAATACTCCTAATTACAAACAGGTGATGGAATGTTACGTTATATGCCACCTGACGCACCTCAAGTTGTATTGCCAGCTGGCGATAATAAATTCGGCCATCTTTGAATGGAACGAGTAGCATTATCAATCAAGAAAACCCGGCTTATAGTTAGACATTACGCTTACAAAAATTAACTGTTGGGCATATCATCTTGTAACCCAAATGTTCGGTCACATTTAAATGAAGCTGGTTTCTATAACCAACCACAGCTCTGTACATCAATATAACACAGCATAAATCTGCTTAGGCAAGCAATCAGTTTGGAGAGATCATCCCTTAACCCACACATGCGGGCATATTGGAATGAGGCTTGGTTAGTGTCTTATTCAACCTAAACAGCAGAGGATCTTAAAAAATGTGTTAATGTAATGCAGCTTAATGCTACATGCAGCGCCGGCTTTAGGGCGGTGCGACCGGTGCCACCGCACCGGGTGCTGGCTTCCTGGGGGCGCCGTTCTTGAAAGTTTATTATGCTTATGAAGCACCTGCTGCAGCGTTTCTTTCCCCCCAGCAATTACCAGGCCTCACATAAATGTCACAATAACTCCTGTGATTAATTAACGTCCTGGAGAGAGAACAGCATTTTGCATAGTTGATGATTTGACTTATGTGAAGTTAGTGCAGAGGGTTAATATGCCAGCTGCAAAGAACGTGTACCAAGTAGATTACAGAGTGCATATGATGTAAACAGATCAGCAGGTTACTGCTTTCAAAAGAGACATCCTTTTGTTACTTGCATTTTATAACTTAAAGTCCTAATATATAAACGTTCATCCTAGAACTGCATACACACTGCAAAGTATACATTATTAGAACATTGATTAATGTTGCAAAAAGGATTAATTTGGCTAGAAATCTATTCTTATTATTAGAGAACTCCCAACTATGCTGTTTCTTTTTCGACTCTGAGTTTGTGCTTCTCCACACCAAGCACTCTAAAACTATACTGCCTACCAGTATGGATGACATGTGACTCCTACACTTTTAGTCTTTTGGCTTATGTAACATTTCCTATACACTGATTTACACACGTATGATTCATTGTCTCTGTGTAATGTGTGTGTGATGTAAAGTGCTCGGACACCCTACACTGGTATGAGTGGCGCTATATAACTAATTCAATGCATCTGAGAGAGTGTGGTTATGGAGACTTCGTCAATGTTAAAGGGTGCTAGTGAGAGAATCCGTGGTGGAGGTGGTCATTGGGGGGGTGCCAACAAACATTGTCGCACAGGGCGCCACCAGCACTAAAGCCGGCCCTGGCTACAGATATTTAAAGAGCTTCTTATGACCCAAACTGCTACATATTAATTTTAATAACCATCCGCAGCTCATAAATTATATATCAGTATAATGTGGCACAGTTATGCTATGAAAAGCGATCTATTAACAAACCCTTCTATGAGTTTCTGCCAAATTTAAACAAAGCCTGTTGGCAAATGCTGGCTAATACGACTTCTTCTACAGTTTATTGTGGATCAAGCCAAATTAAACAGCATACATAATTTTAAAGTGAAGTTTTAAAACAAGGTAGCAAAATCAAAAGCAAAAAAGTTTCGACCCAAAATGTCTAGCCATCTCTCAGTGTGGCAATTTGGTAAACCGGTGTAGGAGAGTGGCATCGACTGCATAGTTGCCCCCAACTTTTTGCTGATGTTTTTGCTGTTTTATGACTCTAGCCAGGCTGTGGCCCTGCTATCCAGGACCCCAGCCTATCTGCTTCCTCTGTTAAACAATGTGAGTACCCTAGGTACAACCCAATTGGATGCTGAGGATGCCCTGACAGTCCCTTGTAGATGGTACCCTAGGTACCCAGGGCATGGGTCCCTCAGTAGGCCTACCAGGGCTGCAGAACTTATTGTGCCACCCTGGGACAGCCATACAAACTGACACCACAAGACCACTACTGTAGTCCGGGTAAGGTGGTGCTAGCACCCCTTACAGGGATATAGGTACCCTATATCCCACCCCGTTACAACACATATACTCTCATAGGTCACCCCTATAGCAGGCCTTGGTAATCCTACAAGGCAGGGTGCTGAGGTATGTGTGAGGGGGGACCCCTACATGAGTAGGGCCTCTCTGCAACCTTCGTAAAATCATTGCTGGGTTGTTTGTAGTGTAGCCATACCATATACTCTTAACCGCATTATAAGTCTATCGCGATAACGCGATAACTTGAGAATGGCTACACAGAACCATATCTTGTTTGGTGTCAAACATGTAGGAATCATACCCCCAGTCCAGCCATGGGCATGAGGGTACGATTCCCCCCTGCTAGAGGGGCGATATGGGAAAAGCGGTAGAATTTGGACACCAATTTAAAAGTGCACAAGTAACACAAAATGGCTACTGCCCGCCACCTGCATGACCCTGGCTGGCTGTTGCTGGGGAAAACCCCAGCCTCGCCAGCTGGATAATAGAGCTCCTGTGGCAGGGAGGTGCTAGCATCTCCCCAGACAGGATAATGTGGATTGGAACAGGGTGGGTGCACCAAATGTCCTTTCAGAGTTGCACGTAGGCAGCTGCAGAGCCCTCATTTTGCATACACCGCTTGGAACCGGTTCAGGGGCATCCTGCCCCTTGCCCAGGCAGGAAACACACAAAGGGGAGAGTGTGTAGCCACCCTTTCCCGCCTCACCTCTCATTGGTGGACACTACTCTGGACACTCCCCTAATCTTGGGGATAAAGGTGAATAACGTGGCCCCAGAGCCTCAGATTAATCTTGAACTTTACCGTCTTGACCTTCAACTTGCTGCTGCCCAGCTGACAGAAGAAATCTCCCTTGGGATAAAGGAGTTATCCCCCTGCTTGGCAGGCACCTGAAACACTGCAAGTGACCCGGTTGGAGCTTCGCTGCTCCTACGGACTTTGACGACTTCCAGCACCCTTGAGGTGGGTTTCCAGAGCATCCCAGAGGCCAGTGAGTGTGCTCAACGAGTTTGGGCACTGTGGACTGCGTGGGTGCCGAGATCCCCAATACCCCAGGACACCGGCCACCTCTTGCGTAGCACACGACCCTGACCAGTGGGGAAGTTGTGCTTTGGCCCGTTTATGAGCCAATCACTCTACAGCAATTGTGCCAAAGACCAGAGCCCTAGCCCCCTCCGGTGGCCCGTGGGTGCCCTTTTACGCACTCCAAATTGCCGCCTCCCGTGGTCCCTTGTCTCTCGACTTGTGGGCCCTAGCGGAAGTCTATTTCAACAATCAAGAGTTCCCCTGGTTGCTCCAGGCCTGCTTTACAGTCTCCCCGAAGGAGACCTCTCCCAGACCTTGTGGGTCTGCACGGTAGCAGATTTGTTCATCTTGCGTGGGTTGGGGTTGCCAAGGCTTAGTGGATCCAATCCGGACACTAACACCGCAGCGACCCTCATCCCACGTGGGACAGTCGCCCTCCAGAAGCTGGCTTTCCTTGAAGCCTCCCGGAGCCCGTGGCTGCAGATCCAAGCTACACCACTTTCCACCTGAAGCACCCGACATCGAAGGGCTCTTTGCTTTGAGCCTCCAGGTCACTTTGCCGTGACCCAGACTCTGTCCCCTCTGCTTTCAGGCTCTTCTCTACAATCTTCACATCTTTGATCTTCACGGCATCATCGACGCTTTTGGCTAGCAGCACTTTTGAACATTTTCCTATAGAAAATCAGCCCGCGACCCGACATCGAAAACGACCTATGCACCCGGCTTCCCTGGGGCAGGTAACAGTGGTACCTCAGTACTCTCGTGGTAGTGGGCTCCTCAAAAGCTTAAGTCTAAAGTTTTAACTTTGTACTCCTGCTAGAAGTGACTTTAATCTGTGTAATTTCAACCGCGACATTCTCCATAGACTATAATAGAGATCCCGATAGCAGCTATTTCCACTGCACGCGCCTCCCATGGGTCCCCTTCCTCATAACCTGGGGTGGATTCTTAAGGGGCCAGCGATCCTAAATGCCCTAGGCATTGTCTGTAGAATTGTCGTGGTTCTTATACCACTTTTTGATATATGGTTTGGTCCCCCCCTGGGGCCCTGTGATTCCTGTGCTATTTATTGTGTTTATAAATGCTTGTTTGAATTGTAACTTTGCCACAGCTTCATAAAGAGACTGTGGGATTCTGTCTAGAATAAATACATATATTTTATATATATACCTGTGTGGGCTACTCTTTCATTTGGTTATTCAAGAGGTTATCTATGGTAAAACAATAAGCTTAACACTCTGTGACGGGACGCTTCTGTCGGCTCAGGGGACTCAAGATGGCACAGACTGGTGGGCACCGGTATCAGGGGTCCCTAACGTTCTCCCCTCTCCACAGAACGAGTGGGCAGCGGACGAAGAAGAACTGCCTCTGTTGGCCGGAGCCGGGCCCTTTAACTGGGAATAACCAGGAACGCAAGCCCCGCCCAGGGAGGACGTCACTCAGCCGGGAGGTTCAAATGGAGGCAGAACCAGGAAGTGGACGGACGGCGATCCCTGGAGGAAGGACGGAGACGAAGGAGACGGAGACGAAGAAGACGGCGCGACCGAGACGAACGATCGAGAGCAGGCGGAAACCGGAGGTCGGAGAATCGACAGACCCAGCGGCTACGGACTCCGCGAAGCGCCCGGCCACGTTCCCAGGGGAGGAGCGTGGCTTGGACAGGTACGGGACCGGGTAGCGGGTTGGATGGGAAGGCGGGAGAACCCGCGTTAACCGGTCGCCTCCTCAAGTCCCTTTACCTTTTTAGTTTGTTTGAATCCCTCACAGTTTCTGTCACTCCGTATTCGGTTGTACACACGTATGGTGCTACCTCACTCCCGGTCCCTGGTGTTAGGAATACGCGTTTACCTACTACAAGTCTAATATAGTCCCTTATCTCTCTCTTCCTTGGGGCACAACGGAGAGCCAAGCTCGTGACCGCAGAAAGGACGAAGAAGGAGGGGAGCAGACCATCCCGGAGTTCGTTGGAGGCCTAATTCACCACGGATCCCGCTACCTTCGCGAGAGAAAGGCTAACTAGCCGGACTAAAAGAAGACTTGTAACAATAAAACCCCGTATACCCAGAACTCGTGTAGTGTCCCTCATTGACGCCCCATCACACACTCCTTCTAGACTTAGCCTGAAGGCTGCTCTCCACAGCTACCACTAGGATAGCTTTCTTTAAAGGTTGTCTTAAACCTATCATCAATAAGAGTCGAATTGGACTGGTGCAAGGTGTCCCTATAACTAGGAGACAGCATATGCCAGGCCAACTTCTCACATTGGTGTGCAGCGGTTGGATTCAAGCTTGCCATTGTTTTACCAGATAAGAAATTGAATTTCTAAAGTGAAAGCCACTTGGTACCAAAGGTACATATAAATTCAAGCTTAGAATACAATAATTTCTACTGAACTTAGGAGTTGTGTGTAGAGGGTTTAGCACACCTTGACTACAACTCAAGAAAGGGTTCAGTAGGCCACACCTAGTGTAGGTAGATACACCACTACAACTACACTAGAAATGTCTTTAGGTTCAGGTGCCCATAAGGCTCTGGAAGGACCCCAAAGGGTCCCAGTCGACAAATATGATCATCTCTCCTTTTCTGATCTTAGGGAGATGTGCACCTCTAGGAAACTTAAGACAAACAAAGGTGCCAATACCCAACGTCTCAGGGAAATCCTGCTCATAGCAGACTTTAAGCAGCCTTTAGGGTCTGATGGGGTAGACAGGTTGGGTGGGCATCCATTAGAGGAGGACCCTCCTAGAGAGGACTCTGATGAGGACCAGGAAGAGGATGAAGAGCCTGACCTGGAAGAACCAGACCACTCACAACATGGAGGTGATGGCACAAAAGGCACTCTCTCCATCCCTAAAGGGAGAGTGGTGGATCCAAGAAGGAACAGATCCCCCTCAGTGGGATCCAACCATTCTAGGAGATCCAAAAGGACCTCTGCCTCTCCTCAGAGGAGAGAATCCTCCCAAGAGAGGAAATGCAGATTGCTCCAGTTTGAGCAGGCAAAGCTACAACTCAGGAGAGAGCAGTTAGCATTGGACAGGGAGTCCCTGGAGCTTAAGCAAGCTTCAAGAAAGTGGGGTCTAGAGACCCCTGGTGGCAGTAATGAAACCCCTAGAGTTAGAGAGAAGGACCCTGACAATAGGAACCTCCACAAGATTGTGCCCCCCTATCATACAGGGGATGACATCCACAAATGGATATCTGCTCTTGAGAGGGCCTGTAAAGTACAGAGGGTCCCAGTAGAGCAGTGGGCAGCAATCCTGTGGCTCTCCTTTGCAGACAAAGGTAGAGACAAGCTCCTCTCTGTAAGAGAAGAGGATGCTGATGATTATTATATCTTGAGAGATGCTTTAATAGATGGGTTTGGCTTAACCACTGATCAGTACAGTCTTAAGTTCAGAGATACCCAAAAAGCACAGAATCAAGATTGGGTAGATTTTGTTGATTGTGCTACCAAGGCACTGGAACGTTGGTTAACTGGCAGTAAGGTAAATGATTACCAAGGATTGTATAATCTCATAATGAGGGAGCAGATTCTTAATAATTGTCAGAACCAGCTCTTACATCAGCACCTGGTAGACTCTGATCTGACCTCTCCCCAAGAATTGGGAAAGAAGGCAGACAAATGGGTCAGAACCAGGATTAAGCAGAAGGTCCAGCCCTTGGGTGGTGCAACTAAAAAGGAAGATGCCAAAAACTCTGAGAAGGGTGGGGAAAAGGGAAAAGTCCAGCAGTCTTCAACAGGCCCCCAAAACTCTGCATCTGATAATACCCAAGCTAATAAAGCTAAACAACCAAGGAAGCCATGGTGTAAGTTCTGTAAGCAGAAGACCCATTGGACTTCAGATTGTAATAAGGCCAAAGACTCCACAAGTACCACTCCACCTGCCCCTAAGGCAGCTGCTCCCCCTAGTGCAACCATAGGTGGTGGTACACAGAACAAGGGCATAGTAGGGTTGACCCTGGAATCTGGAGAGGACTCTGGCCTAGTCAGAACTCCTACTCAGGCTGTTCTAGTTTGTGATGGGGACCTGTCCCTGTTTGTAAGCCCCAGTGGTCTGGGCAAATACAGACAACAGCCAAAAATAAATGGAAGGGAGTCACTAGCTTACAGGGATACAGGGGCCAGTGTCACCATGGTGACTAAGGGCCTTGTAGACCCTAGCCAGATCATACTTGGGGAAATTTACCAAGTGACCAATGCAAGCAACGTTAGTACTGACCATGCTCTAGCAGTTGTGAACATCTCCTGGGGAGGGGTAACTGGCCTCAAGAAAGTTGTGGTGAGTGCAGTCCTACCTGTTGAATGTTTAGTAGGGAATGATTTAGAGACCTCAGCATGGGCTGAGGTGGAGCTAAGTACCCATGCAGCAATGCTGGGTATACCAGCAGAAGTGTTTGCCCTGACAAGGTCAAAAGCAAAGCTGACAGGAACTGAACAGGCCTTGGATCCTGGAAGAATGGACCAAGGACCTTCCAAGAGGAGGAGTAGCAGGGGTAAGGCAGAGTCTTTCCCCCCAGGAACAGTCTATAGAGACTCTTTTAGCAGAAGAGCATCTATCTCCTGAAGAAGGAACTGCCCCAGAGGAACTGAAACCTGACCAGGTTGAGTTCTTGGGGGCAGGGGGACCTTCTAGGGCAGACTTGAGCCTGGAGCAGCAGAGCAGAGCTGCCCCACTCTTGAACCCCTCAGACAGCAAGCTGCTGCTGAGGCTGCAGGGAATGCCAGTGGGACCCATAAGATTTATTGGGATGAAGGGCTCCTTTACTCTAAGGGTCGAGACCCCAAGCCTGGTTCAGCCAGGAGGTTGGTCATACCTCAAAAGTTTAGGGGCTTCCTGCTCACACTGGCCCATGATATTCCCTTAGCAGGACACCTGGGCCAAAACAAGACTTGGGACAGAATTGTCCCTCACTTTCATTGGCCCCAGATGAGTGAAGACTGTAAGAGCTTTTGCAGCTCTTGCATTACCTGCCAGGCCAGTGGCAAGGCAGGTAAATCCACAAAGGCCCCCCTGATACCATTGCCTGTGGTGGGGGTGCCCTTTGAGAGGGTGGGGATTGACATTGTTGGTCCCCTGGACCCACCAACAGCATCTGGGCACAGGTTCATTCTAGTGGTAGTGGATCATGCCACTAGATACCCAGAAGCTATTCCCCTTAGGACCATCACAGCACCTGAGGTGGCAAGGGCCCTCCTGGGAGTCTTTTCCAGGGTGGGGTTTCCTAAGGAGGTATTGTCTGACAGAGGTACAAACTTTATGAGTAGTTACCTGAAGGCAATGTGGAAGGAGTGTGGGGTTAACTATAAGTTCACCACCCCTTACCATCCTCAATGCAATGGCCTTGTTGAGAGATTCAACAAGACCTTAAAGGGTATGATCAAAGGGCTCCCAGAAAAGCTTAGGCGAAAATGGGATGTTCTTCTGCCCTGCATTCTCTTTGCCTACAGAGAGGTGCCTCAAAAGGGGGTTGGTTATAGCCCCTTTGAACTTTTGTTTGGCCATCCTGTTACAGGGCCACTTTGTCTAGTGAAGGAGGGATGGGAGCAACCTCTCAAACCCCCTAAATAGGATATTGTGGACTATGTACTTGGTCTCCGCTCCAGGATGGCTGAGTACATGAAGAAGGCAACTAAAAACCTGGAGGCAAGTCAGGAATTACAGAAAGCCTGGCATGACCAAAAGGCTGTCTTGGTGGTGTACCAGCCAGGGCAGAAGGTATGCGTGTTGGAGCCAGTGGCACCATCAGCTCTCCAAGATAAGTGGAGTGGACCCCATACCATTTTGGAGAAAAAGGGAGAGGTTACCTACTTGGTAGACCTTGGCACTCCCAGAAGTCCCCACAGGGTACTTCATGTCAATAGGTTGAAAGCATATGTGGACAGGGCTGACATGGGCTTGCTCATGGCAACAGATGAGGGACAGGAGGAAGAGAGTGACCCTCTCCCAGACCTGCTCTCTCAGAACCCTGACGATGGGTCAGTTGATGGAGTAGCCTTGGCAGGCAGCCTCACTGACCAGCAGCAAGCTGACTGTAGACAAGTTCTTCAGTCTTACAGACATATGTTTTCTCTGACTCCAAGTCAGACCCCCTGGTGCACTCATGAAGTGGACACTGGGGACAGTCTGCCTGTCAAGAATAAAATCTACAGGCAACCTGACCATGTCAGGGACTGCATAAGGACAGAAGTCCAAAAGATGTTGGAGTTGGGAGTGATTGAGCCCTCAGATAGCCCTTGGGCTAGCCCAGTAGTCCTAGTACCAAAACCTCACACCCAGGATGGTAAGAGAGAGATGAGGTTCTGTGTCTACTACAGGGGACTCAATGCAGTCACTAAGACTGATGCTCACCCAATTCCTAGAGCAGATGAGCTCATAGATAGATTGGCCTCAGCCAAATATCTGAGCACATTTGGTCTGACAGCTGGCTACTGGCAGATAAGGTTAGCTGAGTCTGCAAAAGCCAAAACTGCATTTTCTACCCCTAGTGGGCATTATCAATTTATTGTGATGCCCTTTGGTTTGAAAAACGCACCTGCCACTTTTCAAAGGTTGGTGAACCAAGTCCTCTCAGGCCTGGAAGACTTTAATGCAGCATATCTAGATGATATTGGTGTCTTTAGCTCCACCTGGGAGGATCACCTGATCCACCTGAGGAAAGTTTTGGAAGCCCTGCAAAAGGCTGGGCTCACTATCAAGGCTACTAAGTGCCAGATAGGGCAGAGTCAGGTTGTGTACCTGGGTCACCTTGTAGGTGGAGGCCAGGTTCAACCACTTCAGAGCAAAATCCAGACCATAATGGACTGGGTTGCTCCAACCACCCAGACTCAGGTTCGAGCTTTCTTGGGCCTGACTGGTTATTATAGGAGGTTTGTAAAGGGATATGGATCCATTGTGACCCCCTTGAATGACCTCACCTCTAAGAGGATGCCCAAAAAGGATCAGTGGACTGTCAGCTGTCAGAAAGCTTTTGATGACCTAAAACAGGCAATGTGCTCTGCTCCAGTGCTCCAAAGCCCCAACTACTCCAAAGAATTCATAGTTCAAACTGATGCTTCAGAGGTGGGGGTAGGTGCTGTGTTATCACAACTGAATGAGGAGGGCCAGGATTAACCAGTAGCTTTTATTAGCAGAAGGTTGACCCCCAGGTTGAAAGGTTGGTCAGCTATAGAGAGGGAGGCCTTTGCTGTGGTCTGGGCCTTGAAGAAGCTGAGGCCATACTTGTTTGGCACTCACTTCATTGTTCAAACAGACCATAAGCCCCTCCTATGGCTAAAACAGATGAAGGGTGAAAACCCCAAACTACTCAGGTGGTCCATTTCCCTACAGGGGATGGACTATAAAGTGGAACATAGACCTGGGAGCAACCATGCCAATGCAGATGGCCTCTCCAGATATTTCCACTTAGAACATGAAGACTCAACTGGTCAAGGTTAGTTTAATGTCCCTGCGTTTGGGGGAGGGGGGGTTATGTAGGAGAGTGGCATCGACTGCATAGTTGCCCCCAACTTTTTGCTGATGTTTTTGCTGTTTTATGACTCTAGCCAGGCTGTGGCCCTGCTATCCAGGACCCCAGCCTATCTGCTTCCTCTGTTAAACGATGTGAGTACCCTAGGTACAACCCAATTGGATGCTGAGGATGCCCTGACAGTCCCTTGTAGATGGTACCCTAGGTACCCAGGGCATGGGTCCCTCAGTAGGCCTACCAGGGCTGCAGCACTTATTGTGCCACCCTGGGACAGCCATACAAACTGACACCACCAGACCACTACTGTAGTCCGGGTAAGGTGGTGCTAGCACCCCTAACAGGGATATAGGTACCCTATATCCCACCCCATTACAACACATATACTCTCATAGGTCACCCCTAGAGCAGGCCTTGGTAATCCTACAAGGCAGGGTGCTGAGGTATGTGTGAGGGGGGACCCCTACATGAGTAGGGCCTCTCTGCAACCTTCGTAAAATCATTGCTGGGTTGTTTGTAGTGTAGCCATACCATATACTCTTAACCGCATTATAAGTCTATCGCGATATCACGATAACTTGAGAATGGCTACACAGAACCATATCGTGTTAGGTGTCAAACATGTAGGAATCATACCCCCAGTCCAGCCATGGGCATGAGGGTACGATTCCCCCCTGCTAGAGGGGCGATATGGGAAAAGCGGTAGAATTTGGACACCAATTTAAAAGTGCACAAGTAACACAAAATGGCTACTGCCCGCCACCTACACGACCCTGGCTGGCTGTTGCTGGGGAAAACCCCAGCCTCGCCAGCTGGACAATAGGGCTCCTGTGGCAGGGAGGTGCTAGCATCTCCCCAGACAGGATAATGTGGATTGGAACAGGGTGGGTGCACCAAATGTCCTTTCAGAGTTGCACGTAGGCAGCTGCAGAGCCCTCATTCTGCATACACCGCTTGGAACTGGTTCAGGGGCATCCTGCCCCTCGCCCAGGCGGGAAACACACAAAGGGGAGAGGGTGTAGCCACCCTTTCCCGCCTCACCTACCATTGGTGGACACTACTCTGGACACTCCCCTAATCTTGGGGATAAAGGTGAATAACGTGGCCCCAGAGCCTCAGATTAATCTTGAACTTTACAGTCTTGACCTTTGACTTGCTGCTGCCCAGCTGACGGAAGAAATCTCCCTTGGGATAAAGGAGTTATCCCCCTGCTTGGCAGGCACCTGAAACACTGCAAGTGACCCGGTTGAAACTTTGCTGCTCCTATGGTCTTCGACGACTTCCAGCACCCTTGAGGTGGGTTTCCAGTGCATCCCAGAGGCCAGTGAGTGTGCTCAACGAGTTTGGGCACCGTGGACCGCGTGGGTGCCAAGATCCCCAATACCCCAGGACACCGGCCACCTCTTGCGTAGCACACGACCCTGACCAGTGGGGAAGTTGTGCTTTGGCCCATTTACGAGCCAACCACTCTACAGCAATTGTGCCAAAGACCAGTGCCCTAGCCCCCTCCGGTGGCCCGTGGGTGCCCTTTTACGCACTCCAAATTTCCACCTCCCGCGGTCCCTTGTCTCTCAACTTGTGGGCCCTAGCGGAGGTCTATTTCAACAATCAAGAGTTCCCCTGGTTGCTCCAGGCCTGCTCTACAGTCTCCCTGAAGGAGACCTGTCCCAGACGTCGTGGGTCTGCACGGTAGCAGATTTGTTCATCTTGCGTGGGTTGCGGTTGCCAAGGCTTAGTGGATCCAATCCGGACACTAACACCACAGCGACCCTCATCCGACGTGTGACAGTCGCCCTCCAGAAGCTGGCCTTCCTTGAAGCCTCCCGGAGCCCGTGGCTGCAGATCCAAGCTACACCACTTTCCACCTGAAGCACCCGACATCAAAGGGCTCTTTGCTTTGAGCCTCCTGGTCACTTTGCCGTGACCCAGACTCTGTCCCCTCTGCTTTCAGGTTCTTCTCTACAATCTTCACATCTTTGATCTTCACGGCATCATCGATGCTTTTGGCTAGCAGCACTTTTGAACATTTTCCTATAGAAAATCAGCCCGCGACCCGACATCGAAAACGACCTATGCACCCGGCTTTCCTGGGGCAGGTAACAGTGGTACCTCGGTACTCTCGTGGTAGTGGGCTCCTCAAAAGCTTAAGTCTAAAGTTTTAACTTTGTACTCCTGCTAGAAGTGACTTTAATCTGTGTAATTTCAACCGCGACATTCTCCATAGACTATAATAGAGATCCCGATAGCAGCTATTTCCACTGCACGCGCCTCCCATGGGTCCCCTTCCTCATAACCTGGGGTGGATTCTTAAGGGGCCAGCGATCCTAAATGCCCTAGGCATTGTCTGTAGAATTGTTGTGGTTCTTATACCACTTTTTTGATATATGGTTTGGTCCCCCCTGGGGCCCTGTGATTCCTGTGCTATTTATTGTGTTTATAAATCCTTGTTTGAATTGTAACTTTGCCACAGCTTCATAAAGAGACTGTGGGATTCTGTCTAGAATAAATACATATATTTTATATATATACCTGTGTGGGCTACCCTTTCATTTGGTTATTCAAGGGGTTATCTATGGTAAAACAATAAGCTTAACACTCCTTCAAGACTTAGCCTGAAGGCTGCTCTCCACAGCTACCACTAGGATAGCTTTCTTTAAAGATTGTCTTAAACCTATCATCAATAAGAGTCGAATTGGACTGGTGCAAGGTGTCCCTATAACTAGGAGACAGCATATGCCAGGCCAACTTCTCACAACCGGGCTGACTGTTAAGCCCATCTGTGTGCGAGGCTGTAAATTGTTTAGTTACGATATTGGGCAGATATGGCTATATCTGCATACGGAGTTCGTGGGGCAGCGTTTCTTTGTTAAAATGGTAAATTATGGGCTTTCACCAAAAGCGCAGGGTGACTTATATCAAGCCAAACTCACCGTAAAATGGGGATTACTAATGTATTCTCACTTTGCAAATTATTTAACACGGATCTAAATAGATCATGTCAATCAATTCATACGACCTCTCCCTAGGAGCCATCCTGAGCACAAAATCCAGAGTGAAGTGTGGTGTGATCGAGGTGGTCGATCTGGGAGAAAGCAGCGGACGACGAGCTGATTTGACGACCCTGGATGGTGAGCAAACGTGCCCGCGTCCCAGAAGCACAACATGGCGGCCATGTGAAAGGCTAAGGAATCGTACACCAAGGGGCTAACGACGAGCCAGTTGGCGGTGCGGCAGCGACTTGTAGGCACCAACAGCGAGTAGCGACAGACCCCCGGTATTCAGCCACGGCCGGCGAGAGAGGCAGACGCAAGCCGGTGCACCAACCAGAGCGCGAAATACGGCGGGGACGCTGCGGAGAGCTAAGCCAGCATCCCCCATTGAGCCAATTTACAACAAGCATTTGCAATGCAATAGGTCTCGCATTTATAAGAGTTTGAGCTATTGGCATTGTAAAATTACAATGCCTTTTATTTATGTTTTGGTTTTAAAAAAAATAAAAGGCATTGTCATTTACAATGTCAGTAGCATAAACTCGCATAAAAGCAGTGTGTGGAGTGCAGCAGTGTGCGGCGTGTAGCAGTGTAAGGCGTGCAGCAGTGTGCGGCGTGCAGCAGTGTGCGGCGTGCAGCAGTGTGCGGCGTGCAGCAGTTTGAGGCATACAGCACTGTGACGTGCAGCGGCGTGCAGCAGTGTGCTGCGTGCAGCAGTGTGCTGCGTGCAGCAGTGTCGTGCAGCATGCAGCAGTGAGTAATGCAGCAGTGTGCAGCAGTGTGTGGCGTGCAGCAGTGTGCCGGTTGCATCAGTGTGTGCCGTGCAGCAGTGTGTGGCGTGCAGCAATGTTTCGTGTAGCAGTGTGTGGCGTGCAGCAGTGTGTGGCGTGCAGCAGTGTGCGGCGTGCAGCAGTGTGCGGCGTGCAGCAGTGTGTGGCAGTGTGTGGTGTGCAGCAGTGTGAGGCGTGCAGCAGTGTGCGGTGTGCAGCGGCATGCAGCAGTATGTGGTGTGCAGCAGTGTGGTGAGGCATGCAGCAGTGTGAGGCATGCAGCAGTGTGAGGCATGCAGCAGTGTGAGGCGTGCAGCAGTGTGTGGTGTGCAGCAGTGTGAGGCGTGCAGCAGAGACACGTGTAGGGTGAGGAGAGACACGTGTGGAGGGTGAGGAGAGACACGTGTGGAGGGTGAGGAGAGACACGTGTGGAGGGTGAGGAGAGACACGTGTGGAGGGTGAGGAGAGACGTGTGGAGGGTGAGGAGAGACACATGTGTAGCGTGAGGAGGAGACACCTGTGGAGGGTGAGGAGGAGACACATGTGGAGGGTGAGGAGGAGACACATGTGGAGGGTGAGGCGGAGGGTGAGGAGACACGTGTGGAGGGTGAGGAGAGACACGTGTGAAGGGTGAGGAGAGACACGTGTGGAGGGTGAGGAAAGACGTGGAGGGTGAGGAGAGACACGTGTGGAGGGTGAGGAGAGACACGGGTGGAGGGTGAGGAGAGATGTGTGGAGGGTGAGGAGAGACACGTGGAGGGTGAGGAGAGACACGTGGAGGGTGAGGAGAGACACGGAGGGTGAGGAGAGACATGTGTGGAGGGTGAGGTGGAGGGTGAGGAGAGAGACGTGTGGAGGGTGCGGAGAGACATGTGGAGGGTGAGGAGAGACGTGTGGAGGGTGAGGAGAGACGTGTGGAGGGTGAGCAGAGACACATGTGGAGGGTGAGCAGAGACACATGTGGAGGGTGAGCAGAGACACGTGTGGAGGGTGAGCAGACACGTGTGGAGGGTGAGGAAAGACATGTGTGGAGGGTGAGGAGAGACACGTGTGGAGGGTGAGGTGGGACACGTGTGGAGAGACACGTGTGGGGGTGAGGAGAGACACGTGTGGAGGGTGTGGAGAGACACGTGTGGAGGGGGAGGATAGACACGTGTGGAGGGAAGAGGAGAAACGTGGAGGGTGAGGAGAGACACGTGGAGGGTGAGGAGGGTGAGGTGGAGGGTGAGGAGAGACACGTGGAGGGTGAGGTGTAGGGTGAGGAGAGACCGAGGTGGAGGGTGAGGAGAGACCGAGGTGGAGGGTGAGGAGAGACGGAGGTGTAGGGTTAGGAGAGACCGAGGTGGAGAGTGAGGAGAGACTGAGGTGGAGGGTGAGGAGAGACGGAGGTGGAGGGTAAGGAGAGACCGAGGTGGAGGGTAAGGAGAGACCGAGGTGGAGGGTAAGGAGAGACCGAGTTGGAAGGGAATCAGAAGTGGAGGAGAGATAGAGGTGGAGGGTGAGGAGAGACAGTCCGTGGAGTGGGGGGGAGGGGAGGATATCACTTTTACTTCCTCTCCTAGTGTAAGGTAACGCCCCCACCCCACAGGCCCTGCCGGGGCAGAGAGCAGATCACTGTTCGCATCAGCCGTCACCCGAGACCGCTCCGTACTTGTTGGTAAATAGAGGTTCACTATCTGTTGATAATGGGATTCACTTGGGGGGCTGACTTATCTCCTCCACCCCCAGGGCCAACACTGAGAAGGCATCAGAGACCTGGTGCTGCCTATGCTGCAGTACTGCGAGAGAGAGGGATGGGGGACGGGCAGAGGAAGAGGAGTGGGGTTAGAGAAGGGACAGGTGGGGAGAGAAAGAGGAGAGAAGGGACAGAGACAGAACGGGAGCAAAAAAAGAATTAGAGAGAGTAAAGAGGAGAGTTGGGGAAAATGAAAACATTACGAGAGAACATGTAGCAAAGAGGTGGAGAGAGAAGATGGGAGAGAGTAAGGACGCAGCCAAGAGATAGGGCAGAGACAAAAAGAATCGAAACAATACAAAAGTATTTTCCAAACTCGTAAATAACCACGGGCCAAACAACTGATCTGCAATGAAGCATCTGAATCCGGTATATCATGACGTTAACCATGCAATAAAAAATAAATTTTAAAAAAATTAAAAAACACCAAAAAATACGTATACACCATGTTGACCCTTTTCCATGCAATGTATTCTAAAACGCCATTCTCATTCATACATTCACAGCAAACCTGTTCACAAGAGTGACAGAAAATGTGGTATTAGTGTTACATTTTTGTTTACATCCATACCCCGCCAAGCTGGTCTAGTCAGAAAGCAGATACCCACTGGGGCATGTAGGTTCATACTAGCTATGGGAAAAAGTTAACAGTGAAACTACAATTCCCAGCAGACTTGGTGATGGGAGCTGAAAAACAAAGGGAGACTGCTTCTGACCATCGTGCCATGCAGCTAATCATACGCTATGAGGCTTTTTGCACACAGCTCCAAGTAACAATTTGGAACTTTCTTTCATGACCAATAGATCTTTACATTTTGGTAAAATATTAATAGATTTTTAATTCCCAAAATACCACCAGCCGCCCAGGTGGTAAGCAAGTTAGCAGATCGACGAACTAAACCCACTTCATAACAGTCACTCTCAGCCACCCTCGTCATTTTATAGAGAACATCGCATTGGATCGAGGGATGGTCACTCACCTTAGACATCAATACTAAAAAGCGAGTACTAACACAGCGGTCCCTCTAACACGGGTCTACTTGGCAGCATGGCTGTGAAATTGGAACAATCTTCAAGGGGGGTGGGAGGAGGTGGGTTGCCATCAGTGTACGTCACTTGTCATAGGGATTGTGAAAAAAGTGCACACAGAACAAGTATAGCAAATGAGTCGCCTATTGATGAGGAAAGTGGTAAAGGTGTGGTATGTAGCTGGTGGTGCATTTTGGAGTACACGTCATAAATATATTAATAAAGCAACCTGTGGTATATCACTGCTGTTTACCGACCGCACATTTTCCATAGAAATATTCACAGGATTTGCACCCACAAGCAGTTTATAGCACACACGATAATGTGGGAAAACGGGTTTCACAAACAATCATTTTCCCGTCTCCATGTAAAGGGTCTTGCTTTGTTTTGATCCTGTTAAAATATTTGTAACCCCTTTCCGCGTGACAATTAAAAATGTGCTTCACTGCGGATATATCTTGAAATATCTGTACAGTTAATTTACAGGTATTTAAAGGTTGTTGTTTGACATCCTACAATCTTTCCTTTCACACTCCCTGTCCGAGTTCACTTCACAAATCCTCTAGCTGAGCAGTCAAAGACGGTAAAGTAACAAGACATTTGCTTGCACACCATGCCACCATGTTTAGGGGGACAGTATTACCGCATAAAACCGGGCCGTTTTGAAAAGTAGGAGTAACGGTCCCCCCACATTTCAAAATAAATCCTTCAGAGCAAGTGGAAGCGATCACATTTTAAACCGTTATTTTTTGTAGAAGAAAAGCAACAGGCTAATGACGCCACTCTCTACTTTTGTGCGTGCACCTAATTCGAAAACAATGTTGTATTTCACTCTTTTCTAACATTAGCTGATTCGTCCCCAAAATGCAAATGAACTTCCGACAAAATCATCTCACACAACGTAAAAAAAACGTATTAAAATGTTATGGACAGCCTCACCAAGTAGAACATAATGACAAGAAACAAGCCAACTTTCGCTGCAAGTAGCCCACCCTATGATCTCATTGCGTTAGTTTGCTCCAGGAAGGATCCGGTTAACTTTTCCTGCAGCTGACCCGTTCCTTTAGGCATCAAGAAGGAAAACAGACTGCCTTTCCTGCCTTTATAGAACTTGAATGAAATACAAACACGAATGTAATCCCAACCGGTACGTTTCATTTTTTTCATTAAAAGGTGCACTATTGGTTGCTAAAATCGGACATGACATTAAATTAAAAAAAGTGAAAGTGAAAGTGATTGCGATCGCGATCAAACATCAAAGCGGCCTTGCGGCCGCAAAAGTGAGAGTAAATCGTGTGCAGGCGCACATGCACTGTATTTGGAGGCCTGAAAGCACTCGTTTGCACTTCCAGATCCCCCATTTACAAAAGCTCTCGCGAGAGCAGCGCTAAAGCGCTGGCTCAGGCGAGGCCTAAAAACCTGCGGCCGGACAGCTCAACAGATCCCGGGGAGCACTTTGTGCAGCATCACTCCTGTTGTGAGGATCTAGCGTTCAGTGGACTGTGCTTTGGGGGAGCCCCGGGCCGCTCAGGCCTGGGCGCAAGGCGACAGGCGGAGAAGCTCCCCCCCGCTTCCCTGCGGCCTGCTGAGGAGCAGCTGGTGAGTCGGAGTGCAAGCTGCAGCCAACCTTCAGTGACACTAGTGCCTGGTGAGCGCTTGTTGTGGCCTTACTGGTACCGCGACGAAGTTGCGACGCAGGCACACCACCTAACGAGAGGCTCCGTTGAAGCAGGCCTTTGATCTCCGCAGAACGAAAAGTGTCATGAGGTGGGTCACTTTGCCACCGATGATCGATGGTGAGCTTGTAAGTGTGTGGGTTGAAGCGTGTGGTCACAAGGCCTAAAAAACAAATAGTGTGCAAGGATTCGTGCTGGAAAAGCCCTGACATACAGCGACGTCGCTCTGCATTCATTACGCAGCGGTTAAAGACTGTACTGAGTTGCGCCCGTGGGCACGGATCTGAGACCGGTAGATCTGAGTGCTGAGTGACTCGCAGGAGACAGGTCCGAGTGCCACCACCCTCCCTGGAAAGTGTGAGCAGCGGTGGGTAAAATCGTTTATCTAGCAGACCAGCAAACTAATATAAAAGGAGCCTACCCTGACCTGCTTAACTTACCTGATGTGCAGACTACAACCAGATATGGGCAAGTCTGATAAAGCTCAGCCTCGCCTCACGTTCGAGCCCCGCACGCCTGCAAAATCGAGACAGCGTGCCACATCGGACTGAGAGCTTTATGCCTGCTCTTGCCACTGGATTCAAGCAAGCCTGGCTGAAGACGGCTGAAATGCCAGAAACCGGTCCTAGGAAGCTTGTTTCTGGTCCAGGGAAGACATGGCTTGGCAGTTCGGGCTGGACTGTTCCCATGAGGCACAGGGTCAGAATGATTTGCATATGGCCATGTCTGAACTGGGGTGGCAGAGTGGGCTAAAGAACGGTGATGGATTAAACCCAGATCAGTTGACTGGGGGTGAGTGCTTGCAATGTTCAACACTCCGTCCATCATTACCTTTGGTTTTTCCTCTGAAAGTCCACCATCATTGGAGACGACACTCATCGCCATTCAGAACAGCCTAAAGTCCATTAATGGAAATATAGCTGCCTTAAACACAAGAATGGATAATATGTCTGCTAAATTGGACAAGCATGCAGCCAGGCTGGGAGAAGCAGAAAAGCATATATCGAACACGGAGGACCACCTACAGACAGTAACCTCCAAGACTCTTGACATGGAGTAAGTGCTCGCTATTATACAGGCAAAAAATGAAGATTTGGAGGCCAGGTCTGTTAAAATCGATAAACCTTAGGTGTACATAAGCGGCGTTCATTTATGTTCACCACAACCATATTGTTAAAAGTAAAATAACATTCGTGAACATTGCCTGCGCCATCTTGTTTAGTGGGAATTTCTATGTGCACAAGCTACAGCAATTTTAGCCCTCACAGCCATTTTGTACTTTGTTGGTCACCTTTGTTTCACCCTGTCCTTGCTAGCATCCTTCTGACTCTCTGACCAAACCTGATATTTATGCTGGGGGCTATAAACCCTATTGTCACAACAAACCTCAGTGCCACTTGCTGCCACAAACTCGTTTTTCCTCTCATCTCTATTTACAGGCAAACCCTTGGACACCAACAGGTTCCAAATACCAAACAGACTCTTGCAAACAGGGTTTATTGCACTGCAAACAGCAAGACTTGTTTTTGCCAACAATGGGACCTGTTTTTATCAACAGAACAGACTCTTAGATCTGGCCTGTCTCACATGTTTTAGACCCTGAAGCAAGGTCCAGCTGCCAGATAATATTGTCTGTTTGGCCTGGGTGGGAGGAGAATAACAGTTGGTCTTGTGTGACAACCTGCCCAGGGCGGGGACTCAAATCTTGTGTAACCATGTTGATGAAACAATGTTGGGCTTGTGTGACAACAATGCATTGTGTCAAAACCTGTATAAAAGAAAGAGCCAAAAGAGATGCAGTTGGAACACCTCCCTCAGACATCCTGGTGTCTGCAGTTGACGTGATCTCCTCATGAGAAATAAACCTTTTTCTTGTCTTCCAGTTTCCAGCGCTTGCCTCATTATTTTGATAGCGAACCCAAAGTGAATTAGAGGTGGAACCCTGCACCGGGCAGCATTGAGGGTCTTAGAAGACTCGCTGCTTTTCACAGGTCCTGGCGAAACAAGATAAGAATCATGGCCTGCCAGAGTTGACCAACACCGGACGTCTGGAAACGTATGTCGAGACGATGCTGCGTGAGCTATTTGGGTCGGAGCAACTATCCCAGGTTCTGATTATTGACAGAGCTCATCGATCGTTGTCTGCCCGCCTTCCCCCGGGCGCACCACCGAGACCGATCATCGCCAGGCTCCAGAATTACAGGGAGCGTGATTCAGTTTTGCGTTTGGCCCGGGAAAAGGGCCCAATAACTTACCAAGGAAATACATTGGCGTTTTACCTGGATTTAACAATGGCGGTTCAATCGGCGAGAAGGGAATATCACGCGGTAAAGAAATTGCTAATAGCCGAAAAAGTCCCATACGCCTTGCTGTACCCAGCCCGCCTGCGATTCGGAGCAGACGGCAACTCGAAAATATTTGCAAACCCTAAATCAGCTATGGAATACGCGAAGAGCCTTAAACGACACGCTCGAAGTGCACCTGGCAAGCAAGAAGAAGAAGATTGAACGGCCGCTGAACAGTGGTGATGTACTCGCTTAATTGTCACAGTTTCGGTTTTTTTTAAATGTTATGTAGAAAAGAGACATGGCTGCTCCTGAGGGGAGGCAGGTGGAGGTCAGAACTGCTATTTCTCTTTTGCCAAGTCCTGGTCTCGCCTGCTGAGCCAGGTATTCAACTATCACACCATTAGCACAGCCGGTTGATAAAACCAGTGCTTATGTGCTGCATATCCCTTTATGAATTGAAAATTCAAAACCTAGTTGGAGGTGGATCCATACCTTCAGCCACCTCCCTTCTCATCTGGGAGGCTGACTGCTTTCCGGCGTTTCCCCAGTGGGTGTACCCCGCATTTGATTGTGTTTATTTCTGACACGGGAGGCTGTTTGCAGTTTTTGGGATGGCTTTAGCAAAGTTGGGGGTGCTGAAGTGGGAGGGAGAATGCAGAGGGTGGGGTGGGTTATCACCTTTGTTTTTAAGTGATCGATCAGAGGATAAGAACATGCATAAGATTGTCTTTTCATATTACTGTGTAGATATATACGAGATAACACAAGGACAAGTACATGACAAACTGTGAACAAGAAAAGATAACATGCCTGACGTGGAACGTCCGTGGTTTGAACTCTCCCAAAAAAATACGACAAGTGTTAGTCTATCTTTACAGGCATGATGTAAAGATTGCTCTGCTCCAAGAGACACACCTCACCAAACAGACAGAAGCCAGGGTGGGGGTCAAGTGGGCTGGATACCGGCCAGCATCTTCACACTCGTCATATGCAAGGGGGGTTCTTACACTGGTGAAACGAGGTCTCCCGCTTGCTGTTATAAAGTCACACACAGACACTGAAGGGCGGTACGCCATCGTGCAAGTGAAATTATTTGGTACAATATTCACCATTGTGAATGTGTACGGACCCAACACTGACATGCCTGCAATGTTTGAGGATATATTTACTATTCTGAGAGAGTGGCCTGAGGCCCAGATTATATGGGGAGGTGATATAAACACACATCTAGGCCCCGGCAGAGATAAACCGAGCAAACCGGGAGGGCAATCACCCAAGGCGGCACTAGTTATAAACAATGGGATGGCTGAGATAGGACTTATAGATGCATGGAGGCATCGTAACACTGATGGACTAGAAGGCACACACACATGCACGGTGCATGGTAGCTGGTCGAGGTTAGATTACTGGCTGGTGAGCGAGGCGGTTAATCCGTGGATACACTCGGTTGCCATGTTGCCTAGGACGCTGTCTGACCACAACCCAGTGAGGCTTTCCTTGCGTCCCTCGTCAATTCACTTGGCGCTTTCGATCTGAGGTGCTACTGGACCCGATGTATGCACACTCTATTAGAGAAGCCATAATCCAATAATTTGACTTAAGGGGACAGTGGACAGTACAGCTACACTTTGGGAGGCCTTCAAGGCCACAATCAGGGGCAACTGCATCAGCACAACCTCAGATATCCTAAAGGATATCCGTGGTCAGCTGACCCGTAAAGAAGCTGACCTAGCACAGCTGGAACGAGACTATGCGGAATCCCCAAATGACACTTCATTAGCAAGTATAAAAGAACTAATACTGGAATATAATGAATTGGCAATTGAGGAGGTGCGATATTTATCCAAGCGGCACGTCGCTCGTGCATACAGCGAGGGGGCCACACCGGGACACAATCTGGCTGAAAAGATTAAGATGAGGACTGAAGCCACGGTAATAGCAAAAATCACAGATAACGCCGGGCAGGACCACTACACCACACAGGAAATTGCGGAGCAATTCTGCAGTTGTTACTCTGCGATGTACACATCAAAAGGAGAGACTGAACCCACGAAACTAGATGAGTATCTAGATGATATTGCCCTGGCTATCCTCTAGTCAACAAGACTATTTGTGTCAACCTATTGAAGCTGCTGATATCCGGGAGGCGATACGCTCACTGCCAAACAAGAAAGCGCCGGGCCCTGATGGCCTCAAAAGCACATTTTACAAAGCATTTGCGGATGAATTAATTCCACACATGCTGGAAATGTATGCGGAAGCCTACGAAACGGAACGCTGCCGCCAACCCTCAGGGACGCGCTAATCATCACTCTACTAAAAAAAAGATAAGGAACCCTTGTGTTGTGAGTCGTATCGCCCCCTGTCACTCATTAACATAGACGTAAAAATACTGGCAAAAATTTTACCCACCAGACATTAATGCATAGCCTAGTCCTACCAGATCAGTCTGGCTTCATACCAGATATATCCACATCACACAGTTCACGCACAATAATTCACGCACAATTTTTGTGAAGTTTCATGTACTTGACCCTGACCTGCAAGAGGTGGCAATTATGTTACGCATTTGACTCGATAGAATGGGGTTACATGTTCCACATCTTACAATGCATAGGAATCCCAGGGGGATACAGCGGATGGGTGAGGTTATTATACACGAACCCCACGGCACGCATAAGAGTGGGATGGTTCACGTCAAGCCCAATTTGGATCGGAAGAGGCACCCAACAGGGGTGACCTCTATCACCGCTCCTCTTCTCCTTCATGCTGGAGCCATTAGCTTGTATTATTAGACAAAGACACAGGGATGCGGCATTACGATTCGCACACAGGCCTGTGAGCATTTCACTATATGCCGATGATATGCTGCTCTTTGTCCGAGAACTGCAGGTGTATCTGGCGCTCACAACACACTAGACACCACAATTGCGGCCTGGCAGGATTTCGGCCGGCTAGCCGCGAAACTTCCATTGTACGCCCCGTTACTCCCGCTGGCACATCACGCAGCACTATCAGTAACTCAAGAAGCAGGCGTTATGCACACACTGGCACAGGCAGGTATAGACAGTATGCAGGATCTCTTCCCTAATGGCAGCTTCCTCACGGATGAGGAGATGGGGTATGTTCAAAACAGTTCACCACTCTTCTCATTCATTTTCCATATACTCAAGAAGGCAATAAAGGCACACTACCCCACCTTTCCGGATGAGCCTCAGACACTGCAGATGCTCCAACTGCTCTTGCTCAGTCCCACGTGATGAAAGCTAGTAGCACAGTTATACAGGGCAGCCAGGGAGGAGAAAGTAATAGGGGACCACACAGGCCTGGATAGATGGAACACCAGACTGATTCCTCAGCTCACACACATAGACTGGGAATGGTGTTGTAAGCTCACTAGTGCATTTACATCAAATGGCAACTTATGTATAATTCACTTTAAGTACCTGCACCAGGTGTACTACACGCAAGCTAAACTGTTTAAATACGGTCTCCTTGACAGCGATGCATGTAAAAGATGTGGGATGTCTGTCACAGACTTCTGGCATTTGGCCTGGGATTGTAGTCAGGTGGCTGAATTCTGGGCAGAGGTGCTGGGCAAGCTCATGGTAATTTTCCGTACCTTTGAATTCCTGGGGACCACGCAGCAGCACAAGCTGAGGCTGCAGCGATCTTTTCCCAGTGGTTCATAATCCTTTGAGTAGAGCGCCCTCTTTTGAAAATGGTTATCCAGCTCGATGCTTCATGGTAAAACATATACCTCTCAGTCATCAAAGGACCTGCCCACACAAAGATTGTTACAAGCCAATTCATGCGACAGGCGCTTTGCTATGCTATGCTTCTGCTCCTAGGACACCCACATTTGGGATCCCCTTTACACCACACCTAGGAACTTTCGTTTATCTAGCGATTGCTTTACTTGGAGGATATTCCATTTTATTCCGTGTGACTAGCACCATCTGAGAAACAATTTAGGAAGTGGCTTTCCTGAGGAAGGCATTTCTCTTCCGAAACGCGCGTAGATGAATATTGCCACACCTTTTATTGGTGCAAACTTTATTTGGATTTATAAATTAGTACAATCATGCTTCCATATTGATATTGTATTATGGTCTGTTTACAATCATTGCATATTAGATGTACATAACATGTAAAAACAAGCTTAACATGTATGTGATTTGTATGTATGGATAAATGGATGAATGCGGAATGTTTGAAGATTGATTTGTTGATTTGTTGTTTTCTCTGTCAAAAAATATCATAAAATTATTGATGAAAATATTTAAATAAAATATAATTTTGTATTTTTCTAATATTGAGTGATGGTCTCTTCCCCAGATTGGAATATCATGATGTGTTTTTAAACATGCATTGAAGTTGCCCTAGGAACTTTACAGAAAGCAAGCTCAAGGTAATGACCAGTGTTGCTCTACCGTGTACACCCCACACCTGTCTGTTGAGTTTCACACCACACCTAAAAGGTACCACTGGCAAATTTATAAGAGTGCCTTTGTTAATGGCGAAGAGAAGAGCGGCGATGACATGGGAGGGTTCACTTGCACCGCAACCAGATCACTGTATTAAGGACCTTGTGTATTGCAGGGAGAATCTTGAACTCTATGCCGAGGAGCTACCAACAACATCGAGACCAAAAGATATTTGGGAGCTACTAGTGCAATATCTACAGACTAAGGATCAGGACACAACCTCTGCATTCGGAGAAGGATAAGTCTGGTTGCGTATGGCAAGTACCCTAATATGTAAAATGGATCATTAGAAGGTATCTATGAGCAAACACAGTACTGAATTGACTGATCTGGGAGTATTTTTCGATTGTTTTATATCGTTGTTTTGATATGATGCAATGCACACTGCTTTAATCTGTATGCTATATGGAAACCTAATTTTAAAAAAATTAAAAATCAATTCATACGACCTAAGAACCCAACTCAAATTTTTATATAACTCAACTTCTTACAGAGCTCGTCTCCTTATTGCTCTAATTTTAAACTCCAATCATTGTAATCTTAATCTGTACATTGGTACAACCTTGTGTACTCCACTGTTGGAGTTAAAAGGGGGAAAGGAAAAGAAAAAGAAAAACTGAATGAAGAGAAAGGAGGGAATGAAACTTAAAAAATATTGAGATAACAGGTGAGGTACATATCCTTCAACTTTGCACATTTCCTTAAGACTTTTAGGCTCATGGAAAACTCAGTATAATCTTATATAGATGATAGCTGAATATACATTTCAAACCTGTTAGTCATTATATTAGAATAACTAATTTAACAGGAATTGATTATAACAGTTTCCACACATGCAAGAATTAATTCAACTAATAGATAACACACTTATCTAGTACCGAATCGTGTACACTTTGACCTAGTCAATACATTTGATCAACAGCTCTATAGTTAATTTTAGAAGTAATGAAACTCATTGTCAGTGTTATGACCACAGGTGATCGCCCGCAATCTGCAAATCCATTTACCCTCCTCCTGTCTGAAGGAGAGCGCCCTATCTCCTCCTCTTTTATCTATCCTTACATGCTCAATCCCATGGAACCAGAAGACAGAATCAAATGGATGGACTAGCCTATAGTATTCATCCATGGGGTACCTGATGTCTCCACTTGCTATGGCTCTACGGTGCTCTTGAATTCTCAACTTAAGACTTTGTGCTGTTCTCCCTACATAGATCTTCTGCAGTTACAACCTAGCATATATATCACAAATCATGTGTTACAGTAAATGAACTCATTGATCTTATAGTGTTTATAGTTTATAGTGTTTAATTCCTTTGTTTTGTTCTTGCCAAAGGGACCCATATTACACGAGTCACAAGTATAAAAGCCATTTGGTTCGGGGGTAGCCATGTTCCTGTTGCCTGGGCCGATGTCACATAACTTGTACAAAGTTTGTCTTTTAAGGTTGACCCCTTTCTATAGGTAACTGAGGGATTTTTAGTTAGCGCTTTCTTCAGGTTTGGAACATCAAGCAGAATATGCGATTCTTTTTTAAAATTCTGAAAAGGTTGTCACTATATGTTGTATATTTAATGATGAACCTCAGTGTCTTGTCATGGTTATTCCCTTTTTTGGTGCTCTTTTTAACCATAAGTGTTGTGTCTCTACTTCATCCGCTGTACCCTGGTTTCAGCAATTTGCAAGTCCCTCATTTGGTAGCCCCTCTTGAGGAACCGTGCTCGGGTCTCAGCAATGTTGGCCTCAAAAGAGGTGTCTTCAGTGCAGTTCCTCCTTATTCTTACCATCTCCCCATAGGGGATGTTTTTGATTGCCGATCGTGCATGCACACTTGAAACAGGCAGTACACCATTGTTTCTTTTCAGAGCAAGGTGCTCTGGACAACCTCATTTCTCACATAAAAATGGAGATCAAGAAAATCTATCTCCTCCTTATGATGAGTCATTGTTAGTCTCACATTGTATGGATTATTGTTTAGAAACAAAAAATAATCCTGAAGTGCTACATTAGAACAGACCATAGGCAGATGATATGGTCGATATACCTCCCCCCAGAAAACTACATGCTGGGTCCAGGGGGAGGCATTCTTACTCAAGGCATGCTCCATCTCATATCAACCGATAAAAAGGCAGGCATAAGAGGGGGTGAACCTAGTGCCCATGACTGTTCCACGGATCTGATGATACCACTGCCCATTATGGTGGAAAAAAGTCTTGGTTTGGATTAATTCCATCATCTCCATGATCATATTATTGTGCTCATATTGGTCTGCTCCCTCTCTGTCCAGGTAAGAGCGTACTGCCATTAGACCAAATTTGTCCTCAATACAGGTATATAAACTGACAACATCAAATGTGGCAAAGCACAAGTCTTCCGACCATGCAAAATCATTAAATTCCAACAGTACATCCTTACTGTCTCTTATACTCTTATATAAGAGGGAAGGTTGACCATACATTTTTGCAATTTAGTATCCACACATTCTGGCATTTTCTCAGTAGGTGAGCCCACCCCAAAATAATCGGTCAGCCTGGTGGAAATAGGGCCTTTTGTGTACTTTGGGTAACACATATATGCAAGGATATCTGGATTGTCCAACTTTCAAAAAAATTGTATTCTGAGTCACTCAGAAGGCAGATGTCCCTCTACTCACTGAGTTTTAAATTGATGAGCAATGTCAATTCACCTATAGGATTCCTTTTCATAGGTAAATAGCATGAAGCATCACTTAATTGATGATTTATTTCACTCATGTAATCTGCTTTATCCATTATGACTAGGTTGCTGCCTTTGTCCGCCTTTCTAATTACAATGCTGTCATCACTCTGGAGTCTACTTAAGTCTTGCATCTCACTCTTTGACAGGCTTGGACAAGGCTGAGCGACAAATTTAGTAGGCTACTCAAGTTTATACAGATCTTCTGTTACCTTTTCATGGAAGGCATCAATATTCTGATGGTACGAGTTTGCAGGAATACATTTGGATTTGGGCCGCATTCCGCTGTCTAAAGTAAGGTTCTCTACAATGTGTACGTCTTGTAGTACTGTTGCTATATCAATATCATCATTATCCTGAATAGACAAGAGACACTGAATATTTCGAATATCTGCAATGGTGTGTGATATAGTTGAAGATCCCTCTGTAGGTGTCATAACTTCAGACAATCGGTCATGAATTTGAACAGATCAATGTGTACATCAGTTAGATCACTTTTTTGCGTTGGGCAGAAGCACAAACCTTTACTTAACAAGTTAAATTCATCTTTGTCAATTGGTCCTTTAGATGAATTAAAGATTTCTAATTCATTACAGGATTTAGTATTGTATCAAGACCCTACGTCTCCCCCATCTGTAACAGTAATGCCCATTAAGTTTTCTTTGATCTTGTCATCATCCCCTCTCTGGCTACCTGACCTCCTTTTGCATTTCCTTTGGTACCTTCTCCCCCCTCATCTGGTTTTTGGTTTAGCTTTTTCTGTTGTTTGCTGCTGATTCTTAGTTTTGCCAATTCTTTCTGAAATGAGGAAGTTCCTTCCCCTAAAGGGTTCTCATTTAAATTGCTGCTTGAAGCAGCACTGCTCTATAAGTAGATCGAGATACTGCTTGCTGAGCATATATCGTCTATCTCATCTCTCCCTCTTTTTCTGTCTTCTGGAATCTGTACTGTGTCGTATTTTTTTAGCAAAGGTGTCAATACGACCTTCTCTGTAGTCTCTATCGTCATGCTTGATTTTCCTCTTCTTTTTATCTTTTAGGTATTGCTGATGATATTCAATTACTTTTTTTTTTAATATCATAGTTTTTCTCAACCAAATCTTTAGCTTCTATTGTTTTTAGTTCTCATTCTACCACCCCAATTTCTGATAGCAGCTGTCTACTGCATGGCTAATGAGTATTTGCATCATTACTAATGATGCCCCTTGCAGATTGGCCTCCCATTGTTTCACTAGATCTTCACTAAGATCCTCAAAGGTTGGGAAAATTAAAATTCGCAAACCTCTGGGAGCATTTTTATTATCAATATACTGCTGTAGAGTGACCCCATCCCACCACCGTGCTAACTCTTGTTTTTTCAAGCGTTCAAATTTAAAAAGAGAGCACGCAAACCTAAAACACCTTGTACATCGTGAGCCACAGGTGGGGCGGTGGAACCTCGTCAAATACGTTCTTCCCGTCCATCATTAAACTGTGGCATGTTGAGCTTCTATAAAGCAGAAATTAGTGCAGTCCAGTCAATAATGAATCCAAAACCAAACCTAAAAAGAGCGACGCACTGGTTGGATACATCTCACTTTATTACTGCAATTTCGTCTTTGAGAATCGTGCACAAATCATCCAGCACTCATCGTCCTTTAGTGCCACTGAATACAGATTTAGATTTTTGATGAAAGGAAGGAGGTGCACCAAAAAAGTAAATTCAGTCCATAGTATTTTCTTCAAGAAAGGTCTTTATTCAAAAGTTCATGCTCATTCACAGAAAACCAGCCAACACGTTTCGTTCCCAAAATGAAACTGTGGAACTTCAGCAGGGCTGTAACAAATAACATAAACGACATGAAATGTCTGACGGACACAACTGATAACATGAAAAACTATGACGTTCATACTCACAATCACATATTGACGTGTGAATTAAATCACTTCCATAATTCCATTAAAAAGCACATAAGACACACTACAAAAACATAGCTAAAAATTGAACAAACAAATTTGTTGTTGTTCTTTGTGAAACAAGGATAAATACATAATATGGACAATATCGATCGAGGAACCTCCAAAACAGAAAGAGAGTAAGAAAAAGGAAAATAAAGTAGAGAGTGCAGAGGGAACAGATGAAGATATTGATAGTGATTCTAGTGATGACTCTCTGGATGTGTTGTTGTCAACCCACCCACCTTCTTATAATGATACCCAACCTGCAGGAATGAATGGTGCTGTTACCGGTGGAAGCTCAGTATGAGCCACCGCGCCGGTGGATACTAGTCAGAACATTATGGGAGAGATTTCAGGAATTTGTGCTCCTGTTAACTCCACTGTTTAAAATGCCCCAGATGCAATAACAGTTCAAGTTACTATTGGTCCCGCCTAACCTTTGTACAAAGTGAATCTTCAGGAACCACAACACAAGTTTTGACAGTTCCTACTAGAGTAAATACATCAAATACTGTTCCTCTTCTTCCTGGACGGGGAAGCACAAGAAGAATCCTTTGGTCCCGAGTATGGTGACTTCATCATCTGTTGTTCTTGTACCATAAGTAATAAATCAGACAGGACATACTCCTAAAGTGGAACCATCTCAGAGGTTGCAAAATTCTCACATGTCCATTTGGAATTCACCTCAGTGTATTACAAGCAGCAGTCCTCAGAGAGTGGTAAAGCCCAATGTTTCTGGACTCCAAAATGGTCTTAATTCACAGAAATTAGATGACTTGACAGCCGCGGCCCATGCAAGCGAGAGCGGTGGGGCGGTAGGACAGGGTGGGGGGGAGGATTTCGACAGACGAGTTATTTATATAATGTTCCCTCATGGTTGTCTGTCAAAATTCCCCCCCACCCGACCATACCACCCTACCACTCTTACCTGCATGGGCCGTGGCTGTGATTTGATTAGGTTTTTCAAGGGGTACACACAAGAAGCGGAGAGTTCAGGATTGAGCAGAGATATCCAATCTCCGGGAAATGAGAATGCGATAGATGTGGTCAAATTAAAGTTAGATTTGGATTAGATAATTTCAGGAAATCTTAATCTTTCTCAATTGGATACCTATCAAGAAAATGAGCTTATATATATATATATATATATATATATATATATATATATATATATATATATATATATATATATATATATATATGTGTGATACGATGTTACTACACATGCAGGACAGTCTCATGATAAGCTTTCTGAATTAGCTCAAACGTATGAAATGGATTTAAGTAGGAACAAATCCCTGCGTAGAAGTTACTATGTATGTTTGACGAAAATGACATAGAGAATATGAAAACAACAGGAATGAAACTGAAAATTAGAGAATTAATTGATAGCATCCGAAAATGGAGTGAATTAGATAAGTGGGAAGGCAGATGGACAAAGAAATAAGACCTAGAGAAAACGAAAGGAGAAATTCCTCCAGCTTCGACAGATGGAGAGGGTGCTTCAATTTTTCCATCAAGAGAAGTGCCTGGTGGAGGTTATGTTCATATATACCATGAAGTAGGAGTGATCTTGCACCATTTGCAAATGATTTCGCCAAATTGAGAGATGAGCCAGTGGAGTGGTACACCCAAGTTGATCGACTTGTGAGGATTTCACAGATTTGCGGATAGATTTGAACACCTTTTCGACATTGTGGTACAGAGTGATTTGTGGGCAGAATGTAAAGTAGCTGTAAAGTGGCCAGAGAAGGAACCATGGAAAAATCCAATATCTCATGCCCCATTGCCTTTGGTGATAAAAAAAAATATATCAACAGGTATTTTTGAAAGTAAAGATACTAGTGAAAGACATTGATTTGGTTAAGATTGACAGAATGACTCAAGAGCCTAAAGAAACTGTGTATTCCTTTTGTGAGAGATTGTTGCAGGTAGCCTGGGCCTCCTCATTAAATGACATAGGTCTCCTAAAATGGGCTGAGCCTGTCCATATAACTGTCAAGCCTAGTGCTGCGTACCCAAGAACCCCTCAGTACACTTTGACTCCTGAAACGATTGCTGGAATTGTGCTAGTGATTGAGTCAATTATACAACAAAGGATTTTGAAAGAGACAATGGGGAGTCCATATTACTCACCCATCATTGGCTTGCAGAAGCCTAGCTGTAAGTGCAACATAGTTCAAAATTTGAGAAAGATGAATACCATTGATGTTCCCTGTTATCTTGTGGTACAGAATCCTGCTGTGATTTTATTTTGAATTCAATGTGAAGCTGAGTGGTTCACTGTGACTGATTTGTGTCAGGAGTTTTTCTCCATTTCTTTGCATGAGGACAGTAAGTACCTTTTCATCTTCCAGTTCCAGAACCCTGTTTTTGCATGTTGGCAAGTTGCACAGTGGTATACAGAAAGCCCTTCATTTTTTAATTTGTTCCTTAAAAAGAACCTCAAGTCTTTAATTATGCCCTGTAATGAAACATTTCCTAGCTATCGTAACGGAAAGTTTAAATTCTATCAAGGACTCGGAGGTGAGGATTATGCCTCCTTTCTTCAGTTTATTTTCGCAGCCATGTAAATATCAACAAAAACTACTTTTCCCATGGTACAACGGGGGAAAAACATAGTTCAAAAAACCAATGAGTACAACATTGTGAACCAATCAGCACCCAGACAGTCCCATATAGTCCTTTCTCTTTGTCTCCTTGTCCTCTTTCGAAGTGCGGAGTCAGCCAAAGGATCACCATCATGCATCCTGTTTGTTAGCATCAGAACCTGCAGCAATAAGGATAACAGTCACCATAAAGATCTTCCACAAATAACAAACCTGTGGAAAGATACTTGATACCAATTAGTCATACACTGTAAGCCAACATGATATCAACTATATGGTTAAACATAAGAGTTACTCATGGTTAAACATAAGAGTTACTTACTCCAATACAGGGAGGGTGATTTCCATGATGAAATCCCTAGGGTGGGATAATCCTCTCCGCCGAGTCCTTAATAGAATTGAAACATTCCATTATGATAGCTACGAAAGTTTTCATTCTATGTCAGGACTGGAGGTGAGGATTATGCTAAAGCTTATTGACCACCAAATGTGCCATGTTAAGCACCGGTTTGAAATAAAACCTTTTAAAGGTGGAGTCCGAGTACCAGTCCGCCATGTTTAGGATAGCTTCCAAACGGGCGCCCAAGCCAAAGGCTTTAGAAGCCATTGCACCCCTGGTCGAGTGTGCACCACGAATTCTGAGATCTATTCCAGCTTCTTGCATCACCCAACGGACCCACCGAGCAATGGTGGGTGAAGAGACCGCCTTAAAGGGCTTGCGGAGAGCAATAAGAAGCTGCATAGCCAGCTTGGCTGACAACTCCTTCCTGGAAAGAAAACGGTTAGGTTGCCATCAAAGGGAAAGGTTAAGAACCTCATTGACATCCCACAGGGAGGAATAGCGAGGCTCTGGGTAAGAGACAGCATGATACCCCGAAATAACCTGCAGACCAATGGATGTTCTCCTACCGCTGTATCATTAATCGGGACGTAGCCAGCAGAAATGGCAGATAAGAAATTATTGACAGATCTGTATGCTAAGCCCTTGCGAGCCAAATGAGCCAAAAAATTGAGGATATGGACTACATTTGTGTCCAAGGGATTGAGATCCCTTTGCATACACCAACCTGACAATCTGGCCCAAGCGGATTCGTACCTCGACTGTACTATCCGCCCATGCTCTGGACATGAGGACTTCAGCCATCTCTGAAAGTTCTGGGATTTCCCAGTGTTTCCGGTAATCTTCCACGCCATGAGCCACAGTGAATTCTCCTGAAGTAGTGGATGAGGAATTTGGTCTGGACTCCTGAGGAGAGTCGGAAATTGGGGGAGTAGAATTGGAGAATCCCATGAAAGTTCCAGAAGAATGGAAAGCAGACTTGAAACCTCCAGAGGGGAGTTACCAAAACCACGTCTGCCACTTGCCTCCTCACTTGTGCTGTCACTCTTGTGATCATCGCAAAGGGGGGAAATGCATACCTCGTCTCCCGACTCCAATCTTGGAGAAACGCATCCGTGGCTAAAGCCAGCGGGTCTGGTCTCCAACTGAAAAAAACATGGAAGTTGATGATCCAGCCTCGAGGCAAAAAGGTTTATTGAAAACGGACCCCACCAGGAATTCAGGGTAGAAAACATTTACGGGTCCAGCTTCCAGAGGCTGGTATCCCAGAGATTGCGTGATTGGAAGTCTGCCTCCTGGTTCTCGCACCCCAGCAAGTATTCCGCTGTGACTGAGACCTGATGGTCCACGCAATATTGCTAAAAGGCCGCTGCAAGGTTCGACAGAGCCCGAGATCGTGTGCTTCCCAAATGATTGATATAACGTAGCTCAGGCACGTTGTCCATCTTCAGGAGGACACATGATTGAATAGTATCTTTTGCCCAACAGTGCACTGTGAAAGAGCCCGCTAGAAGTTCTGGGCAATTTATGTGTGAGCGTTGTTCTTCTGGTGACCACAAGCCTCCCTTGGAAACTTCACCGCATCTGGCCCCCCAGCCAGTTCTGCTGGCATCAGACTCTATAACTAAATCTGGCGCTGAGCCGAAGATCTCCCGCCCGTTCCAAGCCTCCATGTGACACAGCCACCATTTGAGCTCTTCCCTAGACTCCTCAGACAGAAACACCTTGTGCGAGTAAGGACAACCCCTGCGTAGGTGGGATGCTTTTAGACGTTGAAGGGCCCTGTAATGTAAGGGACCCGGGAAGATTGCCTGGATCGAAGAGGAGAGGACACCCCTCGAGCCACCTGCCTGATCATCACCTGAGGCCTGGACAGAGTACGCCTCAATTTGTGACAAATCTTTGCCACCTTTTTGGACAGAAGACTCATGGAAGGGGTGGTGAAGTCTATCACGAAACCTAAAAACGTTACTGACTGAGAGGGAGTAAAGAGGGATTTCTTTTCGCTTATGACAAAGCCAAGGCTCTGCAAAAGATTCACTGCCAAAGGAAGATAAGATGGGAGTCTTTGGGAACAAGAGTCCATAAGGAGCAGATCGTCCAGATACACCATCAGCCGAGTCCTGAGGTGTTCCACCACCGGCTTGAGAACTTTGGTAAAGCACCACGGGGCAGAGGAGAGACCGAACAGAAGGGATGCAAACTCGTAAGTCTGATCCTTTCAGGTGAACTGTAGGAATTTGCGGTGAGCAGGAAATATCGGGACTACTAGATAATCATCTTTGAGGTCCAAACGGACCATCCAATCTAGAGGCCACAGAACTTCCTGGAGAAGATGGATCCCTTCCATTTTGAAGTGGTGATAAACCACTCATTCATTGAATTCGCTCAGGTGTATTGACGGGCGTTGGCCACAATCAACTTTTTCGATGAGGAAAATATAGCTGATGTAGCCAGTTGGATGAAGGAAGGTAGGTTAAATAGCGCCTTTGGACAGAAGAGAGTTTACCTCTTGATCTACCAGAATGGTATCCTGCTGAGAAAAATGGAGTGGACGAGTACGCACTCTTTGGACTGGGTTCCCGAAAAATTCCAGGTGGAATCTCTGAACCGTTTAAAGGACCCATGCATCCTTTGTGAGCCAGACGCTCCCTAGCTTTAACTGGGAAGAAGGGAGTACACTCACCGGGGCTTGCGGAGGAATTCGCTCCTCTGTATCCTCTAACCTTGCCGCGGTGTCCTCTTGTAGGGTAGAAATTGCCGAACCTTTGTCTGGTCCTGGTACTGTCGGTGGCCTTGTCCCTTTTGCTGGTACTGGTTTGAACCACGGCCGGTCGAGCGACCCTTGCCTCGACCGAACCCGCAGAAAACCCGAGGGAACACCCTCTTGATAGTAGACTGCGACTTGTCTAACGAGGTAAAAGTATTAACAAACTTTTCAAGTTCCTTAATAAACGGCTCTCCGAAGAGACCACCTTGGGGGATAGCCCCTGCCTCCAAATCAGCCAAATCCCCCAATTTTGGGTCCACGTTTATGAGGAGAGAACGAAGTCTCTCATTTGACAGGGCACAGTTCGCATTACCCAGAAAAATTATACCACGTGGCACCCACCCAGGAAGGGACTCGGGAAATAAGGGCACCAGAAATCTTGGCTTCCTCCGCCATGTCAAGAATTTTAGTTAGGGGCCCCAAAGCATCCAGGAGTTTGTCTTGGCATGCACCCCATGAACGGTCTATTCCCTTTTTGGGATCCTTCATAAACTTCTGCAAGAAAGTTGCCATACGTGGGTCAATCTCGGGGATTAAGGCCACCTTCCCCCCAGAGAAGGGCGAGGGCACTCCGCACGAAGGCAATGCCGAGCCTCTTTCTCAAGAGGTCTACGTATGCAGCTTGCAACATAACAAGCTACATTATCGGCCGGTGCCCAATTAGAGGACCGGGGATGTATTATATGCTCCGGGTCTAACATGTCCGACAGATCAATGGTTGAGGTGGATGGACGTGAGGAGCCATCGGGACCTGGCGGGCCCGAAATCACATCTGGATCTCCTGAACCTTTAGGGGTAACAGGAAGAATGGCAGGGGGCAAACCCCCATTCCCTGATGGCAAAATGGGTTGAGACGCCATAAAGGCCTGGCGTAACCTATCAAAGGCATCCGCATCCACCCCTGCCTCACAAGTACGCTTTGCAGGGGGCCCAGATGGGTCAGCAGACACAAGAGTAGGAGCAGGCGGTACCGACGCGGGAGGTGGAACCCATTTTTCAAATGCCTGGGCAATCTGGCGGGAAAGTCGTTCCTCCAAGGGAGTCATAGTTTCCTCCAACGCCCTATAAATAGAGGCATCCACTGCGTCATAAAAGTCGTCATCCCAAGGGAGATCCACCATGGGGTCTGCCACTCCCTGAGACTCATCATCATACTCCATCTTTTAAACAAGCAACTACAAATTAGGTAACCCCAAAAGGACAGGGAAAAAAATTGTAACTAGCCTGGGTGTCAGACTGGAGCCCTTTTAAGCAGTGGCCCTTTTATGGGGGATTGGGTGTCAGTCTAAAGCAATTTGTTTACGAGCACCTCGCTGATTCAATAGTGGGTCTCAGCCCTGGGACACCGCCTGGAGCAGCACAGGTTAACAGCAGTTGATAGAGAAAAAAGCCAGGGGGAAAACGTGTCTCAGATAAGGCCAACAATGGCTGTACCTGACCTCAACGAGGCGTCAATAACCGCTACAGACTCTGTCAAATGCAGCAGAGCGTGAATAAATCAACTAGCGTACTAAACACAGCTAAGCAAAATACAGGACCCTTTAGGGCATCCCCCTCACTCGCAACTAGGCAGCGGGAAGTGCACGAATGAAGTAATTCATCCTGAGAGGAATTCATAGTGCACACCGCTCCCGCTGCGCCTCGCACGCCCTCTAGGGGCGGGAGGCCAACTGCGCTCCAGGACCATGACGCGTAAGAGCGATCGAACCGCTCTCGCGTCCTAAACCGCCCGCAGCGTTTCACCGCCAATATTACGGGCACTCACCAAACACATGAAAATCGTGACACGCGCAGCAAAATACAAGCACAAAGCAATTACGACCACAAAAGTCCAAACCTAATAACAGGAACCCAAAGATTGAAGAGTCACGACGTGCTCAAAAAGTGGTGGCGACTCCAAGCAAAACACTTTCAATATATCGAATGAAACGTAGTCAAAGATAAGAGGAAAAACCACAGAGTACTTATCTTGGCTGCGCAGTAGCGAAGAAAGAGGACAAGGAGACAAAGAGAAAGGACTATATGGGACTGTCTGGATGCTGATTGGTTCACAATGCTGCTCTCATTGGTTGTTTGAACTACGTTTTTCCCTGTTGTACCATGGGAAAAGTAGTTTTTGTTGATATTTACATGGCTGCGAAAATAAAGTGAAGAAAGAAGGCATAATCCTCGCCTCTAGTCCTGACGAAGAATTCAGCCCTAGTGCAGTTTATCAATGACCTTGTTGCATCAGGTACGCAGGAAGCTTGTAAATGAGAAACTATTGCCCTGCTGAACCATTTGGCTGAGAATGTCCTCGAGTAAAGGCCTGATTTAGTTATCGGCGGACAGGTTACTCCGTCACAACGGTGATAGATATCCTGTCCACCAAAATATAAATCTGATAGGATATTATGGGATCTATATTTCGACAGATGGGATTTCCGTCACCGCTGTGAAGGAGTACCCATCCGCTGAATTGTAAATCAGGCCCTAAGTTACAGTATTGTCAAAAGAAGTTCTGTATCTCAGACATCACATAGAGAAGGGAGCAAGAAAGGTGTCATAAGAAACAATCTTTGTGATTCTGAAAATGAATCCGCCAACCACTCAGAGAGAAGTCTGGATGTGTTCGGGCTACTGTCGTCAGTGGATACCCAACTTTCCCCTAGTAACCAGGCCTTCTACGGCTGACACACAAGGATGTGTTGGATCCGGTACCATCGGATAATGACTGTTTGGTTTCCTTCCTAGAGTTTAAAGAAAGTCTCTGTTGTGCCTTGGCACTGGAAATGCCTGATTATAGCAAATCTTTTGCTCTTTTATGCAGTGCAAGAGGTGGCTGTACTCTCTCAGTGATTACACAAATACATAGAAACACGCCAAGACCGGTGGTTTATTTCTCTGCCAACCTTGACCCCATAGCCGCAGGGCTGCCTGATGCCTTAAAGCCATGGCAGCTGTAGGCACCAGCATCGAGAGGTGCGAAAATATTGTTATGGGTCATCCCCTTACTATATTTGTGCCCCATTCTGTGGAGATCTTGTTGGTGCATATCCGCACTCATCACCTGAACAATAGTCAATTGACTAAGTATGACCAGATTATTCTTGCTGCAGAGAATATTTCCCTTTAACTTTGTGCCACAGTGAATCCTGCAACCCTTTTTCCCTTACCTGAAATTGAGGGTGATGATAAAGAAGTAGAGCATTACTGTCTCAATGTCAATGAACTATGCACCAAGCCAAGACCAGATATACAAGATGAGTCACTGACTAAGTCTGATCTCATATGGTTTGTTGACTGGTCCTGTCTGAGAGATGATGAAGGAGCCTAACAGCAGATGTCTATGCAGGCTGTACAGTCACAGGAGTAGTGGCTTCAAGGAGTAACATCTGCACAAGTGGCAGAATTGGTCGCTCTTACTAGGGCGTGCTTTCTGAACAGCTGAAAGTGTTGTTTTTCACTGATAGTCAGTATAACTTTGGTGTTGTTCATGACTTCAGTCAGCTATGCAAAAAGAACAATTGATGGACAGAATGCAGAACAATGTCATACATTCACCCCAGTACAGAGATCTGGGCCTAAATCCATACTTTTTTTGCTCACCATGCAATTCCAGTTTGGACCCAGCCATGTGCAAATCAGTCTTGACCCTGCGCCCAATGGGAACAGTCCAGCCCAAACTGCCAGGCCAGGTCCTCCCTGGACTGGGAACAAGCTTTCAGCCCTCATCAGCCAGGATAGCTTGACTCCAGTGGCATGGAGAGCCCGGGACCCACATCTGGGCATACCCATCCCACTCAGGGTGACAAATGCAAAAAGAACAATTGATGGACAGAATGCAGAACAATGTCATACATTCACCCCAGTACAGAGATCTGGGCCTAAATCCATCCTTGTGTTTACTTCAGTCAGCTATGGTCACAGAGAGGATTCATGACCTCGTCAGGATCCTATATCTGTAATGGTACACATGTTATGAGATTGTTGGAGGCACTGCAACTACCTACCAAATTTGCAGTTGTGAAATGATCTGCCCACTGCATCAGAGACGGCTATGTGACAGTTGGCAATTGATAAGCTGATGAGGTTGCGAGACATTGTGCCCATGAGACTTGCGCATTCAATGGTGAATATGTAAATGAATCTGAAGATGAGACCAATTACAACCTTTTGTTAACTACAGCTGATACTTGGGAGGAAGTAAAGAGGTTGCAGGAGGAAGGGCCAGAGGGAGATCAGCAAAGTTGGGTCAGAGTAGGTTGTGTCAAAAGAGATGATGACATTTGGGTTTCAACAGATGGAAGACCTGTATTGGCAGATAGCTTCTTGTCTCCAGTGTCTAGACATTTTCATGGTCTTGCACATGTTGGAAGGGATGCAATGGTCAGATTGTTTCAACAGAATTGGTTCAATTCCTGATTTAGGTTGATGGCTGTATGCTACAGATGTGTTCTGTGCCAACAGAGGAACATAGGGAAAAGACCCACAGCGACACTAAGCCACATGAGAAGTTCAAATGGTTCATTTATTAGAATGCCATTGGCCTTTATCAAGAAGCCTATGTGCAATGGGTTGAGATATGTCCTGGTGATTGTTCATCTTCTCGTGTTGGGTTGAAGCCTACCCGACCAGAAGAAATGACAGTCTCAAAGTGGATAAATTGTTGTTGATGGAACTGATCCCCAGGTTCAGTTTCCCGACTTCGCTGGAGTCAGGCCGAGGGACTCAATTCAATAATGATATCCTGAAAATGTTGTGTGCAGCATTACAAGTGGCGCAAACTCTACAATGCAGTTACTGACCTGAGTCTTCCGGTATAGTGGAGCAGGTCAACTTTACTTTGAAATCCAAATTGTCCAAAGTGTGTGATTCAACAACTTTGAAGTGGCCTGGTGCTTTACTCCTTGTGTTAATGAGCCTTTGCAGCGTTCTTGCTCAGAGGACAGGTCTGGCCCCCCATGAACTAATCATGCGCAGATCAATGAGACTGTCAGCTGTGCCTGCAAATGTGCATGTGAACCTTGCAGATGACATGATATTTGATCAAACAAAGGACTGGCTGATATGGTGCATTCTGTGTCTTACTAGGTCGAAGTTGCTACCGCCCCACCACATCAGGAGCACTGCCATGACCTTAGTCCCGGCGACTGGTGAAGAAACATGTTCAGAAAACGTGTGTGGAACCTCGATTGAATAGACTTTATTGGGTAATACTGGTAAGAAACACTACTGTTAAGTGTGGAGATCTCCCCCACTGGATCCAAGTGGCCCATACTCGCAGTTAAGTGTCCCCTTGATGATATGACAGTACCTCTACCAGAAGTGGAAGCTGCAACTGATAGGCAGTGGGAGGAGATTGAGCGAGTAACAGTAAATCTGCAAGAGCCTGAAACAGTACATGCTCAGCCTGAGGGGGGGGGGGGGTCTTGATGAGTTGACATTTGAGGGTGAGACAGGAGAGTCTCTGCCTGTGGCACTGACTGAGCCAGGATCAGACCCTGATGAAGGACCTAGTGCTGTAGTAAGCTAAGTGAAAGCTGGAGACAGTTGGCCAAAAAGGCCGGAGAGAGAGAGAGACTGAGTCGACCTGCAGGATCTGTGCCCCACACTATCCCACTGACACTGAGGATTCTGGTCTGAGTGACAGTGCAGACGAAGAAGGTCAAAGAGAGCTAGAGTACCCTGTTGAAGGTACTCATTCCCTGAATAGACATACTTTGCCACAAATGACAAAGAGAGAGATTTGGAGGATAACAGTGCAAATCCAGTTGGACCTCAGTGAATTAACACTTGTGGCTGAACTGCATGTTGTGTTTACCTTGCCACTGAATGGACTGACATGAATCATCATTGGCATGATCATTCACTTCTATTTGTTAGTGCATAATTGTGGCTGTCACAATTCTGTATCTCCTTCTGTTGCCTATCAACCAACTGAGATATTTTACTTTGCCTATGTAATTCAAATACAATCCTTTAACCGTATTCATAGATTCCTGGTCTTCAGTGTGGAGTCACATGGGCTTCACAAATTAAATTGTGTTGTTGATGTTTTCTCCCTTTTCAATGCTACATGTCAGCTATAAAGGTTCATCTAATCTATTGAGTACAATCTTCAACGACTTGACAAGGAGGATGTGTTGTAAGGCCCAGGACGCGCCAGCAATAGAACATGAAGAAGCAGAGCTCAGTTTGAATGACAATTCTATGTGTGCTGTTTATGGAAAATAGAAGCTGCTTCTTTAACATTATTTAAACATGTATATACTGAGGTTTGTCCAAAGTATAAGTTACAGCAGTATAAGCTAATATGCCTAGATGCGTCACTTCATAAATATGGCGCAACATGGCGCATTATTTACGCCAGTGCTGCGCCACTCAAAGTGACGCAACGGTGGCGCAAAACTGGCGCAGGGGGCTCATAAATAAGCCCCAAAACGTTTTTGCAGTTGCAAACTGGCTGATTCGCAGAATAGGCCATTTGTAACTGCGAAAAAGCAATTTCAAATATACATATATGCATATACCAACTGTGATTTGGTAACTTGTTACTGAATCGAAATTTGTCTTACCGATTTGATATTTGGAAGGGGCGTGTTAGGGTGTCCCTTCCAAATACCCTACCACAGTGCATGTATGACTGTTTTGTGACCATATTTCAGTTGGAAACATTCATTTATTGCAGACACCTTGAAGGAGGTGGTAACCATTTGCAAATGGGAAACGGGTCCTTAAGGGACCCCTTTCCCTTTGAAAATGTTGACAAAAATATATTTATTGAAGAGCAAGCAGTGGTCCCACTGACAATTGTGTACGACTGCCTACTCTTAAAAAATGAAACTTACGTTTTTCCGCCTCACTTTTTCCTTTGGGGAAACGGGCTGCCTTTTGAACAAAATATCGCTTTATTAAAAATAAATCAGAGACCTCAGCAGGCCACTATTCCTTTGATGGCTATCATTCCTAATGGGTTGCAAACTGTGACCTACCTCATTAATATTTAAGAGGTAGGTCAATTTGCGACCCACTAGGAATCACATCTTACAAGCTGTACATATTATTACATTAGGAATAACGATTTCCTAATTGTGATTCGGCAGGAATCGCAATTAGGAAATCGCAGTTTGCAGTTCCTACCATTTGTACATATGGCCCCAAGTCTCTTCACAACTTCTTGTGCTGTCCAGTATGTCCTTTGTGCTTCATTTTTTAACTTGGGGAATAACAAGGTATCATGTACATAAGTTGGCCTGAAAACTTAAATGAAGGAACAACATATCGACTAAAAATTCTGCTTCCCCACTTCCGGAGAAAAATGGGAACAGGGGAAATATTTTTTTTTCTTTTTCATTCCCATAGGAAACTTTGCAAAAACTGATGAACTGGATTACCCGAAATGTGGCTTGAAACAGGAATTTTTCTCAGAGGTGCGCCTTTGCTTGGTTTTGTGTAAATATGTTAATTTGTTTTTGAGGATTCTGCAATAAAAAAGTTAGATGGTGAAATTAAAGTGTTACACTATAGAGATAGCTTGAACGTTAATTTTTAGATCCTCCACAGATTTGCAAGCCCGCGGAGGATCCATGAATCCATTTAAAACAATAAAGCTATGCCTTTGGACAAGGGTGCTTTTTGTCCCATTATTCATTGCGAGGTGAAACCTTAGTCTCTGATTGGCCATCACAGAAAACATCTCAATTGCTTCTGCTGTTTGCTGTTACCCATTGCACTGTGTTATATATATATGTATGTATATATTTCCAAATACGTTACACCTCCGGAACTCCGACAAGGTAACAGGTGACACACCAGAGGATAGCACAATTAAGCTTTATTGTGCCCACACCAACGCGTTTCGGCGATGCCTTTTTCAAGTTGAAAAAGGCATCGCCGAAACGCCGCCGACCTCTCACTAGCTACCGTCCCGCACATCCGAAGAACAACTACCGGCGGGAGATCCTTCTCCCACCTCGCCGCCAAGACATGGAACACCCTCCCACTGAGCCTACGACAGACCCAAGACCTGCTGACCTTCAGGAGGATGCTCAAGACCTGGCTGTTTGATCAGTAGCAGCACCCCCCCCGCGCCTTGAGACGCTCCCGGGTATGTAGTGCGCTTTACAAATGACTGATTGATTGATTGATTGACATTAAGCAAGACTTGCTATATAAACACATAAATTAACACTAATGTGTTCCTTTTAAATAACGTCACACATAGCACTGGGCACTAATGACTAGTTTTTTAATAATTGCACTAAGCACTTTAGAACACTTAAACTACGCTAACCAGCATGCACTGCATAATGAAACAGGGAGTAATTGAGTTTCGATTGAAATAAATAACGCCCCGCTTCTGTGCAAAATTATCCCATGAACAAGGTCCAAGTGACTGGACCGACACGCGTTGGGGCATGGCAGCTATTAAATAAATCCGCCATCAATCCTGCAATCGAGAGAGTGCGTCTTTCTTCTTCGCCGAACAGCGATAATTTGCGTGTATATATATATATATATATATATATATCCTACCTATCTATCTATCTATCTATCTATATATATATATATATATATATATATATATATATATATATATATATATATATATATATATAAAAACTGGTACTCCCATGAGCAGCACTCGAAGTATACAGAGGTTACCAGCCTTAATCTCAGGTATGGGCAGAGTTCGAATGGCAGGTACAGATGTCACAGCCTTGAGTTCGCCTGACGTGTTTCAAAATAATCTTTTTCAAAGGCGATACACTAGGAACGTGTACGTACTCTCTCCCATGCACAATTCAAATGATGCCACGCCCTGGATGGGAACCGCTCCAATCAGACAGTGGATATGCATTGTGGGAGTCGTAGTGCATTTATTCCATCAATATTTCAACGCACTCATTACTGTGTGTATATATATATATATATATTCACTGAAAAAACCATAGGTTTCACACACGTTATAGTTAGGAATTAGCATTTAAAAAACCTTGCAAATTCACTTAAAAAACCATAGGTTTCACACATGTTATAGTTAGGTGGATATTTCACTCGTAAAAAACCAATGAAATTCCACTGTTATAGTTAGTTCAGATAACTATAACTCGCGCGCCCGCAGTCCTCTGCTCATGACGTCACATATTACATCACTCATGACATGGTCAGTGGCATCACTCTTGACATCACTGATGACATCATCCTTGTGATAGAGTGGCGGTCGAATCGGTCGAAATCAGGAAGTGTCGGCTGCCATTTTGTTTGTTTTCAATGCGAGAGTGGAAAAGGAAGGTGGCGAACGTGAAAAGGGGGCGGGGTAGAGAGTTCCTGACCCCCTAGCCTTTGTCAGGGGGTCCCTGAAGGACCCTGAAGGCAGAAAAAAACATTTAAATTTTTTTTTTTTTAAATCACGGGGGTGCGCGCACCGTGCGCGCATGGTGAAAAACCATAAAAAAATAAATAACATTTTTAATACATAGTTTATTGAAAAATAAATATAGAAAAAAAATAATAATACATACATAACTTAGCATTTAAAAAACGGTACAAATTCACTGAAAAAACCATAGGTTTCACACATGTTATAGTTAGGTGGATATTTCACTCGTAAAAAACCACTGAAATTCCACCGTTATAGTTAGTTCAGATAACTATAACTCGCGCGACCGCCACTCTATCACAAGGATGATGTCATCAGTGATGTCAAGAGTGATGCCACTGACCATGTCATGAGTGATGTAATATGTGACGTCATGAGCAGAGGATTGCGGGCACGCGAGTTATAGTTATCTGAACTAACTATAACGGTGGAATTTCATTGGTTTTTTACGAGTGAAATATCCACCTAACTATAACATGTGTGAAACCTATGTTTTTTTAAGTGAAATGGCAAGGTTTTTTAAATGCTAATTCCTAACTATAACGTGTGTGAAACCTATGGTTTTTTCAGTGAATTTGTACGTTTTTTTAAATGCTAAGTTATGTATGTATTATTATTTTTTTTACATATTTATTTTTCAATAAACTATGTATTAAAAATGTTATTTTTTTTTTTATGGTTTTCACCATGCGCGCACAGTGCGCACACCCCCGCGATTTAAAAAAAAAAAATGTAAATGTTTTTTTCTGCCTTCAGGGTCCTTCAGGGACCCCCTGACAAAGGCTAGGGGGTCAGGAACTCTCTACCCCGCCCCCTTTTCACGTTCGCCACCTTCCTTTTCCACTCTCGCACTGAAAACAAACAAAATGGCGGCCGACACTTCCTGATTTCGACCGATTCGAACGTTGTCTGACATGTAACAACCAATCAGAATTACGCTCGCGCACGTTAGGGTGCGCGCATGGTGCGCGGCTATAGATATGTATGTGCTTTTAACTGCCATTTTCTCAGGAACTACTGAACAGATTGACTCCATATATGCAAAAGGCACATCCCTGACCTGAGGACTACCTCTCTGCCAAATTTCAAGTAATTCTGTTCAGCCGTTCGGGCTGTACCTTCGACTAAAGGTCCTATGGGAAAATGCATGGGGAAAACGCGTTTTGGGACCCCCCTTTTTTCTCGGCCCCCGCTTGATGAATCCCCCGAGACTTTCAGGGTAGGAGCTGAGCGGAGCGCCCCATTAGTTTTGAAAATTTCGTGAAGATTCGTCAACCGGCGCCAAAGTTATTCAAAATAGAATTTTGAGATTTCCTATGGAAACACGGTCCTAACTATAACTATCTAGGTTAGCTTTTACATAGGGAATGCATTTTTGCATTGCTAATAAATGTAGCACGATCTGATGAATCTCCACAAAACTTACCAAAAATGTGCTTCTTTTTACCTAGTTTGTGAATGCCGTTATCTGTCAAGAGGGGGCCATGAAAAATGGAGGGATACCAAAATGCAAAATCCCCATGCATTTTCCATAGACTTCTTTAAGAAGTGCTACTGCAAAAACTGTTGACACCAAATTTGACAAAAAGCTACATCTTGGTCCACAGATTGTGCATTTTGTGATTTGGTGTAAATCAGTTTCTTAGTTTTTAAGACATTAAGGTTTAAAAATATTTGTATATATGGACGGTTGGGCCCACAAGAGGCTCACTAGAGTCTCCCAGGAGCGCCAGTTTAAAAATAGAGCATTCTAATTGACCCAATGAGCTTTTTTTCCCTTTAGCCATCTCTCTCCTACAGAAGTCAGACTCCTGCAGGAGTGATCGCTCGGATTGGCTGCCAGCAACATGAGAGAAATGCTGCTGGCAACCTGTACAGGACTCAGACACTCACGCATGTCCTGTACTTTAAAAAAAGATTATATAAGGGGGTAAGCTAGGGATACTCTGCCCCCCTTGGTCTTGTCGGGGGACTCAAGGGTATCCCCCAGGGACCAAAATTGAAAAGCAGATTGGCCATGATCCCGCCATGATCTCGCAGGATTTCATCGAGCTCATGGGAGAAAAACAAAAAACAAATTGGGGGCCTGGTGGGAGCATGTGGCCCCCGCTCCCCAAGCCGTTTTAGCCCCGAGGACCCAATCCGCTGCACCCAAATTATTTTTAAGGGGGGAAGAGGCCGCGTGACGCCCCTCCCCAAGCCTTTAAAAGGTTACGGGGAACCCACCCGGTTCATTTGCTGTGTCCTGGAGGGCCCCCAGGACACAGCCTTTTCCCTACCGCCAAACGGGATCAAACACAAAGTCTGATCCCAGTGAGAAGGAGCTTTAAAAATGCTCCTGCCACCTTGAAGCACATCTGTATTGTGTTTCCCTGCCTGCACTGATGCAGGCGGCGAAACAGAACAAGATATTGCTTCCGCCCAGAGAGAGCAGAATAAATACTTGCTCCCTCCGGGTGGGAGAAGTGCCCGCTCCCGCACAATGCGGGGAGCCGGCTGGGGCCGCGGGGCCCCCGGGCTCTTCCTGCAGCCTCCAATGTATGCATGGGGTGTACCCTGGGTAGGCACCGGGGCAGCCACCTATAATAAAGGCTGGCCTTAGGGAATGGGGTCCCCAAGGTAATAATAGGCTCAGGGAGGGGGGCCGCGCCTCACTCCCCTTAAAAAAATACAGCCCTAGCGGAAGTTTAAAGTAACGTTATAGTTAGGTATCAAAAAAATTCATACAGCATGTCATGAGTGATGTAATGTGTGAAATCATAAGCAGTGCACGGCGGGGGCGCAAGTTGTAGTTAGCTCTGCTTGCTGTCGCTGGTGAATTTCTGTGTATCTTTTTTGGTCAAAATTATTATTTTTTTTGTTTGTTTTTTAAAAAAATATATTTTTATTATTACATTTTTCCATATACATACATCCCCTCCTTATCCACCCCCCACCCTATCCTGAACATTATTATCCTTGGTACACGCATGAAATCAGGTAAACTTATAATAACATAAGCATTACATTATACTTCAACCGTCAAACAATTATATTATAGTATTTCAAGGGTTCGCCATACCGGAGACTTTTTGGCCGTGTATTATCAGAGCCTTTCCGTTGCATTTCATGGTTTGGATAGTTTAAAACCTAATCTCGTGGCTCAAGGTTTTGCATCCACTGCAGCAAGGGATCCCAGATTTCCAGCCCTTGTTTCTTTTTATTCCGCCCCTTCCTTCTATAGATAGCTATCTCGAGGCTATAAGACGCCAATAATTGGGCCCGCCACTGTTGAAAAACGGGTCGGTTTGAGTCCAACCAGACCGAAGCCAGACATATTCTAAGGATTGCCATAGATATAAATATCAACCCTTGCATGTTATTTGGTCGAATATTTCCATCTATACCTAGCATTATTTCTCCTGTTATAATTTCGATTCTTACATTGAAAATTTCGGATAAAAAGCCGTAGATATCCCTGATCAGGCCTTGTAATGTATCACAGGTTGCAAATATATGTACAATGTCGGCCTCATACAATGAGCATCGTGGGCATTCTGTACCTTTACCCGACCCCCATTTGGCTATCTTATTTGGTGTATAGTATAATTGAAAAAACGTTTTATAATATTGGGCTTGCAATCTTGCAGACATTAGTATAGATTGAGGTAGTTCGTACGATCTCACGCATGACTCTGTCGTAGGCCCCAGTTTTTCCTGCCATTTTGCGACAAATTTATTCATGTCATCGGGGAGTATGGTAACCAAGCTATCATAAATTTCGCCGATCTTTATTGCTTTGTTCCCCTTTATTATTTCAACGGTCTGAATTCTCTGAAATTTTGAACATCCGCCCCCTTTCTTTATCAAAAAATCTCTAACCTGAAGAAATTTTAAAAAGTCTCTATGTTCTAGCATGTACTCATTTCTTAAGTCTTCAAATGATTTGATCCCCGACGATGAATAGAAGCAACCAATTTGAGTGATCCCAGCATTTAGCCAGTTATTCATATAGGTATCATTAAAGATCTCAGGGAGATTACTGTTTTCCAATAAAGGAGTGTAATAGGAAAACCTTCCGATTCCAAGCAGTTTACGCATATTATTCCAGGCGATATGTATGCCTGCTAAGGTTTTGAATCGTACTCTTTTAAAGTAGCAGTTGTGTATATGTCGCCATAGGTACCCGCTAGCCTCATTACCCAAGATTAGCTCTTGTGGTGTTGGTATATCCCTGTTTGGCCTGTTGTCCCTATTAGAGATTTATAGTACTTTACAGTATTTCAGGATTGTAGCCCACCAATATACTCTGAGGTTGGGCAGGGCGAGGCCGCCTCTTTCTTTCGGAAGAGAGATGTATCTAAGCGCCCTGCGCGGTCTTCTATATCCCCATATGAAGCGTGAAAACATGTTGTCTATGATTTTAAATGTTTGTGGTCTGAACTCCAAGCATTTGTCCTGAGAAAATATAAACATTTTGGAAAGAAGAGCATCTTTATCACATTGCATCTACCTCCAATCGTTAAGTGCAGGTTGTTTAATCTATTTAGGTCTTTTACGGTTTGTTTTATAAGCGGTTCTAGATTAATCTTTACCAGATTTTTCAGATTGGCCGTTATATTTACCCCCAGATAGATGACACTCTCTACCACCCGATCGTCGTTGCTCATGGATTTATCATTAAGAACTATCTGGGTTTTATCCTGATTCAACTTATACCCGGTTACCTTCCCAAAGTTTTTTGCCTCCTCTTCCATCGCATTCATTGCTGTGCCTGGGTCACTTGTAACCAGCGCAATATCATCTGCATAGGATAAGGTCTTTGTATCGCCATTTGGGGACTTTATTGGTGGGATTGCCGGATTATTTTCAAGTCTACGGATAAAGGAATCAATAAAAATTGCGAACAATAGGGGGGAGCAGGGGCATCCCTGCCTTGTCCCTCTGGTTATATCTGTTTTTCCTGATACTGCCTCATTCACCATTACTACTGCATCTGGATTTATATATAACATTTGAATAGCTTGGATAAATGATTCCCCTATACCGCACTTCGACATTGCTGACCAAAGATATCGCCAGGAGACCCTATCAAAGGCTTTCTCTGCGTCTAATAATATAAGTGCCATAGGGTCTCCTGCTATCTCGGTAATGTCAAACAGTGTGATCACTCTCTGTACATGGTCGGTGGTAGATCTTCCCGAGATAAATCCATGTTGTCGGTTCGATACGATTTTGTGAATGATTGGTGCTAATCTGCTGGCAAGTAATTTTGCATATATTTTAGAGTCGCAATTTATTAGAGTGATAGGGCGATAGGATCCAAGTTCTACCGCGTCTTTATTTTTCTTCAAAAAAACTACAATTTTGGCTCGAGCCCATGATCCCGGAGGATGTCCTCCCTGAAAAATGTGTTTGAATAAGTCACTTAAAATCCCTTTTAGTGATTTATGGAATTTAACGTAAAACTCTGCTGGTATACCATCCAACCCGGCTGCCTTCCCTATAGCTAAGCTGTTTATTGAGAGTAATATTTCCTCCCATTGTGGTGTTACATCCAGACTGATTCGATTCTCTTGTGACAACTTTGGGTTTGATGTCTAATCGAGATATTCCTCAATCTCTTTCTGTTGAATATCGCTTTCCTCATATAATTCTTGGTAATAGCTCTGGAATGAGGCTCTTATCTCTTTGGGGTCAGTTCTATGGCCATATTTTGGGTCTCTAATCTCCATAATCATATTGGCTGTATTTTGTTGTCTTGTACGCACTGCAAGTTGATGCCCCACTTGTTCGCTCAGCTCATACATATTCTCCCTATTCATTGCGGCCTTACACATCGCCTTTTCTATAAATATGTCGGTAATGTTATTTTTAGCCAACGCTACCCTACTCAGTGCCCCCTCGACATTCTGGCCTTCTTGTACCACCCTTATCAGTCCCTCCTCTACTTCAGCCAGCTTTTTTTGTAGCATCCCCATTTTTAATTTAGCCTCATGGTTAAGTTTTAATGAAAACCGTAGTTTTGCTAAAAATGTTAATGTTATCACTGACATTCACCTAACTGTAATGTTACTTTAACCTTTTTTTCTCAGTGAATATATATATATATATATATATATATATATATATATATATATATATATATATATATATATATACATACATATACACACACGTATATACATATATGCATATATGTGTGCATGTGTTTGTATCAGTTATGATTTATATACCGCCTTTTAGAGATCAGTTCTGTTTTAGGTATCCAAACAGCTACTCCAGAGCATGACAATGGAAGATGAAGACAGATATTGTGGATTGTGTATGTGAAATCTTCTAAGCATAAATATGAGTAAAGACTTTCCAGATCTGCAGTTCAGATTTCTTAGTTCCCTTCAGACTTCGAACATTTTCTGCAGATTCATGGCATTTCATAAATTAACCACTGATTTTTTATCTCTCCCTGAAATTCCAGCAGAGATAACGTTTGGTAAAACCTCATAAAGGAAGGAGCACATGACTGGAACCAAGGGAATGAGTCTGCAGTGGCAGGTATGGACTTAAACAAGGCCCCCCTTTACAAGTCCAGCAGGTTTTGGTGCAGGTATAACGGACGGCTGGAATTGCTGATTCCGGCTTGTACTCCTGCCCCAAATACCGCTGAATACAAGTTTTGTCCGTGTAAAGAGGAATAACATTAGCACGGAACCGGCGGTCCTTGGTTCTTTACCGTGCCTTTCCCCCCTACATGTAGAAAACTGCTAATGATATTCCATCTGCTCTGAGCTGGGGAAAAGTCGCCGCGGGAGGGCCGGAGGGTGGTGCAGAGGCGAGTGGGATCTTGGCGAGCCAGGGAAGGATTGTCTCTGGTCATGTGAACATTATCTGCTCTCTGCTGCTGCACGGGTCAGGTGGGATCCGGGCTGAGATGGTGCCTGCACCTGCTGCCCTTCCCCCTGCTGCGTCCAACATCATACCTGCCAACTCACACGATGCCACTGCGTGTCATACGATTTCGGCTCCTTTCACACAGTCACCCGGTGTGAAACCGAAATCACACGGTGGCAGGGAGAACGAGCTGAAAACTACTGTAAACAGTGGATTTCCATCTCGTTTTTTGGTAGCCGTAAGCAGCTGATGTCCATAAAAAGGCATGAAAACACCTCAGGACATCGGCGACTGAAAAGGGGGGGCTCTTGGCCCCCCCGCCCGCATGGCGGTGCGGCGACCCCCCCCTTGCCCTCCGGACCTCTCGGTGGTGGGGCGTGTCCTCTGGGGCGCGCCCTGCCACCGATTAGTTGCCACCCTCCCTTGACCCGGATGGCGTTAATCGACATCCGGGTCGGGGGTCGGGGGGGGGGTGGGCCGATGGTGATTAAAGAGGCGGGGAGCGCCCAGGTGACCCCCTTGTTGCCTGGACGCTCCCCCCACACCGGACGTGCCCCGCGCTCGGGGCTTCGTGTTTTTTCTCATTTCTGTTATCTTCTTTTTCAGGGCCGCGGACGTTTCGCTTGCTGGCGGTTCCTCGCAGACATCGGAGGCAAGCAGGAGACCTGGTCGGCAGTTTTGCTTTCGGCGCTTCCTTCGTTGGACTACGGACGGGCTGACGCGTGGACCGGGTTAATCATCCAGCCTGACTGACTCCGCTCAAGGGTCGCTGATAGAGCGAGGTGTGGCGCGCTAGCTCGGCGCCCAGGTGCGCGGCGGACGCACGTTTGGTTTTTTGCATCGATCGCCGAGGTAAGGTGTGGGGGGCATTGGGCGATGTTCGTGCGGCCATACCAGGCGGCGGGTGCATTTTTCAGAGCGGGAGAACGTGGTACAGCACTCGGAGCTGCAGAGTTAAGAGCTGGGGTTCCGTGTTCGAGCCCCAGCCTCGGTCCAACATCTGGAGCACTAGTTACGTTTTGAACAGAAAGGGCTCCAGTTGCTCAGCCGGCAGAGCGCTCGGAGAGGCTATCACACCAAAGCCTACGGGTTCGTGGCTGCAGGCCGCCACTAATAGTTTGGAAAGTGTATTCAGATTCATTTAATGTGTATTTAGTGTGGGGTAAGCCGGGAGCAGGTGTGGTTGTTGGTGGCGAAGCGAGAGGAGAATGTTTTTCTAATTTAGTCAATTTTGATACTGCATTTATGGTTCGACTCATGGTCTTTACACAATATATACATTGAATTTCATTGGCTAAGCCTGTGTTTTCGCTTTGAGATTGCTAGGGTAGCTGAAACAGCCAAGGGCGGTAGGGGGGGGGCCTAAAAGAAGGTCCTAGCGCGTACGGACTTTATTTAATCTCATACAGTCGGCTTTCGCCAATTGCTTGCTTTCACACTCCCAGAATTTAATACATTTTCTATTTTAGGCATGTTAGTCCTGCAGTCCTGCAATTTCACGTGGTAAGCTCGAAGTGGTGGACCGCGGTTGAGGTCGCAAGGCAAATTCCGGCTGGGAGTGTGCAGGATTGGGACGGTAATAGGAGAGCGGGGGGCTCGCATTACATTGCTTCTGGTAGCCGCCGGGTGGGTTTACGTTAGAGTTTACTCACCCCTGACAAACCGGATAAGCCGGGGCGTTGCGGTTACGGTTGCATGGTGCTTACAGCCCCCTGTACATCCTCCATCTGGTGAAGGTAAAAGCGCACTTACACCTGTGTTGGAATATTAGGAGTGTAGGGCGGTGCACCTCAGTCATGCTGAGGTCGATGGGTGGTAAAGGAGGGTCCAGGATGGAGGTTATGATGCAGGCCATGATGCAGGAGATGAACAGCATTGATAGGCGGTTGGGGAAGGTTGATGAATTGGAGGCCCTCATGAATGAAAGGTTTGCTGATCCCCCAGGCCCTTTAGGCAGGCCCGCGCGGCAGCGAAAGGCACCCTTGCCAAGGGGGGATTTTGCTAGCCCGCCAAAGAAGTCTAAGGCCAAGAAGCCCAGGTGCAGTGCCCCAGCCCCAGTAGTAGTTCCGGTCTCGATTCCTCCAGCACCCCCGAGTCCAGTACCTTTTATACCTGTGCCGGTAGTTCCGGAGCCCGCTGCACCGGCTCCTGCCATGCCGCCGGCGTTACCTCCTGTGGGCCCTGTTTCCCCGCCCGTGGTACCGAGGCCAGTGCCGGGCCTGCCGCCACCGGTCACTCCGTTGCCTGCCATACCAGTCCCACCGGCCACGCCCCCTGGGGCGCCCGTAGTCCCAGTTGATAACCCGGGCTCGGTCCCTGCTGAATTGGCATCTCAAATAGCGGCCTTATTGCCTTGGTTACAAAAGGTGGGCGTGTTACCTGCTTCATCAGATCACGCTGCGGAAGCGGCGCAGTTGGTAGAAAGGATTAAATCGGCAGCGGCAGCAGACAGAGCTGCGGTACCATCATCTGCTTCACTTTCAGGTTCCAGCCCCGCTCAACCGAACGCTGATGGTGGTCAACCGGCCCGGGTACAAGGAAATGGTAAGGAGGTGGCGCTGCCTCTCTTGGGGGATGGGTCAATTCCCTCCAGGAGTGAGAATTTGGCTCAACATGTGTCCCAGGCAACGAAAGAAATGATCTGGGCGGGAAAATATATTTACATTTTTTCATTGCTACTTGATAGCAGGGAAATGGAACATGCGAAGACACTAAAGGAATGGATGCTTCCTAGTGAATGGAGGGCACAGTGTTCTAGATTTAGGGTGGAGGAAACTTTGCTCAACTGGGTCAGGGCTTTCGCAGTATTCACGACCATCATGTCCGAACGGCCTCCTAATGTGCAGGCGCCATTGGCTTGCTACCAGAGTAGGATTGTGGGGTGGAGCGAGCAGTACCCGGGGGATGCCTGGAAGGAGTATGATGTTAATATCAGGAAAGCTAAAGAATTTGACTCATCACTGACATGGGATAGGGTTGACTCTGTGTCGTGGCATAGGCAGTTCTCAGGGAGCTCAGCCCCACTCCAGTCCCCCAGTGCGGGCAGGGGGTACTCCACCAGACCTCAACACCCCTTTCGGTCGGCCCAGGGGAGCGAGGTCCCGGGTAGGAGTAGGGGGGGGTTTGGGAGAAAAGGGGTGTGCTGGGATTTTAATAAGCGCACCTGCACGAGGGCCCCTGGCACCTGTAGATTTAGACATGCATGTGCAGTCTGCAGTCACCCCTCCCACCCCGAGTCATCCTGCAGGTCTAAGCAGGGCAATCACAGTCAGAAGGGGAGGGGGAAGCCAGAGTAGTGCAGATCATTTGGTTATCCCCACCCCTATAGATGTTTTGGCAATGATTCCTTGGTTGAATAGGTACCCGAATCACACAGCGGCCACTCTACTTCAGGAAGGTTTTTCACAAGGTTTTAGGATCCCGGCAGGGGGGTACACAGGTAGTGCACATTGCAGGAACCAACTGTCAGTGCAACATAACCCCACAGTGGTGGCTGCTAAGATTAGCAAGGAACTGTCTTTGGGTAGGATAGCTGGCCCTTTCCAGACGGTGCCTGTCCCCAATTTTGTGTGTTCTCCACTAGGGGTAGTACCCAAGAAGGAGAGGGGGGAGTTCAGACTGATCCACAACCTGTCGGCACCTAGAGGAGCGTCATTGAATGATGCGATTGATGAGGGGATTTGTAGTGTAAAGTACGCCTCATTTGACCAGGCAGTTGATTTATTGCGGGCGCTGGGGCCAGGGGCGATGATGGCAAAATCAGACATAGAATCTGCTTTCCGTCTCCTCCCAGCCCATCCTCTGGACCACCATCTATTAGGTTTCACGTTCAATGGCAAGTTCTATATGGATAAATGCATGCCCATGGGCTGCTCCATCTCATGTGCCTACTTCGAGACGTTCAGCTCATTCTTGGAATGGGTCATGAGAGAGGCGACGGGCCATCGGCAGGTTATGCATTATCTGGACGATTTCCTTTTCTTGGGTGCGGCGGGATCTCAGGAGTGTGCTTGGGCGTTGCAGGAATTTTGCGTGCTCATGCGGGCTTTTGGGGTCCCGCTAGCGCCGGGGAAGACGGTTGGCCCGTCGACCTGTTTAGAATTCCTTGGTATTGAAATTGACTCAGTGGAAGGATGCTTCAGGTTACCCATGGACAAAGTGTCTAGGTTTAGAGCAGCCCTACTTCAATGCCTACGCAAAGACAAGGTTACATTGCAACAGTTACAGGAAGTGGTGGGGCAATTGAATTTTGCGCTTCGGGTCATCCCAATGGCACGCCCCTTTTCACGCTCCACTGCTCAAGCTATGAAAGGGTTACGGGAGAAACATCACCGCACGAGGTTGTCATCTGAGGTTCGCCAGGATATGCTTATTTGGGTGGCATTCCTGGAGGATTTTAATGGCAGAGTTGTGTGGTCAGGTCCTCCCGCCACATCAGCAGAATTGGGCCTGTGGACAGACGCTGCAGGGAGTGCGGGCTTTGGTGCCATCCTGGGGACTAAGTGGGTCGCACAGCGGTGGCCAGCGGAATGGAGAACACGGGGTCTGACCGCCAATATTGGCTTTCTGGAACTCTTCCCGATATGGGTAGCATTGATGGTCTGGCCGGAACACTTATGCAATCAATCCGTGGTGTTCTGGTCTGATAACATGACAGTTGTGGAATGCATAAACCAGCAGGGGGCACGCTGTCCATTCATACTGCGCTTAATAAAGGAGATTGTGTTGCAATGCTTAAAATGGAATGTGGTGTTCAGAGCCAAGCATGTCCCTGGCATCCTCAACAATGCAGCTGACTCCCTTTCTCGCTTCAAAATGCAGGTTTTCAGGGAACATCTTCCTGCAGCAGACCCCCAGCCAGCGCAATTCCCGGCAGTACTTTGGCAGATTGGTGCCCCAGATTACAGGACCTCGTGGTTGCTAGCTTAGCCCCCAGGACCAAGACCGCTTACGAAGGGGCGTTTTTGTCTTACCAGGCTTTTTTGGGGCAGGAATGGGAGGTTAGGTGGGCGCAGGAGGACAGTTTTGCAGCTTACCTAGAATCGATGCACAGGGAAGGGCGCTCAGTGGCGGCTGCGAGCAGACATAGGGCGGCGGTCTCCTTCTTCGCACAGGGTAAGGGTATGCGAGATCCCACTAACACCTTTCTGGTATGCAAGGCCTTGAGGGGTTGGCGCCGTTTACAGGGTTACCGGGGGGATAAGAGAAGGCCCATTGGACTGGCACGGCTGACAGCATTACTATTTTAAGGTCTGAGGGGGCGGGCATCATCCTATGGAGGTTCCCGCCCAGGGGGAGGGGCCATTGGCCCCTCCTAGAACTTCAGGGGCAAGGTAACTGGTGCTTCAAATGGGCGCGGGTTGGGGAGTCACGCTTTCCTTAGGCTGGTAGCCACCCCGCGCGCGCATACTCATGACGTCACCGGATGGCGCAGAGTAAGGGCTCTCCTTTAGTGGGTAAATGAAGTTCACGGCGTGGACCGGGTAATTACCGGGCCCGGCTGCGCATGCGCACATCTGAGGCGCAGCTAGTAGGACCTGACACCGGTTAGCGACCTTGCCATTTGGCCCAGAAATGTTAGTATACAAAAATGCAGAGGAGTATGTTAGACTCGGTTAGGAAATAATCTGTATTAGAGTCTTTGTTAAGGATAGTCATTCACACCTGTTGACAATAATATATCTAATGTCCTGCTGATTTTTGTATAACGGTTTATCATGCAATTATAAAGATTTTATTGTTTTATAACTTAATAAATACGGCCGGGGGGTCTCGCGACCTCCCGCCTTCCAAAGATACCATGCTTATGTTCCTGTCTCCGGGGGTGGTGAGGTCATAAGGGGGGGGGGGCGGTAGCCAGTCACTGACCATGAGCCTCGATGGCCCTTTGTTTTTTTGGAGGGGGTTCTCGTTGAGGGGCGTATTAGATAGCTGTCGACACCAGGCCCTGCCCCCTCCAAGGCGTCACCCCCTACTCCCATGGTGAAGTGATTTTGTAGGCTGGCAGGTATGCAACATGTCATGTGTCTAAATAATCAGGTGCAGATTTTACGGACCCGATGATTCCCGACCTGGAGGCACTTTTTCAATTGCAAATTGGCTGAATCTTACTCGCAGTTACTGTTATGGGTGGAAATTCTACCACTCGCAATGGTGGCCTGTCAGTAATGCAGGCACTGACTGTGGTACTCATTCATTTTAACAGCAAATCAGCAGCGTAGCAAGCAGGGCTGAGTATAGGAAGTCTTTGCAGGGAAGCCCTCCATCCAGGTCACTCAGTTACCTAGTCATTCTTATCCCCAATAACTGAATGAAGCAAGCATATGAACAATTTTCAGTGTGCAAAGGTGGGCCTGCAGGAAGATGTGTGAGTGTGAAATTATGGCTGAGAATGGTCCCATTTAAACCTGTCTTGGACCAACAAAGTGATACCTAGAGGTGTAATTGATTTCACTAGTGTTTAATCACAACATCCCACAATTATGCACTAGTAAACCCCATGCAAGGGGTAGAGTGTGGATGGATTTAGGCATGCTGTGACTTAAGAGTTTGTGAATGCCCACTAACATGTGGATATGTTGGCATTCAAAATCTCCTCTAGAGCAGCTAGCGTCCCAACTAGGAAATTGTAGATTTACTCCCTGTCCTGGGCAGGCTGCGAAGAAGAACACCCCAAACATTGTCGGGGTGTAGGAGAAGGAATGTAAGAAATGATTTTCCTTTGAAGGTAAAAGAAACTTGCATTCTGCCCATGAACTGCCTCATCCAAAGCAGAGTTGTGCCCTCTGTAGAACACCATATTGGGGACATGACAGTTGTTAATATGTTATTCCCAATAGTACTCCTGGAAAGCTTCGATTGGCCCAGCTCTTCAGGTATTGTACAGAGAATGTGTGTTAATTTCCCCAAATCATTTAATATAGCAATGCATAGAGGTATGTGTACAGATGTAAATGTACAACTTTGTCCTGGCATCTCACAAATTCTAGGTGGAGAATTCAGGGAAGTAAAAATAAATACAGTCAGTGGAGCTTGATTCACTTTTCTCATCGTTTTTACAATTTATCTAAGAAATATGAATCTGTGCCCCGATGATGTATTTGCAAGGGCGGCTTCGCTGGTGCAGTCTGACTCACTCGGTGTCAGATCTGGCGGATTCGTGCAAACCACTCGTTCGTCTCTGGGACAGTGGAACTTGCACAAAGGAGCTGCTCTAATTGGTTCCGGATGATTGTCAGAAAGTCTGACACGTGGGAGAGACTGTTCTATACAAAAATCCAAAAGTGCTGATTTTTGCGCGTCACACCAGATCGGGAGGGCATGCCGTTTAGCCAGTGCTCAGCATACTGGCATAATATTAGAAACCAGTGCCCACTCTCAAAAAGAATGAGCCCGACATATGCTGGCACACAATCCAGGATTTATTCTGCCAAAATTAAAAGCAAAGTTTTAGGAAACCCAGGCAGACGCGTTTCAGTGAGTCTTTGTGCTTTCTTCAGTGCCGGTTCTTGTTTCCCAAAAGAGCCTCACACCTGGGGATATCTAGTGGCGGGTGTCACTGTGTATTTATTGTTAGGTTAGCTTTTACATAGGGAATGCATTTTTGCATTGCTAATAAATGTGGCACGATCTGATGAATCTCCACAAAGCTTACCAAAAAAGTGCTTCTTTTTACCTAGTTTGTGAATGCTGTGATCTGTCAAGAGGGGGCCATGAAAAATGGGGGGATACCAAAATGCAAAATCCCAATGCATTTTCCATGGACTTCTTTAAGAAGTGCTACTGTAAAAACTGTTGAACCGAATTACACCAAATTTGACAAAAAGCTACATCTTGGTCCACAGATTGTGCATTTTGTGATTTGGTGTAAATCCATTTCTTAGTTTTTAAGACATTAAGGTTTAAAAATATTTGTATATATATGGACGGTTGGGCCCACAAGAGGCTCACTAGAGTCTCCCAGGAGCGCCAGTTTAAAAATAGAGCATTCTAATTGACCCAATGAGCTTTTTTTCCCTTTAGCCATCTCTCTCCTGCAGAAGTCAGACTCCTAGAGGAGTGATCGCTCTGATTGGCTGCCAGCAACATGAGAGAAATGCTGCTGGCAACCCGTACAGGACTCAGGGACTCACGCATGTCCTGTACTTTAAAAAAAGATTATATAAGGGGGTAAGCTAGGGATACTCTGCCCCCCTTGGTCTTGTCGGGGGACTCAAGGGTACCCCCCAGGGACCAAAATTGAAAAACAGATTGGCCATGATCCCGCAGGATTTCATTGAGATCATGGGAGAAAAACAAAAAACAAATTGGGGGCCTGGTGGGAGCATGTGGCCCCCGCTCCCCAGGCCGTTTTCGCCCCGAGGGCCCAATCCGCTACGCCCAAATTATTTTTAAGGGGGAATGGGCCGCGTGACACCCCTCCCCAAGCCTTTGAAAGGTCACGGGGAACCCACCCGGTTCATTTGCTGTGTCCTGGAGGGCCCCCAGGACACAGCCTTTTCCCTACCGCCAAACCGGATCAAACACAAAGTCTGATCCCAGTGAGAAGGAGCTTTAAAAATGCTCCTGCCACCTTGAAGCACATCTGTATTGTGTTTCCCTGCCTGCACTGATGCAGGCGGCGAAACAGAACAAGATATTGCTCCCGCCCAGAGAGAGCAGAATAAATACTTGCTCACTCCGGGTGGGAGAAGTGCCAGCTTCCGCACAATGGGGGGAGCCGGCTTGGGCCGTGGGGCCCCCGGGCTCCTCCCGCAGCCTCCAATGTATGCATGGGGGGTACCCTGGGTAGGCACCAGGGCAGCCACCTATAATAAAGGCTGGCCTTGGGGAATGGGGTCCCCAAGGTAATAATAGGCTCAGGGAGGGGGGCCGCGCCTCACTCCCCTTAAAAAAATACAGCCCTAGCGGAAGTTTAAAGTAACGTTATAGTTAGGTATCAAAAAAATACATACAGCATGTCATGAGTGATGTAATGTGTGAAATCATAAGCAGTGCACGGCGGGGGCGCAAGTTGTAGTTAGCTCTGCTTGCTGTCGCTGGTGAATTTCTGTGTATCTTTTTTGCTCGAAATTTTAATGTCGTCACTGACATTCACCTAACTGTAATGTTACTTTAACCTTTTTTTCTCAGTGAATATATATATTACCTACTGGCGATAGCCAGTAGGTAGTTATAGTTAGGACCACGTTTCCATAGGAAAACCTCAACATTCTATTTTGAATAACTTTGGCGCCGGTCGACGAATCCTCGCAAATTTTTCAAAATAGGTGGGGCGCTACGCTCCGCTCCTACCCTGAAAGTCTCGGGGGGATCCGTCAAGCGGGGGCTGAGATAAAAGGGGGGTCCCAAAACGCGTTTTTCCCATGCATTTTTCCATAGGACCTTTAGAACGAGCTACAGCCCGAACGGCTGAACAGAATTACTCAAAATTTGGCAGAGAGGTAGTCCCTAGGTCAAGGAAGTGCCTTTTGTAGGTTTGGTGTAAATCTGTTCAGTAGATTCTGAGAAAATAGCCTTTAAATCAATATATATATCTGAGCCAGCTTACGGTACGCTTACCGTACGCTTACGGTAAGCGTACGGTAGCGTGCGCGAGCGCGATTCTGATTGGCTCTTAGATCTTAGTAAACATTCGAATCGGCCGAAACCAGGAAGCGGCGGCCGCCATTTTGTCTCTCGCACTGAGAGTGATTTTTAAAATATCAAGCCCAAAAACATGTAAAGGGGCTGTTTTGACAACTCCCTCCCACATAGTCATGTTGAGGGAGTCCCCAAACATCCCCCAAGTGCAAAAACGGTTTTATTTTTTTTTCGGCAATTTCGCGGGGTACGCTTACCGTACGCTTACCGTAAGCGTACGGTAAAAAAATAAAAATAAAAAAAACACTATCCACACTTATCCCACCCCCTGTGCTTTTGGTGGCCGAAGGCCACCAAATGTACAGGGCTTATTATAAGGGAAAAAAACTTAGCATTTAAAAAACCGTACTAATTCACTGAAAAAACCATAGGTTTCACACACGTTATAGTTAGGAATTAGCATTTAAAAAACCTTGCAAATTCACTGAAAAAACCATAGGTTTCACACATGTTATAGTTAGCGGAAATTTTACTGATAAAAAACCAGTGAAATTCCCCCGTTATAGTTAGCGCAGGCAACTATAACTCACGCGACTGCAATCTTCTGCTGATGACATATGTGTCTTTATGAAAAAAAAATATTTGTAATATATGTATAGCTAAAAATGTATGGAAGAAGACATGGGCAAATAAGTGTCTAAATACAGTATTAGCATCAGCAGAGGATTGCGGTCGCGTGAGTTATAGTTGCCTGCGCTAACTATAACGGGGGAATTTCACTGGTTTTTTATCAGTAAAATTTCCGCTAACTATGTGAAACCTATGGTTTTTTCAGTGAATATATATATATATATATATATATATATATATATATACATACATATACACACACGTATATACATATATGCTTATATGTTGGTCCAAGACAGGTTTAAACGGGACCATTCTCAGCCATAAGGTATTGTACAGAGAATGTGTGTTAATTTCCCCAAATCATTTAATATAGCAATGCATAGAGGTATGTGTACAGATGTAAATGTACAACTTTGTCCTGGCATCTCACAAATTCTAGGTGGAGAATTCAGGAAAGTAAAAATAAATACAGTCAGTGGAGCTTGATTCACTTTTCTCATCGTTTTTACAATTTATCTAAGAAATATTAATCTGTGCCCCGATGATGTATTTGCAAGGGCGGCTTCGCTGTTGCAGTCTGACTCACTCGGTGTCAGATCTGGCGGATTCGTGCAAACCACTCGTTCATCTCTGGGACAGTGGAACTTGCACAAATGGGCTGCTCTAATTGGTTCCGGATGATTGTCAGAAAGTCTGACAGGTGTGAGAGACTGTGACTCCGCTCTTGTTAGTAGAAACCTTCAGAATCTTAATGGCGCCCATACAAGGGAAAAAGTCTGCCTCATTTCCAAGATTCATTTTCTTGACTCCCATTATTCACGCCTCACCAGCGGCCGGGAACAGGAAGGCCTTCATAAGGGAACCAGCAGTTCCTTTATTCAGTGATGTATTTGAGTTTGTGGAGGCTGCGCCATTTTATATTGGGTTAAGATTAGTCCTACTGCGCTCTAGCATTTTAGCCTTTGAAATCACACACTTTTTTCTCTGGGTGGGGAACTCTTTGATTTTGAAGCTTAATGTTCTGTAACATTATTATACATTTTACCTTAGTCTAATAAATGAACAGCACATCCTGTAAAGAAGGACTAAGGCTTCCAGGGCCAGTGCACGTACAGACATCCTGCAATTTCATGCTGTGTGAGTGTTCCCGCTGTCGCTATTTGGCAAGATTTGTCTGAAAATGGAAAGGATGTTTTACTTCAACTTTCACTGTATTTTGTTATACAGCAATTTCTTGTCTATAACTGCGCGCCGGCCTATCTCTTGGGTAAAGGAGTATATTATTACAGAAAATGAAAGTATTATTTTGTTTGTTTAAAGTTCCATGGCCATAAGGGTATTTTTTTTCTTTGCGACCCTACAAATATTGCAGAAGATTTCTAGTTTAGTTTTTAATTTGAAGCTTCTACCCTAAAAACAATCTGCACTTTTTTCTAATTGACATCAATCTAACTCAGGCGCTAGTTCCAAAAGATTCAGAAGCAAACTCTCTTTTGCATCCAAATTGTGAGGATAAATTGTGCGTTAATTGCACACACGGCAAATTTTTGCCTGTATGTTTTTCTCTGGATAAAATTTGGTGTAAAGAGCACGTAGAGCAAATCTCGAGTTTGCGTAACTCTAAATGGGGAACAACACCCATAAACATTGCCCGTTTTGAGGTATGAAACCCGGAATGATTCACTACTTAGCACAACCTGCTGCATAGCATCCTGCAACTATGAAAGTAGGACACCAAAAATGTACCCAAGTTGGAATGACTCTAATAGACTGAAACCGATGAAGTGGTTGAAGAATAAACTAGAATAGAAAAATAGAAACTGATTAATGCAGTAGCGGCTGCTCCAATTTTGTGGTGGTGGGCGACCAGGGTGAGGAAAAAATAATAAAAAGAAAACACTTACCTGCCCCTGCGCCCGCCTCAGTGCCCCTCTCCCGACGCGGGTCACACTGCACATGCTCCCAGGGGGCAATCATGGCAGTGATCTCATGCTGGCAATACCAGCATGAGAGCAACGCTGTGATTGGCCTGAGTGGGCTGACTTGATGCTCGCTCAGGCCTTCGGAGCCTGGGGCTTTTATCCAACCTGGCCTTTGCAACACAGCTGGGTTGGAGAAATATGAGTGTGCATGTCTGTTTGCCTGGCCAAAGACAGACGACCAAACAGACTTGCGCACATACAAGTGCCCAACACTCCCCCCTAAAACGTGATCCTCAGCTGGTTGGCCATGCCCCCACCCTAATCACGGCTGGCAGTAATGAAAAATAAAATGGTTTTATTATCATTTTGTTTTTCAGTGGGGGCGACGTTCCTCCACCATAATGGAGGAGCCGCCCCTGCTCACACGTAAACCAAATCGGGTGAGTCCTTATACTTCATCATCACTTTCAGATTTCCTTGATAGTAATTAGAGCTTTAAGTGCATTGAAAAAGATCGGGGAGTCTCTAAAAGGAGTGTGGCCAAAGAAGTGTAACTAGGAATCCTTTCCAAGAGGCATGGCCTTTGTAATTAGGGGTGTACCTCAAAATATGTGATCTCAAATTGTGTCCTTCACATAGTATGCCACCTGGCCCGTATTTGGAGGCATGCTCTTTGAGTTTTCCGTTATTGCTTCCAGACCCAGACATATTGCACAACAATGAACATACACTTAAAACAAGGCAGCTATGTTGGCTTTGCCGATGCTTTTTAGCAGTAACAGATAAATGAGTAAAATGCAACAACGATCCTATGAATGATTAGAATTTAAAATGTTTCTCCTCTGAAAGCATGAGGCTATGAATTAGGCATTAGTAAGGTGTGTGGAAGGGGTAGTGGTCTTTCGAATGTCTCAGTCACTCATGTTCTCCATTCACTAAACTCTCCTATGCAGTCTCTCACTCTGTTAGGTACTTATGCCCCTTTTCTTACCACATCTTTCAAAAATCCTCTATCTACGTAGCGCAAGTCACCCTTCCTCTTTGTCACTGTTTCACTCCCTCTTTCTACATGTACTTCTTTACATCCCCTCCAATTTTCACTATCCCCTCACCCCCACACACACCCACTCTCTGTCCTCATCTTTCTCCTTTCCTTTGGCCCTGTCAATATCTCAGCAACTGCTTATGTCGTCTTAACACTTTCAGTTGGCACTTATGTGATCATCACTCCGTGCACTTTACATAGAGGCCAATGACTGCTGAGCATCTACCCTGAACACGTTTATGACCCAACGACAACCATTATGAGAAACGGGCCCTGCTTTCAGCCTCAGCTTCAGAGCTCTCAATTGTACCCCATTATAAACACTCATCCACAACCTGAACCCCACCCAGGCGCCTACAGGCAACTCAATTCACAGTATGTGCTATACAAAAGTTACATGTTAAATGAAATAAACTAAAGAAATACCACATCTGCAAAAAGTGAATGCTCCCTTAGAATGCAAATTGAAGTAAAACATTTGAAATGTAAATAGGGACTGCATTGCTTATGTGGATTACCTTTAGTGTGTATTTTCTGTAAAAGTAATGACAAAAAGTAGGGCCGGGTCGGAATCAGTTTTTAATTATTGTCGGATCTAAGACCAGGCAGGATCCTCCCCACTCACAGCCTTGGCAGTACTGAAAATCGGCAAGTTCTTTTTTTTGTACTAAAAATATGAAATTTCTTGTATGCCCCAGTATTTAAAGAAAAATAATGTTCCTCTTGCATTCTAAACTTCTTATATGTGCATCTTACGTTTCCACTTTATTTTTTGAGTTTCCACTGTGCTCTAATTATTTTATTCGAATGAAAACCACATAAAACGTATTGTGAACAGATGAATTTGATGCTCGGCATCGTTGCAAGTACCAGTAACCAGACTCTTATAAAACACTAACAAATCATCTTCGCCAAACGTATTACATCCAATTCACATTTTAATCTTTTTTTATAAATAATATCATGCTTTCAATTTTTCATATTAGGGCCATAATTTTTTTATTGATGCATTTCTGAAATGAATTTCTTTATCTAACTCACATATATCTATATTACGTTTTTTGGCCAATGCAAGTCCAATGAACCTAATGGCATTGTTATCATTGCACACACCAGCTTACCATTAACACTGTTTCCAAGTCTTTCAATGTCCTTCCCTAATGGTCAAAGTTCACCACATATTTTTACCAGGTCTGCTTTCCCTTGTACTTGACCAACACATTTCTTCTCCATCATTTCTGGTAATTTCTGCTAGATCGTTCTTCTTTCTCTGATGCCTCAGTGACCGTAGCATTATACGTGATTTAAGCTTTTTCCTCCATTTTCTATACATATTTCAATTCCGTATTACTTGCCCCGTCATTTTGAATATGAGTGCAGCCTGTCACAATTTTCCTACCTTGATTATGATTTCATCCTATATACATAAACAACACATTAAATTCTTCTGATCATTAAGGCCTCATTCAAATTGAGTTGCAGGATCAGAGTTTACAGCAAGGAAATGATTGTTTTTGTAATTTATCTTGTCCTTTACCATTAGATGTGATGTAGTGTTTTCTACCCTTCGTGGGCATCAAATGCTCACTGAGGTCGAATGGATCTTTTGACCCAGTATTAGAGTGTGGTAGAACTATGACACAAAACCCAACCACAACAATACATTTAAACAGTATGATGCATTAGAGCATACAAGGAAACTCCAGTCAGGAATGAAGTTAGGCAGTTGCATTAGACACTCAAGCTTAAAGTCATATAGACTGTTCACCTTGCCAAATCATAATAATACATAATCACCAGGGGTTATCCAAAATGACAGAATAAGTTCAGACAGGCCAGCATTAACAGAAAAAAGATTCAAGAAAAATAAGAAATCCAGAAATCAAACACTGTTCAGGATTAGCAATCATCAGTTTATTCAAACTTCAGCAGAGTCATAATTTACTCTGGGCAAAGGAAACCCCTACACTAACCAATTCAGGGAAATGGATGTGTAGAGCGAGACACATGTGGCAAAATCTAAAATGGAAAAAAATAATTAGGAAAAAGGATAATCGCGGACTGTGAACTACTAACTAATGTGGGGAAAGAATAGATAAAAAGGAGTGTCAGCATATCAGAAGCTCGATAAAGAGTCTTCTGAAGGGGATAAGCTAAAGAATTGTAGGTCTCAAAAGGGCATTGGAGGGTCTTAAGCTGCGAGGAAAATACCTTTCCAAAGGGTGCAGCATTCAAGGACTCTTCATTAGCAATGCGTCATGGTCAGGAATGTAAGCAGCATCTGTGTAAAGTCCAACTGAGCACTGCCATATCAAAACCATAAAATATTCTGATTCACCAAAAGTATCAGTCCCTGTCACGTTGAAGGGGAATCATCCAATAAAAATAAATCACATGACTCAGGGTTAAAACATACTCCTCCATTCCCAAGCTTTCCACAAGAACATTTTCAATATGTGTGAGTCTAGGCAGGGTTGAAACGAATGTGTTACATTCAAGGCCAACTGGGTACATTTCTAGCCTTTAAACAATGAGGTCTGTCACAAGATGTTTGCTTCTCATGAGAACGAAATCTGAAAGAAGACTTCACCTCAAAAAATGTTTAATCATTTTCATGTGACTGCGAATACAGCTCTGCAGGGCTCACTTATACTAACGCAGGAGAGTTATAGCAATACACTTATTTAATACAGTTTAGTAAAACACAAATAATATGCAAACTTTTGAATTTAGCAGTAAAATATTTAGGTAATATGAGTAATACATTTAACTTCAAATGGAAAAAGCTTTGTTAGTGGATTTCATTAAATGTAACCGAGAAGTGCATTTCTCACATTTTTGCACAGATTTTTAAAATCATGAATCATTAGAAATTACATATCGTTACAACATATTCAGTTAGTCTAGGAGCTGCATACCCATTTTTAAAATCACTTTATTATTGTTAACATTCATTTTAATTCAAATACCACCTAAGTCGAACTTTGAAATACAAGCAAGTGCACATTTTAATTGCATGTCAGTTCAGCTTCTATGTTTAGCTGTTAATACTTTGTTCTTCAGGATGCATAAACTGTCACGTTCTAATAACTTTTGTGACAGGAAGGACATCACTGAAATTACACGCTCTCAATCCCCACTTTGATGTTGAAATTCGCCATCACGAAAGGACACATTCTCATTTTAATTAGACAATTCAAAACTTCAATGACTTTTTCCAGTAAGGTTTGCTGTAATCCTCCACTCTCTTGAGGCTACAATAATAAAGTCTTCCCCTAGTCTCCACTTCTATCTGTTCCCCCTTTGTCTCGTTTGACACTGCTCTCTCTCAATGTTTGCATAGTTGTAAAGCCCAAGTCCAATTACAGCACACAAAGCCACAATCAACAGGGGTCTTATGATGGTTCCCACAATTCCCTTTCTCAGATTTCCAAACCAATTTCCAATGGCTGAAAAAACACCTTTCTACAGCTTCCCATGCACTAGTGGCTGTCACACTATTCAGGTCCTTTTTCAAAGTTGTAAGGTTTGCATGGCATTTTCTCATCTCCCTTTCTCCCGATCGGCTTTCACAGCTTGTCTTGATTCAGACCACATTACAATTCAAATAAAAATAAAAATAAAAAATGATCAAAATATTAAAAATGCAATGCTGTCAATATTCCACTTTCTCTTTTCAGTCTTTTCTTTAATTTTGAGTAAAGCAAAAGCAACAAACTCTTTCTCCCCATCACTGGTTGTTAAATAAGTCCATTGAGGAGCCGAGTATCTTTGACTTGGCCCTCTTTGTCTGTTAGCCTCCTTGTTACACGACCCTCTGTTTTACTATCGCTTTGATGCGATTCTTCAGTTACTACAGCTATCGTAGGGGGCACCTTTATCACTGGTTCTGGTGTTTTCTTGATCTCCAAGCACAACTTTTTCTCATGCTCGACTGGACTTCTAATGTGATCTAAGCTAGCGGGAGTCTCCTGACTCTGTCTCGACCCTTGGGTATCTTCCACTGCGGTTGACTCGCTTAGTCTTTCACCAGACCGGTTGTGCTCTGCATTAGCCACTTGTCCAGTCCCCACATCTTGGCTGACCAGGACCCTCTCTCTCTCTCTGTAACTGACCCTTCAGCAACAGATGTTGTTTTATCAAAGAGACGTGGAACTTTTCACATGTGGCTAGCGTGAACCCAGTTCAGGGGATCAGCATATTTCATAGCTGTAGTGTGTACCAAAACCTCTTGATAAGGTCCTTTCCAGCACAGTTCCAGGCACATTTTCCTCATATGCCTTTTCACTAGCATCCAGTCACACACTCACATCATGGTGCAGTTTCTGTTACGGTTGTGCGGTTGCTTCTTTAACCTGACGAGACAAAGAACGAACCACACCAGCCAATCTTTTGCAACACCAACATCACCAACACCAAGTCATCTATAATGTTCACAAGACCATTTGCAGGTCCTGTTAACAATCTCATAGTGCGCCTCATGATGATCTCATGAGGTGACAAGCCTGTCTTTCTGTCAGGTGTGCTGCGCATCAGGACAAGAGACTAAGCGTCTGGCCATTTCAAAGTTGTTGATACACATACTTTTGCCAATTTGGACTTCAGCGTTTCATTGATTCGACCTATCCAAGCCTGAAGCTTCTGGTCTGAAGCAGCAATGTAAGCTTTGCTCAACTTGTAATGCTGCACACAAAAATTTAAGAATTTCGCTGTTGAAATTAGTTCTTTGGTCTGACTCCAGAAAAGTCAAAAACCCGAATCGAAATATCAACTCCCTTGTTGCAAGGATTCTACAGAGTCAAAGAACTATGCTTGGGATCATAGGACCTTAGTAGGCAGGGAATGAGTTATCCTACTACCTGAGTACCCATGAGCCCAGGACCAACTATCTATAGTGTCGCATTTGCCCTCCTACTCACTCACAGAGGAACATGTGATTAGACACCTTGAACACAAAACTCCAGACCCGTCAGAAATCACGGTTACAAGACACACCCTTTCACTCTCACACTCATACTAGTTCACAATATGTTCTGACAGAGACACGAGGAACGTATAAAATGTTTATTTTAACTATCATGCTCTAGTATGCAGTATACGTTCCATAACAAGTAGGAAACTGCCTAATACAAATACGGTCAGCATAGCAAGTAGTCCGTAAATCATAAACAGAGCTGTCATTATATATGACTGTTTAGCCTAACCTCCCTCCCCTTCTACAGAAGCAAAATGATTATATATCAGAAGATCTCTAGGTGTTAGCAGCAGACCCCATACCTTAGTATACACAGATGGAAGTTCTACATTTCAGGTGATGTCACAATCTCTTCACTGGAAAAATCGATCTCCAAGTGTGTGTTATCTCTCTGTGCATACCTATATGACGAAAGTACTTGTTCCCAAACTACTACTGTATTTGCTTTTTTTGTCTAAGTGCTAGGGCCTGACCAGAACAGAATAACAAGGGGCATTGTTATTCGACCTTGATTACATGTTCAGACTAGATACCAGAAAAGAATAGAACGCAAAAACAACAGCGTGTTCTGTGTGAAAGTACAGTGTGGCGCAAAGCAAAATGTGTTTATAGAGTAACGTGCGCAAAGCAAAGAACAATCTACAACATGCTCATGCTGACATAGGGAAACCGCCAATGGACCTGCACCAGACGTATGATACCCTCCCTTTGGTCAGGACGATAGCACTAAATGACATTAGTGGGGAGCTATGCGGGTGTCCGCGGTTTCAACAGTTACAAAGGTGTCAGTTGCTTTTGCCTCCAGAAACTTGTGCAGTGTCTGGCGCACTATGATAACTTCTGCCGCGCTGTAGAGGAGAGACACCGCCCAACTCCTGTCCAGGAGGAGGGTTCTCATTGTCTGGGGCAGATTTTGCTGTTAATGCGTCAACTTTTTTTTCTGGAACGGGGCTCTATGCGGAGGTGGTTCATCTCTCTTGACTTTCACGTCAAAAGAGTGCTGGTGGTCCCACTTAGGTTGCGTGGACTCACCCTGTCTGCAATCTTGCTGTCCTCAGTCCTACTGTTGATCATATGAATCCTGAAAGGAACAAGGAGAATGAGGATCAGGAATCTGAAACCTCTCAGGAGGTTTAATCTTAAAGCGATCACGTAAATCATATTTACGTTCAGAAGTGTCCGTTGGTGGTGAACCACCAAGAGACCAAGGCTTCTGTTGCTGCTTATTTTTGTCCCATGTCTTCTTAGGAAAGAGTGAGCATCCCTCCATTTCAGGAGCGGGCTTACCCATATGATACCCTCCCCTTGGTCAGGAGGGTAGCACTAAATGAAGACAGAAGTCAGATGATCAGCAGAACCAAAGGGTACAACCAATTGCATTTAAAGTGCATCTGAAAAATAGTATTGCCTAATGAAAAGGAAAGTTTTATGTGCAGAAATATATTCAATTACAGCGTATCGTCGGGACCCAGGATGTAAGATGCCAAATGGAACGACATTAATTCCAGTAAGATATCTGAGCCATCCAAATTGGAAATAGCAGCCATCCAATTAAGCAGGTAAAAGGAACAAACATGCTCCTCGTTTCCAGTTGTCGATAGGACCATCCAAGGAGAATCTGTGTTGACTTTGATGAAACTGAGATCCAGGAGATGCTGTGCAGTTGACAGGGATTACCTCCGGCCACTGACCCCAACGCTGTGTTGTACACAAGCCGTATACCCAAGGAACAGTCCTGGTAATGGGCCATTAAGGGACCCATCAACAGATCCAAATCCAGGACAGCGTGAGATGGGGTATCCGGACAGATATCCAGGGCCGACTGACAGGGCACGAGATGCAATGAAACACAGGTTGCACACAGGTGAAATAAGCATACCGGAAAGGTAGACAAAATTCGGCATCCCAGGACCACAGATGGAGCAGCCATTGCGGGATAGAAGGTACAGCACAAGGATGCCGCAAATCAAAATGAGCAGCAGCGGGAACCCACCGAATACGCTGTAAAAAGTTATGTATAAAAGCTGGTATTACTCCAAAAATGGTTTGAAAAGAAGTCACAAGCCCATGAGTTTAAAAATTGTGCCTGGCTCATGTTATCAGACATGTAAATATTTGATGTATCGATTCGCGGAAATGCAGGGGGAGATTTGTGTTCAGTAATGATTTTATTTCACTAGACATCCTCGCCACCTGCAATTCGAAGGTCTCACATGCTGAAGTGTGACCAACTTGAAACAACTGCGCTTTGAGTCTGCTTAGCTTATTGAAATCTGTTTTCAGGATTGGAATGGAAGACCAAAACAAACTATCTACACTCCCATGTGGAGGGGGAAACAGGACGTTGTTGCAACAAGTAACTAACTGGGAAACAGACACCACATACGGGATTCCTGCCCGCAGACCGCAACCGTCTTGATTGGTAAGGAGAAGATAACTGGCATTTGAAAGCAAGGTGAGGGTGGGAACAATTGCGGGAACCAGCATTCCTTTCAAATAACATGCCAGATTGGGTGGCGAAACATTATAGGCACTGTGGATTTTTACTTGTTGACACACAATGGAATGTCCAGCAGTGGAATCACATCTTTCTCCTGTAAGAAAAACTTCTCTTTCAGCCTGTTGACAACATACGTATAAGACAGGGACCATGACTCATGTATGTAACTGCTCCCAATAGCGAAGTGCTTCATACAGGCAGTAAACTGAAACATCGAGATAACCCTGTGTATTAACCAAACCGCAAATAGAGTTTCTGCGACAGTGAAAGGAAGCTGTTCAAGTTTTTCTATATTTAGCATGGTATTACTAGTGTGTTTTATGCCATTAATTGCTGTTTGTGTGTTAAATTGAATGGTAAGAACAATGCACTACAATTCAAGTAATGCCACGGAACGTGCTAATTTTTAAGTGTTTGCAGTGTCCAACCAATTTGCATAAGTGATCTAAGTTGATTTTTGACCATGATACAGTAGACAATTAATTCTGTACAACATAGATAACAGAACTGTACCTTTGCTTTATAGACCTAAAGGCAGCATTTGATAGTGTGGATCGTCACCACCTGTGGAAAAAACAGAGAGCATGTCTGATATAATATTAAGAGGTATACTGCTATTTGACTCCCAAGCATGGATAAGAATAAAGTTGGGCGATGGCACCAGATTATCAAGAAAGCTGAATACAAACAAAGGCTTAAAACATGGATGCGTGTTGGCGGTGCACCTTTTTAACTTATTCACGTCTGATCTGACACAACGGCTTGATAAGATCAACTCTCATCCACTGCAATTGGGAAAGTTATCATTATCGCATCTTTCATATGCAGATGATGTGATACGAACGAGCCTAACTAAGGTTGGTCTCCTAAAGCCCCAAATGGAATTGATGGAGTATATAACAACTAACAAACTAGAAATTAACCTATTAAAAATCAAAACAATGCTCATTAGCAATCGTCCAAGTACGAAGCAGAACATCTGTCTTGATGGTAAACCGCTAGAGGAAGTAACCGGTTATAAATACTTGGGGTTTTACATGGATAATAGACTAAACCATCAAAAGCAGAAAAATTATATGTCACAGAGAACTGGTGCATTAGCTTTCGCCTTTACGACTCTGGCAAATAAACTGAAGGGGCTGTCCTACAAACCATTGCTGTCTGTGATAGCAGCAAAAATGCTGCCAACAATAACTTTCACAGCATTGCTTTACACAGTAAAGATTCTGCCACTCTGAACAATCTGTTAATTACAACCTATAGGAAGGTCTTTCAGATCCACCGGTCAGCATCACTAGCCCAGGTGCGACTTGAATTTTGGCTTATAAATGAAACATTAGGGAGAATGTGCACCAGAATAAAGCTCTGGTAACAGAGTTCTGACACAGAATACAGCGTGTTCCCTACTCAATAAGGCCATATGGACAGAACTTGATACAAAATCAGCATATAATCAATATCTCCAAGAAGCATTAACAACTACCTGCACGGCTGAGCTATGGAACAATAATCTCCCTTTCTCAACTTTTAAACAAGTCATAAACAAAATAGCAAAACTGCATTCCTTACCACTTGATAAAAACACCTTTAGCCTTAGATCGCATGCCTGGATGGTGATTAAAAATGATAAGACCCTTGCACCAGCACCTTATTTAAGCATTACATTTTCGGTACATCTAAAAAGACAGTTGATGGTCCTACGCTTTGGAAAATTACAGTTGTTTGCGGACCATCTAAGCTGGATATATAAAGGGCCTACAATATGCCAACTTTGAGGCAGCAAAAAAGAGGATCTTACCCATTTAATTTGCATATGCCCTAAACTTTGCACAGCACGATTCACTTTATTAAGAAAAGCCCTAATCATCAGTGGAATAAGGTCCTGTAGAACGGCTATAATGCAAGGGTTAGATCCGTCAGATCCTGAAAGGAACTGCAAGCTGATAAAACTTCTCAACCTTCATGACCAGGCGTTGAAAACGGAAATTCAATAGGAACTTTGACCATATCCTTTAAATGATGTGGTGGCATATTAGGGTTTTAATGCTCAAAAAAACATAAAATCAATATGAAATTAAATACTGCATTTAATTTTGTAAAGGTCTTATGCTTTACAGCAGAATAAATGATCACTTAATTCATCCAATCGTTATAAAATCCTATTCTACTATGAATTCTTTTACAAAGTAAAAACTGTGTTGTTGAATTCACAAACTAAACTAATTGTGGATCAATTTTTTTAGATTATTATGAACCATGACTGAAGTTTTATTTAACCGCTGTTGAAGACGATATTGGATTGTATTACTTATGATCAGGAACATTACTGGATGCCTCGGAAGACTATCTAACCTGAATATCAAGGGTGTATATTGAAGAAAATGAAAGTTTTCTGAATAATTAAGAAATGTTATTGTACAGGCTAAGAACTTTATAGGATGTACACGAATACTATTAATTGTAACTATTGAAGGTGTATACCAAAAAATGTGAAATTTTGTTTTAAAAGCATGAAGATAGTTTATTGTACTTGCTTTTTATCTATCTGAAAAATGTTAAGGCTTTAATTAACAAAACAATAAACTTTCATTCATTCAATAACAAAAGACATAATATTATATGATAAAGTACTAATGCTGTTGTGGACAACATCAAGCACTTGGTCTAAATTGTCCTGATCAATTTGGCGTAAATGAACAGCAGTCTTCATTTGCAACAATTTCCATAATTCATTATATGCTGCATAAACAAATTGTTTCGAACTAGGTGATTTTTGACTCTAAAGGAAATCAGAAAGGTTTATGTCTTACGATAAAAGGGAAAGATGTTGTTTCACGGCAGACAGTGTGAAATGTTCCAACCAATGTTGACTCAATTTACCTACAGAATAACTGGTAACAGTATTGGAATGTGGGTAACGTGGATCAGGTCTATTCAATGTAAATCCTGAAGTAGTGTTCACAAAACCAGAATGACAAACATTTGTTTTCAAAGGCCATAATGACCATAATATAGTTAATTAAATGTACTGTTTCATATAATACTATTTATTTGTTCTTCAGTATAATTTGGATAAGATTGCCAATTGTCAAACAGGGCCAAGGATAGAATAGTGGGAGTTTTTAATTCCTTAATCTTAGCTAACCCCAGACAAGTAGTCTGTTGAACCGTGTCATTAAGAAATATAATTTGAACAGGTATCATACACGCATGTAATAAAGATTTATTATCTTGGACCTGGGAGGACTTAGTACCCCATACTGATTTTAAGTCAATATTGTCTTTCCAATAAACGTATCCTTTCAGGGCTAGGTTATCAATGAAACGAGAAGCATAAATTAACTAACTTGGTCTGAGTAAGCATGTATTTTATTTGAGAGATTGGAAGGCAATTTAAAATAATATGATACCGAATCAGAAAGGTTATAACGGGTAAAATAAGTATACTTTATTTTGTGTGTGTTGGAACTACCTTGAGATGGAGTTGGAGCATGGAATATAATTAATCTGGGGACGCTGTCCATTTGCTCTATGCAGAAAATGATATCCATAATGTTGATAACAGAACAAATCGGCACAGTTAGCGGAATTCAAATATAAATCCTCACTATGGAAAACAGTGTAATATTGCAATTCAGAAAACATTGAATTCACAGCATTGACATCCCCAATCATCTGATTGCAACCCAGGTATTATCACATCACCCATAGAAACACGGAATGTATATGGTATCTCTAGGGTCTCCATAGGACCAAAGACAACGAATGGTACTTTATCCCATACAATTTCATCAGTGACTGGGACCGCTGAAATGGTAACAAGGGACTGGTCTCTTTTCATTGTATGCAAGGAGGAATGTGGGGCTAACACCCCGTTGACAAGTTCTGCAGCTCACAAATCCAATCCACATGAACAGAAATACTAAGGAAAACACGATCCAGACATACGTCCAAGGTGGAACCAGATAAGTGAGTTTTAACCAAGATATGAACACACAAATCCTCACTGGTGGTGTGGATAAAACTGAAGACAATGAAGACTTGTCCAAAGAAAAATTATCTTGATTGATATAGTAACCAGAAAAACTCAGCTGAAAAAGCGGAGGCTGGGATTCTGGATGTGAACTTGAGGCTTGCACTCCCGCAGGGGACTCAAGGGGTGGATCAGAATAAACGATTTACATTGTAGAGGGTGTAGAAGACATATAACAGGTCAACTGATGACTCAACATCCCCTTCTGACAGCCAGGGAGAATCAGAAGGAATGGAGCTCACAGGCTGTAAAGGAATATCCCATCCTGGGACAACCTGAGGCATACTAATGAGTATTGTCCATATGGTGTAACTTGACATGTTTAATAAAAACAAAGGTAATATCTTTGTATCTAGGCAACGGAGGTAAAATCACAGTTCGGGTACTCTGAACACCAAGCACTGGAACAGAAGCATGGCAGGAGGGACTGAATTCTTTCTTGAACGTCACCTTTTCACGAACCAAATCACCAACCTTTGGGAGCCAGCCTTAAACAAGAATCAGAACTGCTACTTCTTCAGGCGAAGTTGAGGGCAAATGGGTTTTAGCCAGGGCATCACAACACTTTTGTAGATCCTGTGACATAGCACCGTGGTTATCTATGTCAAATGTTGCGGCAGCCATCACAACGTCTAGACTATCAAGGTCTGGAACAAACATCTTGATGCCAAAAAGCATTTCATACGGGGTCCGCCCACCCAGAGATCTTCTTGAGAGATTATTAAGGGCACGTTATACCCTATAAATGTGAGTTAACCAGCCACGGCCCGTACCTAATACCCTTGCTGTTAAAGATTGCTTTAAGTCATGGTTTATCCGCTCCACAACAGAATTGGCCTCTGGCCCATATATTTAGACGAGAAATGCACCTGCACTCCCATGGACATCATTGAATCACGATAATCCTTAGAGGCAAAAGCAGGACCTTGGTATGAATAGAAAGCGCCACAGGCATAAGTCCAGACAAAGATATGCAAATCCTTTATAATTGTGCGAGTGTCAGCAGAGCGCTGCGGCCAAACCCAGAGGAACCTAGTGCATGAATCTACTGCAACCAAAATATATTTTAATGCATTATGGGACAGTAAAGGACCGGAATGATCAAGTTAAAGGCAACCAATAGTATTAATGAAAAATGAGAAGATGAGACTGTGGTGGACGCAACATGGTAGAACTCTTAATTTGTTGCCAAACATCACAGCAAAGGAAATATTTGCGAGCCACCAATATCGTTGTTGTAAAAGAGAAACAGCAGTCGCTACACCTGTTTGAGCAGAAGCCATGCCTTATTGGGCAGTCACTATCAGAGACTGTCTGCGGTCAAGGTTCAGAATCAAGCGATCTCCAATCGTAGGAATAGATACTAAGGGAACCTTGTCAGTAGGCAAATGATAAGTATATAGAGAACGGATACCTTGTGAAAAAGGTTCCAATAGCTGCCAAAATGTCATCATCAAATCTAGTCATAGAACGAGTAACTGCGACTACTTTAACTGTTGCTACTGCAGATTTGGCTACTTCATCAGCCATTAAATTACCAACAGCCTGCGCTCCCGCACGTCGATGGCCCAATGTATGGACGACATGTGTAAGTGGCAGGTGTTCTTTTAGAGTGGCCACTCAAAAACAAAGCATTTTATGCTTTATTGTGCTACCCTTAGAATCCTGAAAATCATTTTATTTCCCAAAAAATTTATTTTAATTGAAAGATTGTGCACAGTAAAAAGAATCACACACAACCAGGGTGGGTAGTTCAGGATCAGCATATTCAAGAATTCGACCAACATGGCTGTGTAGTCTCCAAAGGACTTTGTGTGTACCAAGGTAGAGTTAAAAACTCCATCTATCATTGCACCTACGACAATAGCGCAAGCGGCTAAATAAGCCTGCCTAAAACAAATGGCTGGTTGAGCCGAACCTTTAGTGTAAATTATACATTTGTACTCTTTCAAAAGGAGAGGGTGAACATGTTCATACTGAAGAACATCTTGTGTTTGCAAAGAAGTCTCAAAAACAAAACTGACATTGGCAGATGTCAACGACATTGCCCAATGAATCCAACGAGGATACAGAGCATTAGAATTAGGGTCGCTAGCCTTAATGACCGCCTCTAAAGCGGGCACCGGAGAAACAACAAAAATGCGTTTACCTTGTGCCAGAGGATGTTCTTTGAGAACAACCATCTGCACAGCAGTCAGAATCCTCTCAGTAGAAGAAAAACGCAGTTCTGCAGGAGTATACAAATGCGATTTATAAGCAATTGGGACAAGGCAACTCTCATTAAATGTCACATACGTTATTCCAATTGCACCAGGCAATATTCAGATGCCCAAATTGGTAGTATTCAATCTAGTCTGTAAATATTGCTTGGCAAGCAAATCAGATTGTAAAGCACACAAAATCGTAGTATGTTCTGGAAGCCAGGCGGCAGCGGGTGTATCAAAGCATAAAGAGATTTGATACACTGAGCATAGTCAGGAATGTAAGTACTGGCGATTGAAACATGTAGACCTTAATATTTGGCCATAAGAACTACGAATTCATTTAAAAAGTGTTGAACACAGTGACGACTTTGTTTAGCATTGTTTCTGTGGCTTATATGAAAAGAATTTTATAAAATTGGAATCTAGTTATGCTGAATTAAGTTGATGTATGTTTTGAATGCATGAGATGAATGCGAATAAATGACAGATATGTATGAATAGAATGTATGGAGTGAAAAAAGAATGTTGTGGTTTGAAACTTGTATGCATTAAGAGCTTGTTGAGGTTTGATTAATTTCTAAAATGGAAGGTGTTAAGAATGGAAATTAAAAAATAAAAATTCATTGATTAAATCGACGGAAAGAGAGGTCTAAGGTCCATTTTTGTTTTCTTCAAGATGGTCCCTCACAATTGAATATGAGTTTAAAGATGAGTTGCAGTATTGGCATTGTTGTTGTTGTATCATGTTAGAGGCTTAGCTTTACTGCCTTCAGCCTAAACCCAGTTTTGTTATTGGTAAACCATTCAGTCACACAAGAGATATGAAACGAAATCACTGCTGGATTCAGTACCATTGGATAACATGGAATGACAACCTCGCTCGCCTTTCTCAGGTTCTGGACCATGTGGTCATTTCCATTGGGCTTCCTCAGCCCCAATATAGGGGAATTACACAGGTTTTCTAGAATTTCTTTCAGAACACTTTGCTCAATAAAGATCGCAATTAAGGTTGGTATTCCTGCAATTGTCTCTGGGATCATATTAGACAATATCCTTGGATACACTGTATTTAGCTTCACTGCTATTTTGACAGGTTCAACTCTTTTTGCGAGTCCTATATATTTTCCTGAAAAATCCCAAACTTCGGGAATAATTGTCCCTTGAAATTCTTCTGGCAAATCATTGCATATCCTCACTGAGTACAGTGAGACAAGGGAGTACTGTTCTATAATTTGGCAAGCCACATCTTCTTCCTAATTTGTTTAAATTTCTATTTCTTAGGGTGTGTAGCTAACGGAATAATTTAGCTTCACGTCCTAACCAATTCGCAGGATTTGAATCACAGACCCAAAATTGGTGCTCATCTTCAAATGAAACTATTTTTACAGGAACATATTCGATTACAGGGTTTGTCAATTGCTTATTTGTAACTTCTACCACCTCTATTCTCTCTTCTGAAAAAGGCAGATTTGGTACTTCAGCTTTTCTGACAGTGGAAAGTGTAGCTCCATTGTCAACCAAAAATGACACGCTGCTTCCCATCATGTCAGCATTACATAGGGTCAACGTTGATCTACTTCTAAGGATGCACCTAGCATGCAATCCTCATCATGGGAGCTGTCCCTCTGACATGTTTCTGTGAATTCCTCATCACTCAAGTAAGTTAAGGAAAATTGTTATGCTATCTGATTCATGTTTGCATTTGCCATTTAATTCATGTTTTGCAGATGAACAGTCACCTGCTTCTGTGTCATCAGGGCTTGTGATATCTGCATCTGCTGTCTTGGGGGAAAATTCGCGAGGAAGTGGCGGAGCGCAGCATTAGCCTCCTTGGCTTAAGGCAGCGCTCCGCCACTTCTGAAACACAGGGCTGCACCATTTTTACAAGGATACGGTGCAGCCCTGCGTTTCCCCTTGCACTGGTGCTAATATATCCGCCTAGCGCCGAGACACCCTTGCACCATAGTGTAAGGGTGCCTACGTTGCAGGCGAACCATTTGTTTATGTGCAGGAAGGTGACCCTTTCTGCACATAAACAATCTGAAATGGTGTTTTGTAACTTCTAGGTGTACTGCTTAATGCAGCACACATAGAAGTTGCAAAACGTCCCTTTTTTACGCCCACCACACACCCATTGCTCGCCCCTTTCATGCTAAGTATAGCGTGAAATGGTGCCTTATTTACAAGGCAGCGTTAAGCCATGTTGAGCGGCTTAACCCTGCCTTGTAAATAAGGTGAAACCCCTATTGCCACCACAACGTCACAAAAAGTGACGTTGTGGTGGCGATAGGGGCTTGCAAATATGTCCTTTGGTTTCTCTGAACTCTTTGAATTTAAACCAGACCATTGCCAAGATCCCAAGCAACACCACCACCAATGGCCTACATTTCTGGATGCATGACATGGATTTGTCTTTTTCCATGACTGAATGTCAATCATATTTCCATTCGGATTTATCTGAAAACCACGACCTCTCGGCTGAACCACATTGTTCACTTGCTGTTGCACACCTTGATTCCACTTGTATTCACTGTCATCTGCGGGCTCTGATTCACTTTCTGTGCAGCTGTCAATTGCATCACCATCATTTTCTCCTTCAACCTTCTCTGCTTCAATTCAATTTCATCACTACAATATTTGCCATACCACAGGATCATCTTTCCAGACGGCGCACCTGTAACTGGATGTCTCAGCGGTTCACGATCAGGCCGATCAGCACTCCCTTTGCACTCAGTCCACAAGTCCGCTGGAACCACAATATAAAACAGGACACTCATGTCTTTCCACGAGCATCCTGAAAGCTGCATACTGGTACCTTTTCTGTGGCTTCTCTCTCAATGTCATGTAATTATTTGTGAATGACAATAAGTCACTCCTACTCCAAGGGACAAGCAATTAACAGCAACCTGGTATCTCTCTCATAGGCAGTATTTTTTCTCTGTTTTCAGTGTGATTTGCTCCTGCCGGAGACACGTTGGGCTTCGTTTTTTCCTGATCTCTTTTCTTTACCCCCCTGCCTTCCCATTTATCTAATGCTCCCCATGTATGCATGTATATAATCATTTCCTTAATGTGCATTCTCACTCCAGGTGATCTCATATTCATAAGGTATTCAGTGTTGAACTCTATTATATAACTTCTCTGTAAGTGTTTTGACTTCTGTAAGTCAACATCGTATTTCTCTGCCAATTCAGCTAATTTCTCATTAGCCTGTCCTTTTCTTTGTGTAGCATCTTTGCATACAAATCGCAATTCGCCCTCTGTGCATATTTCTCATTGAGCCATGCCGAGCATTTTTACAATCAATTAAATTAACTCTAATTTCAATCTGCTAATATCAACTGTCATGTGTCTCTTTGGTGTTCTAACACTACAATGTTTGCATCTGTTGCACCTTGTGGGCTCAGATTGCAAAGCCCTTCCATTGACGGTTGTACTGAAAGACCTTCTAAACTAATATTATTACTATGGGGTACTTCTGCTTGTGGGGCACAGCAATGTAAACTTGCATCAGGTGTGGGCATGTAAGGAAGTGGGGTTCCCTTTGGACACCTCACATTAGTAATATTTCCTGTTTGATTTCATTTGATTTGGATCTGCAATTTGGGTAGGCGCTAATGGTATGGCAAGAGAAGCTGACCCCTCCATCTCTGAATTATCTGACCTAACTGATCCCTGCAAATTAATTTGTGACATCCCAGCAAATGTAGTTAGTGTACTAGCTGACAACTGGATCTATAGTCACGGGAACTGTCAATACATCGGGACCCTTATAATATACCTGATTTTAGGGAATTGCCATTCCAGTGCTTTGTCCTGTTAAGACAGTACTGAAAGTCCATCCTGTTCGAGGTAACATTGGCCATTGTCTGCATTGGACTAAACATTGGTATGTACTGATGTGGGGCACAATTTTGAATGGGCTGATTCACATAAGTTGTCTGCACTATTTAACTTACATTGGAATCTGATTATAGATGGTCTTGGAATGGGCTGAACTGGATTAACCTTTGGAACTGGTGGATAAACCACGGGCACTTGGGTCACTGAATTTACAGGGGTACCAGGATCAATTTGGTTAGGGGTCCATTCAACTGAAGCAGTCTACACATTTAAGACTGCACTTTATACGGTTTCGCTACCCTTTTCCTGTCTCAACTACATGATAAGGTGGGGGAATATTCCTTAAAAGCTGATTTGTGAACTCATTTTATGAATCGCTTTTATAAGTAACTGTCTTTTTGCTCTCATCTTCTGCTGTCTACTATGCCTTCGCAGTCTGTTCCTTTCTCGTTTTAGAGTAGTGCTTTCACCTTCTTCATTTGAAAGAGCTGGAAACACTCTTACTCCATCTAATATACCTGCTCTCCACATTTTCTGTTCTTCATCCCCTCTATCGTCTCCTGCTTAACTTCTTTTTGCATTGTAGTCTCAAATTTGGTTGTCCGTCTATGCCTGGCTAAATCAAAAAGAGGAGCTGTAGAGGGAAGACGTGCCAGAACACCCTCCAATCAAATACTATTTCAACAAGCAAGAACTGGCACCACGTAGCATAATTTTCATGTAATCTGGACTGGGTGGAGGAAAAATAAGTTTATCAAAAACCTCCAATATCCATTAAATCATATGGTATAACCCCATCCAGTATGCTACCAATACTTAAAATTTCAAAGCAACAGAAAAGATGGAAACAAGAGAGTGAAGAGTCAGTCCACAAGATAGTTTAACTACTTTTCTCGCTCTACACACACCCTTATTATTCAAGAGTTAGGTGAAAAAATGTGTAAAGGAAGAGAAAGTATCTCACGTGCGCACTACCAGAGGAGCTACTGGTAGGTTCTCACCAGCTTGCCCACGTTTGTTTCATCATTGATGACTTTCTCATGAGAAAAAGAGTGATGTGTCCAGTGCAAAGAAAGAAACGAACACAACAAAGAGATGTGCACTGTGAAGACGAGAACAAAAAATGTACCAACAGAAACAAAGAAGGGGTTAGGCTCACAATTAGGCTTTTATTTATTTCAATTAGGAGTCTATCCCACTATTTAAAAACACAGCATGTTGTATACCTTATTAATGACGGCCAACATGTTTCATTGCCAATTGATTTGTGGCAAATTCATCAGGGCTATAGAGGTCAAAAATCACCTCCCTGGACACACAACAATAAAAAGGACTAGTTGGAGCCTTGGGCCCACGTACCAGCTCCCAACCAGTCACAGGGGCGTGTAAACTGTTTGCTATCGACTCCCTGTTCAAAAAAGCACACCTGTTGCTAGTGCCTGCGTCGTATACCTTCACACACGGGCGGTAACTCAACCCAGCATCCATCTATGCCTGGCAACAAGTTCCCAAATACTAAGGGCTTCAAATTGTATGGGTCTTGTAGGTGGTTTCGATTCACACAACACTGACCTCAAATCGTCTAAAATTCGCAGGTTGCATGTTCCATTACAGGGGAAAAACGAATGCTCCCCATTTCTCAGTTAATTTGCACAACTGTTCTAACCACAGACACATGAAAACTCCCTTTAATCACGCCACATGATAATCTGGGGTTTCTTCGGGTGGGGATTGTGCAGCCTCTCTAATTGAAATAAACACATTTCCCCTCAGCGCCCTTCTCAATACCTTGATAAACTTCATGTTTTACTCAAACTCAATTAAACGCAATGAATTTCAAAGGAATCAGGAAGTAAATTCAATCTCACAAATCCTTCCTTAAGCTATTCATAACCAATAGCAACATGATACTGTCCACCAATCTCAGCGCTGCTTCACACTAACTTATCTATGCCAGCACGGCACAAAGTGACGTCACACTCACTTTCCCAGCAACTGCAGCCGCTTTGCGATTGTCTTTCATACAAACGCTCACACACCTAAATGCAAAATATTGATAACAAAGACCGACAACCTGTCTGTGCACAATGGGTAAGGACCCAAACACTCCAAAGCTGTTCTGTAGCTTTCATAATTACACCCAAGTCAAACTTTTTTAAGTTTTGAAAAGCGTAAAGTGTATTGAAGAAAAAGGGAAAGGGTAAAAAGGGGGGGGAAATACAATAAAAATATATACAAATGATATATCTGAAGACTATAAAAATACACAGATAAAAGGTATTCTTACCAATATAAAGAAGATATGTAAAAATACAATACAAATCTGGTTAATTACCTAAAATGCAAGAACAGAATGCAAATATATCTATACAAACAATATTAAATGCAAAAAACAGATTAGAATGTCAAGGAGGCTTCAACACGTTTAGCATGACGATCAATAGAACGTGTAACTGGGGACCATATAAATAAACGTTTGAGATCTAAGGAAATCGGGAATACATAAACTGTATCCAATCTGTGATAATAGCACACGGCATACCACCAAGCCTGGAAGGACAGGTCAGACACATTTTTCCTGTGTTTGGTAATCTGATGAAATGCTACTCCAAAGAAGTAAATCCAAAACCTGCAAATGGAAAGGACAATTCGACCAATCCTCCGAAAGAGAGCCCAAAAAAATATTGACAAACGAAAAAGTGACTGGATGATGAAAAATTGGGTAATCTGTTTTCAGACACTCTTCCAGAAGGTCTGGACAAATGGACAAAAAAAAGTAAATGTCTTAAATCAGCGTTCATAGATGAACATGACCAACAAGTGTCGGGGAGTTCAGCATTAATCTTGTGTAGAAGTGAAGGGGAAAGGAGTAACCTATTATATATGAAGAAAAGTGTCTGTGTGGTGTTAGCAGCTCTGGATGTTTTTCTTATTTTAAGCCAAATGTTGTTCCATACTTGAATGGACCAGTCAACCTCAAGGCCATGTTCCCAGTCCAATTCCACTTTAATTTTGTCCCTAAAAGGGGTCAATTTACGTATGAAGGTATAAATTGCTGAAGCTTTGGGTCCTGAACTCAAAAATGTTTGAGAGTCGATGGAAGTAGTGTTCAATTGAGTTAAGGATGGGACAGATTTCTAAACAGGTAAAGTCAAAGCGTGTTGTAGCAAAAGATACTTGTTAAAAAATGAAGAAGAAAAGTTAAATATAATTTTAGGTTGAGAAAAGGGTATAATTATATCATTCTGAAATAGTTGATGGACCCAAATGAGGCCCTTTTTTCTCCATGACTTCCAGTAGATGGGTTTATCTTTAATCAATATTCGATGATTATGCCAAACGGAGGATTGAAGAAGAGAATTCATATTGGAAGAGCTGTCCAATAAAAGTGAATCTAATAGTCTATGTGTGTGTTTAGCAATGGGGGTAGATAGTTTCTGAGGTTTCCGGGTGAAAGAGAGGTATTCTAGAAAGAAAAAAGGGTCAATGTATGACTGTTCAAGCGTCACCCAAAGAGGGGAATCTGACGAAGGAGTGATAAGCCAATGGGAAGATTGACGTAAGTTAAAAGCTTTATGATAAGTAGGAAAATCGGGAAAGTTAACTCCACCATCTATTTTAGGATGAGTAAGCTTAGCTAACGACATACGTGCTTTCCTCTTACTCCAGAGAAAAGAGGATAGCAGAGAATTAATCTTTTTGAAATTCTTTTGGGGTATGGTAACTGGAATGTTAGACACTGTAAACAGAACGATCGGGGAGAACATCATCTCCAACCTCCCCCACCATGACAGGTACAAGGGATGCCATCTGTCAATAAGGGAAGAAATCTTTGAACAGCACTTGTCTAAATTGATGGAGACCGATGAGTGAATAGAAGAAGTGAAATATATTCCTAAGTATTTAATATGGTTAGTGTTCCAATTGAAGTTGGTGGTTTTAAAATCTTCTTTAAAAGTAAATTTAGTTAAAGGTAAGATTTTGCATTTGTCATTGTTTAATTTATAGCCAGATACGGAAGAATAAGTCTCAGTCTCAGAAAGAAAAGTGGGTAGAGAAGAGATGGGATTAGATAGAAACAGTAGTATGTCGTCTGCATATGCTGCCAGTTTAACATGCATGTTACCATATTTGAAACCCTGGAAATCCGAATTTTGGCGAAGTTTAAACAGAAAAGGTTCTAAAGCTAAATTAAACAGAAAAGGAGATAAAGGACAGCCCTGTCGGACACCTCTGCCCAAATTAAAATATGAAGAAGTGAGGTCATTAACAAATATAGCTGCTTTAGGATTTAAGTATAAGAGAGAAATTAAAGTGTTAATTTTAGGACCAAATCCAAACCATTTGAGTGTTGAAAAAAATGAATGGCCAATAGACTCTGTCGGAGGCTTTTTCCGCATCCAAAGCTATGGCAAAGAACAGGCACGTGTTATCAGTAAGAAAATGGCCTTTCACAAAGCCTGATTGGTCTTTACCTAAGAGATCCGGAAGGAAGGATTCTAAACGTTGGGCCAAGGATTTTGAGAACATTTTATAATCGATATTTACCAATGAAATCGGTCTATAATTTTTACAAAAGCGGGGGTTCTTATTATCCTTGGGAATTAGGCAAATTAGGGCTTCTAGAAAAGAACCTGAAGCAGTACCTGTATGTAAGAAAGAGGTCAAAAGTTTATGTATCTTAGGGAGAAGAAGTTGGGAAAAATGCGAAAAAAATCCAACAGTGAGACCGTCAGGGCCGGGGGCTTTATCCTTCTTGAGAGTGCGCAAAGCATTAGATAATTCTGTTGTTGAAATATCCAGCTCTAAAGATTCTAAATTTAAATTAATATCAGGGGGTTTAGAAAGGTATTCTATGATGGAACCATCTGCAGGGATGGTTTCTGGTGTGTTTAAAGATTTTAAAACATTTGAAATTTTTGTAAAATTTCTGAGTCTTTAATCTTGGGCATCAGCTGATCATCAAGAATAGAGTCAATGTTAATTTTTTTTTTTTACTTTAAAATAGCTGGCCAATAATTTGCCTGATTTGTTGTTACCGCCATAAAACTTTGCACTAGCTTTAAGTAAATACAAAGAGGCGTTATCAGTAGATTCTTTATTAAATTGCAGTTTGGCAGTTATTAGATCTTTTAAGCAATCTTTTGACTTAGAGGTCTAATAGGAATGCTCCAGAGATTTTATATTAATAAAGAGATCTGTGGCGGATTTTCGGGCGATATGTCGCTTCTTGGAGACGTAATTAAATATAAAATCCCGTGCAGCCACCTTGAAGGCGTCCCATATGACAGAAAAATTAAAAAGATTTATGAAGAATACCTAGGGAAACGGAAAATGGGGCATGATCAGAGATCAAGATAGAACCAATATCTGAAGAACTTAATGATTGAGAGATGTCATGAGAGATGAAAATATAATCAATGTGTGATTGTGTATGGTGCACTGGAGAGAAGAAAGTGTACTCCATCAAGGTGGGATTACACAATCTCCAAGCATCAACTAAATGTCTTTGCTGAAAGGAATGTCAAAATGATTTGTGAGGTTTGGAGGGTATAAATGAAGAGGAGGAGTTACGGTGTTATGAAGGTATCAATGACTTGGTGACAGTCACCAGCTAAAATCAGGTTATCATGGGGGAGTTTCATTAGTTTTTGTGCAAGATGGGACCAAAAAAGGCAGTCACCTGTAGTCGGTGCATATATATTAAATAAAGTGAGAGGAATCTTTCCAATCAATAAGTCTGTAAGTAACCATCGGCCTAGATCGTCGGTCTCCTGAGAAATAAGTTTAACATGGAGAGATCTGTGGCACAAAGTGATAACACCATTACGCTTTCCATCACCTGGAGAAAAGAAAACATCACCAACCCAGTCTTTCTTTAATTTCAGGGATTCGGATTCAGTGAGGTGTGTTTCCTGAATCATGGCTATATCAGCATTCAGTTTAGACAAATGTGATAATACCTGTTGCCTTTTGATCGGTGAGTGTAAACCTCGGACATTCCAAGTAACAACGTTTTATGACATCTAAGAACCAGTAAAAGAACAAGCAAAATAAGACCAGATATAATAGTAACCTTAAAGCCATAAAAGCAAATAAACGAAGAATAAGAAAGAAACATTTGGAGGAAGAACCATGTATGTAAACCAGGAATTAACTTTAAGAAAACACTGTGAATTGAACCAGAACCAGTATAAGCTGGATAAATGAAGAGAGGCTTCAGAAGTGAGAGGATAGAAAAATGCGAGAGAAAAAGGGAGAGGGTGATAAGCAGAGGCCACAGAAAAAGGGGGAGAGGATATCCGTAAATTTGAGGTAACAGTAGTTAGAAAAAATGAGGGGATAAAAATTGAGAGATAGATCTCTTTAGTTCGAGGAGTAACAGAGGAAATGTGAAAAGAAGACAATGCAGAAGAGAGAATCTCTGTAATCTGAAAAATAGCAGAGAAAGTAGAGAAAGAGAATAGTAGCAAAGAAAGATAAGAAAGCAAATAGATAAGTAAGATATCAAATAAAGAAAGGAGGGGAGTAGAAGGGGAAGAGAGGTAGCCTGAAAAAGAAGAAGTAGAAAAACAAAAAGGCATACCTACAAATGTCCAAAAATGGGGAAGGGGGAGGGTGAAACCACATGGAAGGGTGGCACAGTCAGATCTCACGGAGGAAGGCACAAGTATAACTGGATAGTACGGGGTGCGAGACAACGGGATGAACACACACCAGGAGTACCTATGGGAAAAAATACAATTAAGTTTTAAACATTAACAACAAAAGGTACATATTTAAAGACAAAACAATGAGAACAAAAAATAACTACAACGAACTAGAGAAGGAAAGAAATACGATATCCAACATTGCAACAGATAGGAAGGACAACAACATTAAACAAATTATTATAATTAGCCAAAATGAGAAGTGGAAGCACCAGATGTATCCATAGTATCAGCTTTACAGAAATTGAGAAAACGTTTCAGTTTGAGAGGATCCTCCTGTGTAGTTGTTTTGTTCTTGCAAGTGACCTTGAAAAGAAAGGGTGAAAGAGGCCGTATCTAAAACCGAGGTCACGAAGATCTGGTCTCATCTTTAGAAAGTCTCTACGATGGTCAGCAGTACTCTTAGCATAGTCTTGTGAGAAAAACAAGGTGTGACCCATCCATGAGATACGTGGTGATTTTTTAGAAGCTGATAGGACTTTAAGCAGGTCTGTGTATTCCAGGAAGTACAAAATGACTCCTCTTGGACAACTAGAAACAGAAGTGTCAACCTGTTGACAACCCAACCTGTGTGCACGTTGTATGTTTAGAGCCGTCTCCACAGGTAAACCCAACACCTTAGGTAAGGAGATAGGGTCAGCACCTTCCGTATTCCCTGGCAAGCCATAAATGCGTAAGTTTTTCCTTTGATTTCTGTTTTCCAAATCTTCAACATGTTTCTGAAGAAGAGAAACCTGCGATTGAAGAGCATGTACCTTAGATTCAGTCACATTAAAAGAAGAAACACTCTGCTCCACCGCAATAAGTCTCTCATCAAGTTGGGACCATCTCTCTGTCAAAAATTGAAGTTCTGAATTGGTCTCTTCCATGAAGGTCCTTAAGAAGGTGGAGGGTCTTTTTTTGAGTCTTTTAGCATTAGCTTTGACTGAATTCGCTAGAGTAGGTACCAACGACTGCGTCTATGAGGATGCACCAGACTTTTGTGAAGAAGCAGAAGCAGATTCCATAATGGCAAACTTTGTGAAAATTGTAGAATTTTTGTTGTTTGTTAGATGGAGATGGAATAGAGGAAGAGAGTCTCCGCAATCTCCCCATAAAATGAGCAAGGATAGTCTGATTTGAAAAATATTGTTTACGAACACACAGCGCAAAATCAAATATTGGAGAGCATCAAGAAAAAACAGGTGCGCAGCCACAGCAGTTAAAAAATTATCAGCGTTGTCACCGTCTCCGTGAGGATAACTACGGTTGATTAAAAAAAGAATAGATAAGCGGCGCAACATCAGCGATACAAAAACAGTAAGTGTAGAATCCAACCAAAAACTAAAAAAAATTCAGAAGATGGAAAATGGCATGTTAAATGGGACTCAATGCATTCAAATGCAAAAAGCATGCAGTGTTGCAGGCAAACAATGATCCATGATGAGCAAAATAATGCTGTGTGAGAAAAAAATGTCAAATTGAACAAACTGTAAAGCCTTAATTTTTCATGAGTAATCACTTCTTGAGGAGAGAAGGACGGTGACTGTACACAGAAATGAATGATGAATGAATGATATCTCTAGCAACAAATGAGCCAGAGCAAGCAAAATTCAGTTATGAGGTGAACAGTCTGTTAAATTCCATAAAAGCTCCCATACATAGGTAACATGCGCTTCTGCAAATTGTTAGCAAAGAAGAGTGAACAAAATAAAGTGAACTGCTATAGCAAAATTTCCCACAGGATGCAGACGGAACACGCGCATTTTAGCAAATTCCATAGACAACAATGTACATTGGTCTGCTTTTGTCAGACTATCACGAAAGTTATCCAAAAACTGGTTAAGGGCTGCCTCCGCTACCACGAAACAGCAAGTTGAAAGGAATGAAAGCAGTGAAAGGCGAAATACGCGCCCCGCTACAGGCAGCCTGAGGAGACGAGAGATTTCAGCGCGCACCCTTAAAATGGCGGCTGCGTCTGAGGTGACAGCAGGTCCCGAAAATACCTTTCTAAAACATTGCTGGTGTGCCTCCTGCATATTCAAGATGTTGCAGGGTGTTCCCAGAGGTAGTAGCTGTAGTTCAGACAGCTAGCAGGTCACGGGGCTCGCATACCATGGGCATTTTTCTGTACCGGTGTGCCAGAGCTCACGGAGTGTCCGCCATCTTCCGTGGGCCTCAAGCAATTCTCACTCCGGTTGATACAGATTCTCCATGTGCACTCTAAATTCTCTAAATACCAACCAATAACTCACTTTCATTGAAAGAAAACTATTGGCACTGTCAACGACGTCTCTTTACAAGTACCTCACTCTGGACAATAAATCTAAGCAAGTGTCTTCTACACTTATGCGTTATCCTGGGATCTTGGGCCACGACGGACCCGTCGTTAAGAACAACAACCGCGGACCTTTTTGAGCACAAAGCGCCCCATTCACTCTGAGTACTACGACTCCCCAAAACAGTTCACAACATAACACTTCACTGCTATCTTCAAGCCGAAAGCGTTGCAGGTGCAAAACCCTATTAATACTCACACATCCATCACTTGCAGGCACGACGCTGGAACTTAATCAATCTTCAGAATGAACCATGGGACATAATTCAGGGTGAACAATTCTTGGACTGGGTCAATCTAACCTCCCTAAAACTAAACAAAAACGTTTATCTCCTTATGGGACTAACCGGACTCTGCTACCAGATTTGATGTAGCGTTTTCCACCCTTCGTGGGTGTCAATCGCTCACTGAGGTTGAATAGATCTTTTGACCCACAGTCATAGAGTGTGGTAGAACTATAAACCAAAACCCACCAACAACAATAAATGTAAACAGTATGACGTATTATGCCATACAAGGAAACTCCAGTCAGGAATAAAGTTAGAGAGTTTTATTACACACTCAAGCTTAAAGTCATATAGACTGTTCGCAATGTCAAATCATAATAATACATAATCACCAGGGGTTATCCAAAATGACAGAATAAGTTCAGACAGGCTAGCATTAACAAAAAAACATGCAAGAAAAATAATACTGAGATCCAGAAATCAAACGCTGCTCAGGATTAGCAATCATCAGTCAATTCAAACTCAGCAGAGTCATAATTTAGGCTGGGCAGTGGAAAACCCTACACCTAACCAAATCAAGGAAATGCATGTGTAGAGCGAGACACATGCAGGCAAAATATTAAAAGCTCAAAAGGAAAAACATTATTTGGAAAAGTATAATCTCGGACTGTTTACTAACTAGGGTGGGGAAAGATAAAAGGAGAGTCAGCGTATAATAAGCTCAAGCAAGAGTCTCAAAAGCGCATTGAAGGGTCCAAAACTGAGAGGAAAATACCTTTCCAAAGGGTGCAGCATTCAGGAACTCTTCATCAGCAAAGCATCAGAGTCAGGAATGTAAGCAGCATCTTTGTAAAGTCCAACTGAGCACTGCCATATCCAAACCATAAAATATTCTGATTCACCAAAAGTATCAGTCCCTGTCACGTTGAAGGGGAATCATCCAATAAAAATAAATCACATGACTCAGGGTTAAAACATACTCCTCCATTCCCAAGCTTTCCACAAGAACATTTTCAATATGTGTGAGTCTAGGCAGGTTTGAAACAAATGTATTACATTCAAGGCCAACTGGGTACATTTCTAGCCTTTAAACAATGAGGTCAGTCACAAGAAGTTTGCTTCTCATGAGAACGAAATCTGAAAGAAGACTTCACCTCAAAAAATGTTTCATCATTTTCATGTGACTGCGAATACAGCTCTGCAGGGCTCACTTATACTAACGCAAGAGAGTAATAACAATACATTTAATTAAAAAAGTTTAATAAAGCACAAATAATATGCAAACTTATGAATTCAGCAGTAAAATATTTTATTATTATGAGTAATACATTTAATTTCAAATGGAAAAAGCTTTGTAAGTGAATTTCAATAATGTAACAGAGTAGTGCATTTAAATCATTAATCATTAGAAATTCAATATTGTTTGACAAGATGGCCGCTGACGGGCCGTAGCACCCAGTCGCAGATCTATCTCTTTCCTCTCCGGTGTAGGATGGCGAGCTGAGAAGGATGCTGTGGACCCCTACTTGCCAGGATTACCCCGCGGTGGTGAGGCAGCAGGATTGCGGCAAAACGCAGTGATTATCGCACCCGGCAGCTTAATTTATTACATTTATCCAATACGGCTTCACAAGAATAATCGCATTGCTACTCAGACCAAGAGCGGGGTACAGGATGGCTCCACGGGGGCCAAAACTGGTGAAAGACCAGAAGGATATGGGAAATCCTAAAGAAGGCGCCGAGGAGGGCAGTAAGGATACCCCAGCCTCGATTGCAGCACTGCACCCCACGGGGATGGCGCGAAGGCTTCCCACGACGCTCATGAAGAAGATGAGCGAACAACATGCGAACAGTGGTAGCGCCGCGAATACGGCAACCAAAGACACTGCCGGTCATGTCCGGACAGCTGCAACACAGAGAGGCATGAACGAGTTACCCAAGCCCATAGATGCTCCCTTACGTCAGCCTTCCTTAGATGAGGCTTTCGCTGTTAAGACATTGGAGTCGCTGGAGCCGCTGGAGACCACAGAGAACGCGGAGAAGGGAGACGGCGAAACCTGCCTCGAGGACGCCGGAGACCTGGTAACCGAGCAACGCGGTGATACAATGCTGCAGGCCCCACCCAGGGGAGTACCGAGGAGTGGAAATCGGAGCGCAGCGCACACCGATACAGAGCAGATGGGCGGAAGACAGGGAGAGCAATCAGGCGTCATTGGAGATCCCGCAGCATCTGTAACCTGCATCAGTGCGGTGGAGAAAACCCGAGTAGAGTTGGCCACATTAAAGGGAACTGTGAGTACCTGGGAAACAGATCCTATTTTGGTTGGCCGTAATGTTGTAAATATGCCACAACAACTAGGGATAATGCAAGATAGAGGGGGAGCGGGATCAACTCAGGGAGACTGTTTCTTTTCACTCAACGAAGACTCTGAATCATTATTGTCAAGCGAAGGGAGCTTACCTGAGGATACAGACTCTAATAGTAGTTCATCTGCTCACAAAAGCACCCAGCAGAAAAGGAGGTCTAAAGCAAAAGCTAAAGCGTTGGAGAGCCGCTCCAGCACTGCTAGGAAGCTGGTATGGGACTATTCGGCCACGTCTCAAATGTATCAAGACGGCGGGAATGGGACTAAGCAAGCAGGGCAGACCGCAAATATCTCCCCTCAGTCACAGGCTGCCTCATTGGATCTATTGTTTAATACATTAAAACAGATGCAGGAGAAGCTAGGATGGCGAGCCGCAGGGCCAAACAAGCAACTAAAAAGATTCACCGCTCATTGAGGAAAATGAACAAGTTGTATGAAGATATGGCAGACAGAGTGGCCCACGTGGAAGACAGAACAGGAAGGCTTGAGGACGATGTTAGTAGATGGCAAATCTTCAAACAATCCCAAGAGAAGATGGCTGAGGATGTCCAATTGAAGCTGGAGGACTTCGAGAATCACCAGCGATGGAACAATATAAGACTGTTGGGTGTGGCTGAAGGGGTGGAAGGGCAGGATGTCAGGATGTTTGTGGTTAATTTACTGAAGGGCGCATTTCCCGAGATGGCCTCCTTGAATTGAGAGAGTGAGGTACTGAGAGCGCACCGGTTTCCTCTGAATTTAAGGAAAATGCACGGGTCAGACAGGCCTAGGGCAATTTTAGTGTACGTGGGTAATTATCTTCTTAGACAAGAGGTCATGGATAAGGCGAAGCCTGAGTCTAAGCGTACATTTAACGATATTACATTCTTTGCCAGACCTGACTTCTGTCATGCGACTGTAGAGAGAAGGTGGAGGCTAAGGCAGCTGATAGCTCCTTTTCAGGGTTTTGGATCTGAGGCGTACTTGTTGTATCCCACAAGGCTTAAGGTGGTTACAAGGGGGCAGGTCAAAATGTTATTTTCTGAGGTGAAAGCACAACAGTATTTGGAGGAACTGAAAGAGCAGAAGGGGAGATGACGTGTTAGAACTAAGGAATGGGCAATATAAGTAGGGGCTTTAAACTCCTCTCCCTGGTCATACAGGAACCTTCAAGCTATTTTGATACTTATTTTCCTTTTGCACTGGGTATCGGTGGAGGGAAAATGTAAATATGTTTTAGATATGTGTAATTTGAGGGGCACACGGTTTGGATTGACTTGAACACCGGAAAGGGAGGAGGCTGCGATTGCTGCGAGCTAAGCGGCCACACATAGGTCTGATTGACCTATTTGCCTGTAAGGGGGGTGGGGGGAGGTCCCAAGGGGGGTCCTGTGGGAGGGGGGGCCAGGGGTGGGGGAGCCGGGGTGGGCACAAAGGGGAGTACATACAGCACAGTTTAGCACAATATTCAAGTTTCTTTGATTTACTGGTTGAGAAGGCGGGCCTCCCATATGATGTATTCTAATGAGTGTGCGAATTGCGTCAATTAATGTCTGTGGGCTCAATGATCACACTAAAAGAATGCGAGTGCTGCTATGCTGTGGTCGATGCGATTAGATCTTGTTTGCTTACAGGAGACACACATAGAAGGGACGCAGGGTTACCTGTTGGAACAGTTGAGTTTCTCTTTGCTTGCACATACTAAACAAGGGTCCAAGATCAGGGGTGTCGCAGTGTTAGCTAAAAGAGGTGGTATTACAGTTAAAAGAAAGCTTGAAGATCAGTGGGGGAGATGGGTCCTCCTCGAGTGCATAGCATATGGGGAAACGTTCACTGTAGTGTCATTCTATGGATCGACGGAAGATGACCCGGACATCTTTGAGTTCTTGGATTCAGAACTGACCTTATGGCCGGAGCCAATTATCTGCTTTGGAGATTTTAACATTAACGGGTTGGCTGGTCTAGGGACTGAGGGGGGGCAGGCTTATCTGGGTCGTAAAAAAAAAGACATGCCGCTCAATAGTTAACCTCGCCAGGCATAATTCACTAACTGATGTTTGGGCGCGCCTGAACCCTCTAGGTACCGGCAGTACATATTATTCAGCACCACATAAGATCTGTGTGAGACTGGATTATTTTTTTGTCACCAATTCTATAATGGCAAGAACTCAGATTGAGAAATTCCCCCGCATTATCTCTGACCATAATCCATTAGTAATCACCCTTAAGCTCGAAAAGGTAGTAAAGCGGGAGAGTACCTGGACGTTTGAAAGGGCACTGCTAAAAGATGTGAACTATATAAAACACATGAACGGCTGGATCATAGCTTTTTGGGATATTAATAGAGGAAGCACTTCTTCCGGTGTTGCATGGGATGCATTTAAGGCAGGCATAAGAGGGGAGACCATGAGCTATAGTTTATATAAACAAAAACAGGAAGATGTAAGAGTGAAAGAACTTTTTAAGGCCGTGGCGGTAGCGGAGGAAGAGTTGAATACAGCAATTCACCAGAGGAAGCCCCTAGAGCATATCCTTCTCAAAATTGTAGCTGCTAAAGCAGAGGCAGTCGGAAATATTGCTAGTAAGGCAGCAGCCAATTTTTTGATTAGGAAAGAGCAACGCCATGAATTAAGCGAGAGGGTGGGGCACATCCTAGCAATACGCACGAGGCAGAAGGTGGCAGCAGGGGAAGTAAGGGATATCTCGGATGGCATGGGAGGTACTGTAACAGACTCTGGAGCGATCCGGGAAGTCTTTAGGCTAGTCTATGCAGAGCTATACAATGAGGACCAGCCAAGAGACTTAACAATGATTCTGGATTACCTCAAGGACGTATTAGCCCCTGGTCTCCCTGATGAGGAGAAGGTGGCACTTGAACTTCCTCTAACCCTTGATGAGATACTTATGGCATTAAATAGCCTCCCATCAGGTAAAGCGGCAGGTCCTGATCAGATACCCCTAGAATTTTATAAACTCTTCCAAAAGGCTCTAAGTAGGGACATGGGGGACACGATGTTGCAGGCGCAAGCGGGAGACTCTATACCAAGCTCTTGGGCAGGAGCAGATATATAGTAATAATTTTGAAGAAGGGCAAACCGTCTTTAGAGCCAGGGTCTTATAGACCTATAACTCTCATGAATGCAGACGCAAAGATTTTTTCTAAAGTACTGGCTCGAAGACTATGCAGAGTGATAGAGGGACTGGTCAGCCCAACCCAGCATGGTTTTATACCAGGGAAGGGCACAACACACCACATACGGCAAGTTATCACTCTCTTCGATGCAGTGGAGGTCTCAGGGGACCCTATGGCTGTTCTGTTACTAGATGCAGAGAAGGCATTCGATAGGGTCTCCTGGGACTATCTTTGGATGATTATGAGGTGGAGCGGTATAAGGGAGGGATTTATAAAAGCAATACAGGTTCTTAATAGAGGCCCTACAGCCCGACTCAGAATTAATAAAGGGTACACTGCGCCTTTCCTGATTAAGCGGGGGACTCGACAAGGGTGCCCTTGTTCACCACTCCTCTTTGCCCTCTATATTGACCCGTTGGTACGTAGGATGGAATTAAACAATAGGATTCTGCTGCTAAAAGTTCAAGGCCAAGATTTTAAAACATTTGCATATGAAGACGATGTGACAATTGTGACTTCAACGCCAGGTAATCTTCAGCTGTTACTAGTAGGACGTACAAATGTGATAAAAATGATTATTTTACCTACGTTTCTTTATTTATTTAGGGCAATTCCACTTTTTTTTTAGGCCAAATGTTTTCTGGCATTGGAACCACTAATGAATAGATTCATAAGGGCACATGGTAAAACGAGGAGGGCATTGCGGTACGTGAATCTACTCAGGGCAAGAGGAGGTTGGGCGGTCCCGGATTTTAAAATGTATTATTGGGCGGCGGCACTTCAATACATGCAGGGGTTGTTAGGTGGAGTGGCAGGGGACCCAAAAGGTAAAACTGGATCCATTGATGTATATGCGGTGATTCTGGGCGAAGAAGCGGTGAATTGTTTTCTTAATTGTGTTGACTCCCGCTATTACAAGAGAACGAGGTTTAAAAAGTTACAGGCAGCTTATAAGATCTGGGCAGCCTTCTCGAAAAAATTTGAACTTGGAAGGTTTAATGCATATACTCGCATGTTCAGGAATGTGTCCCTCCCAGGAGATATATTTGCGGATTCAGTCATGGCCGATTGGGGAAGGCAGGGTATCCTGAAACTAGGAGATGTGATGGGGCCCCATGGGATTCTCCAGTTTTTAGAGTTGCATACGATATATGGTGTTGATAGAAGGAGTTTCTTCAAATATCTACAGGTTCGGAGCTTCCTTTCCCAAAAACAGGGAGGGACGGCAGGGTTCAGCGAGAATAAGATCTTCGATGTCATTGAAAGTGGGGCAGATTGTACTAATCATAGATTTTATTTAGAGCTCTCTGCAACAAAGGCAGACGACTTGGGGAAATATGGCGCTAAAAGGGCAGAGAAACTGGGGATAGAGCAGGATTGTTTTCAGGAATCATTGGATATGGGACTCACCATGTTATGTTCAGCTGGGCTACAGGCCCAGCACTACAAGACAATATATTTCCTATACTATACACCTGCGAGGATAGCTCAGTGGGGGGGGGGACCACAGGTATCACTTGCCCACGCTGCAATTTTTTGGGAGGCAGATATAATTCACATTTTCGCTAATTGCCCGCAGTTGTACACACTCCATAGAGCCATCAAAACATTCTTCGATAGGTCCCTGGGGATCAAGATCTCCCTCACGCTGGTACGGATAATGCTCGGGATTAGCGGAGAGCCTGAACAGGGGCCATATGCACACTTCTTATTTATGGCTATGTCTGTTTTACGATTGTGTATAGCGAAGGCATGGTTGGACAGAGCGCCTCCTACACTACACCAATGGATAGCTAGGCTCCTCGCCGTGTTTAATTTAGAGGAGGGGATTTATGCAAGAAAGGGTAAAAAGGGTAGATTACTCGGTAAACGAGTCTGGGAACCCATCCAGAGGTGGAAAGAAAATTTGGGAAAAAAATTACGTTAGGTTATTAATGTTGCCAGGCTATTTTTTTCTTTCTTTTTTTCTTTCATGGCTTTGCTTTATATATCTTTCTTCTTATTTGTTTAAAAATTTCTTTTTATGAACTTCAGAAATGTGATTATGAAGGTATTTCAAAGTATGGGAATTGGCTCCTTGCTGTGCTGTAACACAAACACTTTTAATAAAAATATAAAAAATAAAAAAAAAACATTCAATATTGTTTCAACATATTCTGTTAGTCTGGGAGCTACATAACAATTTTAAACCACTTTATTCTTATTAACACTTTCTTAAAGTCAAATACCAACTAAGTCGAACTTTGAAATACAAACAAGTGCACCTTTTAATTGCATGTCAGTTAGGCTTCTATGTTTAGCTGTTAATACTTTGCTCTTCAGGATGCATAAACTGTCACGTTCTAATAACATTTGTGACAGGAAGGACATCACTGAAATGACACGTTTTCAGGTTCATTGGTGCTGTTTGAACCCCGCTTACCTATGCCTTTGTGATAGGGTGTGCCACGTTCCATCCACCCTGCAGATGTCCTCTGGGGCTGCTTTTACATATCCTACTTGTACCTCAGGGTGCAGTGTCCCCTCCAGGAAGCGGTCTCAGTTCTGTACTGAGCTGTCTTACCAGTTATCATGCGCTAACAGGGCACTCTCCATCCCACCCTGCCTGCAGTGCTCCACCTTTCGTTCCAGGTGCTCCTCCATCTGCTTCTTCTCTCCTCTGCTGCCACATCATGCTGATTGTGTTTCTGCTGCTAGTTTATATCTTTCTAGAATTCTTCTAATGGTACATTTTGGGTATATGCCTTCTCAATCCTTCTCTTTGGCTTGGCATTCCTTCCATTTCCCAGTGCCTTTCGTTCGTCCTGGTATTGCTTTATTACTTTAAGTAACCAAGTCGTATCATTTCATTTGAAAAAACTTTATTTTGGCTCAACAGCCATAAAAGCACATACAAAGAGAACCATACAATCGATAAAACACACGAATACAGTTAAAAACACATAGGGCTAGATGTAACAGCATTAGGAATACGGATTTCCTAATTGTGACTCTCTGTGAATCACAATTAGAAAATCAATATTCATAATGTTTGAAACTCTTTTGAGTTTCATTAGCGATTCCTAGTGGGTCACAAATACTCCTCCCTCATTCATATTATTGAGGAAGGTCTAAATTTGCAACCCATTAGGAATCACAGACGTCACAGGGATGGTGGCCTGCTGAGGTCAGCAGACTACCATGTCTGGAATTGACTTTTGATAAAGCTATCTTTTTTTTTTTAAATGCAGTCCATTTTCCTTAAGGGACAACAGGATGAATTTAAAAGGAAAATATGAAACTTAGCAGTTACATTTTTTAAGAGTAGGCAGTGGTCCATGGGACCACTGCATGCTTGCTTTTAAAAAATATGTTGATTTACATTCTCAAAGGGGAAGGGGTCCTTTGGGATCCCTTCCCCTTTGCGAATGGGTTACCAACAGTTTTAGACTGGTGGTAAAGTATTACTGTTTTGCGACTGGAATTATTTCGCAAAACAGTAATACATATCATACCGATTCAGTATTTGTAAATACGCCCCCTCAAAATTCTGAATCGCAAATTCAAATTGTGATTGAGTAACAAGCTACTTGATTTGCATTTTGTACATTCAAAAAAGCCATTTTTTCCGGTCACAAATGGCCCGATTCTGTGAATCAGGCTGTTTGCGACCGGAGGTTTTTTTTGTGCATCTAACACTTGGAATGTTGTTAACAAAAGCATAATGATTGCTACAAACTTTGGTCGAGGTGACCTTACATGCAAGAATTGTCATTGGGGCTTTAAAATAATATAAATACATTTAATCAGAATGAGATTAAAAACGAAAATGGGCAATGTCAATCGAGATTTGAGGCATCCAGGATCAAGCTGGGAGTGTTTGTACGTGGTGTTTATGTTATGCATTTCATATCGGCACAATGGCTCTAGGTTGCTTCTCAGGAAAGCCACACATTTTTTGCCTAACTCTCCACATGGCCACCAAATTGTGGGTGAGTGCGAAGATCAGTGGCTTGCTAGAATCTGGTATTAATATCCTTAGGGCAGATTTATACTCTCTAGTGCCCAAATTCCGGCATAGTGGGAGTATCCAGTGATGCCCGCTGATCATATAGGCCGAGCAGAAGAACATGATGTGTTCTTTGGTTTCCTTGGGGGCACCACACGCAATGGCACTGTCAATCTTCAACCCTTGGTATTTTTGCCCAGTTAGCAGTGAATGAATGGAGGGGTAAGCTCCCATACTGAAATAGCAATCACAGACGCCTAGTTAGGGGAGGCTCTATTTCATCCAAGAAGCCCTCTCCAGTAAAGAAATCCTTCACTGAGATAACGGCACCGGTCAACGAGCTTTGGCTTTCCAGGATGTGCAGTAAAGAATCTTTATGCTGCCAGTAGGCTGAAGTACTGTTTGACTTGGAGATCGCTCTAGCCTCACCGGGTTGCTCCACGGAATTGTCTTCCCAATCTCTTCCAGAGTAGCCTTTACAATCTTGATCCGTGGTATATTGCGGGAGCCTGCAAGACTGAGAATTTCTTCTAAGCCTTTCCGATATGAGTGGAGTTCTGCGGTAGCCCAGATCCTCTTCTTGTAAAGGATAGGGTGTAGTCCAGATTTGTCCAATAGAGCTCTCAATCCAAAATCAAACCTAAGAGGGAGTAGGGGAGTACTAATAGGAACACCTGCTAACTGGCCCATCAATTGGTTTTCATCTGTGTCTAAAGTGAATACATCCAAATCTCCCCACAGCTCTGCGCCATAGGAGGCTAGCTGTAGTGCTAGATGTTTGGAAACCTGTAGAGCCGGCTGTGCAGGTTGAAACTGTGAGCTGTACGACATCTTAATTATGCCCCACCACAACTTGCTCTAGCCTGCACTACATGATGCGTTAATGCCACCCAAGATGTTCAGTTAGTGTAATGCGCAAATACGTAAAGGTAAGCACTAGCTCAAGGGGAGTTCCTGCAAGTATTGTATTGGCCCTAGTCGAATGTCCTTGGATCACAATCATATACTTAGTCTTGCCCACATTTATTTCAAGACCCGCACTTTTGAAGTACACAAAGTGGTCCAGGAGTTTTTGAAGACCCATGAGATATTTGAAAAGTAGGAGAGTATCATTGGCGAACACGAGGGCAGGTATCCTCATGTTTGCAAACCTGGGAGCGTCATTATTGCTCTGTTCTTGGAGATTTATAAGGCTGTTGATGTAGAATGCAAATAACATAGGAGCAAGTACACACTCCTGTCTTACCGCTCTGCTTACAGGGAATGGGTCTGTCATCTCGCCAGCCTGACCACATCTGACCTGCACGTAGTTGTTATTGTGCAGTTTCACGATGATGTCAAAGAAATAGCCGGGTATCCCCAACTCTTACAGTATTCACCTGAGGGCCAGCCTATGGACTAAATCAAAGGCGGAGGGAGCATAGGTCAACAAATACAACATACAGGCGACCTCCACCCAGAGTGACAATATTCCAGTAGAGCATCAAGTAGTCAGAACACCTGATCAATCGTACTTGTGGATTCCCTAAAGCCCTCCTGTAACAGAGGCATAATTTCATTGTCTAGCAGCCATTACTGTAGTCTGTCAAGTATGACCCTGCTGAACAACTTTTGTGAGCTGTCAATCAGACTTTTTTTTTTAAACATAGCTTTATTGCCATTTATCGAATGCAACAGTTGCATAAATACATCTTTAACATCACTTATATCACCTTCCCAACAGGTCCATATTTGACGACAAAAAGAGGTCTTTAGCATTAGTATTGATTCAGCAATGCTTGACGATATAGGGTTATCCATCAGTATAAACAATCTTGTCATTTGTATTATCTTTCAAGCCCAATTTAGAATAACTATAATTAGAGAAGTGTACAGATACGGTAGGTCAATTTGGTTGTAGTATTTCTGCATCATATAGGGGATCAAGCCTCTGCTTTAATGTATATGAGGGGTACCCTGTAACTTACTTCTCAACAATATAAACCTAAGTTTTCACATTCTTTTGAATGCCAGAGTTTCTTATTCCGGCCCCACTGGGGGTGCATGCAAGTCTCGGAAGGGGAGGGGGTCCCGCTCTCAGTCATCTAGTACTACTCCCAAGACAGCGGAATGTTTTTAAGGAGTGCATTTTCGAGAATGGGGGACCAAATCAAGGTTCATCTACTTCCCGCTGTTGCTCTGGAGCCCCTATGTCCCCCTGCCCACCTGTTTCCCTCTCATCCTCCAGGCCACCTGTCTGTTCCCTCTCCAGTTGTTCCCAAACAACAAGGACCTTCTTCCATAATCCAGTAATGGGGCGCCTTCTCAGCCCCCAAGGCTCCTCTCTAAGCAAAGCCCTCCTCTCTGCCCCAGCCCAGTGTGTCACTTCTTTCACCCAGGTCCCTACATGGGGTCCGGCATTGGATGTCCAAGCTCTTGCAATCTGTCTCTTGGCTAGTGCTAGAGCCATATATTGAATTTGGTTGCAACTTTCCACTTGGACGGGCATGTGTAAAGCTCCAGTAGGCATACCTCAACTGTTGTGTCAAGTGTGCATCCTGGTGTTTTCCCCAAGGTGGTCATGACTCTGTCCCAGTTGGGTTCGCACTCCCATGTCATGTGTATAAAATCTGCATCCAAGTGGTGGCACCCAGGACAGCCGCGTGGGTCACCGCACTATGCTATTTGCAACCTATGGGGCGTCATGTAGTTCATATGTAAATAATTAAATTGTGTGTATTTCAATCTCGTGTTTCTCGAGACCTTCTTTGGGTATGCCAGGATTTTATTCCAGTCCGGGTCGGTAATGTCCCTACCCAAAATCCCACCCCACTTCTGACATAATTTCGCCAGTGGCTTCTGTGTCATCTCCAATAGTGATCCATAAAACCACCTCAACGTATGTCATACTATGCCTAATTAAAGTAACATGTTCAATACTGTATGTGTGGTGGATTCCTCCTGGCCTCCAGCCCAGAGTATACACACATAAGAGAATAGGGGGTCTAATGGCAGACAGCACAAAAGATAAAGAAGGAGTAGGGTGTGTAGAATCAATCAAGCCCATGCATTATCAGAGCAGAGCATGGATTACCATCAACCTTACTCATCCAATGAGATAGATAGTGAGAGCAAAGACACCTCTCATGATGGTTTATATCATATGGTATCCAACTAGAACAGAGGTATGTCTCTCGATCGTAGAGAGTGCCTCACTAGTTAAAGGCTCTGTTGCTCCCTTGGGCTGATGGAAATGCGTCAAGAAGACACGTGAAAAACTGTGACAACCAAACAAAGTAGAAGTGCAGTGCAAAAGAGACTGTGGAATCTAAAAAAGGTTGTGTGAAGAGTGCAATATAATTCAATTCACTCCACACACCTTAATTAAAAGAGTGTGACAAAGTTACAAGCAGTGCTGACTAGTCGCTGCTAGATGAGGGTCGACATGTTTCAGCCTTCAAGGGATTTTGGCCCACGGCTTTCTTCAGGACCTTTGTACTTCAAAATTATGCTACTGCATTCAATTGGTACATTTCCAATGGTGCAAAGTGCCCCCACTTATAGGAAAAATGTGAAACTAAGCAGACAAACAGAAAAGGTAGTAATAAATACGACCTCAAGTTGTCCTAATCTTCTATATCACAGGGTGCAAGCATCACCTATGGAAACAGGACAATTAACACACATAATCCAACTCAAAACATTAACAGTACTGTCTACAAACAGGCAGATTAAATAAGTGTGCCTGGTCATTGCTGTGAAAAAATCTACGCAATGCTTACCCAGCGTGATCAGGGATTTCACCTCACCTACCCTGGAACCTGGCTCAGGTTAAGCAGGCCCCGCTCTAGATCGTGGGTGACAAAAACAGAAAATGTTCTTAAACCTGAGAGAGCCAAAGTCAGTCCCAGTTACTATCTCACGTTAAATTAAAAAAAAAACGGAATTTACAGAAAAAACGGAAAAGCCTGAGTTTGTAAATATTTATCCATACATGTACATATGGAACTTTATCTAGTACAATTTTACATCTTCTGATTATTTTCCATATGCGTATCATATCAAAATCTCTATGTATATATTCTCTTATGTGTGGTTATGTATCTACATATTTATATATTTTCCTCCCACTGCAGAGAAAAGGGGTAACTAATCTCCCCAATTCTCATCAAACCACGACTCTATGACTCATCATATTCCTCTTTCAAAATATCCCCTACCTCCACTCTCTGAATTATCCCAAACCTCTTTTATTGCTATGAACTTCCAAATAACTCTTTCCAAACTCCTCACTCCTTTGTCCATCCTTTATCCTATTAATCCAATTAACAGACTCACGTCTACCACTCCCAATAACAATTTATATTCATCTTCTTCTAATCCGCCACTAATCCACCTTTGGGTTTTGGAGTAGTGTGCTACTCACTGAAAAGCGCTTCAGCGCTTCATATGGGGTTGTAAATTACAATTGCAACTAATCAAATAAAGTGAGTGTGTTGAGTTGCAAGTCGCATAGTACTGATTAAATTCCATTAGATTGAATTGGTTTAGAACTGTAAATGATAGATCCCTAATAAAAGCGGATGACTGATCTCTGGGTTTGAAATCAAAGATTTAATATTTGAATTCCTGATTCCTTCACCTCCTCTCACAAAACAGGTAAAAACAGATATACTCTAAGAATGCAAAGTTTGGGGGGAGTAACCACGCTCTGTACAGTACAGTAGGATCAATCAGAAGCCCCTCAGCACAATTACTTCTCCTACTGAGGTCAGTCTGTAAGGTGCTCCACATAACCAAACCCCCTCGCAAGTAGTTACCCGTAAGACTTCTAAAAAGGGTGTAAAAACCTTGGTACCCTCTACCAGCGCTTTGGGAGGCAGAGTAAAAATCACCCCTTCACTGAGGTCATACTTCAAAATTAAGAGCATAGAAGGGCCGTAGACTAATCTTGTCAGTGCCCAGACAACCGAGCCCCCACATTCTCCACAGGAGATGGAAATGGAGCCATCAATGTCCTCACAGCACACATCTCAGGTCCAACATATTATTAATTGCTTCGCTCCTCTTGTGAATGACTAGTGCATTAATAACCCCCCGTAGACAGCCCTATAATTACCTCAAGACAGGAGTCGGGGTCGCTTCTAATAACACGGAAATCATAGAGGAAAATCTAGGGAGAGACCAGGGCTTAAAGGGAGCAAGTTCATCAGAAAAAAAAGAAACTTTGAATATTGATATCAGTCAGATGCTGCTCTCCCTATCAAATGACATCAAAGGGAAATTTGCTGTTTCGAAGCATAATCAAGCCAAAATTCAAGAAGCATGTGAGGGGTTAGAGGAGAAGTTGGTTGACATCATGGAGAGACTTCTTACAATGGAAGTCTCCCTGCTCCCTGAGGACCGTGCAAGAGGAAGTGAAGAGCAACCAGAAGGAGATATTAGCATAAAGGCAGGAGAAAAGGAGCTTAGAGACAAACTCGAAGTGTTGGAAAACAACTCCAGAAGAAATAATCTAAGGATCCTGAGTATTCCTGAAGGCACTGAGGACGGAAATCTAAAGCGTTTGTAGTGGATTTACTTAAAGAATATTTCCCAGAAGTGGCAAAATTAGACTTAGAAAACGACATCCAGAGGGTGCACTGTGATCCCTTTAGCAGAAAGCCTGAAAAAGGAAAGCTGAGGAAAATTATGATACATTTTCCAAGTTACACTATCAAATAACTAACCCTCACAGCTGCCCTTAGGGCTAAGCATTTAAAAAAAACAAGATTTACGATAAGATCAGATATCTCCAAAGCAACTCAAACCCGCCAATGGGAACTAGGAAGGCACATTCAGGATTTGAAGGCTCTAGGAGCAACAGCACAGTTTAAATTTCAGGCGACTCTCAGAATAATGTGGAATAAGAAAATGTATAATTTAAGAGATTAAGTCTCACAAAGATTCATAAAAACTCTCAACTCATTATACAAGGTTGGAGATATGAACCCCAAATGGTGTATGATGGAATACCCTGTTTGGATAAAAGGAGGTTTCCCTAGGGCGGGAGGAAGGTTCTGGGACACAGAAACTTTTACACGTTTCAGTTTATTTGAGCACAGGGTAGAGAGCATTCGGGGAAAAAAATCAAACAAAACATGGTCCTCATTGGTGCAAAACAAAAGAATACTAGCAGGAGAGGGTGGTCTGAAGACTATCACAGAAGACAAAATGGTAAAGAATGGCCTGTAGCGTAAAGGTTCTCTCTTGGAATGTCAATGGCCTAAGGGTAAACTCTAGACGAAGGAAGATTTTGGAATTCCTCAAACTCTCCGATAATTATGTCATAATACTGCAGGAGACACATTTACGATGGGAAGAATGGCAGGGAGTTCTAGAGAGGAACAGATGGATCACCCACCTTGTATGCACAAATCCGTCCTGTAATGTGAAGGGGTGGCAGTTCTATATAAGAAATCTGCTCAAGCCAGGGTGGAAGGCTTCATGGCCGATGTAAGGGGTAGATGGCTAATAAGCTGTGCCAAAATTCACAATATAGGTTATGTGTTTGTGGCTTAATATGGCCCGAATACCGATGACCCCTCCCTATTTAGGAAATGATACCAACAGCTTCTTGAAAGTAGTGAACTCACCTAAATGAGGGATTACTCACACTATTTGATAAAAATGTAGCTTTGGTAGATATTTGGAGATTGAAAGCAGGACAGGAGAGAGGATATACCTTGCAGAATAAAAGGTTGACTCACTCTTCAAGAATTGACTTCTTCCTTACTGTTCTGAAACTTAATAACAGCATTATTAGTGTAGCACATCAACCGTCATATTTATCTGATTATGCGACGGTCAAATTAGAGATGTCGGTAGAGGCTCCCTCATTACAGACAAGGTGGACTCGGGATAGAACTCTGTTAGGGGATCCAGAAATAATAAAATCCCTAAAAGATTATACAGTTTTCTTCTTTAAACAAAATGAACATTCCGTCCCACCACAAATTGTCTGAGATGCTTACAAAGCGTATCTACGTGGGAAATTAGTTAGCGTGGCAGCGTATGAAAGGAATGTTGGGAAAAACAAATTGAGGGAATATGAACAGGCCATTGAAGAAGTACGGGAAAAGTTTGCAGATAATGAGTCTATGCAGGATTTCATAAAAGAAGAGCTACAAAATAAATTGAGAGAAGCAAATTATATTTTATCGGATTATTTGGAAGGGATAGTGAAACAGAGATTGGAGGTTAGCAGGTTGGCAACCCATGAGTATGGGGAAGGTTGTGGAAAGATGCTAGTGTGGAAGGCGAGACAAGACTTCGTCAGAAATGAGATAAAGGAAGTAGTAAAAAACAAAACAAAAAGTAAATGTACCGAAGACCGATCAACTGGGGAAGCTTTTTTGGGGGGTTTCCAAGATTTATAAACTGATGACTTTGAAGTTACACAAACAGAAATAAGAGAATGGTTAAATCGGGATAAACTCCCCTTCCTAGATATTACTCAGCAGATAGCTCTCAATCAGGAGATCTCCACTTCAGAAATAGATAGCATCATTAATAACCTACAAAACGGGACAGCACCAGGCCCTGAAAGCTTACCTAATAAAGTATACAAAGTTCTGAAAAAGGAAATCCCCCTCCTTTCCTGCTGGCTTGCCCAATAATATATATGCACATCAAGTTCCCCTTCCGCCTACTTGGAATAATGCAGTAATCACTTTCATACTCAAACCTGACAAAGACCCTACAAAATGTGAATCCTACAGGCCAATCTCTCTGCTCAATGTAGACTATAAAATCTATTCACAGACTCTGGCCAAAAGGTTGAACAAGGTGCTGGGAGAAATAATAGATATAAACCAGATGGGCTTCATGAAGGGAAGGCAGCTTTCTAATTTAACTTAGGACCTGGCGTGAGCAATAGATGTGGCTACTGTTGTGGGCTCCCCATTGTCTGTCATAATGGTAGACGCTGCCAAGGCCTTTGATAGAGTTAGTTGGCCCTACCTTTATGAAGTAATAGAATAAAATTGTTTGGGTGGTAATTTCCGTCAAGCTATCCAAAGTATATATTCTGCTCCCACAGCAAAGATACTGGTTAACGGCTCTTTAACTACTAGCTTCCGGATAAACAGGGAAGCCCGTCAAGGCTGTCTGCTCTCACCGTTATTGTTTAATCTATATATAGAGCCTCTTGCGAGGAAAATAAGAGCAGAGCCAAGAGTCCCTCCATTTCAATACCGGGATTAGTATAAAATGGAGGATCTATATGCAGATGATTTTATAGTTTATACAAGTAACCTCGAGACATCATTGCTGGTAATTATGGAAGTAGCGGACAGTTTTGGGAAAATCTCAGGATACCTAGTCAATGAAGATAAGACAGAGACTATGACATGGATAAGACCCATCCCATGTCACCTCAAGCATTTAGATAAAACAGAGATTAGATATCTAGGAACACGGGTGACGAAGGACACGGAAAAAATTGAACATATCAACTTCTGTAGGCATATGCAGGAGACTAAAAAACTCTTGCAAAGCTGGTATTCCCTCCCGATTTCCGTCCTAGGAAGGGCCAATTTAGTCAAAATGATGGTTCTTCCCAAATTTACTTTTATTTTTAATGCGCTTCCCATATTCTATAGACAAGCTTGGTTTAAAAATTACATGGCCAACTCAGCAGTTTTATATGGAGGAGCAAGAGTGTAAGAATCTCCTGGAAAAAACTTAGGAAGAAAAAGTTGGAGGGTGGAATAGCGCTCCCTGATTTTCAACTTTACTAGTGGGCCTTCTTTTTGAAAAATGTCAGACGGCTGTTGATGGAAACTCAGGACATGCCAGTGAGATATAGAGCCCTAATAAGCAACTTAGGAGAAGAAGGCATATACTTTCTATTTAAATGCGGGATTACTAAAATGGGGCAAACTCGCTGAGCAAGGTGTCCTGGTACCGTGGCCTGCTTTGTGCCAAAGCACCAACTATAATCTATCCAGATTTAAATGCTACCAGTTCGCTAGCTGGTGGCAAGCCCAATCAAATCTAGGGACAGAAACTGAAATTGAGAAGGAATTATTAAACATTCAGACCTACAGAAAGGAAGTCTCGAAGTGGTACTGGGCACTGATACAAGGGGACAACAGCCTTTTGACTCCACCAGAAGAGATTTGAAAGCTGAACATGCCAGGCTGCGATGTTCACCACTTACGGCAAGTATCTGTAGCTACACTATGATCATCAGTAATATCTGCATTACTCAGGAGGAACCATTTGTTTACTATATACAGAGCTTACTAAGATAGGAGGAAGCAAAATAAGATGCTGCCTGAAGTGTCAACTGGAGAATGCGGATGATATATATTTATTTTGGCAGTGTCCAGCTATCCAGTCCTTCTGGCGAGATATGGGTGAAGTATTGAAACAAATTCTGAGGTCCAACTTTGAGGTAAGCCTACCATTGATTATATTTGGAGTGTTGAAGGAAGATAAGCTATCTCAGGGGAAAAGCATGGCATCACTACTCTTCATATTACTAACTATTGCACGTAGGGAAAACTGGTTAAAATGGATCTATGATTACCCTCCTACTTGTGTGGGTTGGCTAAGTTTCTCAAGGCACATTGCTAGACTAGATTGTCTCGCCTAAGAAAGAAAAATATGTGCCTCCTTTATCACGTGGCGCCCGATAATTGGATTACTGGTATCACCTTGAGAGGGTCTGGAATCCCAGAACCTCTGGGTTATAGATCAATTAAGTCCAAGGATTAAGAAAAATTTCAACAGGTTGGCGAGGCTAGTGGTGGCTACCATTAGACCCCTCCTCGACTGCTAGCTGAAGAAGGCTGGTCTTTGATGCCTAGATCGTGGAGGTTGTGTGGCGCCCAGATCCTTTAGACCTCCAGATAGATCTTGGCCTCTGCCTTTATCATATATGAGGACTATAAAAAAGTTTCAACAAAAAAAAGAAAATGGTGAAATTATGCTTCCAGAGTGAAGTGAGATTTTAAAGTAATTTGTGTGAATTTTTTATCATCTAAAATAAGTATTGGGAGTTATCAACAGGAGAATGGTTAAAGAACAAACATTTTCAGCTGGTAATGAAAAGACATTTGTAGGCAGGGTCTGCACACTCTTAAAAAAAAAGTCCAAAAACATTGCATAGTGGGACATTTAATGAAACGTTGTGAATTTTGGAAAATTCTAATTTTGGAGAATTGAAGTGTACAAATATTACCTGTGTGATTAAAATCTTGCCACGTCTCATTTTTGGATGGCAGCTCCAGCATATCTAATTCTTTCTTTATTGACAACTGGGGCTTCTTCCTCTTGCATGTGACTGGCTTCAGAATGTCTGCCATCACCAATATTAGCAAAATGTGATAAAATCTACTTGAGAATTCATCTCTTCACAGAGGCCTTGGCCTGAGTGGGCCTCCATGAAGAGCAGGGGTGGCTACTTCACATTCAGGTGCCGGAGGGACCTTCTTACACCCATCATATGCAGATGACTCTACCAAAAATATAGTGGGCCACTAGGCGTGTCCTCTGTTGCACTGGCTAGTCTATCTGCCATGATGCTTTGTGCAAAGGAGCTTCTCTTCTGTCTGTAGGGCTGTTCCATCTATCATCTGAGGCACCAAGATGGGAGTAATACTCATACTGAATCCCACTTCAGTCCTTCTAATGAGCCACAGGGCAATTCGTTTTATGAATGTACTTGATCAGAGGTCAAAGTATTGAGAGTACAAAGAAGTATAGCTTAGCCACTGGGTGACAAGCTTACACCGCCAAATACATTTCACATAGTACTGGATTCAGACCCATTCCTGTGTCTTGAAACCACAGCCCCTCACAGCAGTATTATTGCAATGCATCAGTGCCAGGGAACTGCCCTTGAGATGGCGATGCCATCTAAGGATCTTAGAGCAGCAGCAATAATAGAAAGCAAAGAGATACTGAAAGCAGGCACAGCTACTGTGGCAGCAGCATTCGCAGTTTACTCTGCCATAGGTTATTAATCCGCATTGATAGGATGAAACTCAATCCCAGAGTTAAAGAAAGTAGGTCAATTCAAGATAGTTGGCTCATCGAGCTTTTCTAAATTTTTTATCCTGCATGGTGATAAAGTGTTATATGTGTTTACATTCCCTCAGGCTGCACATTAGCTGGAACAACCCTAAATGCAACATGCAGTGGTGCTTTGTGAGTGACAGTCTTCCTTGTGGCCTACATTGTTGCAGTGTACCCATGTCAAACCCTTGCAAGGTGCAAGGCAAAAGGGGTGGGAAAGAGGCATTCCCCTTTTGTGTGCCTTTAAAGGATATGGAAGGATGCTTTGTGAGTGCCTATATTGTCGCAAATGGTTGCTGATTCACAGGTCAGTAGGAAGCCTGTCTCAAAATTAAAGCTGTCTATGAGGAACGGTTCCATCGTGTGAGAGAGAGATTGAGGCACGGAGAGTGGGTACGTATGCAGCAGCCTCATGTAGCACCTGTGCTCACTCGCATGTCTCATTCACGATATTCCGCTTTTAAAGGGACAATGCCATCACCAGCATCGGTCCGTCAATAAGTAAGTCCCTATTAAAAGTTTGATAGATGAATGTTTGTGTATATGCACATGTGTGTGCGTGTGTACGTGCTAGTGAATTGTGGGTGTATGTGTGCGCTTGTCAATGGATGGTTGTGTGTCAATGTGTATGTGGATGGGTGTGAGTATGCTTTTTTTGTAAGACAGTGTGTGTGGTGTGTGCGTATGTGTGTGTGTGTGCGTGTATGTGTGCGCGCGCGCCCACCCTGCCCCTACTGCACATTATGGGCCGCCAATGGCTACCACGTTACAAAGTGGGCCATCTGCTGTCCCATGCAGGCTTCCGTCTGTACATTTAAACTTGGTCGCCACGATTCGCGTAATTAATTCAGCTCCATTAATATTAATGTCTTCCCCCTGCACCTCGTTGTACTAGTGCATCCTCAGGCTGCGAAGACTGGGATGGTTCGCACCGCAGACTCTGCACTCACACAGCAGGTCAATTACTCAAAAGGCCCCATGAAATGGGGTCACTGGGGCACGATTTAACATAAGCTCCAAAATAAGCTGTACGAAGCCCCCTCAGATAATTGTTACTGTCTGTTCCTCTCACCTTGATCAAATCTGCCATGAAACGCTAAACACAATTACCCCCTCACACACTCACTCACTCGCGTAACGGATCGCCGCCATTATAGATCTCTGGATGAGCAGCCCCTGTGCCTCGTAATGTTTTCACCACATGCTGCCTAAAGAGAGATAAAATGCTTTCATTTGACTCCCTGCAGCAGCCCAATAGATTCAGGGTAGGCTGCAGCTGGAAATAAAGATAATACATAATGCATTTAATTACAGTGATATAGTGAAGTAGGGACTCGCACATTCAGTGCCTGCCCCAGCTCTCACATCTGTCTTCACCAACGCAGGCACATTCAAACCTTCTGGGTGAGCGCCTACAATTCAACTTAAGGATCGTTACAGGGACAGCCTCGTGAAAGAAAGTGCATGCAATAAACTAACCTAAGAGGTCAAGAATAGTCACAAACATCATGTATTTTCTGGGGAAATGTATTAGTTGTGGTAAATTCTTTAATGAATTTTCCATTTTTACGCAAGCCTTTCAAAAAATGTACTAACATCAGCAGTGCATTTCAGTAACTCTTTACCTGCTATGAATGTAATACCTCACCCCCATAAACGGTCTAAATACATTTGTATGTTTGCACATGTGCACATTAAAACATAATAGGCCTCATGTAGAAACCTATTTTGCAGTTTGCACATCAGGCGTGTTTACGACCGCAAAATCGGTGTTTACTATGGACCAGGTGTCTCCAACGAGTAGCTCGTGAACTACCAGTAGCTCTCCAGCTACCTGTGAGTACCTCTCCTGTGTGCAGCCCAGCCTACGACTGTCGAAGCTTTTGCTTTGTTGAATTATTATATGTATACCAAAATTAAAAAGCATGTATTCAAGACAAAAATGTGTGCATTTTCATAAAACCTAAGCTGATGTCTGTAGAAAAATAGTTGAATTTCCAAAATGTGCCTGAAGCTAGTATTTGAGCTGGAGAGATTTATTACTCCGATTTATACCTTGGTGCCAGGGGGAGTGCAGCTGTGGTTTGTATGTATTGTATTGTATTGTAATTGCATTTATATAGTGCTTACTACCCCTGACGAGGCGTCAAAGCACTTTTTCGGCGAGTAGCACGCTACTCCGGAACCCATAAAGGATTAGTGTTGAATTAGTAAAGTGAAATATGTAAAAAAAATTGAGTGGTCGATAGGTTAGTCAGTTATTTGGGTTCAGAAGGATAACAGAGGGATAGAAGGGGGGAAAAAGGTTTGCATTTATATAGTGCTTGTTACCCCTGATGGGGCGTTGAAGCGCTTTTTTCGGTGAGTAGCATGCTACTCCGGAACCCAAGAAGGATTAGTGTTGAATTAGCACAGTGAAATATGAAAGTAGTTTGAGTGGTGGATATTAGTCAGTTATTTGGATTGAGAATGATAGCGAAGGAATACAAGAGGGGAAAAGGTTTGCATTTATATAGCGGTTGTTACCCCTGATGGGGCGTTGAGGCGTTTTTTTCAGTGAGTAGCACGCTACTCCGGAACCCAAGAAGGATTAGTGTTGAATTAGCATAGTGAAATATGAAAGTAGTTTGAGTGGTGGATATTAGTCAGTTATTTGGATTGAGAATGATAGCGGAGGGATAGAAGAGGGGAAAAGGTTTGCATTTATATAGTGCTTGTAACCCCTGATGGGGCGTTGAAGCGCTTTTTTCGGTGAGTAGCACGCTACTCCGGAACCCAAGAAGGATTAGTGTTGAATTAGCATAGTGAAATATGAAAGTAGTTTGAGTGGTGGATATTAGTCAGTTATTTGGATTGAGAACGATAGCGGAGGGATAGAAGAGGGGAAAAAAGGTTTGCATTTATATAGCGCTTGTTACCCCTAATGGGGTGTTGAAAGCACTACCCCACGTAATATTTCATTTCAAATTGTCAAAGCCTCTTTTACATTACTGCTGAAAACCCTGCCTCATGCACTGATATGATCACTGCTTACACTCTTGGATGGGGTGTTCACGTTTACATCACTAGAATTAGTAGCTCTGGATGATTGTCATTGAACATATGTAGCTCGTGTTACAGAAAAGGTTGGAGAGCCCTGTTATGGACGAATCCCATTTTAGAAGTGGATACACTTTTACAAACTCTTAAAATGGGATTGCCAATGGATACTGAAAATGGTTGCGACCGTATCCATTCACCATTTGTGAAATTTTAAAAAAGTTTCTTTTGGGGCAGGCAGTGTTCAATAGGACCACTGCCAACTCAAACTTTTATTTTTTTAAAACATTTTTTTTTAAATGAAGCCCTTTTTTTCCTCTTAGGAAAACAGGCTTCAATACAAAAAATGTTTTACCCATTGACGGCATTCAATCATAGTAAGTCACAATTTGTGACATGCCTCATTAATATTCATTAGGGAGGTTGGATTGTGACCCACTCCAAATGGGAAATGTGCAAACTGCCTTATGTACTTTTCACAAAATTCAACACTGGTCGCAAAAATGCTGGTTGCAATTTGCAACCAGTATTTTGCGACCAGTGTGTCATACATAAATCCCATAGGTTGTGTAGCTAGTTCACTTTGGACTGGATTTTTGCACTTTTCTGTCACGTTCCAAACTCCTGGAATGGGACTGGCTTTTACAGTAATCTACGTGCATGATTGCGATTCCCCAAAGGTTACTGTGGAAATGGCAGTGGCTTTTCAGCTGTGAGTACCTGGTTTCTATGCACCACTCTTTGACCTGTTTACTATGCGTGTTCATCTAAAAACAGAATTCCTTTCCCTGTCACGCACCACACCCTCATTGACACATGCAATGAAGCAGGCACCTAGCAAAAGTGGGAATGTGGTGAGTAGCAATGGTGCCACAGGCCCTGGTGCAAGCAAGGTAAATGGGCACCTTGTCCCTTGGCTGGACTGTAAAACACAACCATATATTGGGTAAAATACAGCCATATTTTGGGTACACTGGGCCTCTAACATCCCTGGGCCCTGGTGCAACTGCACCTTCTGCACTCTTGATAGCTACGCCGTTGGTGACAGTGGAGCTGGAACGAAATAATACATGGACAATGATGTTCAGGATTAATCAATAACAGGAAACCATAGCCAGGAAGTGAGAAATGAACCTGCAAGTGTCTAGGAACTGACTGTCCTTTGTAATAGCAGTAAATATGTTGATTATTTATGCGAAATGCACAGCAATGGTATGCCTTTCCATGATAATGTTTTGCCCAAGAGCTATTGCAGTTTGTAATTGTATCGCATTTATACAGCGCTTACTAGCCCTGACGACATGTTGAGGAACTTTACAGCAGGCATCACGCTGTTCTGGAACCCATCATTAGTATTTTTTTCAGTCAATACATTGGTTATAGGAATTAGTCATGTACATTAGAGAAAACCATTCCACGCATTCGCTCCAGTTTTCTAAATGGTATATTAAATTAATGGGAATTAAGTGTGATATTTAGTGGCAGGTGTGGCATGTGAATGCATGCAAATGGCTGACAGTATTAATAGATGAGCTCCAGGAGATTAGGTATTGTTAGGTTGTGATGTTGTTGTAGTTACTAGATTCTGAATCTCTTTAGTCTGTGTACCTCTGCAAGGGATGTGATTATACATAAAATATACTGAGGGACGCGTGGCAGGACTGGCCGTAGCAGGCACCTGGCGTTTTCCCAGAGGTTGGGAAGGGTGGGGGCTGGTATTCGAGCGATGGGGGGCAGTTTTGTTACTGGGGACTGGTTTTGCAGCAGTGGTGCAATAACAAAAGCGACAGCAGTGTGAAGCGGCCAGCAGCAGTCTTCGGACTAGCAGAGACACCCCCCTCCCCCACACACCCCCAGGGCTGGTCCAGCTGTATTGCCAGGGTGGGTTTGTGTTCCCAGTCTGGCCCTGGAGGGACGGGGTAGGTGGGTTAATAAATGCTCCACTGATTAAGGGGACCATAAAATGAAAAGTGATTCCAGTCGGTCAATTTGCTAGAAAGGGGGTGTAGTTGAACCAATAGGAAGTTGGCTGCCTGCCTGTTGGTCTACAACTATTTTAGACTCTTCAGGGCTATTCTTGGGTACTGGATGAAGTCTTGTCATATCACTCCAATGCATGTAAATTTGGAAATAACGGAAGAATTGTGATGTATGTATTTCAAACTCTGCCTTTAGTTGGTCAAATATTTTAATTTCCCTGGACACCCAGACATCCCCACTCTTGGCGATTGTTCCACACATCTGTACCGTCAGATGAGGGGCACCTGGAGTGTCTATTTTTAGTTTCACCATAGGCTCCACTTGAGTAAGTGTGCTTTTTCTGTGTCTCTGATTTGCATTAATACTACTGCTAGGCACCTGCAGGTGCGACGGAGGGTGTTTCTTGTAGGCGGTTTCTATTGCAATGCATGCTCTGAGCCACAAAGGAACAGAGGAGTGTGTGGCTGCCCGAGGCCACCACAGGGGGCCACTCAGGAGGGCGGCCCTGTAGTGGCATCGGGCATCCACCCCCCTCTTCTGTCCTCCCCCCCTTTTCCTTGGGGGGGGAGCTTGGCCTAGGGAGGAGTCCCGCCTTGGTCGCGGGTGTCCCGCGTCACGTCCGGTGCACGAGGCGGGGTGAGGTGTACGTAGGTATCCCCCACCCCCTCCTCTGCCTCTTTCCCACACCGGACGCGCCGCGGACACCTCGCCTCCAACACGCTCACGCCAGAATTTCCCTGCGGTGAGTGACTGTTGCTCCCCCCCCATGCCTGAGCACCCCATCTGGGGTGCAGCACGGCGGGGCAGCCCAGCGTATGCTGGTTGGCTGCCGGGGGCAAGGGAGGTAGCAGGCTTCTGCTCTGGGGGGTCGGGGCTGGGGCCTGGGGCGGGCACCGCCTGAGGGGTGCTCCCCTGTTACGCGCCGCGTGGTGGGCAGGGACCTTGCCGCTCGTGCTTCGGTCCCGGCTCCATCGTCAACCCCCCGCACGGTGTGACCTGGGTCCGGCCCGACTAGGGGTTGGGAGGGAGGCCGGGGCGAAGTGGGGACAGCTCACCTGGTCTCTCCGCTTGGGCCGCGGGTAGCAGCAGCCAAGCTGCGTGGGCGGTTGGTTCCGTCCCGCCACCCTGGAGTCGCGGCGCCCGGGGGCTGTTCCGGCCCAGATGGGGGGCGCTGCGCTGCTGCACGCGCCGAGCCTGGGCAGTACGCCAAATTAGGACAGAGCCCCTCCGCGCTGCCTCGCCGGCCTTTGTCCTGGCATGCCAGCGGCAGCCCAGCACTGCCCCACTGCACCTCCAGAGCGTGGCGCCGCACACCGGGAGGCGGCTCCGCACCGTGGCTTCCGGCGGATGCGTCCGCTGCTGCCCTGGCCGAGTCTGTGTGCGTGTCCTTCTTGTACCTTCCGTAGCTCAGTTGGTAAAGCGTAGGAAGTGGAGTGTCTATCATACTTAGATCGCTTTGGAAAGGAGGGTGGCCTAGCGGTCTATGCCGCAGGATTGAGGCTCCTGTCTCTCCGGAGGCATGGGTCGAGTCCCAGTGCGGCCAGCATTATCCGGCTCGAAGAATTTTCCATGCCAGACCCCGGCGCACTGCTTAGCGGCCGTCGCTTCGGGCTCGCCGCGGCAGCCCTTCTGCTTTCCCCCTGGCCCCGCCCCCCGAGTGGTGCACCGCCCACCGCGCTTCGTTCCCGGTGGACTCCGGCTAGGGCACGCACGTCCCTGCACCCTGCTCCCCTGGGTTGCTTTTATTTCAGAGGTTGGGGCTGTCGGGGGTCAGCGCCTCCTCCCTTGGCTTGCGCTGCGCTGCTCCTTGTCAAGGCATCCAGGGCTCGAGCTGCGAGGTCGCGTCCACTTCCTGTGACTCGGGGCATATCGCTATCCTCCCTGAGCCCGAGCAGGTGCTACGCGGTACTCCGGTGCTGCGCTCCTCCACTATCGGGTCGCGTCTCGCGATCCCTAAGATTAAAAATAAAAAATAAAAATGTGTTTTGTGCCTGAAGTGCGGTGAACGCGCGCTGGCGGTGGCGGGGTGCAACGGGGGATGCCAGGCCTTTGCGTGCCCGGCCTGCCCATAAGGGGCCTGGGGCCGGGTGGGAGGGGGTCAGGCGAGGGGAAGTGTGGTTGGGCTTTTGGTTCTTAGGTGGGGTAGGGTCGGCTTGCCCTGCTAACCATGATGGGGACAGCAGCTTTCAAGACCGGCCCTGCTCCAATGCCCCCCATGCATTAACTTATGATGCCATGCATTCCGGGGAGTGCGCTTGGTGTCTGGTCACCACCTACCTGCAGTGCCACGCAATTGAGCCATGGGGGTCCAACACCGCGAGAGCGCACCTCCTATGGGTCAAAAGAGGTGGAACCAAGGACTCACGGGAACCATGCCCACCACATGCCTACCTTCGTCGCTGATACAGGATCAGGGGAGCTCCGGGGTTCACATGCCCTAGGGTAGAGCGGGCGTTAGGTAGGGGTGGTGGCGATGCTGGCTGTTCTGGTCACGGCAAACGACACCCAGCCGCCCCTGGGTCAGCGGCATGTGGGAAGGTACTAATCTATCTGTGTTTTCTTGCCAGGAGTAGAGCGGATGCCTGCCCCCCCCCCTTTTTGCCCCGACCAGGACCCGCCTGGACTACACAGGAAAAGGGTAAGAGCTGCCCAAGGCAGGGAACACGAAGGGGCAGACCACAGCAGTCCGCGGCGAGGGTGTCTCCATCTGGCCAGGGGCTGCGCGTCACATGGCCATGTTTACCTGGGTCAACCACCCCCCCCCCCTAGTGGCCATGGCAGGCGGTGACAGCCACTCCACCCCCCTCACGCCTCTTGCTTTGTTTTGCAGCCTCGCCCCACACTTCGCAGACGTCTCGCAGAGGATCAGGGATAGCACCAGTCGCCGGCGGAGGTGCTCTCGAGGTAACGCATGGCGGAGCTTGCCACCAGGTGGCACGGTGGGGGGGCTCCCATGGGACGGGGACCGCAGCACCATCTCCTAGGGGGTGAGAGTCATGATGGGCAGGCAGGGACGGCGCCGTGCCAGCGGCCGTCAGTCCTCCTTGGCCATTATTTAACAATTCTACCATCCTCACCTCACAGGGTTCAGCAAGTCCCATCCAAGACCACGCGACGTCACGAGCATCGGCAGGACGAGAGTAGCGAACACAATAAGTAGGTACCGAGAGAGGGTGGGGGACCGAGCGGCATAGTGGTAAACTAGGATGCGGAGCTGTCAGCAGCAGTCAGGCCTTGGGTCACAGCTCATTTTCTTTTCCAGGCTGGCAGTCACAGACCCTTCCGATGAATAGCCAGGGTTCCCCCCCCCCCCCGCTTTTCTCGATGATGTCTCAGGTGGAGGATTCCCAGCCAGGAACCTCCCAAAATGAGCAAATGTCGGCTGTCATGGAGATGGTCAGGGCCAAGGGTGTGGCTTGGGCCACTGAGCTGCTGATGGCGCACAGCCCAGACGATTCGGGCATCGCCATGCCTGCCCCATGCACTGGTCAGGAAGCCACCGAGGAGAACGGTCCTACCAGATCCAAGAGAGCCCGCAGGCCCACAGTTAAGGACTTCCCCGCCGAACCGCTGGTAGCCAGGAGCCGCACCACGAGCACAGTGCGGACTGTGGCCATGCCACTGGCCGACACCCCCCTGCCCCCTGCAGCCGAACCAGCGGGCCCCTTGGCCAACGCAGCACCACCCACGAACTTTGCCACCCGCGACGACCTGGGTAAGCTCACGGACACGCTAGCAAACTTTATGTCAGAGGTCAGAGCTGGTCCAGAAGTTCAACAACAGCAATACAGCGACCAGTGGAGTTGGGGTAGCTAGCCCAGCGCCCCCGGGGCATGCACCAGGTGCCCCTACAGTCACGAATGTTTGGGGTGGTTGTGGGGGGGCAGCCGTTGGCCAGTGCTGCCGCAGAGCAGCATGCAGTAAGTCCCAGGGCCCGCCCGTGAGCCCGGGGCCATCAAGTACTCTCCCCATCCCTCTTGGGGGAACCTCCTGCGTGTTAGGCGGCGAGATACGAGCTGAGCCAGCCATCCCGCCTGCAGCACCTTGCGCTCCCCCCGCGATCCCTGTTCTCAATGCCACCCCTCCGCCTGCGTCCCCGGCACCATGCAACACCCTTCTCCCCACGGGTCCACCTCCTGCACTGCTTGCCCCCGCAACGCTAGTCACGGTGGCCCCCCTGATGTCCGGCCGATGCTCATTAACGTGGGAGGTGCCCCTGGCGGCCAAAGAGGGGATTTGGAGGAGTTCATTGACATCTTCACACTACTTATGCACGGGGCGGAAGGGGTTGATGAGCGGTAAAGAGGAGGACAAGAAGGTTCGCTTCCAAGCTTGGCCAGAGAAAAATATCAAAAGGTGGGGACAGGCCTTTGCCATCCTGGCAGCTGTTGTCTTGGAACGGTACCCAGACCAGGGACCGGGGCTGTTCCAATACGCTGGCATCATCACCAATGAGGCGGAGACGAACGGGGGGATGGGCTGGTACAGGTACGATTGTGAGTTTAGGAAGAAGATGGCCATCTGTCCCGAACTAGGGTGGGACCAGCTGGAGGTGCGACTCTGGGTCCAGCACATGGGCAAGGGCAGGGTTGAGGCTGAGGATAAGCCTAGTTCCGCCATGAGGAAGGGTGAGTCGAGCAAGGGCCAGAGGCAGGACAGGAAGGGGCAGTTCAAGCAGCCCTTTCTAGGAGGCCAGGGTGGTGGACAGAAGCAGGGACCCAGGAGAGCCTTCAATGGCACGTGTAGGCTTTTTAACGCTGGCTCTTGCTCCTGGGGCAAGGCCTGTCGGTTCTCTCACACCTGCAGCAAGTGCGGTTCCCCCCACTCTACCACCTCCTGCGACAAGCGCGAACACGCCTCCATGCCCGCCAGACAAGACAAGTAGGCCCGGGGTCCGGGGTCTTCCTGCCGCGCCCCCTTGCCCCCTCCCCCCCTCAGATCAGGCCCCCTTGAACCCCCCCTGTTCCCTCCCTGGGTGTGGCCCTGGCCAAGGGTCTGTCCCCCGTGGTCACTGCCAACCTGCTACCACTACTTAGGGAATACCCCAATGCAAAGGACAGACTGGCTCTGGTCCAGGGGTTCGTGGAGGGCTTCAGTATCCCCTACAGGGGCCCCCTGGTCAACAGAGATGCAGAGAACCTTAGGTCAGCCAGGGACCACCCCGATGTAGTAGGGGCTAAGATCAGAAAGGAAGCGGCTCTGGGGAGGGTGGCGGGGCCTTTCCGGACCCCCCCCCCTTCCGAACTTTGTTGTCTCTCCCCTGGGTGTGGTCCTGAAGAAGGAGCCAGGGGCTTTCAGGCTGATCCAGCACTTGTCCTACCCAGATGGGGATTCAGTGAACCACTGGCTAGAGGAGGGTTCGTGCTCGGTCTCCTACTGTTCACTTGACATGGCAGTAGACATGGTCAGGAGGGCGGGCTGGGGAGCGTGGCTAGCAAAGGCTGATATTGAGTCCGCTTTCCGCCTACTACCGGTCCACCCGGATAGCCAGCACCTCCTTGGGTTCAAGTAGCAAGGTGAATTCTTCTACGACAGGTGCATGCCGATAGGGTGTGCGGTCTCGTGTGCCTACTTTGAAGCCTTTAGCTCATTCCTGCAGTGGGCACTCTCGGCTAGGTATAGCGTTGAAGGGGTGACCCACTACCTGGATGACTTTTTGTTCCTTGAGGGTGCGGGAACACAGGAGTGTAGCAGGGGGCTTCAATGTTTCCAGGACCAGGCCAGACACCTAGGGGTGCCGCTAGCACCTGGTAAGACGGAGGGTCCTGCGCAGGTCCTCACCTTTTTGGGCATCGAGCTTGATACTGTTACGGGCGTGTCTAGGCTCCCTGCGGAGAAGGTACAGGCTTTGCGGCAGGACATCCGGTCACTGCTGGGGAAAGACAATGCTCCCCTGGGTGTCATTCAAAGCCTCTTAGGCAAGTTAAACTTTGCAGCGACAGTCATCCCAGTGGGGCGGGTGTTCCCCAGGAGATTAGCCAGGTCCACAGGTAACGTGTCTAAGAAACACCACTTGGTCAGGTTGAGTGCAGGCCTGAAGAAGGACTTGGCCATGTGGGGAGATTTCCTGCTGCACTCCAATGGGACGGTCATCTGGAGGGCCCCCTGGGTTGATAGTCCCGAGCTCAGCTTGTTCACGGACGCCTCGGGAAGGGAGGGCTTTGGGGCATTCCTGGGCGAGGAATGGTGCGCACAGGAATGGCCCAACACGTGGCACAAGCACGGCATTACTTCCAAAATCACAGTTCTAGAGCTATTCCTTATCATCAGATCTCTCCACCTGTGGCCGGCCATCTTGTCCAATAGGAAGGTCCTTTTCTGGTCGGACAATATGTCGGTCGTGCAGGCAATCAACGGGCAGACCGCCAAGTGCCCGCTGGTGCTCTGCCTGCTCAGGGAGCTCGCCAGAGGGAGCCTGCACGGCAACTTGGAGTTTAGGGCTAGACATATCGAGGGGGTTAAGAATGTTGCGGCTGACGCTCTCTCTCGTTTTCAGTGGCTCCGATTTCGAGAGGCCTGGCCGCAGGCGAGAGAGGAGATGACCCCCTTCCCCGCAACCCTCTGGAGGATCTTGGAGTTGAAAAACAGCTAAGGGCTATGGGGCAACGGGCCCTGGCCCCGGGCACCAGGAAGCGGTACCTGGCGAGCCTTACCTGCTTCAGCAACGTGGCTGCTGTCTTGGGCCTGGCCGGGGTACCCATTGAGGGCAAGGTTCAGGCCTTCGTGGTGTGGGCTAAGAGACAGGGAAAGAGTCGCTCCTGGGTCTGTGGTCACCTAGCGGCGGTCAGCCACGACGCAAAGCTTAGAGGAGTAGAGGACCCCACCAAGTCCTTTGCCATCAGGGCGGCATTAAAGGGGTGGGCTAGGGAAGAGCCCCGGGTACCAGACAACAGGTCCCCCATCACCTTTACCATCCTGCAGGCTATGCTAGATGTCCTGGGAGGGGTCACCCACTCTCCTTATGAGGCGTCCCTCTTTGCTGCTTCCTTTTGCTTAGCATTCTTTGGGGCTTTCAGGATCAGCGAGTTAGTGGCCCGGTCCAAATCTGACAGGTCAGGGGACGCCCTGGGCATAGCGGACATACAGTTGTTGGACGATCCACCTCAGAAGGTCTAAGAGAGATCAGAACGGAAAGGGGATAGGAGTGGTGCTACTGCCGCTGGGAGAACCCAAATACTGCCCGGTCGCCAGGGTCCGGGAGTTCGTTTCTCTCCGCCCAGATGCACCGGGGTACCTATTGATTCACGCCAACCTTGTCCCCCTGACCATCTTCCAGGTAGACAGGGTAATGGTTGCTTTCCTGTCTAAGGCCGGCCTTCTCCGGGATGATAAAAACTATTCTAGCCACTCCTTCCGGATTGGGGTGGCCACCACTGCATCCGCAGCAGGCCTGGAACCGGCACAGGTCATGAAAGTTGGGCGCTGGAAGTCCAAGTGTTATAAGCGATATATCCGCCCTTGAGGGGTTCTGCTTTTTTTTTAGGACTGTATCTTGCAGTGTGGTGTGCCACTTGTTATGGTTTGGTGGTTGTAGTGCTATGTTTACTGTTTTGTAATAAACTTTTGAGTTGAATCGTGTCCTTTGTTTCTTCAGGGTCACGTGTGTGGGTCATTGGGCACTCTGCCATCTCACGGTTGGCCCGTTGGGTATCGATCCAGAACTGGATGCGGCGCTTCTCTTAGACTAAGTTTGAGTGGTTGGGTTTCCCAGGGATGAGATGGTGCAGCCTCATGAACAGACTGGAGCATTCGTTAGCCACGCTGGATGCCCCGCCCAATTTTTGGGTGATCCACCTGGGGGGTAATGACTTGACTGATTCGGGGAGGACCCTGCTCCTGCATTCCATGAAGACTGACCTGGGGGAACTGAGCAAACGCCTGGGTCAGTGCGAGCTTTGGTGGTCAGAGATTCTGCCGCGGAGGGTGTGGCAGGGTGCTAAGTCTGGCGAGGCAGTGGAGCGGTCCAGGAAACGGGTGAACAGCTCCATGCGCAAGTTCACTCTGCAGAGGGGTCTGGGATTTATCAGACACGAAATGATTCAGGAAAGGGTCAAAGGTTACTTTGAGGCGGACGGGGTACACCTCACTCCGGTAGGAATGGACCTGTTCCTGCTAGACTTGGAGGAAGCACTAGCACACAATGGTTGCAGGGGATAGACTAGAGCAGTTGGTGGGGGGCCCCAGCGGCGACGGTTGGCCACCTCCGGGGCTGTGGCGGAGTTTCAGGGTGATCTGGATGCATAAGGGTACAGAATGGTACCACTGCACGACACACGGTGGTGCCAGAGCCGAACCCCAGGAGCCTCATGGGAGGTTCACGGATTCTATGTCGGCGCCCCGTAGTCCTTCGGGCGGTTGTGGGCCTGAGCAACCGGGGGCTTGCCTAGCTACGCTCCGCCCAAAAGGGCGTGAGTATAATAGACCTAGGGTGGTCAGGTGATCCGGGAAGGGGATCGCCAATAGGGCAGTACTAAGTGGTTCGCCACGGTGCTGCTAGGCTCATCAGGCGGGCAGGTGGCGAGAAGGCTGCCTGTCCTTGGATCGCCCATAAGCTAACCCACCAGATTACATAACGTTGTATGTAATAAACCTGCAGCAGTTTTTTCCCAATATATCTTGTGTGGTGTGTTTCATTTGCGGGCATTCTGATTGTGGGGGGGGGTCTGTTGCCATGATGGTGCTATGCGGCTGCCCGAGGCCACCACAGGGTGCCACTCAGGAGGGCGACCCTCTAGTGGCATCGGGCATCCACCCCCCTCTTCTGTCTTCCCCCCCTTTTCCTTGGGGGGGAGCTTGGCCTAGGGAGGAGTCCCCCCTTGGTCGCGGGTGTCCCGCGTCACGTCCGGTGCGTGAGGCGGGGTGAGGGGTACATAGGTTTCCCCCATCCCCTCCTCTGCCTCTTTCCCACACCGGACGCGCCGTGGACACCTCGCCTCCAACACGCTCACCCACCCTGCCGCTTTCCCGGCGTGTTGGCGGTGGGAGCACATTTGAACTTTGTAATGTTGTACTTTTTCGTTGCAGGCGGAGTTACAGGGCGATCTGGATGCATAAGGGTACAGAATGGTACCGCTGCACAGCACACGGTGGTGCCAGAGCCGAACCCCAGGAGCTTCATGGGAGGTTCACGGATTCTATGTTGGCGCCCCGTAGTCCTTCGGGCGGTTGTGGGCCTGAGCAACCGGGGGCTTGCCTAGCTACGCTCCGCCCAGAAGGGGTTGAGCATAACGGACCTAGGGTGGTCAGGTGATCGGGAAGGGGATCGCCAATAGGGCAGTACTAAGTGGTTCGCCACGGTGCTGCTAGGCTCATCCGGCGGGCAGGTGGCGAGAAGGCTGCCTGTCCTTGGATCGCCCGTAAGCTAACCCACCAGATTACATAACGTTGTATGTAATAAACCTGCAGAAGTTTTTTCCCAATATATCTTGAGTGGTGTGTTTCATTTGCGGGCATTCTGATTGTGGGGCGGGGGGTCTGTTGCCATGATGGTGCTATGGCAGCCATGCCATGGATCATATCTCTGAACCAGTGGTTCCTTGACAATGCATGCTGGGGGCTTGCAGGTAATATAGCTTTTTTTCTGAAATGTAACGCTTTGCATTAGTGATAACTCAAACTCTGGCTAACTTGGTGAATTTAGGCCTCAGAGTCCTGCTTGTCTGTGAAGTTTCACTATACCACGTGAATAAACTCGTATTTTCATGTCTGCATAGAATAAACATGTAATGTGTTCCACAGGGAAGGACAGTGCCCTTCACAAGCTGTTCTGAATAAAGTCTGTTTATTCAAGGTTGAACATGGCGGTTCCAAAGAGAATTGCTCACAATGTCACCACTTTTGTACCATGTGTAGGCGATGACTGTGAGAAGCTCTATGATGTAGAATTATGAGAGTCTTGTTGAAAGTATTTAGTTGCAAATGTTTTCTCTTTCTTAGTTTTGATTGGTTTCAGGCTGAGTTAACCATGCACAACTGTAGTAAATGTATGAAATCCATTGTTCAGAACCCTCTAAAAGAGTGTGTTTTCTTGCTGAAAAAGGAGACCTCTTCTCAAGTACCTTAGGAGAGGAATCTATGTCGAATCACACTCTCACTTTCTATACTTTGCATTTGGATGATTTAAAGTTTACTGAGTCCTTAATTGTTTCCGCACTCTTACTTGATATTTGCACTCTGATTTATTGACTAATTGACTATGCTAAATTGATTCCAGTATGAATAAATATCTAAAAATACAACCTTTAAGGTTAAGACTTCCATGTCTGGCATTCTTGTAGGACCAAATGGGTTGTACATATCTGTTGAAATCTGTTGCAATTGTAATCTAGAACATTATAACTGAGACAGGTCCAGAGGAGAGCTCCAAAATCCGTATCAGGATTACATCACTCCTGATCCATCAGATGCACATTGGGCAAGAAATTAGTTAGAGTGCAGTCACAGGGGATCAGAGCAGAACTGCAGACGCTGCTGAAGGGTAAGTTGGCACTGCACACAGCAGAGCTGAACAGAAGTTGAAGAACAAGCAGCTACAGCAAAGAGGTGATTATAAGGTGAGGGCCTAAAAGTCCCGCATGGAGTGTGTTTCTTTTTTTTTAAACTTGAAATCTTTTATTAAAAGTTTATAACAAGGCAAGATAGGACATGTTCTAAAAATACATTGTCTTATACTCTAAGCCTGGCATTGCATTACATCCGCATGTAACAAGATCCAGATGCTGTGTCTCGAACCAGAAGACACAACGCAAAACAAGAAACGGAGGTAACCAGGGCTTTAAGTGGGCCGGTTCTCAATGGGTCTGAGCACCGGCAGTTTTTTAAAGGGGGCCTCGAAACGGGTCTCTATCGGGCTCTGTTTTGTGCCCTGGCACAGGTGGTCCGTTTTTCTCCAGACTGCAGTGACAGCAGGCACATGGATGTGTGCGTGCTCACACTGCTCACTTCTTACTAGTGGAGAAGTTACGGCATGACGTCATGCCAGTTGACAGTTGTAGGGGAAGGGTTTTCTCTCTGGATTTCCCTCCTCTTTTTGAAATTCGGGAGCAGCAACATAGTCGTGGTGTCACGAGGGCTTTGAGTGGAAGCTTTTTCAATATTATATTTAACAAGCCATAGTTGCTGCTTATTTATCTTATGTAACTCACAACCATTGACAAAGCCAATAATCCTGACTTGTTGTAGGTGTGATGTTACTTGTAGTATCATATATCTGGATGCAATGACAGAAACAGCAAAATACATGTCAGGCGGCGCCCTATGCTAAGCACAGATTTTTAGCTTACGTGATTTTAAGCCACGCCCTTAATTACACTGGCCACGCCCCTTAAAGAGATCCCCCCCCCCCGTTTTTTTATCCCACTTAAAGCCTTGGAGATAACAATGTCCATCGAGTGTGTTCCTTTCAAAGCTGCAAGAGTAATAGGTCTTCCTGCTTGTGGGTACTGTTGGAAGATTTATTACACTTCAACTCTGGCGATCATCTTTCCCAAGTACTAGACTCAAGCAGACTTTTACTCTTTGCTGTGACTGTGCATTGAGAGAAGTCATTCACCTACATCTTGAGACTGTCTACTAGGCACGTTGTTTCTGTTATGTTAGTGATAGACTTTAGGGTACTAAACAAATCCACAATGAAAACGATTTCGGGACTGCCTTAGTGGATGGATATATGTCTTAAGGCAAATCCATCCCATCATGAACGCGCGCACTGGCTGACACATAATTGTTGAAGTTACTGTCTGCAACGATGAACCATGGACGGTAACAGGCCACCATATTTCTGTGAAATCCAGAGAACTTTCGCTGAGTTGCAACAATGGACGGAAGTATTTGAAGCATATCTTGATATTATAGTGGGCAATGTTTACGTTGAGTAGTCAACAACAAAAGGAGACACCCTAGTTCAAAATAGGGACAGGGTGAATATAGTTTAAAAAACAAGAGTGTCCCTCCTAAAAGGCACACCTTAACCAAAAATATATGATAAACCACATTGGAAATAAACTCATCAACAGTGTCAAAAATAATACAAAGGGGATAATACGAAAAATACTATAATAGAAAGGTACGTCAGGCAAACACAATAAAAATTCATTCAAAATTTATTATAGAAATTATTCCAATCAAAATGTAAAAACAATTTTTATACATAAAGAAACATATCATCATCTTATTTTTAGAAAACACAGTTGACGCAGCGTTTCGGTGAGTAGACAGATGTTCACCTTCTTCAGGACAGTTTTCTAAATAATAGAAACAATTTATTATTCATACATTTTATGTTTTGCTGACGTACCTAATAAAGATGTTTAAAAATCATAATTATCCCTATTCACTCTATATTTACAATTTTCTAATACAGTTTTTATAAAAACAAAGACTCAATATAACTTAATATTTGTTATGCAGTATCCAATTAGTATTTTGACATACAGCATTACCTTAGCAGAATACTCATAATTCATCTCTTTTCATTCTGCACTATATATCACATAGATTATTATTAAAACATCACGATTGATATAAGTAATCCCTACCTCTAGTGTAGAAAGGACTGTTAGTCTTCCTTATTGATAATTATTTAGACCAGGAAAAAGGGATCGTGATGATGTCCCAAACTTTAAAACCTATACATCATCCAAAAAGAAAACAGGAAACATAGAGGTAGAAACGTTATTTGAAACTGCCTACTTCTATCCATAGAATATTGTTTTAATTTTAAGAGGCTGTATAGTATTCACATACCGCTAGGTAAATGCTCATAGGGTATAGAAAATGTTCGTTGGAACCATCGTCTAGTTTGTTTTGTAAAACATGGATTCTCTAAATACAATAAACAAAGGATTATTCCCGTGTCATGAAACCAATCCCCCAATTAGGCGTATTTTATATGATATAATCACAAAAAACATTTTTTATTCTTACTATTCTGTGGTTAAAATTATTAAAAATGGGCTGTCGAGGATCCTATACAAGCCAGACTGATGAGTCGTGACTGGATGCATACCCAAAGGTATTATAGGTGACCCTAATGTAGGTTTTCACACTGTACAAAAAAACATATATATAGATTATATTCAACTTCAATTTACAGTTGTTTGCTTTATATCAATATAATGTTGTTTTAAAAAATTACCTGAAAATGATTTGTCTTTTGGGCAAATCTAAAAGCACATGGCAAACCTATAAAGGTAAAACTTAGGTTTATATTAGCCTGACCGTTATTACCATTTCTATCTTTGATTTTTCTTTTTTTGTTGGCCATTTTGCCCCAAATATCTCCCTCCTCTAATAAAATTATAAATGAGATGTTATTATATCAAGGACATAGCGTGTATAACAAAGGGAACCAATATACGCTGGACTAAAATTCTATTGTTTCTCTCCCTGTTTTGATAAATTCAAGGTCAATACGTGCTCTATTCGGTAACCTGTTTGCGTGTTACCTAAATACTAGGTCGTGCCTTGTGTGATACAAAGTGAAGGGGCCGCCTTTTATTTAAAAAAAACCTTGTTTTTGCATATTTCAACAACTTAATCACGGCAGTGTTGTTTATGGGATAAATATTGTGCAATTTATGCAACGCCCCATCTTGTAATTTCTATGTGCCTCCGACAGTCTGGGTTGTTAGATTAATCAAAGTACAGCAGAGAGACTCTTGTTATCGCCAGACCGTTTCAGCATATTGCTTTCTTTTCAAAAACTTCCAACGCATTGTTATTGTGCATATTATCTAGTCCTAATTTAATAATTTTAAATCCTCGTTTCATAATTTTATAATTTTGAATCCTTGTATCATTCTTCATTTGTTTTTACCAAATTAGAGGGAAAATAGCCGAGTAGATAAGCTCTCCCTTCCCCAGGATAGCATCCCACTCACCTGATATTTAAAAAGCGGCCTCCCTGCATCCAACGAACAACACTTCCGGATTCCAAATTACCTTGTTGTTGTCATCGCGTCTATTTCAATGTGTTACGTGCGGTTTAAAGGTCAACATCTACGTCTAGTTACGGGACATTCGTTGAATGAAAATAAAAACTAGAATGAATATCTAACTATTGTGTCTATCGTAATGAAGTTCTCTGTATTTGTCCACGAACAAATAATGACAATTATCATAAAACGCCACCACTAATCATTGGGGGCAAAATACGATCTCATAAATGTGATGGCCATCTTGGAATGGGATCATAATTACCGCGGTGGCCATTTTGAAATGGAGGATCATGATGGGATCGGCATTTTGATAAAATAAAATTAAATTAAATCTAGGTATTAACAATGTCAAGCACAGAAGCAATGTTCAAACTCATGCTCAACATCACTAAGATCTAAAAAAATGTAAAGATTAAAACAAAATCTGCATATTCTACTAAAACGGGCATCAAATGACATAAGAAAAAAGGCTATTTACATTGCGTAAGATTTCCTAAATAAGCTTTTCCCAATCTTCTCTGCTGTTTAATCCTTTCCGGAAGGTATTAAAATGGGGCATACATTTTTTTTCCAGTTTCTTTCTTTTTACAGTGAGATTACCTCCTCTATAGTTCATGTGTATCACCGCGATCCCACACCATTTTAAATCATCCAGAACATGTTTCTCTTTAATCCAATGTTCAACCAGGGGCGCAGTTCTTTTATTTGTTCTGATAGCTGACTTGTGTTCCAGAATCCTAGTTCAAAATTTCTCTTGAAGTTTCCCCTATGTAACCAAAATGACAGGGACACATGATGAGGTATATCAGGTTTTTTGTGCGGCAATTAATGAAATTGAGGAATTTGTGACTTTTTCCATTTAGTTTTATTGAAGGTCCTTTAATGATGTTTATGCAAATGCTGCAGCCGCAGCAAGCAAAAGTACCCATTGGTAATGGAGCATTGGAAATACACAGTTGTGTGTTTACTTTGACATCTCTATATGTATGCGCCAGACAATTTCTAATAGTGCGGTTACGTCTGAAGGAGAACATTGGTTTCGGCAATGTCTCCTTTCTCTGATTAGTAATGAGGTGCCTATTTCTGGTAACAATATTTTTGATTTTATTACTAATATTACTGTAATTAGTAACAAATATTAGAGGTAAATTCTCATTGGTACCTTTATTTGGTTTAATCTCAAAAAAAGAATCTATTGAAATATTACTCTCTCTTATATGCATGCCTAATCAGTCTTTTAGGGTAACCTCTGATTAAAAAATTTTGAGTCCGAATATCCGCATGTTTATCATAGTCTCTAATGCTGGTACTGTTACGTTTTATTCTCAAAAATTGTCCAAAGGGAATGTTATCCCTTTGGCACGCTGGATGATTGCTATTATAATGTAACATTATGTTCCTATTGGTGGGTTTCGTAAACAATTCAACATTTATATACCGTCTACATTTTTTTTATGATGTCTAAAAATTCACATTTTTCTCTGTTTGCAGTTGATGTGAATTTAAGATTGATATCACCAAGATTAAGCCATTCAATAAAATCTCTCAAATATTCTTCAGTGCCAGTCCATATAAAAAACACATGATCTATATATCGGCACCACTGCGATATATTCTCATAGAATGGTGCCAATGTGTTAAAAATATGTGTTTCCTCAAATTGAGCTACATATAGACAGGCCAGACTAGGAGCACAGGTTTCTCCCATGCTGGTACCTTTGACCTGTCTATAAAAATCCTTTTCAAATAAAATGATATTGTTTTTTAATATAATGGAGACACACTCGATAATAAAAGTTGCATGTGGAGAAAGATCTTCCTTCACTAAAAGCATCTTCTTGATCATATCGATGGTACTGTCTTGAGGGATGTTTGTGTACAGTGCCTCGATATCCAAGGTCACAAGAAATTGTGTCTCCGAGCGAAAATCTAGCCTTTCTATTTTCTGAATCATAGTGGTGGTGTCTTTAATATATGCTTTTTGTTGCACTACCATGGGCTGCAGAAAGACATCAACATATTTGCTGAGAGGTTCCGTTAATGAATTGATACTAGAGACAATAGGTCTCATAGGGGGATCTTTCGTAATTTTATGAACTTTAGGGAGTCCATACAGTGCCAGAATGACAGGATTATCATTATGCATAAAGTTGAATTCTTCAATGCAAATGATACCATCCTCTTTAGCAAAATTTAGTATATCTTTGATCTTAAGAGTCAGAGTGTTCCACTCTTCTCTATTTGACCTAAGATAATGTTAGTCATTATTTAACAGAGAACACAATCTGTTATTATAGTCTGTGGTCTCTATCACCACAATACTACCCCATTTATCTGCCGGTTTAATGGTCAGATTGTTGTCTTGTTCTAAAGATTTAAGGGCCAGTTGTTCCCGTTTACTTTTTTTTTTTTTTTTTTTTTAAAGCTTTATTTAGATTTGCAAAATCAAACGATACACAAATGTTAGCTGTGCGTTCACCAATGACAAAGTATGGAGGTACATCATAACACTTCCAGCTCCCTGACAAGATGTATAACTTATGGACGGCATCCGACATCAGAACCCCCTTGATCAATCCCCCATCAATACTTGTCTAAATTGAAACAGATGAAACTGACATCAACAATCCACACCCAGGGCCCATAGCCACCCCATCCCTCATTGTTCCCGTTTACTTAAATTGTTGTTTACCCAAATTTTTTTATTGAACAAATCATCAATGCTTTTTTCAACGACGCGTTCGAATACTTCAATATCTTTATTCACCAGACTAATCTGTGGAGTCCATGTTGATTTGGGTTTAAGACCCGACTTATTATTCGCTGGGTTCCTCTCTTTGCCCTCAAAAAAAAGCATTCAATATGATTTTTCTAAAAAAACTCTGTAAATCCCTCTCCAAGTTATATTTATCAATGGGGGAGGCGATAGCATAACCAACACCTTTTTCTAAAACACCCAATTCATCCTGTGATAGAGCTCTATGTGAAAGGTTAATGATAGGGGCTTTATCCCATAATCCCATTTTTTCTGGCTTCTTGTATTCATATAGGGACGTTGTTGGAATTGATTCTGGGGGTTGAAATTCCCTCTCCCCCTCCCTCTTCCCCTTGTGGGTCCAAAGTTCTTTTGTCGTTGTTCTAAAAAAGATAAAGACTCTCTATTGATACTCGGGCCTGACTCTCTTTCTTTGTTGTTGCGATTATCTTGATGTGTTTCATTCTCAGAGTCGGAACTCGTGTATGAGGTATCAAAAAACCTCACATTTGTTCTAGGAAAATTCCTAGTTGGTTGTATCCATGGTCTTCTAGTCGTGTTTTCTTCTCTTGGTCTGTCATAAAAATCTTTTTGAAGATATGGATACACAAATTCTAGGTTATAATTGGAGATATCTTTTCTAAGTTTGCTGGATTTCTTATTCACCATATATTCCCTACATCCTGAGATATCACTCTGGATTTCATCCAGCTTTTTTTTGGCTTCCTCTAATGCATCCATTTCTCTTAGTTTAAGTTCCATTTCTTCTATTTCTCCTCTTTTTATTATGAGGACTTCCTGGGCCGTTTCAATAATCAAAAGCATCCAGTCACGGCTGCATCTATTGGCAATAAAGGTCCAATTCTCAATACATTTTTGATTTTTGATAAAAAACGCCAGGCTCATTAGTAACCCTTTGGGAATAATTCCCTTTTTACAATACTCTATGAGGAAGTCTGCATGGAGTTCAGTTCTTATAACTTTCTTTTTCATATTCCACAATATTCTCCATTGCTCTTCATTGCTATTCTCTAAGGTTAAAGTAGATATGTTTTTTGAGGTCCCATTTATAATTTTTTTAAATTGGTCCTCGGAAAACCCATATGTTTTTAAACCTTCCATTGACCTTTCAAATAGTAGGTGGAAGGTATATGGTTACTCCCCAGCTAACAAGCTGTACATAAAGTAGTCAACAACAAAAGGAGACACCCTACTTCAAAATAGGGACAGGTTGAATATAGTCTAAAAACGAGAGTGTCCCTGCTAAAAGGCACAGCTTAACCAAAAATATATCATAAACCACATCGGAAATAAACTCATCAACAGTATCAAAATAATACAAAGGGGATAATACGAAAAATACTCTAATAGTAAGGTACGTCAGGCAAACACAATAAAAATTCATTCGAAATTTATTATATAAATTATTACAATCAAAAAATGTTGATTCAGAATATCCGCATGTTTATCATAGTCTCTAATGCTGGTACAGTTATGTTGTAGTCTCAAAAATTGTCCAAAGGGAATGTTATCGTATTTTGCCCCCAATGATTAGTGGTGGCGTTTTATGATAATTGTCATTATTTGTTCGTGGACAAATACAGAGAACTTCATTACGATAGACACAATAGATAGATATTCATTCTAGTTTTTATTTTCATTCAATGAATGTCCCGTAACTAGACGTAGATCTTGACTTTTGAACCGCACGTAATACATTGAAATAGACACGATTACAACAACAAGGTAATTTGGAATCCGCAATTGTTGTTCGTTGGATGCAGGGAGATCGCTTTTTAAATATCAGGTGAGCGGGATGCTATCCCGGGGAAGGGAAAGCTTATTTACTCGGATATTTTCCCTATCATTCAGTTAAACAAATGAAGAATGATATGAGGATTCAAAATTATAAAATTATGAAACGAGGATTTAAAATTATTAAATTAGGACTAGAAAATATGCACTATAACAATGCGTTGGACGTTTTTGAAAAGAAAGCAATATGCTGAAGCGGTCTGGCGATAACGAGCGTCTCTCTGCTTTACTTTGATTAATCTAACAACCCAGATTGTCGGAGGCACATAGAAATTAAAAGATGGGGCGTTGCATAAATTACACAATGTTTATCCCTTAAACAACACTGCCGTGATTAAGTTGTTGAAATACGCAAAAACAAGGGTTTTTTAACATAAAAGGCGGCCCCTTTACTTTGTATCGCACAAGGCACGACCTAGTATTTAGGTAACACGCAAACAGGTTACCAAATAGAGCACGTAGTGACCTTGAATTTATCAAAACAGGGAGAGAAACAATAGAATTTTAGTCCAGCGTATATTGGTTCCCTTTGTTATACACGCTATGTCCTTGATATAATAACATCTCATTTATAATTTTATTAGAGGAGGGAGATATTTGGGGCAAAATGGCCAACAAAAAAAGAAAAATCAAAGATAGAAATGGTAATAACGGTCAGGCTAATATAAACCTAAGTTTTACCTTTATAGGTTTGCCATGTGCTTTTAGATTTGCCCAAAAGACAAATCATTTTCAGGTAATTTTTTAAAACAACATTATATTGATATAAAGCAAACAACTGTCAATTGAAGTTGAATATAATCTATATATATGTTTTTTTGTACAGTGTGAAAACCTACATCAGGGTCACCTATAATACCTTTGGGTCTGCATCCAGTCACGACTCATCGTTCTGGCTTGTATAGGATCCACGACAGGCCATTTTTAATAATTTTAACCACAGAATAGTAAGAATAAAAAATGTTTTTTGTGATTATATCATATAAAATACGCCTAATTGGGGGATTGGTTTCATGACACAGGAATAATCCTTTGTTTATTGTATTTAGAGAATTCATGTTTTACAAAACAAACTAGACGGTGGCTCCAACGAACATTTTCTATACCCTATGGGCATTTACCTACAGTATGTGAATACTATACAGCCTCTTAAAATTAAAACAATATTCTTTGGATAGAACTAGGCAGTTTCAAATAACTTTTCTACCTCCATGTTTCCTGTTTTCTTTTTGGATGATGTATAGGTTTTAAAGTTTGGGACATCATCAATTTCCCTTTTTCCCGGTCTAAATAATTATCAATAAGGAAGACTAACAGACCTCCCTACACTAGAGGTAGGGATTACTTATATCAATCGTGATGTTTTAATAATAATCTATCTGATATATAGTGCAGAATGAAAAGAGATGAATTATGAGTATTCTGCTAAGGTAATGCTGTATGTCAAAATACTAATTGGATACTGCATAACAAATATTAAGTTATATTGAGTCTTTGTTTTTATAAAAAATTTATTAGAAAATTGTAAATAGAGAGTGAATAGGGATAATTATGATTTTTAAACATCTTTATTAGGTACGTCAGCAAAACATAAAATGTATAAATAATAAATTGTTTCTATTATTTAGAAAACTGTCCTGAAGAAGGTGAACATCTGTCTACTCACCGAAACGCTGCGTCAACTGTGTTTTCTAAAAATATGATGACGATATGTTTGTTTATGTATAAAAATTGTTTTTAAATTTTTGATTGTAATAATGTATATAATAAATTTTGAATGAATTTTTATTGTGTTTGCCTGACGTACCTTACTATTATAGTATTTTTCGTATTATTCCCTTTGTATTATTTTTGATACTGCTGATGAGTTTATTTCCAATGTGGTTTATGATATATTTTTGGTTAAGCTGTGCCTTTTAGTAGGGACACTCTTGTTTTTTAGACTAATGTTTACGTTGAGACATGATCAGTGGTGATGATGAAGAATGTTCTGTCGGCACACCGATGCAGCAGGCGTTACCATCTTTCTTAGGAGCAGTTACGCATAGGAGAGAGACAGTTTTAATGCACTCACCATAGCTACGCACGTGTTGGATGAAAACTAGTGTACCACAAGAATTAAGGCAGTGTACAGGCACATTTTATTCCTAGGGGGCAGGTGCTCGATTAATAAATAGCGCATTCTGATGCTGCTTTCTAGGCATTAGATGCAACTTGTTACTAATTAAAGTTTCATAATAAGAAGATAAGCGATCAGTTGGTTCAAAAAATTAATACAAGCACTGCGGGAATCATGAGTAGATATTATTCACCAAGGGGCTAACTATAGAGACTGTGAGTAGGACATACGTCCAGGTATTAAAATAAAATGAGTATCCTAGAGGAGCAATTGGCAGGGTGCAAGTGTTAAAGATATGTTCGAGGAATGAAAATGGGCAAGCTCTCAAAAGTTGGTGTGCGAACAGAGTTATCGACTGTAACATTTGTGGACTTAAAGGGCATATGCTACTGACAGCGCTGGTCCTACCTTCTAACGAGTGTTTAACAAAGGCAAAAGCAAGGGAAGTCCCTCCAGACTGTATAAGGAAAAGGTTGGGCCAGGGATGTGACTGAATGTACAACAAAGTCAATAAGGAGGATGAGGAGTTTGGTGAATGGAAATAGCCAATGTGTACTTTCTAGTTAGTTACTTATGGGTGGAAAAGTAATCTTCAAGATGGCTGATTCAGAATTTGTTTTTATTCTTTTTATTCAATATTAATACACAATAAATAAACTTCTGATGTTTTATACATAATCCAAAATGGAAAAAATCAGAAATAAAAGTAAAGAACTGCAAAAGTCCAAGCCTCTGGGAAAGTCCATTAATTCATTAAAACATAACCTAAGGCTACTCATGTCTCTTAGTACAAATCAACAAATGGACCTCTTTAAGTATTCTCTTTTGATACTTAATCTTACAAAAAGTCATTGGAGCTGCATAATATTTACCCCACCCTTTCCTGTTTGACTAGGCCACATATATGTGTACGTATGACCTCATGTATTCGTGTGACTTCACATTATTAACATAATACAATGCACTTGAACAGTTATAGAAAGGGCATTTACTGTGTAATCTCAACATTTATGTCAGTTTGCACATTAAGTTTTCTTTATAGTGACAACAAATTGCAGCTCTCACATATTTGTGCATTTGTGTGGTTTAAATAATATTGTTAACTCATATATTTGCATACTCATTTGAATAACATTTTGCATTTTTTAATAAATATATTTATATCTGAAAATGTATACAGTTGAATAGTACTCTAAATCTAAATTGTAACCATATGTATTTGTATTTGTAATCATGCATTTAGATGAGTAGTGAAATGCTTGCCGCACTATCTTGACCGAAGGCCTTAAGTGTTTGGATTTCTTAATGTTTAACCTTCAATATGAACATTTGCTTTGGATGCAAAGTTTTCCTCTTCCCTTCAGGTGCATTTGTGTGATCTAATGAATAGAAAATACACATTTTGTGAAGGTTATAGTGAGGTTCAGGAGGCATACTTTTGGCAAGGATGAGAAGCCTTAATGAAACGAAGGGAGGGCTACTGTTTGTACAGAATTGGGAGACAGAAGGAATTCAAGGATGTTCTAATGTGTGGACCAAGGGAAATAAATCTTGAGTGTGGTTGCCAAGTTTTATTGTTTGAAGATGGAAAATAATGAGACATGGCAGAATATTCTCAAAGGTTCTTTTGTGGTTAGAATTGGTGAACACACCAGATTTATTCAGGCTCCCTTTAGACTTTGAGAGATACAGACCTCTTTGCTACACCTCTGTTGTGTGGCTTCATGTTATATAATATTTGTCCCTTTAGAGAACTCCTACAGAGGATCTGGTATGCTGACAACTTTCTTGCTTTCCTGACTTAATTAGTGTTTCCCTGATCCCTGGTTTCCCTAATCCCTAGTTTAGAATATGGTTTAAAAGATTTCATAGGCAACCTCACATATAGGCAGAAGGATCGAAGCTTTCAATCTACTCACCAGCTTTGTTTCTCATTCCCTGTATTGCAGCTACTTAATTCCTCATTCGCTTTCTGTTATTGAGGATACATTTTTATTTACGTTTTGGATATCCATTAGTGATTCTGTATTTTTATAATATGGTTTTGAGATAGTATGGTAGACCTTTTGTGCAGAGGGAAACTATACTGATCAATGGAAATTTCCCACAGGTTGAGGTTTCATTCCAATGTGTATTAAAGTAGATCAGAAAGCACTGTTCCAAATTATTTCTTGTGTGATTGAATTCTGTTGATTTCTTTAGTAAAGCAGGCAAATTGTTATTTGTTGCCATTGCATTTTATTTGTTTGCATGTGTATTACTGAAGAGATTCTGTTTGTGAAAATTGTAAAAGAGGGTGAACCGCTACAAGGAGTGAGATTGCAGTCACAGTGTGCAGAGCTGCAATTGGTTGGTGGGTGTAAAGCTGTGCTGTTATTGGTTGACCACGTCATAGGGTGTTACATTGGTAATGGTTGCTGATGTTAAACACCTATTGTGTAAAAGATTGCTATTTCCAGTTTTGAAACGAGGAATTCTAACTGTAATTATTGACATTTTACCTGAAAAATGAAATGTTTTCAGGTTATACAAGATTTAATAAGGGGAGATGTGACAATACCTGTTAGGGAGGGAGAAGAAGCACCACCCAAGATACCGTAGGTCATTATATGCCGATAAATGTAGGGCTTCCACTTCTATTTAGCTTAAACGATAGCCAAGGCCACTGAGAAAGAAGGAGCCCAGACGTTTCCATGCTATGGTACATTTAATGTGAGAATCATTGAAAATTTGAGGAGGATTCCATATGAGATGAAACCACAGCCTAGACCTCCACAGTTTGAAGTGCTCAATGCCTAGGAGCATGGAGCTCATGCCAGAGAGAAGGAAAAGTATCAGGGATAGCTAGAAAGGCAGTGCGTACATATGTTGATGCAAGTTGAGATGTAGAACAGACGAAGTGGAGAATAGACATGATAGAGGGAGCTAAATTGTACCTGGTGTTGACCGGTGATGAGTTTGATAGGGGCAGACAAGAAAAGAAAAAGAGAGAGGAAATGAGGCAAGGGAATCAACTGAGAGAGGTGAAAACTGAGTTATAGTGTTCTAGATGTGTTGTTGCCAGAGGATCCACCTCCATACAATGAGAGACAAACAAGGGGATGAGATGGAAGAGTTAATGCTAGTGGAAATTATGGAATTGCTACTGCACAAGTAAATGTGAATCCTAATGCAATGGGGGCCACCCCTGTGAATTTGAATCAAAATCAGATGGGGGGTGGGTTGGAGATTTGTGTCCCTGGTAACCCCACAGCTCTGAATGTTCCCGATGCTCTCACTGTCCCGGTCACCATTGGCCCTGTAGTTCCTATATATAATCCCATCTCCACAGGAAATGTTACCCATAATTTGGCTGCTCCAACTGAGTCGAGAGCCCCAGAGAAAGTTCTTATGAGAAGTAAAATACCAGCATTTGTAAAGAGCACAGCTACCTCTGGAGAGGTGTCCCGGCGCTGGGGGTCGTCAGGAAGATTAAGCGAGCTATTGCCCAGAGTCACAAGGTGCTGGGCTAACCTGCCGCAGGCATCGGGGATCGAACCGTGCGCCTCCGTGTTCCGGAGTCAGCCGCTCTGGCCGCTGCACCACACCTCTTCTTGCTTGAATGCAAGGTTTATTCCCTAGGTTTAAACAAATGCAAATTCCCCTCGTGGTGTGAGTGCAGATCCAAATGTGAATCAGATCAGATTTGGAACTTTGAGGGTATTTCAGGGGTTACCAGATTTGAAATCCCTCACCTTGGAGCGACCCCTGATTGTGCTGTAATACTCTCAGAGAAGGGCCAGTACCTAAAACTTTTGAGGTCCTGCAAAGACTTGATACTCAGGAGCTATACGAATGGCTGAAGGTTCTCTGTGCCACCTCGAATGAAAGTGGAGGTACAGGATTAAGTCAAGGAACGATCAAATCATCATTGAGAATGAATTTGATGGATGTAAAAAATATTCAATTGAACAAGATGATAAGTGGAAGTCTTGAATTGGTTCAAATAGACCCTTATCAACAAAACAAGCTTCTGTTTTTGAGCAAGGATGTTATTAGGAGAGCAAGAAAAGCTCATGATGAAGACCTACTGGCTCTGCTTTTGCGATCAAGATTTAAAAAATATAATACCAGGGCTCAAAATGCAAATTCGGGAATTCATTCACAGCATCCAGATTTGGAGTGTGTTGGATAAGTGGGAAGTAAAATGGTCAAAAAAGAAACGTCCCAAAAGATCAATGGGGAAATAGCTTCCCTCTAGAGAGTGAGGGGTGGAAACTAACATTTTTCCTTTACAAGAGGTACTCAGTGGAGGGTAGATTTATGTACCTTGGAGCAGGAGTGATCTTGCGTCACTCACTAATGGTATCCCTAGGTTAAGAGACAACCCCGTGGAAGGGTACAAACAAGTTGAGCAGTTTGTAAAAATTTCAAAGGATTTGTGGACTGATTTGAATACTCTATTTGATATTGTGATTCCAAGTGATTTGTCAATAGAATGTAAGATAGCTACAGAGTGGCTTGAGAGTGAACCAGCGAGGGAACCTTTGACTAATGGTCTGTTACCCATAGTAATGGGAAAGTACAATCAGGTGATGACATGGTTGAACTCCAAAATGTCGCCCTAAGATATTGACTGGGTCAAGATTGACCATATGACCCATTGAGAAATTGTTAATATGAGAGATGGTTACAGTCATTTAAATAGTACAGTGGAATTGAAACATTGGAGCCTAAGGACATGGAATATTTTGTGTCTAGGTTTGTGGCCGGATTGAGGCCTGAGATTAGCATGATGATTCAACAGCATTTGATTTATTGGCAGAATAAGTCAGTTGATGAGAGCTTGCAATATGCTAAGTATTGCAATGATGAGACTGACATGAGGCAGAAGAAATTGAAGGAGAAACTCATCGTAGCACAAATGAAGGCTGCTCATAGGAAAAGTTAAGGTCTGCTCTGTGTTGGGAATGCACCTCCTATGCATGGAGTGTACTCGCAGGGAGCTCCTACCATGCAAGTTGGAGGTGTTTTTCAGTCACAAGGTAGGGGTCTGGGTATCCCTATTGATCCAAGTACCGAAATGAATGTAACCACATTGAAAAATTCTAACCCATGCCACTACTGTAATAGATTGGGGCATTGGAGGTGGACATCTTGCCTTAATCCTTCAAATCAAGGTCAGAATCCATAGTTTACACAGTCTCAGAACAGTAACTCTGTGCATCCACAGAATCTGCCCAGACTGAGGTCTCAAACTTTTACTGGGCCACAAGCCCCAGTGATGCAAATTCCACAACCCTGATGGCACAGCATGCTGCCAATGGTCCCAGATTTGTTTAGAATCAGGTTTCAAATGTGAACCAGAATTCCTTTCAGGGTAACATTCCCTACCACCAATATGCTATGTTTGAGACCATTAGGAAATTTGGCTCCAATCGGTCCTCCTAATGTTGCTTGAGACGGAGGAAGATTGCATGCTTGGTGCAGTCTTGGAGATAGGCCAGAGTGTCCCATTTGTAGATGTTGAGGTATATGACCACACCGTATCATTTTTGGTTGATAGAGGTGCTACCTGTTCTACTGTGAGAACAACAGTGAAAGTGCCAAACCTACCCCTCTTGGGAAGAAGTATCCAAGTCGCTGGAGTTGCTAATCAACAGATGAGGAATCTGATTACTGTGGATGTGACTGAAAGAATAGGAAACTTTGAGGATAATCCTCAGTGTGCGGTTTGTGATTTAAGCCCTGTGAGATTGTTAGGACATGACTTGTTGTGCAAGCTTAATTGCACCATTTACTGCTCACCGAAAAATGTGAGGTTTTAGACCCACAATGAGGATGTTGCCTTTAAAATGGTTGATCAAAATCCGGTTGTTGCACTGTACCCTATGATGACAAGTGAAGAATTACCCTTGGATCTTAGAGAAACCGTGAGCTCTGAGGTTTGGGATTTTTCAGGGAAAGAAATTGGACTCATTAAAGTGGGTGAGACTGTCCATATACAGATAAAGCCAAATGCAAAATATCCCACAACACCACAGTGTAATTTGACCCCTGAAAGGACTGCTGGAATAACTCCAGTAACTGAGACAATGTTCCAACAAGGTAGTTTGAAAGACATTATGGGGAGTCCATATCACTCACATATAATGAGCCTGAGGAAGCCTTGCTGTAAGTACCGTATAGTGCGGGACCTTTGCAAGATAAACAGTATTGCAATTCTGGGACTTTTGCAAGATAAACAGTATTGTAATTCAATGTTGTCCCATGATACGGAATCCTGCTACGATATTGTTTCAGATTCCATGTGAGGCTGAGTGGTTTTCTGTTATCGATTTGTGACAAGCTTTCTTTTTTATACCCTTGCAAGAGGACAGTCAGTTCCTCTTTACATTTAGACTCGGCAGTCATATTTTGGCATGGTGCAGAGTCCCACAAGGGTATATGGACAGCCCCTCCATTTTTAACCAGATTCTTAAATAGAATTTGAATTCTTTGGTTATCCCCTGTAACTCTGACCGGGTACAGTATATTGATAACCTGCTGGTTGCATCAAATACTTGAGAAGCTTGCAAAACGGACACTATTGCATTGTTGACCCACCTGGCTGAGAATGGTCATAAAGTGTCCACCAGCAAGCTGCAGTACTGTTTGAAAGAAGTCCTGTATCTTGGTCACTATATTGAGAAAGGAGTCAGAAAGCGGTCTCAGGATACAATCTAGGCGATTTTGCAGATGAAACCTCCAAGAACCCAAAAAGAGGTCAGGATGTTCTTGGGAATCGTAGGCTACTGTTGCCAGTGGAGACACTTTTTCCTTAGAGGCTGACACACAGGGATGTGTCAGATCCGGTACCCTGGGACAGTGATTGTTTGGTTGCCTTTCTAGAGCTAAGAGAAAGCCTCTGCCGCACCCATTCACTAGGAATGCCTGATTACAATAAAGTGTTTTCTCTTTTTTTCAGGGAGAGGGAGGGCTGCATTTTCTCATTGCTTACACAAACACATGGAAGAGCCTGTACACCTGTGGCTTACTTAATAAAAAATAATAATAATAATAATTTCAAATCTGTTTATTGAAAGTAGATTGACAAAGAACAATATTCACTACAATAGCATAGTATACTGGTAAGAACTTGCAAAAGTTATACTTTACAGCAAAAGACAGGGGAGGATGGGGTTATGGATGGATGTGAAGGTCTACTAGGCACCCTATTGGGAGAGCTCCACCGCAGGTGAGGGACAAAATGTATGGGGATCTTGAGTAGAAAAATCCGGGTAGTGTATTGTGTAAAGAGTTTGTGTATATACCAGTGTGGCAAGTTGAATGTATGCTAGGATTTGTGAGGCGTCGCTAAGGAGAGTTGAGGTTATAGAACACTTAACCAAACCAGGTATCTGGGGGTAGAGGGGAAGAAACCGGGCAAGGGGAGCGGAGAGGATGAGATGCGCTCAGAGAGTTGGTAGGGGGTAGTGTTGGAGCATATTAAGAGGGGAAGAGACCTCTTCAGGATCTTGTGGCGGGGGAGCTTGTTGGTGTGTTCCTCTTGAGAAAGGCAAGAGAGAGTCCTCAAAGAGGTGCAGAGCTCCAAGGTGCAGTGGAGCAAAGCAAGAGTTCTCTATCTGAGATAGGTGTTGAATAAACGGCTGCCAGGTGTGGTTGAATTTGGTGTTTGCATGGTTTACGCGGGCCGAGAGTAACTCCAGGGCCAGGACATACCAAAGGCGAAGAAACCATTTTGCGACAGGTGGAAGCATACATTTTTTCAAGTAAAGGGCTATGGATTGTCTTGCATCTGTGCAACTAGGCACCAGTCTGAATGAGTCATGGCTACTAACTGTGAGGGTCTAATGCCTAACAAGGTCAACGTTGGAGAGCTTGGTATAGGGAATCCCACAGTGTGTTTAATATGGCTAAGGACTTCCTTCCAGAAAAGCGTCAATTTGGGACAAGACCACCAGATATGGATGAAGTCACCAATTCCGCCTTGGCATCTCCAACATGTTGGGGGGAAGTCTGGTACCATCTTCTGGATGCGAGCGGGAGTAAAGTATCATTGTGTCAAGAGTTTGTAGGCCGACTCACGTTGGGGGATGCTTTGATAAATTTGGGGAATTTCACGCCAGAGCCAATCCCAGCTCTCTGGAGAGACTTCCCGCTAGCATCTAATTTCCATTGTCTTTGGTATGTGTGGGGTTGGAGCTGACGAGAGTGTTGTAACACTTTGTATGTGCGAGAGATAAGACCCCTCGAGCACTCAAAAGCCCGGACAAGGGCCTCGAAGGGGGTAAGCGACCTAGTCGCTCCTTGCATGTATGAAGTTGATAGAACTGCATCCTTGAGGCGTCTGTGAAGTGAAATGATTTTTTGCACTGCTCAAAGGTAATGAATGTGTCCCCATGAAGTAAGTCTTGGATTGTGCAACAGTCTCCCTTCGTACAGGGCGTGAAGGCGTGAGGCTTTAATGCAGGCGGGAAGATGGGGTAACGTTCTATCGGGGTATTAGGAGATGGGAACGAGGTCAGGCCCGGGATGTTGCAAGTTTGTCCCACATGTCCAGGATCATTTTTGTGGGAGTGGCTATGTATGCACAACAGGGGTGAGACATTCGGGAAACCGAGCTAAGTCCCATAAAGGCCTACATGAAACAGCTTGATCCATGTGGAACCAGTTTTTTTCGCTTTCGTGGACAACCCATTCCGAGATATGGTGGAGATGACAGGAGCAATAGTACTCAAGAAGATTAGGACATGCTAATCCACCCCAGTCACGGGGTAGCATCAGGGCATTATTGGAGACGCGCGGGCGACCCTTGCCCCATATGAAAGTGGGTAAATCTCATTGGAGGGTTTAAATATCTGCTTGTGGGATTGGGGTAGGAAGGGCTTGAAATAAGTATAGCACTTTTGGAAGGAGAGATATCTTAACTGTGTTGATTTGTCCCAGCCAGGAGAGAGGGAGATTCCTCCACCTATGTATATCTTCCCGTATGGCGCGTCTATAAGTCAGCAAATTAGCATGGGTCCAGGAAGATAGGGAGGTAGTCAGGTCAAGTCCTAGATATCTTATCGAAATCTCAGACCATTGCAAAGGGAGCAGATTCTGTAGTCCCTGAGTCTCCAAGGGCGACAGGGTAAGATTCAGGGCATGGGACTTGGATAAGTTGATTTTAAAGCCTGAGGCTTCTTCGAAGGAGTGGAGAAGGTGGCTTACCTTTAAGCTACCTTAGATCCAGTAGTGGCAGCTTTTCCCAGATGAGTTAAATCTGCAGCTGCCACGGGTGTCAGTATAGAGAGCTGTGAAGGCAGTCATGTGTTATCTTTTAATGGTGTATGTGCCTTACTCTGTGGAACTACTGCTGACGCATACTCGCACACAGCATTTGACTGACAGCCTCCTGACCCAGGATGAGCTGATCATACTGGCAACTGAAAATGTCACCTTAAAGATATTCTGTTTTGAATACTGCCACCCTGTTGCCTCGTCCTGAAATTGATAATGTTGAAAATGAAGTGGAGCATGACTGGCTCAATGTCACTAAATCTTGCACCAAGACAAGATATACAAGATGAGCCACTGCCTGAATCTGATTTTGCATTGTTTGTGGATGACTCGTGTTTGGGAGACCATGATGGAAGTTTATGAGCTGCTTATGCAATCTGTACAGTTTTGGGAGTAGTAGAAGCTTTGTTGCTCCTGGCAGTGTTTTCAGCACAAGTGGCTGAATTTATAGCTCCTACTAGAGCGTGCTGTGTCTCAGACCAGCATAGAGTGACCATTTTCACTGATAGTACAGCTTTGGTGCTGGTCATGACTGGTTGGATGCAGACAGTTATGGTCCCAGAGGGGGTTTATGACCTCTTCGGGCTCACACATTCGGAAAGGGGAGCATGTCTGAAAACTCCTAGAAGCCTGGCACATGCCTGCACTAATTGCTGTTGTTAAGAGTGTGGCACATTGTAAGGGGGATGATTATGTGACCATTGGCAACAGATATGCCAACAAAGTTGCCAGATACCATGCTTACAGTGCTTGTACCTTTAATTGAAAATATGCAAATGAGGGAACAGACAAGACCAATTACAACCTTTTGTTAACTTCAGTTGATACTTGGAAGGAAGTTAAGAGATTGCAAGAAGAAGTGCCAGAGGCAGAACAGCAGAGTAGGCCAAAGAAGGTTGTGTCAAGAGAGATAAGGATGAGATTTGGGTTTAAGGAGATGGGAGACCAGTGTCTCCTAACGGTCTTTTAGCCCCGATGGCCAGGCATTGTCATGGTCCTACTCATGTGGGAAGGGATGCGATGGTCCGGCTGTTTAGGCAGATTTAGATCAATCCAACGTTCAGGTTGATGGTTGAAGCCTTGTGCCATAGGTGCGTTGTGTGACAACATAATAATGTGGGGAGAAAGGACTGCAGTAACACTGAGTTACAGAGGGAGGTCAGGTGGTTCTTTCAACAGATGGCTCTGGAGGAAAATCATAGATTGTGCAGTTGTTTTGTAGATTTCCGGACAGCCTTAGATTCTGTTGACAGGGATATTTTGTGGGGAAAACTTGCTGCTTGGAACCTACCACCATGCCTTCTTGGGGCTCTTCAATCCTTGCACTCCGGCAATTGGGCTCAGGTAGAGCTAGACAAGTCGGGACGGTTGTCCCAAAGAATCTCTATCGATAACGGCCTACGCCAGGGGTGCGTTTTAGCACCCTTACTTTCTAGTCTATTTTTGGCCGACCTCCCAACAGTTATTTCCCAATCAAAGTCTTTCTCGCCTAAAATTGGGGACCAGCATATCGCTTGTCTGCTCTATGCCGATGATTTGGTATTATTGGACTATACTCCTATTGGTCTGCAGACGAAACGTAATGCCCTGGCATCTTATAGTAAGTAGAACCAGCTCTGCATTAATCTGGAAAAGACTAAAATTATGATTTTCGGGAAAAAAGTGCTGAGTTTTTCCTGGTATTTAGATTCACAGGTGGTGGAACAAGTGGATCAATATAAATACCTGGGTTTAACTTTTAAGAGAAATCTGAATTGGGGTGCGCATTGGGATGCCATTAAACAGAAAGCCCTATTACAGGCAAGCTGTCTATCGGGATTTAATGTAGATTTGGGGGGCTATCCCATATTCCATTACTAAAGGTCTATGAAGGGAAGATCCCACCGTTAGGCCTTTATGGGGGATAGGTCTTTTCTCTTGATCCAACCTATGAATGGTACAGACTGAGAGGGGTAGTGCTTAAAAGACTTCTATCACCCCCCCAAGGTACCATGGTCCAGGCTATAAGGAGAGAGTGCAGTCTGGTTTCCTGGAACATGGCGGCCGCTACTCGGGCTCTAAGATACTTTAACACTCTGTTGGAGGATGATGAGGTGGTCAAAGTCTCCAAACTGTCTTGGGAAGAGATCCAAAGTAGTGAAAGGATGTGGGCAAAGGCCGTTAGAACCAGAATAACTGCAATTAAGAACCTCCATTTAAATAGTGGCACAGTGACATCCTGGCTCACTTTTCCAGGCAAACGAGTACTGAGAGAATCTGCTGTTATGGCGTCAGAACAAATTGATTTATTATATTTAAAGAAGAAATCATCGATTAGTTTCTCATTTGCTTCATTTGGCCAGGATAGTGTCTTCCCTTATCTATCACGGTTACCAGACCCAGGTTTGAGAAAATAAATTTTAAGGGTTCGGGTGGGATGTAATCCAATCTATTCATCCCACCCACATAGGACTGGGGTGTAGAATAATAGTGGTCTTTGTCCCTGCCCTCTGAAAGTCAAATGTACTCTTACGCATATTCTTATGGATTGTGTTTTTTATCTCACAAATCGGATCAAGTTTTTAAGACCTTTGTTCTTTAAATATGACGCTGTTCATAGGAACAAAGCGGTGGAGTTATTGTCTGAGATGCGATATTTAGATGTGGCAGTTGGGATTGCTCGTTTTTCACGATCTGTTAAACAGAATTTTAAAAATGAAATGTAATGGGGTGGGTGGGGCAGCGAGGAGGGGGGCTCATTTAAAGGTTTTAATTGTTAAGTGTGCTTTTAGAAAGTTTTCTGGACAATCGTCTAAATAAACTTGTTTTTGAACCTGAACCTGAATCTTTCAACAGATGAAGTTGGATTTCATTGAGATGCCTGAATGCAATGGATTGAGGGACATGTTGGTTGTTGTGTGTATCTCCTCATGATGGGTTGAGGCATATCCCACAAGAAAGAATTACAGTCTCACAGTAGCAAAGTTGTTGTTGAGGGAGTATACCCAGAGTTAGCTTCCTGACGTCTTTGGAATCTGACTGAGTTACGCATTTCAACAATAAAATCCAGAGGAGGCTGTGCGCTGCTTTACAAGTTGAACAAAGACTGCATTGTATCTACAGACCTGAGCCTTTAAGTCTGGTGGAGCAGGTCAATGGGACTTTGAAATCCAGGCTTGCAAAGGTGTGTGTGTGTGCTTCTACGTTTTTGAGATGGCCTAGTGCTTTGCCACTTGTGTTGATGAGTGTCTGTATCATACCTGATCGTAGAACAGGATTGTAATCATGCATTTAGATGTGTACTGAAATGCTTGCCACACTAACTTGACCAAAGGCCTTAAGCATTTGGATTTCCTAATGTTTAACCTTCAATGGCAATGTTTGCTTTGAATGCAATGTTTTTTTCTCTGCTCTGCAGGTTCAGTATTGTGATCTAATGAATGGTGAAGGCACATTGTGTGAGAGAGATAGTGAGGTTTGGGAAGAGTGCTTTTGGCAAGGATTGGAAACCTTAAAGAACGCAGGGAGGACTACTGTTTCTACCGAATTGGGAGACAGGAGGAATTCAAGGATGTTCTAATGTGTGGACCAAAGGAAAGAAATCTTGAGTATAGTTGCCAAGTTTTATTGTTTGAAGATGGTAAATAATGAGACATGTGGCATAATATTCTCAAAGGTTCTTTTGTGGATAGAATTGGTGAACACACATCAGCTTTATTAAGATTCCTAGTTAGACTTTGAGAGGTACAGACCTCTTTTCCACATCTCGGTTGTGTATCATCAAGCTATACAATATTTTTCACTTCAGAGAACTTCTACAGAGGTTCTGTTATGCTGACAACTTTCTTGCTTCACTGACTTAAATCGGGTTTCTTTAATCCCTAGTTTAGAATGGGGTTTAACAGATTTCGTAGACAACCTCATGTACGGGCAAGAGCGTCAAAACTTTCAATCTACTCACCAGACTTTGTTTCTTATTCTTTGTATTGCGGCTACGGAATTCTTCATTTGCTTTCTGTTATTGAGGATACATTTTGTCCGATGTTTTGGATATCCATTAGTGATTCTGTATATTTATGCTCTGTTTCTGAGACTGACTTATATCAGCTTGGTTTTGAATTTGAAAGTAATCCATGCTTAATCCATCATCTGACTCAGATTTCCATTGTGTGGTCAAATGGTTACACCATAATTAAGAATTTGTAATTGATCCTAAATGCCTTTATTTCTCAGGCACTTACAAACTTCCATTGCAGGGGGCGGTAAGAAGGATCCCATCATTTAACCCATCATTATCATGCCTTAGTGAGTAACCATTGGAATCTTGACTGCCCACAACTCAAGAACCCTCTTGCTACACAAAGTATTCCAAATGGGACTTCAATGAAACCATATATCTTTTGCAACAACCTAAATTATCACAGTTTGTTAACCAACTATACGAGTTCAGTAAAAAGAGCAATGTGGTGACAAGACTTGCATTTTAGAGCGTCAAAACAATGACGTGTTACAAGTTATTAAAATAAATTAAATACCTGCTTCTAAGGGACCAAGACACCTTGCCTTTTCCACTGTTTATCGTAATGTTCTGCAGACAGCAGTATTACAAATCTAGTCAGTGGATAGAAGGCAGGAAAAAAATAACAGATTCCCATTCAGCAATTTAGTTGCAGCATAAACACAACATATGGTTGATCAATGAAGCGGCAGAATCCTGAGCCTACTCATTAGCCTGCCCTTTACACTTTGATTAAGATGGATTTTTCAGGTCTTTTCATGGAGGTGGCAGACAATACACTCTCATTAATGAACAGATTATTGTACTAGTTGTAGTCAGTGAAGCTGTTCGATTTGTTGATGGTCAGGGATGGTCCTACAGAAGGACCTTATGTCAAGAAAGTTAAAAAGGGTGTGGGAGGTGGCTTGCAGGTCCAACATGGCAGTCGTGCTGAAGCAGGATTCTACCCCTAGACCTGACAATTCTCAACTATCCATACTCATTTCCAGAGATACAAATAATGGCTACACAAAGTTAAGCATCACTACACTAAACGGGGGTCCTCCTATTAATTAACGCATAGTCAGATTGCTGGAAGAGGGCAGAGACCGGTCTTACTTCCCTGCCCCAGCCAGCCATGGTCATGTCCTAAACAGATGGGCTGATCGGCACCCAAGCACAGATACTCCACTGCTGTCCAGCTGAATGAGTGATAAAGAGCTTCATCGGTGGTGAAGTGACAGTATTGATTGCTAAGGAGGAGATTCCCTGGAGACTGCTGTAGTTGGTGAAGCTGGGCCGTCAGTTCCTCAGCCTTGTTGGTTTGTGGTTGCAGCCAAGAGGTTTGAAGGACACTGAGGAGGGGGAGGTTACCTGTGCATCGAGAGGTATGGCATTGACCAGGGGTGCCGGAATCAAGATACTCTGGGCATAGGACAGTTTTGGTTCATTGCATGAGGCAGCGAGTGGCAGGCCTAGGTTTGATAATTGGGGAACCCTAACAGTAGTGAGTTCCCAACATCGACCCCACCAGATCATGGTTTTTTGGTGACTGGGGCTATGGCATCTCCTCCTACTGCGAACTGGTGGGTCAAAAGCTAACCAGTGGTCCTGGATTCACAACAACTTACCGGTGGGGGATGCAGAAACTTGTTTGGGGATGGCACTTAAACTTTGTGGTAGATATATCATGACAGGCTGGAAGCTCTGGGGCCTGCCTGACACCTGTCAGTAAAGGGGTTTTGGCCGGTGATCAGCTCCTCTTCTGTGTTCATGACTGGATTATACTCTTGAAATACCAATTCATCATTCCTGTTTCCCAGGTGGCAAACACAGGCTAACTACCTTGTACATGTTGCAAAAGGTGGGTGGACATGCCAGATGGTGGCCTGGCCCCCTGAGTTAGTGAGTGTGGAGTTAGTCAACAGATCTGCAAGCCTGGCACAAGCCACAGGGAGGTGAGACCCTGCAGATTTAGCGGGACAGTGCCCACAGACTAGACTGGGGCAGAGATTGCAGCACGCCAATGATGCTCCTAGAAAATGGTTAGGGGTAATGGGCCCACCTTGACACAGTTGCCACAACAAGCAAAATTAGACAAATACACCAAGCCCACCCATAGTCCAGAGTCTTAGAAAGTTACTCCCACTGACGGTCATAAATTGTCTCCCACAGATATGAGTCTACAGTCCTTTAAAGAGACAAAAACCTCTCTCTCTCTCTCTCGAGGGGATAATGAGTGAGGTCCATCTGGACAAGTCCCTGCTTTACCAGGACCTTTGAAATATGGTAGACCATTTCACTGAGGCAGAGTGTTGTGACAGTGGCAGAAGACACGCACCAAACTCTCCAGACCACAGTCTCTTGACAGACTCAGACTGTCAAACAGAGGACAGAGTTGAAGATGCAAAGGGACCCGCTGAAATAATCTCAAATTAGTGGGGCTTTTCACAGGGTGCAGACGGGGCATGCCCTAAACCATTCGTCACCAAATGGCTCAAAATATGGATGCCTCCTGAGGACTTTTCAGCATATTTTACTATTGAAAGCGCACACTGAGTGCGTTTGCTGAGGCCCTACTGGGAGTAAAACCCCATCCCAAGATTGCAAGGCTGTTTATCTATATGGACAGTGTGGGGATTCTCAACACGGCCCGCTGGGTCAAATCCACCATGGTAATGCTAAAAACTCCTCTCTAGCAATACAGGTGCTTGTTTCTAGCAACCAAAAACACAAGCATGACACATAGCTAGACTACATGGTGATGTATTTTTGCAAGACTGAAAATCAACTTCGGAGGTGAAGTCATTTTTCATTGAAACCCTAGAGGCCACATTGGACTGCATGGAAGAGAGAGATATATTCCCCCCCCCCCCATCCATTTCATTAGGGATATCTAAGGCCACCCCTGTGGAAAAAAGCATGCCCAAGAAGTGCCTTCTCTTCTACCTCTTGGAATAGTATTGTAAATGATCAGAGTAGCCTGAGAGATCCCAAATGGGGAGAAGTACCCTTGGAGTACAAGCAACCTGCTGCCACTGAATATAATTGCTGAAAAAAGCTACTTGAATGCTTTGGGGCACCGCTTTCCTCTTCTCAAATGTTGGTCACACTTGCCTCTCTGCTATCCTTTTTTCTCCCACAACTGTATTTCTATTGAGAAGCCCGAATGGTCCTGGCCCATGTCTATCCATCATGGTACCTTGAAGATGGGCATGGGCCCAGGCTTCTCTGGTCCTTGTAGTGAGATGGACATCCCATGATGACCACCTAGTATTTATAAGAATTGGTTTTTCTCTTTATTTTGTTCCTTGTGGCTAGGGGGTACAAGGGATAGCAAAGGGTGCTTCACATATGTTTTTCCGAGTGTTTATTTATTTAAATACTTTTAAGGCATAAATCTGTTGCCTTGGCCATCAGACAGCTTCAGTGGCTACCTGTCAAGCAGAGAATCAAATTTAAAGCCTTTTGCCTAGTGCACAAGGCACTTCATGGCGATGGCCCAGATTACTTGACAAAGGCCTTCATGTGGCACCTTCCAGGGAGAAACCTCAGGCCCACTGGCTCTGCACCACTGGTGGTCCAGAGGTTCAGAACGTCCACCTGGGGCAGCTGAACTTTCAACAGTACAACTGCTAAGGCATGGAACAGTCTTCCGCCCGATATCAGATCCATCTCCAAATTGCTCAGTTTCAGGAAAGCCTTAAAAACCTGACTTTTCCCAAAATAAGTCGTCTTCCTGGGCTTTCTTTCTGTTTCCTTTTTTCCACAGTGTTAGCGTCTTGACACCTTTGGGTAATTGTTTGCGCTTTATAAATTCTGCTGACATAACAAGGGTGATAGATACATCTGGGGTGGAAGTATGGGGAGGGGGAATGCTGGGGATAAGGAAACATTTTGTTCAGAAGTTGAATTTATTGTTGTGGCCCTGGGCCCATAGAGAGGACGTGCAGTACTCAATATGTGCAGTAGAATAGTCTAGTGTAAGCATGCCCCCACAGTTGAACATGTACATCCTGCTGTCTCCCACTGTTACTTAACTCCAGATGATGCTCGGACTCACACCACTGCGAACAGGATGCTACACATTCGATCCGGGAGTGACAACAGCTCAAGGATAGGATCAAACGATAAGCATTGACGTAGTTTGCCAGGAGACACTTGCAACTGCAAAAAGAAAATCTCATGGGCACTAACTAGTACTTTCTAAGGACGTATAGGTATACCAGGGGGTCTAGAGGGCATTGTGATATCCTGCTCTTTTAACTAACATTATATTTCTGGGTCATTGGTCTAAATGTTTTTTAAATGTTTGCAATGGTTTTAATTACCCAAGCAATAATAAACGTAGTTACGTACTTACCATCAGTCCCCAGTGGAACTGTCTATTGGACACTATCACAACCTGAATACTAGCAAGTGCAGGATATTGATGTCAATGCCTCCTTCTCCTCGTGCAGGTCCACCCACCTTCCCTGTGGGACTTCAGAATAGTGAAAGGAACCTATGTGTAAGGGAAAAAAATAGGATTTGGGAGCAAATAGGTGGTTGGAAAACCTGCACTGGAGTAGCCGACCATGGTACTGACATAGCATCTTGAAAAGGTTTTAAGGGACTGCTGTTTATCGTATGAAAATGTAGGACTCACCATGAGCAGGCATGATCCAATATAGATACCCATTGAATAAATCAGAAAAATCAGGAGTCTGACTCATCCAGTGGAGACGGTGTCAGGTCCCCAGGCAAACCAGGAATCTTGCCCTAGAACTGCATAAAAAGGAAGGGCTCTGCACAGCTAAGGAGAAGTCTATAACCAGTGAAACCAAGCAGCAACAATGCAACCGAATCTCAAAGTCCAAAGGGGTAGAGACCAAGGGAACCTAGGAGGGGAAAAACAGCAAAGGTGAAGTGGTGAAAGCGTCAATGAAGAAGTCTCAACAGCCGCTGTTGCTAGGTACTTGTCTTAGCCCATGGGAACTTTATTTTGTAACTCTACTTAAATTGACCTGGAAATGCTCTTAACTATGGCCGGCCCTATATTGACTGGTGTAGCGTACTGAACTTTAATATCCTTTAATATCATGGAAGTATTTGTCATGCCTGTTTCCAGTTTCCATGCACTGTTGGCCATCTCCTCCACATAGAATGTAATACATCTGGTGAACAGACAATTACACACATTTGCACTATGTCTCTGGTGCCCAAATGTAAGGTTGTTAATGGACAATGCATTCTTGGCCTTTGTGTTGGTCTCCTCCTTTGGGAACACCCCAACACAAACTTCAGTCTACATGTGGGCTCCTCCCCCGCACGGTATGGGAGAATTTTAATGATGTGCTTTGAAGATGGCCATGATATATGTAAAGGCAGGGAATGAGAGAAAGAGTGGACCGTAGAATTGCTAGAGACAAGGGTCTTGACAAGGGAATTTACCACCTTTAAAGGAGCCATAACTGCTCCATTGAATTCGGTCGGCTAAACTACAACATAATAATTTGGCTCTTCACATTGTCCAGCTGATTAGGATGGCTTCACAACGAGCTATATACAATACTGGTGATAGATGGTACAGGCTTCTTTAAGGGCTCACCAACAGAGAGGTGACTCCCAGGGATCAGAGGCTTATGATATTGCTTATGCCTTTGCAGACTATTATTAAAATATTTATGCTCATAGGTATCTGTAAAGCTGCCAACCTCCACTGATTAGGAATCACTTGCCTTCAGATTGCTTAAATGGGAGATTGTAGTGGCGTTGAGCTCCATGCGAATGGGCAATACGTGTGATACTAATGACTTTGAAAGAAATGTTCTGATTAATAAAATACAATGCTTAGTAACATGAATGTTTTCCGTTAAAAAAAATCTGATTAATAAAATACATTGCTTAGTAACATCAATGTTTTCCGTAACAAAAATAAAAATGCAGGACTTTACAGAGTCATGTTTTTGTTAGCATTGGTCAAACAAGGCCTCAACTAGGCCTAACTCTGTGTTGTTTTTCTATGCGTCTATGGTCTCATCTCACTCTGTTTTCGCACTCAAAATACTTTGTTCATGCGTTGTTCTTGGTGAATTCTTGAGGAAGTCTTGTGTCAAAGGGTAACAGTTCAAAGTCTTACATTCCTGTTCTCAGTGGGTCTATTCACTATATGAGTTTGTCATTGTTTTGAGTGTGACTAGATTTGTATTTTCACATCCGAAGACATTTGGTCAAAAGGAAATGTATTACTATTTATTAAAAGATATTGCTTAGAATGGTCTTAGATAATGTAGCTTTATATTCCACACTGTAATTTGCTGAACCTATGTAACATTTTGATCACCTGGTGCTGACTGTGTGATTTTAACTATACATTTTCTTGTAAAAGGGCTCAGTCTGGAGGTGAGCCAGAGTCAATCTCAAGATTCTTGGAGAACAGATCCATGTCAATCTGTCTCATGCATAGGACTTAAAATATTTTGTCAATCAATCAATCAGTGTTCTTGTAGAGTGTGGCTAATCACCCGTTAGGGTCTCACGGTGCTGCAGTTCAGTCCAAGAGCCAGGTCGGGACCATCTGAATTGAGGCAGTTAAGGTGAACGCCTGAGATGTAGAAGTAGTGAGTTCCAGGTTTTCGCAGCAAGGTAGGAGAAGGATTTTCCTCTGGCTGGGGTCTTCCGGATCCGTGGGATAGTGTCCTGGGCCAGTTTGGCAGAGCGGAGATGTCTGGTGGGTGTGTAGAAGGAGAGGCGGTGGTTGAGGTACGCAGGTCCGGTGTTGTGGAGGGCTTTGTAGGCAAGCGTGACACACTTGAAGGTGATTCTTTGGTTGATCGGGAGCCAGCGAATGTCTCTTAGGTGACTGGAGATGTGGCTGCAGCAAGGGATGTCCCGGATAAGTCTGGTGGAGGTGTTCTGAATGCTTTGCAATTTCTTTTGGAGTTTGTGGGTGGTGCCGGCGTAGAGTGCGTTGCCATAGTCGAGCTTGCTGCTGACAGCCATCTGGGTGACCATTCTCCTGGACTCGTTGGGGATCCACTTGAAAATCTTCCGAAGCAGGCAGGGCGTGTGGAAGCAGGAGGATGAGACGACATTGATTTGGTGGTTCAATGAGAGCGAGGATTCGAGGATGATGTCAAGGTTGCGTGGGTGGTCGGTGGGTGTAGGGTCTTCTGAGCTCTGCGGGCCACCAGGAGTCATCCCAGGCATAGGGAGTGGTGACCAGGATGAAGACTTAATGTTGCATTTGTCTAACATTTATACTAATTACCTGTATTGATTGATTAACCACATTTTGCCTTCTGTAATGAACCTTCAAAACTTTAATAAACCTTCATAGTTTCTAACATGTACCCTGTTTTGAGAAAGCTTATTTCATTGATTGTTATGTGATTTTCTAATAATCTGATTTTCTTAGGTGCACATTTACTCATATGGTTTTGGGGATAACACCACCATCAATCTGGTGAAGGCGCGTTATCTAATATCTTATCAGAGTATCAAACATCAACAACCTCCTCCTCGCATTACATTTTTTCAAGAAACAAGCTGATTTCCTTGCTCCTCACCTCCTGAACTTGTACAATGAAGACATGCAGACAGAAACCCTATGAGAAACTTACATGCACCACAGTGTCACTCATATTGGAATTTGGGCAACCTCCCAATCTTTGTGCCTCATGGTGCCCTACCTAACTTATCAATCCCAAGGCTAAGGTTTTGGCAAAAGTACTGGCAAACAGGCTGTTGTAAGGGATATCCTCACTGATACACACAGATGAAAATAAGTTCATGCTGGACTGCAATGCACGGCACTGCCTCAGAACAGTGCCTTTGCTCCTGCCTACAACTTCCTAGGCCCAGCACCATAATTTTGGTTGATTTTGAGAGAGCTTTTGACTCTTTGAGATTGGTGTTCCTCCAACAGTTTCTGGAAAAGCTTGGTTTTTGCCCAAGGTTTCTATTACATGTTATTGTTATCCAGACTTGTAAAGTGCACTGTAACCCTACGGGCATCCTGGCGCTGAGGTACATGTACACTGCCACCATAGGACCATGCCGGGGACCATGTTACTGCAAAAAGCTTATGCTCTTGGGAGTAGCCAGGTTTTTATTTTCCTATGGAACATCAGCAGATCCTGCATCTGTCTCAGATCAGTACGACGACCATTCCAGAGCCGCACTGCTGCAAAACTGAAAGCTCTTCCGCCCGATTTTACTCTTTGAATCCTGGGTACTTTTACCAGGCTAGCCGAGGAGGAGCGAAGACTACGAGTGGGAGCATACCAACCAAATTTGTTCTGCAACGGTTTAGGCCCAATCCCTTGAAGTGCCTTAAAAACAATACAGAGTGATTTAAATGGTATCCTCTGTAATCAGGGAGCCAGTGAAGCTCCGCCAGCGCCAGAGATGTTGATGACGGTCGTGGTCTCATTAAGGCGAGCTTTGCCACCACAGTCTGGATTCTCTGGAGTCTCCCAATCAGATACCTTGGGGACTCCAGCAGCAGTGCATTACAATAGTCCAGACGACTCAGAATAACGCTCCTTACTACTTGTCCTCGGGCCTGGATTGGTAACATCGGCATAACCTTTTGAAGTACTCTAATGAGAGAGAAGCTGCTCTCCACAATCTTGTTGACTTGGGTTTCTAGGTTCAGCTTATCATTGAAGCTTATTCATAGATTACATACCATTTCAACGGGTAACAAAGGCGTATCCGTGGGGATTGGCCAAAAGCCCGTTGGAAGTGAGAATGGCACTTTACCTGAAGCACAGCATAATATCTCAGTTTTATCGCCGTTGAATTGCAAGGAGTTATTTCTCAACCAGTGTACCATATCTTACACGCAAGTATGAAAATGTCCTAGTGAGACCGCATGATCTCCCTCCAGTGATAGAATAAGTTGTGTGTTATCAGCATAATTCACAAGGCTGACATTATGTGACTTGATGACAGCGATCAGAGGACTTATATAGGCATTAAATAATATTGGGCTGATCGCAGAACCCTGGGGTACCCCATGCCTAATATCAGCAAAATCCGATTGTTAAGGGGGGAGAGCCACTGCCTCTCATCTATTTGCAAGGTAAGATTGCAACCATTTCAGGGCTACGCCCACTACCCCTGCTCTCTCCATTCTTTCAAGAAGGACTGCATGGTTGACCGTGTCAAAAGAGGCAAACAGGTCCAATAAAATCAGTATAGCTGATTGTCCCCTGTCTTCCCGCATTCGAAGATCATCCAAAACGGTCACCAAAGCAGTCTCCATCCCGTGTCCTGGGCGGAAACCAAATTGCACGTCCTCCAGCTTGTTATTGACCTCCAGAAACTGAGAGAGTGCCCTACTTACCAGGCGCTCTATGATCTTCACTGGATAAGGTAGGAGGTGGATAGACCTACAGCTCTTAGGGCAAGCTGGGTCAAGTGTGGGTTTTTTCAAAAGAAGGTTATTATTGCTTGTTTCCAGCATAGCGGTACCAACCCACTGCTCAAGGATTGACTACACAGCTGTCGGAGTATCGGGAAGAGTTCAGGTCCTAGCTCCTTCCAGATTTTATGAGGGAGGGGGTCCATAGGGGAGCCAGAGGAGATACCTAAGGCTGCTCTATTAAACTCCTTTTCTGAGGGTAACTCAAAATTATCTAAGAAGGCCACTTGATCTACTCGCTTAGCCCCACCGATCCAACCTTCTTGCTTGCTTGGTGATGACCTACCATCTATCCCACCGGAGATGACCGAGTCATCCACTTTCAGCCCTTCAATGATTTTGTTTATTATATCCTCGAAAAAGGTAGCTAAGCTGTCACATAAATCCTGTGTGGGAAGAATCTTATTTTTTGTACAGTCCGGACTAGCAATATCCTTCACAATTTTGAAAATACTCTTGGTACTATTGGGTGCCTTCAAAATAACTTTTGCATAGTATTCTGCTTTAGCAGTCACAATGTCCTATTTATAGCTAGTTATTTTCTCTTTCCAAATAGCTTTATCTATTTCAACATACGCCTTCCTCCACTGCCGCTGTGCCAGTCTGCATCCCTTTTTTAAGTTCCTCAGTTTCTCATTGTACCAAGGGGCAGACGGTTCCAATTACATGTCCACAGAAAGCTGTATAGTTCTCTTCCACCTGTTTCCTGGGATCAAAAGACTCATTAGCATGGAAAACAGAGGACAATTTTGCCCTCTTCACGAGTCGATTCCAGTCCCTGCCTAGAAAACTCTTTCCCACCTTGGTGGTGGCTACGCTCAGCCTGGGGTTAACCACCTGAAACTTAACCAGGTGGTGATCAGACCAGCCCATCGGTAGGATATTTTCTACTCCGGTGGAGTCTTTACCGGCAAAAATCAAATCCAGTACATGCCCCCCTCTTATGAGTAGATTCTGTGACCCATTGTGGTAAATTCAGGTTCTCACAAGATTGTATGAAGTTATTATCCCCAGAATCCAGGCTTCCATTGGCCCACAGTTAAAATCTCCTAAGATAATCAATCTAGCATGGGTAAGTGTCATGTTACTAAATACATCAGCCAAATCCTGCTGATGTTGAAGACTTACTGCCCCAGGGGGCCTGTAACACACCATACCAGTCAACGTATGTCCATTATGGTCTTTTAGAGAAAAGCCCAGCAATTCAATGCCTGCCACCTCATCAATGTCCATTGGTGAGATATCCCATATCTCCTTGAAAATAATCCCAACCCCCCCCCCCCCCACCTCTGCCACTAGATCTAGGCTTGTGGAATGCTTTGTATCCCGGTGGACAGGTTAAGCCCATGTCCAGGATCCTATACAGGAATCCTTGGGCGCAGGTCCTATTCAGTTACCTTTTCAGAGAAATTGCCTCCCTGAAATACGAAACATATACAGATGCTTTCTCTACCAACTAATTTTCACTCTAGCAATTGAACATTTAGCTTCTTGGATAATGTAAGATGGCCTGGTGCAGGTGCTCCAGTACCATCAAAGTGGATGACATGCCTCTATGTTGCCATTATCCCAGATAGACAAGCCAGAGACTGAAGCAGCTACTGAATTATACGGTGAGGCCTGGTGTAGTGGTTACCTGTGATTCTTTCTGCGTAGGGAGGGGATTCTGCTGCAAAGTCGCAGTACCAGTTGAATGTGCAACACCATAGTCTTGGGTACCTAGGAATGAATATCTCTTCTGGATGCCTTTTGTAGGGAACTCCAGGGCTGGGACAGCCCCTCCTTTTGTATAGGTGTGGTAAATATTCTTTTTACCGAAACTGAATTTCATACGGAATCCTTAAAATAAAGTAAAATAGCTCAGAATAACAAGAGGCAGAAATCCGTGGTATAAGAGGTTTCTAAATGGGCTTTATTCCATCCAAAATGGCCGACTCGAGTCGCGGCCTTCAGGTTCCGTCACCACGAGGGTTCAGGAAGTGAAGTACAATACTTTATTGACAAGAAGTAACTTTTATAGGTCATACATTTACAATGAAACAAGTGCAAAAAGGCGTAACAATTGATAAGATAAATTAACATAGTGATACGTAATTGAAACTAGGCGTAATAAGGAGCAAAAAGAAACATGATTGGCTCTCATTATCTTACATAGGTGGATCTATACGATAATACTTAACATGGATGCGTGCGCAGCAGCATGACGTGTGATTGACGTGCAACTAGGGGGTGAAGGGGACTTGACATTTAGCTCTACATGTGGAGACGAGAAGTCTAGGGGGTCATGTCAACCTAATCCCAAATCATATCTAACATCCTATGTTTAGAGAACTATGTTATCCACAAGGAAGGACTCTCGGACAGAATCTATTCTATACTAACTGTATGTGCGTGTACAAGCGTCTAAGTGTCTATATGAGAAGCGAGGGGCAGAAAACTTTCCATGGCAACAGGGCTATGAATCACTTGCAGGAGGACGGAAAGGCTGAGTCCTTTGCTTGTGAGCTAAAGGAAATGTTTACCTAAATCACTAGACAGGAATGCATCGGCTGAAGAGCAAAATAGATAATTCGAAGGTGAAATACAGCTTCTTGGCAGGCAGGCGAAAACTGGCCGAGGCAGGCACCGTTAGCTGCACAGGGAGTAGGACAAAGCTCATGGATACAGATGCGAGCTCAAGCTGAAACTGTCAGAGACAGAGAGCAGGGAAAGGCTTTGAGGAAAGAATCGGGCCTACTTGCCTGAACTGTAAAAATGGAGTACCTTAGCCATATAAAGTCGGTGGCTTTTCATACTTAGGAATTGAATATCCAGCCCATTGATGGCGGATCTGACAGAGAACATGTCGACGGTAGACACACATATGTTTGCGTCTTGGAAACTGGAACTGGAGGGAACATACATGTACTTGTGACATGCACATAGAATCGTTGGGGTCCAAGATAGGGGACATAACTGATCAGGAAAATCCACATTTCCACATTCCCTCCTTGTCCCCTACTTGCCCTTCAAGAGATATCAATCTTCATTATTCCATCGATTTGCTCATGGAGCATCATTTCTTCTTCCTTCTTTTTGAACGAGAACTTTGATATGGAATGCATGATGTGGCACACAGACCACAAATCGCTGGTCCACATTGCAGGCATAAACAACAACTGAAGAGCATAAGAAGGCCAATACCTAGGAAGGATAGAACTCTCCATCCCCAGGCTGATATCACACTCCAAAACCACCCGGACCACGTCCAAGTGCCTGGATTCTCGTGTATCTGGCTTACAATCTTATGAAGGCGTGTTATAGCTTTATATACAGATGGCGAATTTTCTGGTATGAATATGCAGCAGCTGGATCCGATGACCCTGCAAGCTCCGCCCCTATCGGCCAGGATGACGTCAAGGACAAGACGATTCTGGAGAACAACAATTCTCATCACTGATTGTTCCTCTGTCAGATTGCCTAGGGCGGTTATAGTCTCGTTTACTACAGCTTCAAGAGTCTTGGTGAGTCTGCGTATCAGCTTACTATTTGATATTGTACCTATATAGGGAAAGATACCTTTATTGAAATCTACATACTTGTCCCATGCCGTCTCAGTATAATCGACAACTGGGAGATCTCTACGCTCTCTTTTGTGTACTAAATGAACATTTCGATAATAATCAGGGGGAGCTAGGAAAACAGGTGGCAAAAGGAATGCTATGTAACAGGTACCATCCCAATCTAGAGGCAGACGCATATATGCCGTCTGACCACATATAAAGTAAGAATGGCGAGAAGCTCTAAATGAAGATTTCCCTTGATCACTATATTCTACTGTAGTAACGCATTTGCTATGGCCCATGTGTATGGAACCAACTTTTCTCACACATAATTCACCCTTAACTGGAAATACTGACATAGTGGGCAGAATTAATTCAACTTCGCATTTGACGTTCAAAATCATGAGGTTAGGCGTAAAATTACCTAATTTATACACTTCATTTTCTAAATCAGTTCCTGTTCTACTGGGGTGACCCTCCTTATTAGGGTGACAGACTTTGAATAAAACTAGATTCAGATTTCCCCATATCCAATGTTGTTGATAAACTGCTGTGTCTGGGTCTATGGAATTTAGTAAACTAAACCATGCTCCACAGGAGCCATTGTGTGTGAACGGATGTGGAAAGAAAGGCAGAACTCCTTTGTTATTCTGATAGGGAGGGAGTCGGCCACACACCCAACAATTGGTGGCATTACTAGTCTGATGGGAATGATGTAACATACTAATGAAGGTGTTATTGCGCAGCGCAAGTCTATAAGATAATTCATGTGGCGGTAGGTCACTAAAAGAATGTTCAGCAGTAATATTATAAACATGTCTAGAAATAGGATGATATATGTGCAAAATCACACTCGTAATGATTATTAAAACACTCAATAAAAACAGAATTAATAATGTCCTCACACAGTAGCTACGCAGTGATTTACAATACGCCTGTCGTTTCAACATTTCTCTGGTATTTTCTCTACTCAGGTCCAAGGGATACATGTCAGAGACAATTCAACCGCTTCACCTTGGAGAGGACTTAAACAATCAAATTGCTCGACTGTTTGGGCCTAAGTTTTAATTTATAGTTCTGAGAGTCATTCCTTTCAACAAAGGGAAGTTTTGAATCAGTCTGTGAGGGAGTGCAGGGCACAGTGTCTATATCCGAGGATAGTCCATGAAATTTCTTAACGTGACTGGAATGTATCCATCCTTTGCGGCCCTCCACTTTCACGGCTGTTCTTGTGGTCAGCAGGACTAGCTTCGGTGTTTTCCACCTGGGCTCCAATTGGGTTTTCCGATCGAAATTCCTCACAAACACCAGATCCCCCGGAGCAACGTCATGGGGTTTCACCTCAGTGTTGTCAGGAAAAGCTGCAGCTACCTGTGAACGACAAGATTGTAGTGCAGACATCAAGGAAGCCAGGTAATCTGTCAGCATATTACAATTAACATCAGTTATTTTACGTGGTACAGGCGTCCCCCACATATTTGGTGGCCTTCCGAAGATCACCTCATACGGGGATAGCCCTGTTCGAGAGTGTGCTACCATTCTTATGTAAAATAGTGCAACTGGTAAGGCTACTATCCAGTCAACACCTTTCTCCTTACATATTTTAGACAATCTGATTTTCAAAATTTGATTATGTCGTTCCACGAGACCTGCTGCCTCGGGGTGTCGGACACAGTGGAACTTCCACTGATATCCCAACAAAAGTGAGACATGTTTCATTAATTCGGATGAGAAAGGCTGGCCGTTATCTGAATATACAACACGTGGTAGCCCGTACCGTGGGAAGAATTCTCGAACTAACTGTTTGGCAGTAGTCGGGGCCGTGTAATCTGATACTGGGTACGCCTCAGTCCATCGGGAGAGAGCGCAGACAACTACAAGAACATATTTGAATCCTCGACATCGTTCCATCTGGATATAATCCATTTGGAGCACTTCAAAAGGATGATCAGGAGTCTGGAATCCACCCTGTTCTACGGGAACACTTTTTCCCGGGTTGAACTGACAACATATCATACAGGTACGGACCTTTTGTTTAGCTGCTGCTCGTAAATGTTTATTGAACCAAATGTGTTGAATGCTATCTAGCATAGCTTTTTCTCCTAAATGCGCCGGGCTGTGAATTGTAGCTATAATGGCTTGGACCATAGAGTCAGGAAGAAACCATACAGATTTCTCCTTCGTCATCCATCCCTGATCTGTCTGGATCCCTCCTAGTTCAGTCCATTTCTTTAATTCTTCTGCAGTAGCATGTGTCTGTATGTCAATTACGTCAAGTGCGGGATCCTTAATTGTCATACACTGTGTTGGTGTCTGAACTATTGGCTTTGTCATGTCTAATGTGCGATTCTGAGCAGTCTGTTTAGCTGTTCTGTCAGCTAAATCATTGCCTTGAGAAATGATATCAGTAACCTTCGTGTGTGCTTTACATTTCATAATCGATATAGCAGTGGGTAGATGTATTGCGTCTAACAAGGCATGAATGAGGGGTCCGTGCTGAATGTGGGCACCATGGGAGGTTAAATAACCTCTCTCTCGCCACAGTACGCCGAAGTCGTGTACAACTCCGAATGCATAACGTGAGTCAGTGTATACATTAACTTTCTTATTTGTGGCTTGAATACAGGCTTGTGTTAGAGCAATAAGTTCTGCTGCTTGGGCTGACAAAGTATCTATACAATTTGTCTCAATAACTTCAGTGTCTGTTGTGACTGCATACGCGGCCACTAAATCTCCTGTACTTGTTCTCATGCACGATCCGTCTACATACAACGTCAGGTCTGGATCTAACAATGGAACGTCTGTCAAGTCTTGTCTAGGTTTCGTCTTTATTTCAATGATTTCAACACAATCATGAGCTAGTGGGTCTGTTCCAATTACAGGTAATAGTGTAGCAGGATTCAATGTATTACACCGTCGGATCTCTATGTGTGGTTGAAACAATGTCAGTTCATAACCGGTAAGTCTTGCTATGGTCAAGTGTTGTGTTTGTGTTCGGTTCACAAGAACCTCTACTGCATGTGGTACTTGTACTGTCAATGGATGTCCTAATACTATGGCATCGCTTTGTCTGATTGCTAAAGCTGTCGCCGCCACTGATTTCAGGCATGCAGGCAAAGCCTGAGCTACGGGATCTAATGTACTGGAAAAATAAGCACATGGCTTGCGTGATCCTGCTTGATCCTGAGTGAGTACTGACAAGGCAGTACCTTCACGTTCTGTAACAAAAAGTGTAAAATGTTTGCTATAACATGGTGTTGCTAAAACAGGTGCTTGACATAAAGCTTCCTTTAGGCTTTCAAAAGCTTGTGTATGTTCCTGAGTCCAAGGGAGAACAGTCGATGTGGCTGCCTCCTGTGTGGTTAGCTGAATGAGTGGTTTTGCTAGAAATGCGTACTGAGGGATCCACTGCCTACAATATGAAGTGAGGCCTATAAAAGCCCGCACTTCCTTTTGTGTCTGGGGTATTGACATGTTAGCAATTAACTGGATGCGATCTGGTGTAAGCTGCCTTCCCTCCTTGGACAGCGAGTGACCAAGATAAATAACTCGCTGGACACAGAATTGCAGCTTAGAAGGAGACACCTTGTGCCCCTTGTCGGCTAGAAAATGTAAAACTGTCAGAGAAGCCTTTTCACATTCAGGTTCGCTTCTCGCGGTGATCAGCAGATCGTCGACATATTGAAGCAGTGCAGTATTGACTGGCATGTGGATACTGTCAAGTTCTCGTTTCAGTGCTTGGCTGTAGATGCTGGGGCTTTCTGTGAATCCTTGGGGAGCGCGTGAGAATTTAAAGCTGCGCCCATTTAAACTGAATCCGAACAAATATTGGCTTTCCGGATCTATTGGGACGCTGAAAAAGGCATTCTTGAGATCAATTACAGTAAAGAATGTTGCTTCGGAATCAATTGCTGTCAATAATGATGATATATCAGGGACCACAGGAAATTGTGGTACAATGCACTTGTTTAGTTCACGCAAATCAATAACCAATCGGTATACTGGTGGGGCAGTAGGATCAGTTCGTTTAAGAATCGGAATTATCGGTGAATTACATACATTGGAGTCTGTTTCTACAACTACTCCCTGGGCAATTAGCTCATCAATGATTTTCAGCAAAGCCACTACAGCATCATGTGGTAACTTGTATTGTCGCATTCGTGGTAGTACCACTCCTGCTTTCAATGTGACTCGGTATGGTGTAATGTTCATGCAGCCAACATCCGTAGGGCCTTGTGCCCATAGATGTACTGGTAAAGTCTGTAGTCGGGGATCCATGTCCCTAGACACATAGTGACCTTTAAAATCACGTAGAAACAACCTTACTCCTTCCGGAGAACAACATATTATGGCTCCTAGTGCTTTCAGAGTTTTAATTCCTAACAGATTTTCTGGGCATGATTTAGTAAGCAATAAATCTGTAGTTCGTGTCAAAGGTCCTATCGTAAGTGGGAGAGGCTGTGATACTTCATTAACAATAGGTTTTCCTGAAAAACCAAGGGAAACATTTTGAGAGCCTGAGAGGGGTGCCCCTGGAACTTCACTACGTTTTATAGTTGTTCGACTTGCCCCTGTATCGAGTAAGAATTTTCTATCTTGACCTAACAATTCACTATGTACATACGGTCCTTCTTGATCTACAGGAATCTCGATGAGCGGTAAGTCAACTTCCCTCTCTAGGCTTGTTCATGCGTAACGCTGATACTCAGGATATTCATATTGTGCAGTCTGATACATTTGTCGTGTTGTGGTTTGTGTGGCAGTAGCAGGCAACGGTGGTGCAGCTGGCACAAACTGTATGGGCTGCTGTGAGGCTGGCATGGACTGTTGCTGAACTGGCATGGACTGTCCATGCTGCATAGCTCCTTGTTCATTCTGATCTTGTCTAACTAATCGTGGTCTCTCTTTTGCAATACCTGTAGCTATATTACGTTTCAGGACTGGACAATCATGTACATAATGGCCTAGTTGCTTACAGTAATTGCAGGTTCCTTTTACAGGAGCTGCAGAATCACCAGAATGTGTCACACCCTTTTTGTGACCCTCTGCTGGTACTGTCTGAGAAACTAGCATTTTCATTTTTGTATCCTTCATGCGTCTATGCTCGTGTTCTTGTTCATCCCTAATTCTATTGTGATGATACTGTAACATTTGTAGCATTTGTGACGGAGTGTTACTTTGCCAGGTACTCTCGAATTTCAATATTCTATTCTTCACTGGAGGCAATGCATTTTCCACTAATTTTGTCCCAAATAAATGTGGATATGAGTCACTACTTGCTTTTATACCACTGTTTATACCAAAACATTTTTCAAATCGAGCATAATAATCGCTTGTGTCTTCATCTTGCTTTTGTTTGCAGGCTGTGATTGCACCCCAATCTTCCTTTTTTGTAGTTAATAGACGTGGCAGTACCTGTACTAGTAAACCTGGTAACAGTTTAACTTTATCCCCGAGCCCTGAACCTGCAGTTCGGGCCCTTTCTTCCTCTGCTAATGCTGTCCAGTCTATCTTTTGGTCTCCCACTTCCCACTCTTTTTCTTTCAGTTTTTCATAGATGCCAGCAGGCAAAAGCACCTTTAATATCGTCATAATATCAGGAAAGGTGTACTCTCCCATTAGTAACATGTCTTTAATTTCTCGGTGGAAACCCGCTGGGTCTTTGTCATGACTAGGTACTACTTTCTTCATTTCTAATAATTCCATTTTTGATATGGGTGTGTAAACAAATACACGGTGAAACTCATTGTCTTCGCCTTTTATTGGGTGCACTTCTCGTAAAGGATTTTGTCTATCCATATAGTACGGCGTTCTTTCTCTGTGGGGCAGCGAGAGAGAATCCGGATTTACAAAAAGGACATACTGTTTACGTGACACTAATATCTCTTTAATTAGCTTGTTACCAGAACCTCTCCATCTGTTCGTGAGTAGTTCCGTTAATATATCAGGTAAAGGACCAGGGTCAGCATGTTGGCTCTTATATAATATAAGGAGTTGCTGAATCATATAGATTCCAGCTAAACGTTGTTCATCTGCACTGAGATTAAAAAACGTGTGTGCTACGGTCTCATCACCGTATATTTCAGGACTGTCAATCCAGTGAACAGCTGATCTGGCTAATTCTTGCTCATCCATGGAATCGAGGAGGTGGTAACCCCTTCGTTCTCGTAGTATTTTATCTGCGGCTTGAAACAAATGTTCAGGAGACTTCAGATTTATTACAGGCGTCGGATACGTTCTGCTATTATTTGGGCATACAGAGTGTATGGGATCAGAAAAACATCTAGCATTATCACAGGATCTTCCTCTGCCTACATAGGCTATGGTCTCTGACTGTCTTGCGGAATTCCCTGATTCGGACACTTCATCTTGCTCGAACTCGTCTGTTCCCAATCTTTCTTCATGAATACGCTCTATTTCTCTACGGATTTTTCGGCACATGGCTATTATACAATTTTGCTTATCGTGTCTCCCTTCTGATATATTCTGGCTCCATCTTGTAAGAATAAGCATTGCATTCGGGTCTACCCCCGGACGGTCTTGATTTCTGATCACACAGTTTATGAGGAAACGTAACAGTTCCCCCTGTATCTCTACTTTCTGGAATTCCATAGCTCTGTTAATACATCCTGGATCTCGTCCTGTTTGAACAAAATGGTATATGTTATCTAGATGCGTAGTCATTCCTGGTAACCTTGCTAAATACTCTGCGGCTCGCCTGATGCGTAATGATGCCAGGACCATTTCGTCCTCTTTACCAACCACCGGGTCATATCTACAATTTACAAGGAGTTCCTTAAGCGTACGTTCACTTACGAATTTAGGTGTACGTGAATGCGCTGATTCTTGAAAGACAAGTTTATTTATTCTGGGTGGTGTAAAGGTATTGCTAGCACCTCCCGTGGCCCCATCTGGGGCATCGGGTGTGAATGGGTTCGTTGAACGTGACACAGCAACTATGGGTGTCGATACCACTGTAGAATCGACTGCGGGGACAGATGTGCTTGCCGAAGCTTGTATCGGGACTTGCTGTTGCACGGGGTCGGATACCTGATCCTGACGTTGAACCCCTCCGCCAGACGGTCTATGTAGTGTGGCGTTAGTATACTCGGGAGCTGTGTCGTCTAGATATGAGGAAAGAAAAACATCTTCTGCGGTTCTGGGATGCCCTTTTTGATGTACCTTAATTGGAAATAACGGGGGTGGCAAGTCTTTTGGCATCCCTGGAACAGCCTTTGGTAGTCCTTCGGTTAGAAGGGGATACATACCATTCATAAGAGCATTTCTTTGTCTATTTACTTGTTCTGACTTCACTCGGATACCTTCCTCAATTAATAGATCTTCTTGAACTTTATTTGAACTTTCTTTACTCCTCTCTTCTTGTCTACGTGCTTTTTCTGTACGTCTATGAGATTCTTTACGCCATAACTCAACAGCGTCTTTCTGTGACTGTCTGACCTTTCTTTTCCATAACTCTTCCTCCACTTTCATGATGCACTCTGCATCCCAGGTTCCCGCTGCGGGCCACCTTTGACTTTCCGGCAATCCCTTGGTATAATCTACCCATAGATCAAGAAACAATATGGCATCTAAGCCATGCTTGTGGTACATAAAATGCCCTGGAGTGTCCCTAGGAGGAATAGGAACTGCTTCTTCAAGCACCCCTTTTCTGGTAGTAATCTGTCTTAACTTCGAGAAGAGCGGCATATTGACAACTGATCTGATACTTACTCTTGAATTCACTTAATACGAAAAACACAATAATGAACAGCGAACAAAGAACAATCATTCATACCACAATATGCAAGACATTTGAACACTTTAAACATTAAACATTAAACATTTTAACAATAACCGACAATGATGACAGTCTGCCTAACTAATCACCACGCTGAATTCTTGACAATAACTGAATACTTCGGAATACTTGATATACTGCTAAACAGTACATATACACTGCTAAACAGTGCCGACCGGATTTGTGTACCCAAATCCGTCTTGACCGGCACAACCTATGTGCGCGTCAACACGCCTCCTCGGCGATGGTACTCACCGAGTAGCTCCTTGAAACGGAAGGCCTCAGAGAATGGACAGGACTCGATAACTGCGGATAGCGGACCCTCTGGACATCGGGATTTCGAAAAACCTGGTGGGCTTCTGTATACCTCGGATCTTGCTCTCTCAGCTAGGCTCTGGTCGGGATACTTCGCACTTCTCACCGCCTCGTCTGGGTTGATCGCAGCCTCAGTCGCCCCCGCTTGACCGGAGGGAGCTTACAGGAAATCCTGCTGGTACGCGTTTATGGTCCGTCCAGCTGTGGCAGGAGACCGGGCCTGCAACGCACCGCCGGCGCGTGAGATGAGAAAGTGTCCCTGTTCGGGCGCCATTATGTGGTAAATATTCTTTTTACCGAAACTGAATTTCATACGGAATCCTTAAAATAAAGTAAAATAGCTCAGAATAACAAGAGGCAGAAATCCGTGGTATAAGAGGTTTCTAAATGGGCTTTATTCCATCCAAAATGGCCGACTCGAGTCGCGGCCTTCAGGTTCCGTCACCACGAGGGTTCAGGAAGTGAAGTACAATACTTTATTGACAAGAAGTAACTTTTATAGGTCATACATTTACAATGAAACAAGTGCAAAAAGGCGTAACAATTGATAAGATAAATTAACATAGTGATACGTAATTGAAACTAGGCGTAATAAGGAGCAAAAAGAAACATGATTGGCTCTCATTATCTTACATAGGTGGATCTATACGATAATACTTAACATGGATGCGTGCGCAGCAGCATGACGTGTGATTGACGTGCAACTAGGGGGTGAAGGGGACTTGACATTTAGCTCTACATGTGGAGACGAGAAGTCTAGGGGGTCATGTCAACCTAATCCCAAATCATATCTAACATCCTATGTTTAGAGAACTATGTTATCCACAAGGAAGGACTCTCGGACAGAATCTATTCTATACTAACTGTATGTGCGTGTACAAGCGTCTAAGTGTCTATATGAGAAGCGAGGGGCAGAAAACTTTCCATGGCAACAGGGCTATGAATCACTTGCAGGAGGACGGAAAGGCTGAGTCCTTTGCTTGTGAGCTAAAGGAAATGTTTACCTAAATCACTAGACAGGAATGCATCGGCTGAAGAGCAAAATAGATAATTCGAAGGTGAAATACAGCTTCTTGGCAGGCAGGCGAAAACTGGCCGAGGCAGGCACCGTTAGCTGCACAGGGAGTAGGACAAAGTTCATGGATACAGATGCGAGCTCAAGCTGAAACTGTCAGAGACAGAGAGCAGGGAAAGGCTTTGAGGAAAGAATCGGGCCTACTTGCCTGAACTGTAAAAATGGAGTACCTTAGCCATATAAAGTCGGTGGCTTTTCATACTTAGGAATTGAATATCCAGCCCATTGATGGCGGATCTGACAGAGAACATGTCGACGGTAGACACACATATGTTTGCGTCTTGGAAACTGGAACTGGAGGGAACATACATGTACTTGTGACATGCACATAGAATCGTTGGGGTCCAAGATAGGGGACATAACTGATCAGGAAAATCCACATTTCCACATAGGGAGGAGAGTAGTTTTGTACACAATGTTTGCATTGACCACTCTCCTTTACGTTCCTCAAGGCTACCTCAGACTTCAAGAGAGCCTCTTCAGCATGGCGAGGGTCCTTTCCCAAAAGTTCTTGTGGGAAGGTAAACAATACATGATTTCCAGGATCAAATACACTCACTGGTATAAGAGAGCGGTCTCTATATGGTAGATATTTGTTTATATATTTGTGCTACCCAGCTGCAAATGGTGAAAGATTGGCTTTGATGCTCCAGGGAAGATCCTGCTCATTGTCTAGAGATCAACATGTTTGCAGACTCTCCCCTAATGGCACTAATGCATTGCTCCCCGATCCCAGCTTCCTTATCCCCATCACAAGGGCTACTCTATATTGCTGGTGTAAGACCTTGCGTTGGGTGTCTGAGATGGCACATTGACTCCAATGACACCCCTATGGAATGGCATATGGATGGTGGAGTCTTCTAGTGACCTACTGGGATTCAGAACCTAGGACCCTTTTGGCATTTCAACACTAGATGATATTTTAGTGGGTAGATATGTTCAGTCATGAGAGGAACTTGCAGAGGAATTTCTGCTTCACCGATCCCAGTTTTTCAGATATCTGTTGTTGCAGCACACCCTCCAACTAAACAAAATGGAGTTTAAGACCTTCCACATTGCAATTGTCAATTTGGTCTCCTTGCTTAGGTAATTATAAATGCTCAATCCATAAATTGATTAAAAAATCTGAAATCATCAGACACAAGCCGTGATATTAGTTTTAATGGAACCTTCTTATTCCAGGGCTGTATTCATTCATAAATCACTGTCCTCACAGCCAACATTGTTTCACCATGTGTTGCTTCTACTTCAGGGCTGTACAAATCTTAACACAATTGCATTACCTAATAAATGAGTGCAATACCTATTTCTTAATGCACATTTTACATTTGTATGCCTATATTTTCTTCTACATTAGGAGTTCGAGATATACACATATCGTTTGATAAATGACTTGACACCATACAAATTTAAAACATACAAACAAAAGTATTTATGCCATGGCTGATACAAACTTCTACGCTCTTATAGAGAATTTGAACATCAGCTACCATAAATCAAGGAAAAGTTATCATTATTCCTACGTCACACCCTCACAGCCATTTGACCAATATAATGCTAATTTTAATAAAATACTACCATGACACATTGTTTATTGTTCCTAGAGCAAGCAAATTCCATGCACATCTTGATAAAATGATTAGAGAGAAGAAAGAGAAAAATAAGACCGCAGTCTGTATCAACATTTCTTATGTTAAGATAGTCCAGTGCTGCTCATGAGATGGGCAGAACCATGGAAGTGGCCCATTGTGCAAACCCAGCCTCTGTTTCTAGGTTCATACACGCCAACATTTTAAAAGAGGAAATTGGGAGATTTTAGAAAACTAATGGGACAATGTATTTCTCCCATTGACTATATCGAGGCCTGAAACAGGTTTAGTTGTTGTCCTGTCACTTATACAATTGGGACTAACCTTGGGCGTTGTCACCATGAGCAATGTTCAAACTTTAACCTAAATGCAGCACAATATGTAATGGTAAAGCCAGGCACTCTGCTTGGCCATTATGGATTTACATAGTGCCTCTTAAAGCGTAGATTTCCATAATTGTGGTAATAATTGGTGTTGGTCGATTGCTTCTAATGATTACAAGAAGGATTCAATGTGGGCCTACTGTTGCCTATACATACGACATCTATGGCGAGATGACCCAAGATTTCTTTTCAATTTGCAACAAAATCTAAATGTTCATGTGCCCTCTTCTAACACTTTCTCTCAGCAGGTTTTTGATAACCTGCCAGTCTTCTGGCAAGTTATCTGAAAACAGACCCTAGTCAATTTTGTAACTCTTTCTAGATTAACAGGGAATCACACATCATGGCATGGTATTCAATTGTAATAAGGGTTGTGGCCACAGTTTGTCAGGCATATTACTACTGGGGAAAAGCTGTGTCAATGAACATAAAGTTTTCCTCATCAAGGTTTTATATATACGCAGGATCTGAGGTGGGACACAAGCAATAACACAATGTGTCTGCACATGACACAAAATAAGGATTCAATTGTTAGGTATGGTGCCTTTTTTTGAGAAAGATAATTGCCCACATGTGAACCATTTATGAGGCAAAAACCTTGGAGAGAGGCATTGTACTAAAGTGAAATTTGGGGTCCAACCTATCCCCGTACTGAAGGAGATGGTATGTCGAAATTTACCTGAGGCCTCCAAAGATGTGTTTCTGAAGCTCAATTATGAAGATATTGCAGCCACCAAGGAGTTCTCTGACTGTAAGTAGGAATAAGGTCATGTCATCACTCTTAACTCCTAATTATGAATATAACGCTATGGAGCGCACCTTCAAGAAATACATTTAAATGTTGTATGAAGAGGAGGTGAATGATAGGCAAGGAGGACCATTGTGAAGTATATAGACTGGAGGAGGGAAAAAGGTGCCTTCCATTTGAAATGTCATTAAGATTATAGAAAGGACTTATTCTTTTCTGAATTTCATTGGATTTGGAGACTAATTCAAAATGTTGCCTCCAGTCTTACAAAAGTATCTCACAAGAAGCATCTGATGGATGACCCTGAGAGACTCCCATGCCCACTGCTCCTCATGGGCTGGACCAGGAGGTTGGAACTGCTGTTCCCGAGGACTTGGGGAAAGATTTTGGAGAAGATCACTATTGGGCAACAATGGCAGGTCTGTGTTCGTGCTCATAGCACTATGCAGTACTTGGAGAATTCTGAATTTCATGGAATCCTGAGCTTCATAAAATTTCTCCCAGGTCTAGTTGTGGGGCACTGCGGATAATGGTCTAATGTGCAGCTAGCTAAATAAAGACACACATTTTTTGTTTTAAATCTCCGATCTCAGCTCTGTGTGCAAGTTAGACAGTGGCTACTAAAGGCACCAGAGCTTTCAGACTTCTCTTCCATTTTTACAGACCCAGGGCGCTCCTCCCGGGGCCTTTTCAAGGGTTGGTGGGTGATACATAAGTTTGTTGATCGCAGTAAGCGTCACTGACTATAGTGACTATTAATGAAAACAAGTACTATTTTCTATTTCCTCTGGCATAAAATTCAATTAATCACCTTTATCTGTACCTTTATCATCACAAAGTGCCTACTTAGTTTTCACAACCGTGTGCCTCTTTGCCCAGTAGACTTATAAGTGACAACTGGCCATATGTATCAAAACAGAGTTTTGCGATTCGAAAATTGCTATTTTTAGCGAATCGGAATTAGAGAATCGCAAAATGCAATGTATGTAGGATTTGATATAAATTTTGCGAATCCTACATATTCCTTATTTGTGAATCGCAAATTGAGATTCGCTAATAAGGAATATCTTCCTATTCATTCCTATGAGTTAGGAGGCCCTTGGGAATGAATGGGAAGACATTCTCAATTTGCAATTACCAATTAGAGAATCACAAATTGAGAATGCAATTTAAAGCTTGCAAGGGTGCCAAAAGGACACCCTGTTGCACACCTGAAATATGCATGTGTGCACATTTTCTGTAAAAAAGCACTTGTTTGCTTTTTTCCAAGTGCCATTTGGCGCACATACATGCCCTTAAGGCATGTATGTGCGCCAAATGGCACTTTGAAAAAAGCAAACAAGAGCTTTTTTAAAGAAAATTGCAAATTGCCACCAACTTGAAGTTGGTGGTAATTTGTGAATCCCTAAGACCAAATAGCACATTTCTGGCGCTTCCAGAATTGCATTTAAGGAATCGCAATTTGAAATTCCTTAAATTTTGCGATTCTCTATTTTGCAATGGCCTTTTCGGATGATATATCCCAAAAGGCTTTTTCCCAATCGCAAACAGGCAGATTCTGAGAATCCGCCCGTTTGCGAATGGGAAAAAGGCTTGATACATATGGCCCAACATCCAGTAACTTCTCTGGCTTTTCTGATTATGACGTTTATACGTTGCAGCCACAGTATTTCAAAACCTCCCTTTGCTAGATCATGTCTCATATAATTTTGAAGTGTTCATTATTTAGATTTATCAGACTGCTGAAGAGCAATTTGTCTTGCTAAGTGAAACCAGCGCTGTGTGCATCTCTAATGGCACGCCTTACTACAATGAAGATGGTTGAATAAATGTAAAATACTAATTAGTCCTCAGAAATACAACATAGTTCTGATAAAATAAGGAATAGGAAACTCTTTTAGCTTCATTTTATCATTGACTATGCTTTTTGCCGCATCTGCTGTTTCAAGCAAGCATATCGTGTACTTTCTGTCCCTCACTAGTTGTCCACCCCATCAAAACTGCCTCCAATTGCATAAAGACATACTGTACACAAGATTTATTTTTAAGAGTTATCTTTGATCAGTGTACATATCTGCAACAGTGGGCTAGTCTACTTGCTATATATCATATGTTCTATTTATTTCTGAAGGATTTCAGTAAGTTGGCCCTGATGTACTCCCATTGACCGAATGTATGATGTTACACCACATACATTTACAACGCATGCCTTTGCAACGCAGTTTTTACATTGTAATATCCTTTACAATGCATACATTTACATCGCATACCACTACAATGAATTTTTATAAACTACATTTACAATGCATTCCATTACATCGCATCATACCTTTACAACGCATATCATTACATTGCATTTAGAGTAAGTGTTGGATAGTGTAGGGGTAAAAATTACTATTCTAACTCCAGGGGGTGCAACAGTAAGGTAAGTGCTGGATAGTGTAGGGGTAAAAATTACTATTCTAACTCCAGGGGGTGCAACAGTAGGGTAAGTGTTGGATAATGTAGGGGTAAAAATTACTATTCCAATTCCAGGAGGTGCAACAGTAGGGTAAGTGTTGGATAGTGTAGGGGTACTATGCATTGTAATGGTATGCGTTGTAGTGACATGCGTTGTAGTGTCATGCATTGTAGTGACATGCAATGTAATGGATGCGTTGTAGTGACATGCTTTGTAAAGGATGTTGCGATGTGATAACTGCGTTGTAAATATAGTGCGATGTAATGTTTGTGACCTCAGTGTATTGCTTCCATTCTCATGAAAATGATATTGCAGAGGTATCTGTGTATTAACAAATGTGATGAAGGAGTTTGTCATAGTGTCAGTGAGGCTCTGACTATGAATGGCCCGAATAGGGGGTGAGGTCTTAACTGCACTTAGTAAATCCTGGGGACGCTAAACTGGCTGAAACAAAACCTCCTAATCTGAGTTTTCCTTTTTTGCCCATGATGAAAAGTTCAAGTTCATTATTGCATACTTTGCAATCTCAAGATAACGCAATAAAAATAATTATATTTTGAACTTGTAAACTCAAAAAGAATGTATAAGTCAATTGGAATCCGGGATGCTAGTTGTGGGTTCTGTTTTGGTGGTTGAAGTTTGACTACAAGGGGATGAATGCTGGAGAATTATTATATTAATTTTTGTAACTATTGTACTTAGTGCAAAAATACATTAATATTTTTTTATTATCAGAACTCATGTCATATTGAACTACGTCTGTGGACCATGAGGTAACATTCATAGGGTTATACTGAGTGCAACAAGAAATGAACTGCAAATAAGATGTGCTTTTCTTTTGTCTAGGTTTTATTGTCAAATGGTTATAATAATCACTCTATCTCGCAGAAAGTAACCATAAACTAATTGCACAAAGGAGGCGTAAATTCATTTGGTATTGATCCCAGGAACAACACTGTGTGCCCCACATTTGGTCAGAGCAGGAGAGGATGTGTCACAAGGGCCAATCAATGCAGATGGACCTAGGCATTACTGCCTTTTATGGTTTCCTACATTTAGCCATTTAGAACACAATATTGTGAAACTGATTTTACATATTTCATATTGAAAACAGATTTAAGTGACATATTCTTCTTCTAAAATGTAAGGTGAAATGGTGAGTGTCTGGTGTATCTTTCCCATTTAAAAAAAGAACAAACCTGAACTATAAAGTGGTGGCCATCTGGGAACTCTAGTATATCAAGGGGCTTACCCTGAAGAACCTTGCTTATGAATGGGCGTATTTGAAGTGGGTTTGCTACCCAATTCTCCTATGTCCCTGTGTTCTGCAAAGTGGCTTTTTAGCCATCTTGGAAAACAGGGAGGGTGAGACTGAGCAGCATCGATGTCCTGACATTCTCACAGTAGAACTGTGAGTCCAACAGATTGAGCAGCACATGTTAACTCACTGTCTGGGTGGCATGGATCCCAATGCTTACCCCTTGAGTGAAATAGGGCTAGCTATCAGTGCCCTACAAAACAATATGACTTAGGTGTGAACTGAAAATCAAACTATATGTCAGGGGATACAGACTTTTTCACCAATTACATAGATTACAAGCAGTTAAGATTCCTTTACCAAAAGAGGAAGTTAGTTTTCCCAATACATTTTTGTCACAGTCTGAGACCTCTACTTCAGTGTCGACTAATTTCTTTCAGATTTCTCATATGAACACCAGAGTTACATCAACAGAGTTGTATCCAACCTAAATACAATCAGCAACTCCTTAAAGCTTTACTGGGTAAACTAAACGCCTAAGGTAATTTATAACTCAATGCAGTTTGCATCTTTTGTGCTGGCTGGCAGTGCTTATCCCAGTATCCAGAGTGCTGTTTATTTTATCCTACTTAACTGTGGATGCTATGACTTAGTCCATCATTAGTCTTTATTCGATTTAAAAAAATCATAAAAGACACAAACATGAAACAAAGAACTTGACATTTTGTGTCCAGAAGAGAAACCATCAATAAATACATTTTTAAAAAGGCATTAAACAGATCAAAGGACTGGAGAATAAATATACATAGTTAAAAAAGACAACATGGACTACTACAATGTATAAGTTACTATAATGATTAAAAGAGAAAGAAACATATCGTGATGCAGAAAAAGAAACCCGAGCCCCGATTTTTTTATTAAGGGACTTCTAGGGTTTGCTTAATGGCTTTATACCGTAAAGACCACGCCCACCCCAGGTATTTGGCTAAGGCTATAGAAATAATTGGTAAGGTGCTTGTAAGCAAGATTCTTAATGCCACAGCACTACTCCTAGTACCTAGAGTCTTACACATAGGGGACAGCCAAACTCGCCTTGGAATAGCAAATGCCGGACAAGCAAACAAAAAATGGGCAATTGTTTCTACTTGTACCCCACAAGCAGGGCATAGTTCCTCGTGCGTCCTGGTCCACCTTCCAGTCAAAGACCTAAGAGGCAAAGAACCAGCTCTGAACTGGAAATAGAGTTTCCTGTCTCCAGGTTTGGCAACCAGATCCCAATATGGTTCTAGAGCGGGTGTGATTTTTGCCTCCAGATAACAAACAGACATCCCAGATGCTCTACTCCATACCTGGTACTCAACTCTTTCCCAGTATGCCATTTTAAGGGATCTCTTTGTGGGGAACAGGGCAGCCCCCCGGTCGCTCCATAACCCCTCCATGCCCATATCTTTCAATGCCTCGTGGAGGTTCTTCAACCATCCAATTTTGTGATACACATCTAGTTTTATGATGTCCATGAGACCTTTAGCATAATGGGAAAGCTCAGGAGTGGTCCAAAGTCTCCGCCAGTATAGAACCGGTCGAAGTTTTGCTATATCCGAAATGGCCTTCCTACCTAGTTCATATCTTAAAGGTACCAAAGGAGTACTCTGGGGATGGCCAGTTATACTTCGAAAAAACTTATTTTCCACACTGGTTAGAGAAGCTAGCTGGTCAAAGCCCCATAGCTCTGCCCCATAAAGCACGGAGCTTAAGGCCTTGGCCTCATAAACTTGGAGCACAGGATGTATTGGTTTTGTGAAAGATTTTTTGTGCTCCCTACTTAGGGCTCCTGATAGTTGCTTAAATCTCAGGGTAGCCATTTCTATATGCTTGTGCCATTTGTTATCATTTGGTACGTAAACTTGTTAACCATCTCTAGTGGCTGGCCATTCATAAGTAGCTTTTTCCCTCGATAGCTAGGGTGAGGGTTGAAAGCCATAAATTTCGTTTTAGCCACATTTACCTCCAGGCCATGGCCAAAACAAAAGTCATCGAACACACGCAGAGCTCTTTGCAAGCCGCTCAGAGTTTTAGATACAATAAGCGTGTCATCTGCAAACATCAATATTGGGATGGTGACTCCAGCCAACCTTGGGGCATCAGTGTTAACACAAAGCATATGGTCAACTATCCCATTAATATACAGTGAAAAGAGCGTGGGTGCCATGGTACAACCTTGGCGCACACCACGCTCCACCGGGAACTCGGGAGTGACGTCGCCAGGCCCACCCCACTGAATCCTGGCAAAATTAGACTTGTGTAGCCTCATTACCAGGGTCAGAATTTCTATGGGGAGACCGAGTTTTTCTAACACTGCCCACAGCCAAAGGCGAGGCACTAGATCGAAGGCAGCTCTCAAGTCCACAAAAGCGGCATAGAGGCTTAGTCATTAAGTACGGTTTATTTAAAGGTCTTTACTATATGATGTGTAATGTTTTAAGGCGCAACTTCACAACATTTTTGGTAGGCGGTTGGCAGTCCAGTCCATAGATTTAGAATAGTTGAAATAAAACAGGGTAAAAAAGGTTTTCTTAGTTATTTAGCACATTTTAAATGCTTTAAAAAAAAAGCTATATTTTTTTTACAAAGGATTTCGGGCCTAATTATGATGGCGGTCGAATGTGCATCTGACTTCCATTGCAGAGGGTTGAAAATTAACCGACATATAGTCAGCAGTTCCACCTGCCAAATTAAGTTGTGACTGCCGTGTAGGCAGTCGGAAACATCCCCTATTCCATTGCGGCTTATGCTGCGACCTGGAAAGGTACTGCAGCACAAGCCACAGTGGACAAGGGGATGTTTGAAACATCCATGCCCTGTGGGCCTGGCACACGGGGCATGGATGTTTGGCCCCAAAGTCCCTTTTCAACAACCTTTCCATGTCCGTCGGACTGCCATGGAAGGCACATTGTAGTCCCACGAAGGTGTCTGCGCAGGCATTGCCCCTATTGTAGGGATTATGATCTGACCAATGACCCGACGGGCTCCTTGAGCCTGTTGGAGGAGTTGGTTGGTCCCTCTGGATGCAGCGGTCAAACCAACCGAATCCTAATGAGGACCTCTATGCTGGACGGTGGTCAGACCACCACCGGCAGCCTGTCGGTGGCAGACAGACCGCCATCCTAATTAGTTAGTATATGAAAAAACAGTCACAGTGGAACAATTTAACTTAATTAAAACACAAGTATGTGAATATAAACTTAAATTGAGTTATGACAACACCTTATTGAGATACACAAATGACTTCATTTAATCGTATTGAGCATAGAAAAAGGTCAACATGTCAACCTATTAAATAGACAAATGCATGTCAAAATCATCATTTTCAATTACTAAGGGTGTAAGTGAAGTGAAAAGTGCAACATAAATCGGGATAAGTGCAGACGAAGTGAAGGGGAAGGTCGTGTGTTTAAGAACATCCAAAATGAATTTGAAGACCTAACCTGCCACTTGAATGGCAATAACACAAATGCAATAACATTAGCAAGAAAAGCAGTTGTAAAATCACTGTCAGTCTCGTGTATTGAACAAAGGGAAAAGTCGTCGACGTTTCGACCCCTAATCGAACCAGCAATTAGGAAATCTTGGAAGCGGGGTCTTCTTCAGGACCAGCGGGGGGTAGGGAAGATGGACTTACACCTAGGGATAAGGAGTAGTATTAATACGGTGTGTCTATGGGATCATTAATTATCATTAGGTAGAAATAAGACAATATTTACCAGCAACAGCAAGGAAAACTCATGCTGGACTATTTGTGGAGTGGGCCCGAACGGCTCCTAAAACAAAACAGAAAGACGGAACAAGAGGAGATTGCACATCTGTATGGGGTCTCAATTGGGGCCTACTGGTCAAAGCAAGATGGTGTATTACTCACCATTCAATCTTGAAAAACCGGTGCTATTGATGGCAATATTCTTATCGGTATATGATGAATCACAATGGGCAGTGGTTCAAACGTAACCAAAGCTGGGGGGGTAAAAAAATAAATTACAATTCCCACAACCTAGTTTGGAGATGTACCTAAACCAATTAAGGTACAAACATCAAAGGACCCACACAAGTGAAGAGAAAACACAAAAAAATTGGCGGCAAATGTATCTAAAAATATCTAAAAAGGAGTCACCGTGAGGGGACACCAAGGGTAAGTATGGACAGCGCTGCGGGGTTTGGAGAATATAAATCCGCTATATTAAGAAAAACACCCAGCGTGTTACAGACTTAACAAGTAACAAGCCTCAGCCTCTAAAAGCCCGGACAGTTAATATGAGGCAGGCGAAAGCCCATGAGACGGGCGAGAACCCATGAGGCGGCGTTAACATCAAGAACCCAAAGATAGGAGATTTGTCTCGCAGCGTTTTACAAAATCAAAATATAAAACCGCCTAACGGCTCTATAGCATGGAATCTAGTTAAATATGGCGGTTATTATAACTAAACCCAACCCAGATGTGGCTAGCAACGGGAGATTACCAAATGGAGAGGTGAAGAGGGGCAGCATTTAATCTCTTGGTGGAGCAAAAAGAAAGTGAGAAGCGCGGTGAGATGCAATCTCTTGGAAAACGCGCGCTTGCTCCGCGGTGTGACATACCTCCCAGGCAGCGTCGACAAAATCTGACAGCTAACCCTGGGAAGTGTCAAGTCGCTCGTTAAGTAGCTGACGAAAGCAAGTACGTCAGCGAAAGGCACGTGACGCGCTCATTGGACAGGGGCAGGGGGTGTGTCTGTATCAACGCAGCTGAAAACTCAGATGCTGCAAAACTGAAAGTGTTATCCCACGAGCGGCAGACAACGTTCTGTGGCGCGCGAAGGGCACTTGAATGTGTCAATTGAAACTGCTGTATAACAGCTTACACTCTAAGTTTCTTGTTTACAACATTGAGGCATAATAATTTCAGCAATGTGCGTGAATGCAAAAATAGGTAAAGCCACTTAGTCAAATATACGTCAGCTTGAAAACCATAAACATGAGAACCAAATCATAGTGCAGCATATAAAATGGAGGCAAGCTTTAAAGTATCCTGTTTAAAATATATGCACAGAGGTAATGACCTGACTGCAAACGCAGCTTACATTCTGAAGCAGAGATAAACTGCCCTCAACGAGTTAACAATAAATATCTAGATAGAGTGTAGTTCAGATTTTGAAAGGGAATCAAGGCAATAGTAGGCCAAAGGGCGGAGATAGTGTGTCATGCAGCAAATGGTTATAAATGGTCAAGATTACCCCAAATTTAAAGGCTAGGTGTTATTCAACAAGGATAGTTGTGCATATGTAGCGTCAAGTTCGTTAAGGCCATTAAGGACAGAATCAAACCTGTCCATCCATTTACATTCACGGGTGTTGAGGATTGCTCCCAGGTCGCCTCCCCTGATACCCAAAGTGATGGCCTCAAGAACTAGCCATTTCATCGATTCAGGGGGGTGGTTAAATGCTGAAAAATGTTCAACCATGGGGGCCCCCGTGGTATTGCATCTTATTCTGCTACAATGTTGTAGGATACGGCACTTGATCCTCTGAGTGGTCTGACCCACGTATATCTTGTTGCAGGGACAGACAATGGCGTAAATGACATTTTTAGTGTTACAGTTTGTCAATGTTTTTAGGGGCACCGTGCAATTGTTGAATTGAAACACTTTAGTTTCAATAGTGAGACTGCAAGCTTTACATTGTCCACATTTGACATGGCCTACTGGTGCCGGTAGTTGCCACATTGATTCGATTGTTGGCTTAGGAGGTGTGTCCAAAAAGGACTTTACCACTTGATCACGGACATTTCTGCCTTTCTTGAAGGAGTGCATGGGTGGTTCGGGAAGATGTAGTTCCGATGATACCAAATGCCAGTGTTTGTTTATGATCTGCCGAATTTCGTTGCTCCTGGTGCTGAAGGTGGTAACGCATATTAGCCTGTTGAGGTCCTCAGTACGATTCTTTGGAGTTAAAAGCATGTCCCTATGGTTGAACCACGCTCTCTTGCGGGCTCTCTTAACCAACCGTCTGGGGTAGCCACATTCAATTAGTCTAACAATCAGATCATCAGATTCATTGAAGAAATCCTCCTTCCGTGTACAATTTCTCCTGATCCTCAGGAACTGGCCAAAGGGTAGATTATCCCGCAGGCCTCTTGGGTGGTGACTCCCATATCTGAGTAGCGTGTTTCTCTCAGTAGGCTTTCGATAAAGGGTCGTATATAGGCACTCGTCCGCAGTTTTGATAGAGATGTCCAGAAAGTCAATGGTGGACTTGTCTTTGTGAATTGTAAACTGGATGTCGCCTGTTCTCTCATTGAGCCATTTGAAAAAATTGTTGAGTTCTGAATCACTGCCTGTCCAAATCATGAGGACATCATCGATGTACCGCTTCCAGTACGCAACTTGCCTATTAAATGGATTTGTAATGTTGTTCACAAAGGTCTGCTCAAAATCGTCCATGTACAGGATCGCCAGGTCCGGTGCAAAGCTGGCCCCCATCGCAACACCTTTAGTCTGCATAAAATACTCATTCTGGAAGAGGAAAAAGTTTTGTGTCATCGCTATAGTGAGCAACTGAATTATGAACTCGGATGGAACATGTGTGGGTTGTGTTCTTGTGTCCAAATATTTTGACATCACATCTAGAGCATGTTGCTGTGGTATGCTGGTATACAGTGACACAATATCCAGCGTGACAAGAATCTGGGTATCTGGATTGAAAGACATACCATCAATTAAATTGATGACCTGCATCGTGTCTCGTACATATGACCTGGTTTGTTCAGCCAAAGGTTTTAGAAAGAAGTCCACGTATTTACACAATGGTTCAAGAATAGACCCACATCCAGAAACTATGGGGCGCCCAGGCGGTCGTTGTTGATTCTTATGAACTTTAGGTAAGGTGTAAATCGTTGGAATGCGTGGATGAGTCTGGTTCAGGTAGGCAAATTCCAAATTCGAAAGGAAACCTTGGGCAAGGCCATCTTGAGTTGTCCGCAAAATCATGCTGCTGATTTTCTTGGAGGGATTGGAATTTAATCTGGTGTAACTAACACCGTCATTCAGTTGAGAGTAAATCTCGTCCTTGTAATCCTCCACATTCTGAAGCACAATGGCACCACCCTTATCCGCAGGTTTGATGACAATGGAGCGATTGTTTTTTAGGTTCTCAAGGGCTTTCCTTTCGCCACTAGTAACGTTATGAGTTACATATTTCTTGATGGAACACGTGTTGAGGGCCTCCTTGAGCACAATACTCTCATAAGTTAGCAGCCGATGTGAAACCATTTGTGAGGTTGGAGTAAAGGAGGATGGAGTCCGGAGTCCAGTACAAGATGTCGTAGATTGACTTGGGGACTGACGGAAGAAATAGCGTAACCTCATCTTGCGAAAGAAACGGTGTAATTCAGTTTGCAGATTAAATTTATTAGGGTATGCGGTGGGGACGTACGATAGCCCTTTACTGAGAACCTTATGTTCATCATTAGTCAATACATGATTGGACAAATTCATAATAGGGTCCTTGATGGTGCTCACCAGCGATAGACCCGGCGTCTCGTTTGAATTTCCCCATGCTGTTCCTGGGGGAAATGTACTTGCTTCTGGGCAGGGGTCATGCCCTGGGGTTGGCCTCGGCCCCATCCTTGTTGAAGGTGGCCGCGTCCCCGGCCTCTGTTCCAGTTCCAGTTCGTATTCCTTCCTCTTGGTGGTCGCCATTGTCTGTCCTCTAAAAAAGAAGGACCAGATGGTGGGTAATATGCCGTGTCCTGGCCTTGGTAGTTAAGACTACTACCTGCTTGTTCACTGTCGCTTCCAGTGGATCCTGTTGATTCAGAAAAGGTTGTGAATCTACGGGTACCTCTGAATCCACCCCTTCCTCTATTGAAAAAACGACCTTGCTGATCCTGTTTGTAGTAGTCGTCGTGTAAATATGGGTAGGTCAACTTCTTGTCATAGACACGCACGTCTTTGGAGAGTTTGTCAAGCTTCTTTGCTTGAGTATTAATGTCAAATTCTTTGATTGTTTTCTCAAGGCGTTCCAAGGCTTCTTTGGCGTTCGTTAAAGCGTTGTCAGTAGAGATATCGCATTTAAGATCTGCGATTTCTTTCATAAGTTTCTCGACCTGTTCAAGGGCTGTTTCTACCCCCAGCACCATCCAGTGCCGCGAGCAGTTGTTGGCAACAAAACTGAAGCCCTCCTTGAACTTGGGCTGGTCCACAAAGATCGCAGGTTCGTTCTTAACTTGTAATCCTACCGGGATGACATTGGCCTGTAGGTATTTGGTCAGGACGTGTCCGTGTAATCTTGTACGGATTAGCTTTTTCTCCAGTCTTTCCAATTTGTTTATCTTTTCGTTGAGAGACACATCTATGTTGGGAGTGTTGGAGGTTATGAAGAGGTTAGTGGGGTCCTGAATGAGATTGGCGATGTACTCCTCAGTATATGATAAAGTTTCACTTGCCGTCATAATGTGAGAAAGTAAATTAAATGGGCTAAAAGCAAAGACCCTCGCAGGAAAAACCTGCACTAGGATATGTTATGTTTCAATGGGGTGACCCGATAGACCACTGGACTCGGGTGTATAAATTAGTATATGAAAAAACAGTCACAGTGGAACAATTTATCTTAATTAAAACACAAGTATGTGAATATAAACTTAAATTGAGTTATGACAACACCTTATTGAGATACACAAATGACTTCATTTAATCGTATTGAGCATAGAAAAAGGTCAACATGTCAACCTATTAAATAGACAAATGCATGTCAAAATCATCATTTTCAATTACTAAGGGTGTAAGTGAAGTGAAAAGTGCAACATAAATCGGGATAAATGCAGACGAAGTGAAGGGGAAGGTCGTGTGTTTAAGAACATCCAAAATGAATTTGAAGACCTAACCTGCCACTTGAATGGCAATAACACAAATGCAATAACATTAGCAAGAAAAGCAGTTGTAAAATCACTGTCAGTCTCGTGTATTGAACAAAGGGAAAATTCGTCGACGTTTCGACCCCTAATCGAACCAGCAATTAGGAAATCTTGGAAGCGGGGTCTTATTCAGGACCAGCGGGGGGTAGGGAAGATGGACTTACACCTAGGGATAAGGAGTAGTATTAATACGGTGTGTCTATGGGATCATTAATTATCATTAGGTAGAAATAAGACAATATTTACCAGCAACAGCAAGGAAAACTCATGCTGGACTATTTGTGGAGTGGGCCCGAACGGCTCCTAAAACAAAACAGAAAGACGGAACAAGAGGAGATTGCACATCTGTATGGGGTCTCAATTGGGGCCTACTGGTCAAAGCAAGATGGTGTATTACTCACCATTCAATCTTGAAAAACCGGTGCTATTGATGGCAATATTCTTATCGGTATATGATGAATCACAATGGGCAGTGGTTCAAACGTAACCAAAGCTGGGGGGGTAAAAAAATAAATTACAATTCCCACAACCTAGTTTGGAGATGTACCTAAACCAATTAAGGTACAAACATCAAAGGACCCACACAAGTGAAGAGAAAACACAAAAAAATTGGCGGCAAATGTATCTAAAAATATCTAAAAAGGAGTCACCGTGAGGGGACACCAAGGGTAAGTATGGACAGCGCTGCGGGGTTTGGAGAATATAAATCCGCTATATTAATTAGGCCATTAGTGATGATTTGCAGCATATGCTAGCTCAGGTATCGAATAAACCTAACAACTGTGATAAATTAGTGGATTTAGCATTCCAAATGGATCACAGATTGACTGAACATAAAAGTGAAAAAGGGAGACATGAATTGAGGCATAGAATTTGGAATAGTCCTCTTCTTCATTTGCCATGAGAGAAAATAAAGGTTTATCCCCAGAGCCCATGCAGATTGGAACAATATGCCAACAATCATCAAAAGAAAAAAAGAACATTGCAGGTCTACATTTCTCTGTAATATGTGTCCGACACACATTTTATAAAGAGTTGTACCCAGAAAAGCAAGTGGCAGGACCAGTGAAACAACACATCTTTGAAGTGCTGAGGGTCTTACCTCTGAGTATCTTTCTACCCTTGACCCCAGACGAGTTGGTATTGAGTACAATTAATTCACCCTATATTAGATGTAATTTTGCAGGGTCATCAAAGTATACACATTGATGATGTGCCTTAGTTGAAGTGGGAAACAAAGGGAATTGAATTGATTGGAAGTATGCTAAATGTTAGGTGTGCCTATACATCAGAAAATAGAACCTGAAGTAACAGGCCTGAAGTAACAGGCTCACATCAGGACCCATCATATATTGAAACACAGATTTAATCATAATCTGGTTCCAATCTCACAAGAAAAAATACATATTTGTTTGATGCCCCGCACATCTAACTGATTTTCCTTGACTCACCACACATACCCCATTCATTCACTGGGGACCCTGTACTGTACAATTGATTTCCTCAGAATATCATTCTCAATGTTGTGCAATGTTGCGAAAGAATGATGAAGAACTGGCTGCCCTGGAGAGGTGTTTAGTTCTAGCTGCAGCATCTAACGAAAATATTGAACCACCAGCATTTCTACATCTAAATATTCAGATGTGTTTCGTATAAAGAAGGTGGAAACACAACTACTTTATCTTCCCCCTCAATTATCAAATGATTTGAAACAAGGAGCAGCTGTACTAAATATATGCAAATATATGCAGAAGCCAGGAACCCTCCCCCTCTTTACCCTCATACCGAGGTTTATTCCAGATAGCAATTGCTTGGGCTAAGAGGGACCCACAACGATAAGTGCTCCCGTTTTATTTACTTAACTAGAGGCAACTTGAAATGTAAGTACTGCGCTTATACCCCTCCACTTCCCCTTCCTCCGAGAAATGTGTCCCCGGATAAGGCTGGTTGGGCAATGTTCCTCCTAATTTGAAGATCCTTCTCATGCCATAAGTTGGATTTATTTCCATTTTTGGTAGAAGTAAAACCTGATGTGGTCTTCCTTATGGAAACCTGGCTCCCGGAGGAGTCAAGACCAGATATTGTCCATGCCCTACCCCTGACTATTACATTGTATGTAGAGATAGAGAATACAGGAGGAGTGGTGGGCTCACTATTATATTAAAGTCAACTCTTACTTGCCTAACCAATACCCTTCACTCGCTAATTGTGAAAGTCTTACATTTCCATTTCCCTGTCCCATACACATAAATTATCTGGAGTCCTAATTTACCATCCCCCGGCCCGGCAGGCTCATACTCCCAGACAGTACCAGAGGACCTTGCCATTTTGACAATCAAGAAAACCCACTTTACGGTTCTGGGAGACCTAAATCTACACTTTGACGAGTCCACTGATATTGTAGCTACCGGCTTTATGTCAATTGGGTAAAAAAGTACAGGGTCCCACCCATGCAAACGGGCATCTGCTAGATGCCACTTTTACTAATAATCGCTTGCTACAGGTCCTTGATCCTTTAGCCATCTTAAGGACTGGCCACTTTTTGATTCCTATCGTCCTTATAATGCCCGGTCTGAATATACCCCCCACACCATCTGTCCGCAAAGACCAGAACTGGTCTCACTTAAACCGTGTACATTGGATACACACTCACAGTAATTTTACACCCTCTCTGGGCTTTGATCCACAAGCTGTGAATAGTAAATTCTTGGAATGGATAGACCACTTCCTAGATAAAATTATCCCAAAGAATATGGTTACACTTTGGGAAATAGTCAGGGCCTACTATATTGGAATTAGATTTGCCCAAGCCACTTATTATGAGACAAAAAATAATGACACTGTTAACTCCCTTAAGGAGATGTTTAAAATTACTGAAGCACTGCTGGAACCCACTCCCAACAGATCACCCTCTAAACCCTCTAACGACAAGTGTAATGTCCTGGCCACCTATTTTGAAGACAAAATATCAGAAATATGCCTCTCCTTTTAAAAGGTGGAGGAAACACCCAATTCCACTCCTTTTAGCAACAGTACGGAGACTACCCTATCCCCCTCTCAGAATTCCCCCTTACCTTGGAAACTTTTACTGCACTTTCTAGCAAAATCAAATCCAGATCCCCACTCGATCCTGCCCCCACCAGAAGTCTTGCACTAGGAGCAGAAATCATTTTCTCCACCATGCTCAAGACGGTCAACCTCTCTTTGGAGAAAGGATTGGTTCCTCAGCTATGGAAACACGTCATGGTTAAAGCCAGCCTTAAAAAGCCTAATCTTGACATATCATGCTTGGGGAATTTTTGCTCAATTCCCTGCTTCCAGACATAAGTAGAGTAGCAGAACCATATGTCAATAAAGAGCTCTCTGAATTTATTGAGGCCAACTCCTTCCTGCACCACACTCAAACTAGTTTTCGGCCCAAACACAGTACCAAAACCACTCTTTTATCAGCAGTGGAGGATGCTAATAGGAGTCTTGATCAAGGAGGTACAGTTGCTATTATACTTCTGGATCGCAGTATGGCCTTTGATACCATTGACCATACTATTCTCTGTATAAGATCTGTAAGGCCACTGTTGAAGGGAAAGCCCTGAGCTGCTAAGCTCTTTCCTGAAGGATAGATCCTTTCATGTTTTTGACAGTGCCTGCTCTTCTGAGATTTTTCCTGTTACTTTTGGAGTTCCGCAAGGTTCATTCCTTACCCCCACATTGTTTAACACTTATCTGCAACCCCTGGTCGATATCGTAAATCCATTTGGGATTTCCATAGTCTTCTATGTGGATGACACCCAGCTGGTTTTCTCACTCATTCCTGGCATAGACCCCTTAGCTCTCACCCTGGGACCATGTCTGGAGCTAGTAGTCAGCTGGATGAATAAATCCTGTCTTAACCTGAACGGAGCTAAAACTGAGTCTATGATTCTCAGGAACTATCCCTCTCCTCAACGGACCCCTAGCTGGCTAGTATGTCTCAGCCTCCTCCCTGCCCCCAAAACAGCAATAAAAAGTTTGGGGGTTAGGTTGTATAAATCCTTGTCCATAGAAATCCAGGCTACCATACTATTGACCTGCTTCTTTGGAATCTTGTGCATGTTGCACCAGATTCTGCCTCCTCTTCCCCTGTCCTCGAAGAGGCTGGTAATCCAGGTATTGATTCTTTCTCACCTGGACTACAGCACCTCACACTACGTAGGGGCCCTCCAGGCAGTCATTCGAAAATTATAGGTCATACAGAATGCTGCTGCATGCATGCTGTTAGGGATCTCAAGATCTGAGTCAGCAAGACATGGTCTGGTGGATCTCCATGGCTTAGTTGCCTAAAGAATTAAATTCCAAGCCTTGTGCATCACACATTAAGCCCTACATGTGGTCCTCCTATCCTATGCCAGCTTATTATCCCTACATCCCCAAAAGGCAACTTAGATCCACCAACTCCCACCTGGCTACCGTCCCTACCATCAAGAGAGCCAGAAGTGGAGGACAGGCTTTTTGCCTTAATGCGGCCAAAATCTGGAATTCCCTCCTATTGGCCATCCGATCCACGGACAATGAACTGTGCTTTCAAAAACAACTTAAAACCTGTCTTTTTAAGATCGTACCCTCCTCAGAGGTGTGTGCCTTCTTATTTGTATAAGGTAAGGAGGCAAATGGAAGACAACTTTCCATACTAAACTTGGGCCATTTGAGTGTCAAGTTATACAAATCAGATTGTGCAATGCTCCAGCTGCATTGCAATGTTTCATTTATGAGATCCTTCATGAGTGCACATATATTTTTTACAATTCTGACCATTAATGACATCCAAATCTCTTCTCTAAAAATTAACCAGATCACAGCTATCATGTTTTCTAGCACAACAAAGATTGAGAGAGAACCAATTGTATGCCAGAACAGAAAATTGTTCCTTCCATTGTACAACTGTGGAATTTTTAGGAATATCATTTTTTCAAAAGGCTCCAAATGGACAACAATAAAGTTAAGGTAATCCAGGAATGGTAAACTTCTCAAGAGGTGCGAGATATTAAATGCTTAGGATTTGCTCATTTCTACTGTCACTTCATGTCTTTGTTTTCCAAGATAATCACTCTTTTCACCAGACTGCCAAATAAGGGGATTCTTTTCCAATGGTCTGAAGAAGAAACAAAGCTGTTTAAACATTTAAGATGCATTTCACTAGAGCACCCATACTGCATCATCCAGATTTCCATCAACATAATATTTAGAAGCAGAGTCCTTAAATGTCACCCATGGAGTAATTCGGTCCCAAATGCATCCGGGAGAGAAGTCAGTTACATTCTGTTGCCAATTATTCAAGAAACCTAACACCTGCAGAAATAAATTACATAGTTTCAGATAAAAAAACTCTTAGCTATTGAAACATGATTTGAGGAATGAGCGCATTATCTTTTAATAACCACATCTCAAAATCTTACTTCCTCAAGTCTGCTAATGTATTTATACCTGCACAACAATTGAGTTGGTTTTTATATTTTTGCAGAGTACATTTTGTCAGTACCTTTACACTGGGATGTCAAACTGGAAAAACAGATGCATCATTAACGAATCAACTCGGTGTTTGGCCAAAATATCAAGTCAAAATTATTGTGTGAACAAAATATTGTGTCAAGAATATCGAGGACAAGAATATCGTGAAGGTACGTTTCTATGGTTATTCAAAGTTTTCCTATACTTAACTCTACATATATGTACCTTGATGATACTGGTGAATAACCATAACAGGTTAAACCTATGATTACCTATTTTGCTGGTCATTTGGTATGAGTAAAACCGAGGAATTTTTTTAAGTCGTTTTTAGTGGAAGAGTTAAATAAAGAAGTATAACAGTATGTATTGATGTGTGACATCCATATCGGACAAAAAAGATAGAATGAAGTTGATACTTTGTATGGATCCGCCAGAACATGACCCAAATATAAGCTTTCTAGACCACCTGGCACTAAGGACTTTTCTAATGTGTCAACCCAAGACAGAAATCCAGTTGCTCTGCGCCCATCCCCACAACCCACTGAGCTCTATTTGAGTGAGATGTGGTTTAGGTAGTGACAAATCCTTTGAGATGTCACTGGAACAAATAATGAAACTCAAACCCTCTTTCATCATGGAAGGAAACCCTCAAGAACACTTGAAAAGAAGGGATTTATTTCAAAGATTTATTTTTATAATCAAAATCCTATCCTAGTCTATTCAATATGAATAGTAACTATTATAAAGATCATCTAAATACGGGCAACAAGACTTACCACTAGAGTGAGTATCAAATTATTTTGCAACATATTGTAAAACATATTGGTCAAATCACACGATTCTATGTCAGGATCGGAGGCTCAGATTATGCTTATCTCTTCCATTTGTTTCCGCTCAGCAGCCTTAAATAACATATTGTTTTATTGAAATTCTGTTTTTTGAAGTCAAGCAAAGCGTACTTACATATCGCTGCAATGATAACAATAAAGAAACATCACAGATTAGGGTGGAAAACATACTAGAGGAGCATAGCTCTACCCAGCGAAACAGTCCCCTCCCATCAAACAGGATGGGTTAACTTAGAGCATGATATAGAGTCCTCCCAGGGCATAAGCCACAAGGCAGAAGAGCCTGAGTCTGAGGAGGGCTTGTGAGTAGGATCCAAGTAAGGCTGCCCATACAGAGTCTGAACGACCAGTAAAAAGGTGACACAGAAACGTGACTGAGCATGCAATAAAGGTGAAGTGACTAGAACTCCTACATCCTGGGTGTTATCCCCATTCAGAGAGTAGCTACATTACATTGCAGCATTAAAAAAGACAATCTGTCCTTCATATAATACAAACAAAGATAACCAACCAAAGGAAGACAGAGACAGTAAAGAGAAGAAGAGACGGATAAAAATAGAAAAGAAAAAGGATTCAACAGAGGGAGAGAAGAGCCCCCTTGTCAAGGGGGGAGGGGAGAGGGCTAGGGGGAGAAGGGAGTCACTGCCAGGTGCATTAAGGGGAGACGGTAACCAGAGTGGGGGCAGTGGGCTCAAGAGTAGGGGAATCCATCCATTGAGTTAGGTAGCACAGCTCGGAGGTTCCGGCCTCCGACCCCGAGAAAAGGGTTCCAGGGAGTCCTCAAAGAGCTGTAGGGCTCGAAACCTGGGGGGAATCAGGCGGGAGTGCTCCGTTTTGGTGAAGTGTCGTACAAGTGGTTGCCAAATACGGTCAAATCGGATGTCTGTGTGGTTAAGACGTGCCGTGAGTAGTTCAAGAGCTAGGACATCCCACAATCGCAAGAACCAGGCCGCTATGGAAGGGGGTGGGGCTTCTTCCAGCTGGCTGCAATGAACTGTCTCGCTGCCCCCAATAAGTGGAGGATCAGGTGCCATTCCTTTGTGGCCATGGCCTTAAGCATGCCTGGTTTAATGCTCAATATTGTTAATTACGGGACAGAAGGGATCGGGAACCCCACTACATCTTTAATGTGGCTGAGGACCTCCTTCCAAAACAGTGCAAGGACCGGGCAGGACCACCAGATGTGTAGGAAGTCCCCCTCGGCATTCTGGCATCTCCAGCAAAGCAAAGGAGAGTTCGGAAACATCCGATGTAAGCGAGTGGGGTATTGTACCATCGTGTAATCAATTTGTACGCTGATTGGCGCTTGGAGGTACTATGATACACCTTGGGGATGTAAACTACATATTTTTATGGAAAAGACTACATATGCCATGAGTCTTTGTGACAATAACAAATAAGCATAGAGTCAGTCCCATATAAACAACATCAAGGAACAGCACTTCCTCTTTCTTCACTGCTCAGCAGCCAGATAAGTGCTTTTCTTTAATGTTGTCTATATAGGCCTTTGTGGCAATCATAGCAATAGTGCTGTATTTGGCCGTTGTGTGGTGCTTAGACTGTACATAATACATGTACTGTTCCTTGCATTGTAGGGTTAGGCACTGTGTGGCCAAGAGGCACGGAGAGGGTTGATACCTATGTTTATAGCGCACTCCGGCCCTCACCCCTCCCTTGCATTCTTGGCATTCCTTGGCGTGCGTCAGGTGTGTCCGACATTTGCAAACTGGAAGGTGGTGCCAAAAAACCCCAGCTTGAAGTTCCTCAAGACCAAGACTCCACAGATAGATTGGGCATGCTCAGTCCGGAGGATATTTATCATCTCAGCTCTGTGGACTGGATTCTGGCGCCAAATGTGGTGCGCTATGTGGCCAGCCGTATCAGGAAACCCAGTGACCAGGAGGTTCAAGGTCGCCTGAAAGCGGAATATCCCCGGCCCTCCAGAAATTAATGCATGAATGGTGACATTCATAGCCAAATTCATTAAAGACCCTAAGAAGGGTTTGGAAGGCTCTTGGTGGTCCTGCCAAGATAAAGTCTTGGATGTTCTTGGCCCACTGACCAAAATCATAGACATGGTGGAAGATGCCAGAGAGTCAGGCCACATGATTGATCCCACAGTACTGTTGGGATGGGCTCAGGTGGCCCTATGTTTCCTAGGGAATACGAACTGCACATTGTCAAAAGAACATAGGCATTCCTTGTTGATTAAAATAGAGCCCAGACTAGGGAAACTGGCCACCAGCGAAGCTGGTCTCATGGCAAACGGGGGTCTCATTGGTGAGTCATACATAAAGGAGTTGTCACGTTTCGTTAACACACTCTCATTGCTGGACAAGGCCCAACAATGAATGAATGACCAGTACTTATAGAGCGCACAGCTACTCCAGCTGGAGTGTCCCGCCGCTAACACTTCACATATGGCTGCCCTACTAAGGGGCTTAGTTCTTAAAAAGCCATGTTTTCAACTGTTTTTTGAAGTGGCAGTGAACTGTTGACGCTCTCAGAGCTGCCGGCAGTTTGTTCCAAGCGTGGACTCCTAAGAAGCCGAAGGACATACCACCTCTGCGTACCAGACCTGTTTTGGGGATGCAGGCCAGATTGGCGGAGGACGAGTGCTCTAGTAGGTGTGTATCGGCTAGCTCTTTTTCTAAGGCAGGTGGTGCCCATGCCGCGGAAGGCTTTGAAGAAAATATCCAAGGCCTTGAATTGTATCAGTTCCCTCACTGGGAGCCAGTGTAAGATGGGGGAAGTCATATGCGACCTGAGGTTTCAGCTTAAGAATCGCCCTTGCTGCTGAATGTTGCACTACCTGAAGGAGTTGGAGAAGGTAGTCTGGTAGTTCCAGATAGAGGACATTGGCATAGTCCAATCTGGACGTGATCAGCGCCTGCACCACTGTCTTCCTGGAATCCAGGGGGAGATGCTGCAGGAATTTATTCAGCATTCGCAGTAAGCCAAAACAGGTTCCCACTAGAGCCTAAACCTGGGACCGGATCAAGAGCTTATTATCGATGTAGATACCCAGGTTTTTGACTTTAGATTGGGCAATACTTGGAGGGGAGAGATCTGCGGGCCACCACTGGCTCCAATTGCTCTCAGCGGATTGGCCGAGAAAGACAATCTCAGTTTTGTTGGGATTGCATTTAAACTGGTTCTCCTTCAGCCATCTATAAACCTTAGTGAGGCAGGATCTAATTACATCCCCATTGAAGTCTGCGCCTTTGTTCCATGTAAAATTCTGCTCTGTACCATCAGCATAGACGATTATTTTGGCACCCTGTGCCTCTGCCAATGATGCTAGAGGTGAGAAGTACAGATTAAACAGAGTTGGACTTAATGAGGAGCCCTGCGGGACTCCAACCTGCATGCTGGGTATAGAGTCTGAAAACGGGGGGGTCCAGATGACCTGTTCTCTGTCCTCCAAGAAGGATGTAATCCAGGCTAATGCACTCCCTTCAATGCCCGAATTCCTCAATCTGTTTAGGAGCATCCCGTGGGGCACCGTGTCAAATGCCATCAATAGATCGAGTAAAATAAGCATCGCTCTGCCCTCATGGTCCAGCTTGTCACTAAGATGCTCCATCACTTCCAGCAGGGTCGACTCTGTGCTGTAATGGGCCCTGAAGCTGGTTTGTGTGGGGTGCAGGAGAGTATGATTCTCCGAATACTCCATGAGCACTTTGTTAACATGTTTCTCCAATAATTAGGAGAAGGCTGGGAGGAGGGAGCTGCGTCTGTAGTTCGTGGGAATGTTGGGGTACGCATTTGTTTTTTTCAGGAGAGGAAGAATTTTAGCCTGCTTCCAGAGTGGTGGCACAATGCCAATTTCAAGCGATTAGTGGAGTACCTTATTGAAAGGTGCGTTTAATGTGGCTGCAAGAGCCGGTATCAGTTTAGCTGGGCACGCATCTGTTAGTGAGCCCGACTTGAGGACCGAGAGAAATGTGAGTGAGTCCTCAAGTTCGATGGCAGGGATCTGTAACAGTGGTGGCCAATGTTAGAGTGCCGTGGAGAAGAGGAGTTGAGTGATGCTACTCACTTGGGTGTGAGGAGAGGGGATATCCTCCCCTGCCTCCGTGGAGAATGACTGCTGGATCATCATTATCTTTTCATGAAAGGAACGGGCCACCTGGTTCGTCCAATCTGCTGATATCGGTGCTTCTTTGTTCACTGCCTTAGGATCCGTAAACTATTTTATGATATTGAAAATTTCCTTGCTCCTGTTGTTGGTTTTTGTAATCCTACTCTCCAGATGGTTCATTTTGGCCATTTTTGCCGATTTGTAGTGTGATTTGGGAGCTGTCTTATACATTTTCCTGTCCTCTGAAAGAAATTGCCTACACCACTTTCTTTCCAGGCATTTGCATTTGCATTTGCTGGCTCTCAGAGATTCATTGAATTAAGGCACCGAATGTCCAGTCCTCCTAGAGGTGCGCATGGTCAGGGTAGCAACTGCATCGATGTTTGCCCTCAGCCGCGATCCATCAAAAAGGTCTTTAGTCAGCAAAATTGTGAGGGGGGCCGGAAGAGGTAGGTAGCACTTTTTGGTTGCTCATACAACTCCAATCTCTATAAGCTCCAGATGAAGAATTCTCTTCAGGGGCAAGATCATAAGAACTTTGGAGGGTTCCACCCCTTGAGAGGGTGTGGCAGAGGATGCAGTGGAAAAGGAAACTTCAGCGGAGCCAGTAATGCACCAGGTGGAACCACCTGTAACAAATACCTATTTTTTCCCATCAGGGGTGGGAGAAGACTGCAATGGTTCAGCCACAAGTGGGAGTCCATTACAGGGGACACATGGGTGTTCCAAACAGTGAAAGGGTTTCACATAGAATTCCATGGGACCCACGACGAATTTCCTGACCTCATTCGTTAGTCTTCTCACGAGAAGGGACACAGATGGTACACAGGGAACCTACTACTGAAAGGGACCATCATTCAATTGATTCTCCACCCTGGGGGATTTCTGAGCAATATATTTCTTGTCGAAGAAAAGGACTAAGGGTTCAGACCAGTAATACATTCTGCAGGATTTCAATCAATCGGTGGTATACCGCCATTTCATAATGAAAGGCATTCACCTTCTAAGAGACATCTTGTTGCCCGATGACTGGTTGGTACTGCTCTACCTAAAGGATACCTACCTCACCGTTCCGATATACCCTGCCGACAGGAGGTTTCTTCAGTTTCAGTAGGACGATCAGGTCTATGAATTCGCTTGCCTACCGTTTGGGCTGTCCTCAGTGCCTTGGTGCTTCACCAAGGTGCTGAAGCCCGTCATGGAATGACTCTGAGCAAGGGGTGTACGACTTATAGTGTAACTGGATGACATCCTTTTGATGCACCAGGAGAAATTGATCTTACTCTCACAACTACAGATGACTCAAGACCTGCTACAAGACCAGGGTTTTTTTCTGAACGATCTGAAGTCGGACTTTGTACCGTTACAGCAAATGGCTTTTCTGGGGTTCAAGGTTATCACGGTACACCAATGCCTCAAGTTACCCCAAAAGAATATACTTTTAATTTACAGGGAGTTGCGCAGAACTTTGGCAAGGGAGAAATTTTCCCTATGACACTTGGTTCGGATTGTGGGCCTTCTATTGACTTTGAAGGAAGGGACCCAACTAGGGCCACCCGGGTCACTCTCAACCTCTTCTAGCCTTCCAAGAAATGAAGAGTCAATGACGCAGTAGAGAAATGTAAGCAAAACTAGTTTATTCACAAAGAACACAGCAGTGAAGTCCAGTCTGACCAGCCACCTATGATCGCTGATGAGGACTAACTCTAACAAGCATAAAGTTACATTATGTATGTTGCGGAGCCCACAAAGGTAGATGTCGTAACACTATGGGGGTACAGAACATAAGTTTTGATTCCACAGCCTGGTACAAGCTATCTACTGCCCAAGGTTGTCTGACTCATCCTCCCTACTAGGCAGGTGGGAGAGGGCCTCAACGCAGAGAGAAAGGCATACGTTAATGAGCAAGATTCAACATCTGAGAAACGAAACTCACCAAGAACTATTTCTCGTAAATGATACAGTAACAGGTTCGATTGTAATACAAAATGGAGTCTAGGCAGAGAAAATGGTGGCACAGATGTCAACCTAACTTTCATAATATTTACCCTTGTTAATTGCGTATGCATCATGCAAGAATGTATTATAAAATAGCTAAATGAATGCTAACATAATACCAAGTAAAATACGAGTAATATGGCAATTTTACGTTTCAATTCTAACAGACCCTCCTTTTAGCATTGTTTAGCTAAAACGACTTTATTCTTGCTATCAGGTAAGGGTCTTTACAATTCTAGAACAAGAGACAATTTAGAAATGCAGGCAATAACATGTCAAGTACGGATATATATATATATATATATATATGCTCCAAAACTTCTCGTACTTCCTTTTCACGGCGAACAGAGAAGGACGGAATATATATATTCACTGAAAAAAACATAGGTTTCAGGGGTGTTATATTTAGCTGGACTTTTCACTTGTACAAAACCATTGAAATTCCCTGTTATAGTTAGTTCAGCTAACTATAACTCGCGCGCCCGCAATGCACTGCTGATGATGTCACATATTACATCACTCATGACATGGTCAGTGACATCACTGATGACATCTCAAATGACATCACTGATGACATCACTGATGACATCATCCAGTGAATGTCTGTTTTTCTGAAAATTAAATATGTTTTATATATGTATATCTAAACAATGATGGAAGAATAAATGGGTATATAAGTGTCTAAATGGATGATTTGTTTTTGAAAAATTGATTGTGTAACTGACTGATTAAGTGTATCATAGTGAATACAAGGCTTAGTGAGTAATGTTTAAATATGTAAATATCTGTATCAGTCTCTCACTTTGTGTATAAGTGGCTGCATGGGTTGGTGAGTAGCTACATGGGTGTCTATATAGGTTATTATTTGTTTTTTTGAGTATCAGTCTGAGTGTCTGCATGGTTCGGTGAGGGGTATTACGTAGTGCATAGGTGCATGAATGAGTGACTCACTGTTTGTATGTGTTGAAGACAGCATGTGTGCAGGACTGTATGGGTGGATGAGTGTGTGTATGGGTGTGTTACTGAGTGAATGACTGTCTCAATAGTGTCTTTATGAGTAACTACATATGTTTTAAACTAGTATATGTGACTATTGGTGTATATAAGTGAGTATATGTGAGAGTGAGAGATTGAAAGAGTTCCTGTATGAATAAGTATGTGTTTCTATAAGTGATTGTTTAAAAGACTAAGTATGTGTAAGTTTCCGTAGAAGTAAGTGTGGTGCTGTGTGTATAACTGTATATGCAAGTAAATGTATGTTTGATTCTTTATTAGCATGAGTGACTATGTGTGTGAGTAACTCTATGGATGAGTGGCATTGTGTAACAGGATTTATAGGTGTATGAGTACATATGATGAGTGAGTACATGTATGAGTGACTGTATAGGACTGTTGGTGAATGATTGGATGTGTATGTGGATCTTAGAATTACTGAAGAGGTTGTTGTAACTGGTATTGGTATGTCCATTGTTTTGAAAATTTTAGTCTCTATTTTTGAATGTGTGTATCAAAGGTAATATTAGGGTGAGAGGAGGTCTGCCACTCTATCACAAGGATGATGTCATCAGTGATGTCATGAGTGATGTCATTTGAGATGTCATCAGTGATGTCATGAGTGATGTCACTGACCATGTCATGAGTGATTTAATATGTGACGTCATCAGCAGTGCATTGCGGGCGCGCGAGTTATAGTTAGCTGAACTAACTATAACGGGGGAATTTCAATGGTTTTGTACAAGTGAAAAGTCCAGCTAACTATAACACCCCTGGGGGGCGTGGCCAAGCCGCGGGCTAAGATGGCCGCACGGCGTTGAAGCTCCGCCATCGACCCGGCACAAACCCTGCTTTCCTCGCCCTCCTGATGCGGGCGCGGGACGCCAGACGCTGCCGCTGACCCAACTAAGACCCCGGAGTGCGCTGGGATGCAGAGCGGACCTCCCGGGCCACGGGGGCGCCCGGAGATGAGCACACCATCCTGAGGCCCAAGATGGCGGGCTGTTCCGGGAGCGGGGGACTCGAGTGCGAGGAGGGCGGCCGGCCGAGAGACAGGTAACCGGGGGGCTCGGAGGGGGGGGCATTGAGCACCGGGGTGCTGGCTGGCGGGGACCCGCTTCCTTCTCCCTACGCCGTTGCGCACCGGAGGACGACCGGGCGCACGGCTCTGGCCCTGCGCTCCGGCCGCGGCCTCGCTCGTTGTCTCCTCCCTGGGGCCCTGGACTAATCCGGTCGGGGAGCCTGGGAGGGGTGGCGGGACGGCCTGCTGGCGGTGGGGGGGGGGGCGGTTGGGGCCCTGCGCTGGGCCCGACGCCCGGGTTGTCTCTGCCTCGTCACTTGGGCCCTCTCGGGTTTTGCCATGTGCTCCGCGGCTGGTTGTTGCGTTCCTCCCTTGCCCCTCCCGGCGGCGCCGAATCGTGGCTGCTGAACACATCGCGATGGCGCACTTGAAGTTCCATTGGGGCCCTGCTGGCTACACGGAGTCGTGGCTCTTGCCTGCTGCGCAGTGAGGACGTGATCTGGGCCCACCATCATCAGGGCTCCTGACCAGATTGGCTAAGGATTAGCCGGACGCTCCATCGCACCATCGCCTCCCTTGCGCTCCACACGTCTGGCGGTTGTGAGAATGGGCCGCAAGGACCCCAAACAGAAAACGCTGCAATTCGAGAAACTGTCTGAGCAGCCCACGGATAACCCCCCTGACATGCCGGACCCGGCTGGTGGGGCGACCGGCGGCTCGACGACCCAGGCTCCGGCCCCGGACTGGCTACAGGAGATGCGTGCCGGCTTCAGGGCCCTGGATGGTCGCTTTGACGCCCTCAATAAGACGCTGGAAACTATGGGGGCCAAAATCCAGGCCCATGACAAGCGTTTGGGAGAGGCTGAGGCCCGGATCTCGGCAGTGGAGGATAAATCGGTACAGGAGATCAAAAGGGTGGACAGATTGGAGCGCATACTGAAGGAAGTGGCCAGCAAAAACGAAGATTTGGAATCGCGCAGTCGGCGAAACAATGTACGGATTATTGGGGTTCCGGAGTCCACGGCCACGGGCCGGCTGGATGTTTTCGTGGAACAACTGTTGGCTGATATCTTTGGGAGAGACTCCTTCACTCCTGGCTTCGTGGTGGAGCGTGCCCACCGCTCCCTGGGGCCGAGGCCTAACCCGGGGCTCCCGCCTCGCCCCCTGATTGCCCGCATTATGAACTTCCGAGACCGTGACACGGCCTTGCGGCTTGCCAGAGAGAAGGGCGAGATTACTTGGCAAGGTGCAAGACTCTCATTCTACCCAGACTTCACTGCCATGGTCCAGGAGGCCAGGCGTAAGTATGCGGGGGTGAAGGCGGCGCTCCGGAACCTGGGCCTTAAATATGGCATGCTCTATCCGGCCCGGCTCCGGGTCGAGGTTGATGGCCGAGCTCGGCTATTTGACAATCCCGCTGCGGTGCAGGAGTTTTGCCGTACCTACAAGCCGCGCGGGGGCCCGCCGGGGGGAGAGGAGGGTGGACGGTCTCCCCCTGGTAGTGGGTCTGCGGGCAGCCAGGACCTGTTCTCATCCTCCGGTGTCGGCTGAGACTGCGCCCGTTACTGAACTTTGCACTGTTTTGACTTTGGTTATTTGAGGACGTATTAACATTTGGAGTATATAGGTGCTGCAGCGCTGGGTTGATTGCGGATCGTTGTCACCCCCCTTTGGTTGAAACCGCTGGGATCATTTTCTGTTACGATGCTCTACTTTTTGTTGTTTGGTTACACTGGGTATTCCTGCCTAGAGCTATGTTCTTCTTTTTTTCCAGAATTGGGATTGCCTCACGTTTGCGTGGTTTGGCTGGGCGGGGGGAGGGGGGTTGGGGTAAGCAATTTTGATTCTACTACTACGGCTATGTGTGAACGAACTTTATTGATACACAGTGACATTCCGATTTTGCTGCTCCCATCACTTGCTGACTGGCATCAATGGCTCACATAGGTTTGAATGAAGCTCCTCTCAATCTATCGTTAATGACTTGGAATGTCCGGGGCCTGAACAACCGGAGTAAATGCAAACAAGTACTGCATTACTTAAATCGGCATCAGGTGGACATTGCTTTTCTCCAGGAGACTCATCTGCATGGCCCCATGCCCTCCCGCTTTGCGGCTTCCTGGGGCGCTCACCGATACTTCGCTAATTATAGTAATTACGCCAGAGGCACTGCGGTGCTGATCCATAAGAGGGTCCCGTTTCAATGGCAAACGTTTCTAGGGGACAGGGAGGGGCGCTACTGTATTGTGCGGGGGGTCTTGATGGGCCATGTTGTTACTCTTGTCTGTGTGTATGCCCCCAACACTGATTCCCCGGATTTTTTCAATGCGCTTGCGGCCCAACTGGTAACCCTGGCTCCGGCTGGCGTTTTGCTGGGCGGCGACCTAAACATGTTGCTGGATGTGGGGCTGGATAGCACCTCTGGGGCCACAGACTCTAAGCCTAGGGCAAGGCGCGCATTCCAGGACCTTTGCCGTCGATTCTTGTTGACGGATATATGGCGCAGGCGACACCCAAACACTACTGACTACACACACTTTTCAGGGCAGCACAACACTTGGACCAGAATTGACTACTGGCTCCTCTCCCCGGGCCTGTCCCCTTGGTTCCGCGCGTTGAGGACGTTCCCGAGAACGTACTCGGACCACTCTCCAGTCCTGCTTGGCTTAGACGTTCCTCGACCTGAGGGGTTTGAGCGGCAGTGGCGCTTCCCTGGGAGGGCGCTGCTGGATGACCTTTTTGTGCACGAGGTTTCCGAGGCGATAGAGGACTACTTCACCATAAATACTGGCTCGGTGGACTCGTGGGCAGTGCTCTGGGATGGGTTCAAGGCATACATCAGAGGGGTCTGCATTGCCAAGCACGCGGGGGTCCTGAAAGTATTGCGCGCCACAATAACACAACTGGAGACACAGCTAGACGCGCTAGACACTGAGGCGCAGCAGGCACCCGCGGACGAGGTATTTACCAGGCGCTTACGACTGTTATCTGACTTCCGGGAGGCCGCGGACAGGGAGATCCTGTATCTGGGGAAATACCAGGTTGCGCGTAGGTATGGAGAGGGGGACAGACCAGGGCGCACGCTAGCGCAGGCCTTGCGACCACCATACAGCAAGTCCCTGATCGCCGAGGTGCGGGGCACGGACGGGGAGCTCCGCACAACGCCCGCTGAGATCCGGGACGAGTTCCTGGCCTACTACACAGATCTATACACCACCAAGTTGGGTGACTCCGCGGCCGCACGTGCGGCCTATTTATCGGAAATCGCTCTTGTGTTCCTGGATAAGGGCATGCAGGAGTTTATGGCGGAACCTATAACGGTTGCGGAGGTGCGGGGGGCGATCAAAGTGCTCCGGGGCTCTTCTGCCCCGGGCCTTGATGGCTTCTCCGCTGACTTCTACAAGGCCTTTTCGGATCTGCTGGCGCCCAAGCTAATAGAGGTGTATGCGGAGGCCTTGGAACGTGGCTCCCTCCCGTCAACTCTTAGTGAGGCGGTCATTGTGCTGCTCCCGAAGCCGAATAAGGACCCTACATTGTGTGGGTCGTACAGGCCCCTCTCCCTCTTAAACACTGACTATAAGATCTTGGCCAAAATAGTGGCCAACAGGCTTTCCCAGCTGATGGAATTCATTATATCGCCCGCACAGTCCGGCTTTGTCCCCCGCCGCTCTACGTCGCTTAATTTGCGAACGCTCTTCACGGTTCTGCACAGAATTAACCCGACCACTCCGGCTGCAGCGATCCTCCTAGACACCGAAAAAGCGTTCGATTCTTTGGAGTGGCCTTTCTTTCTTTCCGTCATGGAGCGCATGGGCATGCCCATGAACTTCCTGGCGACCGTCAGACTCCTTTATAGTCGCCCTACGGCCCGTTTGCGTCTCAACGGCACGCTATCTCGCCCATTCTCACTCACGCGCGGTACGCGGCAGGGTTGCCCGCTTTCACCGCTCCTGTTCATTTTGGCTATGGACCCCCTGATTCGGCATTTCCAAGAGCGGCACCCCCACAGGGGTCTCCAGTTTCGGACGGGCCCATTGCTGGCCTCTCTTTATGCCGATGACACAATCCTGTATGTCAGGGAGCCGCAGGCCAACCTGGCCCCCTTGATACATGAGATCCTTCGTTTCGGTAGCCATTCGGGCCTGGGCATAAACTGGCATAAGTCCATCATCTTCCCACTGACTATCGGCACCTCCCCATGGCAATGTGAGTTCCCTCTTGAGTGGTGCTCAGACTCGGTGCGATACTTGGGCATACAAATACATTTGAACACGGACGAAATCATCCGCCTCAACTATGGCCGCGCGATTGCGCGGCTGGAGACTCAGGTGGATGGGTGGTTGCGGCTCCCGCTCTCTATGTCCGACAGGATAGCTATTCTTAAAATGATGGTGCTCCCCAAATTCTTGTATCTTTTCAATAACATCCCTATCCCTCTGACCCGGGCCTTCTTCTCCACACTGCGGTCCCTCATGATTAGGCTGGTCTGGGGCGGGAAACACCCCCGGATCCGCTGGGCGACCCTCACACTCCCACAAGATCGTGGCGGCCTTGGAGTGCCGGATTTATATTTATACTATCTAGTCGCTCAGTGTGCACATGCCTATGCCTGGTATCACCCTGATGCTCGGATCCCATTCCTTCGCCCAGAGGCGGACTTTGTCCTCCCGGGTCGCCTGTCGACGGTGTTGCCCAAAGGTGTCCCCAGGGACCCAAAGGACATTCAAACCGTATCTACCACCAGCTGGGCATGGAACAGGCTCTCGCGCTATTTGGCTCAGCCTCTGCTGTATTCGTCTTCCCTCCCGATACCCAACCCTGGGCTGTTACCTGGCACGGATGAAGCACTAGTGCGACGAACGTTGACGAAATTTGACCTCACCAGGATCGGGGACTTGTACCCGGGTGGGCACATTTTCTCGGCGTCAGAGGACGCGCGATTAAGTGACGCTACATTCATGGACCGGTTCGTTCTTCGCCGGCTCTATTGCGCCGCCCGGGCGGAGATTCAGGGATTCCCCCTCGAGCCGGCCTCCCTTGAACCTCTCACCATCCTGATTGACGCCGATACGGGGGCACATATTGTTTCCAAGCTGTACAGGGCGTGCGCGGCGCGGGTCCCCTGTGCGGATGATCGTGCGCGGGAGGAGTGGGGGACAGACCTTGGTAGGCCTATCACGGACGAACAATGGACGGCATGTTGCAAGGTCACCGACACAGTGTCATTGAATAGCCGTCACAAACTCCTACATTATAAATTCCTACGCCGTTGGTATATGACCCCGGTTAGACTCCACGCCATTGATCCCGCGCGGCCGCACGCCTGCTGGAAATGCGCTGCACCACATGCCGATTTTGCACACATGGCCTGGACGTGTCCGAGACTGCAGACATTCTGGGCTCAGGTTCACAAGATCCTAGAAGAGATGCTAGGGCTTACACTCATTCCCACTCCTGAGATCGCACTGTTGGGTTATACGGTCAATTTCCCAAAGAATGTCCGTAAACTGGCCTCTCTAGGGCTTCTTCTGGCCAAGCGGGAGATAGCAAAGCACTGGGGGAGGATGACAGCTCCCACGTCCAAGACATGGCTTACAGCCATGGCTTTCTGCAGCACGAATAGCGAGCTCTACTCTAGTCTCCTCCCAATGATAGCGCGTCCTAGGGACATCTGGGGCCCTTATAAAACATACATTGCAGGCTTGCCTGGCTCGACCCCGCCATCCCCGAATCCCGGAATAGCTCCCACTGGAGTGGGGTAGGTCGTACCAACCCACTATTACGAAGATGTAGGGGTCCTGCCGGGGTGTCGACGCGGGGATATTAAGCTCCTGGGGTCGGGTACTGTACACCGAGTGGCGTTTTCCCATGTTAGAAATGAGGGCAGGGGAGGGGGACGTCTTTAGTACCCTGGAGACAGCTCACGGGTCAGGGATCCCCCTGGTTCAGGTTCGGGCAGGTGTTGATGATGGATTGGTAGATGGGGTCTTGTTGTCGGTTGCATTCATGATGTGGTATTGTTTATTTCAGGACCGGAAATGTCACAATGGTGCTACTGATTGGTCATTTGTGTATCGCACAGCCGCAAAATCTGTATTATTTGATTTGTCTAATTTCAATAAAAACTTAAAAAAAAAAAAAAAACTATAACACCCCTGAAACCTATGGTTTTTTCAGTGAATTTCTGAGGTTTTTTAAATGCTAATTCCTAACTATAACGTGCCTGAAACCTATGGTTTTTTCCGTGAATTTCAAAGGTTTTTTAAATGCTAATTTCTAACTATGCCTACAGAGATAGGACATGTGAAGAAAGAAGAAAAAATGCACAGAAAGAAGAAAAAGAAGTGCAGAAAGAAGCAACAGAAGTCCTCAAAGACGAAGAAAAGTGCAGGAAGAAGGATAACGTGCAGAAAGAACAAAAAGAAGAACAGAAAGAAGCCTTGTTGCAAAATCATCCTGTACCCTCAACTTTTTCAGACGGATACTGGTGGTAACTGAGTCTGACTAACCAGTCCTAGAGCCAGTGCTATGTTAAAAGACACTTAGAATACAGTGAAAACACCTACATACACTAGGGAACATTATGCGTTGGGGTCCCCCTGTGATTAGTATGACCTCCTTTGTAAGCCCCTAGTATATAATAGGGCAGGGGGGTTAAAACTACCTCTTAAAACAGGCCACAGGGCGTTTTTGCACACGTTAACTCAGGCCCCGTCCCCTCCCTTGACCCCTGTGTAAACACGCCCTGTGTCCGTTTTTAGTTGGGAGATTAAGTTCATTTGAATCCTGAGGGTCCCTAGGGTCCAACTAGCCCACTAGGTACCTCCAGTAAGTGCCACAGAGCTGCGTTGCAGAGAGGTGTAAAAAGTGGCACGGCCTGGACCACCTCTCTGCAATGCAGCTCAGTGGTGCTTACTGGAAGCACTTGGTGGGCTAGTTGGCCCCCAGGGGCCCTCAGTATTGAAGGGAAATTATATCCCCAATTTAAAACGTGCCATAGTGCGTGTTTGCACACGTCACCTCAGGCCCCGTCCCCTCCCTTCACCACTGTGTAAACGCGCCCTGTGGCTGTTCTAAGTTAAGAGATTAAGTCCCCTTGAATCCTAAGGGTCCCTAGGGTTAAACTAGACCACTAGGTACCTCCAGTAAGCGCCACAGAGCTGCGTTGCCGAGAGGTGTAAAAAGGGGCTTGGCCTCAGAACACCTGTCTGCAGCGCAGCTCCCTGGCGCATACTGGAGATGCCTGTTGGGCTAGTTGGCCCTCAGGGACCCTCAGTATTGAAGAGGAATTAATTCCCCAACTTACAACTCGCCAGGGGGTGCGTTTGCAGAGTGCTGCAAGTAGGGGGCGTGGCCTCCGGCACGATGCCAGTCTTTTATTTATTTTCATTTTTTAAGAAGGGGGGCTGTGTGGTTCCCCTTCTTATTCTAATTTATTGGCCCTGATGACCCCATCCCCCAGGGCCTGTCTCCTAATTATATTTTTTTGACCCCAATCCCCAGGGCCGGCCACTGTTTTTTATTATTTTTTAAAAAATATATATTTATAGACACACCTAGGACATGCTGGACAAACCGTACGTACCTATCACCATGACGATTTGCGTGATATTCATTAAAAGGTGACTATGCATACAATGAATCCACGTGGAATGCATTTACACCACTAGTGAAGCTCTGACATGTCTGATGCCCTACCGTGCCTAATCCCGGTAGACACCCTTGTTGTTTATTTATACAAACATGGGTAGCTATTGACGGGCACATTTAATACACATGCACACCAAGCCATTCAAAGGGGATTCGACAAAAATTCGACCAAAACTATGCGAGAAACCCCCCTCACGGTTAATAAAACACACATCCACTGCCGGATGTGTAATACTTTTTATTTTACTCTCTGGAAAGGGGACGAACATCACTTGAGAGTCACAGCGCGCTCCTGGCAGAGCCCAATGCTGTGTTACACCCACCATTGCCTGCCTAGTGCCACACACCTCTGTGTTGTATTCCACCAGCTAGTGCATATGCTATGACACTCTCTAGCCCATGTGCACTGTAACACCACCCCGTGAATATGTCGTGCAACACTTGTCTTCGCACGGGTTATATTGCCCCATCTAACGTGCCTTCCTCGATGCCTATGTTATAACGCACAGTGCTATGCCATACATATTACAATCTGGGATCCATATCTTTGTCACAGTGCATATGCAACGTTACACTCCCCAGCACATATTTTATATTACAACTTTAGAGACTAGTTAGGTTACACAACACTGCCCTGTGCATATTACACTCCAAGGCGCATATCGCATAGCACGCGCTAGTGACTGTGCTATCTCGCGCTCTCCAATGAATCTGTCATTGCGCACAATGTATTGCATATTATATTTCACGCCCGGTTCATCTTATATCACACTTTTTGGTGCATAGTTTATACCATACACTATATCTAGTTTTCATTTTCAATCGTGCTCTCAGGACTATGTTCTATATAACACTGTGTTCACCTACCCTTTTCACGGGCATTACATTTTGCGATAGGGGGTGGAGGGTCAGGGGGTGTTTCTGCCAAGTGAGCCCGGAGTCACAGTCACAAACGTCCTCTTCTTCCTGAATAAAAGTGAGATTATGCTGCATACTTGTTCATATTTTAAGTAGTTCGCACAGACACACGTTTTAAAAACAATAAAGTTCCTAATACCCGCCTTCTCTGAACAGTTAGCTTGCTGCCCCATCCCCCTCCTCCCTATCCTCTGTTGTGTGAATCCATGGACTAGCCTCCTCCCTCCTGCCATGCATGGTCTGATGTGCTGCCACTGCCCTCAATTTAGTATGATGTACCAGTCCACTCCTCCTGCCCTCCATTGCCCAATTCTATGCCCCATCATTGACCTCCTGCTTAAACTCTGTGCTTAGCTTGCTGCCCCTATTCTCCTTCCCCCTGCCCTCCGATGTCTTTGTGCATGCCCCTGCTCCATCCTTTTTGCCCACCATGTTCCATGGACCTGGCACTCCTATCTACTCTGAGTGTTCTGTTGAGCTGCCACTCCCCTCCCACCTGCCTAGCATTGTCAGATGACTGTAACCAGTCCCTGTCACCTCCACCCTGCCTGTCCACATGCCATGCCCCTATCCTCTTCCTCCTGTCCTACATGGTCCATTGTACTGCCACACCCTTCTGCCCTCCCTGGTCTGTTGTGATGCAACTGCTCCTCCTGCCTGCCCCGTGCGGTCTGTTGTGAGGCCCCTTCCCCTGAACTTTCTTGTCTGTGCACAGGTCCTGACCCTCCCTTCTATCCTCCATCGTCCTTTGTGCATGCCCCTGCACCCTCCTTCTTGCCGCCCATCATAGCCATTGTGCTGCCACTAACCCTCCCACTTGCCATGCATGGTCTTCTGGGCTGCCATGGCCCCTCCCACCTTCCCTGTGTGGTCAGTTAGCTGCCCCTGACCCCCTCCCACCTTCCCTCCATGGTCTGTGTGTATGCCATCACAGTCTCACTGCTGCTCTTCATGGTGTGTCTTGCTTCTAGTGCCCATCCTGCCTGACCTCCATGGCTATCTTGCTGCTCCTGCCCTGCCCCCTTTCCCCCAGCCCTCTGTTTACATGTGCAGACCCCTACTCCCTCCCTCCTGGCTTGTCTGTTCCATTGTAATGCCCCTGATCCGTCCCTCCTGCCCTTTATGGTCTGTTATGCTGCAACTTTCTCTCCTGTCTGTCCATTATGGTCAGCTAGCTACCATTGCCTCTTGCCCCTCTGTTCTCTGTTGTCCATGTGCATGGTCCTGTCCCCTCCCTCTTGCTTTCTATGGATTGTTGTGCTGCACTCCCGTCCTGCATGCCCTGTGTGGTGTATTGTGCTGCTGCAAACCCTGATGCCTACCCTGCAGGGTCAGTTTGGTGCACCTCTCCATGTCCCTCCTGTCCTCTGTTATCCAAGTCCATGTCCCTACCCCATTTCCTTCCATGAGCCAATGTACCATACTTGCGAACATTTTGAGCTTGGTAAGAGGGAGATTTTGAAAAAAAAACTGGGGTATTGATTTTCCCCTTTGAGTTACATTGAATAAGAGGAGATTGTAGACAGGAGACAGATCAAATAAAGCCCATTTGAGCTTAAAAACGTTGGACGTTTCCTGGCTTAATCGGGTCTGTTGGCATGTATGGTTGTACTACCATTGCCTCTTCCTTCTGCCCACAATGGTCTATTACATTGCCACAGCCTCTCTTGCAAGTCCTGTATTGTTGGTTTGTTGCCCCTGCCCCCCTTTCCACTGCCCTCCATAGTCTGTTGTGCTGCCATGGCCCTTCCTGCCTGCTCAGTGTGGTTAAATTGTTGCCTTTGCACCCTCCTACCTGCCTTCAATTTTCAGAGTCCGTGCCCCTGGCCTCTGCCTCTCAACAGTATCCTAATGAACAACTAGATTGCTAACATTCTATATTTATTACAAAAGTGTGGAACGCCAGACGTCATCTTGATGTAATCAAAACTGTAATACCTAGAGCATTTCCTTTAGAAATTACATATATGAGAGGGTCTTATTGGCATCAAAATTATGGTTAGTGCTCTAAAAGACTAAAATAAGGACATATTTTCTGAGTTTTCAAATAGCAACAAAGCACTTTTAAATTATTTGTTATCTTTATGTTTTTTTATCCAGTTGACCACTTGATTAAATGTTGCACTTAGGGGAGAGGATGTGGTGTTACTTTCAGAACTGCAGACTTTGCAACTGGGGAACCAGGTTGGAGTATCTGCTTCAGCTCGACATTCTGTGATTCTGGTCAAATCACTTAGTCTCCCCATGTCTACAACCAAAATGAATTTGTTCTTGTGTGATGTAACCAATGCTCATGTAAAGCACTCCAATACCTGACAAGTCTGCACTATATAACACTGCTACATCTGGGTGATTTTGGGCTACATTTGGGCTCTTTTGTCTCCGGTGGCCATCTTGGGAGATTTATTTGTTATGAAGTTTCCTAATTTCCTCATGTACTGCAGTCTCCTCAGTAGGAAATGCTTTCAGTTTTTTACTTTGATTCCATCATGAAGGTATTCAGATATGTCACACATTTGCCATAAATTCTGAAAGTTAGCACTCTAGTTGCTCATTAGATCACTGTAGTAAAACTACTGTTCACCATGGAAGTCTGCTCCTGGTATTAAAAGTGCATGTTTCAGTCTGCATGTCAGAATTTTTTAATGAAATAGAAGAGGATTTGAGAAGTCACTCAAAATGTGCCCTCATTTTCTTTCTTCAGCATTAATCATAATTTCTATGGCAAAATGACCCCCACTCATTGTGTTCCTTTTTAAATTAAATGTTTTAAGTGTTACCAGTTTATTCCAATCAAGATGGCTTCTGGTGTGCCATACTTTTGTCATAATGCGCTCTAGTTGTTTTTAAGAACACTCTGGGACATTCTGTCATTGGGCTACACTTGGGCTACATCTGGGTGATATTTGGGCTACATTTGGGCTCTTTTGTCTCTGGTGGCCATCTTGGGAGACTTATTTGTTATGAAGTTTCCTAATTTCCTCATTTACTGCAGTCTCCTCAGTAGGAAATACTTTCAGTTTTTTACTTTGATTCCATCAAGAAGGCATTCAGATGTGTCACACATTTGCCATAAATTCAGAATGTTAGCACTCTTTTTGCTCATTAGATCACTGTAGTAAAGCTACTGCTCACCAGGGAAAACTGCTGCTGGTATTGAAAGTGCATGTTTCAGTCTGCATGTCAGAATTTTTTAATGAAATAGAAGAGGATTTGAGAAGTCACTCAAAATGTGCCCTAATTTTTCTTTCTGCAGCACTAATCATACTTTTTATGGAAAAATGAACCCCCTCATTTTGTTCCTTTTTAAATTAAATGTTTTAAGAGTTACCACTTTAATCCAAGCAAGATGGCTTCAGGTGTGCCATACGTTTATCAGAAGTAGGACTGTTAGCACTCTAGTTGTTCTTTGGAACACTCTGGGAAGCTGCAGTAGAACACAAAGGAATCAACTGACAGTCTCTGCCCTTGTTGGATGTACATGTTTTACTGAGAATGTCAGACTTCATTCTCACATGACTGAGAAAGATAATGTGAATATACAGAAAATAAGCTCTCAGTTTAGCTTATAGATCACCTTCCAAACCTCTGTGGGAAAAGCATGAGAAAATATTTTTCTCTCAATCATGATATCCCAGCAGAAAGCTTTTTCACATGGTGAAATCACCTTAGAACATACCACAATTCCTAAAATGAGTATGGTACCATCAACAAATGATTTATAATGTAACTAAAGTCTTAAAACCTTCTATTAACTGCAATGCTTTTTAATGAGGTGCTATCATGTATATTGGTCCCAAGATGGCTGCCAACACTTCTTGGATGAAGTGCTGACAGCGATTCAGATCTCAGGATGAGATATGTGGTTAGGCTCCGCCCACATATATATATGATTTTACTTTTGATTTTCTCAGGAACTACTGAACAGATTGACACCAGACCTGCAAAAGGCACTTCCCTGAGCTGAGGACTACCTCTCTGCCAAATTTCAAGTAATTCTGTTCAGCCGTTTGGGCTGTACCTTGGACTAAAGGTCCCTATGGAAAGGGTAGGAGCGGAGCGGAGCGCCCCACCTATTTTGAAAATTTCGCGAGGATTCGTCAACCGGCGCCAAAGTTATTCCAAATAGAATGTTGCGGATTTCCTATGGAAACACGGTCCTAACTATAACTATCTACTGGCGACCGCCAGTAGATAATATATATATATATATATATATATATATATCAAAATATCAAACACATGGAAGAAAATAACACTAAACGTTAGCAGTACAAGTAACATTAGGAACAGAACCTGCAAGAGAAGCAGTTGAACCAAAAACACCCTCAAGGATTTGCATAATAGTATCGAGCTCCTTTTGAACCATTATCGTTGCATTAGCATCATGAACTGAAATCCTTTTGGAAGAGAGATAAGAAGCAGTATATGAGCAGCAGAAAGGAAGGCACTGAATCAGGAAACAGCAACAAATTAAGAGAACAATTAAATATATCCCTTTCTCAAAAATCCAACCCCAGCTACCGAACAAAGACCAGCTCAAGTTACCGCTCTCCATTCCTCGAACATTTGCCAGGATGTCTACAATATGCTGAGTGATATTCCTTTCCATATTTGTGATACCAACTACACACTGCTCTCCTATTATTGCGCATGCACCACCACTTTTAGCTAAAATAAAATGTAAATGTAAATGTAAATGTATGTGTCTTGTAAAGCGCACTGCTGCCCTGAGGTGTCCTGGCTATCCCTGTGAGATGGTCCCTCCAGGGTATCTCCAAGGTGAAACCAGGCATCCCCGGCGAATGTGGGGGGCCGTTGTGGAGATGAGGCAAGCTAATGCCCAGAGTTGCCGAGTGTGTTCCTGGTTAGAGTAGGTACCGAGGCGAGAATTATCGAGTCCGTTTTGACCCTGGTCCACGACCCTGCCGCGTCGGGAATTGAACCCTGGTCCCTGGCCGATTCGCTGCTTACGGATCTGCCGCCTCTAACCAGTGAGCCACACCTCTCCGCATATCTCGTTTGGTCAGAGTTTATGCACATGCATTTCAACTGTGAAGTGATGTCACGTAAAGATGACACTTTAGAACTAGACATAATTTGCAGTTTACACCCAAAATACTCTCTAGCTTGTTCACCTCAGGCCATGGCAGTACCGCCAAATGTAATAATAGAGAAAATTATATATACAAAAGCAATACTGTTACTGTAATTGTTGACTTCCAAATCGGTGACACCCTCACAAAATTCCTTGGTCAATGTTCTTTTTACCCATCTCGTATTTGCTTTACTATACTTGCAAGGTACTCCAAGAGGTAACACCATTCCCAAAGCTACATCTTCTATGCCATTATATGTATTGGAATATGTACCATTCGATAGGAAATAAAAACCTGGATATGCATAAAGCGGACCTTGATAATCTACCGGAGCATATCTGGTATTCATCCCCTTCATACTGGAATCATCCTTTCTTCCTAAACGGAATATATTTTGTACAATATTGATCCGGAACAATTTAGATATAAGTAAGCGTCAGTACTATTTATTATTGGGCAGCACGCAGGATAGTAACCTGCCTCTTTAGTGACTGTCAAATCTTGATAATGCCAACCTGTCAGAGTGATGTTTGGTTTATTCATATATAGGTTATGACTATACATATCAGGAATACAACCTGGGTACCCTGTTCCTCATGGTTTTCTATAATACAAACAGAGGCCAGGATATCCAATACTAAATTCACTCTTTACCTCTACAAAGTGGGGAGGACGAACATATGTGTAGTTCACCAGTGATAATGGATAAGCAGTCCATAAGTTTGTAACAGAATCAGTGGGATAACAAGCTGTGTTCTCTCCAAAACATTTCCTGTGCGTATCCAAGAAAACATTACTTTGCATAGCTCATTCACTATGATCTGAAGAGACAATCTGGTATAAAACACATGATGAGATATCACCGGAACACTCCAGTATCCATAACATTCCCCCTCCCACCAATAGGAACAGCAATATAAAAACAGCACAGAACACCTTCTTTCTAAACAACCAACCAAGACTGATTATCCCCGGTCACAGGGCAACAAAGGGCTCTTCATCTTCTGCAATGGGACGACCAAACAGATGCATTTTTACTATGGAATTACAAATAGAACCACCAGAGAAGAGAAAGGGGAAAAAAAGTCATGTGGTGGAGCCAACGATGGAAAGGGCACACAAAAAACATCAAAAAGATCAGGGTCCGTCACAAGCCTCCCTGACAGGCTTCTATTGTCCAATCCTCGGTGGTGCTATTGAGCACTTTCATGGTGGAGCCACAAAGTTGCGGCCCATCTGCCAATGTTCCCTGTTCCCAGGATAGGGCACTCTCCCTCCTTGGGAAAATACCCTCAGCGTATCCTGTCCTGCGCCACAGGCAGTGCACTAATTTCTGATCCCTGGTCTAATAGGAAGAAGCAGAAACAAGGGGCATTTTCACAAATGTTATACATGAAGTCCATCCCTGCTACACTCCCTTTTTTTTGGAGCACTAACCTTCTGTCGAGGATGCAAATTGTACCTTGCTACTCCAGGCACTGTCTCGTCAAGGAGAAGAATCTGAAACTCAGGAGAGGTTGGGGGCTGGGACTCAGGCTCCTGTGAATCAGATGAAGAGGAGACCTGGGCAGCCCTTATTTCGGGGGAGACTGCCGCATTCAGAGCAACCTCATTCTCTTCCTCCATCTGCGCCCAAGTCAGCTGAGCGTCTGAAAAAGGGACAAAACAAGGTACCTTCTCCGTCTCGTGATCCCCTATTCCATCACAAACCCAGCTATCGTAGGGGAGATGAAGCGGGATTCGTCGACAATGAGACGAGTGGATCCAGTTCTTTCGACCATCCACTCTCATTGCCGTTCTTGTCAAGATGAGAACCAAGTATGGTCCTTTCCATCAAGGCTCCAAACCGCCTCGTCTCTTGATTACAATATAATCACCAGGCTGTACCGGGCCCCTCGGGTGCTGGAGGCAAAGCTTCATGTATCTGTTGATGAACAGAACGTAAGCTTTTAGTGAGATCATATAAATAATCGACAAGCAGAGGATAATCAATTTCAGAAAACTTTTTCGGTCTAGTGACGCCCCACACATTTACGGGACGGCCAAAAACCACTTCATAGAGCGATAATCCTGTTCTAGAATGGGCTGTCATTCTGATGGACAATAGAGCAAGGGGTAATGCCTCTGGCCACTGCAACCCAGTACTTTCCTTAATCTTTGCCAATTTTAATTTGAGAGTACCATTGTACTTCTCAACTAAACCTGCTGACTGAGGATGATTTGCTGAATGAAATTTTTGCTTGATGTGCAGATCATCGCATACCAACTGGATCACCTTTGCATTGAAGTGACTTCCGTTGTCACTCCAAATCAAACAGGGCAAACCATAGCAAGGGAAAAATTCCTTAATAAGAGCCTTTGCCGTCGCCGTGTCTGTGTTTTCTTTCATTGGGTAGGCCTCAATCTATTTACTGAATGCACAAACAACCACTAGCACATATTTCAAATTATTAACTCGTTGCATCTCAATGTAATCCATCTGGAGTACCTCAAAAGGGAGGGAAGGTGGCTCAAAATTACCAGAAGGTGTAGGGGTACCTTTCTCAGGATTCTGCTTCAAACAAATCATACTGTGTTTCACCAAATGTGCAGCGACTTTTGGGATATTGTCATTCTGCCACACAGGATCTAATAACCTACAAATTCCCCTTGCGCTAATATGAGCCGGACCATGTGCCATTGTAACTACAGGAAATACATATGCATCGGGTAACATCCAGTTCTGCTTTTCGGATTTATCAGTCCAGCACCCTTCGTCATCTAAACGTCCTGTACTCTCCTGCCACACTGCCAACTCCTCAACTGTTGCCTCACTCTGTATCTCTCTAACACTTTGTAACAAATTTTCAAACATAGTAGCATCTGGTACCCATCTGGCAGGACCTGCCACAAACATTTTCGTCATTTTTGACCGGTCTGTCTCTTTTACTATCTGATCTGCAAACGCATTTCCCCACCCCGCATCATCTGTAAGTGCTTTATGAGCACTACACTTCACTATTGCCAATCGTTTAGGAAGGGTCAGAGTTGTCAAAAGCCTCTCTATTTTTGGTCTATGCTGAATCTTAGTCCCATGTAAAGTCAAGAATCCTCTCTCTGCCCAGAGGCGCCCAAAATTATGAGCCACCCCAAAGGCATACTGACTGTCAGTATAAATATTGACAGTCAGTCCTTCACTTACTTCACATGCTCGCAAAAGAGCTATCAGCTTCGCAGCCTGCGCCGATTAGTAAAGAACACCTAACGCTTCAACTACAGTGCGCAGCGTGGTAATAGCATATGCCGCTGTAGTAGTGCTGTCCAACAATTTGAAACAAGAGCCATCAACATATAATTCCCCTTGTGGGTCCGATAAGGTAACATCAGTCAAGTCTACCAGTCCCTTTGGCTCTTCTTCTGTGCGGAACAAACAATCATGAACATCTGTGTCCTTATCTTCCGAAGGGAGGAGTAGTAACATGACTGGATTCAGAATGGCACATCTTTTGATAGTAATATGAGGTGCAAATAGTGTCAATTCATAACCAGTCAGACAAGCACTTGTGAGGTGCTGCGTCTTTGTCTTGTTTAAAAGTACATCCACAGCAGGAGGTACCATTACTGTGAGATCATGATAAAGAACGAGCCCTGCCGATTGTCGAATAGAGACCGCCGCAACCACCGCGGCCCTTAAACAACTCGGGAGGACTCTGGCGACAGGGTCAAACGTAGCAGAAAAATAAGCACACGGCCTCTGCTTACCTCCAAAAGCTTGTGTTAACACTGAAAGCGCACACCCAGTTGTTTCGTGTATGTACAGCACGAAAGGCTTCTTATAATCAGGCGTACCAAGCACAGATGCAGAGAACAGCGCAACTTTTAATTGCTCAAAAGCATGCTGACATTCGAGGCAAGGGTTCATGCACATCTTTAGTTATTAGACGAAGCAAAGGCTGTATTAATAAAGAGTAAACGGGTATCCAGTGTCGACAATATGAGGTGATGCCTATGAAAGCATGCACATCCCTCTGAGTCACAGGGACAGGCATCTTAACAATGGCATCAACTCGTTCAGGTGTGAGCCTCCGACCCTCCTTCGACAGTAGGTGACCAAAATAGGTGGCCTGCTGTTGACAATATTGGAATTTGGAAAGGGACACTTTATGTCCTTTGTTAGCCAATGCTTTAATAATTTAACCGTGTCATCCTGACAACCCTCTTCAATATTGGATGCTATCAAAAATGTCATCTACATACTGCAATAATACATTACCTGTGGGAAGAGAGAGAGAGTCCAATTGACTTTTCAAAGCCCGGCTATAGATACTGGGATTTTCAGTATACCCCTGAGGAGCTCGACAGAATTGGAACCTCCTACCGGCCAGAGCAAATCCAAAAAGATACCTACTGTCAGGATGAATAGAAATACTAAAGAAAACCTTTTTTTAATCAATCACAGAAAACAATTTGGCTGTGGAAGGAATCATCATCAAGAGAACAGTGATATCCGGGGCTACCAGAAACTGGGGAACAGCTATCTTATTGACCTCCCGCAGATCAATCATAAAGCGATAGACATCAGGATGTGCATCAGGGGAATCTAAAGGTGCCTTCTTAAGAATAGGAAGAATGGGACTATTGCATACATTCGCTACTGTCTCTTCAACCACCCCTGATTTGATCAGGTCTTTTATAATCTGCATCAAAGCCTGTTCCCCAGCCTGTGATATTTTGTACTGGGGAACACGAGGGAGCGCAGCATGATCCTTAAGTTTGATAGAAACTGGTGGTATCTGCAACAACCCTACATCTGTGTCCCCTGTGGCCCACAATGAGGACGGCACATCTTTAAATTCAACAGGAAGCAGCTCATCTTTCGCCAAACACTGTTTTGCACTAACCACATTAGTTCCAAGAGTGATATATACAACATCGTGGGAAACAATAAACGGTAGCATGAAACTTCTTCAATAAATCCAATCCTAATAAATTTTCCCCACAATTCGACGCCAACAGAAATGAGGAGTCCACAGTGAAAGGACCAACAGTCAAGGCTAGAGGTCGGGAAATGGGGCTCACAACGGGTATGCCTGAAAAACCTACCAAAACATTATTATGACCAGACAGGGCTGCCCCGGAGACCAGTGTACGAGAAACAGAGCTATTCATTGCACCTGTATCCATCAAAAAGTTTGCGCCAAACCATGCAAATCTGCTGAGACGTAAGGACCACGCTGATCTACAGGAATTCGGACTGGTCCCCTTCCCTGTCCCTGGCTATCCTAGCCATAGGACATCCCTGCAGCTTCATCCATATCATAATCATCATGATAGTACTGCCTTCCACGGGGGTCATCAAAATAGTTCTGATCAAAACGACCCTATGAGGATGCACCAGCTTGAACCTCGTCCCAACCAACCTCACCATGACCCCTTCCACCTCAACCCCACCCTCTAGGTACTGCAATTTTCTGTAAAAATCTGTACACACACTTCGCCAATGTCCCTCCTTTTTGCAATAAGCACACTGATTCAGCCCTGAGGGTGCATCACCTCTACCGGCACCCGCAGCCTCTGAGCCGGACCAGTGCCATGTCCCCTTCCGGACCATCTTGCAACCTGCTGCATCAACACCCTCGTCTTCAAATCCTTACTCTTCTTTTTCACATTGTCCTTTTCCTCATTTTCTTTATGCTCATAGTACTGAGCCATATTCAGTGTCACCAAAGGGGAGGAGGTAGTCCAAGTGCTCTCCGAAGCTTGCAACCGAGCCTCAATTTCCAGAAGCAAATTCGTAACAAACCTGTTGACAAACAAATGAACACCACCTTCAACTGACAAATCCTGCCCACTGAAATCCCAAAACACCCCTTCAAACCGATTAAAAATATCAGACACTCTCTCCTCTTTCTTTTGACCACATGCCATCAGCTTTCCCAATCTACTCATCGGGGTGGGATAAGAGAATGCATATAGGTGATGACACGACTTGGCAAAGCCAAGGTCTCAGCCCTAGGTTTTTCACTGGGCTTATGCTCTTTATCCCATGCCTTAATCTCGTCCCATGTGCCACCCAATTCCACCCTGTGATCCTGCATATGCCCCTGCCTCCATATATCCACCAGCACCAACAGCCCGAAAAACATCTCAATATCTGTTAAGGTCATAACTGATGAGGAGGCGGCCTCTGTTAACTCTTTATAATGTGCCGTAGGGTTTTTCCTAGGATGCTGTAACTGACTCTTAAGGACTAGCACCTCACTTCTCTTCCATGGGGTATAGACCCACTGCGCTTGAAAATGAGCCGCTACTCGTTGTTGAACCACTTCACCTTTCTGGTTAAGCTGCTCTGGGATCTCAGGATGAAAAATAGGATGTACGTCCCTCATCGGAATTTGAGACACATTAATCGGAGTTTGGTGATGTAATCTTTTTCGATAACCGAGAAGTGTCTCAACATTATTGAGAACTTCCGCAGGGGCCATGCCAGCTGCATGTACACGGTCTTGGATATCATAGATAATTTGAGGAGCTGTACCACCAATACACTGTTCAAACAAACCAATCAATGTAGCTGACATATACTGAAGGGCATGCTGTTGCACAAACGAATTGAAATTTTTCATCACACTCCATCTATCCTCCACACTATAAATCGGACTCCAAGCCAATTGCACTGGCTGATTTGCAACCATCCTTTTCTCCTCTTTACCCACATCAGATCGAATCAATACCTGTTCCATTCGCTCCTGTGCTGCCACCCAATTCCCCCCATCCGACCCACGCACCGGTGTCCCAACACTACACAACACTGAGGATGAAATGTCTGGGGGAGACACAAGAGGTAAAGACGCAGGTGACAGGGTCAGCAATGGCTGGGTTGTAGGTGTAAAAGAAGGAGGAGAAACATAAGCGGAAACAGCAGACACTGCAGGGGTGCCTGCAGTCACCACACTCGCAGGTTGCGAAACCGGAGGGGAGACAGACAAGACTGGAGCCGAAGCTGTTGAGTCTGTAGAGAGACCAGAGGAAGGCGGAGGAATAATGGAGGACTGAGACGACGGAACAGCAGGATATATTCTCTGTGGGGCATGAGAAGGTGGGGGACGGGTTTCCAGCAGATCCTCCACAAAAGGATCCTCATCCTCCTGAACAACATAGGACTTATTACGTTGTAATTGAAACTTCCTATCTGCACACTCAATTCCCTTTTCAGTTTGTTCTCTATCATAAGCTACAGCTTTCTGGACCACTGTCTGCATTGCCTTCTTCCTAGACTCCTTCTCAGCTCTTATTGGCCTCTTCTTAGCTTCCTTCTGCCATACCTGTAAAGTATCAAACATTGACTGCCAACTTCTCCCAAAAAATGTTCCTGTAAATAATTCCATTTTTGTTCGCCAAATGTACCATCCAGTGGGCACTGAAGCTCAATATTGTCCCTCGTATACTTGTGCCATAATGTACGAAACATAATAGGGCCAATACCATGCTTCACATACATCTCAAAACTCAGAGTGCCTTCTGGAGGTGCAGGCTGCCTTTCCTCCAGCCGATCCTCAACAGAACAACAACGGCACCACACTTTACTCCAACAAGGCATCCTAGCATAAAACACATTCACATCCACTCAATCAACCCACACACGCACACGCAATAAAGACACACACACACAAAGAGCTCTCAAAAGCAGTCCTTAGACTGCGCCCAGACAAGTCAGTCCTCAGACTGCGCCAAGACAAGTCAGTCCTCAGACTGCACCAAGACAAGATAGGCTCTCGCCCCAGGCCTTTTCAGGAATAAGCCGGCAGAAAGCTCTTTGTATCACAAGGGTCCACAGACCCACCAAGTTAATCAAGATGGCGCCGCATATATCACAAATCAAGATGAACTCACCTGGTGCACACAGGTCAAACAAGAATATTCTCAACTGCCGACTCTTCAGACCAAACAGTCAATTCCGAGGGTTTTGCGTTTTCAGGACCCCAGCCGAGATGACCACTAGACAAGGAGCCGCCTGATCAGTCAGGCGGGGCAGCCGCGAGAACCAGACTCTATCATATGGGGATCCCTGATGCGCCTATCCAACCGGATGCGACCCCGACCCCACAGCCCGATTACGGGCGGGATGGGTCACCTGGTGGAGTCCCTGTTCGGGTGCCAACTGAAGGAAGTGACCCAACTAGGGCCACCCGGGTCACTCTCGACCTCCTCTAGCCTTCCAAGAAATGAAGAGTCTATGACGCAGTAGAGAAATGCAAGCAAAACTAGTTTATTCACAAAGTACACTGCAGTTGAGTCCACTTTGACCAGCCTCTTATGATGGCTAAGAAGGGACTAACTCTAACAAGCATAAAGTTACATTATGAATCTTGCGGAGCCCACAAAGACCCGCCTACTATGGCAAAACACTGGTAGATGTCGTAATACAATGGGGGTGCAGAACATAAGTTTCGATTCCACAGCCTGGTACAAGCTATCTACTGCTCAAGGTCGTCTGGCTTATCCTCCCTACTAGGCAGGTGGGAGAGGGCCTCTACACAGAGAGAAAATCGTGCGTTAATGAGCAAAATTTAACAGCTGAGAAACGAAAATAAACAAGGACTATTTCTCGTAAATGATACATTAACAGTTTCGATTGTAATACAAAATGGCGTCTAGGCAGAGAAAATAGTGGCACAGATATCAACATAACTTTCATAACATTTACCCTTGTTAATTGCGTATGTATCAAGCAAGAATGTATTATAAAATAGCTAAATAAATGCTAACATAATACCAAGTAAAATACGAGTAATATGGCAATTATACATTTCAATTGTGACAACTTCGATCCAAGCAATCTGTGCGGGTCCATTACACTACTGGGCCTTTCAATGCCTGAAGGTGCAGCATTTTGGCAGGCCTGTCGTATATGCAGGAGATTTTTCTTTTCCCAGAAGCACGCACGGAGCTTTGCTAGTGGCTCGAGCACATGCGGGCCTAGAATGAGAGGGCCATCTTCGGATTAACCCCAGACCTGGTGACCTAATCAGACACCAGTCCTCTGGATTGGGCCGCCCGTTGAGCGGATTCTACCACAGGCTGTCAGTGGTCAGAGCAAGAGTAGTCTCTACACATCAATTGCCTGGAACTACTGGCCCGATCCTTCACGGTTCGGAGTCTGGTGGCCAAGAAGGTCTTCTGCGCCATCTTGCTGAAGATGGACAACATCTCCGCTGGGAGATATATCAATCAGATGGCGGATTGGCAATCTAGGCACCTACAGGACCTCAGTGCCTAGATGTCAGACCCCTCTCTATTTCAGAACCAGATAGTTCGTTGGGGTCTGTGTCAAGTCAATCTTTTTGCTTCTCGCCTCAATCACCAGCTTCCTAGTTTTTTCAGCTGGCACCCCGATTCCCTCTCGGAAGTGATAGATGCCTTCCTGCAGGATTTCAGTCGACTTCAGGGTTATATGTTTCCCCCGTTCTCCATGTTAGCCAACAGCAGTGATCCAGCATCTGAAGGTGGTAGTGATATTGGTGATGCTGATTTGGAAGTCACAAGTTTTGGTATCCAGTCCTTCTGGAACTTTCTATGGGTTTTCCAATCCAACTTCCCCTGACACCTCATCTTCTGATGGACTCGCATGGCAACTTGCACCAACTGGTTCAGGAGGGACTCTCCAGCTCATGGGTTGGAGGATTACAGGGGACGTTGGGAGATCCTGGGCCTTTCGGCAAAGGCTTCCTCCCTTATCAGAAGAGCCTGGGCGGACTCTACAGTCAAGAGATACAGGTCCAGAGGAGGAGTAGAACTCCCTGAGTAGTGGGGCGGATGAGGATGGAGTGGGAGGTCAGCTTGCATGGTCGGTTGTGCACAATCATCTCAACAAAGGAGGTCATCCAGACCAGACACTGTGGAAGTAACATGGGACTATTCTGCCACACAACCAGTATTTGAAGGTCTCTCTCGTGAAAAACCGGAGCTGGCAGAACAGAAGCAGAACAAGCCACTGGCTATTGAGGCTATATATCGTGGCCTTATGCTCCACCGGCAGGAGAGATGATCTGATAATCAGCGAGCCAGAGTGGGAACTAGAGAACTCCAAGGACCAGTCAGGAGAGTATCTAAGACATGGTCTGAGATTGTAGAAAGAATGACTTCAGTAGAAAACCAAATTGCCGCTCTTGAAGCAGAGCTGGCCACAGTAAAATCTCAGTCTGCAGCACAGGAAACACAGTTAAAGCTGGAGGAGTTTGAGAACTGGCATATGCATAATAACCTGAAGATTCTGGGATCAAGGAGGGTGTTTAAGGCAACAGTACCAGAACATTCTAGTATGGAAAGGCTGTTTCAAAAAGCCTTTCCAGAATTAGAAGGGTGGAATTGGGACCATGAGATCAAGAAGGCCCACAGTTTTCTTCTAAGATTAAAACTAACAGACTAGGAAGCAGCGACCGGTGGTACAAAACCAAGGGCGACATCGGTCTTTTTTGACAACTTTCTTTTAAGACAGGCAGTATATGGGATGGTGCATCCAGACTTCAAATAAAGTTTAGAAGGTCAGTCTGTCTTTGCTAAACCGTACTTTTGTCATGTGACTGTGGAGCGACGATGGAGGCTACATTTATTAATTAAGCCATGTCAGGGTGAAGGGACAGAGGTGTATCTGATTAACCCAGCAAGGCTAGAGATTAAGGCTAAAGAATATTTGGACAGTATCTGACCTGACCTGAACATGAACTGATCGGAACTAAATGGCCTACTGTAATGGTGCCCTAGCAGGGTATGGGGAACACATAGTACAAACATACAATGGTGTCAATTGCAAGCCAAGATTTATGGTATCGGGGTTGCTATCTTTTTATAATGATTTTCAGTTGTTTGGTATTTTTTCTTCACTTGGAATCATATATTCTTTTTTTTCCTGCCTCTCAGGAGATGCCTTAGGTTTGACAAGATTGGCTCTGGCAGGATGGGAGCTCACAAACCATCATTCAGGCCAGTTTTGGTCTGATTCCTTCAAATGGCAGGAGGATGGGTAGAGGGAGGCAGGGTATGGGGAGGAGGAGTTGCAGTGAGAGGTCTGGAGTTGGGGAAGGGGAAGGGGGGCAAGGCGGTGGGGTAGAGCTAGAAAAAGGAAGCAACTTGAAAGATGCAAAGCATGTTAAGGTGGAAGAATACCTATTAATGGGGCATGCCCTACTAAAGACTTATGGCGAAAGGAGAAGGGCTCATATGAACGTGGGAAGTATGATGGTATTCTGCGTATGATGGGATGCCTAAGGAAAATTTGTATATGTACTGTTAATGTTTGTGGACTAAGCAATAGGTCCAAAAGGGTCAAAGTAGCAGTGGGGCTGAGAAGGCTAAGTCCAGACATTGTGTGTATACAAGAAATACACATTGAGTGGTCTATAAGGAGTCTACTTGAAACTCTGGGTTATGAGTTAGTTAATATAACACGGGCAACCACTACGGGGCAGGAGTGGCAATTCTAGCACGAAGAGGGGTATGTGCAGTTAAATGAAAACAACTTTTATGGTAGTTCCTGTATTTCTGGGTTTTTCACTGTATTTTTGGTGTTTTATATATGTATCATTTATGACTGCTTTTAAGTGATTTAATAAAGTGTATTGATTGATTGACTGCTGAAGCTCTCCTTCATTGGTGTAATTCCCCTAAGCGACACTACCAGGCTGTTTCACATCCTTAAGGTACAAGCACCGGATGTTTATTTATTTATAATTTATGTGATTTGTAGAGCGCACTGTGACCAGACTGGTATCCTAGTGCTGGGAGCAGCAATTGCTTAAGGGGAAAAAGATGAAGAATGGCAGTACGTAATTACAGGCATCCATTATTTAGGGAACAACCAGGTCTTCAAGGCCTTTCTAAATTTCAGTAGGTCTGTCAGTGCTCTTAGGTTAGGCCGCAGCCTGTTCCAATACTGAGCACCCTTAACTGAATAGGCACGTCCGTCTTGTAGGACCTTTCAAAACTAGTGTTCCTGTACAAGATTAGTAGCAGCTAACCGAAGAGCCTTCCTCTGGGCATATCTTTTCAGTTTCCCTTGCAGCAGTACAGGGCCCTTCTTGTGAAGTGCTTTACACATGATACACATTGATTTGAACAGGATCCTCTGCTCCACCAGGAGCCAATGGAGATCCCTAAGAGCAGTGGATGCAGATGATCTACGTGATTTATTCAGTGTCACTTTTGCTGCAGCAATCTGGATTCTGTGCAGTCTCTTAATCAGGTAGTCCGGTGCCCCTAATAGGAGAGCATTACAATAGTCCAGTCTACTCAGTATAACACTCTTTGTGATTATAGCCTTAACACTTGTAGGTAGCACTGGAAACAGCTTTCAGAGGTCCAGAAGAAGTGTGAAACAAACCCCTGCTACTTTATTGGCCAAGTTTCTCTAAAGTGAGGTGATCATCAAAGATGACGCCAAGGTTATGTGCTGCCTCAGAGGGGCACATATCAGACTCCATCCATAATTGCCAGAAGTTCGGGGGTAGTGGCATCGGGATTTTATTTGCAGAGCAACAGAGAAGTTTGGTTTTATGCCTGTTTAGTTTAAAGGAATTTGTGATCATTAATTGTACAATGTTTACTAGACAGGTTTGAAAAGTTTTAATGGGGTCCTGCTGGCTATTAATAAGAGTACAATATAGAGTGGTCCCAGCAAACAATATTTAGACAACACATAAAACGTTATAGCCACACAAAATTAACAACAATGTATGACAATGATAGACAGCAAGTGTTATTTAATCACACTGCTTCATTCAAAAAATACATTAATAATGTTTAATTTCATACATGTTACGTGCCCAGAAGGACAGGGAAAAGAAAAGGAAAGGAGGTGGGTAATTTTCGTGAGGATAAAAGAGTGTAAAGGAAATCGTGTCCGCAAATAATGCCAAGTTCAAGTGACCAAGATAATCAATTATGGCCTAATTATTTCGCCAAAAATACATATAATGTTCATATAATTCAGTGGCTAGACCATCCAAAGGAAACACAGTCACAGAGTTTCTGTTATTCCAAAAGGCTAGCGCAAGGGAAAAAGTGTCGACGTTTCGACCCCAAGGTACAATGTAGGTCGTTTAACACTTTACACGGTGGTCTTCCTCAGGACTGTAATAAGGGAAAGGGCACCTAAAATTAAAACGAGACACTAATTATGAAACAAGTTTAAAAGCAAAAAATATCCTAATTAATATAAAGGCCAAAGAATGGTTCATTGATTTACCATAATGAGTCCTCCAATGAGGACTATGAAGTAAAGGAATCGGGCGCACTGGCTCCAAAGGCTAGAGAGCGGCATCAACACCTGGAAAAATAAGGTGTGATGTATAAGCCCAAATGCGCAGTTATGGGCAAGTAGATTAGTTGAATTAAATTAGCAGAAGGGCAGTAGTTCAAAAATTGAAAGAACTCACGCACAACGCGGAAAGCTTCCAGCGTCTCCCTTCCAAATCTTAACCATATTATTAATCAAATTCCTGCCCAAATTCGTCGGCTAGGAACCATCCAGTTTCCAATTCTGAAAAAGGTTAAAAACGGAGTCACAAACCAAATAAAACTACAAGGATCGTACAAATGAAAACGGAAAACACCGACAGTGTTATACCTGGTATATGGTAATTCGAGGCGTACCGGGCCCCTTGGAGGACCTCCAAGGGGCCAATTTTCAAGCAGGCACGAATTGGGAGAGAGGCAGAGGCAGAGCCCAGAAACAGGTACGCTTTCCACCAGAGGGCCACGGGGAAAGAGCAACCCGACGGAAAGTCTACAGGTGGTAACTAGACAACAGAGACCTGTTGTGAACATCTCATCCTATGCCTTGAAGGACAGTGAAGAGAAGATCCTTAGTAAAGGCTTATCATTTGTACCAACAACATACCCCAATCGTTTTGCATTGAAGACAGAACTACTGAGATTTTTTCGCAAAATCCGCCTGTGATATTTATTCAAGCATTCAAATGCACCACTTAGAACATCCCAACAGGACTACGTGTCCCTTCGACTTTTGTACCTCCAGCCAACTCCATGACCCATATATTGGCATATGAAAATACTGTGCTTAAAGAAGTTTCTAAAATACTGGCAACATGCAAACATACCACCGTGAATGTGACCAGAATGGAGAAAGAGGCCTTGATGTCATTACGGGACAATAAAGATATTGTCATTAAACCCGTCGACAAGGGTGGGGCAATTGTTGTTCAGGATCTTGACAAATACAAATTGGACATTTTGAATCAGTTACAAGATGGTGTTAGTTATTGCAGATCCTTCAAAAGACCTGGCACTAGAAATGTTGACAATAACAAAGGATGGCTTAGAACAGGGTTTCCTAACCGAGCATGAATTTCATTAAAGATCCCCTGCTTCCAACTCTATATACATTGCCTAAGATACATAAAAATATGTCGAACCCTCCCGGTAGGCCCATTGTGTCAGGATGTGGGTCTATGCTAGAGACCCTATGTAAATATGTCGATCATTTCCGTAAACCCATTGCGGAAGAAACAAAGACATACTTACGAGACACTCTTCAAACTATTAACCTACCAATAGCCACCTGTGTCAACTGGGAATTTATTGACCACTGTCTACTCCCCCCGAGGCCTCCTATCATAAATACCAAAAGGGAAGTTGTCCCAATGGGTCTCTAACAATCATCAAATGTCAGAGGATTTATTTCACATCAGTCTTACAACTAGATCTTCAGCCATTGCTTGTATACCCAAAGGTTTTCCAATAGTTACCTATTGAGTTTTCATTGTGCACCCTGCTAAAACTATTGAAGAGCCATTCAAATTGAACTTCAGTTTAGTAGTAATCCTACAAGTAATGATATGGAAACCCTCATTTAGGTATGGATGCTGAAAATGTGCCCAGTAGCATTTGCAGTTGAAGAGGGGCGCAGTGTTTGTGAATGCTGGTTCTGAAGAACTAGGTGGTACACACTTAGCTGCCCATGCAAACTTTCCAGCTCACCTTCCAAGGAATTGAGTAACTTTTAAAAAATACACCCCCCCACGATCTGATGCAACATAGTTTAGAATAAATTAAGGTAATTGCTATAAAATTCACTTGGTAGCCATTCAACTTATGGGGCCTTTCCATGGATCATTGCAAGAGGAGATACTTATCTGATACCATAGATCCACGACCAGAAGATTCTGGTGCTGTTCCCGTGAGGGGCTAGAAAGAGAAGGACAACACAGTAAGAGTAGGATAGGCAGCTAAGAAAAAGTGAAAGTGAAAGAGTGAAGCAGATGGATATAAAAGTGAGGATGGACTAAAGTAATGGGCTCTCGCTGGGCAGAAAGGGAAGACGCCGAACTGGGAGCAGAAGTCGTGATGGGAGGAGGAGGAGGTAAAGAACCCGAAGATGCGAGTAAGTCAGAGCAAGATACAGGAGCTAGAAACAAGGCTGAGAGGAAATCGAAGGCGGAAAGAATGAGGAAGCCAAAGTTGATCACAGAGACCATCAACATGGATTTGGCAGGAGGAGTCACTAGACAAGGAAGAAGAAGGCGGTGATCCTGAAGTGTGACCCGAGGAGGAGCGATTGCCTCCAGGTACGGTTGAACTGGATAAGCCCACCACATTCCAGGATGATTACACCCAAGTTGAGGAATGAGAGAAGAAACACTGCTTATCACCTGTGAAAAGTAAGATAGAGACACATTTCTGAAGATTTTTTTGTTAACACCCTGAAACCGGTCCCAGGATGCTTGTTTCGGGTCCAGGGAGGACCTGGCCTGGTAGTTCGGGCTGGACTGTTCCCATGAGACACAGGGTCAAGACCGATTTGCATATGGCTGGGTCCAAACTGGGTTGGGTCCAGGGAGGACCTGGCCTGGCAGTTTAGGAGGGACTGTTCCCATGAGGCACAGGGTCAAGGCTGATTTGCATATGTCTGGGTCCAAACTGGGGTGGCGAAGTGAGCTAAAGAACGATGATGGATTCAACTCAGATCTATGACTGGGGGTGAGTGTCTGAAAAGTTTCAGCACTCCGCCCATCATCTCCTTGTGTTTGCTTTGATTTATTTTGTTTGCCTGAGTAATTATTCACTCCATATAACTGTAAGTCATATAACAAGGACTTAATGACCATAAATGACCTTGCTAATATATGTCTAACATCCCATCCCTCCACATAGTTATGTCAGACGTAGGATTGCTGTGACATGATGTCAGGGAGTCGCTAACCAACAAATACCAGAGACGGAAGATAAAGACTACATTCCATCTTAAATCTCCCCCCTCCTTTACTTACAGCCCGATTGGAATGCATTATCTGCCATTAGTGCAAAGGAAGAGGAAACGACTGTGGGCCCTTTAAAACCGGTCTTGATGCAACCTACGTGGGAGGTCACATGGGAGTGCCGTCATTGGTGGAAGAAAGAAGAGAGAGAGCCCGGGAGGTGGAGAGAGGGACGCCGACGAGTCGGAAAGACTACAGAGAGATGTTTCCTGAAGTGAAGGAGTTTCCGACAGAAGAAGAAGACGGCGAGAGGAGAGCGAGTGCTTCGGCGGGTGAAGCGGAGAGAGGAGCCCAGCCATCCCCGAGCAGAATGGAAGAACCCCGCCATGGCCCTGGAGGGCCGTGGCTCTCACAGGTGCGTGGGCGCCTTCGAGGCTATTTACGGGGAGAATTAGATAAGGGTCGGGAGGGATGAGGGGGACAAGGGTATAGACGTATGCTATGAAGTGAAGACGCTAATGAAAGGAGTGCCTATCTTTTTCTACGTGCTGACACCCTCCAATCTGGATACGTTCACTACTCCCACCCCTGTCACTTTGACTATTTAGTTATTTTTTTTTCTTTCTTTTGGGCTGGCACTGGTGGTCCCCTCACGCCCTCCCCTATTAGCCGATAAGAATAATTCAGCGTTACTTACCTGGGTCTTTCTTTCTTTGAAGGAGACTGTTGGCCAGGAAGACGTCAACCAGGAAACTGCTACAAGAAGATCCTGAAAAGAAGGAGATAAAAATCAATACAAACGAAAGACTGTTTGACATATTTTTTCTTTATTAAAATAAAGGAGCATAACAACTGATTCACGCTGTAGAAGTTCTTTCTGGGTCCCTGCCCATTGCAATATATATCACACATGATGAATGTCATAACTCACAAACTAGCGGAGGGTCAGCAGAAACTTGCATGGGCCATTTCCATCTCCCAGTTGAAGAAAGAATCAATGGACTAAACCTTGCAAGGGCAAATTCCACAAACTAGTCAGGCAACAGAGAAGACAGGCTGCTTTACCTTCTGTGGTACTAAAGAAACATACTGCAGGGGATGACCCTGGTTACTTCTTACACATTTTGAACATTTAGCCCAAAGTGTTGCATGGCTGCCAGAGAAAAGGGGACAATATTGTGTTCCATTATTAATAGAGGATTTACAAGTGGCATGCTTAGCCAGCCATCCCTTAGGAAGAAGATAAGAAGAGCATTCTTGAGGGGGTTAGGTGTTGATGATGAAACATTTCGGGGTAAATTTAGACATGAAAGAGAGAGATCAGGGGAATCTACACGTGCTTTATATTACTGAATCAAAGATTAAGCATACAAATGGCTAAAGCCAAAGACTGCCTCAAAAGAGGAAATATTACAAAGAAATATGTAGCTGAGGGGCCCTTAGCCCCAGGTGCAAAGATTGATGAAACAACATAGAAATCTCACTTTAAGTACAGACAGTTTGTATGGAAGAACATTCTCAAAGGGAAAGATCGATGGCACGTTGTAAATGGGTAAAAGGCCCACTGTGACAAAAGTGGAAGAATACGGCCAAGACAATAGCTAAAGGGAAGCCAATGTTGTAGCAAGATCCACAATATTTCGATTATGGTGACAGGAACATATAGCGTGATTTTGTCCAAAAAAATGAGGAGAGGAATTTAGACAGATTGAGGCCATCCGAAATCTATTTCTTGTACAGGAAAGCTACCCTTTAAATGTAACTGTCCCATAAATGAAATATACCAAAAGTTGGAGCATTACTTGATGCAAGCAATGATTATTCAGCCAGAATATGTGGCTTCGCATACTGTTCTTTCAGCAGAAGCAATTAAAATAAGATGTGTACACCAGGACCAAAAAGAATATGCAGTGGTGAAGGTAACTATCAAACAAGCACTGGCATAGCCAAGAGGTCTCGCCCTTGAGACCTTATAAGTGTTTAGCCATGCAGCACATTATCCTGGGTGCTGTGCCGCTAGGGATTGAATAGCTATACAATTACAATACAGGGGTTATGCAGTCTGATTCAGGAATGCATGCTTGCTTGATATACGGAATTGAAAGTGTATCAATTAAAGTGCATAGTTTAAAACGTTTAGCAAAGAACCCCTGTTGCCCCTGAGACTTGCAATGAGGTGGGCGCTGAGAAGAGACAGCAAGACCACGGAGAGTGGCAGGAGTGGTGCAAAGCACTGGTAGGATTTCTAAAACAAGCTACTACCAGACATGTTCTAGGCAATCAGCCTCCCAGAATTCAGTAATTAAATTAAACAACAAACGGAGTCATTTCTGAAATTAGTAGTAAGCCATTTGCTCCTGTTGTAATAAAGTGCCACTCAAAGTGCCAAATACAAAAATTCTACAAGCATGCCACTTGAGAAAAGTAATTGTCTTAGCTAATATGCAGAAACTGAAACCTATTTTGGTACTTGTGCCATCTTAAAGTGCCATTCCTTTTTCCCTGCAGGCCCTATGTGCAAATGTCTCTTCAGATCTTATTCATGGTATGTGCATGAATATCAAAGTAAATAAAAATCTAAATGAAGTTCTGTGTAAAGCTTTCCGCAATCCCAAGACCCATTATATATAAATATACACTGACAGTTTACGCATATAAACAGATGATGATAAGTACTACAATGTGTTCTGTTGGCTCATTTAATTGCTTGGTTTAAATGATAAGGATTCATAATAAATCCCATCAGTAATTCAAAATTGAAGGATAAATTAAAAGAACACCACACACATACTGTACCTAATATCACATTTATATATCATTTGAATGTATCGTGTTATATATGGCTGCTACGCAATCAAATTAACAAAAGAAAGTTAACAAACAGACAACATGACATAAATTGTAACAATATTCAACACAGAACTTACAAAAATTAAATCACGATTTACAAATATAACACCATATAGACAAAATGTATGGAATTCTGTCCTATTCCAAATCAATGTAGTTCAATTCTATATTATTTTTATGAGCACTGGCTTAAAAGGTGGAGTGACTCAAGACGTGAAATAACTTTGCATCGATTTTTCGACCTAGGATGCATGTGTTATCATGAAAACATCACAGTGGGTCTTGCTCAGGGCTTGCGTTGAGCCATATAAACTGCCAACGTAAAGAAGAGGGGCAAGTGTGAATAAGTGTGGTGTATAAAACCAATAATTTGTAACTGGGATGGCCCAATGAGACAACTCACCAAAGCAAACAAGGAACTCCTCTGGGTCTATGATGGAGTCCGAAAACAATTAGTCAGTTGGGTCCTTGGTCAGTACGAATTCATAAACGATTATTCTCAGTTTACAAATCTGAGGGAATATATTGAATTTAGGCTTTAGTTAGACCATAAATTACCTTAAAGATACCACTTATGAGGAGCCAACAGAAGGAGTTAACTCACCCATCCAGTAGGTCAATTCCAGCAAGCACTAACCTGAAGTGAACCCATGTAATGCAATAATTCCAAGCAGCAATGGGTCCAATGCGAAATGAATTAGCATGTACGTAGCCTAGTGAGGGATATGGATATAGGTAAATTTAAACCATTGCGTGATCTTTGCAGACCATTAGCAGGAGCACGTGGAGATCTAACTCTTTCCTGTCTAGTATTGTATGTAATCGACGAACCAGCATAGCCTGAGCTGGCGGCAAGTGAATCTTTAAAAAAGGGGGACTGTGGAGAAACCTCACCCATGCAGAAAATCAAATGTGGACAATAATGGGGCATGTAAGTTTGCAGAACCCGTATTCAATACGAAAAGCGTCTGTTGTTAATTAATTTAGCATGCAAGTAAACTGATGAGGAATGCAAGAGTGAGTACTTAACACCAACTATCAGTCCTAGATAAAAGTAGCAGCGCATCGGTAGCTAACTCACCCTCTCACTGTCGAACAATGAATGCAGGAGATGAACCGGCGGAGCCTGAGCTGCCGGCAAGTCAGTCTTAAAAAGGGAGAGACGGCAACCACGTAAGTGTGCATGTCTCTGAGGAATCCCAGGTATGCTTGACAGGCAACGTCAATGACGTACAGCCTGTTCATGTCAGAATTCAAGAGGCAAAGAGGTGGCGGCCGTGTAGGCGTCCGTGTCTCAACAAAATCCTTGGAGTGCCTGACAGATGACGTCGTTGACGTTCAACCTGTGATTATGATAGTAACGTGAAAGTTTAAGGCTTTATGTAAGAAACTTGTTGGGCTCATCAGAAGGTCTGCAACAAAACATGTCTATGACGTGCCTGTCTGTACAATGTACGGGTAATGGGGGCGACAGTTAGATTAGTCTTGGAGGTACATGCAACATGCTGCAAACAATGAATCATCACATAAGACAGTTGATCAGATTCAGCTACAAAGAACCCTGTTTCAAATAATTTGGTAGTCACATTGCCTCTAATAGGATTACAATAGCATCTGTGCACCGAACATAATTATTACACATTTGGCATTTGTACACAGAACCTGGTTAATTTATATTTAGTGGCAATATCTCTGTCATTCCAATAGCAGTATACATACATTAGTCTATATGACATAACACAGTTGATCAAATTCAGGAAGCGAAAGATAAACCTTACAGCAAAGCAATTTGTCTATTGATATCCTCAGGTTTATTGAGGCCCGAGCTACTGTATCAAGTGTGTGTATCCATCTGCACTCACAGATATTTAGCCTGGATTGGATGTCACCTCCTCTAGCATTGAGTGTTATTTTTTTCCAATATCAACCACTTCAGACTTTCCACACCATGGTCGGAAGTTTCGAAGTGTTCTACCAGTGGAGCCCCTAATGTCTTACATCTAATCCTACTGCAGTATTGTAGGATCCTCATCTTGGCCGTCTGTGTAGTTTGGCCAACATACATTTTGCCACATAGTATTCAATTGCAGATATCACCCCAGTGGTTTAACAGTTGGTGAGGTGTCTTAGTGTATACAAGCGATCATTATGCATGAATTCCTTTCTCTCTGCTGTAAGGCTCCAAGCTTAACAGCGACCCCATTTGAAGTGACCCACCAGTGGGGGAAGATTCAATTGAGATCTAATGTTTTTGGTGTTGTTCATTTTCAGAAAGCAACTCACTATGAAGTCCCTTACATTTTTGCCTCTTTTGAAGGCAAACCGTGGTTTGTCAGGCATGTCAATCTTGGTGTCAATGAGGCTCCAATATTTATTGATCACTTTCTTAATGTCATTACTCCTGGTGTTGAATGTGGTGACACAGACTAGCGTATTGGTGATGGTGTCCTCAGTTTTGACCTCAAGCATGGTATCGCATGGGCAGTACCAAGCTCTTTTTCTAGCCCTTTTGAGAAGAGCGTCGGGGTATGCTGTTTCCCTCAGTTGAGTCATAAGTACATCAGTTTCCTGAATTCAAATCTGCTCTATATGTGCAATTACGTCTCAACTTTAAGAATTGGCCATAAGGGAGATTATCGTGAAGATTCCTGGGATGGTGGGTATTATATCTCAAAAGTATGTTTTGTTCAGTTGGCTTTCTGAAAAGAGTGGTGTATATCTTAGAATCTTCTATCTTGAGTGATAGACTCAAAAAACGAATAGTCTCTGTCATACGCCATGGTGAACTTAATGTCAGAAGATCTACGGTTCAACCACGACGTGAAGTTAATCAGGCTCAATTAATCTCTGGTACAAATCATTAAAACATCATTGATGTAACGTTTCCACATCGAGACATTGTCTAGGAAAAGATTCTCCATATTGTAAATGTGTTTTTCTTCATATTTAACCACAAACAAATTTGCCAAGTTGGCGCAAAGCCAGCCCCCATGGCTGCTTCTTTACATTGAAAAAATTATTCATTTTGAAAAAATTAAGTAGTTCCTACTCATGGCTTTATCAAGCAGTTGTACTATAAAGTCTGTGTGGACCCAGCATAGTTTGTCCCTTTTGTTAAGAACCTCGTGGACCACCTCTAGGGCTTCATCATGGGGAATGCTAGTGTATAAAGAAGCCACATTCAGAGTGACTAAAAACTGCGTCCTACTGTCAAACGGTTGGTTCTCCACTACTTGTATGACTTTCATGGTATCTCTAAGATATGATTTAGTCTTTTCCACCCATGGGCTAAAAAATGTGCAATATATTCATTTATTTAATAGCTCCAAAATGGAACTGCATCCAGAGGCAATTGGTCTAACTGGCGAATGTTCAAGGTCCTTGTGAACTATAGGGAGGGTATATATGGTTGGTATACAAGGGTTTTTCTTATTGAGGAAACTAAATTCAAGTTCAGTTAAGTAACCTTCATCCAGCCTCTTTTTAGTTAGAGTGTGAATCAATTTCACAACATCTTGTGTTGGATCCTTAGTGATATTAGAATAACGCTCTTGGGCTTCTAGTTGTCTATTCATCAATTTTGCGTAGTCAAAGGTGTTCTGTACGACCACAGCTCCACCCTTGTCAGCAGCTTTTACTACAATCTCTCAGTTGTTTCTCAATGTCTCCAACCCTTGGCTCTCCATTTTGGTGATATTGTACTTGATGTATTTTCTGTCTTCAAGCAAATCCATGACTTCTTTAAGAACTAATTGTTCATAGGCCAAGATTTTTTGTGTCATTAGATATGCTGTACATGTGGAAGGGGGTCTAAAATTAGTGTCTGCCATTTGTGATACTGGCGAGGGATTCTTAACAAAGAAATATTTGAGCCATATTTTTATGAAAAATTGCTGTAACTCCATTTTGACATTGAAGGTGTTCGGGGGCTGTCGGGAAGAAAGAAAGACCCATTGCTAAAAATGTTTTTTTCAGATTTAGTGAGGGTATTATTAGACAAGTTTATGATGGACATCCGGACACCCTTCAAAAGCAAACATTTCTCTAAAGAATTCAATCACAACAGAAGACGTGGCATGTGCAACAAATTGAACTCAGGCCACTTTGAGTGATAGGCAATCATCACCAATGCAAATCTGGCTTGCTGGGCAAACAGTTAAACGGATCAGAAACATCAAGAGCCACTATCTCCCACTGTGAATTTGACCACAACATGGGTTTGAGAGGAGCAGGGTATGTTTTAAGCTTTAAGTCACTGTACACTAACACTGTACACTCCCTCACCACCCGGACATCATAACATCCATACCTTGCCACCAGAAATTAGCGCTGACAAGCCTTTCCATGGATGACATTCCTTGGTGCCCTTCATGTGGCAACTCCAAAATCTTTCCTTGCATGGCCCGCGGACGAGCATACTTCCCTCCTTTAAAGATTAAATTACCCTCTATTTCCAACTCACTCAAAACTTTAAAGAAAGGCTGCACCTAAACACTCATACCTTTCTCCTTAGGCCATCCTTCCATCATATATTTCTTGATCAGCTGCCACACTACATCCGTACCTGTCTCTCTTTTCCATGCCTCCTCTGACAAACCCTTAAATTCCACACTCACAAAATCACTAACTGCTGCAACCATTTACATCTCATTGTGATTTTCACTCCTGTCATCCAGGCACGGCTGTCTGGAAAGACAATCCACAGTGACATTGCATTTTCCAGTCACATATTCAACACTGGAATTGTTTTCCTGTAATTTCAATGTAAGCTTTGCCATGCAGGCAATGGCATTCCATCCATCCCTGGTGCTAAAATTCCCACCAGGGGCTTATGGTCAGTCCTCAAAATGAACCTACTACCCAACACATAGTTCCAGAAATGTTCTACGGCCTACACACAAGCTAACATTTCTTTTTCAATAACTGCATACCTTCTCTCGGTTTCATTGAGCGTCCTGGAAGCAAATGCTACACACCACTCATTTTACCTCTCTTTTGAACAAAACCTCCACCAATTCCATAAAAGCTGGCATCTACCATAACAATGCAGACTTTTATTTAAGAGTAGGAACATGCACAATTTCTTCCTTGATAAGCTGGAAAGCTGCCAGTTGCCTTTCCATCCAAATGAAATCACCTTTATTCCTCATTAGTTTCCTGAGCAGTTCCATTTTGGTTGCTAACACCATTGTAAATTTGATGTAATACTCACACAGCCCTGCTAAGCATAAATTCTCCTTGTTGTTAAGGTTGGAACATTTGCAAACTTGTCCAGGTTTCTGAAAATACGATACATTGCTCTCTGAAAAACAGATACCGCAGAAGCCAGGCCAAAAGGCATACTGATGAATTGGAAGAGGCCTTGTGGAGTAAGAAATTGAGTAAAATGCCTCAAGTCTTCTGTTAACGCAATCTAGTGGTATGCGTAACAAAGATCTAAAGTAGGAAACACTGCGGCTCCTTCCAGCATACATACCACTTTATTAATGTTTGGCAGCGGATGACAATCTACCATCAGATTGGCATTCAGAGGTTTCAAGTCCACACACAACCTAAGATGTTTGTCAGCCTTGCGGGTAAGAACAATGGGGGATACCCATTCAGAGAATTCCATCTTTTAACTATTCTATCTTCAACCATGTCATCCAACATGGTTTTCATTCTTTCCTGACATTCACCGGTACACCTCTTAATTTCTGCTTCACAAGAATAACATTTTATCTCACTTTGATTTTATGACTAAAGCATTTTAGCTTTCCCAATCTTTTAGCAAAAACCTTGGGAAATCATAGGATCACACACTCTTTATCCATCACATCCTCAACGACCAACACTGGGTCGCCACATCTCAGGTTGAGATAAATGCTTAACTTCAATTGATCCTTCATCCCAACACATTGACACCTTTTGTAGCCACATACAACATGATCTGAGCAGCCCTCCCCTTGAATTCAACCTCCACCACCTGGTACCCCTCAATATCTATCCTTGAGCCATCAAAAGTCTCAGCAATAATCTCTGACTCCATAAGAAAGTCCAAACACCCTTTATCACCGAACCTTTGCAAACAATATTCCTTCGTAATGATAGTCCTGGGGGAACCGGAATTGTCCATCAACTCCAGTTCAAAATGTAATATGCAAACAACACCCTTAGGTGGGCTCATTTCTCCCTCCTTCAAGCCCTCACCAGTACCATTAATGAGAACTATCATTCCCAGGCGGCAGTCACCATCTTCATGATAATTGCCCTAATCACTTGCACACAATACTTTCCCTTTAGCGTTGGTGGCATAACCTGCTTTCCTGAAATCCCTACACACACATGCAAAATGCCTCACACTTGCTACATTCTTTACCTCCAGCTAGGCATTGAGGAGATGACACTATATGACTGGTGCTACACTCTTCCGATACAATTGGTGGAAAACGCCTTTCTGCGCTTTATTTTGTCGGTAGCACAAAGCACGTCTACCTTTGCCTGCCACGAAGAATTGGGTCTTGCTTATGTATCGGATCTTATTAAATTAGAACCCATACTCCTCTGGCACAGGATATGGACAAAGGAACAGACGGTACTGAACAAAACTATTATGTCAGATGAAATTACACTTGCTGGGGTTCGTATGATCCCCTGGATGAAGTATGTCGAGTCCTTTTTATCACTATTAGGCAAATCAGAGTTTTACTCAAACCCCAGCTCAATGATTGGTATCTCTAGAAAGGTGTTAAAATCTAGGGGCCTTGTGTACCTAGCTGAAGAGAGAGCATTAGGTGAGCTTTTGAAACCCTGTGTGTTGAAACATCAGTTAACACTTACAAATGGAGGGATGGAGCCATACCTGTCCTTTGTATCCAGTGGGTTTGACAGAATGCTGCTTTTTAGATTGAGGTTAGGATCCATTCACAGACTCTTGTCATTTCCTACAATGAATGACTGGTCGCATAATTTATCAGCTTGCCCGTGTGACTCCCAATCAACTCAGACAAGATTACACGTGATGTAAATTTTATGTGACACAAAGAAAAGCATTGCTTGTACCCGTTTTAAATGCGTATGGTTTAAGACAGTGTCGCATAGCGCTATTTCGTTTGCAATGCCTAGAAAATGCACATATTGCCTGGAGGATTGTTTTATACATTAAAAGAGTGCTCCGAATCAGGAAAACAATGTGTTGGGATAGTAAGGAGCAGAGGGGGTGAATGGTGACCTATGATATGTGATATGGGTATTAATTCTTTATATTCACAATCGTTTTTTGAATTTATTTTATAACTGATTTGAATCTGTTTTAGCTTGTATTTTTTGGCAAAAGGGGGTTCTGTCAGTTTTAGCAAAGTTTTATTTTATGGAAAATGTATACATTCCGAGTAAATGTACTGCTATGAACTCGTTTTAATTATGAATTGCTCCTGTAATTGCATTTGATTGTGCTTTTTATGATTGCTTTCTAACAATCAAATTAAGCTTACTTTGATTGATTGATTGACTGGTGCTTCCACACCTAAAAAAAAAAATGGAAACTCCAGTAGTTTCTTTTGTATAACTGACCACTCCCTTGGGCACCACCAGCATTAACGGTCTGAGGATGTATGACGTTACAACGCACACTATTACAACGCATGCACTTACAACGCATTTTTTACAACGCATAATCCATTACAACGCATGACATTACAACGCATGACACTACAACGCATTTTTAAAAAATACCTTTACAACGCACTACCATTACAACGCATACTACCTTTACAACGCATACCATTACAACGCATAATATTAAATTACATTTAAGGTAAGTATTAGATAGTATAGGGGTAAAAATGACTATTCTAACTCCAGGGGGTGCAACAGTAGGGTAAGTGTTGGATAGTGTAGGGGTAAAAATTACTATTCTAACTCCAGGGGGTGCAACAGTAGGGTAAGTGTTGGATAGTGTAGGGGTAAAAATTACTATTCTAACTCCAGGGGGTGCAATAGTAGGGTAAGTGTTGGATAGTATAGGGGTAAAATTTACTATTCTAACTCCAGGGGGTGCATCAGTAGGGTAAGTGTTGGATAGTATAGGGGTAAAAATTACTATTCTAACTCCAGGGGGTGCATCAGTAGGGAAAGTGTTGGATAGTATAGGGGTAAAAATTACTATTCTAACTCCAGGGGGTGCATCAGTAGGGTAAGTGTTGGATAGTATAGGGGTAAAAATTACTATTCTAACTCCAGGGGGTGCATCAGTAGGGTAAGTGTTGGATAGTATAGGGGTAAAAATTACTATTCTAACTCCAGGGGGTGCATCAGTAGGGTAAGTGTTGGATAGTATAGGGGTAAAAATTACTATTCTAACTCCAGGGGGTGCATCAGTAGGGTAAGTGTTGGATAGTATAGGGGTAAAAATTACTATTCTAACTCCAGGGGGTGCATCAGTAGGGTAAGTGTTGGATAGTATAGGGGTAAAAATTACTATTCTAACTCCAGGGGGTGCATCAGTAGGGTAAGTGTTGGATAGTATAGGGGTAAAAATTACTATTCTAACTCCAGGGGGTGCATCAGTAGGGTAAGTGTTGGATAGTATAGTGTAATATTATGCGTTGTAATGGTATGCGTTGTAATGGTAGTATGCGTTGTAATGGAATGTGTTGTAAAGGTAGTTTTTAAAAATGCGTTGTAGTGTCTTGCGTTGTAATATCATGCGTTGTAATGGATTATGCGTTGTAAAAAATGCGTTGTAATGGTAGTGCGTTGTAAAAGTTGCGTTGTAAAGGTTGTTCCCCACGGTCTGATTTTCCTCATGGACACTTTCAGCATTAACATGGTCTTCCATAGGTGGTAAAGTCCTGAAGACCACTTGACTCTCTGAACCTAAACAATGTGGGAGAACATTCTTCTTTCTCCCCGCAGCCATTCTTTCCCCATCTATGGCCTTGAGATACCATAATCCACAAGTTGCTTATAAATTTCACTTTTACCCAAGAGTAGCCGGTCATCTGGGATGAACTTTCCTTCTTTTTTATGTATTTATTAATTTATGTATTTCCTTTGAGAAAACGAAACACCAGAAAAATGTTCTGTGGCTAAGAGAAAACAACCTCCCTACTGTTAACACTAACAGGAAGAAGTGTTACTAACGGTAGGGAAATTATGCAAATGCCACAAAACAGTACTTATGCACCGTTTACCGCTGGTTGAATGTAATCCTAACGTGGTGCATATCTACAGGGCCAAGTCTTAAACTGTTGAAAATATGGTGAAAGTACGAATTGGGAGCGTAACGCTGCACGTAGCCAAACCGACATACTGGGAACTGGCAACCACTCAACACACGCAGCAACACATGTCACTTGACGTGTTGATGAATGCCCTCATCGACATGTTTGGCGAATGCGGTCATCGACATGTTTGGCGAATGCGCTCATCAACATGTTTGGCGAATGCGCTCATCAACATGTTTGGCGAATGCGCTCATCGACATGTTTGGCGAATGCGCTCCTCGACATGTTTGACGAATGCACTCACTCTCTTGCAGGCTTCACTGTTACTTAGGAACACTAGCCTAGCGGTGCGCGGCACAGAAGCAATAGCATGTTCTGGCTCCTCATAACACTGACATAAGCATGATTTTTGCTGGCATGGCCCTCGCACTCTCCCACGAGGAGGAGCCCGCCCCGACGACCGTTAAACCTCCAAAATCTTGCAAATTCCTTCAAATTGCACAAAAGGGGCATCCAGCATCCAAGAACTTTAGGAACAAGAAGGTAAATGCTCTGTAGTAAATTACCTTCTAATGAAAGTATCCTGGAGCAGAAAAAACATACAGAGCATTTCTGGGGTCCAAATGAAGATGGTATCACTCCTATGCTGTGAATGTAGCCGATACCTCTTCAACTTGCCGCCATTTGTAAAGATCCGATGCAAAACTATGGAACAAATCTTCTTTATTCTTGCAGCTCAGCACAACAAGTCTGCATGGAAGCTGGCCCACTGGAACCACAATTTCTTGAGGCATTCTAGAATCACCCCGGGATACAGTGAAACTATAATTATATCTCAAAGATAAACATGTAGCACATGTAACACAATCCCCACAAGTATAACGCTTCCTCGAGGGTGTTTTACTCTTGGAGTATAAGTATGTTTATATCACCCAGTTCCCTTTATTAATCCTGGTAGAACTATGGGCTGCCTGGAATATGCAACTGATCATTTTCCTTCCAGAAAGGACATTTGATGATGAGTTTTAGGTGTTGGTTTCTCAGCCATCTTTAAGACTGTCTTGCATCTACTGCATAATGTGAATGTTGAACAAGCATTGGGTACGACGCTAGGTCATGACTTTTGGACCTATTGGCTTTGCCAATTGTTTTATCAAAATGGCACTGTATATATATATTGGATAATTTACATAAGTCAAGACTTTACATTTGTTAACATTTGAAAACGGTCTTTGTTTGGGTGCAATTTTTATTGGAATTGGAATTGACTTTACTAAGTATTGGAAAGCCAAGAGGTATTTGTTCTAAAAAGCTGACCTATAAGGTTTTCCAATGCTTATATGGTATATGTGAGCTGAGACACATGAAAGTGTCCAAGTGAGTTCTGGTTGCCATAGGGTTTTGGTAATGAAGCACAATTGAGAGCTCTGGAGATGAGGCTGAAGGTAGTGTGAGTCAGTGGGCCATTACAGTGTTCATATTACATGCTCATCCAATCCTTGGCCTCTCTCCAGAACGCCCATAGTGATGGTTCACATATGTACCATTTGTAATTACTAGTACTAAGTATTTACAAAATAAATCAATGTTGTTAATCACTTCTATCAAACTGCTAACAGGCCCTCACAAAGCCAATAGTTCCAGTTTATTTTAGGCATGTTTGTTGTTGCTATGTCTGGATCCAATAGCAGAAAACTCACAAAGAGGGTCCTAAATGCTGGTTGGACGGGATGTTGTGTAAAGAACTGAACTGTAGTCCACATGTTTTAATTTATATCCTTAATTACTTAGGCCATACCCCTTTTAAAAACCCCTGTATCGTTTTCATCCCACTTAAAGCACCAAAAGCTGTCTTACAGGCGAGGCCTACAAATTGTGATGTAAAATTGTGAAGTAGTTAAAATCAAAACTTAAACTTGTGGAGTAGAGAGAGGGAGCCAGCACTTTGGTCCTCTGTGGTACTCACTCTGCAGCATCTCTGAGTGGTGGTGTTTGGCTTTAGAGAGGGGAGTTAGGCACTTCAGTGAAAGAAAGCTGAGGGCCTGATCTCTTCATTGTGACAACCCAGGCAGCGATTGTAGATCACAGGTATCTTGGTGAAACTACGCCCTTTAAGAATGGAAACTGAAGTATTTGTTCCCTGGCAAAATTGATCCAAAAGTTGTGGTGGTTGTTTGCTCACTTTCGTCCCTGATCCGAATAGCCTCAGGTTGTTTGGGGGGCAAGCACAAAAAGGGAAACACAGCCGTGAGACAGCAATGTGGAGTACACTGGGGGGCGCATACAATATGGAGAGAAAGTGGCGTTATGGAGGACGGGTCCGAGGTAAGCAACAGAAGAGAGGGGGGAGCTACAGAGAAGGCGAGTTTGATGCAACACGGGGACGTGGAGGGAAACAGCATGAACAGCATTGAAGGGGAAGCAAAGTGAGGGAAAGTAATGTGAAGTGTGGAGCAAAATTAAGCAGGCAAGAACAACAGGAACTGGTGTTGGAGAAGCACACGGACCAAAGAAACAGAGCAGCATGGAGTGTGGATGGGGAAGAAAAGCACACTAAGGAGACATCTGGAAAACACATGCATTATCGTAGAGTGCTTAAACAAAAATAAAAATATAGTGCCTGAGCAGTGGAAGGACACAAGTAATATGCCCATGCTCCAGGAGATGGACAATCACAAGAAGAGGAAGGAATGCCCAAACAATCTGATGAGTAGGAAGCAAGCAAACGAGAGGGACAATTAAGCCAATTAATAGAAAGAATTGGGCGGAGAGGGACAATGAAGTCAACCAATAGTAAGCAATGGGCGAACAACTGTAGACTAACTATACATCTTGCAAGTAGACAACACCTAAAAATAAGTTTGGTTACAAGCAGACAACAAGCTGTAATGTTGGTGGTTGGCTGGCACTGTTGTATTTATTTGCCTGAAGTGTATGATTTCCGAAGATAGTAGTTCATTTGATCAGGATACTACTAAAGAACATTATGATGCCTTTTGTATTAGAAATACACCAAATCTCCCAGCGGTCAAGAGTCCTAACCAGAGTGAGAACTGCTTTAATATGTGTATCTGACAAAAAATAGCCCTTAAACAAGTATCTAAAATTTTACCAACACCCCTTCTCAACTACTCATGACAAAACCACAACAGTGAGAAGACACAAAATTGTAACCTCAACCTGCACATATATCAAATCCACAGTAGTGAATACCAACAGATCATCAAGATGAGTAGATATGGAGTTAGAATAGTACATGTTTTATTTCATACATACACTTACATTGATGATCTGGAACCTTATTACAAGTAAGACGGGTGGTCTCAGTCATGGGTTCCCACTCTGCCTAATCCCGACTGGGCTGGTGTTCTCACACCCGGTTATTCTGGGTGTGGAAAGACTAGACACAATTTTTCCAGCTAGTAATTCCAGCTGGTAAAATCACATGAGTCTTTCTAGGGTCTGCTCAGTTATCTGACATACTTTATGCCGATGATCTAGTGATACTAAGCAGAACACGAGTCGGAATGCACCTCCTTATGAAAGCCACAGAGGAATTCGCTGAGACCAACGGGATGAAAATAGATGGTAAAAAAACAAAAAAAAATTATATAGGGAAAAAGGTCCTCTAAGGGAAGACCAGCTGGTACTTTAGGGGGCCATTGCAAAAATGGGGTAACCCTAATGTGGTCGTGGACCTGGGTGAACGTAATACAAAAAACAATGGTCCTAGACCTTATTTGTAGAGACATAAATCAATATCATTGTTGGTTTAGTTCACAATTTTCATGAGTATTCAGCCGTGCATTCTGTAAATATCTGACGTATAATTATTGAGGAATTGACGTTGGAGCTCACACTATTGACATCGTACAAAATTGGAGTGGATTTTTTGAATAAGCCCCATACCACAGTTGGTTGCCCTAGTCTGTCCTGAGGAAGATCCGCATGGCCGAGGTTTGAATTTCCCTCGAGGCCCTAAGACGGGTCGAAACGTCGACATCCCTATAATTTAGACTGGACCATACGTTAATATTTTGAAGCGTGCTACGCAAGAATATACTTCTGTGCAATTTAAAAAACGCAAATCATTTGTATTTCATTGTATATATGGTCAGTCCGGATAATTAGGTGAATTTCAACCTATCCAACTGCGCAAATTAATTAAATATATCTGTCCTATGTCACTACTTTGTAGCTTTTCACTTCTCTTTTCACTTGAGCACTTTTTCTTATGCACGTTCCGTCTGGAGCAACCTTCTATTAATTATGACCAATGAGGTTATTATTTTTGCTAAAAATGGAATTGACAATGTTTATTAAAACTTAAATAGAAGGATATAAATATTTGTTTGGGTATTGTTTTTTTACTGTTCATATTTTTGATTTTGAGCTAACGTATTTAATACTATGAGTAGGTACTTTAGGGGGAGCAGAATATCTGAAACAGACAGTTACAAATATATTGGTCTCAACTTTGACAGCAACAGCATTTTCAAGTCTCGTAAAGAGGAGATCGAAAGGAATGGACCACTCAGCAAGCCTGACAGGTCTATTCAGGCACCTAAATGGGCCCTCCTATACCCCGATTCCTGAAACCACCAAAGCAAAAATAATGGCAACACTAGCTCATGGGTGTGAAGCGTTGAGAGGCAGAGACACCATGGTCCTGGATAAAATCTTAATTCCATATACAGGCGAATCTTTCATCTCCCCCAATGCACTTCACCAGCACAAATCTAACTTGAGTTTGGGCTAGTAAAGCAGTCTCACGCAAGAGGAGCAGCCATTGCTGCTCTCTAATATAGGCTAAAAAACGCAGAGCCTAATTCCATCAATTACTATGTTTCGGAGGGAATTGCAAAAAAAACATGCTCGCCGTTTCACAAATATTTCAATACCATCGATCTGCGAGGCCTTAAGGATTTGTGGCTGAGCTCAGCAAGTCAAGACCAATTCAAAAAGGTGTCATCAAAATCATCTAAAATATTAGCATCATTAGAGGATAGTGCAACTCTTGGGAAACGCCAGTACGCCTGGGTCGTACTGACAGCTACACATCCCTGAGACCTCAGAGGTACCTTGCAGAAGCACTAAATCCCCCAAAATACAATTCTTGCCTTGCCGACTGAGTGGATTCCCGTCGCTATCATTTATCAAGCCCTAGAGGAGGGCAGAAAGAGACACGATGTGCAGGCTATGTGGCTTGGCAGTCGAAAACCTGGTCCACACCATCTGTCTCTGTCCAACCACACTAGGAATTTTCTGGAAACTTTTGCGCCCCCATCGGGAGCAGCAAGGGGTGCGCACTTGCGGGGAAGCTATCCTAACCTGCTTCAATTTATCAGACGTGAGTTCCATTGCTGGAATAGTTAAGCATTGCTAGAACAGTTAAGTACATTCATCGTGCGGAAAAGGCACTCATAAGGCAGAAAAACATCGCCAGGTGCTAATATCCCAACCTGACCTAACAACAGACTGACAACCGCTTCCTGATTGAGGAAATAGACACCTCCTTGGACAGTGCCAACAAAGTGCCCTTCACCTTGTTCACCTCGCCATTCTCCAATGCATTTTTGACCAACTAATTTTACTATCTTGTCTTCTTATTGATGTACAAAAAAAGGAGCTCATTGCTGATTACTTTAATCACACACTTTTGTTGACATTTTAAACGATTAGTATTAATGCTGCCCTTTCATTTTTTTTATTGTAAAGATTTTAAGTGATCAAACATATTTACATTTGCATGAGCCTTTGACTGGAACGGCAACTAAGCCTCTTTCCCCTTCCCTACCCAGATTTTTCTTCTACCGGGTGGTGGTGGTGGTAGTGAGGAGGGGGGCATGTTTAAGCCAGAGTACCTTTTTTAGGTCTCGCGTGCGTTGCAGGGCAGAGCCCTGCTCCACCTCCGCGAGAGATTTTGTAGGAGAGGATTTTCAGAAGAGGGCTTTAAGCCCCGCCCCTCATTCCCATTGGTGTTTAAACACATGGCCCCATAAAGATACGAGATCCCCATGCTCTGGCGCGATCCTCTTTCGCTTTCGGTCTCCTCAAAGCACTTTAAAAAAAGTTTATTTCTTTGTTTTTATTTTGCCTCCTGCTTTCCTGCCCTCATTCTCGCTTTTAATAGTTGCCGACTCCTTTCCTCTACTCTTTTCATGTCGGGTCATGCTCCTCCTCTTTGTTGCCCTCCTTTCCCTCTTCTCATCTTCTTACCCCACCATGCGCCCACGGATGCTGCGCGCTTTGTGCTCCTCTTGATGTCCATTAAACTCGGAGGCCGTAGATGGCATGGACGAGGGAGATTAGGGCGGGGTGGGGGCAGGATTAGTGTGGGGGAGTTGGCCAGGAGGCTGGGTTTCAGTTGCCTGAAACATCTTTTTTTTCTTGCACCGCTCCTTGTCCCCTATGCAAAACAAAATGAGAGCCTTTCTCTTATGCTATTGGAGGGGAGGGCACGGTGCCCAGCTCGGGGTGGGCGCGCGGCTCACGGACGGAAGCCCCCTCGGTGCTGCCAGCAGGCGGCGAGGAGGCAGCTTTGACGTAGAGGTTTGGCATCAAGTCTCAGAGCAGTGACCTTGTGCCCCACACCTCACTTCCTCTAAAAGAAACGCTGGCTTCACTGCTCTGGACTTTCTTAAGAGCCTACTGCATTGTGGGAGTCGTAATTTTAATTTGCTTGAAGGCAAACCGATTTAACTAATGAAGCTTAGATTAGTTATTTATAAAATTGCCCTCTCTAGATTGGAAAAATTGGCCGCATTGGGCCAGCTGTTGGGGGGAGGATGTGGCGTAACGGCCAGAGTGACTGACTTTGAAGCTGGGGAACCAGGTCCGAGTCTTGGCGGGAGTCTCAAACATCCTGTAATTCTGGGCAAATCACGTAATCTCCCCTTTGCCTGAAAAATGAACGTGTCTCTCTTGAATGTACCTGGTGCTCATGTAAAGCGCTCTGATACCTTCGGGTTGAATTAGTGCCATATGAAACTGCATCAGGAGGGCAGAGCATGACGGAGTCCGCCATGGTGACCAGTGGGCGCCTGGCAGCATCCCCACTGGGTTGAATTGCGTGGCAGACTCCGGGATTTGGGGCGCATGTTTCTGCCGCTCCTGTGCCCATACGGGGTCGGGGGTTATGGTTTAAAGCGCCAGTGCCCCACATGCCTGAGCCGTGGTTCTCTTCTTTTAAGGGTCTGTCCACCGCTGGTCAGAGCCCACGCCCTTTGCAGGACAGTGACGTCTACCCGAACCCATTCTAACTTGTTAAAAAAGTTTTCATCCTTCCATGTCCAGTAATAGTTCATCTGGTTTGGTGCAGGTGTGGCGTGTTGGTGTTATCGACACAGTGCCCACCAGGCATCCTGAAGCTTCATGGCTCTATAATTCAGTGCACCTTCACGGTGTTCTGATTCTGCCACGCACATCCGGTGCACACGCTTCATCTATATTCAGTTTTGATGACAACCTCCCAAGGATATATAAAAAAAAATGCCAGATCAGATTTCCAGACATTTTACTGAACTACAACAATGTAAAATAAAAATCACATTTACAGAAACAAACAACACTGTCGCAAAGGTCATTCCAATTTCCTGAAAACATTGCAAATTCGTCATAATAAAATCAATTCTTATCTAAACCATGAATTTTATTTTGAGGGGAGCAGGCATTATGTTGGGACAGTTTTATACACAAGGGGAGGGGGAGTCACTCTGCCCAAGTCCTCACTCCACAGGTGCATCCCAGGTGAACTCGTTGGCTCAAGGGAGCCTTTTAAACACAAGGGGGGAGGGAGCACACTGCCTCTCATCTCAGCACATTTACCACATTGCATTCTGGTAAATGCAGTGTGCTTACTGCAAAATGGCTGTATTTTTTCACCAATTATGCTGGGCACTGAGCAGGTTCTGGTGTGTAGCCTGGGGCAGGGGAACCCACCCTGCGAGGCCTGGTGCCCCTAGGAGCCTGCATACCCTGTCACAACGACGTCCCGGCATGCTTGTTGGCTGGACTACATTTCCCAGCATACAAGTGTACAACTGTGTATCTTCTAACCAGGCCCGGCTCCAGGAATTTTTATTTGGGTGGGCCAAGGGTGCATTTGAGTGGGCCACTGCAGGCCCAATTTTCGCTTCTTGTGGTAGCCTACAAGCCCTAGATTACATCAAACTTGCAAACAGATGCCATGATACAACAGGTCGATTCTGCGTGTCTCACAGCTGACTTTGGGCCCCAGCTCCATATCAGCCACCATCCAGCTCCACTTTCATTATTCCCGTAAAAAACATTAGTAATATCACCTTCAAACTTAAAACATTGAATATAGCAGTAAATATAATTAGCACACACTGTAAAATATATTCCACAGTTGCCCTAATTACCTGACTGCTAATTAAATAAAAACAGAAAGGCCATGACGGGTCCGGCTTTAGCACTAGTACGAAAGTCTTTTTTGGTGCCTCACAAATTACCTCTTTCTCCGCAGATACCATTGCTACCACCCTCCAACAGTGCCCTTCATCTCTCCGTAGCCCTTCTCTCATATCCATTTCATTTTTAGGTCTCGCCTAGCTATTGCGTTTACGCAATCGCTATGCGAGACTCTAGTAAGAGGGGCATTTCAAAGTGTTCCCAAAAGTGGATTGCATGGCGAGCACGTGCACAATCACGTGCATCGTGCCGCCATGCAATCCGTTTGGGGAAGCGCTTCAGCCCACTGGCGCGTGCACGTGTAGCCACAGCCTCGGCATCATACTTTAAAGGGTCCGCTCCCCCGCCTGGCATGCGCTTCCCCGCCCCCGCCACAGCATGCCGAGAGATTGTTTCCTCATGGCGCCTCTCACAACTGTCCCTCCCCCACCACATTCTCTCTGTTGAATTGCGTAATACTGATATTTGCTAGCTTAAAATGTTCACTAAAAAAGCGAAATGCTGCAATTGTCGCCAGCTCCTATATTTTCTTTCTTTGAACAGCGATTTTCTTCTACTGCCGTCATAAAAGTCCCTACTCTTATAAAAAAAAAAAACAAAAAAAACATTGCGCTTCTTCCCACAAATGCTACTCAACATTGTTGAGGCGAACTATTCCTGTAGTTGAACGTTTAGATGAAAGAACCGAATGATCCAGCCAATTCCGGTCAACAAACCCACCTTTTCCATGACCCTTTTGTGCTTTTGTACAAATGTTTGAAGGCCGCCTCGTTGACAAGCGATTTGTTTCCATTAGTGCGAGCCTCCTTTCAGTCATGCGTGAACGTTTTACATTCAAGGCTCTTTCGCCGCCAGCACGTCTCAACATTCCTGAAATCCCAGAGAGTGCCTCAAAATAGAGTAAGAAATGGGAATTTAAATTGGAAGCAACGGCCCTGGCTGGGGCTGCCAGCTCTTGTTCTCCTTTTGCTGACATCTTCGGTCTTCCTCACATTTACCCTTTACTCTATCGTCTCTCTATTTCTGTTCCTCTTCCTTTCCATTTTCATTGATGTGCTTCACTTTGCTTATTCTTCACAACTTCTTCTTCTGGTCACTTTCCTCTATCTCACAAATACACCCCTCCCCTCTGGCGCCCCTCAACTTCTATCCTACGTCATTCTTTAACGCTCGTACATCTCTTTAAACACCCACCTATCACAGCTACACCAACACGCCCCCTAAACACACGTACAGATCTCCCTTACAAGTGTATGTCAAGTCTTGCCCTAAGAAACACATCCCTTAAAATGCACTTATGGGTCACTCCGCCATAGGCACCTCTACCCCACTCCATTTACAAACAGCTTCCCCGGCCACATACTTTCTTTACACATTCCTACCATACATTGTATATCCACAAAACATACACATAAATCTATTTTCGACACAATGTTCTCTTACATAGTATCCATGAAGATGTGTAGCCCTTAGAGGCTCACAATACATTTAAACACATAACTCACTTGCACAGATCCCCGTTGCACTCAGATCGCAAGTAAACACGCATCTCCTTACCACATAACATCCTTACACAACAGACACACACAAACATACACATGCATGCACATTTCACTAGCAAGCACACATTGCTTCAACAGCAAACATGTCCCTTACATGTGCACATCCCTTAGGTGTACACCGCTCTTAAACACAAGCACAGTTCTCCCTATCTCTTTATCCCGTTTAAAGACACTCACCTCCCATACACAACTGCACACATGATCCTTATACATAATTTCTCTAAAACACTCACGCTTACACACACATCTCCCTTTCATATAATCCGTTTGTCTTTTGGAAACCATGTTTTTCTCCATCTGACTTGTTTTCATCGGACCTCTCACACTCTAACATCCCTCTTCTTCTACTCCACGGGGGAATTTCTCAACACTTTTCTCTTTCTCGCCTCAGCTGTGTGTTCTCTTGCTCACTCACAGCCTTTTCTCATTTTATCGTCCCCTGTCAACTCGATGTTCTTTCTTGAGCATACGTAGAATCAGAAACTCTGCATTTTACCTACAGCTTCCATTACCTTATCACCCATGCCTCTGTTCCCTTATCCAGCAAATATGTACAATTACAAACAAGTTCTCTACAAAACTGGCCCTTAACACCTAAATGCATGTCTCACTCCTTTAGGTGCAATTAAATCTTATCCTTTAAACAAGAAAGAAGTCACATTTCTGAAAAGAGAAAATACATTACAGAAGCAGACTATTATGTTTTCAAAGAAATAGCACCAGCTGCAACCCACATACCTACGGAAATAATCATTCTGACCACGTTTTCGAGTGGAAATTACACTTGATAAAAAATGTTGTTTTAAACCCAAAGCATTTTGATGGCGTTTGTAAAGAATGCATTTTTTGTTGTTGTTGTTTATAAGTGCCCCATGCAACGCTTTCACATTAATAGGGACTGCGTCCCTTTCTTTAGACGAGCCGCATCTGAAGAAAGGGGTGTGGCACCATTAAAGTGAAACTGCCGCATGCGGTGGTTTTAAAAAAAAAAAAATTTAAAAAAAATGTTTGTTAAGTTGGCAAATGCTTTTTTTGTAAAAGCGCTTCATGCCGCACTTTCACTTTCATGGTGGGCATGCCAATTTCTTTAGACGCAGTTCGTCTAAAGAAGGGGGCATGGCCTCTATTAATATGAAAAATTGGCATGGGGCGCTTGTAAACAACAAAAAAGATTTGCAATGCAATTGGTCTCGCATTTGCGAGGATTTAAGCTATTGTCATTTACAATGCCAATAGCTCAAACTCTCGTAAATGCGAGACCTATTGCATTGCAAATGCTTGTTTGTATAGCGCTACCCATATCAGTGTAGGGTGTCACAGTACTTTCCATCACAGACACATTATACAGAGACAGTGAATCATACAAGTATGTAAATCAGTCTATAGGGAATGACACATAAACCAATGAGGATTACAAGGTGTAGGAATCACGTCATCCATAATGGTAGGCAGTATATTTTAAGAGGGTGTGGGCTGGGGAAGCACAAACTCAGGATTTAAAGGATACCCCAGTGGTTGGGGGGTTGGCTTTACTAATACAAATGTATATCTGCCCAAACTCTTTTTAGCAAAATTAAAATAGTAAAAGATCAGGGAAGTACTAACTATATAGCAACACAAAACAAAGTGAAATTCTAACTATACCAATCATGTTTGTACGCAGCTCTTTGATGACAGTTCATAGGTCACTGTCCTATGTTCGGAGTATATCTTCTGGACTGCAAGTAACAAGAATCTATGTGACAAAGGCAGTAACCCACTGAGCTATCCACATAAAATACAGTTTATCTGCATTTCAAAACTACCAACAAAGGATTGCTATCCAGCAGGATCATTAATCACCAGCTATCTGGACACTTTTATTGTTGTCTTGCATCCCTGATAAAAACTATTTCACAGAAGCATACCAAAGTATGTCCCTTGCTGGGCCTGTGCAGAGTTGAAAAATAAGACCAAATAGTAATGCATTCTCTTACTTACTCTGATAGTCAAACTTTGTGTCACATCCTGATCTGACAAGCAGCTGCAGGGGTCAGGAAAGGTGAATCAGAATAAACAAACTTCTTTTCTCCAGTGTTGAAATAGAAAAGGAAATATCCACACAGCAGGATGTTAGGCAAACGTTACTCTGTGCCAAATAAAGAATGGATCCCCTTGCCATGCCCCTATTGTATCTGCAGGACATAACCCACCTTTCTAAAAGGAGTTACGTTATTGGGTCTGGGCTTTTCCTCACAGCCATCCCCAATCACATAACTCCCAGAACAGGAAGAAAGATAACGTTCGAAGGAACGTTTTAATTATAGTGCCCATTGTCTATTGGCCTTCATGTCCTCACTGCGTGGGCCAAGGATCATGTTTGGGTGGGCCAGGCTCATGTTTGGGTGGGCCTGGCCCACCCGGCCCACCCACTAGAACCGAGCCTGCTTCTAACCATCCTCACCATATGGCTCTTCAAAAACCATCGCTTTCGCTTCTTGCACGAGAAGGGAGGGGCCATGGTTTACGGTGAGTGTGCCCAATGATGCTTCTCCCTTCTAACCCGCCCACCTCAGAGATGGATACACTTGGAGAGATCCACTCATAATCCACTCTTGGCGGAGATGCTGACAGTGTATGCGTTTATAAAGTACACTTAACATGTGCACAGTATTAAAAAGTTGCCTGCGGCTGTATCATCTATTTCTGAAGTTAAGGTTTTAAATGTAAAATGCAAAATTCTGCAGTGGTATGTACAGTGGTATTACTTCCCCGAAACACCACAGAGTGTCTTATTTTCAGCACCCTATACGACATGTGCTTTCGCTGTTGAGCAGTAGCGCCGGTGTGGTAGCAGATCTGCAGATTATTCTGACGCGTGTTACTTACCTGCGATATTTTTCAACGAATGTCAGCGGCTAAAAATAATTGTAAAACATCTGGTTCTCTTCTGCCACATCCTTCACTATTTGTATAGCTAACACCTATGAAATGTACAGCCTTTCTGTGTTTTGCATTTTTTGTAGCAATCATGTAATTTCAGGCCGGTTTTAATAGAACACATCTTAAAAGTGCATGTGACAGATTAAACGTGCGGCTAATTACATTTTTTGTATTTTTAATATGGATAGCTACTAGTACCAAATTTAGGAATCCACATTGGAAGAAAAACATAGCTGGAGTGTGCGGAGTATTTTTTTTTTAATCAATTGCTTTGGTGGCCCCTTTGTGTAACCAGGCCGGAAAATGGACTAGGCCTGACAGATGAGTGAGTATCCGTGTACACTCGCAAGACTGGAGGAAACTAAAGAATGGGTCTGCTGAAAGCACGAGCACAAAATTACTAATAGAGAAGAGATAATGAATAGGGTAGGCATTCATGGGGAAAAATCCATTTTGTTACCAGGTGGTGGAAAAAAGGAGTGGGCTAATTGCTCTAATCTTGTAGCAGCTAGGACTGAAGCGGGATATGCCTTTCAATTCATTTCCCTGGTAATTGTTAACAAGCATTTGCAATGCAACAGGTCTCGTATTTGCGAGAGTTGAAGCTACTAGCATTGCAAATGGCAATACCTTTTATTTGTTTTAAAAACCAAAACATAAATAAAAGACATTCTGGCACATGCATCAACAAAGACTTTTGCGATTCCTTAATTGCGATTTTTAAGGAATCGCAATTAAGGAATAGCAAAAGCCTATGCATGTAGGAATCGCTATATAAATAGCGATTCCTACAAATTCCTTAATTGCGACTCGCAAATTGCGAGTCGCAATTAAGGAATGCCGTCCCATTCATTCCTATGGGCCTCCAGGCCCATAGGAATGAACTGGAGATTGCATGAGCAATTTGCGAGTACCAGTAGGTACTCGCAAATTGCTCTTGCAATTTCAAGGGTGCAAGGGTGTCAAAATGACACCCTATTGCACCCCTGAAATTGATCTGTGCACATATGTTGCACACACACATGCTCTAAGGGCATGTGTGTGCGCAACATGAAACTTTGAAAAATGCACAAAAGTGCATTTTTCAAAGTTTTTGCAAATTACCATGAAGTTCAACTTCATAGTAATTTGCTGCCCCTATTAGCGAAATCGCTAATTTTTTCACGTTCATGCATTGCATTTAAGGAATCTCAATTTGGGATTCCTTAAATGCAATCGCAATTTAAGGAATCGCAATTTAGAGATTCCTTAAATTGTGATTTTTGCATTTGGGATGATGCATCCCAAATGCAAAAATACCGGTCGCAAAGGGTTGCGACCGGTTTTTACATTGATGCATGTGCCTGATTGTAATTTACTATGCGAATAGCTGAACCTGGCGTAAATGCGAGACCTATTGCATTGCAATGCTTGTTCTCCTTTCTCTGGGCTGCCCTCCCAGCCCCACCCCCATCCGTTTCTGCGCAGCGCGTGCCCCTTCACATACTCGCCACAAAGCAGAAGGTCAATGTGATCTTTAATCCTCCGGGACAGGGAGACGCTTGTTGAATTATGCCCGGTAAAATCGGGCCTCCCCAGTTATTCCCCATTCTGTGGGGTATTTTCTCGCAACTCCACAGCACTGGTGAAGAGCTACCATAATGTTAATTTCATTGCCAAAGTTTGTACCCTGTCGGTGCTGTTCATGTAACGAGGGCCATCGTGGGAGTGGATATAGGTGGAAGTCAGTGTTAATGAGCGCAATATTGTGACATACATCCCCTTCTACTATCCGTTGTGAGCCTGCAACCTACCCCCTCCGCTTAGCAAGTTATTTAAGCCCTCGTGTACTATCTCTGCCTCCTCCAGAAGTTTACCAACTATAAATGTGAACGTGTTTCCTTCTTTAATACATCTCGTAATTGTTAGCACGCAGCAACGCCTCAAAAACTCTAAAATTACTGGCAAGCCCAATCGCTGCAGTAAAAATGAAATTACACTCTGCATCTCTAATTTGGTCCAACCATTTCTACAGCTCACTTCGGAAGCATTTAAATGACCCGTTTTGCTTGCAAAGCGTGTTTACTGTGCCAAACCTAATATATTCGAACCAGAATTACTGTGCTGCTGATGTCATAAATCAGACACGCCAGCCTTTGATTTGCATGCTGTTTGTCAGTCAGATTAAGAACCCGCACTTGCTTTCTACATCACGCCCTGTTTTCTCTGCAGCAGGCTAAAGAATGTTATCAGGTGATGCTGATTGTGGTTGTCTCCCTACACCATCTCTACAAACCATTTTCTACTCACAGTAATTTCACAGCGCTTTATTACTGCCCCATGCCCAAAATACAGATACTCTTTGAGTTTACGGCATTTGCATATACAATGTTGGGGCGCGCTGGTGAGCGTTTCTCGGTGGATCCAGAATTGTGGGTATTCAACAACATTTTACAGGTGAGTGCTCACTTTGGGCATGCTTGCAAATTTACTCCTGTAAAAGGGCAGGACTAAGTGCCATCATTCACAGTGGGCCGGTGGACAGGGGTTCCTACTTGGGAAAGTATATTTGCCCCACGAAGAAATTTGCTAGTGCCTAGAAGACATACGGTCAGGTTATCTGTGAACAGATACTGCCTTTTAGTAGTGAATTTAGGATGCATTTTGACAGTTGACATTAGGGCGGGCTCTATGTTTGTTTGCAGATGCTGTGCGTGCTTTCACCTAGGGGAAATTATAGGACCAACTAAAAGCCACAGTGTTCCTATGATGACATCACAGAATGTTGAGTTGTTTTGATAAGGGGTGTTCGAAGGCTAATGACTGGAATGGAGGTTTGCCAATGATTTTTAATAGGTTTGGTGAGAAGCCTTCGTAATGATGGTCCCCGGTAGCAGTTTCCCAGTAGGAACCTACCAGGTCCTCTATAATATTATGCGAGGGCCCCAGCTCCCGACCCCAGCAGGAAAAAAGCTTTTATTAAGATAGTGCTGCTGAGTTGAAAGGTGCACCCCAATCGGCAATATAGTTAATGGTGAAGCACCAGGATTCAACCTTGGATTATGTAAAGTAAATTAAAATCCCTCATACTTTGACAAAAGATCTAGCAGATAGGACTGAAGGGTTGCATTGTTTAATAGGATTGACCAATGTGTTATTACATTTCCTCCATCATCTGTTACCTTGTATGGATTCTAATTCAAATGTTAATCTTCCGGAAAATGTATGAAGCTGTTTTGATATAAGGTGTCATGATCGGTATAGGATATTGTACAATCCAGACGTTACCTCTTTTTGGACCATTGCTAGAGCACACATTTTCGACATTTCCCAATGGCAAATCCACGGAAATGGAAGCTAAGATAAGGACATATCATACTATGACATGACTATTTTTTCAAGTTTCTAGAAATCATCGTAGATTCAACTAACTGTATTGCATTGGTGGAGAAATGCTGCTTACCTATTTGACAGAGGCACTATGAAAGGGGTGATAAGGTAGGTAGACTTTTGGCTTATTAACTCCGAAAACAAGACTTGTCCACACGATTCCTGCCATCTGAGACCCAGACGCTCTCCTTGTTACTGACCCGAACACAGTATGCTGTAACTGGACGATACACCAGGAGAAATCTAGAGATCTATGTCAATCATGAGAATCTACCTTTGTGATAAGGTAGATGTAAGGTTGTAACTGGACATTAGCATCAGAGCAGTAAGATCCAAAGGGAACAGGGGACCCTGGCAGGGGAAGTCAAAAGGAGGAATTGGAAAGGGAGGAGTTAGTCAGGAGAATAGCGGGCTAGAGAACAGATGCAAAGAGACATGCTCTTCTAGAGTTCTTCAAGTAAAGGAATCAAATACACACCGAGTCGCCATACACCCAGATCACAGTCCAAAGCGCAATGACAAAAGCAAAGACCACAAACTAGAGTTCTATCCTTGTGGTCAAGATTACCGGCACTTTGGTCCATGCCCTGCCATAGGTCAAGAATGTCAGCACTGCGGGAAAGTGAATCATTTCAAGAAAGTCACAACAAAACATATCGAAAAAATCAAGAGAATTCAGATCTTGACCTCACGCAAAGGCAATATGTGGTCGGGGAGAATGTTCCCTCAGCTCTTCATGATCAAGTCTAAGATTGCACGCTACCTACAGATCTCAATGCTGCGTGTTCTGTGATTTGAGATCCCTCATACCTACGTCTCAGGACAGCGATGAATATGTTTGCATGGTTGCTGATTATGATAGGCTAAAGAAATATCCAAGACTACACATACAAATGGGGAAACATCCAGCCAAATTGATTCTAGACAGTGGGACGTCTCTCAACTAGATCTGTGTAATGGAATACAAGATGAACCCGAAGCCCAAGTTACAACAAGCATTTGCAATACAATAGGTCTCAAATTTGGGAGAGTTAGAGCTAACGGGGTTGTAAATGACATCTTTTACCTATGTGTTTTGTTTTGGAATTGTTGTGGATGTATGTGGTGTGGAGTGGAACTATGAGGGGTGTATTGGAATTGTTAGTTGTGGAATTGTGTGGGGTGGAATTGTGTGGAGTAGCATTATATGGTGGGTATTATTTGGCATTTTGCGAAGTTTAATTTATTTTGTGCAGTGTAATTATGTGTTTTGGATTTGAGTGTATCTATGTGGAGTGTAAGTACATGATGTGAAATCTAGCTTGGAGTATAAATTATGCTTAGTGAAATTATCTGGAGTTGAATTGTGTTGTGTGGAGTGGAGTTATATGGTTTGGAGTGGAGTGGAATTAAGTAGCCAAGTGTTATTAGTAAATTGGAATTTTGTGGCATGGAGTGGAGTTGAATTATGTGGATTTTATTTTGTTGGTTTGCAGTTATTTGGCATGTAGTGGAATGATGTGGAGTGGAAGTGTGTGTAGTTGAATTGTATGTCATGTTATTATGAGACGTGAAAATGTGTTGTGTTTAGATGTATGTGGTATGCATTTGTGTGTTGTGTAGAGAGATTGATTAAGTGAGAGAGTGCATTAGTGAATCTAAGAGTCTGTAACACTTGTCCTTTGCCCTTTCGATTCTTGCACATTTGCGAGTTAAATATATGTTAATAATTTATTTATTTTTACAATCTAGCTTCAAATTTAAAGATGCCAGATTTTAATTAAAACCTTTACAGAGGAAAGGGGCTTTAATCATTGAACAAAGTTACACATTTTAAAAGAGTTTTTATTTGAAATATGTGCAAAGTAATGGTCCGACCTCCAGTCGAAAATCGGCTGGTGTCTTGCACTTTGAATTAGGAGGTTCTCTATACACACAGACATCTCTGCTTTCAGAAGCCAACATCCAGCCCCTCCCACATAGCTCCTCGCAGCCTCTCCCAGAATTACTTGCCATAGGCTTACCCTGCTCATGCGCACCTGGTGCACCCTGACCAGTCAGGTTTCATCCGGGTCGGTCCATCTCGTATAACCTGACAATGCTCTTTGCAGTTCTACAGGATATTGATCCTAATTTAAAAGCAGTGGCGGTCTTTTTAGATGCCACAAAAGCATTTGATACTCTAGAATGGGACTACCACTATCTTCCAGGCCTCAGGATATTTGGCAACCTCTGCTGTCATATTTATGACACTTCCAACAGGCCTGGATGTGAATGTGCAAACTGACCCTGCCCCCGCCCTGACAACGCATAGAGGTAGCCCCTCACCTCGGAGTACACAACTTTGCTGCTGAGATGAACTGTGAACTCTGGTGCACTGGTGGAGTGGGACACTGGCATTGCCACGTAACAGGAACAGGGGGGGGGGGGGTGTAGGGATGGATGGGCTCAGAGAGATTCGCTGAATGTATTGCTATCATGTGCTTTGTATGGTTACTGTTGTTGCAATTGTACTAAATGTATGAAAAATCACAATAAAAAAACGAAATCTCAGCCCTCACAAACACAAGACCAGAATGAACAACAGCAAAACATACCGGGGTAAGCCCTAGTTCTCCTGCATCACATGGGCTAAATATAACATAAACAGAAAAAGTTTGTAATACAGGAATGATTACATGTAAAGTAATTTCAAATGTGATTACCCTAATTAATCACAAGCATTTTTGCATATTTACTGCACATTTATTTATTTACATTAATCAGGGTTATATTCATCCCCACCCACATGAAGTATTTATAGGTTCTACATGACGTCAGACACAACTGTACACATAACAGTCCACACTGTCACATATACAAAAATTACTTCAAACAATTTAACACACATTCTTTGGACATACATAAAACATATATCACAAGATTTCAACCCCTAACCGGCCGATTGAACAATTATTCTTTTACTCTCAATCTTCCAATTTATCAGTTGTGGCTGTGCCGTTCATTTTTCACACAGTCCCCATTGGAGATAGTCTTTAGGTAGCGCACATATGAGGAAAATATTTTTCTCCTCTTTGTTCTCAAATGTGTGCGCCAGTTGTCCTTAACCAGGTTGTGTCAGATTTGTGCAGACTCCTCCAGTGTGTATGTCTGAGAATTTCGGCCTCTTTAGGATAGAAGCAAGACGGAGTACTAGACTCCCCAAGGGAAGGACAGACCGTCCCCCCCAAAAAATGTGCCGTGTCACAGGATCGCAAAGGAAGTTGTTCCTGATGGAGGTAAAAGATCGTATATAGATCCTTCAGTTGCGGGAACACAAGAACCGCGCGTGTGGGTCTGAAGAAAAGAGTTAATCTGTAGCGGATACGTCCATCTAGTTCCAACCAATGGAGCCGGATACGAGTGTTTGGTTCCAACCAATGGAGCCGCACGGGCCGTATGTCAATATTGGCGCCCGCCGCCTTCAGACGCTGACTTTGGCTAAGTCGAGCCGAGGTACAGACTGAATTTGATAACCTCCCTTTTGTCAACGGGCAGAGGTGTCACTCCCTTTCTCTCGCTGAGCCGACCAATTAATGTGTGCATACTGAGCGGTGTCAGGGGGCCTGAGTAGAAGTGGCCTCACTTGTTTTCAGGAGTTTATAAAACTTCCTCGAAGCAGTGTTCTGCGGAAAGGCAACATGCAAATGTGGGCCACTTTTTTAAAAATATTTTTTTTATTTCTAATCCCAATACAACTCTGGGCAGCATCACACCTGCAACCCCCTCACCATATTTGAAAATCACAGAGGACTGGGAAACTGAGCTGGGCCTTATTATTGCAGACACATGTTGGGCGTACTGTTGCAGACAGATCAAGAAGTTCTCCTCCAAAGGCAGATTTCACCTCTTGCAGCTCAAGCCCCATACACCGAGGATACTGCATCCTAAGCCCCTGGCCAGATTTGGCCTGGCGTCAGACACTAACTGGTGAAGGTGCCAAATGCAGACCTCCTGCTCATGGTATGCTCCATGGTTCAGGTATATTGGCTTAAACTGAACCAAGTGATCAACAAGTAGATTTCTCTAGACTTGGTACTTACTCCACTGATGGCCCTATTGGGGTATGTAAATGATGTTCCGAACACACACAGATGAATTGTAGCACATAAAACATATATCACAAGATTTCAACCCCTAACCGGCCGATTGAACAATTAATCTTTTACTCTCAATCTTCCAATTTATCAGTTGTGGCTGTGCCGTTCATTTTTCACACAGTCCCCATTGGAGATAGTCTTTAGGTAGCGCACATATGAGGAAAATATTTTTCTCCTCTTTGTTCTCAAATTTGTGCGCCAGTTGTCCTTAACCAGGTTGTGTCAGATTTGTGCAGACTCCTCCAGTGTGTATGCCTGAGAATTTCGGCCTCTTTAGGACAGAAGCAAGACAGAGTACTAGACTCCCCAAGGGAAGGACAGACCGTCCCCCCCAAAATATGTGCTGTGTCACAGGAGAGCAAAGGAAGTTGTTCCTGATGGAAGTAAAAGATCGTATATAGACCCTTCAGTTGCGGGAACACAAGAACCGCGCGTGTGGGTCTGAAGAAAAGAGTTAATCTGTAGTGGATACGTCCATGTAGTGCCAACCAATGGAGCCGGATACGAGTGTTTGGTTCCAACCAATGGAGCCGCACAGGGCTGTATGTCAATATTGGCGCCCGCCGCCTTCAGACGCTGACTTTGGCTAAGTCGAGCCGAGGTACAGACTGAATTTGATAACCTCCCTTTTGTCAACGGGCAGAGGTGTCACTCCCTTTCTCTCGCTGGGCCGATCAATTAATGTGTGCATACTGAGCGGTGTCAGGGGGCCTGAGTAGAAGTGGCCTCACTTGTTTTCAGGAGTTTATAAAACTTCCTCGAAGCAGTGTTCTGCGGAAAGGCAACATGCAAATGTGGACCACTTTTTTAAAAATATTTTTTTTATTTCTAATCCCAATACAACTCTGGGCAGCATCACACCTGCAACCCCCTCACCATATTTGAAAATCTCAGAGGACTGGGAAACTGAGCTGGGCCTTATTATTGCAGACACATGTTGGGCGTACTGTTGCAGACAGATCAAGAAGTTCTCCTCCAAAGGCAGATTTCACCTCTTGCAGCTCAAGCCCCATACACCAAGGATACTGCAGCCTAAGCCCCTGGCCAGATTTGGCCTGCCGTCAGACACTAACTGGTGAAGGTGCCAAATGCAGACCTCCTGCTCATGGTATGCTCCATGGTTCAGGTATATTGGCTTAAACTGAACCAAGTGATCAACAAGTAGATTTCTCTAGACTTGGTACTTACTCCACTGATGGCCCTATTGGGGTACGTAAATGATGTTCCGAACACACACAGATGAATTGTAGCACATAAAACATATATCACAAGATTTCAACCCCTAACCGGCCGATTGAACAATTATTCTTTTACTCTCAATCTTCCAATTTATCAGTTGTGGCTGTGCCGTTCATTTTTCACACAGTCCCCATTGGAGATAGTCTTTAGGTAGCGCACATATGAGGAAAATATTTTTCTCCTCTTTGTTCTCAAATTTGTGCGCCAGTTGTCCTTAACCAGGTTGTGTCAGATTTGTGCAGACTCCTCCAGTGTGTATGCCTGAGAATTTCGGCCTCTTTAGGACAGAAGCAAGACGGAGTACTAGACTCCCCAAGGGAAGGACAGACCGTCCCCCCCAAAAAATGTGCTGTGTCACAGGAGCGCAAAGGAAGTTGTTCCTGATGGAGGTAAAAGATCGTATATAGATCCTTCAGTTGCGGGAACACAAGAACCGCGCGTGTGGGTCTGAAGAAAAGAGTTAATCTGTAGCGGATACGTCCATGTAGTTCCAACCAATGGAGCCGGATACGAGTGTTTGGTTCCAACCAATGGAGCCGCACAGGGCTGTATGTCAATATTGGCGCCCGCCGCCTTCAGACGATGACTTTGGCTAAGTCGAGCCGAGGTACAGACTGAATTTGACAACCTCCCTTTTGTCAACGGGCAGAGGTGTCACTCCCTTTCTCTCGCTGGGCCGACCAATTAATGTGTGCATACTGAGCGGTGTCAGGGGGCCTGAGTAGAAGTGGCCTCACTTGTTTTCAGGTGTTTATAAAACTTTGTCGAAGCAGTGTTCTGCGGAAAGGCAATATGCAAATGTGGGCCACTTTTTTTAAATATTTTTTTTATTTCTAATCCCAATACAACTCTGGGCAGCATCACATCTGCAACCCCCTCACCATATTTGACAATCACAGAGGACTGGGAAACTGAGCTGGGCCTTATTATTGCAGACACATGTTGGGCGTACTGTTGCAGACAGATCAAGAAGTTCTCCTCCAAAGGCAGATTTCACCTCTTGCAGCTCAAGCCCCATACACCGAGGATACTGCAGCCTAAGCCCCTGGCCAGATTTGGCCTGGCGTCAGACACTAACTGGTGAAGGTGCCAAATGCAGACCTCCTGCTCATGGTATGCTCCATGGTTCAGGTATATTGGCTTAAACTGAACCAAGTGATCAACAAGTAGATTTCTCTAGACTTGGTACTTACTCCACTGGTGGCCCTATTGGGGTACGTAAATGATGTTCCGAACACACACAGATGATTTGTAGCACATAAAACATATATCACAAGATTTCAACCCCTAACCGGCTGATTGAACAATTATTCTTTTACTTTCAATCTTCCAATTTATCAGTAGTGGCTGTGCCGTTCATTTTTCACACAGTCCCCATTGGAGATAGTCTTTAGGTAGCGCACATATGAGGAAAATATTTTTCTCCTCTTTGTTCTCAAATGTGTGCGCCAGTTGTCCTTAACCAGGTTGTGTCAGATTTTTGCAGACTCCTCCAGTGTGTATGTCTGAGAATTTCGGCCTCTTTAGGACAGAAGCAAGACGGAGTACTAGACTCCCCAAGGGAAGGACAGACCGTCCCCCCCAAAAAATGTGCTGTGTCACAGGAGCGCAAAGGAAGTTGTTCCTGATGGAAGTAAAAGATCGTATATAGATCCTTCAGTTGCGGGAACACAAGAACCGCGCGTGTGGTTCTGAAGAAAAGAGTTAATCTGTAGCGGATACGTCCATGTAGTTCCAACCAATGGAGCCGGATACGAGTGTTTGGTTCCAACCAATGGAGCCACACAGGGCTGTATGTCAATATTGGCGCCCGCCGCCTTCAGACGATGACTTTGGCTAAGTCGAGCCGAGGTACAGACTGAATTTGATAACCTCCCTTTTGTCAACGGGCAGAGGTGTCACTCCCTTTCTCTCGCTGAGCCGACCAATTAATGTGTGCATACTGAGCGGTGTCAGGGGGCCTGAGTAGAAGTGGCCTCACTTGTTTTCAGGTGTTTATAAAACTTAGTCGAAGCAGTGTTCTGCGGAAAGGCAATATGCAAATGTGGGCCACTTTTTTAAATATTTTTTTTATTTCTAATCCCAATACAACTCTGGGCAGCATCACACCTGCAACCCCCTCACCATAGTTGAAAATCACAGAGGACTGGGAAACTGAGCTGGACCTTATTATTGCAGACACATGTTGGGCGTACTGTTGCAGACAGATCAAGAAGTTCTCCTCCAAAGGCAGATTTCACCTCTTGCAGCTCAAGCCCCATACACCGAGGATACTGCAGCCTAAGCCCCTGGCCAGATTTGACCTGGCGTCAGACACTAACTGGTGAAGGTGCCAAATGCAGACCTCCTGCTCATGGTATGCTCCATGGTTCAGGTATATTGGCTTAAACTGAACCAAGTGATCAACAAGTAGATTTCTCTAGACTTGGTACTTACTCAACTGATGGCCCTATTGGGGTAAGTAAATGATGTTCCGAACACACACAGATGATTTGTAGCACGTAAAACATATATCACAAGTTTTCAACCCCTAACCGGCCGATTGAACAATTATTCTTTTACTCTCAATCTTCCAATTTATCAGTTGTGGCTGTGCCGTTCATTTTTCTCACAGTCCCCATTGGAGATAGTCTTTAGGTAGCGCACATATGAGGAAAATATTTTTCTCCTCTTTGTTCTCAAATGTGTGCGCCAGTTGTCCTTAACCAGGTTGTGTCAGATTTGTGCAGACTTCTCCAGTGTGTATGCCTGAGAATTTCGGCCTCTTTAGGACAGAAGCAAGACGGAGTACTAGACTCCCCAAGGGAAGGACAGACCGTCCCCCCAAAAAAATGCGCTGTGTCACAGGAGCGCAAAGGAAGTTGTTCCTGATGGAAGTAAAAGATCTTATATAGATCCTTCAGTTGCGGGAACACAAGAACCGCGCGTGTGGGTCTGAAGAAAAGAGTTAATCTGTAGCGGATACGTCCATGTAGTTCCAACCAATGGAGCCGGATACGAGTGTTTAGTTCAAACCAATGGAGCTACACAGGGCTGTATGTCAATATTGGCGCCCGCCGCCTTCAGACGCTGACTTTGGCTAAGTCGAGCCGAGGTACAGACTGAATTTGATAACCTCCCTTTTGTCAACGGGCAGAGGTGTCACTCCCTTTCTCTCGCTGGGCCGACCAATTAATGTGTGCATACTCAGCGGTGTCAGGGGGCCTGAGTAGAAGTGGCCTCACTTGTTTTCAGGTGTTTATAAAACTTCTTCGAAGCAGTGTTCTGCGAAAAGGCAATATGCAAATGTGGGCCACTTTTTTAAATATTTTTTTTATTTCTAATCCCAATACAACTCTGGGCAGCATCACACCTGCAACCTCCTCACCATATTTGAAAATCACAGAGGACTGGGAAACTGAGCTGGGCCTTATTATTGCAGACACATGTTGGGCGTACTGTTGCAGACAGATCAAGAAGTTCTCCTCCAAAGGCAGACTTCACCTCTTGCAGCTCAAGCCCCATACACCGAGGATACTGCATCCTAAGCCCCTGGCCAGATTTGGCCTGGAGTCAGACACTAACTGGTGAAGGTGCCAAATGCAGACCTCATGCTCATGGTATGCTCCATGGTTCAGGTATATTGGCTTAAACTGAACCAAGTGATCAACAAGTAGATTTCTCTAGACGTGGTACTTACTCCACTGATGGCCCTACTGGGGTACGTAAACGATGTTCCGAACACACACAGATGATTTGTAGCACTTGCCCTACTCGTAGGGCAACGTAGAGTTGCAATTCACTGTAGGAAATCCAATCCCCAGATATGAACAGTCGCTGAAAGGTCTCCCACAGACGTCACTCCCCGTGGACATTTGGGAACCACTCCGCCTATATCTGCAGACAAAGCAGTCTTCGCCATGATTGGAGGACAGCTATTTGTTTATTTTTATATTTAGTGAAATGGTCCTCTTATCCATCAGTGCATATTTATGTATAGTGTATATCAGTGCAATTTGCAATACTACAAAAAGACTGTATTATACTGGAAGAATAATTGACAAATAAGTGATTCATCAGATGCATGTACACCAGTTGTTACTGTGTTGAAAAGCAAAGTAAATGTTTTTAAATAACTGTGTTACAAATCAAGACCTTATGAGAAACACTGTAAAACACTCTGATACCTACAAGGGTCATGTTTGCGCTATGTAAAACTTTATAAATAAAATAAATAAATCAAATAAAACATTGATCACTTTCATGCAGTCGGGATGAAAGTTTGGATGCCCCATATTCTGGGTCAAGTGCATTGCTGCAGATATTTATGTTACATTTCTATGTGTGAACCCAGTGGTGTAGCTAGCCCTTGTGCCGCCCGTGTCAGTCACTGCTTTTTCCGGCCGGCGGCCGTGTGAAAGAGCGGGGGGAGGGCGGTTGCTGGCAGTTGTTGCGTTGCCGCCCATGGTGCAGCATGAGAGAGCGGGGGTGGAGGCCGCCACCCCCAAAACTTGTGACCCCGCCACCCCTTGCTACGCCACTGTGTGAACCTGTTGGAAAATTTATGGTAAATGTTGACTTGCTGACAAAATCGTATTTACTGTATTGAGTTCAGTTAGCGTCACTATGAAGGTGGGTGCACACATTCAAACTTAAACGCATCTATAGGTCTAGACGAGATAGAGGACACTGCCCGATTTTCTTATTCCTAGGATGTATTTGGCACATTAATAGTTGCTCCTACTCAACTATGAGCTAATTAGTGAGGAACCAAAGGAATTGGGCCCTTGCTCTTCTCATGCTGGTGATAATATTTGTCCTCAATGACACTGTGCTTAAAAACCCAATTTTTTTATTTTGAATGATTGATGATTTTATCTATAATAACTTCGTTTCCAATATTAGAACATTGAAATGTGGAAAGTTCCATTGAAGGCACTGGAGTAGCTTGCAGCTGCAGTCGGTAGTAGGAGTAACTGCAGGGCTGTGACGTGAGGAGGGGGAGGGGCAGGGTGGGGGGTAGTAAACTATGGATTACAGGTAAGTTAACATATAAATTAATAAAACGAATTTCGTTGCGTGCACTGCATCGCATTTGGGAATGCAGTGCACGCAACGAAATTCGTTTTATTAATTTATATGTTAATTTACCTGTAAACCTCCATAATCCATAGTTTACTACCCCCACCCTGCCCCTCCCCCTCCTCACGTCACCGCCCTGCAGTTACTCCTACTACCGACCGCGGCTGGTAGCTTGGGCTTATCATGGCTGCTATAAAACTTCTGCTACAACAGTCCACGGTTTGTCTTTCTGTTTCTCCCTTTTACATTTAGAACCTTCTACTCTCAGTGGGTGGAATGTTCTGATAGCCTTACAGCCCTTCTGCCTCGGACTATACCAGTTATTAAAGGCCCTCTCCCTCGTTATAGGCCCTCGACTGCGGCTCAGACCCATAACTCGGGCTCAGGTTCTTTAACAACTGGTTTGGACTTTTGCTGCGGGCTATATGGTTATATTAAAACAATCTAATTGATAAATAGGAAATGTTCACCCAATCTCCAAGTTGAATAGCAATTAAGAATCTAAGAGCGTCATTTAAGATGTGCAGATAAGGCTGCAGACCACTTGAGTAGGAGAGCTTAGGTTCTCCCACAAATAAATGCGCCATGTTGTCCCCCTTGACTCTATTTTTGCTTGACAGAAATAACACCTAAATCAACCAGACTTTTTTTCTGAGAAGATAAAATCAATGACCGGAGCACAGGGAGCGTTCTCCCTGCGAGTGGGACCATTGTTCAGTTATTGTCCTTCTCTGGGCTGCCATTCCTCACATGACAGTCCCGGGCAGGAGAGAAGGTGTCTGAAGGCCGGCCCTAAATAGGACGGACGGGCCTTCTAAAACGTGAACCCGCGACCCAGGTAAAAGGCTTTTGACAGCAGGGACAGTTGAGGCTAGGCTGAGCTCCCCGAGCTTCTAAATGAGGTGAACCCTAATATTAGATTTTGAATGAACGAATTCAATAAAAATATCATCCATGGGTTTTAATGGTGTGTGTTATTATATTTATTTACGTGGCATGATTTTCTAATACTTGTCAGCCGTAATATAACATAACTGACTTCACTAAACATAATTTGTGTTTGTAAAACGCGTTTAATGCAAAAACAACAGAGGATGCTTGATTCCGGTCCAGGGAAGACATGACTTGGCAGTTGGGCTGGACTGTTCCCATGAGGCACAGGGTCAAGACTGATTTGCATATGGCCATGTCTGGACTGGGGTGGCATGGCGAGCAAAATAACGATGGATTAAACCCAGATCTGTGACTGGGGGTGAATGTTTTGCCAATGTGCAACATTCCGTCCATCATCTTGTGTGTTTTGCTGTAAAACGCGTTTACCCCTTGAAACATCTTGGCGCTAAATCCGAAGTATAGCATCTTATGATTAAAATGTTTCTTTTTAACGGCCAGTGTCATTATGTCACCACACATATCTTTCCGTTCACTCGTTAAGGTGAAAAATAAAGACGCGCAGCAGTTCATAAAGCTCACATTTGTGTCCTTCGGAAAAAACGCCCATTGTATTGTTTGGGTATCAACAACATAAGTGTGCTTATTATTAAAAAAATCGCGAGTTGTAAACGGAAATTCAAATTGAAACATTAAAGTACATTAAGAGTACACTTTCATACAGGTTGTAAGGCTGGAAATGTCATAAACTCGAGTAGAGATTTTCAGGGGCAGTAACCCAGCTCAGACCAAGCCCAGGCCTCCAGTGGCCTCTGCAGGCGGAGAGAGGCCGCTCCCTCCAATCCTGGCATTGATCTCATGCTGGTTCACAGCATGAGAGCAGCACCAGGATTGGTTAGGTGAGTTGTTGAGGGTCTTACGCCGGAGGCAGAGCCAAGCAGAAGAAAAACGGACCGGAGCTGGCGAGGACCTTTGTGCAGGTAAGTGCCTTTTTATTCTTTTTTCTTATTAACTGTTTATGCAGTCACCCACCCATTGACCCGCCTCACCACTCTCTGGTGCTGCCAGCTGCGACAGGAGATTTTATTTTATTCAACATACCTAGCTTTAATCACTATCGTTGAGAGCTGACAGATTTATTATTTGATACCAGTGCCGGACTGAGAACCAAAAACAGCCCTTGCAAATTTTTTCAGAACAGCCGCTATATGGTGTGTAGCGTGCGGGCCTAACAGTGGCGTAACAAAACTTGAGGGGGGCCACCTGCAAAGTGCATGGAGGGGCCCCCTTCCAGACTTACTCAGGAGCTCCCAAGCCAGGGTACTGTGCTGAGGGGGCCCCCTAGAGCCAGGGGCCCAAGCACTGTGGGGGCCTTTGTTACGCTACTGGGGCCTAACCACTACGAGGGGGTTTGGGGTGGGTCCCCTGGGCCCCCCACTTTCCCTCCCAAAAAATATTGGACAAAATGGCAACAACGGTGCATTCTACAACTCATTTTCATTATATATTCAATTGTATTCGTTTTTGAAGTGCAGTAAATGATCACCTTACAGTGCACCAGGATATGACAATCTTTGTTGGGACCCTTTTAATAATTTCCTCACTATCACCCTCAAACAGTGTCCATCATCTCTCCATACCCCCTATCTCAATTCTTTTTTTTTTAAGCTTTATTTAAAGAAAAAAGAGAAAATAGGGAACATTACAGCAGTATGTTGCAGTGTATAAACAATACAGTCACTTTTAAAGTACACAATGATTAATATAGCACTTTAAAGCCAGAATAGGTGACATTTACGTCATATAGTCCACAACTCCCCTGTTTAATCCACTATAAAGGCTGTAGCGTCCCGTGGGAACCTGTAATACACTTACTTTTCATAACATTTTACAAATCCAACATATTTTGTCGCCTTGCTTACTGTGATGCAGTTTACCCCACATTTACATGCACCCAAATTGATCATCCAATGCCAATTTTATTCAACCAATACCTGTTCTGTCCTGCGCTATTTGTGTTGGATTCTCTGCAGCTTTTTCTAACAGATATGTAGGATATGGTCCCCAAATATCTTTAGGTTGACATTTAACAGGCATTAACGCATTATAGTTCTGAGAGTGCGTTGAACAGTAGGCCAGATCTGTGTGCCATTCAGATAGTTTAGGCAGGGGGCCATGCATCCACCTCATTGCAATCCTACGCTTAGCGAGCAGTAGGCCAATAGAGGCCAGCCTGTGCACTGCTTTTGGAATGTTTATCGAACCCCAGGAGAGCAACCATCGGTGACTCTGGTATTTTACCAGATCCAACATTTCCCTCAATGCGGTGAATACCCTGCTCCAAAATGGAGGGATACCAGGACACCTACAGGCCAGGTGTACAAAATTGACATTTATTACTGCGCATCTCATGCATATATTGCCCTTCCGCAGCCCGTATCTGTATAGTCGCACCAGTAGTAACTTCTATGAAGGTATTTGAAATGAATTAATCTATGCCGTCCGTTCTGCGAAATAGCTTTAATGTTACTAAAACAATGGGACCATTGCGTAGCTTTATTTCCATACCTAATTCTTCTTCCCATTCTAACTGAAATTTTTGCTTTGCTTGGGATCCCTGTCCCTTGAGGAGTGTATTGAGTTTTGTAATGCCGTGTTGTGGAGAGTACGATTGCAACAGATACGTCAGTGGTTTAATTTCCTGCGGCTCGGACATGTCAGGGCTTAGTGTCACACGCAACGCCCATAGTACTCTGTAGTAGTGATAAGTATCTAGCGCGGTCAACCCTTGTGTCTGAGAGGATGCCTGTTCCCAAGTCTTCGCTACTCCGTCCCGAAACAGATCTCCCATGTGTGCTATTTTTAGTTTGTTAAGAGTGTTGTAAATGAGAGGTCCAGAAGCTGATTCCAAGTGTAGATAGTTTATTCCAAGTATAGAGAAACACAAGAGCGGATTCTCCACGACAGGAGCAACAAGCAACTGCCTTGGAAGAGAACTCCGAATCATAATACAACATGGAACATCCACACAATTACATTCCACCACTGCTATAGATACAAAGAGTGTACTACACATCTTCTTTCTGTCTAATAAACAAATGCAAAAAAAATAAAAAATAAAAATAAATCAACGTATAAAGTCTTGCAAATAAGCTGGTGTTCTCCTAAATCTAGGAGTGCGATTAGGAACCAAAGACGTTGGCAACGCAGAAACATTTGGAGTAGCAGGACTAACAGATGTGCATGAATCTCCCCCCCACCTACCACCTGAGAAGGAAAAATCACAGAGTTAGACACTGGTGGTGATGGAGCCAAAAGATATCCACTATTGTTCACTGACTCACTCAAACGAGAAGCAGGCACCCCTCTTTTATATAATGCAACACGTCTGAAATTCCAACACTCACCATTGTTGAGTATAACGCAATGGTCAAGAACCTTCTTGACCGTAAAAGGCCCTTTGAATTTGGACAAACCTTTAACTACCCTTCCCATCTTAACCTTGACCAAATCGCCAACGTTAAAAGGACGAAGAGGAGAAGCAGAAGGTGTTGAAGAAGAATCCAGCACTGCCACCACACGCTTCATCCAAGCAGGAATTCATTTTGAGCCAGGGGCTCGCCCTCTCATAAGATGGAAAGGCGAAGGCTGCCCATTAGCCGAGGGAGTAGTACGATAAGCCCACAACATCTCGTTGACCATTTTCCTCACCACGCAACACCCAGAAGAAGCCATCTGAATGATACCTTTCACAACCCTGTTGGCTCTCTCACAAATTCCGTTACCTTGCGGGTTATAAAGAGAAGTACGGTGATGAGACACACCGCAACCTTTAAGGAAAGATTGCATCTCTAAGGAGGTGAGTTGAGTGCCATTGTCGGTGATGACAATAGAGAGAAGACCCTCATCCTTAAACAAATTCCCCAAGAACTTAATGGTGCTCTCAGTGGTGATGGTATTGGTAAATTCAACCACCAACCATTTAGAGAAAATGTCAACTACAACAATAGCAAAGCTATCCTTCTCATGTAACTCACCCATGGGACCAATGAAATCTAGGCAAATAGTGTGCCAAGGTAAACCAGGATTTTGTAAATGCCCTTGAGCAGAACTAGGACCAACCTTAAGCCTCTTCTCACCATCACGACCGGCTGAGCAGGCCTCCACCCATTCCAACACCTGTGAGTCCATACCTGGCCACCAAAAATGATCTTTCAAGCGACGTTGGGTAAGAGTTTGACCTAAATGGCCTTCGCGTGCTAATGGTAGAAGCTTACCTCTCAACCCAAAAGGAGGTACAAACTTTTCCCCTTTTACAACAAGATTGTTGTTGACAAGAGAGAGATATTCCAAAACTTTAAGATAGGGACGCACCGAGATAGAGACGGCACTCTCCCTTCTAGAGCCCAAAGTAATTAATTTGAGAACTTCCTGCAACGTAGCATCAGCAACCATTTCTCGCTCCCAATCACTCGCTTGAAAAACCCCTTCACCGACGGACACTGCGTCTTCCACAGAGGCTACAGCAATGTCCTCCCTAGGATCAGAGAGGGATTTATGTTCCACCATGTGCCAATCCAAGGATAAACGTGAGAGACAGTCTGCTTGAATATTCTTCCAACTCTGAATATACTGAACCGAGTACTGAAACTCTTGAAGCTTGGAAGCAAGTCTGACTAGCCTAGCCGACCCCTTACCTGGGCCACCCGGAGAAAGAATCTTAATCAGAGGCTTATGGTCAGTTCTTAAAACAAATTTCATACCCCAAAGATATGTTCTAAAGTGCTCCACTGCCCAGGAGGCAGCTAGTGCCTCCCTTTCAATGACAGAATAATTCTTTTCAGCCTCAGTCAAAGTTCTGGAGGCAAAGGCAATAGTATTCTCAACCTGGCCAGATATCTGAGAAAGAACAGCTCCTAAACCTGTAGCACTAGCATCCAAAGTTACTACTGATTTTTTCTTTATATCAAAAGGGGTAAGAACTTTCGCACTACAAATCTCCTTCTTAATAGCGTCAAAAGATTCTTGTAATTCATCAGACCAAACAAAACTCGTCCCCTTCTTTAAAAGGGCCCTCATACTGTGGGTCTTATCAGAGAAATTCTTCACAAATTTTGAATAGTACTCAATGAGTCCCATAAAGGAACGTAATTGATCTTTATCCCTGGCTTGAGGAGCAGAATGAATTGCCTGACACAAATCTTTCTTTGGTTGTACTCCCTTGGCACTGATGGTGTACCCCAAATAATCAATCTGTTCAGACAAAAACTTACATTTATCCTTACGCAAGGTTAGACCAGCAGATGCAAGTCTGTCAAGAACTACCTTAAGTGTAATGTTATGTTGTTCAATAGACTGGCCAAAAACTAAAATATCATCTTGGAAGTAAACAGTATTACCTACTCCATCAAAGATATCAGTCACCATTCTCTGGAAAACGCTAGCCGCTTAATTCAACCCAAAGGGAAGACGAGTAAACTGAAAAGTGCCAAAAGGCGTGATAAACGCAGTTAAGTGCTTAGAATCTTTGTGTAAATTGATCTGGTGGTAGGCACTCCTAAGATCCAACTTTGAAAAATACTTAGCACCTTGTAGAGTGGTAACCAATTCAGTGATATTAGGCAGTGGAAAAGTGTCAGCAACCACACAATCATTCAGGGACCTCAAGTCCACACAGAACCGGAGTTTGCCATCCGATTTCTTAGTGACGACAATGGGAGAAATCCATGGTGAAGCTTCCACTGGTTCGATGACTCGTGAGGCAAGCATATCATCAACCATTTGTTTTACCTCTTGCCTAACTACTATCGGAATACGCCTGACTTTGTGTTGTACAGGCACAGAATGCTTCTTGAGGACAATGCGATGAGAGTACCCCTTGAGTTGGCCTAAACCCTCCCTAAACACAATGTTGGCATCAGCCAAGATTTTGTCTAAGCAATTATCCTCAATAATCATGACTTGTGGAGAAGTACGAGGATTAACAATTATCCCAATCGTACTGGTGAACCCAACCTAGTATTGCTGGACCTGCCCTAGACACATATACCTTCCCCTGAATGTTCCTACTTGAGAACACTATGTTAGCTGTGAAATACCCCAAGATGTCAATAGTCTCGCCCTGATAACCTCCCGGGAAGATATCTTTAGGTAAAAGCCCGCGCATGCCCCAATTGTTCTGAAAAAGCTCATTTGGAATGATGGTATACTTTGAGCCAGTATCTACCATCAGATGCACTTCTTTGTCATCAATAACGAAAAGCGCCTTTGGCCTGACCTTGCGCTTCTCGTCGAATTTGCCATTAGAGTCACACTCATTCATCAAGATTTTATCACCCTCTTCCTCAAACACATCCGAATTCTCTACCACAGTCGTAATAGCAGCACGAGATTTGCTGCGGCAGACTCTGGCATAGTGGCCCATGCGACCACATTTTAAACACTCCTGTTTGGCAGCAAAACAAAACTTAGAGTCCGAGGAATGGACCGTACTACCACACCTGTTACATGTACGGGCAAAAGATGGTTTTTGTGTACTGACAGGCTTAATAGGAAGACTTTTCTTCAACATTTTCTTGTTCTTAACAGCAGCCACATCATTATACTCTGAATATCCACAGGTTTGTTCTAGAACTTCTTGACCAGAAATTTCATTTACTTCACTAGAAGAACTCTTCTTCTCTAATTCTTTCATGCACCCCTGTTCTGCTCGATTTTTCCCGGCCTTCTTGTGAGGCACAATGATGGAATGTGACTTCAGTCTCTCATCATTCAAGTCTAAGGGTTAGAGTAGTGACTGGAGCCTATTTACTAGGCACTTCGACATGATTCTGTGCTCTTCCCCATAGATCAGGGCTTGCACACATAGCCTAGGGGATAGATTCGTTAGTATTAGGGATAACCTGTCCTGTAGTGAGGGTATTTCATGGAGCTGTGCTGAATTCAGGCCTGGTAGGCCTCAAACGGGAGAGACTCCATCTTTCTTTCTGCTCCGACAGCTTGGGATGCTTCTAGGTCAAATGTAATGTTTTAGTTATGAGGTGTTATTCGCTTGGAGAGAACCGGTTCAGGCCGGCCCTTTTCGAAGGATTGTATTTTTCTTCATGCCGAAGACACTACATCAGGCCGGCCGGCTGGGAACGTGTCCTTGGTACGGGGAGGTACAAGAATTTGGTGGGCGGCAGGTTACAGGCCGGAATTTTCCATGAGGAAACGCACCTCTATATTAGTGAAAGTCTGAGGCAGTTACATGTTCAGTCCGTAGGCGGCATCTAGCCGTTAGCAGAAAAGCTACTACTTATTCCAGGGAAGACAGACGCCATCTTGAAGGCGGAGAAGAACCGAGAGACAGATGCTCTCCTAGCAGAATAGCCAGAGAGGAGAGAGTAGCCGATAAGGAAGAGGTCCCAGTGACTCGGAGAAGGGTGATTCCAGGCGAGCCGAGGCACAGACGAGAAGGGAACCTAGATGACCACTGAGTGCAGGCTACATACTACTAAGGTGATGTCGACCCTTTCTTATTAGAGTGTACAACTTAATCTTTCACTTTTCTTTGCAGGTTATGTGTTATATCGTAATGTTATGTGATTGTGTATGTAATGAGTAATAAAGTACCCAGTTTGTAGTGAACCAACATGTGCTGCGTGTTCTTGTATAAAAGGGTAGCCTATTCTTCTAGTCAGCTGCGGCTACATGAACAGATGTTAACCCTGATCAGGTAAGTGGTAACTGAATAAGGGAAAGAGGAGCCCCTCGAACCTGAGAACAGGCTATGCTCGAACAGGCAATCCTTGTGTGATCTGATGAATAGTGAGACTGATTCCCTTTTTGTATGTTATGGTGATCATAGGATGAACTGTCGTATGAGACTGCCGTCTAGGTAGAGAGGTCTGGATTCGTATAGGATCGCGAGGCCGCCACTTGTGATACTGTCGTATGGGCAGAGAGGTCTGGATTCGTATGGAATCGCGAGGCCGCCACTTGTGCTGAGACTGCCGTCTGGGTAGAGAGGTCTGGATTCGTGTGGGATCGCGAGGCCGCCACTTGTGATACTGTCGTATGGGCAGAGAGGTCTGGATTCGTAGGGGATCGCGAGGCCGCCACTTGTGATACTGTCGTATGGGCAGAGAGGTCTGGATTCGTAGGGGATCGCGAGGCCGCCGATTGTGCTGAGACTGCCGTCTGGGTAGAGAGGTCTGGATTCGTATGGAATCGCGAGGCCGCCACTTGTGCTGAGACTGCCGTCTGGGTAGAGAGGTCTGGATTCGTGTGGGATCGCGAGGCCGCCACTTGTGATACTGTCGTATGGGCAGAGAGGTCTGGATTCGTAGGGGAGCGCGAGGCCGCCACTTGTGATACTGTCGTATGGGCAGAGAGGTCTGGATTCGTAGGGGATCGCGAGGCCGCCGATTGTGCTGAGACTGCCGTCTGGGTAGAGAGGTCTGGATTCGTATGGAATCGCGAGGCCGCCACTTGTGCTGAGACTGCCGTCTGGGTAGAGAGGTCTGGATTCGTGTGGGATCGCGAGGCCGCCACTTGTGATACTGTCGTATGGGCAGAGAGGTCTGGATTCGTAGGGGATCGCGAGGCCGCCGGTTGTGCTGAGACTGCCGTCTGGGTAGAGAGGTCTGGATTCGCATGGAATCGCGAGGCCGCCACTTGTGATACTGTCGTATGGGCAGAGAGGTCTGGATTCGTATGGGATCGCGAGGCCGCCGATTGTGCTAAGACTGCCGTCTGGGTAGAGAGGTCTGGATTCGTGTGGGATCGCGAGGCCGCCACTTGTGATACTGTCGTATGGGCAGAGAGGTCTGGATCCGTATGGGATCGCGAGGCCGCCGATTATAAGAGGTCTTGGTATGCATAGTAGGAATCCCCTGTCCTTAGGTGGTAGATATATGTGGTTGCAGGATTGTAAATAGGTTCTAGGGAGGGGGTAACGTACTGGCTGGGTTAGTGAGGCTCTGATGAGCGGGTTCTATCTGATCCGAAAACCCAAGCAGAACATTTGGCGTCACGAACCGTTTACGAAACCTGTGTGCGTTGTGGTTGTATCGTGTTTGCTTTCGGCGCGTGCGTGGTTTCGTTTGTATATTATTTGTATATAATTGTGTGTAATTTTCTTTTCTCTTTCTTCTTTTTCTTTTTCTCTTTTTCTTTCTTTTCCGAGATGTTTTCTAGAAAGTCGAAATCTACTTTTAAGTTGCCCGTTGATATTCCCGGCTGGGATTCAACGCCTTATGAAGCCTTAGCCCGTGAGTGGGCTGATTCTACTGGTTTGAGTGAGAATTGGAATTCTTTGTTGGAGCTGGCGGAGCCGGCTAATGTGATTACTTGTTTACAGAAGGCGCCGGTATCTAAGGGTGATGAGCTTCCCGTTTTGGGGCGCAGAGGTTGGATTGTTCTGTCTGCGTACAGGATTCTGCATGAGAGGTTGTTGAAGTTACAGAACTTGCATAAGGATTTGGAAGCGAACTTTGTTGAGATTCAGAATGCTCATACTTTGTTGCGATGTCAAAATAAGTTGCTTGCTGATAAACTTGAGACGTACCAAACTATTGCCGAGAGGGCGGCTGTGCGAATTGCTCGTTATAAATACAAGAATCGGCGTGGTCGGGTTTCGACGCGAAAGGTGCGTCTGGTCGTGGCGAAAGCCGGACTGGATTGGAATCCTGATGAATGGGATGGTAATATCTGGAACTCGAGTGATTCTCCTTCCTCGGGTGAGGAGTCTGCCAAGCGCGAGTCCTCTCGCTCCGGCCGTGATTGTAAGTCTGCTTCTTGCGCCTCTGATGGTGCACCCCGTGATTGCGCTCGTCCTTCGAGCGGGGTCGATGCTTCTTACACTGATTGTTCCTCTACGTGTACTGGTCGAGCTCCATGTGATGCTCGTCCCGCGGTCTCGGTGCATCCAGTTTTTCGGCGGAAGTTGCAGCAGGCTCCCGGTGCTCCGAATGGTATTGCTTTAGACTCTTTGGAGGATTTTACTCAACAAGAAATTAGTGATATTTTGCAGCGATTTCGGCAGCGAGCTGGTGAGACCTTACTCACATGGATGGTGCGCCTTTATGAACTGGGCGCTGCTGGCATTATGTTGGATGCTGGCGATTGTTTGAAGTTTTGTTCCTTGAGTTCGGATTCTACTGTACAGGATCATTTTCGTAACTTTAATGTTGGTGGTCAAATTTCTTTGCTTCAATTGGCAACTGAGGGTTGTAATCAAAAATATCCTACTGAGTCTGACTGGCCTGTGAATGACAAACCGTGGTATACTTTGCGCGATGCTGCGCAACGTCTCAAAGAGGAGGTGATGAAAACGGCAATTTTTCTAAATACTGCTGATAGGTTGCTTGATGGTTTCTTGACATCTTCTGTGCGGAATCGTATTATTCGTTCTTCCCCTGTTGCTTATAAGCAGGTCATGATGACTTTATTGATTAATCAGACTGGTAACATGTTATCTGTGGTGCTGGAATCGGTACGCCAACTCGGTGAGTTGGGTGAGTGGTTTAAACCTGAACGGCAGTCCCGGCCTGACACTCGTACTCCTGGTGACAATAAACTTACTAGACATGATATGTTTTTTGGTCTTATGGCCGATGGTGTGCGGAAGGAGGACATTGATGGTGAGACTACTTCTCGTTTGTGGGAAATGTTTCGCAAACGTGGCTTGGATCGAAAGGAGGTTGCCCGGCGTGTTCGGACAACTGAGTGTGATCGTGGTTTTTCTGACGGTAGCGGTGATGACGACCGCCGTGGGCGCTCTGATCGTCGTGATGATCGACGTTATGTACGTGATTTGTCCCCCCGTCGTGAGAGAGACAGGGAGAGAGAGGGGGAAAGAGAGAGGGGGAGAGATGATTATGTTAACAGCAGACGTAGAGATGATAGGGATCAATCCCCTGAGTTGAGAAGGAGAGAGGATCGACACATATTGGCCGATCGAAACCCGCAGTACAATGCAGAGAACAGTAATCCATTTCGTAATGGAGATGGATATGAACAGGAGGTATCGATACCTGGGAAACGTGAGAGTCTTTATCCTGATTTATCCTGGTACACAGAACGCAGTAAAAAGGACTAGGACTAGGTCAAGCTCCAGTACACAGATGGGCTCACAGAGATAATAGACCCTATGTAGATATTGATATTTATTGGAGACATCGTAATATCCAAAGGGCCCGAGCATTGGTAGATACAGGAGTGGAGGCCACTCTTATTCATGGAAAATCAAAGAAGTTTAAAGGTCAGCCTTTTACAATTACCGGATTAGGTGGAAAGGAAACTCCCGCAGTTCAAACTTTACTTGAAATGAGAATAGGTAGAATTCCTAGAAAAGAATACTCTGTATTAGTGGTGCCACTCTTAGAATTCATAATTGGAATTGATATTTTGAAAGGAATGACTTTGCACTTAGATGATGGATGTTACCAATTTGGAACTAAACATTATATATCGTCCAGGCCTGTACGGGTTGGTCGTTTAAGAATGCCCCCCATAAAAGTTCCCCAGGCGACAAAAGTGGTTCGTCAGAAGCAGTATCGTATTCCAGGTGGTCATGAAGAGATTAGTACCACTATTCAGGAGTTGGTGGATGCAGGAGTTATAACCCCAGTTACTTCTGCTTGGAATAATCCTGTTTGGCCTGTACGTAAGAGTGATAATTCTTGGCGCATGACTGTTGATTATCGAGAATTGAATAGACACACACCCTCTTTGACTGTTGCAGTACCGGATGTTATTACCCTAATTGAAAGAATCCAAAAACATCCAGGTACATGGTATGCGTCCATTGATATTGCTAATGCTTTCTTTTCGATTCCGATTGCCCCTGAGTGTCAGGAACAATTCAGTTTTACGTGGAACGGGCGTCAGATGACGTTTAGAAGTCTTCCTCAGGGCTATGTGCATAGTCCTACGATATGTCACCGGCTGGTGGCAGAGCATTTGGCTGAGGTACCGGTTCATCCGCAAATTCAGATATGTCACTATATTGATGATATTTTGATCCAAGGCGAAACACAAGAGGAAGTTCAGACTCAATTGGATAGAGTCATTGAGTGCTTGCGTGAGAAAGGTTGGGAAATCAACCCGGATAAATTACAAGGTCCGTCCCAGGCTGTGAAATTTTTGGGTATTAATTGGCATGAGGGGCACCGAGAAGTGATCCCTCAGGTTAAACAGAAAATTCTTGATTTTGCAGTTCCGAGGAATAGGAAAGAAGCCCAAAGCTTCATTGGTTTGTTTGGTTTTTGGCGCCAGCATATTCCTCATTTGAGTCAAATATTGGCCCCTTTGTACCAGGTCACTCGTAAAAAGAATGCATTTGAATGGGATAAACCACAGCAAGATGCGTTCAGTCTGGCAAAAGAAGCAATTCAGCATGCTCTGGATTTATGGCCTGTATGTGATGGTGATGTGGATTTGAATGTGTCTGTACAAGGCCTTTATGCGAATTGGAGTTTGTGGCAGAAGCAAGGCAAGAGTAGAGTACTGTTAGGTTTCTGGACCAAAAAGTTACCTGATGCTGGTGAGCGTTATACACCTTTTGAGAAACAGTTACTTTCATGTTATTGGGCTCTGGTGGATACCGAGCAATTGACTTTGGGACATGATATAGTTTTGCGACCTGAGATTCCTATCATGCAGTGGGTTATGAGTTCGCCGAAAACTCACCGAATTGGACACGCTCAAGAGGCGAGTGTGATTAAATGGAAATGGTATATACAAGACAGGGCACGTGTGGGACAAAAAGGAGTTGCATCTTTGCATGAGCAGGTGGCACGGGCGCCATCAACTGAGACTGAGAGTGAATGTTCCGTACCTTTAGTACAGGAGTCTCCTGTTAAGTGGGGTAGACCTTTTGATGATTTGTCCGCAGAGGACAGAAACCATGTCTGGTTTACGGATGGTTCAGCAAGGTTCATAGGGACGAAGCGGCATTGGAAGGCGGTGTCCTATAATCCGATCACACAAAAATTGCTGAGTACAACTGGTGAGGGTAAGAGCAGTCAATTTGCTGAACTCTATGCTGTTTATCAAGTTCTGAAACAAGAGTTACCTGGCACATGTCATATTTTCACCGATTCTTGGTCTACTGCCAATGGATTGGCAGTTTGGTTACCGACTTGGCATTCCCATAGTTGGAAAATCCATTCAAAAGAACTGTGGGGAAAAGAATTATGGCAGGAGATTTTGGAAATGCTCCCACAGAGTACTGTTACAATCTTCCATGTGGATGCTCATACCCCGATAGACTCTCTTGACAAATTCTTTCATAACATTGCAGATGAGAAATCTAAAATTGCTGAGGCAGTGGTGGACAGGCAAGATTCTGATATTGCGGGATTGGCGAAATGGGCCCACCAGAAAGCAGGACACTTTGGAGAGAAAGCCACTAGCAGGTGGGCTGCTGATCGAGGAATTTATATTCCCCTAGATTTAATCAAAAATGTTATTCTACATTGTCCCATTTGTCAGCATATCAGGCAGCGCAAAGTGCCCCAAATTGTTAAAGGTCATTTACATCGCGGGAAATTGCCCGCTCAAATTTGGCAGATTGATTACATTGGTCCACTTCCTATTAGTAGGAATTGTCAATATGTTTGCACTATTGTTGATACATACAGTGGCCTGTTGGTGGCCCTTCCCTGTAAGCAAGCTACCCAATTGAATACTATTAAAACATTGGAATTGATTATGATGTATTATGGTGTGCCATTCCAAATTCAATCTGATAATGCATCCCATTTTCGTGGAAGATTTGTACAGGAATTCTGTGTGGAAAACAATATTGAATGGGTGTTTCATATACCATATTATCCACAGGCCTCGGGTCTTGTGGAGAGGTTGAATGGCCTGCTAAAAGACCAATTACGTAAATTAACAGATGACAAGTATAAGAATTGGCGAGACTTTTTGCCTCAAGCGTTATTGATTTTGAATAACCGTCCTTTTCTAAATGCTGAATCCCCACTTATGCGTTTGTTTCCTCCGAATGTTGATGCTAAGCCCAATGAAATCAGAGAGACTGTGATGTACTGGGAGATTACTCCCGGAGCTTTGGCTCCATGTAGAGCGACCCCAGGGTCGGCAGGTTTAGACTTGCATGCCATGGATGACACCGTTATAAAAAGTAAGGATCGAGTCATCATTGAAACTGGTGTTGGTGTTCATATACCAACTGGAAATTTCGGATTAATCGCCCCTAGATCGGGGCTGGCTGTAAAAGGCATTCAGGTGCTTGGAGGAATCATTGATAGTGATTATCAGGGAGAGATTAAGGTGCTCCTGCTGAATAGCAGTGAGGTTGACTTACTGATACATCAAACTGACCGAGTGGCTCAATTGCTAATAATGCCTGTTTTCAGTGGTGAGATCACAAAAGGCACTGCCCCAACGTTGCTAACTGTACGAGGCCAGAAAGGTTTTGGCTCCACAGATAATCCTGGGGCCAGAGTTTGGGTGCAGTCGCCTAAGAATCCCCCTGAACAAGCAGAAGTCATTGCAACCGGTCAAGACAACACCATTTTAGTTATGAGACCAGGGAAAGATAGCTGGGAAGCAGTCCCGGCTGACAAATGTTACTTACGAGAATGAATAATGCCTGTATTTGATTCTCTTTCAGATCATTCTTTGGACTGTTGCTGCAGGATGTGTCGGCGTTGGACTCCTTTTGGGCGGGTACGACGAGAGAGGAGGGATCCCATCAACCCGGGCTGAGTTGAGAACCCGAGTGTCGCGTTCCTTCGCTGCGTGGGATTCGTCGTCGAACTTTTGGATTACATTAGCAAAACAAGTGACTAAAGCCCCTCATTTCTGCTTGACACCGATGAGATCGGTGACGGACATTCTAGCGACTTGTTTAGTTGCTGTCCCTGCTTCATTGGAGACTTTGACTCATATTTTTAATATATCAAATGCTCGCCCCAATGTTCTTCTGGGCGATTTCGCTGCCCATGAGTATTGCCCCTTGTGTACTGTACTGTCAGACCCGATACCCCCCATCCAGTCCCAAATAGTTACCTATAACATCACACAAGGTGATTTGTGTTTTTTCCTTACTTGTGATCCTAGTGCGATTTCTGAATGTATGCGTTTAAGATTGAAAGGTGCCACTTCATTCACCGCTCATGAACGAACTTTATGCCTTCAAAGGACACCGAAAACATGTACTTCTGTTCAGAATAACATGACTTGCAAGAGTTTGGTAGTTACCCCCAGTCATTATCGCACGATGTTACTACCTGCCGGATGGCTTTTCTCATGTGGTAATACTTCCTGGCCATATATTCCCCGCAAATATTTCTGGAGGCCCTTGTGCCATTACTAGACTGAGCTTGTTAATGTTTTCTCCACATCCGAATGCCAACTCTCGTGTGATTCGAGATACAGTGAGGTTACAGGAGGACTGTGACTCATCTTTGCATTTATATTCCAAGTCTGAATACCTTAGCCTAGCTATTTCAATTGTTGGTGTTCCTGCTTTGGCAGTTTATAATGCCAAATCTATTGGGAAAATGGCCTGCTGGATGGTGAAATCCATCAATCATACTTCTACAGTCCTGTCTGACATGCTATTAGACGCCCAGGGTGAACGTAGGGCTATCTTGCAAAATCGAGCGGCCATTGATTATCTTTTGCTTAAACATGGACACGATTGTTCTGATTTTGAGGGTCTTTGTTGTTTTAACTTGTCGGATCATACAAAATCCATTCAAGCTCACATTGATAAACTACATGACTTGACAGAGGAAGTTAGAAAACACATTGACCAGGGCTGGTTTGACTGGCTCTTTAATTGGTTACCTGATTTGCATATGTTACGTCAGATATTAGGAGGTATTCTGATTGCTATCTGCATTTTGATTTCTATCTGTTGCTTTATTCAGTGTATTCCTTCACTACTTCAATTCTGCACACCTGATACTAGACAGAGATCAGTTAGTCTTGTTTCATATTATTCTTCCACAGATATTAGTTCTGTTTAATGAATGTATAATAGACTGAAGTCAAGGGTGAAATGTTCTGCTCGATTTTTCCCGGCCTTCTTGTGAGGCACAATGATGGAATGTGACTTCAGTCTCTCATCATTCAAGTCTAAGGGTTAGAGTAGTGAATGGAGCCTATTTACTAGGCACTTTGACATGATTCTGTGCTCTTCCCCATAGATCAGGGCTTGCACACATAGCCTAGGGGATAGATTTGTTAGTATTAGGGATAACCTGTCCTGTAGTGAGGGTATTTCATGGAGCTGTGCTGAATTCAGGCCTGGTAGGCCTCAAACGGGAGAGACTCCATCTTTCTTTCTGCTCCGACAGCTTGGGATGCTTCTAGGTCAAATGTAATGTTTTAGTTATGAGGTGTTATTCGCTTGGAGAGAACCGGTTCAGGCCGGCCCTTATCGAAGGATTGTATTTTTCTTCATGCCGAAGACACTACATCAGGCCGGCCGGCTGGGAACGTGTCCTTGGTACGGGGAGGTACAAGAATTTGGTGGGCGGCAGGTTACAGGCCGGAATTTTCCATGAGGAAACGCACCTCTATATTAGTGAAAGTCTGAGGCAGTTACATGTTCAGTCCGTAGGCGGCATCTAGACGTTAGCAGAAAAGCTACTACTTATTCCAGGGAAGACAGACGCCATCTTGAAGGCGGAGAAGAACCGAGAGACAGATGCTCTCCTAGCAGAATAGCCAGAGAGGAGAGAGTAGCCGATAAGGAAGAGGTCCCAGTGACTCGGAGAAGGGTGATTCCAGGCGAGCCGAGGCACAGACGAGAAGGGAACCTAGATGACCACTGAGTGCAGGCTACATACTACTAAGGTGATGTCGACCCTTTCTTATTAGAGTGTACAACTTAATCTTTCACTTTTCTTTGCAGGTTATGTGTTATATCGTAATGTTATGTGATTGTGTATGTAATGAGTAATAAAGTACCCAGTTTGTAGTGAACCAAGATGTGCTGCGTGTTCTTGTATAAGAGGGTAGCCTATTCTTCTAGTCAGCTGCGGCTACATGAACAGATGTTAACCCTGATCAGGTAAGTGGTAACTGAATAAGGGAAAGAGGAGCCCCTCGAACCTGAGAACAGGCTATGCTCGAACTGGCAATCCTTGTGTGATCTGATGAATAGTGAGACTGATTCCCTTTTTGTATGTTATGGTGATCATAGGATGAACTGTCGTATGAGACTGCCGTCTAGGTAGAGAGGTCTGGATTCGTATAGGATCGCGAGGCCGCCACTTGTGATACTGTCGTATGGGCAGAGAGGTCTGGATTCGTATGGAATCGCGAGGCCGCCACTTGTGCTGAGACTGCCGTCTGGGTAGAGAGGTCTGGATTCGTGTGGGATCGCGAGGCCGCCACTTGTGATACTGTCGTATGGGCAGAGAGGTCTGGATTCGTAGGGGATCGCGAGGCCGCCACTTGTGATACTGTCGTATGGGCAGAGAGGTCTGGATTCGTAGGGGATCGCGAGGCCGCAGATTGTGCTGAGACTGCCGCCTGGGTAGAGAGGTCTGGATTCGTATGGAATCGCGAGGCCGCCACTTGTGCTGAGACTGCCGTCTGGGTAGAGAGGTCTGGATTCGTGTGGGATCGCGAGGCCGCCACTTGTGATACTGTCGTATGGGCAGAGAGGTCTGGATTCGTAGGGGATCGCGAGGCCGCCGGTTGTGCTGAGACTGCCGTCTGGGTAGAGAGGTCTGGATTCGTATGGAATCGCGAGGCCGCCACTTGTGATACTGTCGTATGGGCAGAGAGGTCTGGATTCGTATGGGATTGCGAGGCCGCCGATTGTGCTAAGACTGCCGTCTGGGTAGAGAGGTCTGGATTCGTGTGGGATCGCGAGGCCGCCACTTGTGATACTGTCGTATGGGCAGAGAGGTCTGGATCCGTATGGGATCGCGAGGCCGCCGATTATAAGAGGTCTTGGTATGCATAGTAGGAATCCCCTGTCCTTAGGTGGTAGATATATGTGGTTGCAGGATTGTAAATAGGTTCTAGGGAGGGGGTAACGTTCTGGCTGGGTTAGTGAGGCTCTGATGAGCGGGTTCTATCTGATCCGAAAACCCAAGCAGAACAACCCCTCTGACTCTTCAACAATTTTAGCTAGATCTATAGCAGACTGTAAATTCGGATTTTTCGCTGCCCACAAACGTTCTTGAATTTTGTTGTTATTACACTGAACAATGAGTTGATCCCTTATTAGCTCATCAGTCATGTTGCCAAACCTACACTTGACAGACATTTCTCTTAATCTTGCTACAAAGTCATCAATTGACTCACCAATTTTCTGAACCTTAGTATAAAACCTATACCTGTTCATAACTAAGTGCTCTTCTTTGGCATACCTTACTTCTAACCTGCAAATAGCTTCTTTGTACTCATCCGGGAGGGGTTGACCATTTGCTTGTAAAGCCTGAGGTAAGTAGCGAAAAACGCGTTGACCCTCCTTGCCCAATGAGCTTAAGAGTAGAGCTTTCTTTCTTTTCGCCGAATACTCTTGCGCATCTAATGCATCCAAATAATTTTTAAACATGGGAAACCAATCGACCCACGAAATGCTCGGTTGACCAGGAAGAGGTAAGAAACTTGGAGGAAGTACTACAGAATGATTTTCATTAGACATGACTGTAATTGAGATGCACTAGCCCCAAAGACAAAACAGTTGTTCGCCTAAATACACCTCAAATAGAAAGAGTATTACTCTTTACTTCATAGTCCCCCTCTTTATGATGTAGGAATAAAATGAAGCCAAACCAAAAAAAAATTCAAACGAGAGTATTCAAATTAGCAAACCCACAGAGGCGTGTGTATCGCCGGAAAAGCACTTGAAAAGAAAACTCAATGTCTGTCGTGTGCAAGATGCATAAAAGTACCTTGAATCAACGTGAGAACCCCCAAAGCGTGTGAATCGCTGTGTGCGTGCTGACCACAAGCACCAAGATCCACAACAAAATGTACATAGTTCGCGAACTCCAGTAATCCCACAAGACTCGTAGTTACGATGATGAAGTGAGGCACAATGACGGAAGAGTAACCATAACAACCTTCAAGATGGCGGTGACAATGTAATGTGTGTGAGGACGTGGATGTCGCTCAGACGTCTGACAACACGGAACAAGGAAGAACATAGAACGCTGTACCTGCGAGGCTCCACTGTCACCAGAGAAAATTCGATGATGTCACCAGAGCAAGACGAGGGATCGCAGGCAACGGACCTCCTCACGAAATAACTGCCACTGCCAGGGACTGCCTCAGGTACGCCGATGAGTTGCTCTCTTTTCTTTTTACAGCGCGCTGGTTCGGCAGTTTGCTCCAACATAATCCGACATAGCCTCGCACGTCACTTCACTCTCTAAAGCGAACAGTCCGATCATTAGAGGTAGACAACATTAATGGGCTAGTTTACGAGGTCCCTCTAGCACCACACTTGACTGAAGGAAACTGCACAAGTGGGCTAGTTGACGGGCTCTATCCAGCGCCACTCTTGACTGATGAAAAGCTGGCCTCAGACCAACGCAAACAGGACGTGGAGGGTGGAGAGGGCCTCCGCTCTTGTGATGTGGAACCAAAGTGGCTCGCCGAAACAGCTTGAATGACCAGCGTGGGTTACGCTAGAGCAGAAATCGTCGCCAAGAATTGTTGTAAATGAGACGTCCAGAAGCTGATTCCAAGTGTAGATAGTTTATTCCAAGTATAGAGAAACACAAGAGCGGACTCTCCATGACAGCAGCAACAAGCAACTGCCGTGGAAGAGAACTCCGAATCATAATACAACATGGAACATCCACACAATTACATTCCACCACTGCTATAGATACAAAGAGTGTACTACAAAGAGTTTGTATTGCTGCGCGATCCTTACAATGTGGAAACCAATCGCACCAGACTATAGGTAGTTTGGAAGAGTATACGATGCTCAGTTGTTTCTTGACTGCTATTTTGGTTAGTTGAGACCCTGTACACCCAACCAGATCAATTATTCGGGGATTATTTTGGGATCTGCCAGTCAATAATCTTGGTAGTGGGGTGGGGAGACCATATTGGGTTCTATGTACAGGTGCGGCAGTTTATGAGGACCATGTATTCACCCATGTGCATGTAGTGTCTGTGCAGCTCTATAGTATCTCTCCATGTCTGGGGCATTCAGTCCTCCCTCCCAATATGGCCTGATTAGATTTTCCCAATTTTTCTCAAGGTTGTTTTTCAGCCCAGGCAAGGCGTGTTAGTAGTTTGTGTAAGCTATGAAAAAAGGATTTAGGCAGACTAATGGAAATGATTGCGAAAAGGAATCGAAAGCGAGGGAGCACTACCATTTTCATTCGTGCATTACAGCCCACAATGCTTAGTTTTCTGGCTAGTTTCTCTTAGCTCTCCTATCTGGCCGGTGCCGGGTAACCCCGAGGGGTAGCTGTGAGCCTTACAAATACAAATTCAATTCAGAGGGACAGTGGGAGCTTAATCCATTTTTCAATGATCTCTGTTAATTCGTGTATCATACATCCGTAATTTTCGTATAGAATGACCTCTGAATCTGTATGCACCTTTATTCCCAGGTATCTCACTGGGTCCGGAGTCCACTCTAGAGAGTAGTTTGTGTGAGTTGGAGTGGTGGCAGCCGTTAGCGGATAAATAATTGACTTATGCCAATTGATGTAAAGCCCTGAGTTTTGTCCAAATCTTTCCACCTCTTGCAACATTGGTACTAAGTTTTGCTCCGGATTACGTATATAGAGTAATGTATCGTTTGCATACGCTGCAATAGTGAGGTTGTATTTCTGTGACATATCCCTCTATATGCATGGTATTCATGCATTGCACACGCCAGTGGTTCTGCCACCAAGGCGTACAGAAGGGGGGGAAAGTGGGCATCCCTGCCTAGTGCCCTTGGAGATAGCTATTGGACGTGACATAGTACCATTCACTCGCACCTGTGCTACTGATTGTGGGTACAGGACCTCCACCAATTTTGGAAAGATGTCTCCCACTCTGCGCAAGACTGCATAGAGAAACCTCCACTCCACCGAGTCAAATGCTTTCTCAATATCTATAAATAGTGCTGCTGCCTTAACATTCAGGTTGATTCTTGCTATGGTTACAAATAAGGTACAAAAGATTATTAGTTAGAGTTCGCACCCGGGACAAACCCAGTTTGTTCTGGCACTACCTACTTAGGTAGAAGGGGTGCTAGTCTGTTCGCCAATATCTTGGCAAACAGTTTAGTATCTGTGTTAAGCAGAGACAGGACTCTGTACGAAGAACAGTGTTAGGGAGGTTTCCCAGGTTTTAATAGGGTGACCAAAGTGGCTTCTCTCATAGTTGGTGGCATCTTGCCCAGCTTGGCCATCTCCTCAAATAAGTTTACCAAGTGTGGGATCAATTTGTCTTAATATGCCTTATAGAAAGCAACAGTCAATCCATCAGCCCCAGGGGCCTTTTCATTAGGCATTTCCTTTAGTGCTGCCAACTTCTATAGGCCCCCTCAGAGATTATTTAGCCCAGCTCTACCATCTTTTACACTGTATAATAGATACAGTGTATTATCTGAGCTTGAGACCCAGGACTGACCACCAGCTATCCCTCCAGCTACAGCAGACAGTGATTACTTGAATGTAACTGACTCCGTGGAAGAATTGATAACTGGCCTCCCTATAGAGGTGTCTAACGGTGAAATTGAGGTAATTCTGTCACTTGATCCTAAAATAACTGCTCATGCCACCGCCACCCCTATATCATCTGACAAATTAATAATTTTGAGTTGGAACATTGCCGGTTTAAATGGGAAAATGAAATTTAGGGACTGGATAGATTGGGTTACTATCTTTGATATTTTAATGTTCCAAGAAAATTGGTGTACTAGTTCTCTGCTTCATGAGGGGTATAGCTGTTACAATCAAATTGTACCCGTTCCGGCTATGGGACGACCTAGTGGGGGTGTATCTATCTGGGTTAAGATTACTGCAGGAGCTAAAATTTAACCCTTGAAGACCAATGATATGAATTTTCAGGCCTTAATTTACACTAACGGGTTTAAATTATGCTTAATTAATTTTTATAATAATGACTTCACAACACATCCAAACACAAATTTTATAAGATTGTTTGATTTTATTGATGGAATTGTCGATGGACAAAAGCATGATAAACTTGATGGCATCTGTGTAGGAGGTGATTTTAACGCACACATTTATCCCCGAACCCCTCCCTGTAAAAGAGGGGAAGAATTGCTTAATCATTTAGCCACACGAGACTTAGTTAATATTATGGAGAAGGTAAATATTACCGCAAATAAAGGACCTGTGGCCACTTATGTTGGGCGTGGGAGTTCAACTACAATAGATTATGTATTTATATCTTCCCTGCTTGGGGATTGTCTATTAGAGGCTGAGGTTGTTAGCACTATATATAGTGACCACAACCCTATTCTGTGCAGTTTTAAATCCATCAAAAAACCGGGGAAACATAGAGAAATTGGGGCAAAAAACCTGGTGGCGTCAATGGACAAACTTAGGGTAGTTTGGAAGGGGATAGACAACAAGGGGATCTTAGCCCGCACAATTAAAATGTACCCTTCGTTAGTGTCTGTCTGTTTATCTAGTGATAATTCTGGACATGACATTATCGAGGCTTTTACAGGGTTGTGTATGGCCATCAAAAAGGAGATTTCCAAACCCTATGCCAATAATAATAATAAAAACCCCAGGTGGTTCGACACTTCGTGCTCTAAAGCAAACCGTGAATTACGGGCGGCCCTTATAGCTGAACCACGGGACCAGTTCTTGGTGAGGAGACTGAGGTCAAGCTATAAGCACACTGTAAAAATAAGAACAGAAGAGATATTAAAGGATCATTAGGAATCCCTTGTACGCACTGCGGCACTGAGAGATGTTGCCGGTTTCTGGGGCGAGGTTAAGAATTTAAGATCAATTGGATCCAACATTACCCCCATAAACTGCAATATATCAGGGGATTTGTGGGTGAAGCATTTTTCAAGCATTTATGCTGCACCGCACCTATTAACGGAAACCTCCTACCCCTCTATGGCCCTTAGTATCTCAATAACGGAGGTGGAAGATGCTATTTCTCAAAGCGCGAGCAATAAAGCACCTGGTCCCGATGGATTATCCATCGACCAAATTAAATCAGAGCCTGACTTTTGGTCACCTTTATTGTGCAATATTTTTAATAACTTATCTAACACCCCAGCCCCAGAAACCTGGTCAAATAGCATTATCGTGCCAATCTTTAAGAAAGGCGACAGACTAGATCCTGGCTGTTATCGGCCCATATCTTTAATAGATAATACCTTGAAGATCTTAGGAAGGGTCATTTTCAACAAGATCAGGACCTGGGCAGAGGAAAATATGATTTTACACCCGTGCCAGCTAGGCTTTAGAAGCAACGTGGGGACTGTTGAGCAATGTTTAAACCTGAATTTAATATTGGCCAAATACACCATTGCCAAAAAATCCCCATTGTATTTGGGGTTTATGGACTTAAGTTCCGCTTTTGATTTTGTTAACCGCTCCCGCTTATGGTCAGTTTTGTTAAATTATGGGTTAGATGAGCCACTCGTTTATTTTTTTGGCCCACCTACATAGTGACTTGAAAGCCCGTGTTCGAATAAATAATGATGGTGAAGTCTCAGGGGACATTATGATTGGCAGAGGGGTCAGACAAGGCTGTGTCTTGGCCCCTCTGCTTTTCATCTTGTATATAAATGAATTAAGTAACTCTTTGTTCAAATTGACTAGTGATGTCCCGAACATTAATGGAAAATTACTTCCCGCACTTCTTTACGCGGATGATGCGGTCCTTATGGGCCGCACACCCAATGCATTACGCATTCTAATAACAGGTTTTGTTTTATATATGGCTGATCTTGGCCTATGCACCAATTTTAATAAATCCTATATAATGTCATGTGGCCCTAAAAAGCATAAAATCTGTCATATTATGCCAGGAAATAATGTTTTAAAAAGCACTAGCACTTTCCCCTACTTAGGCTTGTTCTTTTCCGACTCCGGATCTTGGCAGCCTCATGTTGCCAGGGGGAGGAAAAAAAAGGGGAAAACCATCAATTCCATAACTAGCCTCCGCCAACCCAAACACGCAGAGGTAATAATACCATTGTTACAAATCTACAAAACCCAATGTTTACCAACAGGAACATATGGTGCAGAGGTGTGGGGATACTCGAATTGTACTACCATACAGACCGAAGAGAATAGATTTTGCAGGAAGGTATTGGGGGGGGGGTCATCTCAGCTCCAATTTACGTTTGCCACAGGGAACTGAATCTCCCATACACAGAGGACTTCATAAGATCTAGGCCCGCCCTGTTTTGGCTGAAAATATGGCGGAACTCTGCTGCCTGTTTGACCCGCGAAATTATCATGGACTGTCTAAAATGCGAGCGGGCAAATAACATACCCTGGCTCAGGGAAGTATAAAAAAGCTTGGTAAGTGTGGCGAAGGGGCATTTATTCTCACTACCCCTAACCATTGATTGCACCCATAAGAACCAAGTAAAAAGGGCTTTGTATGATCTTTACCGAAAAGAGAGGGAAAGGACCGAGCTTGTAAAATCTGCTATTAAAAGGTACATTCCCATTTTGGAAACAAGTGACAGGTCTAATAATTTGCCCCAGGGTTACTTGCGAAAGAAACTAGGCAGATGGAATAGGAGTTTGCTGTTTCGTTTCAGGGACGGGAGCATTAAAAACCTACTTTGCTTCCCATTAGGCTTCCACAAAAATTTGGAAAATTTAAGCTGTCCCTGTAATTTAGGTGGAAAACAAAGCCTTTTACATTTTATGTTTTTCTGTGGTTTTTATGTAAAATATACTAAACATTACCTAATCCCGTATTTTAGAGAGAATGTACTGATGGATTTTAACCTGGCATTTAGAGATTTATTGATGCTAGGCTCTGACGATGTAATCTTCAGAGTTAGTTGTTTTCTTCAATCTGCTACACGTTCTCGAGCATCAATGATCATGGTCTGATTACTCAGTTTGCATATTATATATTTGTATTAGTGGTTGCTCTTTTGCACATGTTATAGCTAATCAGTTGTGTATTGTCTCAACTGTAGCATATGCCAGGCCAAAATATAATGCACGTAGTACTGTAAAATAATGTTATTGTTAAGATACCTGTATTTTACAGGAAGTTTACTTTATAAAATTAACTGTGATATTTTCTTAAAAATTTTTAAATGATTGTTTTATTGTTTTAATTTGGATGAATTGTTGTGATATACATGTACTTTTATGGATGTTTTTAATATCTGAATAAAGATCTTTGACTTGACTTGACTTGACTAGTGCTGCCAATATTTATGTAGACCTTAAGGGTGCTATAGGTCTCTCTCTGTCGCTATTCTCCAGCCATGTCATAGTTATATCTGCCAGATATTCCTCATCTGATTCTGAGGCAGTGAACCCCCTAGAGGAATATACGCCTGTGTAATAGATGGCAAATGCCTCCAGTATCTCTTGTGTACTATCCACCAATTCCCCACTTACGTTGTATATTTTTGAGAAGTAGCGATCGCACCTGGAGGGTCTAATTGTCGCTGCCAAGGTGGTTCTGTGTCTGTGTCTCTCCGCATAAACCCCAGCTGCGGCATATTTCCCTAGGTGCTTAACCTCAGCTTCTGCCAACTATTATCCTACTGAGCTCTGATTTGTGCGAGTATCTGAGGGTCCCCTTCCACTTGAAGTCTACTCTCCAATGTTTTAAGAGTGTTTTCAACCTTTTGCAATTGAGTATGAATAGATTTTAGAACCCCAGCATGTTTAGAGATCGTCATACCCCTTATGTAAATTTTAAACGTCTCCCAGATGAAGCCCATGGTGGATACACTGCCCAGGTTCGTGGCAAAGAATTCATCAATTGCGTTGCCCAGTTCCGCATGGAAAGCTGTATCCAATAGCGAGTATTTAGGAAACCGCCATGCCCGCAAGGTGTTGATTAAATTACTTAGCGTAATCTGTAGCGTTACCGGGGAATGGTCAGACACTGTGCACACCAGATGAGTGCAGTCCTGAATGAAAGGGAATAGTGTGCGCAATGCGTACCAGTAGTCTATCCTAGTGTGTCTATCGTGGACAGTGGAATATGTGTGTATTCCCTGCCCAAGGGAGAACAATGGCACCAGACATTGCAGAGACCCTCCGCCTCAGCAATACCGGCCATTGCGCCTGCAGCTCTAGATGGGTGCATAGGTGTCCCATGTGACCTGTCCAATTCGGGGTTCTGTACGCAATTGAAGTCGCCCCCCCAGAGAATTGTCATATGGGAGTACCGCATTATTTTATCCTGTTGTGTATGGTAAAATTGAGGATCATCGTAATTTGGCCCATAGATCCCCACCAGCAACACATTAAAGTTCTCTTTGCGGCACCTTGCCATAACATACATGCCCCCTGTGTCCACTTCTATTAGTGTATAAGTAGGCCAGAGTTTCTACGCACCCAGATGAGTACCACACTAGCATGGGAAGTAAATCCGGACCAAAGGCATGTGCCCTTCATCCTTCTAGGGGGCAGTAACCCTGACCCAGGAGTAAGGTGTGTTTCCTGGGTTGTATGATCTTACAACGCATTCCGTTGTAACACATGCCTTTACCACGCATGCGTTACAACGCGAATGCCTTTCCTACGCATAACCTTTACCACAAATATTCCTTTACCACGCATATTTTTACAACGATTTTCGTTGTAAATTCATGCATGGTAAGGGCATTCTCTTGGTAAAGGTTATTCCCCTACCCCTAAACCCTTCTTACAAATACCCCACCCCTGCCCTTAACCCTATAATCGGACCCCTGCTTTTTTTTCCTAAAATCTAATATTCCCCTTACCTCTCCACGTCGTCTCTTCTCAAAGTTCTTCCGTGTTGACGTCGCAAGTCGTTAAGAGGAAACGGAAGTGTCTTTCCGTTTCCTCTAACGACGCCGATTGCCTCCTGATTGCCTCCAAATAGAAACTTCCACAGGTGCGTTTTATTTTGGGGGGGGGGAGCCCCCCAAGCCCCCTGTTTTTTTCCACGCTTTTTTTGGGGGGGAGGGGGGGAGGCCCCCCCAAGCCCCCTTTTTTATTTGTAGCCTTTACCACACATGCCTTTACTACGTATCTCGTAGTGAAGGTATGCGTGGTAAAGGCTATTCGTTGTAACCATGCATGCATTGTAATTAGGGCTCCCGGTTTTATGGTATTTATTTTTCTCACATTTCCGTCTGTATTTATCCATATTTATTTTTTGGTCATTTTATCTGTATTTATCCACATTTATTTTTGTCGCAAGAAAAAAAGAGGCTGAAACTAGTATTTTACCACATTTATTTAAATTGACATGCACACTTGCACTTGGTTGCTATAGCTGTTTTTTTTAATTGGATCCTATGCTAAATGCATTATTCACATTAGGAGCGTCCCTGCCTTCCTTTGAGAGTGCAGGCAAGTTTCTTCCTACCCTGATGAGGCATGCCGCCCTCTCACCCCAGATCGTTCCACTCCTATGGCCCTACTGAGGGAAAGCATGCTCTACTGTCTGGTGGCTGATCGGCGAGGGGAGGCCCTCCCCATCACTACCCTGAGAAGTGAAACCTCTCTAGCACCCAGGGCCGGCTTTAGTGCTGGTGGCGCCCTGTGTGACAATGTTTCTTGGCGCGCCTCCCCCCCCCAATGACCACCTCCACCACGGATTCTCTCACTAGCACCCTTTAACAGTGACCAAGTCACCATAACCACACTCTCTCAGATGCATTGAATTAGTTATATAGCGCCACTCATACCAGTGTAGGGTGTCCGAGCACTTTGCATCACACACACATTACACAGAGAAAATCAATCATACAAGTGTAAATCAGTGTATAGGAAATGTTACTTAAGCCAAAGGACTGAAAGTGTAGGAGTCACATGTCACCCATACTGGTAGGCAGTATAGTTTAAGAGTGCTTGGTGTGGAGAAGCACAAACGCAGAGTCGAAAAAGAAACAGCATAGTTGGGAGTTTTCTTTAATTATAAGAATCAATTTCTAGCCAAAGTAACCCTTTTTGCAACATTAATCAATGTTCTAATAATGTATACTTTGCAGTGTGTATGCAGTTCTGGGATGAAAGTTAATAGCTCACTATTCTATATTAGGACTTTAAGTTATAAATTGCAAGTAACAAAAGGATGTCTCTTTTGAAAGCAGTAACCTGCTGATCTGTTTACATCATACGCACTCTGTAATCTACTTGATACAAGTTCTTTGCAGCAGGCATATTAACCCTCTGCACTAACTTCACCGAAGTCAAAACCTCAACTATACAAAACGCTGATCTCTCTCCAGGAAGATAATTAATCACACAAGTTATCTTGACATTTATGTGAGACCTGGTAATTGCGACGGAAAGAAATGCTGCAGCAGGTGCTTCAAAAGCTTAATAAACTTTCAAACACGGCGCCCCCAGGAAGCCAGCACCCGGTGCGGTGGCACCGGTCGCACCGCCCTAAAGCCGGCCCTGCTAGCACCTAGGGCCTATGGAGACAAGAGCAATATCCAATAATTATGGCCCGGAAATCCTGGAATGGAAACACCCATCTATTATACCCGCTGGATTTCGTTGGCATCACATGCCCCACTCTTGCTCACCCTGTGTGGTGTGGATATGAGGTATGAGTGTTGGGCTCACCTCGCTTGAAAATCGCCGGCGTTGCAAGGCATATCTGAGCTCACTCAATCCGTCTTGGGAGCCGCAATCTTGGGTTCCTGCCAGGGGTGCCTCAATCCCTCTAGGACCCATCCCTAAGTGGCCGTCGCTCCACCTTCAACAATCTACTATATTTTAAAATAAATGGTGTTCTTAATGCTCTTCCCTTTGACCCCCTCCGTGCCCTGCCACATCAACCTCCTCCCCCCTCCCATACAACAACAAAAACAAAAGTTTGCTGGGGCTTCAGCCGATGCCCTGGGGTGTTTTCACACCTCTTAATGGACATCGGCTGCTTGCATTGCTCCTACAATTTACACTTTGCCTGGCCACCGCTGTGAGGGGTCCTGGAGGGTCTCTGTAGACAGGGCGCTCCCAGCTGCACTTGTTCACCCCTCTTCGGAGTGGCAGTTTGAGAGCAGCAGTTTAAGATTTCTTTCAGCAGCCCCTGTGCACCTCTCACTCAGATTTTATAGAGGAGCACAGAGGCGGCAGGAGCATCTGTTTTGTAAGTATTTTCCCGTTTCTATATATAAATACAGACAAAAACCAAAAGGTTTTCCGTCTGTATTTATATGTAAAAATCCGTTTAAACGGAAAACCGGGAGCCTTAGTTGTAATGCATGCGTGGTTAAGCTATTCGTGGAAACGGCCACGTTGTAGTGGCCGCTTCCCGTTTCCCGTTTCCTGCAATACGGCGACATCAATATTATGCCTACACAAATAGGCCTCCACTTTGCGTATCTTTCTCTGATCGTTAAGGCCCCTGACATTCTAGGACATAAATCTGATATTAGATCCAGCTTTAGTGGGTTGCGACATATGTTAATTTACATATTCAATCTGACTTAACAGTCAATATATATATGCAACGACGTATTTTGTTGTGTACATTTCCTGCTGATACTTTAGGCATAACATAAGAACTGCTCTGTATAAAGAACTCCCCGTCACCCACCCACTCCATATCATAACAATTAGGCCTGGCACTGTTATAACATCCCAACTAACCTCCCGCCCACTTTGAATGAACCCCTCCTGCACAAAAACGGTTTCCCCACAAATACTACCCATGTGTGATACACTCAGAGGCGGTGGCAGCCAGACCAGAGGTGTTATTAGATAGCTTACAACTGTACACCCACTATGTTGCCAACCAGGCATCTGGTTAATAATGCTGTATTCCTATGCAGCGGTTTTGTATTAAATGAAACTTTGTAATGTGCTTATAACAAAGCAACTATGACCCAAGCATTTCAATACAGAAATTGACTGTTATATCCGATCCATGACTATAGTGTTATTTACACTTCCGAAGCCGGCGTTCCCAGCTCTTGCTGAATATCCAGTTCTTAGTCCTTTGGTGCGATGTCCCTCTCTGCTGTCACTGGCCAAGTTGGTTTTTGTGATTTTGCAGAACTGTACTTTTTAAGGTCCTGTTGCAGCTGGCTAGGGTCACCATATATTTTGGATTTGCCAGCAAAGTTCACCCGGAGTCTAGCCGAGCATAGCATTGCGTAATCCATGCTGAGTTCCCTTAGTTTTACCGACCCAAATTTCTTGCGTGCCTCCTGTATCTGCGGAGTGAAATCCGGGAAGAGGGCTAACTCTGATCCCTTGTATTTGAGTATTTTCAGGTCTCCAGCATGCCGCAATGCTGCATCCCTGTCCCTGTAGTTCAGGATTCTCACAATCAGAGGGCGAGGTAGGGCACCAGGAGGGAGTCTGGGCCCCAAAGTGCGATAGGCTCACTCAACAACGAATACCCCAGAAAAAGTTTCACGGCCCAACAGAGTCACCAGCAATTGTTCTACGAATAATTCCATGTTCCCGGTAGCTGTGGTCTCTTGTAGGCCCAGAATACACACATTATTTCGCCTAGAGCGCGCTTCGAGATCTTCGGCTTTGTCCCGTATGAAACTTTGCCATTTGTTTCTGTATTGTTCCCATTTTGGTTAGTGCGTCCTCGGCCTCAGATATTCTGCGCTCCACCATGTCGAGCCTTTTGGCGTGCTTGTCCACCTGTTCGGACATTCGATCCATTCGGAAAGCCAATGCGTCCATCGTGCCATCAATGGAGGCCAAGCTCTGTTGCATGGCCGCTAGTATTTGACGGATGTCATCTCCAGAGGCAGATAGGTCCTCGTTTTGCTCCCCAATTGGGGGGAGGGGTCTTCTTTGCGGTTCCTAATCGATTTACGCTGGTCAAACTAAATTTTTATTTGCGTTTTGTCACCCTTCCCCGTGTTATCTAAGCCCATGGGGCGCCGAGTGAGTTAAAGATATCCCAATGTAGACAGACAAACACGTTAGCACAACAAATTAGCAATAGGTAGTCTGGCCGCAGTCCACCAGCGCCCTGATGAGATGGTTAGTTTACCAGGACCACAAGGACGTGCCCGCTTCTCAACTAGGCCCAACCAGTTGCACAACAAGAGCCTCTCTGCGGGGGCAGTCAAGGCTAAGGTATGTGCCACCTCTGTAAGCACGAGGAGCGATGCACTGTTGTTTTGGTCCGCAGCAACTATATTTGGGCCAAATGGTGAGGGGGGCGTCGTGGATGAAGAGTGTCACAATCACCTGCCCCCAGAGCAGCCGCCAATCTCCACCGGCAGCAAAGAGGGGTGGGAAACCCCTACCACATCAGGCACAGGGGAGCAATACACTTCTGTTGATTGTCTTTATACGAATCGTGGTGCCTATGGAAGCAACACGAGTGCCACGCTATAATCTGGGCCCTCCAATTCACGTGCAGGGTCTGCCGTAGTGTCTTGCCGCGCAGGGTTTGTTCCCACACCTCTGTCCGATAATGAGGTTCGGCTGGGCCCCATGTGTTATGTTTTCATTACATGTGTGTTTCTTTAATGCTTCTTTGTTTTACTGTTTCCACTCCATCTCCTAGCAACAAAATGCTACTGCTGGAATCTGGTTTGTAGAGTCCAGCAGTGAAGCTTAGCTGAGGAGCTGAGGAGGTAGCTTCTGGGGTCTCTCTGTATATCTTTAATAAACCCTTTATATCCAGAATAATTGTCCTGTAATCCCATAACCATGTTCACTTCAATGCACCATTGTGGGTTCTATGGGCCCGCGTTGGCCTCACAGATCCGGCGGTCGCCTGCGTGAGGGAGGCACCGGTAGTGTCTATGCATGGTGAACCTAGGCAATCTTCCCACGTGGAGCTTTTATGCAGCCGTGTTCTGCACGCACACAGCACGGCGGCCTCATCACTCACACCAGGCCACCCCGCGATCCCCGCAAGGTCAGCACAATCTTACCGCGGGTCTCTTCTGTCAGTGAGCGCCACCTCTCCGTGTTCTGCGGCAGCGTTTACAGCCAGGGATAAGCCAGTATGCTTCACGATGCGGCAGCTTCTGAGGCGAGGTGGATTTCTGCGCCGTGGGTTCTCCGCAACACGATACACTCCGCAGTCCTCTGGGAGGCCGCCACTGCGTCACTCGGCAATGCTAGGGCTAGGAGCAAACCTAGCGCAACAACTTTCAGGGATCACAGTAGGGTGCACAGTCAGCAGATTCCATTACTTTTAATGCCATTATCACTCTGCATGGCGCTGATAATTAGAGGATGATATGGGCAGCTGCTGGAGGACACTCAGGCTGCGGCAATCTTAGAGTCAGGCAAGCCACGCCCCCTCTCACATTTATAACGTCTCATAACAATGTAGAGTGTCGGAGCACTTTACATCACACACACATACAGAGACAATGAATAATACTGTAGACTACAAGATGTAGGATTCATGTGTCATCTATACTGGTAAACATTTTGTAAGAGTGCTTGGACGGGAGATGCACAAATTCAGGATTCAAAACGCAACACAGTGGCTGTGGTTGGCTTTACTAATAAGAATTTATTTTTACCCAAAGAAACCCTTTTCAGCAACATTAGGGTAATGAAAGAGTGTGAAAAAAACAAAACATTCTAACCTGTACCATGCAGTTTGCATGTAGCTCTTTGATGCCAGTTCATAGCTCACTGTACTAGATTACGATTGCAACTTATGACCAGCACAGTAACAAACAGATCTGTGTGATAAAAACAGCAACCCACTGAGCTATGCACCTAAAATACAATTCTGTGAACTGCATGGCACATGTTCTTTGCAACAGGCATATTAACCCTCTGTGCTACATCGGATGAGTCAAAACTTCCACTAGACAAGATTCCAAACTCTCTCCAGCAGTAAGACAAATCATCTGAAGTATCTTGACACTTTTATTGTTGTATGAAAACTGCTGGATCTACAAGGAGCTCTGCAGCGGGTGCTTTTACAACCATAACATATTTCAAAACACAGTGCCCACCCGAGCTCAGCACTCGATGTGGTAGGGTGGCACCGGTCACATTGCCCTAAAGCCGGCCCTGGGCAAGGCAGCCAGGGCCGCATAATGTCCTAGGCTGGAAGTGAGCCTTTATGTAGCAGGGCTAAGGCCATGCATGTCGTGGGGAAGCAAGGAAGAAACTGGCTGCACACTCACACCAGCAGCAAAGGGCAGGACTTGAAACCAAAAGTTACCTTGCATGCAGCTCTTTGATGGCAGTTCATAGCTCACTGTGCTAGATTATAATAGTAATTTATGAATTACACAGTAACAAAAAGATCTCTGCCACAAAAGTAGTAACCTACTGAGCTATGCACATAAAACACAGTTCTGTGATCTGAAAGTACATGTTCTTTGCAGCAGGCATGTTAACCCTCTGCACTGCTTAATGATGGTTCAAAACTGCCACTATACAAAACTCCAATCTCTCCCCTGCAGGAAGAATAATTACCAGAGATCTATGTTCCCTTTAGGCTGCACGCGTGCGCTCGCGCGCACCCGTGACTTTTCCCGCCCCCATACTGCCTCTGGGTTTGCCCTGGTCACTTCCAGAAGCAAAAGGGACAATAAAAGGACGTTTTGCCATCGCCACTCGACAAGTGTTTTTACACCTGCTGCATGGCGTCAAGGAAATGTCCTTTTATTGCCCCCTTGGCTGGTGTGAAAACTCACTCTTGTGAGGCAGGCTGCGCTGCAGGAGGCCCAGCCCAGGACATGCACTGAAGAGCAATCCTGGGCAGTTCGAATGAAATGCTTGAACAGGAATATGTTTTTTACCAAGCCTCTTGTTCCTTAATTATCGCATACGAGAGCTCCTTCGAATACGTGACATCAGAGGCCTGTTGAGCAAGTCTGGTTTGAGGGTTGTGCTGTGTGCTCAGCAGTTTTCAGGCGACAGTAAAATGTCAAAATGACTCCTGTGATTAATGTTCCTGTTAGAGAGAGATGGATCTTTGTCTGGTGGCAGTTTTCATTTTTCATAAAGTAGTGTAGAGGGTTAATATGCCTGCCTGCTGCAAAGAATGTGAACTGTATTTATGTGGATAGCTCAAGTGGTGGTTACTGCTTTTGTCACAGAGATATTTTTGATACTTGAAATTCATAAGTCTCACAGTCCTAATATAGCACAGTGACCTATGAATTGTTATCCAAGAGCTGCATGCAAACTGCATGGTATAGGTTAGAACTTTATGCTTTTTTTTCCTGGGCTTTCATTATCCTAATGTTGCTAAAAGGGTTAGTTTGGCAAAAAATAGAGCCTTATTAGTAATGCTAACCCCATCCACTGGGGCCAATCCCAACCATGGGGTATGTTTTAAATCCTGAGTTTGTGCTTTTCCATACTAAACACTCTTAAAATATACTGCCTACTAGTATCAATTTACACACATATGATTCATTGTCTCTGTATAATGTACAAGTATCACATAAAGTGCTCTGACACCCAACTCTGATATGAGTAGTGCTATACAACAAATTAATGGCGTGTAAAAGAGGGGCACTTGAGAGATGAAGTACACTGTTGAAGGGTGATAGTGAGGGAATCCATGGAGAAGGAGGTTATAGGGGATTGCCAGTGCTTAATTTGTAAAACATTAAGTGCCAGGGTCATTGACAGGAGACAAATACAGCTTGTGACACCTACTGCCCTTGCCAGCGCCATCAGTGACAGTACCAACCTAACTGCGAACCATCACACCCTACAAGTGTGACTATACAGACTATTCCTTGCCCCCATTGCTATGAGAATGGCTTGGGGGCAAGTGTTAGTCATTTTTACACTAAACTGAATGAACAAACAACTGTTCTTGCCAGACTGTCAAACGTCCAGGTGCTGACAATTAGGTGCCGGTGCCAAGCACCGGAAACCACCGGCTCAAATTAAGCACTGGGGATTGCTAAAAGAGATTGTTGCATGTTCGCCACCAGAGGTGCTATGAAAGTAGTGTGTTGCTCATCATGGACACATACCATATATACCATGAGCTCTATATTTAACACTGCTGCTTTTTAAGGATTTGCCTAGTCTCATTCCCATTAATACGTTAGTAGGCTTAGACACTTTGCAACGGTTTAAATAGTGCCCCCCTAATTGATATGTGAATTCTTCAAACATATTTTATATACATAATTTTTTAAAATTTTAAATTGAATAACTGTTTTTATCTTAATGTAAAATTATCACTGTACTTGGCATTGATCCAGGCAGAGCCCTGCATTCTGTCAGCAGCTGTAGCTAGGGCTGGGAAAGCACAGCTCTAATACCTGTTTGTGTTGTGTGCTTATGTTTGGAAGGGGCTAGGAGGTGTGATCAGTCAATGTTGAAAAATTAGAGTTTTGCCTGGAAACTAAATCCTGTTTCACAAAGCAGTCGCCCAGAGGAACAGGTGTCTAATCCATGTCAGTCAAGAACTCCAGGTTCCTTCCCTAGTCCTCTTTTTAGCTGATATAACTGAAGAGGGAATAAAGACAGCTGTGCAGTATTTAAGGCCACAAGGCAATAGTTGAGTAGGTCTGATAAGGCAGGCCCAGCTTAGAGTACCCCTGATATGTCTAATCCACTGCCGAGGCTCCGGTCCTAGCCTCTCTCCTGAGGGCACCGTCGGATCAGCCCCCCCGGCTCACCCTGTTACCCTTTTCTTCCACTGTCAGCAGCATCTCGCTCATGCACTACCTTCCCTCCACTTCTCAGAGTACGTCATATTCAATGGCATCATAGAGGGGGTAGGGAGAGGACGCATGGGTGTGGTCTTGGGAAGAGTTTCTGCGTCTTGTGGCAGCACCAGGCCTGCAGAGGGCAGGTTAGGTAGACTTTTGGGCTAGAGATGTAAGGCAAGTCTTTCATCTTTCTGAGGTCGATAGACTAAGCACCAATGAGTTGGGTAACAGTTCCTCAAGGTGTAACCTTTAGCTATATGCTTTTGTTAGTGTCATGAGAATGAATAGCCAGACAGAACCATGTGAAATAGAGTTCTGAGTTTGTCTGCTCTCACAGCGGGCAGGTGTCAGCACTGGAGGTAGAGTTTGGAAGGCTGAGGCTCAGTGAAGGGCATGTCAGCCCAGGGGCAGGGGTATGAAGCACTTATAGATTGGCTTTCAGGGATCGCAGAGAAAAAGCATGTCAGTACTGTGGAGAATTGAGAATGAACGGGGACATCAGCACTGGTCTCTGGAGGGCCCAGTGAAGGATCATTAGCACACTTGGATGGAGTTACAGCTCTGTGAAGAGGGAAAACTCACATGGGTCCTGAAGGCTGATTTGCACTCCTAAACACTGCCTTTCACATATTCTATCTCTTGGATTGCAGGGTATGCATATACCCGCAGTGAGGCTTACTCGGGTAGAGGTACCTTCTGAGGCCTGGAACAGGCTGAGGGGGCCCGCAGATACATTTTGGCCAATGGGAGCCAGCTTAAAACCTGGGCCCCATATACCTACAATGGTTGGAAGCAGGCAACCTGGGCAATGCCAAGTAAGAGTGGATACTAAGACTGGGGGAGGTCATCAGCAACTTTCACTCACTGGGTTTGTGTAGGAGCTTGTCATGAGGTAGAAAAGAAAAGCGGACAAGGAGAGGATGTGGTCCGTCGGCTTAAACTGACGACTTTGGTGCAGGAAACCAGGGTTCGAGCCTCGAGGTCGCGTCCACATCCTGTGATTCTGGGCAAATTACTTAATCTCCCCGTGCCTGAATGTGTAATGTAAATACGGTTCTCATGTAAAGCGCTCCAATACCTTCGGGTCGAGTTTGCGCTATATAAATATGCAAAAAAAAGAAAAAAGACAGGGTAGAAGTTGATAGATGAGGTGAAAAGGCAACGGAAATCAAGAAAAACAGAAGTTTGGAATGGAATGGAATAGAGCTGGATAGAAAGCGTTTGGGAGAGGAGTGGGCAACTATGGAGGAGTCATACAGAGTAGTGAAATAAAGGAGGGACGTAGAAGGGTAGATGAGAATTGGATATGAAGTAGAGAGAGAATAAAGGCAGGCAAGTCACTGCATTAGAAAATGGACAAAGGATGTAGGAAAGCCAGTATGAAAGTAAGGATGGGAGAGTAGACAAAAGGAGAAAAGATAAGAACGGGGACTGGAAAGCAAGAAAAGGTGCAGGATAAAAAAATAGAATAATAGGAAGGACAGAAATAATAGAAAGATGGAGACAGAAGAAGATTTGGAGGAGAGGGTAAGGGAATGGGAAGATTTGAGTGTAGAGAGAAAAGAGGGCATGAATGGAGAAGATACACTAAGGGAGTAAGACAGTAAAAAAGTAGAATAAGCAAGAAATGCTGAGGAAAAGAAGGAAAGAAAGGGTTGTGAAACATAAAAAGAAGAGGAAAAAAGGAAGGACGATAAGAATTAACAAAAGGCGATAGGTAACAAGAGGGTAGGGAAAAGGATTGAAAGGGACAATTAGAATACTGTCAGGGCAACACCAGACACACTAGGTCAATGGGTTAATCTAGGGAACGAAATTAATTAGTACAGTAGTTAAGTGGCTTTGCACATGATTGCGGGGTAAGAGCTGTCATTCGAGTGGGGGTAAGGGGTTGTTTTGTAGTTGTGTTCTTCAAATGCACAAAATTGAAAACTTGAATAAAGCAAATGTAAAAAAAGGGGATGGGTAGAGAAAGGTGACAACTAAGGAGGTCCGACATAATGAATGAGATGAGTAGGAGAGAAGCATAGTCAAGATATAGATTTCATAGAGAAAGGGTAGAATGAGAGAGAGAGAGAGGGCAGGGAGATTAGAGAGACCTTAGAGAAAAGAGAATGATAGAATGTAGTTCGAAGAGAGAAGGCAGGATGAGGGAGAAGTAGCTGAGAGTGGAAAGGGAGAAAGAAAAGTGGGGAATATAAAGAGGCGCAAGGAGATAAGACAAAAACTTTTAAAAAGAGAGGAAGGAGATAAGGACAACCGAGAGAGAGAGAGAGAGAGAGAGAGAGAGAGAGAGAGAGGGAGAGAGAGGAAGTGGATAGGTATAAGAAAAGGTGTGAGGAGGAGATAAGAGATTCATGATGAGATTCATGATGAGAGCGAAGAGAGAGGAATGATACGTAGAATGATTAGGGAAAAAGATTCAGTGTCACCGGGGTTCATAGGTGCACGGAGCTCACTGCCCCCCTTTAATGGGTATCTTTTAAAACCAATCCAAAGGTGAGGGGAGGTCAACTTTTTTCTGGCTTAGATTATGGACTATGGTTCCCTTGCTGTGCCACTGATTTTGGTATCTGCGGCACATACCTGCATATTACGTTGTTGCATGTCTTCAGTGCACGTAGCCTTGACTGCAGTGCACGAAGCACCTTTATTGCCGCGCATAAAGGAGAAAAATTAGAGGGAACATTTCCAGAGATATCTTGATATTTATTTTGTTGCCACCACCCAGGGAGCCAACTGGCATGCAACACCTTCAGCAAAAATGTAAAACTGAAATTGGTCACAAATGCAGCCAGTCAATACTTATCATTGGTAGATGCCTGTCGCTGTTGGTGGCTGATTCTAGTGGCTGGCCTGGCTTCACTGCTGGCCTGGGCCTGACTAGCTGTCTGCAGGAGTGCATTGACGCCGTGTCGAGTACCACCACAAGGTCCAATTGAGAGGCCGTGTGTGACAAGGTGAGTGAGGGATGGGAGGGCGGAGAGCACAGGGGTAGGACAAAATAATTATAACAAGGCCGTCATCGATAGCGCTTTTGTGCGCTACTACAGATTGAGAGCCCAGCGTGCAAGAGGTGGTCACCCAGTGTTCATTTTGTATCTTATATTTTTTTTTAAAAAGAGCGGTTGAGGTCACCTGTGAATACTGGCTGGCCCAGGAGGCTGGAAAGGAATGTGAGTGCTCAGTGAATTATGCTTTCCTACTGATTATTTATGTGACTGGTGTTCAATATTGTAGTACTGCTGCAAACCCAGCCCCCAGTAACTAAACTGGCCCAATATCCTTTCAGCTTCCCGGCCCAATGCCTGATGCCCGGTACTGCAAGTCCAGCCTTGTCTGATACTGTATGTTAAATCTTTATACCTGCTTCCATCATTCTAATCTTTTTGTGTCTTAAGTTATAAATTTGTGTAATGGAATAGACATATGCATCTAGATATGGAAATATTTGTGTAACTAAATTGTTAAAGAAATATCTGTAAAGCGTGCTATCCCTACTGTGGATGATTTTATGGATTCACTGATCATGTGAAGAAGAGCAGTGGTTTCTCAGCACCTTCAAGGAAATTACAGGGTGCATTCAGTACCTCACCTTACTTGATTTTGGTAAGTCAATCCTGACGGAATTCAACAAGGAAAAGCAGAACTAACATGCGTATATTTCCGACTCTGGTGTTTGACTTTCTAGAAAGCAGTATTTCTTTATATTTCCCAAAATTGAGATGAGTTTCTCCCTCATTGTGGTCTTGAAGGAGTCCCATAAAGTCACTGGAGACACATCTTTAGTATCATTAAGTGCCAAATATTTTTCTATGCATTCCCCTATGTCTTATTTTAGTATGGCCCTCAGGGGGGATGTATGTAAACGCCGTCTCATTGGCGGGTGTTTCCCAGAACTACGTCTAAGTGTATGGTGATAGGTGTGTGGTCAGAAATTGAAATATAGCCAAGCTCTGATGTGTTGATTGAATAAGTCAGGCATTGCTTGCTGGAAAGTGATCAATTCTGGAATGTGTCCGATTGACATGAGAGAAAAAGGTGTATTTATGATCTTTCATGTGTTGTTAGAGCCATACATCTTACAAACCCAAAGAATAAAGATGGGATTTAAGGCTTGTAGAGAAAGTACCTGCCTATCCTCTGTATGGGGCAAGATATGTCCTTTGAGCCATCCCAAATAATATTGAAATCCCTTGTGACTATAATCTTGCCTTTGGCAAAGCTGTTCATTGTGTAAAGAATTAGGTTAAGAATTTATCCTGACCCTTATTTGGAGAGTAGACTATGGCGAAGGTAAGACTTAACCATCTCCCCTATGTAAGGGTGTAGCGCCTCTCTTTATCTTTGATTGTGTCTATCTGAAAGTGGGTATTCCTTAGTGGAAAAATTGCTTCTTCATTGGGTAGTGTCAGGGGTGTATAATGCCGCGGGGAAGAGCCTATGCTTCATTCTGTGTTGTTCAAGTTTTGTCAGTTGGTTCTCCTGAGGCACAGTATAGCTGGGGAGTACACAGCAGTGATTTTCACACAGACTCTGTCTTATTGGGGCCCTGTAACATTGTATGACACAATTATCACCATAATTAAAGTGGGGATAATAAGCTATATTTGTATCAATTTCTTAATGTGGCACATTCTAATAGGTAGTGGGGACTATAAGGTGCTGACTACCCAGCCCCAAAGGCGATGTCAGTGCACATTGATAGCTACCTATAATGATCGGATGGGTATAGTATAGCAAAGAATAAAACAGTGAACAGTAGCAAAATATAACTGTGGAGTGACTGCTAAGAAGGACCTTGTAGGTGTAGTACCATGGGTCCAGAGGAAAAGTTCATTTGTGTTTGATGATGTCGGTTCTGAATGTGTCTGTTGTGGGGCAGGACCTCTGCCATCTCTGCAGTCTGTGCTGATTTTCAGTCTACGCGGCCACCAGGTTTCTGAGGCTGCATCAGGCCCCTTGCACGCTGATGGTATTACACCCGGCATGCATCACGTTCAAAAATGGCGTCCAGGCTCCACTGAGAAGTTCAGGGTTCTCAGTAGCCGTGGGAGGAGGGAATCACTGTTAGCCGGGCTGTCCCGGATTCACATGTATGGGCGGCTGAGAAGGAGCGAGCAGGAAACACGTCTGCTCAGGTCGCCTCCTTAGCACCGGCCTTGCTCCCTTTTCTACCCTTCCCCCTCTTGTTCTGGTTCAAATTTGGATGATGAAACATAGACCCCATTCCCCAAAAATCAGCGCTGGTGCCCAGCACATGTAACCACTGGGTCAAATTAAGTACTGGTTGAGCTAGTCCTGAAATGAGGAGTCCTGCTAGAGGCTTGGGGTGCAGTCCGTGCTTTGAGGCTGGAGAACTGTTTGCTGAACATTGAAGGTGACCTCGGGTAACACAAAAGATATCATAGAGGCGATCATCATTGTAGGCCATCTTGAGTGCCTAAAGAACTGGTGCTTCCATTCTGCCTATATAATGCTGTTAGGTTCCAGACATCTGCATTAACAATACGCAGTACTTCTCTTTATTGTACCCAGAAGATGACTATGGTCATATTTCTGGTCTTGGGATGTTTCAGGGGGGGACATTAAATGAGGATTTTGTTCCCAATGCAGTACACTTTTGCATAAGCAAACACCTGCGATTTGTAAGATCACAGGGTTTGAGAACGCAAAAGTGCAAGATGGTAAAGGCTTTTCTGACTCACAAAATGTTTTTGTGATTTATTGTGGTGTAACAATTAGGAGTGAGCCCCTTCGTAATCATGTGTCGCAATGGTGTGTACTTAGGGTTTGGTCGCAAACCATTGATCACTAGCCGGCACCTTGGACAGAGATGGTAACTGATATGCCAGGAAGAGGTGTCCTCTTGGGACACTCTACCCTTTGTGGGTCATGTTGTGTGACCTCAGGGGTGCAGGCAGTCGTCCAGTGAACCACTGCATACTTCCATCAATGTATTCCCAATAGAAAACCTATTTTAAAAGCAACACGGGGCGCTTAAACAACAACAACAAAAAAAGCATTCTCGTCTGGAAATTCAGACAAGGGGATGGTGTTCTGCTGCTGATTACAAACCATCCTTCCTGTGTTTGTAGCCAATTACAAGAGATTGCAAATCGGCTTGTCTAATTAGTACTGGTTAGACAGGTTGTTCTGCAACCCTCAGCGACGGGAGATTTGCGTTGTTACCTATTAGTACACATCACTTTTTGCGACCTGTCTCTTAGTACATCTGACCCTTTGTCCCCACTTTGTGGACATAACTGCTAGCCATTCACTCGTGTTCCCTTCTACCTATGGATGAATGCTACATTTAAATTATGCTCCTTGGCTGAGTGGTGTGGGTATTTTCACGGAAATCCTATATTTGGCCTAAAGCGAAACTAGTGCAGCCAGACAAGAGATGACCAGGGTCGGACTGGGATGACAGGCATGCTAGGAAACAAAACAAGCATTGGCAGAGCCAATAGGTCTTGCCTTTGGGACCTTATAAGTGTTTAGCCATGCAACAGTTGCATAACTAAATACTTATAAGGTCCCAAAAGCGAGACCTATTGGCTATGCAAAGTGGCCGAGCAGGGCGGGAAAGTGAAAGTGATCGCGATCAAACATCAAAGCGCGCAAGCGCACATGCACTGTAGCTCCAGGCTGGCCTGGTAGCACTTTTTGGAGCCCTCTCAATAAGTCTCGCCAGACCAGCGCATGCGCTGGGTCAGGCGAGACCTAAAAACCTTGTCATGAAAGAAACACTGTTAATAACAATGGAAATGCCTGTAAAGCACAGCTAACTCCGTACCTCGAATGCTCATAATGTGACAGTCATGTTGAATAAATAGAAAATCTCGGTGAAATCCTCCCACATCTGAAGAAATGTATAGGATGCCCGCACGGGCCAATGAAAGTTCCTAAAGCAGGTACTAATGGTGGCATCAAGTACAGCTCGCCAGCATTTAGAGAGTAATATTTCAGGCATTTGTGTGTATTTTAAAGAAAACTAAAAGAAACACATGATGTATTATTTAGTAAAAACTGTGATATTGTGATCCGGAAACAGGTGGCAGAGTATTGGAAGATTGTGTGACTGTTGCATTGCAATGGTAGTCTGTCCTTCCCGCCATCAGAGAAGTGAACCATATGAGGAAATTGAGAAGGAAATAATATGGAATGTAGGGGGTCAGAATTACTGAACATGTTTCACTTCAAGGGTCACTTGTTTCCAAATCAGCAGCTTCATGGATATGGCTGCCAGTGCTGTTTCACCAACAGGGAGAATAGCTGGAGTGTGTCAAAGGCTTCCTTGATCTGATCACTCCTTTCAACATCTGCACCAAGTGGAACCAGTTGTGCCATCAGCGCATTCGATTGCATTATACCTAAATGTATGTTATGCAGGCGCCCTGTATACATACACAAAGAGCATGTCACACTGCCGGAAAGACACCCATCTTAGTCAGAGTGAGGCTTCCCTTGGGAACCCTTCTCACAAACGTCTTACTACAACACCCCTGCAAAAAAAACGATGTTTCTATTTTTTAATCGAGTGGTAAACACGTACATCTAAACAATCAGAAACTTCTAGTTTGAGAGAGCTTTTCAAGCGGATGCTCCTGTTCTCTCGGATACCAGACATACTCTTATAGCACAACAGAAATAAATAGCACATTCTTTCAAGAGGCTCTGCTGCAGTTTTAGATCGAATGGCGAAAAAGAGGTGGTGGTAGTGGGGGATAGAGGCACTTGGCAAGGAGGAATTTGTTATTCTTAAATGCTTTTTTATTTAAGAAGATTCGTTGTTTTCAAATCATCTCAGAATTAAAAGGAACTGATGTGTTTAAAATATCCCCTCAGGATAGTATGTTCAAAACAAGTATACCTAGTTTCGAAACCAACAAAGGAATGTGGATCTGCCCAACCCAATCAGTGGTTCAAAGAGAAAGGGAAAATTAAACCAGCACCCGTGGGAATACATTGTCTAAAAGAGGGAGGAGGACCCAGGGCACCAAGCTTTTAAAGGATGTCTGACTTTAAGTAGATATTTGTTTTGAAAGAAAATGCCAATTGTTGTATTTGGAAAGAAATCTACTTTATAGCAACAAATTGTGGATTTGCACGGCTTGTGCGGACAGCAGGAGGATCCTGAACGAAACAAGTTCAATTATGAGCTGCATTAACCACAATTTGTTCAAATTTTTGAAGAGTGCTTCCGTTTTTTGCAGACATAAACCAGAACTGCTGAAGAATTGACTAACCATGAGCAAAGCACTACGCTACGCTCGCGTAGTTTGCAAAGTTTGCGCTACTTCGCACTACGCGAATTGCACGTAGCACAGTGCAAACACACGTAGCGTAGTGCAGCGGTCATTTTTTGCTTGCTCGCGGTCCTCAACGTCAAGTTGGCGACTGCGAGCAAGCAAAATTACATCCGGTGAGATTTTTCCTCGTTCGCAATCAGCAATATCAAGTTGCCGATCGCGAGCGTGGAAAATAAACCTCCCGGCGAGATTCTCAACGCGGGGAGGTCAGGTTTCTCATTGCGAGTGGTCGCGTATGCTCACGACCGCTCGCGATGAGAAACTACCAGTCCGCGTTGAGAAAGCTGCCACTCGAGTAAAAATCTACTCGAGCAGCAGAAGACTACAGCTCACACTGTGCAAGATGCCGTTTTCATTGATTGCACAGTGCTGGATGCTTGTCCGCACTGTGCAATCATTGAAAACGCCATCTTGCACAGTGCGAACAGGGTACCACGCAGTTCGCGATGTGCTACGCGTAGCTCGCGTAGTGCGAAGTGCACTTTGCGTAGCTACGCGTAGCGCTACTTCGCGAACTACGCCCAGGGTTAGAATTGACATAAAATGCTACAGCTAGAGGAGTAGATCTGCTAAGCCAATCCAACACACTTTCCCCTAGGTTACTTTATTTAAATGAAACTGAGCAACTGTCCAAAATGGGTGGAGGGAGCCCAGAGTCCAATGCTCATACCACCACCCCAAGATACCAGACTGAGGATCGTCTAAGGTTCCCAACCTTTCACAAGATTGTGCCCTGCAGCCAGATCAACACTTTCTACCTATAGTCCTGCTAGTCAGAGTTTTGTGCCCAGCCCTAAGGCAGCTCTAAGTCTTAATAAGCCGATCAAGCCCTAGTTCCTATGAGCAGAACTTTAGAACAGTAAATGTGAGTTAGGAATGTTGAACCAATACATGCCAGAGGAGCCTCTAAACATGCATTGGAAGTATGTGAGCTGTTAGAAGAGGAAGAATGCAATATCTTAGGTGTGACTATGACCTGGTTTGTCTCAGATGTAGTCCACAATCTTAATAACCTGCTTTCACTGAGATTTAAGATATCTATGAATAATAAACCTGAGGATAGAGACACGGCGTCTGGAACTCAACCATCAAGAGTCACTAATTTTTCAGCAATCACTGGTTCAGGTTACAATTCTTTTGAGCAGTTAACTGTGCAAATCATGCCATGTCATAAATCCTTTTACATTGAGCACGGCACAGATTTGATAGTGTCAACCCAAGAATATTTATGATAGATTCTACTCACTACAGACTACTATTCCTGGTTGGACATCCTGGCTAACTTATTTATTTATTTATTTGAGCCACTTGGTAAAGCGCACAACTCACTCCCGAAGGAGTATCTCAACTCTGGGGTGCTCATGGAGAGGATAGACATTCTAAAACAGCCAAGTTTTTAATATCTTCTTAAAGGTAGTAAAATCTGGGCAGGACCGAAGATGAAGAGGAAGTCTATTCTAGTGATATGGGGCTGCATAGGAGAAAGATCTGCCCCCATATCTTGAGGTACGGATGCGTGGAGTCACCAGAACAGTCTTATCCGGGGACCTAAGACGTCAGGAGGCAGGTAATGATTGAGTCACGAGGATAGATAGGCTGGGTGGGTCTTGTGTAGTGCCTTGTGTGTCAGGCAGCATAGTTTAAAAATGACACGCTTTATAACGGTGAGTCAATGAAGCTTCCTAAGGATCAAGGAGGAGGCGAGCAAGAGGGAACATTGCAGATCAGCCATGAAACTGTATTCTGGACTACCTGCAGCTTAGACAACAAGGTGCCGTTAACTCCTACCAGCAGAGCATTCCTGCAGTCCAGGCGACTGATGAGCTTGGACAAGAGTTTTCCTGACCGTGTCCGGAAGCCAAGGGAACACTTTTTTTTAGGGCCTCATGGTGGAAAAATAAGTGCCACATGTGGCACTAACCTGGTCCTTCATGGATAGTGATTGAGCTAATTTCACTCCAAGATGTTTTGCTACCTGCTTATGTGCAGGGGCTGGACCAAGATCTGGGAGCACCAGTCCGCTGGCCAAAGCTCTATGGCTTTGTTGAATAGCATTATCTCCCTCTTATTGTTGTTCAATCGGAGATTGAAGGAGATGAGAAGTTAAGAATCATCTGCATATGACACAATCTCCACCCTGCATGCTTTCACCATTTGGGCTAGCGGTGCTACATAGATGTTAATCAGTGTTGGGCTCAGGCATGATCCCTGGGGCACTTCCTTGTTCATTTCCATTAGTCTTGACTTAAAAGTGTCCAAACAGACTTGTTGTGCTGGATTAGCAAGGAAGTCCTTGAGCCAATGTAGCACCCTACCATGGAGCCCAGCCTCGTGTAGTCAGCGGATTGGGATGGAGTGGGAGACCATGTCAAAGGCCACTGATAAATCCAGTAACACTAACATGACCAGGGTTCCAAAATCTAAAGGGAGCCTGCTCTTATCAGCCACAGCCAGCAATGCAGTCTCAGTGCTGTGTAGCTTTCTAAAACCCAAGTACGAGGGGTATTGTATTGTATTGTATTGTATTAACATTTATAAAGCGCGAAACTGCGACCCTACGGGTATCCAGGCGCTCTGGATGTCTAAGATGTGGTCTTTTTTTTAGAAAGATTAGAAGCTGTGTATTAATAAAACATCCTAGAATTTTCACAAGTAAAAGCTAACAGCAAAATTGGTCTGCATTTGGAAGGACATTGGGGTTTGCTGTAGGTTTTTTAAGCAGTGGAGATAATGGAGCACACTTCCATTCCTTAGGCACTTTGGCTGTGGCCAGTCAGAGATAGAATAGATCTTTGACTACTGGTGCCAGACACGTGGCTAGACTGGCCATTTCCTGGGAGGACATGGATCTTGAGGGGAGCCAGACTTGGTGTGGGAAAGCATTTTGAGCACCTGGTCCACCGAGCAAAGTTTGAAGTCATTCAGACTGGACATGGCTGTTGGATGAGGATGGTTTACGTCAGGTTTATTCGCAAGGCAATCTGAACGGACTGAAAAATTCTTATAAATCGCCTCTATTTTAGCTTCAAAAAAGTCAGCGAAGTCATTGCAAAGATCTTGAGATGTCACAGTGGTGGAGGCACAGGTTTTCGTGAAGCATATCTCTAGCCAGCCTGTACATAGGGTGTCAATTAGCTTGACCTTCAGAGAGTTGTGAAAGGAAATGATACACCACTCACCGGGCGCTCAATCCTATCCAATCTGACCAGTGAATAATGTGGCTAGTGAGATGCGGGGGACAACTGAGTTACAGAGCCAAGTTTCCGTAAAGGAACAAAACTTGGGTTTGAAAGTTCCAATAAGGTCACATATTTCTATGGCATGCTTAGCCATAGGTCTAATATTACAATATAAGCCATCTATATTCTTGGAGTTGTCCTTATGAGTGAGGGGACAAGCAGGCTGGGGGCAAATATGATGATAACCATTTATTGGCTAATAAACATCTGTTTTGAAATGTTCACTTTCTGTAGGGTCACCCTGAATTTTTGTTGCCTTTTTGTTGAGCCCTATTTTTTTTCTGGCAATAGAACTTTGTGAACCTCACCCGTACTAACCTGTGGTAAAGTGCTTGTGCTCCTCCTTTCAATATGGTAAACTTGTTGTACGCCTCATTAGCATATTTAACGTATCTATAAGTCCCTATTATATGGCACCAAGTTGCACCCAGGGCCTGTAATTTAAATGTCACAAATGAGCTGCAACATCCATTTTTCCATTCACTACAGTGACAATACCAATGTTACTGCTGACCTGCCACCAGTACCCTGCTTGTGCAGGTTTCAACTGCAAATTTGACCTGTCAAAATAACCCCGTTTGACTGGCCTAAACCTTCCTTTTAAATATTTATAAGTCACACCTAAGTAGGCCTTATTGTACCTGAAAGCAGGGTGTATGGTAGTTAGAAGTAGGACATGTAAACGTTTAATATTAAACATGCCCTTATTGTGACTAGCTGTCGCGATCACACAGTTTGGGTGGGTGAGAAAGGCTTTCACTACATCCTTCCCCTGTGTGTGTGAGGCCTTGTATTTTGGGAGAATGGTGCCACCACTGGGCAGAAAGCGCTCAATGTTATACACCTCCCAGAAACCCTTGGGGCACAAGACAGGAAAGCGGATCCGGCACCACCGGCTTATCCATCTCTATAAAGCCCCTCCCCTTCCTGGGGTCGGGGATTGACAATCTAGCCAATTTTCACGTTTCCATGTGAGTGGATGGTTGTTTCTGCTGGATTTTCCTGATTGCATCTTGGGTTTCATGCGGCTGGAGGTCGGAGATATACATTGGAACCTCCTTGCCGAGGAAAAGAATCAGCGCCGAGGAATATTGCTCGCTGGTTACTCACAGAAAACCGCTCCGGACGACCTCTCCTTCCGGCCGGAAGTCGGAGATTCGAGGTCTTACTGGTGCAAGGTATTCTTACTCTTGAAGGGAGAGAAGCGCCTGAGCGCTCCTCCCAAAACCGCGCCTATAATAGTTTTATTTTGTTGGTTTTTGGCTTGTGACGCCATGCGGCTCCCACTCACGCTGTGAGGTTCCACAGCGTTCGAGTTCTTTGACCCCCATGATGATTGATCGGTGCTCGTGCATAGCTATCAGGTGGCTGGAATCGTGAAGTACTCACGCTGTGCTTGAAAACAGCGGCCGGGTGCTTTTTTTGGTGACATCATTAGAGCTGGACTGAACTAGGTGCATTTCACTATGGCGAGACTATTGCTATCTTAAGGCTTTTTTTTGGTCATTATCAGCCTTTCAAAGTAGCGGTCTCTTTCATTGCTCTCCGGAGAACTGGCTTTTGGTGTTAGATGTGCAACAACACTTAGATTGCCATACCACACTTCAGGGACACACCACCAGCCCTCAGAGCAGTGTAGTGTGACCTAAGACTTCAACTATGTAGAAAATGCCCAAATTGGGTAGGGTTAGACCAAAGACCATTACCAAGGATGCAGTCAAAACGCATCCGGGGACTGACAATGACTCTCCAGTGGGCTACTTTCCCCCTACATTCCAGTGGAAACCGGGGCCATAGAGTGGAAACAGTCCTGTCCATTTGCCTTGGTTACTCTACATACATGTCCTGGCAGATACTGCTCTGGGAAAGCCACCTTTCCACCGCCATGGTCTGGCTGACACAGGAATCCCTCAGAGCAGTGATAGGGATCCCATCCACTGTGATCTGATGAAAGTGATAACTCCCACACTCTGGGATCCCCATCTTATCTTCTGGGTCCACATCCAAACTAAGGGACACTATAGCATGCTCAACCTTCTCCTCTTGGGTACAACCTGTCACCAAGCCCATATTGGCCATCCTGTGGAGTGCCCACCTCTGAGTGGTTTCCTGGGACAGCTAGAATCCCTCTACTTGTGCCCTTACTGGTGATAGGCATAACACCTGGGTGGAAAAAAGGGTACGCTGGGCTTCAGCCCATCAGAACCTCACACCCTTGTGTTTAGAAGGGGTATGGGAATCCTTTCCTTCCAAACTCTTTTGGGGCCCTATGCGGAACTTCTCTGTTTCATCGTGGCCTTTGTCAGGAAGACCTGAACCACTCTGTTTGGGGGTCACTCCCAGGGTACGTCTTGGACACTTGTGTGCTGATCCAGAGGTCAGCTTCCTTCCCATGCTTTCGGTACAGTACTTGGGTACAGTGAGGCCTGGCATGAGCTAGAGGTTGGCATTCACAACTGGGGACACCATAACCAGTGGGTAGGGGAACAGATCGGTGGGGTGGCCGCACCTGACACTCCAACCTCTCAGATTTCTGAAAGTACTGTCTCCAGTTGGAGAGGATATAGGCCCAGACGGAGATTAAGGGATCGGAGGTAGAGGCCATCCACAGTGAGAGGACAATTGGGTCAGGGGTTAACTGCTCTGAGAGAAGCATCCCTCCCCAAGACTCACCCTGGTGAGTCTTGGGGAGTACACTTCTGAACTTAAAGTCACAGGGACAGAGGACAGAAGACCTGCCCCAGGCAGACCCTTGCACGACCCAGATAGAATGTGTCACCTTTGAGGGGGGTTGTGGTTTCCCCCTGGGAGTCCTGGACTACCAGGCACCTGTTTAGTCTCAGGGTACAAACTTTGGGTTGGGACGCCAGTCTCAGGATACCACCCCTCAGATGGCAGGAGTGAGACTAAAAGGAGAGTGTCTATCACCTGATGGTGTAGCTCCCCCACTCTGAGAAACCTAAGAGGCCAGTGAGACCTCAGGAGCAAGTGGGGGGCTCTTCGCCAAGGCTGGACGTAAGACTTTCCTAAGGCCGCAGATCGGAGCTTCCACCTGGCGATGGGTGGCCAGGGTGTAGGCTCTTGATACTGACAGCTGACAGTGGCCTCTGTTGGCTATTTGCCTAGTGGGCAGAGTTTTCCCTGGGGTCGAGAGACAAGTCTGACCCGGGGGCAGAGTGGGCCACTTCACCTTGTTGGTCATGGTGTACTGTCTGCCTCCGGGGATTAATCTGTGAGCATGCTAAGGTTAGGAGCCTCACAGAGGGTGTCTGCAGATGAGGAGAAGGGTTCACCAGGGCCTGTACAGTGCCCATGAGGTTGGTGACAGAGTTATAAATCTAGGTTCGGAGGGGTGAAGAACAGGTAAGTGCCACTGCAGACAGTGCAAATTGTCCGTGTTCTATTACCTGAGCAGGGAAGCACATTAAGGTATTGATTTGTCTACCTTAGCTTTTGGCTGTGGGGGGGGCCTGTGTTGGCAATTTGCCATTTCTGAAGAGCCACCCTGATTTGTTTTGCCTTTTTGTTCAACTCTATTTTTGCTGACTATAGAACTTGGTGCACTTTACCTCTGCTAACCCATGGTAAAGTGCTTGTGCACCTCATTTCAACATGGTAAAATTGGTATACTCCTGATTGGCATTTTTAACTTACCTATAAGTTCCTTGTATATGGTACCAAGGTGTTCTGAGGGCCTGCAAGTTAAATGTTACAAGTGGACTGCAGCACTCATTGTGCCATCCACAACAGTGAAAATGTAAACATGACTGCATGATTTTTTTCTGGGTCTTCGGTAAATAAGACTCCTGGTAAATCTTTGAAGCTGTAAGTAAAATAGATATTTGTACATCTTTTCCCAGAGGGAGTAAGTGATTTCTGTGCAAGATGTTGTACTACCTTCCCTCGAGGCACAGCGTCAAACAAACGTAGTGGTAGCTGTACTGGCCACCAACAACCCTTGACCGTGGCAAGTTCAGTCTGGAGTTACTTCAACGTCCTGAATTTCAGGAGGAAACAGTAGCCGCCTGAAACTTGCTGGGGGTCAGGACTACTTTTCCCACAATTTAGTAGACCATTTACTTTTGGCGATCCCTTGGTGAGCCCAACGGCCAGCGATTCTTTGGTTCCGGGAGCATGCCTGGTACCTCTAGTCCAGGGGAGTTCTGGAGTTGCCTTTGGCTCTCAGAAGGGCTCTGGTCTGGGCCAATTCGCAGTTGTGCAGTTGCAGGCTGATTGCCAGAGGTGCAGGGCGTTGCATCTTTGCTTGGTGCAGGTATCTTCTTTGTGCTTGGTTGCAAGTTGATTCAGATCTGAAGTTCTGGTGCCAGGGGTGCCCCTTAAATCCTAGATTTGGGGGTGGGGATGCGAGTAGCCAATGGGCTACTAGCTTCAGCGGCTAATACGCCCCTGAGGTGACCACATCCAGGGGTGTGTGCCACATTTACTACCCAGAACCCTCTATTTTGACACTTTTTAAAATGGCAGAAACCTCCCTTGGCTGTACAGACCTGGTAGCCCACCCTAGGGGTGTGGTTAGACTTCTGGGGCATACACCTCCTGACTACCTAACTTTCCTGCCTGCCTGGGAGCTAATGTGCCTGGGGGCAGGGGTTGGCAGTTTTCTCCTTTGGGAGGCAGCCTGGTTGTGTATTGGAGGCGTTGTTAGTCCTGAAGCTCACCGACTTGATGTGCCACTTCACTAGCCACCCTGTCAGGGCAGGAGGTGTCACCTCCTTCCCAGGCAGGTCTTTATTTCTGACTCCTGGGACTGTTCACCTCCTGGCAGGGGTCAGATTCCTGTCTAGGTTACAGCATCGGCAGTCTGTCAGTCAGGCCATAGGAAAGGCTGGGGTAAACAGGTGAGCAACCTTTAAGGTAGCCACCTGGGTGCATGCCACTTTAAATATGACTTTGGAAAATGTCGGATTTGATGATTCAAGTTGCTTGATACCAGACATGACACTTTTCAGTGGAACCATAATAAAGCTGGCAACCTCGGGTTTCCTGAGTGGCATCCCTTGTTATTATATGGCCCCCTGAATTAATCGATCAATCAGAAACGTATAAAGTGCGACAACCTACCCATGAGGGTCTCAAGCTACTGGGTGGGAGGGGCGGGGGGTGGGTATGAGGTTCAGTCGAAGAGCCAGATCTTCAGGTCATTACTGAAGTGGGGCAGCAATGGTGATTTCCTGCGTTTCAGAGGGGCCTGGAGTTTCAGGTCTTTGTAGTGCGATAGGAGATGGATCTTCCTCCAGCCATGGTCCTGATGATCCGTGGGATGGTGGCCTGGGCCAGTTGGGCAGATCAGAGATGTCTGGTGGGAGTGTAGAAGAAGAGGCGGGAGTTGAGGTATGCAAGTCCGGCACTGTGGAGGGCTTTGCAGGCATACATGAGAAGCTTGAAACGGATTCTCTTGTTGACAGGTAGCCAGTGAAGGTCTCTTAGGTGGCCGGTGATGTAGTTGTGGCGTGGCATGTTCAGGATGAGTCTGGCAAAGGCATTCTGGATGGTCTGCAGTTTTTGGGGAGTTTCTGGGTGGAACAGTTACAGTAGTCTGTAATGGAAAGAGGCTACTATAGGGACATATAAGCTTGAATTTATTATGTCCACACATTAAATATATTGCACCCTGTCTCCAATGCTCAGGAGGCCTACCTTGGGAGTGACTGACAAATATTAAATATAGTGCTATTACCTTGCCACTCATGGTGAGAGCAAAGTCAAATGTGAGCAGTTTACGATGGTAGGACTGCTGTCATCTGTTTAGTTGGGTCACTCAGGGTGGCACAATCAGTGCTTCAGGTCCTGGTGAAACCTTTAACTCCCATGCTCTGGGTTAAAGTCCTTTCCAATTGGGGTTACCAATTTACATACCTCATATTTAGGGAGAGAGTACTGGCACTGGGGCCTGGTTAGAAGGCTCCAGTGCACTTGCAGAGTCACAACCATCAGAATTAGGGGGAAAAGTGTAGGGGTTATCATTCAAAATGGGCACTATCCTACACTGAGAATATAAATTAGAAAGCACCATCTGATTGGGTGTTAGAGAAAGGGTATTGTCTGGAGCAGGGTTACTCATAGTATGGCCCGCGGGCCGCCGGCGGCCCGCGGACCTTGCAGACATCCTACATGTGTTTTAAAAAAAAAATAAATAGTGTAAACACTGCCGGTTGCAGCAGCCCGGACTCTGAGACTCTGGTCTGTGGGGGCCGGGGGATTCCAGTGATTGTCAAAGTGGAGATGCAGGGGCCTAAGAGGTGAAATACAACAAAGCTTTATTAACATGTAAATGGTCTTTTAAAGACCTGTGAAGTACTCGGGTGCGGCTGTGTGTGAGTGCTGGGAAGCTGTCTCAGGGTGGCTGTGTGTGCGCACTGGGAAGCTGTCTCAGCCCAGGCTGAGGGCTGACACACACACGGGTGAAATGACAGAGGGTGACGGAGAGAGGGAGACAGAGGGAGAGGGAGGGAGGGAGACAGAGGGAGGGAGAGAGACAGGGAGAGATAGAGGGAGGGAGACAGAGAGAGACGGAGGAAGGGAGACGGAGGGAGGGAGATGGAGGGGGATGGAAGGAGGGGGAGGGAGGGAGAGGGAGGGAGGGAGAGAGAGGGAGGGAGGGAGACGGAGGGAGACAGGTAGGGAGGGAGACGGAGGGAGGGAGGGAGACGGATGGAGACAGACGGAGGGAGACAGAGGGAGATGGAGGGAGGGAGACAGAGGGAGACAGGGAGGGAGAGAGACAGGGAGGGAGAGAGACAGGGAAGGAGGGAGACGAAGGCAGGGAGATGGAGACGGAGGCAGGGAGAGGGAGAGGGAGGCAGGGAGAGGGAGGGAGAGGGAGACAGAGGGAGGGAGGGAGACAGAGGGAGGGAGACAGAGTGAGGGAGACAGAGGGAGGGAGACAGAGGGAGGGAGACGGAAGGAGAGAGAGGGAGGGAGACAGAGGGAGGGAGACGGAGGGCGGGAGGGAGACGGAGAGAGACGGAGGGAGAGAGACAGAGGGAGAGGGAGGGAGACAGGGAGGGAGACGGAGGGAGGGAGACGTACGGAGGGAAACGTACGGAGGGAGACGTACGGAGGGAGATGTATGGAGGGAGATGTACGGAGGGAGACAGAAGGAGGGATACAGAAGGAGGGAGACAGAAAGAGGGAGAGACAGGGAGGGCGACAGAGGGAGAGACAGGGAGTGCGACAGAGGGAGGAGGGCGACAGAGGGAGCAGGGCGACGGAGGGAGGAGGGCGACGGAGGGAGGGCGACAGGGGAAGAGACAGGGAGAGGGAGAGAGAGAGAGAGAGAGAGATCTGTGTATGCTGGGTCTGGTGGCTCAGTGGACGAAGGCATCTGCTGCAGGGACCTGTGTTCAACCTCATGGTCACAATTTTTTTTTGCTTCAGCCCCGCCCCTCCCCCTCTGACCCCGCCCCCACCTGTGCGGCCCTCGGCCACAAACCACACTGTAAATTTGGCCCCCGAGAGAAAGTTTGTGAGTACCCATGGTCTAGAGCTACATTTTGTACAGCTGTTGCAAAAATACTTGCGTAAACATCGATTTTTGACGAATATCTTTATATCAGCAGACCTGCTAACTTACACTTTGTGAGGAGGGGTGGGTCCCCAGAGGGGGTGGGGCCTCGTGCCAAGAGTTACCTAATAGGCACTATCCGTCTCACCAAGCCCCCCACACCCCTCCCAAAAAAAATAACAACAAAGGGTCATTGAGGATGTCGCCGATGCTCTGGGGTGTTTTCACACCTCTTAAAGGACATCAGCTGGTTACTGCCTCCAAAACCGAGCTGAAAATCCAATGTTTATAGTGGTTTTCAATTTGTTTTCCCAGCCACCGTGTGATTTAGGCTCCTCAATGGGTGACTGTGTGAAGGGAGCCGAAATCGTGTGGCAGGTCTGTAGCAGGGAAGAGCACACAGAACCTCTCCTTGCTCTCTGACTCTCCAGAGTATTAATATGTACAGAAGATTTCATGATCATTGCACCAGCTCCTGCTCGCTTTGGGCTGAGGCTTAATTCAGTGGAGAACGATAAAGGATTTTGGCTTGCTTTTTCTTTGGCCCTGCACTGTTGACCTCGGGGATCTATAATGTGAACCAAGTGTATACCGTATTAGCTTCTCAAGCTTAGGTCAATATATTCAGTGCCTATTCCTGCATTAACGTCACTGACGCTCTGTATCTAGTTGTCTTACTTAACTGTATTAAAATGAGATGGTTGATATTACCATCTTCAAAATTTGTCAGTTTAGCAGTTACCCTTCTAGGACTGGAGCAGTATTACTACATCAATGATGTAGTAAAACTCCCTAACAATCCCCAAAAGAATGGCTTTAAGAGCAACAAAAGGTTACATAATGGAAACCGACTTCAGAACCAATGTCCAGGCTTTGGTGTTTTGGCTTTTCAATGGGGGCAACACTTGCTGGCTGGCGTCACTGAAACCCACGTGATTCCAATGAAGACTGTCATCCACATGCCATATCCCTCCTCAAACAGATTCGTAAGTAGAACTTACACCAAAGCCGAAAATTACACTGCCTGACATCTCCGCCCGCATCACATTCAAGATGTTTTACTCAGTGAGCAAGGCAGTCAGCGCTTGGAGACCAAGATTGAGAGCTCCAATGGAGCACGCACTCCCTCATCCTTGGTGTTGTTTCCTCACTTACCCTTTTTAACTTCCACTTCCTCAGCACTACGCCCTCTGTATTCCAACTGCCCTTTTCCAACTCCCCTTTCTTCAGTACTACCCACTGTAACACTTGCATTGTACACAGCACATTGTTGTTGTAATATGTGGAGCATTGTAATTTTGGCTCCATCATTTTGTTTGATGAGGCCTCATATATGCTTATGATAGCCTCATGTATTCATATGACTTAACATTATTATACAGAAAGTGCATTTAGTGTGTAATATTGACATATATATGTGAGTGCATATTAATCTTTTCTCCACAGAAACAACAATTTGCAGTTCTCACATAGATCTGCATTTGTGTGGAGGAATAATATTGCAAATTCTTGTATATTTGCGGACTCATTTGAATATTACTCTGCATTTATTTTATAAATGAAAATTTATCCATTTGAATACTACTCTCAATCTGTAATATAACCGTATATGTATCTGTACTCATGCACTTAAACATGTATTGAGATGTTTGCAACACTAACTTGACCAAAGACCTTACGCATTTGGATTTCTTAATATTTAACTTTCAACTTGAAACTTTTGTTTTGCATGCAATGTTTTTCTATCTCCTACAGGTGCAGTTGTGTGATTTTATGAATATAAAAAGCCACAGTGTGTGAGAAAGATAGTGAGGCTAAAAAGGAGTATCTTTTGGCAAGGAGGAGAAGACTTAATGGACAAGGGAGGACTACTGTTTGTATGGAATTGGGAGACGGGAGGAATCCAAGGACATTCTGATGTGTAGACCTAAGAAAGGAGTTTTAAGTGTAGTTGCCAAGTTTTACTGTTTGAAGGAGGAAAATAGTTGAGACATGTGACATGAGATTCTCGAAGGTTCCTTTGTGGGTATAATTGATTATGATAATTCCTTTTATTCAGATTCCTTTTAGACTTTGAGAGGTACAGACCTCTTGCGACAGCTCTGTTGTGTGGCTTCATGCTATACAAAAATTTTCATGTTGCTGAGGCTAAACTTTATTCGTCATTTTGGCCTGCTAGTAGTAAACCTGTATTGTTACAATATATTCCTGAGACTTGTGTATACTGACTTTGAATTTGTAATAAATTCAACAGGGGTTGTGGGGCCGGTGGGGGATGGATAAAAAATACAATTTAAATAAACTTTTTGCAGCCACGCCTCAGCATGCCTTCCCTCCGTCCTCTCCATCTGGTAGTAGCACCAGAAGCACCCAGGCTCCTGTACTCTCCCAGCCAATCACAATGCTGCATGAGCCTATTTGGCCGCTCAGGCAGTGCCTGGGAGCCTGGGCATGTTCTCCACGAGTTGTGCAACACAGCCCGGTGGAGAACATGCTGAGTGCGCATGATGGTTTGGCCGGCCCAGAAGGGCCGGCTGAACCGTCATGCACACTTAGAGGAGTAGAAACCATTCCTCACTCTGCTCTGGTGTCACAGAGCGCAGACCTGCCCCGACTTTGCTCCGAGTCCTGCATAGAAAAATAAAATGATAATAACGACCTGTTATTAACATTTAATTTTTATTTTTTGCACTGCTGAAATTGCAGTGGGGCGACGCTCCTTCGCCTTAACGGCAGAGCCGCAACTGAATAAATCCATACTCAATCCCATCTATCAACTCTGAATTTTACTGTGTGGCCATATGGTTTACACTGCAGTTGTTAAATTGTAGTTGAATCTGACTCCTTTTATTCCTAAGGCACCTAGAATATTTAAATGCAGGGAGCATGAGAAATGGGGCCCAAAATACAGTGCGTTAGCAGATGTCACAAACATTCAATAACGTGCTTGAAAATGTGGAAAGAGGGAGGCAATGGTAAATGAGAAAGCAAAGCACAACACAATTGGTAATTATGCTGCAGTTTTTGCTTCTTATTTGGGTACTTATTCTGAGTATTTCTGTAAGAGTAAGATTAAGAAACACCAGAGACTAACTTATCTTGAATAATATATCGCTTTTTATATGAATTGTAACAGTTTGACCGATGGTTATTTTTATATTTATGTAATATAAAATCATATGTGTCGTTGTGTTTTTATAATATGTACTTTTTATGATGATTTTTTTTAACCATCGAAATAAAGAAATTTATTGATTGAGTATTTCTGTATTGTGGAAGGTAATACTTCTCCCATAAATACCAACATCGTCAGGTGCAATATTCACGAGGTACAGTATTGCCTCCACAATATGTACCCCAGAATTGCGCATAATGTGGCAGTATTGCATAATTTCCCTTATTTCAAGCTGCAAAACTCAAAATATGTGATACTTTAACTCCGCAGATTTTGACAGGTTTTACCTGGTGAAATTCGTACGGGAAAATTATATTCCACTGTAAATACTGCAATTGCGCAGCAGGTGCTTTAGCCTTAGGGCCCAGGAGCTTCAGGAACTCACTCGTTTCCTTTGCAATATGGAATATCTGAAATGTGAACAAAGGAAGGATCATCACTTGAATCGACACAAGGCAGCCGTATTTTGTAGTGTTTCACATATGTTAGCCTCGAGCCTCGCGGTTGCTACCGTAATACTAAGTATAGATGTGGCTGCGGATCTAGGTTATCTTTTCATGTTTCAGTTTCTCGCAGATTATCCTCAGAGAGCCAGCTGAAATCTCAGTGACGGGCTCCTCATTCGACGGTTACAGTTTTCACTTCACGCAGCGCGAGCCACTTGTAAAGAGTGGCTGTTATTTTAACGTTTCATAAAAGGAAATACAGTTGGTTGTTATTATCTCTGCGGGTCATGGCCAGCTTGCGTTGGGAATGTGCCCAGAGCCGTGGTTACCATGGTAGGGCGTGACAGGAAGAGTCCTCGTGTACTGCACAGCCGCTCCCCCTTTACTAGAGTGCAGCACAATGGTTGCTAAGGAATCACTTCTGTTTACAGGACATAATCTAATGTCAAGAAAATATCTGGGCACTCCCAGAGCGCGGAGAAATGCAAACATCAGCCTGTAGCTCCGAGGGCACCAATCAGTGAAGCAAGGGTCGGGTAAAACCTCAAGCTTGCAGCTCCCCAGGCACTTTCCTTTCCTTTTTTGGCTCTCTGGAAATGGATGGCTGTGTGATTTGCACGAGAGGGAACAGGGAGACACTGGAAGCCCAAATCAGTGTAGTATCTATATTTATTAATGTATTGATTGCTTCGTCGTTATTACCGTTTAGTGCTTTAGTCTATTCCATAGTTCGAGAGCCCTTCCTCCTCCCTTCTGCGTGGCAGCGCGAGCCCTCGCGCACTTTCGTGTTACCAACATTCCATGACAGTTTTGTTAGTTGTTGGAAATAATATTCAAACCAGTCCTCGACACTGCCAGTAAAACTCCTCGTCTACTCTTCACCAAGGACCTGGTTCTGGCTCAGTTGGAGTGAAATTACGGCATGGAATTTCGCTCCACTTAATTCCGAGTGCGTAGGCTTTGCACGGCAGTTTTAAGTGTGAAAGAGTCATTTTTGGTTTTTCCAGTTTATAATTCGAGGCGGGAAAATGGCAAAATAATTGTGTGCATCAGTCAACGCTCATTCCCCCCTTTTTTGACAAGGATTGCAAAGAATTTCTCCCCGCTAGGAAAAACCTTTCCCAACCCTCCTTGAATTCCCCCACCCCTTCCCTCACATCCTACCCACCCACATGTCCACTCATCCATCCTACCCACCCATAGGTCCACTCATCCATTTATCAACTGCTCAAAGCATCTGGTAAATATATGAGCTACAACCCTACATAATTGTGAAATCCACGTGATTTTACGACTGGAAAAATCAGTCCTGCGTTGTAATTTCGCACTCTATTCGATTCTACTTGTAATTGCATGGTATTGGTGCGGATTTACTGTACAACAAGTGATTTCTCACTGTTTAGTGGTCAAACACACTGGGACCCAGTCAATAGATCCCAGTAAGGCTCCCCATTCCTCTGGAAACCCCTGGCAACAGTGGCCAAAGCACCTGCGGTCTTTCTGGTCCCAAAATAGATAACCTCAGCTTTAATGTTCTGCTTACAAATTGATTGATTGCTCACTGTATTTCTGGATTTATAAAGTGATGTATTTCTCAAAGATGCTCGTGAGCTTTCAAGAAGGACAGTAAGATACTACTACATAGGAAGTCGACTCAGAAATGTTATGCCAAACCCTCTAGGAAAATTGAGATGCTGAACAAGAGATGGTAGTGAGCATCAGAGTACACTAAGGTAAGAGAAAGAGCAATGACCTAAGAGAAAGACAGGGAAAATAGAGGTTACATTTAATCTGTTCCAAATATACTATGGACCTATGTGGTGACCGGCTTGATGAACTATGAACAGAGTTCCAAAGTTGGCCTGTAGCGAAGAGAAAAGAAACAGGTGTCTTTACCCAGTCCGGCATCTCTAATAATCAACAAAAAATAATCATTCTAGGATGTTCCTTTGTTTGATGGAAACTGATATGGTTTTAGACATAATGTGTAAGCGTTCGCCATATGGCCCTGAGAGCGGCCATCCAATGTGAAGAAAAAAGCAGTTCTGTTTAGCATCTCACCAACAACTGGCATTCTAGAATGTTGTTTTATTTAATATCTGTTAGGGGTTTGAGACATCACCCGATGGCCACAACACCAGAGCGCTCCATCCCATACAGTTCCACGTACATGAAGCTCGACACATACCTTTCTACTGTCACCAGGTAAATCCAGTTAATAGGGTAGTTGTAGAAAAGCAAGTGGAATTGAGCCTCCTTAAGTGTCTCAGGTAGCCGAACCCCAATATCGCCTCAGAGTTGATTGAAGAGCCAAGTCTAGGTGTGTGGTAACTCTGATGTAGAGTCAAAGGTCTTTAAAAACCAATTGCCAGTGGTGTACTAAGGGCCACATATGTAACCGCTGGTGATTTCACTGCTAGTGATGTTACAGGGATCAAAGGTCAGGCCCCATGGTTCAGCACCCCTTAGAAATGTGGCACTAGACAGCTCTTGTCCAGACACTGATTATGCAAAAGGGACATCAATTTATAAACGCACACAATTGTAGACGAATGTGTCTTACATGCATGAAGGGCATAGACCAATGAGCTGAAGGCACAATTCACAATGCAGGTTTTTTTTTTACTTTGCAGAATGCAGGGTAGGATAGTGTCAGATATTTCCAAATAATACTGGTTCTAAAATTGACAGGAATAGGATCAGTCTCAGAAGTATGGAAGTCAGGCATTTAAAATGTATCCATCGCATTTTGTATCCTCTCCTGAAAACAAACAGTATACCTCTGATACCTGTTGCCTAGTTACTGAAAGGAAATCTGATTGCTGGGGCTTATTTTGCGCGTGTGTGCGGTTGAATGGTGTGCATGAGCAGTAAGAACAGTTTAGCAAAACACAGATGAATACGTGTACACTCCTTTCTGGCAGCTTAACCATAACCTTTAACTGATTGGAGAATAAGGGAGTGATTGATCTTTCATTATGGAAGAAGGAAATGCTATCAAAAGAGAATCCAAAATATCCTTGCAAATTACCTAATGAGATTTACTCCACAGATGATGTGAAGTATCAAGAGTACTTCTTTGTGGGTTCGAGAGATGGAGGGAGAGAGACACCCAGAAAACTACTTTAGCAATATGGATTTACCAGGCTCTTTGCATATCTGAGCCAGGGGTCAGTTTATTGTGGGAAATGTAGATGCAGGCAAGAAGAATGTAAAATGGAGGGATATGATCTTCTATGGCAACTTTTCGCAAAGTGTGAGTCGAGACCCACTGGTGATTGCTGATGGGTCGCGAAAGAGAAATAAATTAAGTTGCCTTTACATTTTATATTTATCTTGTCACATTTGCTATGATCCAAAGACAGAGGTCTTGTGCCTACTCGTGCTCTAATGTAACTATAACTCGCACCCTCGCCATGCACTGATAATTACCCTAATTCAATTACATCACTCATGATATTGTTCTATGACATCATTGATAATATCATTGCAACATTTGCCATGAAATTATTGATGAAAAAAACGTACATAACGGTGGCGCGAGTTGTAGTTGCCTTTGGACACAAGTTATACTAACCTGAGATAAATATAGCTATAACTGCTGAAAATCTGTGGTTTAGTGTGTGTCAAATCTGAACCTAACTATAATGTCCTTGTAACCTCAGTTTTTTTCAGTGAAAAAAAAAATATATATATATTGCTAGGTTTTTACAATTTTGGCCTGGTTGGTCCCTCTGGGTCCTCCCCATGGGACATAGGGGGCAGGATATCCTTACCCTGACCCCTTATATAACTTTTTTAAAAGTTCAGGACAGGGGACTTAGTCCCCCGAGTTCTGTAATGGCTGCCAGCAAACATTTTCTGATGTTGCTGGCAGCCAATTAGAGCACTCGCTCCCGCAGGAATCTGTCTCCCGTGGGAGCAAATTGGCCCAAGAAAAAATGCTCCCTGGACCAATCAGAATGCTCCATTGCTAAATTTGCATGAATTGACTCAAGGGAAAAAAAGCTCCCCGAGCCAATCAGAACACTCCATTGTTAAAACGGCTCTCCCATGAGACTCTCACAAGCATCCCGCGAACCCAACTGTCCAGATATACAAATATTTGTAAACCTTAATTTCTCGAAAACTTCAGAATGGATTTACACCAAATTACATAAACCACATTCTGTGTACCAAGATCTAACTTCCCGCCAAATTTGGAGTAATTCTGTTTGGCAGTTTTTGCTGTAGCCCTGCCTAAAGAAGACAATCTTATGTATGGGGATTTCACATTTCGGGACCTCCCTTTTATCTTGGCACCCGCTTGATGGATCACCAAAAAACTTTCCATGTACAAAAGAGTCAAAAAGAGAATTTCTTGAAAGGTTTTGTGGAGATTTGGCAAATGGTGCCAAAGTTATTAGCAACACAATAAACGAATTTCCCGCTCTCACCATGCCACTAGGGTCAAGTTAGCCTGGCTGATGAGGGATGATACCCCGAACCGGTCCCAGGATGCTTGTTTCCGGTCCAGGGAGAACCTGGCCTGGCAGTTCAGGCTGGACTGTTCCCATGGGGAGCAGGGTCAAGACTGATTTGCTTATGGATGGGTCTAAACTGGAATGGCATGGTGTGCAAAAAAAAGATAGATTTAGGCCTAGATCTCTGTACTGGGGGTGAATGTTTGATATTGTTCAGCATTCCGTCCAACAATTGCTCTTTTTGCATTTGTCGCCCTAAGTGGGAAGGGTATGCCTAGACATGGGTCCCGTGCTCACCATGCAAATGGAGTCAAGTTAGCCTGGTCGAAGGAGGATGATACCCCGAAACTGGTCCCAGGATGCTTGTTTCTGGTCCAGGGAGGATCTGGCCTGGCAGTTCGAGCTGGACTTTTCCCATGAGGAGCGGGGTCAAGACTGATTTGCATATGGCTGGATCTAAACTGGAATGGCATGGTGAGCAAAAAACAATAGATTGGGTCCAGATCTCTGTACTGGGGGTGAATGTTTGACATTGTTCAGCATTCCGTCTATCAATTGTTCTTTTTGCATAAGTCTTGGTGAAAGCGGTAGCCTTTCACCACTATATGGGTAGCCTCCCGGTCCAAGACCGCAATCTGTGAGACAGGCCTATGTCATGGTGCACACGCATGATCAATGTTTGCCTATGACAAAAAAATCTGTATTAGGGATACGAACATCAGTAAAGTTGGACTCTCAGTGCAGGAGTACACATTGTTTACCATGCACAGGACTTTTCCATTCCAACAGACATATCATTATCATAACACAAAATATACTTAGGATGGATGGTAATATACCTAATTGCCAGGAGAAGCAGAATTGATATCATGCACTTCTTGACCATAAATGGCATCACTGGGTTGAACGCATGTTTAACCATTAGCCCTCTTCTGTCCACTATAGGCTGCTGAGGATATAGGCCATGCACAAAGAGTACATCCTACAGATAGTAAACAGGGATGTTGGAACTACTGCTGCCTTCGTCACCCCTGAGGCCATAGTACAGCGTGGTAATGCCAAAAGTACCACATGGCTTGCCAGACGTGGTAGCTGCTACCTCCAATTATCCCTAACTGATGCTACTGATTATTACGGTTCAAAGAAATTAAATATCCGCATTATTGATGCCCAACACAGTGGCTCTCAGTCCAGTGGCATTGGGAGGATTAAAGTGCTGGGATAGCCCTAGACCATACGTACTTATGATCTATACCCAGTTGAATATATTCACTTCTCTACCAGAGGCATGAAACCATTTGGACGTTTTGCTGGAATATGGCATGTTTACCCAGTGGATAGAGCCATCGGAATAATGCAAAGGTGTTTTTTTTAAAGGAAGTTATGTTTGCCATAATGAGCCTCTAAGGTCGAAAGTAGAAGTGGGTGCATCGTTGTAGCATCTCTACTCAGAGAATGATCCACTCACATCAGTCACTAATCCACAGACGCTCAGTAGTTCACATATTCAATGTGTGGTTTTTATTAGCAAAGAAAAGTGGACCAGAATATGTAAGCCTTTTCATAGCAGCTAGAACACTGTAGCCAGACCCCTTCCTGCTGCCACCAAAAAGCAAGACCCAGTCCCAGGGAGCAATCGGGGCCGGTTTTAATGCTGGTGGTGCCCTGTGCGACAATGTTTGTTGGCGCCCCCCCAATGACCACCTCCACCACGGATTCTCTCACTAGCACCCTTTAACAGTGACCAAGTAACCATAACCACACTCTCTCAGATGCATTGAATTAGTTATATAGCGCCACTCATACCAGTGTAGGGTGTCTGAGCACTTTGCATCACACACACATTACACAGAGACAATCAATCATACGTGTGTAAATCCGTGTATAGGAAATGATTCATAAGCCAAAGGACTGAAAGTGTAGGAGTCACATGTCATCCATACTGGTAGGCAGTATAGTTTGAGTGCTTGGTGTGGAGAAGCACAAACGCAGAGTCGAAAAAGAAACAGCATAGTTGAGAGTTTTCTTTAATAATAAGAATCGATTTCTAGCCAAATTAACCCTTGTTGCAACATTAATCAGTGTTCTAATAATGTATATTTTGTGGTGTGTATGCAGTTCTGGGATGAAAGTTAATAGCTCACTATTCTATATTAGGACTTTAAGTTATAAATTGCAAGTAACAAAAGGATGTCTCTTTTGAAAGCAGTAATCTGCTGATCTGTTTACATCATATACACTCTGTAATCTACTTGGTACACGTTCTTTGCAGCAGGCATATTAACCCTCTGCACTAACTTCACCTAAGTCAAAACCTCAACTTTACAAAACACTGATCTCTCTCCAGGAAGATAATTAATCACACGAGTTTTCTTGATATTTATGTGAGGCCTGGTAATTGCCGGCGGAAAGAAACGCTGCTGCAGGTGCTTCAAAAGCTTTATAAACTTTCAAACACGGCGCCCCCAGGAAGCCAGCACCCGGTGAGGTGGCACCGGTCGCACCGCCCTAAAGCCGGTCCTGGGAGCAATCCTGCCATTCCCTCATCTTCTCTCCCCGAGACACCATGGAAGTGAAAAGGGAGGGGAACAGCCATTACAACGCGGTTTTTACCACGCGCAGCTTTTACATCGCATGCGTTACAACGCATGCGATGTTACAACGCAATGCCATTACAACGCAAGTCTTTACATCGACTTGCGCTAGATGGCGTGCTAACATTACAAATAATGTAGTTTACTATCCCAACACCTTCCCTACTTTTAAGTGGACTGGAGTTGGAATAGTAAATTACACTTTTCTAATGTTAGCACGCCATCTAGCGCAAGTCGATGTAAAGACTTGCGTTGTAATGGCATAGCGTTGTAACATCGCATGCGTTGTAACGCATGCGATGTAACTGCACGCGTTGTAATGACAAGCGTTGTACTGTCATACATCCGAAAAGGGACATCTGTTTGTGCTTTGTTCCTAGTGCATTTCTGCGACTTCTTGTGAGAATATTTGCAGACTGGCAGTGGGTGTGGAAGTGACCTGTCAGGTGAGCTACAGTACACTGGCCTGCTAGCATTCTCTCCTGCCATGATAACAGTCAAGCTTGTGCGGCGGTCACCCTTTAATAACACATGCTCCCCCCGACCCTCTTAGTAATAACTAAAGGTCTCCAAGGTGGAATCTTGATAACACACATACTCAGAGTTCTGCCTCGGATAACATTTGAGTCTCTCCTACCTCTGGTTCATTGAAGATTAATTAAAATCATTAGAATATTTCTAACCCTTAATCACGTTTATTTAACAAATCCATTCTGCATATAACTTTACAGCTCAACTGACACCTCGAATACAGAGTTTCCCTCGTTCAATTTCCCACTCACCTTCCCTTGTGGAAGCCTCTTCAGGTTACATTTTTAATAGAAGAGTGAAGGATAATTGCATTTCAGCATATCCCCGGACAACAATATCCCCAAAAAGAGTGAACAGCACTCGGCACTGGTTGATTGTGGCCAATGTGACAACACAACGATGCTGACCAATAACGTCACCTGACACGAGCCTGGAGGTCTTTGGATGTCTGGCAATTTACCAGCCTGTCACTTTGTATAACAATGATCGATTTATTAAAAAACACAACACACACACACACACAAACAAAAAGGAGAAGGAGAGTACATTACAGGCACTGGATCCCCCCAACCAGACTCTTTGTGTTTTCAAGGCAGTCAACATCCACACCTATATTCAGAATCCTAATGTTAACACTTTGGTAATATGGAGAGGTATGATTCAGTTTGTTTTAGGTCAGCCGCACTGTTGGCGATAACGCAATTTCAGTGTTACATATGGTTTTAATGCACTGCGTCTTAGACCATTCCGATTATGCATATACTTTCATTCCCAATGAGTGTCTCCTTTCCGTTTTGAACTTCCCTTCCTCCTTTCCAACCTGAGTCAATCAATCAAACAGTATTTATGTAGTGCTGCTATTCACCCATGAGGGTATCCAGACGCTGAGAGCCGTGCTGCTCGGGTGAAATCAGTTGAACAGCCAAGTCTTGGGCCCCTTCCTGAATTGAGGGTGAGGTCCGGAGAGGGAGACTGTTCCAGGACTTTGCAGCAAGGTTCGACGGATGCGGGATGTGTGAGCAAGGTAGAAGGAAGCGGAGCGCAGGTGTCTGGAGGGTTGGTAGAAACTCAGACGGTGGTTGATGTATGCTGGTCCTTCATTGTGCAGATCCTTGTAGGCGTGGGTCAGCATCTTCAAATGACATCTCTTATGGATGGGGAGCCAGTGGTGTTTCTTGAGGTGTGGGGTAATGTGGGTCAATTTGGGGAGGTCAAGGATGAGTCTGGCCGATGAGTTCGGTATGGTCTGTAGTCTCTTCAGGAGATGAGCGGTGATTACTCCATAGAGTGTGTTGCCGTAGTCCAAGCGGCTACCGACAAGGGCTTGAGTGATGGTAGGTCTGGTGCTGACTGGGACCATTTGGAAGCCATTTGAGTAAAAACACCCTCCACCCTCATATCACTCCAGTCACTGAGCTTTGGCTACAACACTTTTTCCTTTTTTGATGGACTGACCTGACAACAGAATGATGCTAAACAACACCACCACCTGATACCAGCCTGGAGTTGCACAGGCAGTTGTGTAACTAATGTCACTACCTAATTTAGAGCTGACCTCTTGTGTCTGATTGTCGCATATTGTATAGGCATGTAAAGGTTTCTCTTGCAAGCAACATTTTGCTACTCCATCCCCCCTAAAGTATACGAAAAGTGATGGATAGTATGCTAAAATTAATCTCAGCCACTGGTAATTACTCGGGCCGCATCCCAGTCCTTTGTTATTATGCAGTTCATGCCACCCCAGTTTGGACCGAGCCATATGCAAATCAGTCTTGACCCTGCTCCAGTGGTGAGACTATTGCCCAAATTGCCTGGCCAGTTCCTCCCTGAACCGAAACACAAAAACAACAGGACTGCATTTGCCCCAGTTAGGGTGCATCAGCCAAGTATAGCTTGGTTCTAGTGACACAATGCACATGGGACCCACGTCTCGGCAGACCTGTCCCACATTGGTTGGCACACTAACGTATACACAAAGGTGATAGATGAAATGCTCGAATTAATCTCAGCCACTGGTAATTACTCAGACTACATACCAATCCATTGTTATTTTGTACACCATGCGACCTCAGTTTGGACCCAGCCACATGCAAATCAGTCTTGACTCTGCTGCAATGCGAACAGTCGAGCCTGGTGGGCAAATAATTTTCCCAGATCTTTTGACTGGGGGAGAATGTTTGTATTGTCAGCATTCCGTCCATCATTTGTTTGCTGGGGCAAAAAATAATGGACTGGGATGCGGCCCAAGCAACTGCCAGTGGCTGAGATCAATTTAAGCATTTCATCCACCACCTTGTTGTTGCCATCGCCCTCTGGCACGGAAACTGCATTTTCTTCCAGGCATTTAGAGCCTGATTTAGAGTTTGGCGGGTGAGGTTACTCCATCAGAAATGTGACGGATATCCCATCTTCCATCTTATGATTACATTTTATCTTATGGAACTTGTAATACGATGAACAGGATATCCCTCATGTTTGTGACTGAGTAACCCATCCGCCAAACTCTAAATTGGGCCCTTACTTACAAACTACAGTTGTGAATCTCTACAATGTGGAGATGTGGTTTTCCTTCAAATATAATAGAATAACAGAGCTACATAACTTGTAGCAATGCAAAACAGTGGAGTTCTGTGTTATCAATAATTGAATTAAGTTGGGACACTGGTCCTCACCAACTTCTTGAAGTATTATTTCAAAAAGTCGCATACCACACAGACTACACTATGTTTTATTATAAAACTCAAAGCTAGTCAAAACTTATGTGCCTGTATGTGCCAAAAAGACATATGATTTGTCTCTGCCAAATATATATCTTTCATGTAACAGAAATTAAGCTGTGTTCAGTAGCTGATCACGTTGACATTTTGCCATAACGGAAGTGACATCACAGACTTTTGACAAAAAAAGGCTTTATGGTGTTTACCAGTTGTCCTATCTTATGTTCTCAGCTACCTCCTATTTGCCACGGAGCAACTAGGTAAAGGGGAGGGAATTATTACCTCTTCTTTCATTTTCCTTTCCTTTTTTTTTTTAAAGACTTTGTATTAGTGAATAGAAGTCACATGTCAGCAACAAAGGCAGCAGCATAGCATTACATTGTATTAGTGTACACATAGCCACGGCATGTCTCTCACAGTCACCGCATGGAAACAGTTATCCCTCTGACTCTCTCTCTCTCATATGCCCCCCCGTCGAACATTTTATGTCTGGGTACTGATCTGGCCCCCGTGCGTGTTTCAGCCACCCCAGATCTGTGTCCATTTTTTAGGGCAACCTCTATGTTCATAAATGTGTTTTTCCGCTATCATTGACAAATCCATGTCCCTCTCCCATTCAGCCAGGGTGGGTGGATCTCCTATTCCACATTTCCATGCTATGTTTCATTTTGCGATATCAAAGCCCAATGTTACCAATATTTGTTGCTTCCTACTAAGGTCTGTTTATCTCATATATTCAAGAGACATTGTTGTTGTGTGTTGGAGTTCTTCCCTACAGACCGTCTGTAATTGTCTCACCACCACTCACCAAAATTCCTGAATAACGGGGCAGTCACACATTATGTGATAGAATGTTCCTTCCTGTCTGCATTGTCTATTACAACTGGCGTCTGCGTGTCTTTTAATTTTTGCCAGTGTGACACATGAGAAGTATGTTCTGTGGAGAATCTTCAGTTGGATTAGTCTTAGTTTTGCTGTTATGGCAACTTCCTTTGGAGATGCCAGCGCCTCCTGCCAGTCCTCATCTTCCAATATTCCTATTTTATTTTGCCATTTCTCACACGGTCTGAGGGGGGTCCGGCATATTGCTAAGTAGTTTCTTAAACGTCAGAGAGATCAGCTTGGTATCTATGCGGTCGTTTAGGAGTCTGTCCTCCAATGGTGTTGCCTCTGGAAAGACCGTACCTTGCGGGATAGCTGACTTGAGAGAGTGACTGATCGGGGCGGTATTTAAATGTCTCAGAATCAGCCATCTCGAAGTCCTCTGGTAATTTGGTAAATGGCTTCACATTGTCCGTTAACCAAAGGTCCCCGAACCTCGAGACTCCGATTATGTCCCATTTGTCAAACCCGGGACATCGGCTTAAACCACCAAGACACTCCGCATCTCGTAGCGGAGTGGATTGAGTCATCTTCTGCTGCCACCCCAATTTCCTTGTGACTTTGTGCCATAGCGCCACTGTTTTGTGTGTAGGGCCGATGAGTGTTTGTTTCAGTGGGTTAGTATACAGTGCCTGATTGTGGCCTCCAGGGCCCATGAGCATTTTATCCATGTGATAGGCCGGGTCAGATTGAGAGCCGTAGATCCACTGATTAATTACGGCAAGCTGACTGGCTCAGTAGTAAGTGCGGGTATCTGGAAGAGCTATTCCACCACCATACCACCCCTGACCAGTTTGTGAGTGGCTATTCATGGGGGCTTCCCATCCCACAGCAGCGTACAGATTTCTGCTTCTATCTTGACAAAGTTGGTGTCTGAGCCCGGATAGGGAGTGTTTTGCAGGACATATAAGAATCTTGGTAATGCCATCATCTTAAAGAGAGCAGCTCGTCCCAGTAGAGACAGCGGCAGTGTCCTCTAGAGTTGGACATCTTTCTGTAACCTTCTCAAGGGGCCTAGCAGGTTTAGGGTGCGGAACTGAATGGGATTTTGCGAAATGTTGATTCCCAGATTTCGGAAGGTGTCTTCTGCCATTTTTACAGTACATACCGGGGGAAGCTTGGGTTGGGGGCCATGCAGGATGTAAAGCACAGATTTGGCCCAGTTTAAAGTATATCCTGAGTACTTATGGAAATTGGTAAAGATTTGGAGGACCCTACTAATGGAAGCGCAGGGTGATGCCATATAGAGTAATATATATTCTGCGTATAGCGAGATTCTATCATCCCATTCAATTGTCCATTTAAAACCACTGATCAGGGGATCCTTCCTTATCCAGGCAGCCAATGGCTCAAGCATCAGTGCAAAGATCAGGGGTGACAAGGGGCATCCTTGCCAGATTCCTCTATCGAGTGAAAAGGTGAGTGAGGCGTGCCCATTTACTACTACCTGTGCTGAGGGGTTGGCGTAGAGCAGTTTGATCCACGTGAAATATTGCAGATCAAAACCGATCCGTTCCAGCACTGCGTAGAGGTGGAGCCATTCGATGGTGTTAAACGCCATCTGCGCATCAAGTGATAGTATCACTGCCTCTTCTCATATGAACCCACTTCAGCCGAGAACACCATGCAAGCATTAGAGGTTTAAAGCCACGTTTCTACCCAGCGTGAAGCCAGATTGGTCTGGGTGCACTAATTTTGTGATGAGTGGTAGTAGTCTGTTAGTTAATACTTTGGCTAGTATTTTTACCTCGGCATTGAGCAGCATATGGGGCAATATGAACTACACAATTCAGCCTCCTTACCCTGTTTGTGGATGACTACTGTACTAGCTAGTCTCTGGTCCTTCGTGAGGCTTCTGTGTTGTTTACTATCTTGGTACATCTGACAGAGGTAGGGAGCAATCGTCGATGCTGTGAGTTTGAATAGTTCTATTGGAAGGCCACTGGGTCCCATTGCTTTCCCTGATTGAACAGTGTTAATTGCGCCTATAATTTCCTTGTCAGTGACTTCACTATTGAGTGTATCGGCCTCTTCTGGTGACAGTGACAGTAGACACATGTCAGAGAGCAACTCTTTAGAGTCATTAAGCGTTGTGGTGGACGAGGGGGTATATAATCTAGAGTAATATTGTGCGACTAGTTCAGCTATTTCTTGCAGGTCTTTAATAATGTCATGTATCTCGTTTCTAAGACATGTCACTCGGTAAATAGACATAATATCGAAAAAAAAATATCGAGTGGACAGAATATCGAGTTTTAAATATAGAATGGACAGAATATCGAATTACCAAAATATAGTGGTGAAGAATATCGAAAAACAGGTAAGAAATATCGATTGCAATAATATAGAAGTAAATAATATCGACAGTCATAATATAGTTGTTAAAAATATCGAATTTTTTATAGTGTTTTAAGTGTTAGTATATGTGTTAAAAGTATGTATTAATATTGTAATGTATGTTAGAATATTTTTAAAGTAATGAATTTTATGTTATTTTATTTTTGTGTAATTTAATTCCGTAGCGGGTTGTGGGTTTATAGGGGAGTAGGGTGGGAAGTAATTTAATTATAATACATTAAATAATAATTTATTGGAATTATTAATAATTTTTAATTTAATTTTGCGTTTTACTTCTGTAGCGGGTTGTGGGTTTATAGGGGAATAGGGTGGGAAGTAATTTAATTGTTATTAGTTAATTATTAATTGGTATTGAAAATTAATTGGTTGTTGATTAATTATTAATTGGTAAATAATTAGTATTAATTGGTAATTAATTTGTATTAATTGTTTAATTGATAATTATGTTAATTGTATTTATTTAATAATTGTAGTGGGTAGTGTGTTGATAGGGGAATATGGTGGGAAGTAATATAATTATTAGTTAATTATTAATTGGTATTGCAAATTAATTGGTGGTTGAAGAATTATTAATTGGTAAATAATTTGTATTAATTGGTAATTAATTTGTATTAATTGTTTAATTGATAATTATATTAATTGTATTTATTTAATATTTGTAGTGGGTAGTGTGTTTATAGGGGAATATGGTGGGAAGTAATATAATTGTAAACAATTAATTATTTAAATAATTTGTGTATATCGTTAATCAATATATTATTAATTAATGATTAATTGGTATTATTAGCATTTATTAATGTTTGTTATTGAAAAACAATTGGTTGTTAATTAATTATTAATGGGTAATTAATTAAACAAAAATATATTGGTATTTATAAATAATCAATTATTAAATCTTGTGTGATTGGTAATTAATTGTAATACTTGTTTTGGTATTAATAATTAATGAATTGTTAAGAAAATATTAATTTATTATTTTCCCTACTTCTGCACTTACTTGAGTGGGAATAGTAATTTTTACCCTACTGCTTTGCAACGCTTTCCCTACTGTTGCACTCTCTGGAGTGGGAATAGTAATTTGTATCCCTACGCTATCCAATGCTTTCCCTACTGTTGCACTCTCTGGAGTGGGAATAGTAATTTTTACCCCTACGCTATCCAACGCTTTCCCTACTGTTGCACTCGCTGGAGTGGGAATAGTAAATTTTACCCTCCCGCTATCCAACGCTTTCCCTACTGTTGCACTCTCTGGAGTGGGAATAGTAATTTTTATCCCTACGCTATCCAACGCTTTCCCTACTGTTGCACTCTCTGGAGTGGGAATAGTAATTTTTACCCCTACGCTATCCAATGCTTTCCCTACTGTTGCACTCACTGGAGTGGGAATAGTAATTTTTACCCCTACGCTATCCAACGCTTTCCCTACTGTTGCACTCGCTGGAGTGGGAATAGTAAATTTTACCCTACCGCTATCCAACGCTTTCCCTACTGTTGCACTCTCTGGAGTGGGAATAGTAATTTTTATCCCTACGCTATCCAATGCTTTCCCTACTGTTGCACTCTCTGGAGTGGGAATAGTAATTTTTACCCTCCTGCTATCCAACGCTTTCCCTACTGTTGCACTCTCTGGAGTGGGAATAGTAATTTTTATCCCTACGCTATCCAACGCTTTCTCTACTGTTGCACTCTCTGGAGTGGGAATAGTAATTTTTACCCCTACGCTATCCAATGCTTTCCCTACCGTTGCACTCACTGGAGTGGGAATAGTAATTTTTACCCCTACGCTATCCAACGCTTTCCCTACTGTTGCACTCACTGGAGTGGGAATAGTAAATTTTACCCTCCCGCTATCCAACGCTTTCCCTACTGTTGCACTTTCTGGAGTGGGAATAGTAATTTTTATCCCTACGCTATCCAATGCTTTCCCTACTGTTGCACTCTCTGGAGTGGGAATAGTAATTTTTACCCCTACGCTATCCAACGCTTTCCCTACTATTGCACTTACTGGAGTGGGAATAGTAAATGTTATCCTCCCGCTATCCAATGCTTTCCCTACGTTTACACTCTCTGGAGTGGGAATAGTAATTTTTACCCCTACGCTATCCAACGCTTTCCCTACTGTTGCACTCTTTGGAGTGGGAATAGTAATTTTTACTCTCCCGCTATCCAACGCTTTCTCTACTGTTGCATTCTCTGGAGTGGGAATAGTAATTTTTACCCTCCCGCTATCCAACGCTTTCCCTACTATTGCACTTACTGGAGTGGTAATAGTAAATTTTACCCGCCCGCTATCCTACGCAGAAAATATTGAATATTTTTAATAAATATTACATTAATATATATGTATTAATTTTTTTTTTTACTTACATTAATCATTTAATAATTTAATTGTTATTTAAGTATTTTTAAGTATGTGTCAGTTAATTATATGTATTATTTCATTAATTTTACATTACTTTTAAAACATTTAAAAAATTCGATATTTTGACTAACTATATTATTTACAACGATATTTTGGATTCTATATTTTTGTATTTTCCTGTTTGGAGATAGGGAGTCGATATTTTGGTATTCTATATTTTGGCATCGATATTTTTGTAAGTCTATATTTTTGTAGTCGATATTATGTCAGTGATCCATGTCACTCATCTATCTGCTTTTCCCTCCTGTCCAACTATGCCAGCAGTTTCCCCACTTTGTCTCCTGTCTCGTATAGTTTGTGGTATGCTGCCAGACAACTACTTTTTGCCTTCTCTGTCACCAGGTTTTTGTACTTTTGTCACTTGAGTTCTAATGTGTGTGAGATCTCTTCCGAATCAGGATTTGTATGCTTTGTTTCTACTTAAAAGATCTATTGCTCTAGTAGTGTGGTTGCTTCCTGTTTATCCTTTTTATACCCCACTGTCCGGGATAGTGCTTGCCCCTTAATTACTGTTTTGCAGGCTTCCCATAGTGTTTGCGGAGAGTGTACGGAGCCTTTGTTTCCATTAAAATGGAATTTTGTTGTGTGGATTAGATCTTCAAGTATGTGTGAAATTTTAAGATATCGGGGATGCAGAGTGATCCCAGTGTGCCGGACCGGTGTGCCCCATGTGAAGTTGGCCAAAAGGGGGGAGCAAGGGGAGAGAGGTCTGATATTCCCAGTGCTAATTGTCTGACGTCATGAAAGGAAGACCGTTGGTCTGACCCAGCCAATATATAGTCGATCCGCGATTGACTGTTATGTGTACTGGAATTAAATGTAAAGTTTAAACCCGCAGACAAAAGAGGTGGAATTGTGGTCCTAGACCACAAAGATTATGATGCAGAGATCTGGAAACAAATAAGTGAGGAAGACACTAAATAAATGAGCGCAAACCCGTTACCAGTAATCAAAAAAGAAATTATGAAACTCACCACAGAAGGAAAAGATCAGGACTTTATTATCAAAAAGGAATTTGAGTTTTTAAATGCTTAAAACCCAAGAACTCCTGTTCTATACACAATTCCCAAGATCCACAAGAGCACCACTAACCCCCCTGGACGCCCCATTCTATCTGGGTGTGGTTCCGTTTTAGAACCCATTCGGAAGTACATTTACTTTTTTATTAAAGAATTTGTCCCCACACAAGAGACATATGTAAGAGACAGCCTGTGCATGATTAATTTAGTAGATGGCATGCCCTACAATATCGAAACAGACTGGCTTGCCACCTTAGACATCTCATCTCTGTACACCAATATACCCCAAGAAGAAAGCATTTTGATAATAGAGAAACTGCTAGAGACGAGAACTAGAACCATCCAAGTTCCCACCTCTTTCATTGTCTCTCTATTGAGAATTGCCCTCAAATTCAATTATTTTGTTTCAGATGGCAAGTACTACCAACCATGCTCTGGGACCAGCTTGGGAGCTATTTTTGAACCGAATCTAGCAAATATTTATATGGATCACGTGGAACACACAAATGCCCTTGACATCCCAAACACCTACCATTCCAGCATTAAATGCTGGAAAAGATATATAGACGATATTTTTCTAATTTGCTGAGGCAGTGAAACTGATTTTAATGACTTCATGACATATCTCAATACTATCCAGAAACATCTTACGTTCACGTCCACAATACATAAGTCCTGTATAGCCTTTCTAGACCTAAACATACAACATGACAATGGCACCCTTTACGGTTGTATGACATAATTTCGACAGACACAAAATCGACCTACAAATATATCGCAACACAAATATCGATGTCAAGAATATCGACATCCTATCTACAACATGGTAAGTGCAAAAATATCGAAAATTAAATATCGATGTCAAAAATATCGTTATTAAAAATATCGTTTTTTTTTTACTTTAAAAATATATGTAAAATAAACCAAATAATACTTAGAAATAAAATAAACATAATTAAATATATTGTATAATATTTAAAATGTATAATTAATATATATAATTTAATAAAACTTTAATTAAACATATACATATAGGTGCCAATTACGATCCGGTAAAAAAATTCCCCGTGCGACTCGTATCCGGTCTTTTTACCGAACGAATCGTACAATTGCCGTACGAACTGGCAATCACGATTTGCATGGTAAAAAGTCCATACGAACCGCATCGGGAATGATTTCCCACACGTCCTCGGGTCGGAAAATGTGTCCGACACGTCCTCGGACGATTTACCGTACAAATGTGAAAAGTCAAGTCCGACCGAGGAATCACGATCCATCCCGTGCGTCCGATGTTACAACCGTATGGAAAAAACACCGTCCGCACCGAACTCCCATAGCAACCATGGAGACATGTGCCCGCATACGTGCCCAACACTCCCCCCCGCCCCGTACGTCCGAGACGTACCCCCGTGTATGTACACCCCCACCCGTGTATGTACACCCCTGTACGTTCGAGTCGTACCCCCACCCCTGTACGTGTCGTACCACCGTCAATGTACACCCCAGTACGTTCCAGTCGTACCCCCACCCCTGTACGTGTCCCACCCCCATGTATGTACACCACAGTACGTTCGAGTCGTACACCCACCCCTGTACGTGTCCGACCCCCATGTATGTACACCCCTGTACGTTCGAGCCGTACCCCCACCCCTGTACGTGTCCGACCCCCATGTATGTACACCCCAGTACGTTCGAGTCGTACCCCCACCCCTGTACGTGTCGTACCACCGTCAATGTACACCCCTGTACGTTCGAGCCGTACCCCCACCCCTGTACGTGTCCGACCCCCATGTATGTACACCCCAGTACGTTCCAGTCGTACCCCCACCCCTGTACGTGTCGTACCACCGTCAATGTACACCCCAGTACGTTCGAGTCGTACCCCCACCCCTGTACGTGTCGTACCACCGTCTATGTACACCCCAGTATGTTCCAGTCGTACCCCCACCCCTGTACGTGTCGTACCACCGTCAATGTACACCCCAGTACGTTCCAGTCGCACCCCCAACACAACCTCCTAAGTACGGAGCGCACCCCAGGCCCCAACATCACAACCGCATGTACGAGTCGTACCAAGCCACACACAAGGACAGCACCGTACAACCAAATGGCCCATGTACACACCGTACACACGCTAAAAACGCACGTACACAACTAGGACAAAACAAAACAACACAAGAATACACCATTCGAATGGCACAAAGCCACAAAACATGTCCAACAAACACTAAAAATACACATTCACTGACCTGCAACTGCCAAAAACAAACAGAGGCCCAAAACACCACCACTCCTTATAACACACCCACCCAAACTTCAAATACAGCCACACCCACCAATGGACCAATAAAAAGGGCCCACACACACAAACCATGAGCCTTTGCAACAGACTCACTGCTGCCAGACCCCTCAGACAACCTACAGCACCATACTACAAGCTTCACCACACCTTACACTTGCACACCTTCACACAACCACCTTCACAAACACACCCTCATCACATTCACACACACACACACACCTGCACAACCACACCCACACACCCACAACCATCCACACACACCCCCCCCATCCACACCCACACCCCTCACCATGCCCACTAACAATAATCCAAAGTTCAGTAACAGAGAGTTGGAGGTCCTTGTCGATGAAATCCTCAGAGTCGAGCCACAGCTCTTTGGAACATTGGTCAGACAGACCAGCATTGCAGCAAAAACAGCCATGTGGCAGACCATCGTCGATGCTGTGAATGCTGTTGCAGACACCAGAAGGACCAGGCAGGAATGCCAAGCCAGGTGGTACGATCTGCGGAGGAGGGTCCGAGCCAAGATGCTGGAGGAACACAACCAACGCCACTGGAGGAGGGCCCTCCCGCAGACCCGTACACTACCAGCCCTGGGAGGAGAGGGTGATGGCCATACAGCCGGTGGAGGCAGTCGAAGGATTAGGAGGACTCCGAGACCCGGGTGAGTACACAAACAACGCACCTCACATGGGGGGAACGTCATCCACAACCAAAATCACTAACAGGCACGCAACCACCCCAAGCTATCGCATGACTCAACCACACTCCCTGAACACGCACATGCCACTGGCGCCACCATGCCCCATGCACCCAGCTGGACAATGTCAAGTCACAGGCCACAGAAGACACCAACACATGACACGGTAACCCGGATGGCGGGAGGGTGGGCCCCAAAATTCACATAGTGCAACTCAGAAGCAGACAACAATGCCCTCTGCCCATATGGCCTAGGTCACAGCCATACAAACACTGTGTCCCCACACAGGAAAGACTCGCCAGCAAATGGCGGACGCCTTGCATCAACACATGGGGGTGAAGGCACTGTTTTGCACATGACAGCAGCTAATTAACAGCCAACATTGTGAAAGAGTGGCAGCACACACCACCACAGCAGCAGCGCAGAGACAGACACTACACCCAATGGGTGCCTGGAGATCACAAACAAACTCACATCAACAAGCCAAGGGCCATTCAAAGATCTGCTAACAGTGTGTGCCCAGGAAGCTGGGCTGAGGTGACAGAGGGTGACACACAGAGGGAGGGACAGGGGGACACAGAGGGAGGGAGACACAGGGAGAGCAAATCAGCTGTGTGGTGTGTGGGAATGTCTGCTCGTCAGCAGGTAGAGTGCGTGCATGTAGCCAAGGGTGGCCAGTGCCAGAACCCCCCCTCTTCCCCATGGCAAAACACAGGGCCATGTCACAACCTGTTCACGAGCACAACGACAGCTGCCTGCATTATATAAGTGTGTGGATCCACTCCATGTGCACATGTACAGTGCTACACGGAAGGCGCCAATGCATGGCTCGCCACACCTGCCCACTCCACTGCTGACTGCAGTCACACTTGATGCAGCAAGTAAGACTGTGCCACACATAGTGAAAGGGGCCAAAGTGGTGCCCAAGGGACACACCCATGCACAAGTGCACTGTGAGTGGAATGCAAGACAGATCCTAATTCCAAGAGGAAAGGTGTCAACGTTAAAACTGATGAAACATGGATGTTGCATGGACCAAAATTAACATTGTCTCTCTCACACACAGGTCAACGTCGTGGTTCACCCCCCAACACTGGGGGGGAAGACTCACAGGACCCGGATCTGCGGGAGCCCGATCCCACCGGCAGCGACGACTCTCAGCACTCTGTGGACGACCCCGACCAACCTGGCCCCTCTGGTGTCCAACCACCTGCAGCACCTGCGTCAGGTACAACGGGGCCAACCACCACCCCCACTCCTGCCACATCCCAGGAGACACCCAGGATCCCTGCCCCACCACCACAAAGCAGCCAGGCTGGCCAGGAGGGACACGGTGTCCCGGGCACCCAGGAGGAGGCAGGCGACAACGCCAATGCCACCCCTCAGGGGTCCCGGAGACCCGATGTGCCCACAAGGGCAGGCCAGGTGCAAGTGGGCAGGGGTGGTGGGAGTGGAGGACGGCGGAGGCGCCAGCCTGACCAGTTGGCTGGGGATCCGGTATATTCCCATGTCCGTAACATCCTGAACTCATACCGGCAGGACACCACGGGCATGGCCCAGGTTGTGTCCGTCCTCGAGGGGATCAAGACCCAGCAGGCCCAGCAACATGCGGCGCTACATGCCTGTCTACTGCAACACCAACGGAGGATGGAGGACAGACAGGCAGAGCAAGTGACGGTGTTCCAGGGGATTCACGATACACTCCGTCGGATGGCCGACAACATGGGCAACCCTCCCTGTGCCAGAAGGCGTAGAACATCACCACCCACAGGGAGGGATCAGGAGGAGGAGGAAACATCCGATGGAGCATCCCAAACATCGTCACGGCCTGCTTCTGAGGGTCCCCGCAGGAGGCCGGGTCGTCCACGGAAAGGACAGTGAGGGTCGGCACTACATCACCATCTCCCAGGACACCTGGCCTGGCACCTGGCCCACTGGAGCAACAGCATCACAGCATCAAGAGACATTCTCTGCCACATGGCCTTGCTGGTCACTGTCTGACCAATGTGGACAAAGACTGTGGCATGGACTCTGAGGATTTCCAATGGCAAGGACACCAACTCCCCTACTGAACTTTGGATTCCAAACTCCCGGGAAGCCCCTCACGTCATACCCCCCCCCCCCCCCCAAAAAATAAAAATTCACACCATGAAGAGAAGATGCCTGCTGGTTGCATTATTACCTTACATGTGTCTAGTAAAGTCTAAACATGCCTGAGTTCTCTTTTGACTTCAACCATCCACACCCTGGGGCCTGAGTCTGGCACAGGACACACGGGCCACAGTGTATTAGGCAAGACAGACATGGAGCACCATACACACCCGTGATGGGCCCAACCAGCTGAGGGGGTGGCCGCACAACCGTGCTGACAGACACATTGAGTACAGCAACAGTCATGCCCAGAGGTCAGGGATCCCGTCCAGTGTCCTGGGGGGCACCCAGGTATGTGTAGACAGGTGGCAGAACCATGTCCTGCATGCGTGAGTCTGGTGGATGCAGAGAATGGGGCCCTGGCCAACGTTGGATGCATGGGGATGGCACATGTCACAATACCCACACACTCATGGACATCATGCATAATACACAGTCTCAGCCCACACACACAGCTTGCATCTTGCTACTCGACACATAGACACATGGCCACTATCAGGGACAACCATGCCAGACATGCTGGATGCACCGTGGCAACACACCAGCATTGACTGAGAAGAGGCACCTTGGAGGCATAGGGACACCTTTATTAGTCATGTTTCTGGATTGCAGAGGCAACTCGAAGTACACATGAACATGTCATGTGGAGTAACATGTGGGTCCAACACTGGCACCCCCCTTCTGCAGCACAAATGCGTGATAGCCATGGAACTGGCACACAAAAGTCGGCCAACAGCTAAACACCCACAGCTGCTCACGGAGAGACAGCCATACACCATTGATCCGCTGATGTATTAGTCCCAGAGCATGTCAAGCCAATGCAAACCGTATGTGTCCGAGGGCAGTGTTACACACATTGATGCCATCATCACAATCCACTATCCCATCACTGATGACTGTCAACCAGTCAGACCATCTATTCAGGTGTACACAGCTGCATGTCGTGTCCCATGGTGATGCTACATGGCTGTAGAGGAACCAAACTTCGACAGGGGCAGTGTGCATACAGTGTGAACAACTGCCACACCCAATACACCCCTGATGCATCCCTTACCCTATGGAGACTTCCAAACTTGTCCGTGCGTGTAACGCTGAGTCAGCACACCATGACGTGTCCATGAGGAATAGCAGGGCCACAACAATGCAACTAGCAGACGGCATGCGCAAATACCTGGGGATGAGAGACACACAAGAAGTCAGCCACTAAAAGCACAGCCACTTGCATGTGCATGTACTCGACACATGTATGGATGACAATATGCTAGTTCACAATTATGAGTGGGGAAATACAACCATCACTGCCAGCATCACTCCAGTGACACACCCACACACACCTCTGACTCACGTGCCATACATGCAGGTGGAGACACACATCACAACACATGCCACACGGGGACCAATGCGTGCACAATCAGACACTGGTACTCACCACTAAGCGAAGAAGTCGCGTATGAGCCGAGTACGGATGTCCTCTTGCGGCTCCACATCCTCCACATCACTAGCCCCATTGCCAAGCCCTTCGTCCTCCACGGGTGGATGGTCCTCGTCATGTTGATCCAGGATGAGTGGCACAGCTTTCTCAACTGCCATGTTGTGCAGCATGCAGCAGACCATGAAGATTTTGCAGACCTTCGCAGGGGCATATGGGAGCACGCCGCCGGTCTTGTGGAGGCACCGAAATCGGCTCTTCAGCAGGCCAAACGTCCTCTCTATCACTCGCCTTGTCCGGCCATGGGCGGTGTTGTAGCGGAGCTGAGCCGGTGTGATGGGGTTGCGGAGAGGTGTGAGCAGCCATGGCATGTTGGGATAGCCAGCGTCCCCTACATGGGAAGCACATGGACATCGTTAGAACTGGTGAAGCGGTCGTGCTGGTGGGCTATGCAAAATACAGGACAGACAGACTGTACCCACCAACAACACATGCTCTTTCGTTGCGCAGCTGCATCATCATTTCAGGCATCCTGCTACGCCTCATGATGTAGGCATCGTGTGCTGATTCTGGAAAACGAGCACAGACATGTGAAATCACCATGTTGGACAGACACACCACAAGGGCATTGATGGAGTGGTAGTGCTTCCAATTGCGGTATGCTACCTCCCGTGCGTGTGGTGGTACCAAAGCTACATGTGTCCCATCTATGGACCCAATGACATGGGGCATCCCTCCCAGGGCATAGAATCCACACTTGACTCCAGTCAACATTTCAGGGGTTGGGAACTTGATGAAGTCATCCAGGTGAATCAACATGGCCTCTAAGAAATCATGCAGCACACGGCAGAACATGCTCTGGGACATGCCACCAACATGAGCTATGGTATATTGAAAGGTACCCGTGGCAAGAAAATGTAGGGCTGCCATTACCTTCAGCTGGGGTGTCAGTGCCGTAGGATACCTGTGCTGCGGTTGCAGGTGTGGTGCCAGTCTCGCCGTCAACTCCAGAATCAACGGTTGGGGGAAGCGGTAGCACCGGATACTGTCATTCTCCCGCATGGCAGCCAAGTCCGGAATTGGTCGGGCAAGAGGCGGCGCTCTGCAGTAATTTGGAAGTGACAAGGAAGAGTGAGTGCACTACGACAACAATTTATATGTACTGAGCACATGTTAATCTGTCAATACTCATATGCTACATAGGGAGTCAGGTATGTGCTACATGCCCTGGACACGTATGGCTGCCAGGTGACACTCCTACCAAGACCCAGCTACACACGGAGATTGAGAACCTCCCCATGCCATGCCATGGGATTAGCTGTGTCCCAGTGCAAGTGAACAGCCAGACGCAAGACAGGAGTGACATACGCCCACACATCAGCAGAAGTAGGATGCCGATTGCAGAGACTGGTAGCGGAACACTAGAGCCACAGGTCACATGACATTACACTAGGACAGCCCACACACCTTGCCATGAAGGTGCACATGTCATGACTCACCACACATTCATTGAGAGGATGCAGACATGTCCTTGTCACGCTACTCCGTGTCCCATGCATACATGTGCACCTCACATCCGATACCACATGTGGCATGGTGTGCGGAACAGTGTGCAATGTCAATCTACACACAGACACATGTTGGTTGCTGCAACAGCTGCAGCTTTTGAGGGTGCTCCAACATCAACCTGATGGGAAGCCCCCACACATACATGACATAGTCACATTGTGCACCGTGGGTAGTGACAAGTCAGGTGTGGTAACCCCTGTACCGGGCATCAGGGGACACTTCCGTGTGTTGGTGTCCGTGCCATGCCTGTGACGCTCATCCCAAGTGTGCAGTACGACATGCACATATGTCAAAGGAGTCAAGGGCATGCCTGGCACACATTGCACCGTCACACAGTACATCTGTACACATCTCATCATACATCTGGTGCCTTCTCGACTCAGGAGTAATGTTCCACATCACAGCCTGTCACACCTGTGCCCCACACATGTAGTAATGCACAGACGATGCCTTGATGTCCATTCATGGACAAGTATGTCCATCCATGGACAAGTATGTCCGCCCTATTCCTACCTGTGTGCCGCCTGTCACCACTGTGATGTGTGAAAACCGCCGTACTGCTGCTAAGAGGGCCTGTGTACGTTCCCATATCACTATGGGAGTGCTGCCGTATGTGTACCCATCGTGATGGCGAGCGTACAGGCATGTGCACGGTCCGTACCACTACGAGTACGCATACGCAAGAACACCCATAGTGGTAGGGCCGTACACACGCCTGTACGCTCCCTATCACTATGGGTGTCCTCGCGTATGCGTACTCGTAGTGGTACGGGCCGTACACACGCTTGTACGCTCCCTATCACTATGGGTGTCCTCGCGTATGCGTACTCGTAGTGGTACGGGCCGTACACACGCCTGTACGCTCCCTATCACTATGGGTGTCCTCGCGTATGCGTACTCGTAGTGGTACGGGCCGTACACACGCCTGTACGCTCCCTATCACTATGGGTGTCCTCGCGTATGCGTACTCGTAGTGGTACGGGCCGTACACACGCCTGTATGCTCACTATCACTATGGGTGTCCTCTCGTATGCGTACTCGTAGTGGTACGGGCCGTACACACACCTGTACGCTCACTATCACTACGTGTACGCATACGCGAGGATACCCCTAGTGATAGGGAGAGTACAGGCGTGTGTACGGCCCGTACAACTACGTGTACGCATACGCGCGGACACCCATAGTGATAGGGAGCGTACAGGCGTGTGTACGGCCCGTACCACTACGTGTACGCATACGCGAGGACCCCCATAGTGATAGGGAGCGTACAGGCGTGTGTACGGCCCGTACCACTATGAGTACGCATACGCGAGGACACCCATAGTGATAGTGAACGTAGGCACGCGTGTACGGGCCGTTGCAATGCATTTGGGGTGCCCTAGGGCCCCGGAACGCACCGTACCTGTGTGTGAAGCTCCAAATTACATAGGGGACACATGAGGGACAAGTATTAAGGCCTACATGCATGCTGGTTGTCATGGAGACAAATTTAAAATTTGAATTTATTCTGGAAGGTGCACAGCAGAAGTCAGTTGGAATTAATCTACTTTGTTGCAATGTGTTTGTGGGGCTGACATCATGCAGGAGAAAAAAACAGATAGAGAACCCACAGACTGCTAGGTTTGAAGGGATTGGAGGAAACATAGGATGCAAATGTGAGTGACCAATCACTCTGTACTCCTGTGCATGAGATGGGCCAGCAAGGCAGATATAAGGCAGCCAGGTCCCATGAGGGAGCACTTGCCTGCACATCTCTGTATTCCACGACCCAGCTGCTGCTACTGATTCCCTGGAACCATGTCAAGGGCTGTGGAGAGGTCACAGCCATTCACCCTGGAGGAGAACATGGCTTTGGTGGAAGTGATCCTCCCACAGTACCCCATGCTGTATGGGCGACCAGGTTATCAGGTGAGTGCAGTGTCCACTGGCATAGACTGTGTCCCTTTTTTGTGACTGTGACTTCGGCCATTGTGTCCAGGTGTGACACACATGCTATGTACTGTAGGGGGGGTCCCGGGGGGGAATGCCCGATGTCTCCCAGCAGTGCCCTGAGACAGGAGGGGTGGGTGCCAATCACTCCCAGCAGTGCCCTGAGACAGGAGGGGTGGGTGCAGAGTCCTCCCAGAAGTGCCCAGACACAGGAGGGGTGGGTGCAGAGTCCTCCCAGCAGTGCCCTGAGACAGGAGGGGTGGGTGCAGAGTCCTCCCAGCATTGCCCTGAGACAGGAGGGGTGGGTGCCTATCACTCCCAGCAGTGCCCTGAGACAGGAGGGGTGGGTGCAGAGTCCTCCTAGCAGTGCCCTGAGACAGGAGGGGTGGGTGCAGAGTCCTCCCAGCAGTGCCCTGAGACAGGAGGGGTGGGTGCAGAGTCCTCCCAGCAGTGCCCTGAGACAGGAGGGGTGGGTGCCTATCACTCCCAGCAGTGCCCTGAGACAGGAGGGTGGGTGCAGAGTCCTCCCAGCAGTGCCCTGAGACAGGAGGGGTGGGTGCAGAGTCCTCCCAGCAGTGCCCTGAGACAGGAGGGGTGGGTGCAGAGTCCTCCCAGCAGTGCCCTGAGACAGGAGGGGTGGGTGTGATGCACAGTGTGAGCCTGGATCATTGATTGTGTAGTTGCCCTCATTCCACCTGTGTCCTTTCAATGGCACGTACTGCTTTTGGCCTTCCCCCAGAGGATCATGTCCCTATGACAAAGGTGCAATGCGTTGGATGCACACTATGCTTTGTTGTAAACAGCAAATGTGTTCTAATCTGTGTCCCTGTGACATGTGCCAGGTGTATTGATGTAGTGTCACTTGTTCATCCTCACAGGTAGACGCCTCTGCCAAGGAGCAGATATGGCTGGACGCCGTCAGCGCCGTGAGGAGTGCGGATGGTCGGAGGCGGCACCTGTCCCAGGTGAGGAAACGCTGGCAGGATATCCGGTGCTGGACGTGGAGGATCGCACGGGTCCTGCTGGGGGACTCACCTGAGAGCCACAAGAACCGCGGGCGCCGCCGTCTCTCCCACATTCAGAAACGTGTGCTGGCGGTGGTCTTTCCAGACTTGGACAGGCGTCTACAGGACATGCAGCAGCCGGAAGGGGGTAGGTACATGTGTGTGTTTGTTGTGTTTCACCAGCATTTGTAAGTGCACTGTTCCATGGATACACTTCCAGGGTTTATGGTGCTGTGCAGATCCTGTTCCCCACAGTATTGCAGTGCTCTCCTGCCTCCCTTCCCCTCCTTGCAATGTGTTCCCTGGTCTGTGTGTAGTCACTCCATCACAAGGTTATGTAGCCTGACACCTTCTACAAGTGTACAATGCCTGCAGCATCATGTGTGGGGGTGGTGTGTTACAGGTTTTGTGACCTTGCCTGTGCCCTGTCCAGTTCTGGACTTGTGGGTTCCATGTCAGTTGGCACTAATGCTGAGTCCAGACATGGGAGTTAATCTCTCGAGTGCCAGGCCTTCCAGCAGGCATGTCCCATGTGGTGGCCTGTGACATGATGTGCATGAGTGTGCGTTACGCATAGTGCAGGGATGTTAGCGTGTGTTGCAGTCATTCCCATTCAGGAGCATGGAGTTGTGTGGCCACTACTGTCCCCAGGGGCATCTTCTCTCCTAGGTATCATGTGTGTAATCCGAGAATGTCGACAATCTCTGTGTCTACAGCATAGGTTGTGCTCTGTGCCATTGTCCCCTGGCACCATGTTTCTTGACGTGAGATGTATTACAAGTGTCCACTGTCCAGCCTGACCTGATTTTCAAAGTACATACTCACGGTGGCCATTGCTTGTGTGTCTTGTTGCAATCATCTGATGATGCCCATTTGTACATGATTATTTGGACAGGCGCACCTTGGGTATTTGGTGTGCAATCTTGAATTATTGCATCCCATGTGTATTTCACCCAGACTAAGAGATGTAGGTGCTTCCTGTGTCTCCACAGATTTGTCTCATGTAGGGGGTGGGTGGTGCGGGCATGGCCTACATGTCAAGACCTGTTATCTCCTTGCTAGGACTGGCCAGTGTGTGATGTTTGTCTGGACATACACTCAAGGTGCAGTGTGCCAGTCATGGTGGGCCTGTTCTCAGTATTATCTATGCTGCATGTGCCTCTGGTTCCTGGATATGGTCCCTGCTCATCCCAATTTCCTGCCACGCTGTGTGGTGCAGATGCAGTGCTGTATTGTCCCCAGGGCCTTGCTCCTCAGTCAAAATTCCATGTCATCTCATTTGCTATTGTGTCATGCTCTCCATAGTTTTTCCATGGCATGGTGGGTCACACAACTGTGTCTTGCAGGGCCGACATATGTACCTTGTTTTGTAGTTGTAACTCTTCCTTTGTTTCAGGCTATGCACTGTAACCTAAGTAGATTTGACTCATGTGACATATGTATACAGGTGTATGATTGATGTATGTCTCTTCACCCTGCCCACAGCATCGTCGGGGGACACGGAGGGAGACATGGACACAGACGGCGTGGAGGGACCGAGCACCAGTGCCAGCGGTGACATCGGGGCTGGCACTTCGAGTGGGACTGAGGCGGAGGAGAGTGAACCCGGGGACCTGTCGACTGGCACAACAGAGTATGAAGCTGACGGGTCCGAGGATGATCTCTCCGAGTGGGCGGTGGCTGCACCACCATCTGACAGCAGCCCTACATCTGGCACCGCCCCCTCCATTGGCATCAGCCACCTCCCACGTGCTCGTGTCCCTTCCCAACGTGCCCGATCACCACATGTCTCCTTCCTGCCAGGCACAGCACCCCCTGCCCCTGTCTCCACTGCTGCCGCCAATGCTGAGTCTGTGGACATCCAGCGGCAGTTGCAGATTGGTTAGACTGCGATCCTTAATGTCCTCCATGCCCACAGCCAGGTCCTCAACAACATGGAGGCATACTTGGAGGGCATTCATTCATCGCAGGCTGACCAACGCAACTTGCTGAGGTCCATAGACTCCACACTGACTGCAACAGTGGGTCTCCTGCAGCGCTACATCCCACCCCCTACCCCTGCCCCTTCCACACTTCCCACTCCCATGCCTGTCCCACATACACCCAGACGTAAGCATGCACCCACCACAACACACACAGGCACCACACCAGCAGGGAAGGTCCGCCGCACACCTCCTGACACGCACACACAGGGTGAACTAGGCACACCCACTGGGTCGGGGGGCAAACGTGTGACACGCAGCCAGAGTGGGAGTCCGCATTCCACCCAATCCACTCCCTCCAAATCCCCTCCCCTCAGCTCTCCTGGCCAGATCTCCCCCAAAGACTCCTTCATGGCCGCTCTGTCCCTGAGCCCCACAGTGACACCACCCCGCAAGCGGTCAAGGAAGTCCACGGTCAGGGTGCTTGAGTCCCCCCCTGTCCACACCCTCCCCCAGTGGCGCTGCGACCCATCCCTCTGATCCCCCCCCCCTTGGGGCCTGTAGTTCCTTCGGGTGCAGGGGAGTCCCTGGAGGACCTTGCCGAGGTGTGCAGCGCGCTCCTAGAATCCACCTTTGGCCCTGCCCCACCCCCTGTGGTGGAGTCCTCCATCCCTGCACCCACGTCGCCTACCCTTCGCCCTCCTGTCCCTGCGGTGCCTGTTCCTTCCCCCCAACATGATGCCCTCACCCCTGTGGAAGACAACGGCTTGTAACTGTGCAGGCAAGCTAGGGGACACGCATCCCACTGTGTCCCCCATCCAGCTGTGACTCCTGGACTGCCCTATGGGCTTTGTAATTATTGGACTTACTTCATACTAGTTTTTTGCTCATGCTGAATAAAGCTATTTATTTTTTTCCCTTGGAACACTCCTGCTTTGCTGGCATTGCTGTTGGTGGGGCTGCTACATGGTTGTGGGTGTTGGTCATGTGTTGGGTGTGTGGGAAATGTAGTAGTGTGCTGCTCATAGGGGGGACCCTGGGATCTGTGTGCCATCACACGGTGTTAGCTACCTTTCTCCATTCATGTAAGCAGTTGCTGCATGTTGCAATTGTCCCAAGGTGTATTCCTTCCTCTGTGTACCCTGACTTCTTCCCTGCAGGGTGTCCCCTGACTTTAGCGCAGAGCTGTGTGTACATTAGCTGGGTGTGTGACGTAGTCCTTCACCTTTGCACATGCATGCTGAGCCATTCTCCACCTGCATCATTCGTGGCATCCTTGGTAGTCATTGTACTTGTGTATGTGGACTATTGACATGACTTCATGTGGACATGTTTTCTTTTTGGCCCTATGCATGCGTCTACTCCCAGCCTCGCACACATGTGGTACATGTACTGCAGGGTCTTTGTGCACCTGACTGACATTTGTGGGCATGGTATCTGTGGCTACTCCACCCTTTGCGTTCCATGGGCACTGCTGGGAGTGATGGGCACCCACCCCTCCTGTGTCTGGGCACTGCTGGGAGGACTCTGCACCCACCCCTCCTGTCTCTGGGCACTGCTGGGAGTGATAGGCACCCACCCCTCCTGTCTCAGGGCACTGCTGGGAGGACTCTGCACCCACCCCTCCTGTCTCAGGGCACTGCTGGGAGGACTCTGCACACACCCCTCCTGTGTCTGGGCACTGCTGGGAGTGATAGGCACCCACCCCTCCTGTGTCTGGGCACTGCTGGGAGTGATTGGCACCCACCCCTCCTGTCTCAGGGCACTGCTGGGAGGACTCTGCACACACCCCTCCTGTGTCTGGGCACTGCTGGGAGTGATAGGCACCCACCCCTCCTGTGTCTGGGCACTGCTGGGAGGACTCTGCACACACCCCTCCTGTCTCAGGGCACTGCTGGGAGGACTCTGCACCCACCCCTCCTGTGTCTGGGCACTGCTGGGAGTGATAGACGCTTACGTTGTTAGAGGCTCTCCTGGGCCCTGTGATTTAGCTCAGATACCTTAAAGCTATTTTAAAAGCGAACTGCATATTTTAAAATTGAACTGTTTATTTTGAAACTGAACTGTATTTTCTGTGACTATAATTGCACTTTGCTTGCTAACCCCCCTTTTGTTGTGCAGGTCAACCGTATGTGCTTACCTTGCACTCATTTGTGTATTCGCCCCGATCTGTCCCCTGGCTGGCGATTGTAGCGCCGCCCGGGACCCAATCTTGGCCGCCATCTTGGGTGAGGAGCTTGGAGCGGAGACGAGGCGAGCGGACTAGCGCTCGGCCCCTCCCGCCCTCAGCCCTACAAAAACCTTCCTTGTGTCTCAGTCTATTGATAGACGCTTACGTTGTTAGAGGCTCTCCTGGGCCCTGTGATTTAGCTCAGATACCTTAAAGCTATTTTAAAAGCGAACTGCATATTTTAAAATTGAACTGTTTATTTTGAAACTGAACTGTATTTTCTGTGACTATAATTGCACTTTGCTTGCTAACCCCCCTTTTGTTGTGCAGGTCAACCGTATGTGCTTACCTTGCCCTCATTTGTGTATTCGCCCTGATCTGTCCCCTGGCTGGCGATTATAGCGCCGCCCGGGACCCGATCTTGGCCGCCATCTTGGGTGAGGAGCTTGGAGCGGAGACGAGGCGAGCGGACTAGCGCTCGGCCCCTCCCGCCCTCAGCCCTACAAAATGGCCTCCCCCCCCCCCCGGAAGCGCAGAGGACGAGCGCAGCGGGCGCGTCGTAGGCGCGCCGGAGTCTCGCCTTAGTTAAGCCCATCTGCGCCCATCCGCGGCCTGCCGGGCCAAGGGCCCTGGCACGCTGCTCCTGCCCTCACTTATTCAGCTGCTACACTCAGAGCACTACAGCACTTTCCCTGTGCTCTCTCCTCTACTGCTTGGGATCGCCTAGTGTCTCTTGGCATCTCGGCTGACACACCTTCACCCCCACTCACATATCAGGCTCTGTCTGCCCCGACCCAGCCTGAGTCCCGGATCCGTATATTTTATCTTAATACACGTTCCCTCCCTCAACACCATTCTGACATATTTCTCCTCCTGACAGCCGAGAACCCTGATGTCCTGCTGCTCACCGAGACTTGGATATCTGACCTCTCCCTTCCTGATATCCTGGCTGCTCTGCCACCTAGCTACTATATGCTGAATGCCAATCGGCCTTCAGCTCGTCGCGGTGAAGGCGTGGCAGCAATCATACGCAAAGATCTCAAATTCATTGCGTCCTCTTCGCTCTGCCTTCCAGAGGTTGAGAATCTTGTCATCAGCCTAGCTTCCGAGGCTGGAGCCCTGACTCTCATTGTTCTGTACCGTCCTCCCACTCCTATGCCTTTGTTCTCTGCTGCTCTCAGCGAACAGCTTGCCGCCCTGATGACAGCCTCTGCTCGTATCGCCATGTTCGGCGACTTTAATTACTGGTATAATCAGGCTGACGCCGGCCCTCATGCTACTGAACTGTTTGAGGCACTCCTCAGCTTAAATTTGACCCAGCATGTCACTACTCCCACTCACATCGGGGGCCACATCTTGGATCACATTTGGTCGCTGGGGGTATCGCTCTCTTGTCCGATCATTTCTCCATGCGTCTGGTCAGACCACTCGCTGATCGAGACCTCTATCTCGGTGAATGGCCCGGTCAGACTTCCGCCTTTGGAGGGTGGGGTCGCTAGGAAATGGAATGCCCTTGATCTTCCTGCCTTCCTCTCTTTCCTTGCAGAAACTCTACCCCCTCCTAGTAACAGCTCAGGCGTCAACGCCTTGGATGTTGATATCATCCACTGGCTCACGACAGCCAGCGACCAATTCGCCCCCACTTCTCGGTTCCCTCGCTCCCGACACAGTAATTCCCATAAATGGTTCAACTCAGCTTTGAAATCTCAACATCTTGAGCTACGCCAAGTGGAGCGTAGGTGGAGGCGTAATTACCTCAGCACCGACAGGGAGGCGTACGTGCTTGCACGTAAGGAATATAAAAAAGCTATCATCACCACTAAGGCTGCCTTCGTTTCCAAGAGAATACTAACTGCCCCTAACAAATCCAAGGAGATATTCAAGGTTCTCGCTGAATTAACATCAGACGCCAGGACACTCCCCAATCAGGCGCCTTCCGCTTAGTCTTGTGATGCTCTGAACTCTTTCTTTATTGATAAGATCTTGATAATTAAAAATTCTATTCCTCACTCTCCCTCTCTGGCCACTATCGTAGCTCCCTCCATTAATGCTTCTACTCTGACCTGTTTCCCCTTCCTCGACCCCGAATCCCTAGTAAAACTGGCCACACGTGTGAAATCTGGCTCCCCTAAAGTTTGCTGCCCACCTTCAGTGCTTCGCGAGATCTGCCACACTTTTCCACACACTGTTCTACCCCTACTCAATGCCTCTCTCAGCTCTGGAACAGTCCCCAGGTCGTTCAAGGAGGCCATCTTGGTGCCATCTGTTGAAAAAGCCTGGTGCGGACCCTGCGATCCTCGCAAATTATCGGCCCATCTCCCTCCTGCCCTACCTGTCTAAAATCCTAGAGGCACATGTCACTACCTGCCTCTCGCAATTCATTGAGGAATCCAACTTTTTAGAATTAAATCAAGCCGGCTTTAGACCAGCCCATTCCACTGAGGCTGTCATTCTTGCCGTGCTGGACAACCTCAGAATTAACGCCGACAGAGGTCTCTCCCAGGCCCTGGTCCTATTGGATTTGTCGGCTGCATTCGACACGGTGGACCATGCCATCTTACTCCACCGTGTCGAGTCAGCGGGAATCCGTGGGCTCGCTCTGACCTGGGTCAGGTCTTTCCTCGAGGGAAGATCTCAAGCTGTCAAACTGGGCCCTTTCACAGCTTCCAGCACCCCGTTGCTCTGTGGCGTCCCCCAAGGATCATCTTTGTCTCCCCTCCTTTTTAATTTGTACCTTCAACCCCTTATTCATTCCTTGGGTAGGTGGGACGTCACCGTGTTCAATTATGCGGACGACTTACAAATTATTTTTCCACTCACCTCCCCTGACGCCATCATTAATTTTCAAACGGTCATGTTACACATCCAGCACTGGATGAATCAAAACCAACTGAAGCTCAATCCAGGGAAAACTGAGCTCCTCCTTCCCGGGAGGAGCGTCTCCCATTGGGGCCCCCAGTTCTGGCCCTCCGAGCTCGGCCCTCCGCCTTCACCAGCTGATTGTGTAAAGAGTCTCGGGGTCATCATTGATTCTCAGCTCACACTTAAGGCCCAGGTGAGCGCTGTAACTTCCGCCTGTATGTTCCAGCTTTACCGGATACGGAAAGTCTCCTACCTCTTGACCCCGGAAGCATTGCTACAGGTTATAATAGCATTGGTGATGTCCCGTCTGGACTTCTCCAACTCCCTGTACCACGGCCTCCCAAAATCCCTGCTGTCTAGGCTACAGCTCATTCAAAACCAGGCCGCAAGACTCGCCTTTAAAATCCCAAGATGGCAGTCGGCTAGACCCCTGCTCCACCAACTACACTGGCTGCCTATCAGCGAAAGAATAGCCTTTAAGGTTTGCTGCTTGGTTTTTAAAGCTCGGACAGGTCTCTGCCCAGCTTTTGTGAAATCTATGGTCACCCCTTACTGCCCCTCCCGTACACTGAGGTCCATTAATCTCCAGCTCCTGGTCATTCCTCGCTTCAAACTTTCTAGACTAGGTGGCCGCAGCTTCACTCACTTGGCTCCTAAGCTGTGGAACTCTCTCCCACCCCTCCTTAAGGCTGAGTCCTCTCTTCTGCCTTTTAGGAAATCTTTGAAGACTCTGTTCTTTTCACATCCCCGTTAAGCCTCTCTGCACATTCCCGTGGTCTATCAGCGCCAGGAAACTTATGGTGACAGTGCGCTTAATAAATCCCCCTTAACATTAACATTAACATTAACATAGGCACCCACCCCTCCTGTGTCTGGGCACTGCTGGGAGGACTCTGCACACACCCCTCCTGTCTCAGGGCACTGCTGGGAGGACTCTGCACCCACCCCTCCTGTCTCTGGGCACTGCTGGGAGTGATAGGCACCCACCCCTCCTGTGTCTGGGCACTGCTGGGAGGACTCTGCACACACCCCTCCTGTCTCAGGGCACTGCTGGGAGGACTCTGCACCCACCCCTCCTGTCTCTGGGCACTGCTGGGAGTGATAGGCACCCACCCCTCCTGTCTCAGGGCACTGCTGGGAGTGATAGGCACCCACCCCTCCTGTCTCAGGGCACTGCTGGGAGGACTCTGCACACACCCCTCCTGTGTCTGGGCACTGCTGGGAGTGATAGGCACCCACCCCTCCTGTGTCTGGGCACTGCTGGGAGGACTCTGCACACACCCCTCCTATGTCTGGGCACTGCTGGGAGTGATAGGCACCCACCCCTCCTGTCTCTGGACACTGCTGGGAGGACTCTGCACACACCTCTCCCATTTCACAATATGTACGCTCATTACATACACGGATGTGGGTACGCTCCATGCATTCGAGGTGGGGGTACGTGTCGTACTTACACTGTTGGGGTGGGGTGTACGCTCCATGCATTCGAGGTGAGGGTACGTGTCGTACTTACACTGTTGGGGTGGGGGTACGCTCCATATGTCCGCGGGTGGGGGTACGGGTCGTACTTACACTGTTGGGGTGGGGGGTACGCTCCATGCATTCGAGGTGAGGGTACGTGTCGTACTTACACTGTTGGGGTGGGGGTACGCTCCATATGTCTGCGGGTGGGGGTACGGGTCGTACTTACACTGTTGGGGTGGGGGGTACGCTCCATGCATTCGAGGTGAGGGTACGTGTCGTACTTACACTGTTGGGGTGGGGGTACGCTCCATACGTCCGCGGGTGGGGGTACGTGTCGTACTTACACTGTTGGGGTGGGGGGTACTCTCCATGCATTCGAGGTGAGGGTACGTGTCGTACTTACACTGTTGGGGTGGGGGTACGCTCCATACGTCCGCGGGTGGGGGTACGGGTCATACTTACACTGTTGGGGTGGGGGTACGCTCCATTCGTCCGCGGGTGGGGGTACGTGTCGTACTTACAGTGTTGGGGTGGGGGGTACGCTCCATGCATTCGAGGTGAGGGTACGAGTCGTACTTACACTGTTGGGGTGGGGGTACGCTCCATACGTCCGCGGGTGGGGGTACGGGTCGTACTTACACTGTTGGGGTGGGGGTACGCTCCATACGTCCGCGGGTGAGGGCACGTGTCGTACTTACACTGTTGGGGTGGGGGTCCGCTCCATGCATACGGGGTGGGGGTACGGTCCGTACATATCCGTCCCCACGCTATGTGATGCTTGTGCGGGCCGTCCCCAGGCCTTTGCCACGTGGGTACGAGCCGTCCCGCCATTGTTGGGGTGACGTAGGTGTGGGCGTGGTACGACTCGTACCCACGCTCTTAAGGCGTGGGTACGGGACGTACCTGTCTGGTTGTGTTGCAGGTTCACGTCGTCAAGGACTTCCGTTGTGGTGGTCGCTGGCTTGGCTGGACAAGGCCCCACCCCCTCGTAGTGACCAGGGCCTGGGAGTCAGGTATGTCCAGGGCATGTGTGCTGTGTGACTATGGTGGGGGTTTTGTGGCCTGCCCCTGCTCCTGCCCCCCCCCTTTCCCCCCCTTTCCCCCCTCCCTTAGTTGTTCTGACCTTCTGCGGCGTCTGCGTCATAACCTGTAGAGGAGGTCGACTGCTATGAGGGCCGGGATGACACGTAGGTTCGGGTCCATGTCTGTCCGTCGCGTACTGGTACTCCTTTTTCGCGTCGTCCTGTCTGTCCGTCGCGTACTGGTACTCGTTGTTCGCGTCGTCCTGTCTGTCCGTCGCGTACTGGTACTCCTTGTTCACGTCGTCCTGTCTGTCCGTCGCGTACTGGTACTCCTTGTTCGCGTCGTCCTGATTTCCCGGCAGTTTTTGGCAGCCGGAAAATATTCACCGTGCGGAATGACGTCGGTGCGAATCGTAATTCCTGGTTCGTGAATGGCAGGCTGCGTGCGTCCCGACGTCAGGTCGGCGCTTTCCCGGATCGCATTTGTACGTTGATTTTCGTCGGTCGGTGTTTTGTACGATTCGTACGGAAAAGGTGTTTCCGTCCGAATCGTAATTCCATGTTTGTATATTTACACGACCGGGTACGCGTCGGACGGGGAATATGCTCCGTCCGACGATTCGTACCCGGTTTTTGCCGGATCGTAATTGACACCTTAATATATAATATATATACTTACTTAATAATTAATTTCAATAATAATTTCTGTAACGTATAAATTATTAATTTATTTTTTTAAATTACCGATACATCTATACACATAAAACAATATCAATGAATATTTAATAATTACATATAGCAAATAATAATCAATATTTTTAATGTAAATAATTTTTATTATTAATGATATATTACAATAGTTAAAATAATACAAAACATATTAAATATCAGACACAATAAAACTACTAGTCCAACTCCAACAAAAACAACAGTAAGGAAAATGTTGGATAGCGTAGGGGTGAAAATTACTATTCCAACTCCAAAGAGTGCAACAGTAGGGAAAGCGTTGGATAGCGTAGGGTTAAAATTACTATTCCAACTCCAGAGAGTGCAATAGTAGGGAAAGTGTTGGATAGCGTAAGGGTAAAAATTACTATTCCCACTCCAGAGAGTACAACAGTAGGGAAAACGTTGGATAGCGTAGGGGTAAAAATTACTATTCCAACTCCAAAGAGTGCAACAGTAGGGAAAGCGTTGGATAGCGTAGGGGTAAAAATTACTATTCCAACTCCAGAGAGTGTAATAGTAGGGAAAGCGTTGGATAGCGTAAGGGTAAAAATTACTATTCCCATTCCAGAGAGTGCAACAGTAGGGAAAGTTTTGGATAGCGTAGGGAAAAAAATTACTATTCCAACTACAGAGAATGCAACAGTAGGGAACCCACTGGATAGCATAGGGGTAAAAATTACTATTCCCACTCCAGTGAGTCCAACAGTAGGGAAAGCGTTGGATAGCGTAGGTGTAAAAATTACTATTCCCACTCCAGTGAGTGCAACAGTAGTTAAAACGCTGGATAGCTTAGGAGTAAAAATTACTATTCCCACTCCAATGAGTGCAACAGTAGGGAAAACATTGCATAGCATAGGGGTAAAAATTACTATTCCCACTCCAGAGAGTGCAACAGTAGTGAAAACGCTGGATAGCGTAGGGGTACAAATTACTATTCCCACTCCAGTAAGTGAAACAGTAGGGAAAGCGCTGGATAGCGTAGGGGTAAAAATTACTATTCCCACTCCAGAGAGTGCAACAGCAGTGAAAGCGCTGGATAGCGTAGGGGTAAAAATTACTATTCCAACTCCATAGAGTGCAATAGTAGGGAAAGCGTTGGATAGCGTAAGGGTAAAAATTACTATTCCCACTCCAGAGAGTGCAACAGTAGGGAAAGTGTTGGATAGCGTAGGGGTAAAAATTACTATTCCCACTCCAGTGAGTCCAACAGTAGGGAAAGCGTTGGATAGCATAGGGGTAAAAATTACTATTCCCACTCCAGTGAGTCCAACAGTAGGGAAAGCGTTGGATAGCGTAGGGGTAAAAATTACTATTCCCACTCCAGGGAGTGCAATAGTAGGGAAAGCGTTGGATAGCTTAGGAGTAAAAATTACTATTCCCACTCCAGGGAGTGCAATAGTATTGAAAACGCTGGATAGCTTAGGAGTAAAAATTACTATCCCACTCCAGGGAGTGCAATAGTAGGGAAAGCGTTTGATAGCGAAGGGGTAAAAATTACTATTCCAACTCCAGAGAGTGCAATAGTAGGGAAAGCGTTGGATAGCTTCGGTGTACAAATTACTATTCCAACTCCAGAGAGTGCAATAGTAGGGAAAGCGTTGGATAGCGTAATGTTAAAAACGTACTATTCCCACTCCAGAGAGTGCATCAGTAGGGAAAGTGTTAGATTGCGGTGTGGAAAAAAATTACTATTCCAACTACAGAGAATGCAACAGTAAGGAAACCACTGGATAGCATAGGAGTAAAAATTACTATTACCACTCCAGTGAGTCCAACAGTAGGGAAAGCATTGGATAGCGTAGGGGTACAAATTACTATTCCCACTCCAGTAAGTGAAACAGTAGTGAAAACGCTGGTTAGCGTAGGGGTACAAATTACTATTCCCACTCCAGTAAGTGAAACAGTAGGGAAAGCGCTGGATAGCGTAGGGGTAAAAATTACTATTCCCACTCCAGAGAGTGCAACAGTAGTGAAAGCGCTGGATAGCGTAGGGGTACAAATTACTATTCCCACTCCAGAGAGTGCAACAGTAGGGAAAGCGCTGGATAGTGTAGGGGTAAAAATTACTATTCCCACTCCAGATAGTAAAACAGTTGGGAAAGCACTGGATAGCATAGGGATTCTATAAACATAATAACCAATTAAATAATTATTTATAAAAAAATAGCATGTTAATAATTAATTTACTAAATAATTATTATTAAATACCAATTATTTAAAATAAATATTTACAAAAATAACTTTGAATTACATCCCACACTATTCCCCCTTTAACACACAACACACTACACATACAAAATACACAATACATTTAAATATCAATGTATCTATTATTTACAATTAATAATACATTCTTTATAATTAATATAGTTATTATTTACTAATGTATACATATTAACTACCAAATTACAATTATTCACAAATTAATTATTAATTAACAATACATTAATAAGCAATAACAAATAACATGAAATAATAAATTATATATATTTACTATATTGAACGTACTAATAATTAATTACCAATTAATAATTAATTAACAATTAATTATTATTAATTACAAATAAATAAAAAATATCATTAATTATTTTAATTTAATTACATCCCACCCTATTCCCCTATAAACCCACAACCCACTACACATAAAAATTCACATAATTAATGTAATCATCAATTAATCACTTAATAAAATTAAATCACCAATTAATTAGTAATTAACAATTAATTAATTACCAATACCAATAAATACATATTAATATTAAACTAATTATAACTTATATAATTAACCAATTAATAAAATTAATTTACAATTAATAATTAATTAACAATTAATTATTCAATTAATATATTTAATTTATAATTAATAATTAATTAACAATTAATTAATCATAAATACCAATTAAACAATACATATTAATTCATTAATTATAATTAAACTACTTCCCACCCTATTCCCCTATAAACCCACAACCCGCTCTGATACTAAAACGCTAAATTAAATATTAAATAATTATTAATCTCTAAACATTTATTTTTAAATGTATTAAAATACATTACAATAATCTTTAACATACAAATAAAATACATATTAAAATACATTACACTAATAAAATATCGATATTATTGACATCGAAATTTTTGCTTACGATATTACTTACATCTATATTTATGACTTCGATATTGTTAACTTCGATAATACTTACCTTGGGGTCGATATTCTGTCCATCGATATTCTTGACTTCGATATTCTTTACCTACGATATTAACAACTCGATATACTTGTAGGTCGAAATTTAAAACTCGATATTTAGACTGCTCACCACCCTTTACACCAGTCTACATAGGAAACCTACAGACCAGAATACGCTACTACTGTATAAGAGCCATCACCCGCGAGCATTACGAGATGGTTTACACTTTGGCCAATTTCTGTGGTTGCGCAGAAATTGTTCACGTAAGGAAGACTATATGAACGAGGCAGAATACTGAAAGCCAAACTGCTTGCAAGAGACTATCCAAACAAACTTGTGAGAAAATCACTGAAACTAGCTTGGTTTTGCCCCAGAGAGGAGCTGCTCATCACTAAAGAGAAAACCTCAATAGACAGACTCATCTGTGTAACCACCTTTGGAAGACACATTAACAAGGTCCGCAACTTAATCATGAGAAATTGGGACCTGATAAAAAGTATTGACTCAACCATAGAGTCCCCCATGTTTGCTTTCAAAAGAGGCAAGAATGTAAAAGACCATATAATACGCTCATCCACTAAAAGTATCATGAAGAAAACCATCACACTAGAATCAGCTTGGGGATTTCCAGAGCTGAAAGGACATTTTAAATGTGGGAACTGCATCGCCTGTGCTTTCACTTTTGACACAAATAAATTTGAACATGCAAATGTGAAGTAAACATTAGAATTATTTTCTAATTGCAACACACGCAACATTGTCTACTGTCTGTGGTGTCCATGTAATCTGCCATATATTGGTCAAACACAGCAACCGGTTAAGGCAAGGATAGGACAGCATTGTAGTCGTATTAGATGCTCATTAGTGAATGCCCCGCTAGTCACACATTTCGCAGAAAAAAATCATACAGCGTATGACATAAAATGGCAGATAATAGAACGAGCAATCATTCCAGAAAGAGGAGGAGACCAAACGCAGATCTTGCAAAGACTAGAATGTCGCTGGATAGTAAGAACCAACTACATAACCCTGAACTGAACTCTGCCGCAGAGTGGCGAGGTTTCGTGACCTCATTGACAAACTGAAAACCAAGTACCTACCCTTAAACATGCCATGAGTAAATTGCAATGTTAAACACATACCATTGTCTACTCAAGTATACGCTGTAATAATCTGCGTGTATGCCGATCTTTATAAGTGGTGATTCAAATCTGTCTTACTGTATTTAATGACCCACGTACAGACATATTATCATTTACTGTGCCTGAATCACTTTGCAATCTTGACGGTGACCATAATGTTAACTCTTAAACATGCCATGACTCTATAGCAACGTTTATCACACACCATTGTCCACTCAAGTATTCGCTGTAAAAATGTACATGCAGGTCCCATGAATATTGTAAACGTATTATCATTATTCATTGTACAACATGTTTAACCATCGAGTATGTTTTAAAAATTCTCTGGCCATATCGGTGTCTGATGAGGTCGGATATCATGTACTATCATGCTAAACATTATAATAATTGTACCTATTGATCGGCAGGTTGTGTTCTAGTAATGATAACTTACTTGCTGGCTACATCAAATTGTCATGTTGTACTAACCGTGCACATACATATACGTTGCTACCAATAAGAAACAAAGTGGTCCACCGCACTGTGCACACATTGCTCGCATCCTTGCCCTCAATTCCTGCCACGCCTGATGCGTAACATAATACATGAGCGATAGCCCCCTGAAGATGCACACACACTCTCCATCTATACTCTTTTCTTTATTTTTTCCTCCATCCTTTACTTTCTCCAAACGGTCTTTCAACTATTTCTTTTCATGATCACAGATAACTGGATTCCATGTACGGGCGGCAATCAACAGTGATGCCTGCCTCGGTAACCGGTTATAGCGAGATCACAGAGCATTTAGTGGCAATGCGAACTCGGCTCTGCTATCATTGTACCAGTGTAGACAGACTGGAGCAGATCCACACGGGCGCGTAGCGCCTGCACGCGCCTCGCTGCCGCACAGAACGTCTATAAATTAGGTAAGATCAGTGGTCGAAGTGGGGGGAAAAAAGTAGGGGAACTGTGGGCGGAGAATCAGAGGGCGGGAATAACCCAAGGATTGGCTCAGTGGGCGGAGCCAGAGGTGTGGCCAGAATGCGCAAATATCCCAATTTTTAGTATTTGTTTGGCATTTCACTGCCCAGTTTAATCAACCAATGGATACACATGATTATATAAGGTTAAAATGAGTTATTGACATTAAATCACATTCACAAAGTGGGATATGCTTCTAATCACAGAATGTCCCAAATACGATAAAATATGGAAGCACAAGCCATTTGTCTCCGAGCCCTGGAGTTTCTGTCATCAGCACTTCTCCCTTTTTCCACAACAGCAGTTCAAACAAGAATGGCAAAATATCTTAGTTTGCAAATGTTTTCTATATAACTCTGGCTCTGCCATATTTGCCTCCTAATGCAAGATCTGCTGCATGATCTGACCATTTAAACTAATAAATTGTTTATAGCTCAAATGTATCAAAAGTTAACAAAAATATTGACTTGTTTTGCTGCGGAGTGGATGGCTTATTGCAAGGGTTGACTGATCATCTTTCTCACTGTTGCATTTGTATGTTACAGTGGTGCTAATAAGGCAAAATCTTTCCAAAGACTGTTAGCATGTGTACACGTCAAAATAATAAAATATCAGAAAATATACTGCATTACGCTGCAGCCTTTTTTTAAATGCATAATTTAGTCAACACTGTGGCATAATTGTGTCCTCCTTTGCTGCATATTTAATTCCAGTGACCCCACAGCAAGCAGCCGATGTTAAAAAGTGCTTGTGAATGAAGCAGAGAGTCTGTGAAGTTTGCGAACTTAGTTTAGTGTGCGTGCCAAATTCCCTGGTGAGTGGCAGCTACTACTTCTGAAACAAGGCCAATGGAGCTAACTATGGGTGAGGCAGACTGGCCTCAAGGGCAGGGCCAGTCTTAGCACTGGTGGTGCCCTGTTCATTAATGTTTGTTATTACCCTCTAATGGCCACCTCTGTCATGGATTCCCTCACTACCACCCTTTAACAGTGCCCCTCAAGTCTCCATAACCACACTCTCTCTCAGATGCATTTAATTTGACTTACAGCGCCACTCATACCAGTGTAGGGTGTCAGGGGCACTTTACATCACACACATTACTCAGAGACAATCAATATGTGTGTAAATCACTGTATAGAAAATGTTACATAAGACAAAGGACTACAAGGTGTAGGAGTCACATGACAACCATACTACTAGGCGGTATAGTTTAATAGTGATTGGTCTGGAGAAACAAACTCAGAATTTTAAAACGTAATACCGTGGTTGGGGGTGCTCTTTAATAATCAGAATTGATTTCTGTCCAAAAGAACACTTTTTGCAACATTAGGATAATCAAAGACTGGGGGGGAAAACATAACGCTCTAATTTATACCTTGCAGTTTGTAAGAAGCTCTTAGATGAAAGTTAATAGCTCACTGTTCTATGTTAGGATTTTAACGTATTAACTAAAAGTAACAAAAGGATCTCTCTGACAAAAGCAGTAGCCCACTGACCTATTTACATTATGTGCACTTTGTGATCTGTGTTGGAAGGTGGAATCTGACTACATGGTTGCCCCCACTTTTTTCCTGGTGTTTTGCTGGTTTTTGACTTAGTCTGGCTGGGATTATGCAATTCAGAACCCCAGACTATCTGCTTTCTCCCTTAAATTGATTACAAGTACTATAGGTACACTCCAGATTGGATTCTGGGGTACCCTTATAAGTCCCTAGTATATGGTATACTATGTACCAAGGGCATAGGTACCCCAGAGGCCTACCAGGGGCTGCAGCATGTATTGTGTCACCCCTGGGAAGCCTTCTAAAATGACACCACAGGTCTGCTACTGCAGCCTGGGTAAGGTGGTGCATGCACCCCTTACTGAGATATAGGTTCACTATATCTCTCCATATCACTGCACATATAAACCTATCAGTCACCCCTATGGCAGGCCTTACCATTCCTGAAGGCAGGGTGCTGGGTTTTATGTGAGAGGGTGCCCATGCATGAGCAGAGCCCCTCAGCAGCCTTCAGAGCCTTTATTCTGGGGTTGTTTGTGATGCTGCCAAACCATACACTCTTAAGTGCATAATAACCAAACGGTAAATGCTAACTTTGGAATGGCTGCACGGAAACATGTTGTATTTGTTGTCAAACACTTTGGAATCATACCCCCACACCAGTAACTGGTGTGCGAGTATGATCCCACCCTTCTAGAGGGAGAGACATGACAGCACCGGTATACCCGGTACCAGCTAACAGAGCCCTGGCATCACAAAATGGATGCTGCCAGCCACAGACACGAGTCTGCCCTCCTGTTGCTGGACGAAACTCCATCAGGGGAGGCCTGGACAATAGGTTTCCTGTCACAGGGAGGTGTCACCACCTCCCAGAAAGGCTTTAGTGTATTGGGGCTGGGTGGGTGCCCTCCAAGAGTGCTTTGAAGTTCAGCACTGGGTGCACATTTGGTGTCCCTGTGCATAGTCCAGCTCAAACCGGTTGCAGGGGCTACCAGCCCCTGCTCTGGCGCAAAACTGGACAAAGGAAATGGGTGTAGCCACCCCTCTTTCCTGACCCTCCCATAGGTGGGTCCCTAGAGTTTGTCCCACCCCTTCCTTGGGTATAAGAAAGGAACCCCTGGCTACAGGACTTTAGATTACACCTGGACGAAACTCTGACACTGAATCCTGGAACTTTGACGATCTACATTGAACTAGATAAGTAGTAAAGGAGTTACTCCCCTGCAAGGCAGGCACCAAAGACAGATCTGACCGGTTTGCAGCTCCGAAGCTCCCGCCAGACTCCGAAGAATTTTGCAACACAGGAGGTGGGTTTCCGTGGTCTTAGAGGTCGAACAGTGCCCACAGCAAGTCTGAGGCCCGTATCCCTCGTGGCGACCGTGCAAACCGAACCCCTGGACACCACGTCACTTTGCAGAAGCATCAGCTTTCCAACAACTCCTGCAGCTAAGCTTTGGATTACTTATAGCCCTGACCCCGTGCAGCATTTGCACTGAAGATTGCCCACCTACACTCCATGAGTGTTCCGTGAGCTGGCCCTTTGTGTTTTCTCTCGAGGTCCCTTTGCGATCCCTAGTCCGTCGACTGGTGGGTCCCTGTGAAGGCAACTTCACCTCTAATTAGGCTTACCTGATTGCTCCAGACGTGTCCTGACTCTCCATTGCTTGGGGAGACCCCAGGACCTTGTTGGTCCGCACCAAAGCATCTTTTCTCTTCCTGCGTGGGTTGCTGTTGCCAAGGCTTATTGTGTTCAATACGAGGACCGACACCCCAGCACTCGACATCCTTTGTGGGACAGCTCAAATCCAGCTTCTGGTTGTCGTCGACGCCTCCTGGTCCTCGTGGCTGCAGAGTCAAGCTTCGCCTCTTCGCACTTGAATCACCCAACATCGGTGGGCTTTCGTCTACCGTGCCCCTGGTCACTGGCAAGTGACCCAGACTCTGTACCCTCTGCTTTCAGGTTCTTCTGATCTTTGATCCAGGCTTGGATCACACCGGACACTTTTCTCCTTCCCGGCAGCAACACTTTGCAGTAGTTCGCCATTGAAATCAACGATGATCCCCGACACCATTTGACACCTATGCACCCGGCTTCCCTGGGTGTGGTAACTCAAGTACTCCGGTGCTCCCGTGGGTGCTGGCCCTAGAACCCCCTAAGTCTAAAGGGGTTTTCTCAAAGTCCTCTCCTAAGTGTCCTTATCTTCTAAAATTCCAACCGTGACTTTCCCATAAAATAGTACGGGGCTCGCGCTTGTGTTCTCACACTGCACGTGTCCCCTGTGGGTCTACTGTGTCACTACCTTGGGTGGTTCCTTGGGGTCCCAGTGATTCTACGTGCTTTAGGCACTGTGTCTAGTCAAGTCGTGGTGCTTATACCACTTCCTTAATATATGGTTTGGTCCGCCCCTAGGGCCCATTGTATATTGTGCTATTTACTGTCGTTTTAGAACTGTATTATTGTGTATCTTGGACTCTAATCTCATAAAGAGATTAGTAGTGAGTGTTTAGAAATAAATACATATATTTTATATATACCTTGTGTGGATCTCCTTTCATTTAGTAATTCAAGAGTTTATAATCTGGTAAACCAAGCTGCTTTACACTCCTTCAAGACTTAGCCTGAAGGCTGCTCTCCATAGCTACCACTAGGATAGCTTTCAATAAAGGTTGTCTTTAAACCTATCATCCATAAGGGTTGTTTGGACTGGTACAAGGTGCCCACTATAACTAGTGGACAGCATATACCAGGCCAACTTCTCACAATCTGTATGGTACATGTTCTTTGCAGCAGGCACATTAACCCTCTGAGCTACCTTTCCATGAATCAGAACTTCCACTAGTCAAAATGTTCTCTCTCTAGGAAGAACATTAAACACCAGAGTCCTCATGACATTTTTATTGTTGCCGAAAATTGCTGGAGGCCAGGAAGGAGGCAGCAAGCACTTTTAAAACCTTAATATACTTGCAAACATAATGCCTCCACCCAAAGTAAGCACCCGGTGCGGTCACACCGGTTGCACTGCCCTAGAGCTGGCCCTTCTCAAGTGTCCTGTGACCTCAGTGACAGAGTCACTGTCGCTCTATGGTGTGCTGCTTCATAGGCCTGTCTGCAAGACTGGAGGTGAACTTCAATATGGATTGTGGTGGACAAACCTTGAAGGTTAACCCACACTTGCCACTGCTAGGGTCCACCTGCTGGTGCTAAGACACCAGGGCTTCTAAGGTCTTGCGCAGCCTTCTAAGGTCTAGCATGGGATTGTAATCTCTCAGGAGAGTGGTCTAGTGGACTGGTTATTAAGGCTGAACCTGGTTCCCCAGTTACAAATTCAGTAGCTCTGGCCATAGTGCCACATCCTCTCCCACACTGAACACCATACTGCCCCACAGAGAAAAACTCACACTGCCTTCAACTACAACCCAATTGCTGCCGGCTATAAACACCTGGATGCGGCTCAATTTAAATGACGCAGAGCAATATGCAGCCTACAAAAAAAAAGTGACAACATCGTGGAAAAAGCAAACACTCATAGGGAATGCAAAATTTAGCAAACCATGTGAATTGTAAGCAGGAACAACATGGTTACCTTAATGCGTTTACACTCACTATTCAGAAATCAGTGAGTGCTCTTGCCTGAAAAGTTAAGGACATGACTACAGGGCCCTGAATGGACCCATTTCAATGCCCATTGCTTATATCCTTACAAAACGTAAGCAGTATGGTAAAAAGACCACATCTCTGTACGCAGAGCCGCAGTACACATTTTGTTTTCCAATCCACACTTTGCAGTACCTCCAGGATTGGGGCACTAGTTGCAAGCCCAGGGAAAACAATGACAAGAAAACAAAAATAGCGCTTGTTAGAACCGGCGGTCTCTAGTTGGCAGAGGTATACACTTCTGACAAATAGGGACCAACCAACTCTAGTCAGGGAAAGGGGATTACACACTCAGATAACCCCTGCTACCCCCTTGGTAGCTTGGCAGAGCAGACAGGCTTATCTCAGAGGCAGTGTGTTAAGCATTTATGACCACATACAGTAATAAAGTGAATACACTACAGATGGACACGACACAGAAGTTATTATAAAAATAGTATTTTTATATAAGGCTTAGCACAAGACCAAATAACGACAAAAATATACCACAGTCTTAATAAATACTCTTTGGAAGGAAAAATCATAGTTCAAGTAAGGTTTCTTCTTGGCAAATAGTTCTTTAGCAAAGTATTCTTCTGAGCACAGTTCTTTGGCAACAATGTAACCCCCCACAGGAGTCACACGACGTCGAGTCTACAAGATTCCCAAGGTTCGGCGTCGACCGCGAGGAGCGCTACGTCGAGCCTGGAGTTGCAACAGACCCCACAAGTACAGTACCTTGAGAAACGAAGAAAACGATGATCCACGGCGTCGAGATGTCGGCGTCGAGGTCGGCGTCGATCGTGCCTCGGAGTCGGGCCAATCCGCAGCGGCGTCGAGGGATGTCGGGCCGGAGCAGCGCTCACGGCGTCGAGAAGGGCGTCGAGTCGATGCGATCAGCAGCGGCGTCGGGACGGGGTCGCTTGGAGGTAGAGCCGATACTCACTCCTCACTGGCGTCGATACCGGCGTCGAGACGGGGTCACTTGGAGCCGGGGCCGATACCCACTGCTCACTGGCGTTGCTGCTGGCGTCGAGACTGCAGATTTTCCCTTGTGTACTGGAAACAACACTTTCCAGCAATTCAGCAATTCAGTAGATGGTGAAGTCCTTTGGCCCTGTGACTTCAACAGGAGACTGGCACTCTTCCAGTCCTTGGAGATTTTCTAGCAAGTGTTCAGAGAGTACACACCAAGTTCCTCTCTCCTTGTTCCTTGGCAAAAATAAAGAAGCAGCTTTCAGGTTCCTCCACAGCAAAACAGCACTCTGGCAGAAAGGGGAGGCAAGTCCTTAGATCAGCAGGCTTCTTGTCCTTGGTACAGGTTTCCTTGTCAGAAGTGATCTGAGTTCTTGGTTCAGGGGTCCGTCTCTTATACCCCTTTTTCCCTTTGTTCCCTTTGTCCAAGCAGGGAGATTCCCACCATCTCAGGTTTGTTGTGGGTGTTGCCAGGCAGAGGCACCTGGCCTATTCACTGAGCAGGGCAGAGTCCTCAGCCGCCCAGCAGGAGGCGGAGCCAGTATTGTCACTGGCAGGAGCAGGGCTATCAGTCGCCCAGCAGGAGGCGGAGCCAGTATTGTGTCAGGCAGGGCAGGCTACTCTTCCCTCACTCTACGTGTAAACGCCCCATTCACCCCACACTGACTCACTCAGACCTCTGGAGCCACCCAGCCCCTGACACACACGCCAAACCAGCAGAGACCGGTAGATAGTTGGACAAGAAAATAGCCACTTTCTAAAAGTGCTATTTTCAAACATAGAATTTAAAAACCATCCATCCTAAAGGGTGTGTTATTAAATTCTGAGTTCAGGGATACTAAACTCGACTTGCTACCATGCTCCCTGAGTCAGATAGATTATAATGGAGTTAATAATCAGTCTGCCCAGTCTGGCCTATTGGAGGCAGGTAGCCCTTCAATAGTGAAAAACGAAAATGGCTGTAATTCACTATTAGGTCATGCCACACACATCAGGGCATGACCTACCTTTTACCAACAATGCACCCTGCCCTAGGGCCTACCATAGAGGTGTCTGAAATGTGGCAAAGTGAAGGTTTAGAGACTGGTAAGTAGGTTTCCTTACCAAGTCGATATGGCAGTCAGGGACTGCACGCAGGCGCTGCGGTGGCAGGCCTGAGACACATTTTACACGCTGCTTCCGTGGGTGGCACAACCAGTGCTGCAAGCCCACCAGCAGCAGTTAACTTACACGCCCTTGGCACCCGCAGTGCCCTAGACTAGGGTCTGAACAGTAAGTCAACCAAGCCAATCATGGTAACACCAATCAATGTAACAATTTAACATAGGGAGCACTTGCACTGTGGCACTGATCAGCAGTGGCACAGTGCCCAAAGCAATAATCCAGCAAAAACATCGTAAACAGAGGAGGCAAACAGAAAAAAAATGGAGGAGAGACTCATGCCAATGATGCCAGGTCTAACACGTGTCCCCTCCAGCTGAAATGTGGGGAGAACTACCCTTCACCCAGGGAGTCCTCATCACTAAGGCGGAAAAATCTGGACAGACCATCAGCATTGGCGTGATCTGTACCAGGGCGGTGTTCCACCGTAAAGTCCATCCCCTGTAGGGAAATGGACCACCTCAACAGCTTTGGGTTCTCACCCCTCATCTGCATTAACCATCTGAGGGGCCTGTGGTCTGTCTGAACCCGGAAGTGAGTCCCAAACAGGTAGGGTCTTAGCTTCTTCAGCGCCCAGACCACAGCAAATGCCTCACGCTCTATCGCACTCCACCTTTGTTCCCTGGGAAGTAACCTCCGGCTGATGAAGGCTACAGGTAAGTCTCGGCCCTCCTCATTCATCTGTGCTAGAACAGCCCCCACACCATGCTCTGAAGCGTCTGTCTGGACAATGAATTCTTTTGAAAAGTCGGGTGCCTGGAGGACCGGTGCTGTACACATTGCAGTTTTCAGGGTGTCAAAGGCGTTCTGACAGGCGTCAGTCCAGATCACAAGTCTCGGCTGCTTCCTGGAAGTCAGCGAGGTCAAGGGGTGCACAATGTTGCCATACCCCTTGACAAACCTCCTGTAGTAACCCGTGAGACCCAAGAAGGCTCTCACCTGAGTCTGGGTTTTGGGCGGTTCCCAAGCCAGGATGGTATCTATCTTGGGTTGCAGGGGGGCCACCTTGCCGCTCCCTACTTGGTGCCCCAAGTACACCACTGAACCCTGCCCAATCTGGCACTTACTAGCCTTGATTGTGAGGCCTGCTCTGCGCAGGGCCAACAACACTTCCTGGAGGTGGCGCAAGTGTTCCTCCCAGCTGGCGCTGAACACTGCTATATCGTCCAGGTAGGCGGCGCTGAAATCTTCCAGCCCGGCCAGTACCTGGTTAACCAACCTCTGGAATGTGGCAGGGGCATTCTTCATCCCAAAGGGCATCACACGGAACTGGTAGTGCCCATCTGGTGTGGAGAATGCAGACCTCTCTTTTGCCCCATCAGTCAAGGCGATCTGCCAGTACCCAGACGTTAGATCAAACGTACTAAGGTACCGGGCAGCCCCCAACCGATCGATGAGCTCATCAGCTCTGGGGATGGGGTGCGCGTCAGTCTTGGTGACCGAATTGAGTCCTCGGTAATCCACACAGAACCGAAGTTCTGGTGAAGCACCGGGCGCTGCAGCCTTTGGGACCAAGACCACTGGGCTGGCCCAAGGACTGCTAGAGGACTCAACCACCCCTAAGGCAAACATCTTGGAGACCTCCTCCTTGATATATGCTCTGACCTTTTCAGTCACCCTGTAGGCCTTGTGCCTCACAGGAGTGCTGTCCCCAGTGTCCACATCATGGACACACCACTGAGTGACACCAGGGATTAAGGAGAACAGATCAGGGAATTGTACCAACAGATGGCGACAATCTTGCTGCTGCTCAGGGGTCAGTGTGTCAGAGAGGACAACACCATCCACTGACCCATCTTTTTCTTTTGCACACAGGAGGTCAGGAAGAGGCTCGCTCTCCTCCTCCATCCCAGCATCTGTGGCAAGGAGCATGCCCACTTCGGACCTTTCTAAGTGGGGCTTTAACCGGTTGACATGCAGGACCCTTAAGGGGTTCCTGGGAGACTTCAAGTCCACCAAGTAGGTGACATCGCTCTTTTTCTCCACAACCTCAAATGGTCCAGTCCACCTGTCCTTGAGCGCACAAGGTTCCACAGGGGCCATGACCCAAACTTTCTGACCAGGTTGAAGCTCAACCAGAGTGGCATTCTGATCGTACCACCGCTTCATCTCTTCCTGGCTGGCCTCCAGATTTGCCTGAGCAAGATCTCTGAAGCGCCGAGTCTGGTTCCTAAAGGCCAGCATGTAACTATATACATCCTGGGGAGGTTTCCTGGGAGATTGCTCCCAGCCTTCTTTGACCAGACTCAAAGGTCCTCTTACCGGGTGACCATACAAAAGCTCAAAGGGGCTGAACCCTAGAGACTTCTGTGGCACCTCACGGTAAGCAAACAGCAGGCATGGCAAGAGGACGTCCCACTTACGCCTCATTGGTTCTTCAAGACCCATGATCATGCCTTTTAGGGTCCGGTTGAATCTCTCAACCAGCCCATTACCTTGAGGGTGGTAAGGAGTGGTAAACTTGTAGGTTACCCCACACTCCTTCCACAGAGACTTCATATAATTCGAAATGAAGTTGGTGCCCCGGTCTGACACCACCTCTCTGGGGAACCCCATGCGGGAGAAAACACCCATCAGTGCCCGTCCCACCACGGGGGCCGTCACTGTTCGGAGAGGGATGGCTTCCGGGTACCGGGTGGCATGGTCCACCAAGACCAGGATAAACCTGTTGCCCATGGCTGTCTTGGGGTCCAGGGGCCCCACAATGTCAATTCCCACTCGCTCAAAGGGGGTACTGACGACGGGAAAAGGTTGGAGGGGAGCCTTCTGCTTCCGCCCACTTTTCCCACTTGCCTGGCAAGTTTGACAGGTCCTACAATGGATATCTGAATCCCTTCTCATCTGAGGCCAATAAAAATGGGTGACAAGCCTGTCATAGGTCTTGTCCTGCCCCAGATGTCCAGCTAACGGAACGTCATGAGCCAACCCCAGTAGGAAGGCTCTGAAGCGCTGGGGTACCACCAGCACACGGGCTGACCCAGGCTCAGCAGCCTTAGGCTCGCTATACAGGAGGTCGTTCTCCCAGTAGACCCAATGTGATCCTGACTGATCACCTGTCGTTTGGGCTGAGGCCTGCTGCCTCATACCCACAAGAGAAGGGCACACTTTCTGTTCAGCACAAAATTCCTCCCTGGAGGGACCACCATCCTGCTGCCAATGGGTCAGCTCGGGCAGGTCTCCCAGTTCGGCCACTTGTTCTCCTGTCGGTCCCAGGGCATCCCCCTCAGGGTCTGCTCCCTCCTGGACCGCGGGAACGATGGGGGACGGTTTCCCGCGCCCCCTGCCTCTTCTCTTCACGGTTGGGACCTGGGCCATACTTTCAGGCTCCAGGGCCCCATCAACACCCTTACTGACTGACATGGACCGGGTGGTCGCACACACCCACTCAGGCAGACCCAACATTTCCAGATGCGATTTTCTCTCCACCTTAGCCCAAGGGGAGTCCTCCAAATCATTGCCCAAGAGACAATCAACAGGCATGGCGGGCCTCACAGCAACCTGAAGAGTACCTGAGACCCCCCCCCACTCAAAGGGAACTTGAGCTACCTCACACTGACTCTGTGAGTTGTCAGCAGCTACAACGGGGTAGAATGCATGAGGGACCACCTGCTCTCTGGACACCAAGTGACACTTGACAGCTGTCACACTCGCTCCGGTGTCTCTGAGAGCTTCCACCCTATGGCCATTAATGGTCACCCACTGCCTATATTTCCTAGTGTTACTAGGCAGAGGGGTTGGAGGGACCATTTCCACGTCTCCTAAAGAGACCAGGGACATTTCTGCGGGACCCCACCCACCGGGGGCACCCATCTCATCCCCTCCCAGGGCTACACTCGCTACCTGACGAGGGGGTGCACGCGGCGGTGCATTCGAATCCTTCATGGGACACTGGGGATCATAATAACGGTGTCCCACCTGCTTACAGGCATAGCAGGTCATGGGGCCCCTGTGAACAGGTTTACCTGTCGGGGCCTCTGGCTTCTTTACAGGGGGAGGCTGGGAACCCTTCCCTTGGTTCCCTTGGGGACTACTTTGGGGCCCTTTCTGAAACTCCCTCTGTTTACCCCTGTCCCCCCCACTCTTCTGCTGGGGACCCTGCCCACCTTTGGCTGAGTCTCCCACTGGACCCTTGTGGACCCTGGTACTGACCCAGCGGTCCGCCTCCTCAGCAAGTTTTCTAGGGTTAGATAGCTTGCTATCAACAAGGTGCTGGCGTAGCTCTGGAAAACAGTTATTAGACAAGTGCTCCCAAGCAAACAAATCATAAAGAGCATCATAACTATCAACCTTGCTACCCTTTATCCAACCATCCATGGTTCTGCAGAAAAAAGACACATATTCAACCCACGTAGTACCAGGCAACTTCTTACATTCTCTAAAGGTTTGTCTGTACTTTTCTGGAGTTAAGCCATATCTCAGCATTAAAGCATCTTTCATATGAGTATAAGACATCCTATCCTCAGCAGGAAGGCTCAACAAGGTATCTCTCCCCTCGTTTGTAAAGCGGCTCCACAACCCCGTTCCCCAATCCTTCTCAGGGACCCGGTGGGCCAACAATGCTAACTCATACGCTTTAAACCATTGGCTAATATCTTCATTCTTACTGTAATCCTTGATCACATCTTTAGGAAAATAAAACCTACTTTCTGCAGGCACGGATGGAGTGCTGCCACCAGAGGGATTCAACTCTAAACTCTTAGTTTTAAGCTCCATCTCCCTCACCATCTTCTCACGTTCAAACGCTAATTTCTCTCTCTCAAAATCTAATCTTTTGCTCTCCATTTCAGCTTCTCTCTTGCTTCTTGCATTCTCTAATTCCAACTGCCCTCCTAATTTAAGTTTTGCCATTTCTAACTTGTACCCCCTCTCCTTCTCCCTGTCTTCTAATTCTTCGGGGGAAAGGCTCCTAGAGGACGCACTACTGCCTGGAGATGACACTGGCCCACCTGTGGGCTCTTCCTCTTCCTCTTCTTCTTCCTCTTCCGGTACCACCACCGGATCAGAGGGATTTCTGGCCTCTAACCAGGCCTTCAGCGCTTTGAGGAAGCCCTCTTTCTTTGAGACACCTGTGGTAGGAACTTTAAACTGCTTGCAAAAACCTTTTAGATCTTTTAGCGTGTAGGAATCTATCTTCTCCTTATCGAATTCCCCCACAACATTCTCCACAGGTGTAGCAACTCCGGCATTCTCCATGGTCAAAACTGGCAGTGTTTAAGAAAATAAGCTCCAGGAAAGCGGAGAACAAAAATAGAATATCCTACCAAACAGACTGTGGCTGCGTTACGGTCTGCTTTCACTATGTAGCGTACACTAATCACTGCACATGAGTCATAAATGCAAAGTTCAAATCCTCACCGCTGACCACCAATGTTAGAACCGGCGGTCTCTAGTTGGCAGAGGTATACACTTCTGACAAATAGGGACCAACCAACTCTAGTCAGGGAAAGGGGATTACACACTCAGATAACCCCTGCTACCCCCTTGGTAGCTTGGCAGAGCAGACAGGCTTATCTCAGAGGCAGTGTGTTAAGCATTTATGACCACATACAGTAATAAAGTGAATACACTACAGATGGACACGACACAGAAGTTATTATAAAAATAGTATTTTTATATAAGGCTTAGCACAAGACCAAATAACGACAAAAATATACCACAGTCTTAATAAATACTCTTTGGAAGGAAAAATCATAGTTCAAGTAAGGTTTCTTCTTGGCAAATAGTTCTTTAGCAAAGTATTCTTCTGAGCACAGTTCTTTGGCAACAATGTAACCCCCCACAGGAGTCACACGACGTCGAGTCTACAAGATTCCCAAGGTTCGGCGTCGACCGCGAGGAGCGCTACGTCGAGCCTGGAGTTGCAACAGACCCCACAAGTACAGTACCTTGAGAAACGAAGAAAACGATGATCCACGGCGTCGAGATGTCGGCGTCGAGGTCGGCGTCGATCGTGCCTCGGAGTCGGGCCAATCCGCAGCGGCGTCGAGGGATGTCGGGCCGGAGCAGCGCTCACGGCGTCGAGAAGGGCGTCGAGTCGATGCGATCAGCAGCGGCGTCGGGACGGGGTCGCTTGGAGGTAGAGCCGATACTCACTCCTCACTGGCGTCGATACCGGCGTCGAGACGGGGTCACTTGGAGCCGGGGCCGATACCCACTGCTCACTGGCGTTGCTGCTGGCGTCGAGACTGCAGATTTTCCCTTGTGTACTGGAAACAACACTTTCCAGCAATTCAGCAATTCAGTAGATGGTGAAGTCCTTTGGCCCTGTGACTTCAACAGGAGACTGGCACTCTTCCAGTCCTTGGAGATTTTCTAGCAAGTGTTCAGAGAGTACACACCAAGTTCCTCTCTCCTTGTTCCTTGGCAAAAATAAAGAAGCAGCTTTCAGGTTCCTCCACAGCAAAACAGCACTCTGGCAGAAAGGGGAGGCAAGTCCTTAGATCAGCAGGCTTCTTGTCCTTGGTACAGGTTTCCTTGTCAGAAGTGATCTGAGTTCTTGGTTCAGGGGTCCGTCTCTTATACCCCTTTTTCCCTTTGTTCCCTTTGTCCAAGCAGGGAGATTCCCACCATCTCAGGTTTGTTGTGGGTGTTGCCAGGCAGAGGCACCTGGCCTATTCACTGAGCAGGGCAGAGTCCTCAGCCGCCCAGCAGGAGGCGGAGCCAGTATTGTCACTGGCAGGAGCAGGGCTATCAGTCGCCCAGCAGGAGGCGGAGCCAGTATTGTGTCAGGCAGGGCAGGCTACTCTTCCCTCACTCTACGTGTAAACGCCCCATTCACCCCACACTGACTCACTCAGACCTCTGGAGCCACCCAGCCCCTGACACACACGCCAAACCAGCAGAGACCGGTAGATAGTTGGACAAGAAAATAGCCACTTTCTAAAAGTGCTATTTTCAAACATAGAATTTAAAAACCATCCATCCTAAAGGGTGTGTTATTAAATTCTGAGTTCAGGGATACTAAACTCGACTTGCTACCATGCTCCCTGAGTCAGATAGATTATAATGGAGTTAATAATCAGTCTGCCCAGTCTGGCCTATTGGAGGCAGGTAGCCCTTCAATAGTGAAAAACGAAAATGGCTGTAATTCACTATTAGGTCATGCCACACACATCAGGGCATGACCTACCTTTTACCAACAATGCACCCTGCCCTAGGGCCTACCATAGAGGTGTCTGAAATGTGGCAAAGTGAAGGTTTAGAGACTGGTAAGTAGGTTTCCTTACCAAGTCGATATGGCAGTCAGGGACTGCACGCAGGCGCTGCGGTGGCAGGCCTGAGACACATTTTACACGCTGCTTCCGTGGGTGGCACAACCAGTGCTGCAAGCCCACCAGCAGCAGTTAACTTACACGCCCTTGGCACCCGCAGTGCCCTAGACTAGGGTCTGAACAGTAAGTCAACCAAGCCAATCATGGTAACACCAATCAATGTAACAATTTAACATAGGGAGCACTTGCACTGTGGCACTGATCAGCAGTGGCACAGTGCCCAAAGCAATAATCCAGCAAAAACATCGTAAACAGAGGAGGCAAACAGAAAAAAAATGGAGGAGAGACTCATGCCAATGATGCCAGGTCTAACAGCGCTTCACTGGCAAACTCTGTAAAAGTGGCGCTAATGTGTTTGGGTGTGAATAAAATCAATCTGGTCAGTTTGCTACCAGCAGGCGCGCAACACCCATTGGACTCAAAGGGCTTGAGACAGCTTCCGGGGCACCCACACAGCCGCACCCGAGCACTTCACAAGTCTTTTAAAGACCATTTGCATGTTAATGAGGCCTTGCTGTTGTTTCACCCCTCCGAAGAGCCCCTGCAGCTCCACTCTGCCTATTGCTTAAAGATTAAGCCCCGCCCCCCCCCGAAAAAAAATTGCCCCCCCCCCCGCGATTTGGTTCTAGTAGCGCCTCTGTCTACCAGTCTGCCTTACTTTGCTTAGTTATTTTTCCTATTTTTAACCTTCTATTGCAGATGCTGCACTTTGGAATTAAAATACATTCCCAGCAAAAATTATTTTCTTTTTTGGATCCATTTCACAGGGGAGGAAATAAAAGAAAGGAGAGGAAAGAGTGTAAAAACCCCGTCTTGAAATCTCGGTTTCCTGTAAGAGACGAACTGCTGCGAGACAGAAAGCGAGGGAAGAGGGAAAGAGTTGGGGGGAGGGGGGAAGGCAGCTGAAGCTACAGAGCAGAAGCGGACACTGTATTTTCTTCTCTGGGTAAGAAGGAAAAGACAGGAACGCCGAGCTTTATAGGCGATGGTGATTTCGTGCGTTGTGGGACGCATTTTCAAAATAAACAAGCATTTGCAATGCAATCGGTCTGGCATTTACGCAAGTTTAAGCCATTGGCATAGGAAATGACCATGCCTTTTATTTATGTTTTAGTTTTAAAAACGTAAATAAAAGGCAATGTCATTTACAATGGCAATAGCTTAAACTCTCACAAATGTGAGACCCACTGCATCCAAATGCTTGTTTGTAAAAGCATCCCACAGCGTGCTTTCACTTTAATGGCAGCCATGCCCCTAACTTTAGACGAACCCCTAACTTTAGACGAACCGTGTCTAAAGAAATGTCAACTAAACGCCCCTGTAGGACAAAACCATTCTGTCTAGCCTTATTTAGGTGTTTAGGGTATACATAGAATCTGTGCTCCACATTGCCACAGCTGGCTGGGTTTACATTCAAAAACAGGTCGGAGCTGCTCTAATTGAGGAGACATGATACACTTTCTACCACTTTTGCCAGTGCTGGGTACTACCAGCAGGTGGTAACAAATGCTATGCCTATGGCTCTTCCCATAATGATGCCCATGTTCATCCATGGACACTGTGCTAGTATGTAAAGAAAAATGTAAATGACTGCAGGCCTAGGAAGTATGTAAACAGCTTTGCAAGGGTTTAAAACTCTCAGTAAGGTATGGCTGAAGTCAAACGAGGCTCTTGGGGTGCCTATCTCGCTCTCAATAGTCTAAGTAAAACATTAATTTTAAAAGCAAGATCGATCGTTCAGAGCACAGTAGGACAAAAGACTTTGAAAATAGTTCCAATTCCGTGACCAATTTCAACATGTATATATACGGAGAGATGCCACTATACTGTAATCTATAGACGATATATCAAAAGCAGCTAAGTTTTTTTATAAAGTCAGTTACAAAACGTTGCAAACGTAAGTGATATGTCACACCAAAGACATAAACGGTCAAACCTATCATAGGGGCTGTCCATCTTCCCATGTTAACAGCACGTATGAAGGATAAATAAAAAAGTATTATATGGTATCATGGAAACCATGATTCACATGAGAGGCCTTAGAAAGCTGGAAGCACATATCCGAGTTCTCCTATTCATTTGTAGGTTTTAAGATTACTGTTGCTAAGTGCTCGTTCGGTTTATCTGGCCTCAAAACAAGGCCATCCATCAATGCAGAAACGCGATTGCATTACCCGCGACATATTTAATCTTTTTGGCCTTTAGGGGTCTTTAGGTCGTGCGCCGTAGCACATTCTCACTGGAAGGAGCAACAAACCCCTCCATAAATAAAAATATTCGGGTATCCACCTATAATACCTAAACAAATGATGGTGCACTTTTTTCAATGTGCAAAATGAAATATTTGGTGCACTTCGGAGCAGATGTCCTCTAATGTCTCAAACAATGCAAATAATGATGTAAGGTTAAACAAATTAAGCAATTTGTCAAGAGTGTATCTGTAGAGGGCAATGACCACCCAAGCCCTATCCCCCACACACAAAAACAGAAATTTCTTCTATTCCAGAAATTTTTTATGAACCCTTGATATTTAGAAGAGGGTGATTAATGATAAAATTGTAAATATGTCGCTAGGTTGTAATGCGCAGTCCTACCGTTAGAGACTGCTGCCACTGACCATCTAGACACGTGAAACAAAACAATCAGTTTAAACTTTGAAAGGCGGATGGAAATGGCTCTTGGGGCACCAACATCCAATTCAACTTAAAGGTCTCTGGTACTGCAACAGAGACACGAATTCCTGCTGCCCCACTCTGGGCAGTCCACAGCTACAGACATTCATTGCTCGCCTTATCGCTACGAGCTATGGGTGGCTGACAATAAATGACACAGCAAAACTGCAATTTCACTATGGATTTCGACAGCATTACTTTCAAGGCTATAATCCGGGAATCACTGAATAAAGTGAAAGGCAAACTGAAAAGTTAGCTAAACAAGCATTCGCTACCATCGTATCATCACAGCGCGGCTGGAAGCTTTTACCTGGGGGCTGCTCTCGCTGATGCCTCCCTCCAGGCGGAACTCCGACGGGAGCTCTCCTCCTCCTGCGGCGCGGCTTTGGCAGAGACGGGACTTCCTTCCTCCGCTCTGCGTCTCGATGACGTGGTTACGGGAGTCCCGGTTGCTAGGCAACCCTCTTGCTTCGTTCTCACTGCTACGCGGCTCCTCTCCGATCACGGACCCGGCCTCGGGCAGGCAGCTCGAGTAGCGGCGGTGATTAAAAATTGAACACGCAGCAGTCCGGAGATCGGGGGCCGGTAGTGATAAAATACTGGCCCTTTATACTTCACTTCGGTCACGGGCCGGCGGCGGTGATGCACGCAGCGCTCTTGGAGAGTTGATACGCGTGTAAACCAGGCAGGCTGCACGACGGCACCAGCGACTGACGTCCTGGGGGCACATAACTACCCCAGAGACAGCAGCAACACTGAGGCACAAGGGGGGGCGGTGAGAAGGCATTGGACTGTGGGAGGAGGGTTAGGAGGGATGGGAAGAAAGTAGTCTGCAGTGAAGGGGTCAGTAGCCATGGAAGGATACAAATGACTGACATGGCTGTCATGGGGTGGGACTAAAAAGCCTAAAGCGAATCGGAAGGCAGCATTTGTAACCTAAGCCAATGAAGAAGATGGGCTGGAAAGTGGGCGGAGCTTCCACGAAGCTTCCACACTATAGTGTATACTGCATGCCTCGCAAAGCGATGGCAGCACATTCGTGCTGCATCGCTAGGCGAGACCTAAAAAAGAAGGGGAACGGCATCGCTGGAATTGAAGAAGTAGGGGCACGCCGTGCCCTGCCGTTCCCCCCACTTCGACCACTGGGTAAGATACTACAAATCTCCCCCTTCTGACAACTCCTAGCTGACGCATAACGGACAATTTTCAATTGCCTCACTCGCACCATGTTTTCCATTATTTCAGACATAGATACTGTGAAGACGGATTGATTCGGATCAGCCACCCAGCGCAGGTCGTCTCGTCTGCATTTCCTGGGGCACATTTCTCGCTCCTGGTTCTCAAACTCTTCCGTCAGAGTGCATGTCATCGTACTTGCTGTACACATTGTTTATATACGATACTCTTTCACAGAAACCAGATAGGAACTCACAGATCGCTGTACTTCCGGAAACACTCGAATACATTATTCCATATTCCTCAGTCAGTGTCATCCATCGTTGTCAGCTCCCCTACCCTCACACTGGGGTATGTCCTTTTATCAATAGACCATATCACGATGTTCTGTTGATCATGATAGCCAAGTACTGGAACTCTGTTTGACAACTCTTTAATACTTTTCTTCTTTCACATGTGCAGTGCCCGGCTGGGTCCCATGTGAGTAACCCCTTTCCTTCTCACTTTCTTGTGGCGCAAGTTCATCACACAGCTGCACAGCCATCTCCTCGGGTACAGGCCCCCCATGGTGCTCTTTTTTCAAGTTACATCGACATTACTCAGGCCACACATTTACAAGCTCCGTGTCCTTTAATTTTAGATGTCCCTCCATCTCTAGGTCCTGAAGAGACCCTTCATTACACACAAGGATGAAACGCCGTCGACAAAAAACTAAAGCGAACCATTAACCAGGGCCTATTATTCTATTAGGGCACTGTTCTATTAGGCATTTTTTAAGATGGTCGACTTTATAAAATATAGGAAACCATATGTATATATCACCAATATGTCACTAATGTTTTAGGTTCCATGTTCACTGGGGACACTATGCACTATTGCTTTGTTTTTTTAATTATTTGTATAGTTCTTTATATATAAACTACGATTGTTATAACCATAAACAGAAGTGTACAGAATATATGATTTTACATCGCAATCAAGTAGCACGCATGGCATTACCACGCGAATTTTACATCGCAAGTGGCATTACCACGCAGCTTTTCACTTCGGAGCATTCTACCACGCCAGTCAGTCAGTCAAAATTACTTTATTCGGTTTCATAACAAAAACCATAAAAGCATATAAATATATACATACAATATAAATAACATTTAACATTAAAACACTACGAATGAATTAAAAAGGCATACAAGGTAGTGGTTACAATTCATGAATTACCCAAATAATGATTATGTCCAAGAAATTTTCTTCCTTAATCTCATTGAGGTTGCTAAAAATTTGGCAATATTAAAGATCTCCCACGTTGATCCCAGCAATTGTAAATATAAAAGGGCAGGTTTAACTTGCCTAAAACCTTTCTCCTTAATAAGGGGGATGATATGTTTTTTACGAATGGGAGCCAAGTATTTACAAAAGAAGATAAAGTGCACTGTATCTTTAAGGGAAAAACCGTCACAAGAACAGATTCCCAAATCCTTCTCCCTTGACCACCCTGGGGAATCGGTGAGCAAAAGATGAAATTTGTTCAGTCTGAACCTGGTAAGTAAAAAACGATGATTCATGTTATTAACAGTGACCAGGTAGGGTTCAATACTGTTTGAGGTGATTAATAACTGATGAGCCCTGACTGAAGGTTTAAGTAACTCCTTATCTTCTCTTTCTAAGGTTATCCGATTTTTATATTCAACTTTCACCCATTTTAAATCCCCCTTAGTTAGACTGCCAGGAGCATCAAATAATTCTGGACGACCTAGTTCTCTTGATAAATTCTTAACATAGTTTATCCAGGGGATGGAGGTACCATACTCAAGAGATAAACAATCCTTTAAAATTGCGTGATTTAATTCCAAATCAGGGTTTAGCCAGGTTGTAATCCATTTTAACATGGGCGCTAGAGCAATACGGTCCACAAGGTGGTCTAACCCGCATTCCTGATGAACAATAAAGGCAGGGGTTGACTGAGGAAGAGATAAAATAGATTTTAAAAATTTGTCCTCAACTATTTGAAGAATTTTTACATCTTTAATTCCCCATAATTCTGCCCCATACGTTGCTATAGAAAGACATTTAGCAACATAAATGTTCAAAATGGCCTGCATAGGCTTCACCCCCAATTTGCGGGCAAAGTCTAATACAGCTAAGGTAGATCTAACAAAAGTATTACGCTTAGCCGCTAATTGCGGAGACCAGTTAAGACTATCATCAAAGATAACCCCCAAATAGGGAAATCTACTGACGCGGGATAAAACATGCCCTTCGCAATACAAGCTCTTAGCTTTTTTTACTTTACACCCCATAATCATAACATGAGATTTGGAAAAATTCACGCTGAGATCAAGTGCTTTCATAAAATTTGCAAATGAGTCCAGCAACCGTTGCAGACCCACAGGAGTACGTGCTAGCAAGGCGGCATCATCGGCATATAGTAATGCCGGAATAGAAAATTTGCCAGCTCTAGGAATGTCCTTGCACGATTTGGTCAAAACAGCACCTAGATCATTAATATATAAAGTAAAAAGCAGGGGGGCTAGAATACAGCCCTGTCTAACACCATTTGAGATTCCAATCCTACTAGTACAGTTGCCCAGGCGGTCATATCTAACAGTGGCGGTGAGATCCCTATGTAAATCAGCCAGGAAAAATACAATGTTTTCATCAATGCCACACTTAAGAAGCAGATCCCATAGCTTTGACCGGTTTACTCGGTCAAAGGCCGAGGACAGGTCCATAAAGGCAAGATATAATTTCCCTTTTTTGGCAATAGTGTATTTGCCTATTAATAAATATAGGTTCAGACTTTGATCTATAGTACCTCGGCCTGCTCTGAACCCATATTGTAGGCAAGATAGGGTCTCATTACCCCCAGGTCCCTCCGTCCTCGACACCGTCATGGACTAGTGAGATGTAACTATCTCGCTGACAGAAAAAGAACGAAGGAATGCTGGACCTACCCTTCCCCCTCCCACTGGGAGTACATAAGGAGTACCGTCCCAGCATTCCTCCTGTTCTTTTTCTGTCATCCTGACGGTGTAAGAGGACGCGGCAGGAGCGGGGGCGCTCCTGCCTTCTTTCTGGATTATCGTTGTGGCCGCTGGTTCTTACCTGGTGCCGGCGGCCCTTCGTTGTTGGCCTCTCCCTCCCTGCTGGGCTTGGGGGGAGTGGCGCGGGCCTCTCCATTTCCTGGTCCCACGCGGCGGTGTAATACCGCGTTGGTTTCTTCTTGGCCCGATGGCCGCCTCTCCTGGCCTGCTGGGCTTGCTAGGGGGCGCGGCCGTGTTGCTCCTCTGGATTGGTTGGAGCTCCTTCCCCGGCCGGAAGTCGTCATGCCTGACTTCCGGTTTTTGATCGTGGGGACGGAAGTCAGGCGCCTCGAGGTTACCGGCTTGGGAGACTCGTTATAACGAGCGTTTGGGGTGAGTACCGCATAGCGGTTGTTATCTCTGGCTTTTTTGCTGTGTTTGGTGTATTCTTTACGATGGGAAAGCATTCCAGGAAAAGACATCACCGGGAGAGGTCTTCCTCTTCTTCTAGTGCTTCCAGGTCTCCCTCTCCTGCCAGGTCCAGGCGCCGTGATGCTGGTGCTGATGCACATATTAAGCGCTTAATCAGGGAAACCTTGACTGAGATGGGTGATGTTGGTTCCCGTCGCAGGTGTCCTGCTCCTGTTTCTTCAGCTTCTAGTGGCGATGAGTCTGCTGGCAATTTGGGGGATGACGAGTTGAAGGGCAAATATGTGGACAAGGATACTATGACTATTATTGTGCAGCATGTTAAAGAGAACATGGGGTTTCCTGACGGAGACGCGCCTAGTACCTCTAGGGGCCCTTTGTTGCGTCAATTTCAGAGTGCTGCCACTGTCGATGTGCCTGTCCATCCCTTCATCAAAGATGTTTTGAAGCGCGAGTGGGCTGATCCTGATCGCATTTTGATTCCTCGATTCATGACGAAACTCTATCCTCTGCAGGATATGGCCACTGAACTGCCTGATTCAATTCCTATTGACTCGTTTGTGGCTAGTTTGGTGGGGCGTACTTCCCTTGCTGAAGATGCTGTTCTGAAGGATCCGGTTGACAAGAAGGCGGATGTGGCGCTCCGTAAGGTGTATTCTGGCTCCCACCTGGCCTTGAGGGCAGGCATCTACGGGACTTATGTGTCGCAGTCCCTGTTGTCTGACCTGAAGTCTCTCTATCAGTCTATGGATAATGCCACGGACTGTTCTGGCTTGCTGGAGCAAATTGAGCGTCAGGTGGAGCTTCTGTCTGATGTCTCCTTTGACGTTGTGCGTGCTTCTGCTCTGTCCGGGGGGGCTTGTGTGGCTGCTCGTCGCAGTCTTGTCCTCAAGGACTGGAAGACTGACTCTGCGCAGAAGGCATGCGCTTTGAGGTTGCCCTTTCAGGGTACGATGTTGTTTGGAGGGGAGTTGGAGACGAAATTGCACAAGTTGTTTAAAGAAAAGAAACATTCTTCCTCTTTTAAAGTCTCTACTACTGCTCCTGTCCCTTCTAAACCCAAATCTTTCTTTCGCCCTGCTTCTCGTAGGCAGTTTGTGAGAGGCCAGGGTAGGTTTGCTTCTGGCCGTGGTCGGGACCGTAAGGCTAAGTCCCCTCCTCCTGCCAAGCCGCGTTCCTGACTCTTTGGCGGTGGTTCCCGGGTTGTTGGTAGGAGGGCGGCTGCACTTCTTCCTGGATGCCTGGGTTCAGTCGTGTTCCGACGTCTGGGTGTTGGACATCATTCGCCAGGGTTATGTCCTGGAATTTACAGCGCCTCCACCAGACTCGGGTGTTCGGCCGACTCCTTGGCCTTCGAGTCGTGTGAAGCGGTCCCATCTTTCTCTCGGGATTCTGGACCTTCTTCGGAAGGGTGCCATTCAGGAGGTTCCTCCGTTGGAGATGGGGTTGGGTTTCTATTCCCTGGTCTTTCTGGTTCCAAAGAACACGGGGGGTTTCCGCTTGATTTTGGATCTGCGGGTCATGAACAAATGGGTGGCCAGGATTCCTTTCCGCATGGAGACCTTGCAGAGGGTGATTCCATTAGTGCTGCCGGGTCACTTCATGTGTACCCTCGATCTTCAGGATGCGTATTACCATGTTGCGGTCCATCCTCGATCCCGCAGGTTTCTACGGTTTTGTGTTCAGGGGCGTCATTACCAGTTCATGGTGTTGCCTTTCGGTCTCCGGTCGGCGCCAAGGGTGTTTACAAAGGTGGTGGCGCCTTTGGTTGCGTGGCTTCATCTCCAAGGGGTGATGGTGTACCCCTATTTAGACGACTGGTTGATCCATGCTCCATCTCGGGTCCTGTTGCTGGAGGCCAGGGAGGTGGTGTGCTCGGCGTTGCGGGCCCATGGGTTTCTGATCAACTTGCCCAAATGTCAGCTGACGCCGTCGCAGGACATGGTTTTCATTGGGGCCCGCTTCCGTTCGGATCTGAACCGTGTGTTCCTCCCCGAGCCTCGGGTTTTGACATTGGTGTCCCTTGCTCGTCGTTTCCGGGTGGGGGGTGCCTTTCCGGTGCGCCTTTGGTTGCGTCTTATGGGTCTGATGGCGGCGACAGTTTTCACGGTGGCCTGGGCTCGTTTTCATCTGCGCCCCCTTTGGGTGTACCTCCTGTCTCTCTGGGATCCCCTGTCCCGCGACATGGACGTTCTTATTCCTGTGTCTCCGGTGGTCCTCCCGGTTCTTCTTTGGTGGTCTGTGAGGGATCATCTGTCTTTGGGTCTGCCCCTGCAGTCTTCTCCTTCTCTGGTCTTGACATCGGATGCCAGCGCCTTGGGTTGGGGGGCGACCTTGGAATCTCACTCCCTTCAGGGTCGTTGGTCCCTCCTGGAGAGCCGCCGGTCGTCCAACTGGAGAGAACTCACGGCGGTGTCCCGAGCTGTGATGGGTTTTCGGGCTCTGTTGCTCGGTCGGAACGTGTTGGTGCGGTCCGACAACATGGTGACGGTGGCTTATCTGAATCATCAAGGGGGGATTCGTTCGGCTTCCTTGAATGCGATAGTGGTGCCCCTGTTTTGTTGGGCGGAGGGCCATCTGCTGTCTCTGACGGCGGTTCATCTTCGGGGAGTGGACAACTTTGTGGCGGATGCCCTGAGTCGGTGCTTTCCGGACTCTCTGGAGTTGTCTCTCACCCCGGTTGCGTTTCGGCTTGTGTGCGGGAGGTTTGGGCGTCCCTTTCTGGACCTCTTTGCCTCCCGGCACAATGCTCAGCTCCCTCGGTTTTGCTCCCGGTTTCTGCAGGAGGGTTGCTGGGGGGTGGACGCTCTGTCTCTCCCGTGGCCGTCGCGTCTCCTCTATGCCTTCCCCCCCCTGGCTCTGGTTCCCAGGTTTCTGGCCCGTTTGTGTCAGGAGGATCGGGAGGTGGTGGCGGTCCTGCCGTTTTGGCCTCGGAGGTCTTGGTTTCCGACGGTGCGTCTTTTGGCGGTGCAGGGTCCCTGGTTTCTTCCCCTGTCTCCGTCTCCACTTCGGTCTTCCCCGTCCCTGTCGCTTCTCCGGTTGCGGTTGTCGGTGTGGAAGTTGAAAGGCAGGGTTGGAGACGGCGCGGTTTCCCGGAACATTTAGCGGTGGCTCTTCAGCGTTCCCGGCGGCCTTCCACCCTTAAGGCTTATGATAGGCATTGGGGTAATTTTGACCGTTGGTGTTCGACGTTGGGGGTCTCCCCTTTGTTCTGTTCCTTGCAGGTTGTCCTTCAGTTTTTGTGGGAAGGTTTCGAGAAGGGTTTGGCTGTGTCTACTCTGCGGGCCCAGTGGGCCGCTGTTCGGGCTTTTCGTTCCCCGTGGGGGAACCTTTCGGATATTGAGGACTTGGTTTCTCGTCTTCTTCGCAGTTTTACTGTTTCTCGGCCTGTTCCTCGTCCTTCTTTTCCCCTGTGGGATTTGCCTTTGGTCCTGCGAGTTTTACTCAGTCCTCCTTTTGAACCTTTGGATGTGGTGGACTTAAAATTTCTGACTCTCAAGGTGGTTTTTCTGGTGGCGGTCACCTCTGCTCGTCGTCTTGGGGAGTTGGGAGCCTTGATGGCTCGGCCTCCTTTTCTTTCCTTCACAGAGGAGGGTGTGGTGCTCCGACTGGATTCTTCTTTTGTACCGAAGGTTGCTTCGCAATTTCACAAGTGTCAGGAGTTGGTTTTACCTGCCCTGGGCTCTGTTTTGGATTCTCCTGGTGGTCCCCAGTGGTCTTTGTTGGATGTGTGCAGGGCTTTGCGCATTTATCTGGACCGTACGGCGGTTTTTCGCAAATCGGACTCCCTTTTTGTCTCCTTTGGTGCGGCTTCCCTTGGGAGTAAGGCTTCTTCTGTGTCCATCGGCCGTTGGCTGAAGCAAGTCATTTCCTTGGCCTACTCTCTGTCTGGTTCTCCTCCTCCTCTGGGGGTTCAGGGTCGTTCTACGAGAGGGGTGGCTGCTTCTTGGGCGGAGGTTCAGGGTGTTCCTCTCTCTGAGATTTGTAGGGCTGCCACGTGGGCCTCTTCCAATACTTTCATCAGGCATTATCGCCTTCTCAATCTGTTGGGGGATGATGGAGGTTTTGCATTGGGGGTGTTGAGCTCTGTTCGCTCCTGATTGTTTTTCTGCTTTATTTCCAATAAATCTCTGGGTTTGTTTGCTATCCTGGTGGTTTGTTGTGTTTTCTAGTATGAATGCCGGGGTTTGCTTTGGTATTTCTCACTAGTCCATGACGGTGTCGAGGACGGAGGGACCTGGGGGTAATGTCCTATTACTTACCGGTAATCTTCATTACTCCGGGTCCCGTAGTCCTCGACACCGTCATGACTTCCCTCCCTCCCTCCCTGTCTGCCGGCCTTCATTATGGCTTGGTATTTCAGGAGGAATGCTGGGACGGTACTCCTTATGTACTCCCAGTGGGAGGGGGAAGGGTAGGTCCAGCATTCCTTCGTTCTTTTTCTGTCAGCGAGATAGTTACATCTCACTAGTCCATGACGGTGTCGAGGACTACGGGACCCGGAGTAATGAAGATTACCGGTAAGTAATAGGACATTATCCTCCAACCACGCAGATAGTCTCCCCAAAACTACACGCCCAAGGACTTTGACTGCAGAATCGATGAGGGAGATAGGGCGGTAACAACTAGGATCCCCCCTGCAACCTTTTTTAAAAATGGGTATAATCACGGATTCCGACCAAGTATCCGGGATGCCTGAAACACAAATCCTATTAAAAACATTCATTAAAACCACAGACCAAGTCTCAAGGTCAGTTTTATAAAGATCCACCGGAACCCCATCCGGGCCCGGGGCTTTGTTGCTTGTCATCTTTTCAATGGCCTCGACTACCTCGGTCTTAGAAACCGTTAAAGTATATTGATTTACAACGGAGGAGGATGGGGGCTGTGCCCCATTTCTAACCCCTTCATAGACTGACTTAAAATGGGTACACCACAAATCTTCCCCTATTCCGCAATCTAATTGGCCGTTACAAGCGTCGCTAAAATAGGGTTTATTCACCACAGACCAGAACTTTGCACTATTTCTAAGAACATCCACGGAAGCTAGTTCCGCCCAGGCCTCCTCTCTAATCTCTTGCTTTCTAGTTTTCAAAGCTTTATCATAATCTTTCCTCAGCATAGCAATAATCGGCCTGTTGATAGGTTTACAACGTAAAGCAGCCTTCAGCCTTCTGTTAGCCAGAGAGCAGTTACTATCAAACCATCCCAGGTCTATATTATCATTACCCTTAACTGGGCAGCTGAGATCAGCAGAGATTTGTGAACAAATTACAGAGTAAGCCTCTAATACTTCATTATTACCGGCATCCGTGTTCAAACAAGTATTTATCTCTGCACCCACCTTCCTTTTTAAATTAGAGTGGAAATCCTCCGGAATAATTTTGTTCCATCTAATCCTACGATTCTGGTCAGAGGGGCGGATATTGAATTTATCCGTCCTGCCCGTAGTTTTAGTGCGGGTAATAAGAGTTTCTGAAATGCTAAGGACCACAGGGTTATGGTCACTGAAGTGTGACCACATCACCTTGTAACCATGAATCATTTTACCAAGTGCAAAGCTAATAAAAATATAATCGATGACAGAGTGTTTACCATTCCCTTTAAAAGTGGGAATTTCCTCCGACGTCAAAGAAGGGAGTATAAGGCCGAAGTCTGCTAACAATGACTCAAGACATTCTCCCTGAGCAGAGTGCTCAAAATGAGCATCACCTTGTATAGATGATCCTAATGAGTCAATGGTCTGACAAGTGTCAGGACAGCCGTGGATGTTAAAGTCACCCGAGATTATAATAAAACAGTCATTATGGTTAGCGTCTTTGTAAGCCGCCAAAAAGCGTGTTAAAGCTAAGAGATGATCCGTTGTGGTGACTCTTTCAAAAGAATTATAAAAATTTACAATTAAAAGAACGCCTCCCTCAGACAGGGAAATTTCTACAGCCAAACTGTTCCGTGAACCTGTGTCTATTTGGGTCTGTTGACCTGAAATACTGGCGGAGATTAGAGTGACCAGCCCACCCTTTGCCCTCCCCGCATTTGAGGGTACAGCTGGGACAAAAAAACTCCTATAGCCATCAACGAACAAAGTGTTCTCTGTATCCCAGGTTTCTTGTAGGATAATGATATGTCCTGAACCTATAAGTGCCCGCCAAGCTGGGTCATCAATTTTATTTTTTAGCCCGGCTATGTTCCAACTGACCAGTCTAAATAAATTGCCCAGTGAACCAAAAGTAGATACGTCAAGACTATCATCAGTTGGCTGCAGTATATTTTCATCACAGCCAGTTGCCCCGCTAACTCGGGTATTACACTCAGCCAATGTCCCTAGTCATTCGTTATCATTTAGATTTGAGAGAGCATCAAATCTATTAAAAATAGGGACAGCATAGTTGTTTAAGCTTTTACCTCTAGAGGGGTCACACAGTGGCGGTCCAGCTTGAGAAGGAGGATAAAAGAAGCCCAAAGGAAGAACATTGACAAAATCCGTCTGGATTCTCACTGACCCCGCCTGTTTCAATATATCCTCAACCAGCCTTGGAGATCTGAAACTTATAACAATACAATCGCCTGTCAGACTCTTATTTGTTCTACCCACCCAAGGAACCCTTCTAATCATCATAAAATTGTTAGCAAGATGTTGTCCCAAAACAGTTTTTCTAGATAAGAAGTGGATGGCCTTATTTTTAAGGGAAGTCCAATGTTCTCTTGTATCCCCTTCAAGTTTTGGGACATTAGCTAAAATAATGGTGTATGGACAGGCCTCAACGGGTAAATGCAGGGAGTCCCTCTTGTCATAGTTAGCTAACAAGCCGGGGCCCCTTTCAGAATTCTGAGGGCCTGAAACCAGCGTTTGAGTTGTACTCATAGGATTTGAAACTAAAGGTTGTGTGTTAACACCAGAAGCCAAGGACGGACCCTGATGTACTGGTTGTTGGGGTACAGTAATTATGGTATCCAACAGATTATTAACCGTGGCAGTAACAGAGTTAAGAGAGTTAATTGCTCCGGTACTAGGACCAGGAAGAGAAACCTTAGGAATACAGTGTGACTCAATTATATTCAGCCGCTCCTCAATGCGCCTTAGGGTGACCAGTAACGGGGCAGTAAATGATTTCAGGTGCTCATCAAGAATGTTTATGAGCTCTAGCATAGATTTTTCGCTGTTTCTATCGGCAAAACTGCCCAAAGCTGATTTAGTACTATCATTCCCTGCCGCTCCCAGGTTCTTACTAACTGAGGAAGGAACCTCGGTGGTGGGTTTATTCAAACCGGGAGCGGGATTGTTAGCCTTAGATAGTTTTGCCGGTTTTCTATTACCCTGTGGGTTGTCCTTCGCCTTCCTTTTCCCCGTGACAGTTTTACACCCACCAACAGACAGATTAGACCTGATTCTTAATTGTCTAGTACGAACTACAGGGGAGGTTTGAGCAGGACTCACTAAGGTAGAAGGAGGTGTCATAATTGTAGGACTGACATTAATGCAAGAGCCATTCCTATTCTCAAGTATATGCACATCCTCCCCATGAGTGTTATTTGATAAACAAACTACAGCAGGTGATAAAGGTACAGATGATCTAATGGGGTCTAGTGATAGTCTACGTTCGACTGAAGCGATCTCTTTTACAATGGCAGATTCTGCCTGTTTTAAATAGCTATCCAAGGTCCCCATACCCGCAACCCTTGAGCATGCCTTAGATGACCCTTTTGACATTCTTCCACCGGGCTGGACAAAACACGAACCAACCGACAAATAACACCTGTATTGTTTGCAGGAAAAAAAGAACACTCCGACAGTCACTTTACAGGGGGCAGCCCCAACCCAGCCTCTATCGGCCTCTAGCCCGGCGCCGCCCGCGCGCGTCCCGCGACGCGGGAGAAGCGCCGGAGCTTTATACGCGCTCGTGCGCGTGTGCGGCGCTAGGCAGTGTGGGTAATGGAGTCCCCAGCCGCAAGGGCAGCGATGGCGGAGGCAGGAGACACACAACAGCACAGGAGCCCAGGGCGCGACAGAGCCGCCAGCAACGAAGGAGCAGTTCCGCGGGTGTCCAGGCCAGCAGATGGGCAGGTAGGCAGCAGTTTCCAAGTTCGCCGATTTCAAAGTTCCCGCTTCTGCCAGGAGAGCGCCGGAGCTTTATACGCGCTCGTGCGCGTGTGCGGCGCTAGGCAGTGTGGGTAATGGAGTCCCCAGCCGCAAGGGCAGCGATGGCGGAGGCAGGAGACACACAACAGCACAGGAGCCCAGGGCGCGACAGAGCCGCCAGCAACGAAGGAGCAGTTCCGCGGGTGTCCAGGCCAGCAGATGGGCAGGTAGGCAGCAGTTTCCAAGTTCGCCGATTTCAAAGTTCCCGCTTCTGCCAGGAGAGCGCCGGAGCTTTATACGCGCTCGTGCGCGTGTGCGGCGCTAGGCAGTGTGGGTAATGGAGTCCCCAGCCGCAAGGGCAGCGATGGCGGAGGCAGGAGACACACAACAGCACAGGAGCCCAGGGCGCGACAGAGCCGCCAGCAACGAAGGAGCAGTTCCGCGGGTGTCCAGGCCAGCAGATGGGCAGGTAGGCAGCAGTTTCCAAGTTCGCCGATTTCAAAGTTCCCGCTTCTGCCAGGAGAGCGCCGGAGCTTTATACGCGCTCGTGCGCGTGTGCGGCGCTAGGCAGTGTGGGTAATGGAGTCCCCAGCCGCAAGGGCAGCGATGGCGGAGGCAGGAGACACACAACAGCACAGGAGCCCAGGGCGCGACAGAGCCGCCAGCAACGAAGGAGCAGTTCCGCGGGTGTCCAGGCCAGCAGATGGGCAGGTAGGCAGCAGTTTCCAAGTTCGCCGATTTCAAAGTTCCCCTACCACGCATTCACTATGTCACCACTTTCCTTCGTTTTTACATTTTCTTTTTTTTTGGGGGGGAGACCCCCCCAAGCCCCCTTTTCTTTACCGCATACTTTTTAATTTTTTTTATTTATATTCAATATTCACCAGCAGCCTTTACTTCCACCAACCACTGAAACAAGCGTGAAAACACACCTAAGACGACTGTAAAAATCAAAATAGGACTACTCAAATGACGTTCGCGCAGGACGTAGGAACGTAGAAGACGATGAAGATGGATGAAGATACTTGCGTGGTAAAGACGATCGTGGAAGGAGAACGCGTGGTGAAGACGTTTACGTGGTAAGTGTACCGTAGTAAACGTACCGCGTTGTAAAGCCTTCGTGGTAAAGGATGTTTCCCAAGTGTACATGCTTTCTTCTCCTTTCGATATCCATATAACTCATTTTTATTGCGATTGTGCATATTTTTCCTATCAAAGATTGCTATATCAGTCCACAGGAACTATTGTTTCTGTTCATACTTAGACTACCCTGGTTCTGTGTGAGTAGGGTCTCCATTGTGTCCTTTTGTGGAGGTTTTGGTGTGTAGGCATCATCTTCACTAAGTAAGAGGGGCCCACAGGGCAGGCCACCGGTGTGGGCAGAGGAAGGCATGATTGCTGTCGCGGCCGCGTGTGATTCACCAAGTAAGCTGACTGACTGTGACTGTGGGAAGCATTTCTGCACTAATAAACTAACTCTAACAAAAACACATCTCCAAATAACAATTATGGTACAGTGTTCTTCTCTAGTACGTAGAGTGGAATCCCCCTCCCTCCCTGCTACCCTGCCTGATGGGTTAGGAACTACCCGCCACCCCAACATGCAGAGCACCTGTCAATCCCAAAAAAACAATTAACAGGGGAACCAGGACCTCAGATTCTACAATCATGTCCCAACCCCTCCCCTTTTTACATTTTCAGAGTGATCGAGTATATATACACTATAGCATTATGTCTAGAAGCGATCATCAGCAGTGACGGGCCTTACTTGCCCAAATTCAATAATCAATCACTTTGCTTTGTAGAGAGACAAGTAGTTGTGGAGACACGTTAGTCACTATTGCCTGGACTCTTGGATATGCGTGGAGTCCCGCTTGCATTCGACGCAGAGCCTGTTTCGTTTTCACTAGACGGTTGGTTCGGACAAGACTCGGAGCTGCAGACGTTTTAGTATGAGGTCTTCCACAAAAGATCAGCGACCGGGCCTTAGGAGCGCTCGAGATCGCTAATTATGCACACATTATGGCGCCTAGATCACCCTTCGTACTCATCCAGTTTAGCTTCCAGTATTTTAGTCGTGCTACTCAGGACCTTCACTGAAGGGTCGAGGAGTCTGATTTCAGTGTTTGGGTTGTTTCTTCCACTTCTAAGACTCGGTCGCTCACCTTGCGTAGATCCGCCCTCACCAATGAGCCTTCGCATGCCATCAAGTCTATGCGGGTTTCTAGTGATTGGTGAACTTTAGTGATGGTGGCCAAGATATCTTTCAAAGTTGATTCTTCTTTCTCCGTTGCTGGCTCTTGCGTCCTGGCACTCTCGTCTTGCCCTTTTTGTAGTGTGAAGTTGTCCAACTTAGTTTGGTGTGTGCCCTGCCCTCCTTTACTGGTCGAAATGGCACATACGCCGATCAGGAAATCCGTGGGGTATCCGGTCTGAGTGTCGTTCCAATGGGTCCTAACCGCCGCCTGACTAAGAAGTTAATGTGTGGCCTGTCGGCTTTTCCCGAGATGGGTTGTTCCCTCACTTCAGGTTCTCACTTGGCGTCTGAGGTTTTGCCCAGAGAAACGGGTGTTCTTGAGAATTAGGTGGTGTGGCTGGATCAGGATGTTGTCTACGGCCTCCTCATGTAAAGTGTTGTTGACTTTTTCTCACATGTGAGGAGGCTCTGCAAAGCTGTAAAGGTGATGGCGCAGCACTCCCCAGTGTGAGGAGCTCTCTTCATCCTTACTGCCTCAGTGATAGACAGGGGGGAGCACAGCCCTCTCCATGACTTCTTCACTCGTTGGTTGTCTTCCCCCCACTGGTGCGGAACTGTTCTGTCGCCTGATTGTCTTCAGCACTTTACTTCACTCAGGGCGGGCTGCCCCACCACCTGCTACGGCACAGTCCCATCTGCGTCTCAGCCGCGTGTTGCCGCCACTTCGCGATCGGCCCTCAGATCACACACCAGTCCTCGTGTCAGGCCAGGCCGTGCCACTCTCACCTCAGAGCGTTGGCAGAGGAGGCGCGGATTCCCAAGTCACGGGCTCCGCCCCCATGTCCTGTCTCCGGCGGATCCATCACTGTGGGTCCCAGTCTGCACTGGAAGGAAAGCCGCAAGATGTCACGAACTCCTGCTGCTGCCAGAACGGCTGGAATTTTGCTGAGGGCGGGCTGCTGCCACTGGACGTTGGTAGATGCAAACTCGTACCCTTTTCTCCAGATTTTTGTGTTGGATGAAGTAGGTAAAGGGATTGGGCTCACAGAGCTCGCCTAGTGTGTGACCATTTTCTTCTGAAGCAGGCCACGCCCCGTCCTTGTCCTTCTTTAAGTCGAAGCCTACCAGACTTAGCAGCTGTCAGGTTGCAGAGGTATATTGGGGACTTGCTAAAAGTTTCCCTAGAAATGCATTTGACTTCATCAGGGCTTGATATCTATGCAGACTGCATAATATGTGTCGTTTCTGCTGTAACCTGATGCAAATCCCAAGTCTTAATGCACAACCTAGTGCGATATCCCAATAAGAGTCTTCTCCATGGAGTAAAATGTAATCCTGTTTTATCCTAGCGTAGTTTATAATCAGAGCCAATGTTTCGGCTACAGGTAGGTGTCGGCTCACTGCAACAGCGGTAAACCATCCAATCGAAAGTCCCGGGTATGGGTATATGTCGGTTCACGAGTGAAGCCACAGCCTTCCATAGCGACTGCAACGGTTCACGGCATTCTGTCCCTTATGATAGTTCACAGCAGTAAATGTGCTGTATTTCTTTGAAAAGGTTTCCTGCCTCCTATCTTTCTGCTTGACTAATTCTCCTGATCTCTGCCTCTACCAGTTATCAAGCTTGCATGCCTGTGAGGAACAATGTTCTGTCTACGTGCTTCTTTATTCTAGTCAGTGCTCTTTACTAATAGCATAACTTTAACAATCCTCTTCCTTTATTTCATGCCCATGCCATAGTCGCTGGAAGTACTGAAGCCCCCCCAAAATAACCATGATGAAGTACAGAAGTAAATACAAAATAAACAGGCCTTTAAATACTGTTATCCTCTTGTCACATTTGCTATCCATTCAGAGAAAAAGGTCAAATGTTAGACTCTGTCTTCCGAGGGAGGGTTGATGTTTATTTGACTTTCTCTGACTAGAAAGTGAGAGGATTTATGTGACAATCTTGCGGGTTACTGGGGGTTAAAAAGGAAAGGCTATGGGGTGTTATTTTTATCATGTGCACAAGAACATTTAAATGGCAGTAAGTAAGCTCTGCAAATATTTCTGAATATTTCTAAATCAGGAAAGCACAAATGAAGCACATTTTTGGTGATTCTGAAGTGTGGTGGAAACAAATATTTTAATAGATCAAATCAATACACTAGATGATGCAGATTTCCACATATTATCATTTGTGCTCAATTTAATTTTATCAGTAAAACTGTATGTCTGTGCAAAATGTAATGGTAATTTCAATTGAAAATGTTTTGTCTGTAATGACAGTGCTCTACCACATCATGCATACTCCACTCAACGCCACTCCACTCTAATCCACTCCACTCTACGCCACTCCACTCTACACCCGTCTACTTCACTCTATGCCACTCCAAGCCTCTCCAATCTATGACACTCCACTCTAATCTAAGTCTCTCCACTCGTCGCCATCCTAATCTACGCCACTTCACTCTATGCCACTCCACTGTACGCCACTCTACCCTATTCTACACCACTTCACTCTTTTCCACTCTATGCCATTCTACTGCACTCTGCACCTTTTCATTACATTCTATGCCACTCTACTCGACTTTTGCTCCACTCTACGGCACTCTACAACATTCCACTCTATGATACTCCACTCCATGCCGCTCCACTCTTTGCCAGTCCACAACACTTTACTCCACTCTATGCAATTCCACTCTATCTCACTCTATTCTACTCCACTCTACTCCTCTCCAATCCATGCCACTCCACTCTGCTCCACTCTACTCCTCTCTACTCCACTTCACTTTACAACATTCTGCTCCACTCGACTACACTCTACAACACTTTACTGCATGCTACGCCACGCCACTGCACTGTAGAATACTTTATGGCACTCTATGCTACTCCACTTTACGCCACTTTATGCCGCTTCACTCTTCATTACTACACTCTACAGACACTCTACTCCCCACTCTATGCGACTCCACGCCACTTCACTCCACTGTACACCAAATCACTGTAAACCACTTCACTCTATGGAACTCCACTCTGTAACAATTTGCTTCACTCTACACTTCTCAACGCTGTGCCACTCTATGCCACACCACTCTCCTCCTCTCTACGCCACTCCACTCTACACCATTCCACTTCATGACACTCTGCCATTATATTCCACTGCACATGACTACACACTACTCCCTTCTACTCCACTTCTTGGCACTCTCCTCCACTCTATGCCACTCTGCACCACTCTACTCTGCGGCACTCTATGCTATTCCACTCTACGCCACTCTACTCCTCGACACACTACTCTCCGCCACCCTACTCCACTGCACTCCACTTTACTCCACTTTACACCTCTCCACTCTGCAACGCTACTCTATTTTACACCACTCCACTCAACGTCACTCTGTGCCACTCCACTCTAGGCCACTCTACTCGTAGTATGTTACACTCCACAACACTCTGCACCACTCCACTCTATGACATTCCACTCTACACCACTCCAATTTACTCCACTCTACGCCACACCAATCTATGACACTCCAGTTCATATCTTCACTCCACTTTACTCGACTCTACAGCATTCTAATTCATTCTACTGCACGCTACATAACTCTACTATACACCACTCTACTCCACTCTTCACCGCTCCACTCTACTCCACTCCTATCTACAACACTCTAATCCACTCCAAGCCACTTTACTCCACTCTACACTACTCCACTCCACTCTACACCATTCCAGTCCACGACCCTCTACTCCACTCTATGCCAATCCACTCTACAACATTCTACTCCACTATATGTAACTCCACTCTACTCCACTCCTGTGCCAAATTTGCGCCTGTGGTTTCTGGTGCTCAGCACCAGCACGTAATCATTAACACCGACACTTTTCATGAGCACCAGTTAAGGACACATTCATTTATGGTAGGCATGGGGAAATTAAGTAATTTGCCCAAAATCACTGGATGTTGAGCCAAAGCCGAGAATGGACCCTGGTATCCCAGCTCTGTAGTCGGCAACTCTGGCCATTACGCCACATCGTCTTCCCCACGTTCATGGTTAGTAGTTGGTTCAGTTTTAGGCGGCACTAACAGGAGAAATGGGCTGGTGCAAGCTGCCTTCTGAAGAGAGCCCAATACTTATTTTGTTTTAAATTAACCACTGCTCCACTCCACTCTACGTCACTCTACTCCATTCTGTGCCACTCCACTCTATGACCACTAGGCCACTCCACGCCACTCTACTCCACTCAACGCAACTCCACTCCACTCCACTCAATGCCACACCAGTCTACTCTACTCCATGCCACTCTTGTGTATGCCACTAACTTTTAGACATGCAGAACAGCAGCCAGGCTGGTGTGCATCATGGCTAAAAAACATTGGCAAAGCCAACAGTTCATGCATAGGCAAGACCTTTTGGCTTTGCCAATGCTTGTTTTCATTCCTGCTGCTCCCTTCTTCACTCCAGAGACAAAAGGTTTCAAGTGCAGTGACATAATTAACATAGGGCAAGGCATGAGCAGTGACAGCTACTCACGGCTATTCCTAATTGCCGTCTGTAGTTGACCATGCCCTATAAGTACTTTGTCCATGACGGCAGAGTCTGCCACCAACTACAAGATTATGTGGAAGACAATTGTGCCTCTGCACGAACCCATAAATCTGACTATCCAAGCATAAAAAGCATCTAACTAAGATTAACACTACTCTCATTCTGCCACACTTATAACCCGAAGCATCTCCACTGAGCACACATCGCTTGTTTTCTCTCTGATTCACGCAGATCATTAGTGGGATTTTTGTTTACCTGTAGGACTCTTACTCCAAACTTAACTTTTTAGTCCAGACATTTGGGTTTATGAACGTCTGCTCGGTTCTGACTGAAACGAAAATCAAGTCTGGAGAAAAAAGAAGGGAGGAGGGATATTCTTTTATGATTTACCAAGTGTGACAGGGGTGATTCATTTTCAGACAATTGGCAGTAGGAACATGAGGAAATTGCCACTGTCTACATTTTTGGCAGTGCCGCATCATTAGAGATGCTCCGGGCACCCTTCAACCAATTTAAAAACAATACAGATATCACGATCTCACACTCTGATTCTCCAGAAATATATTGAAACTATAACAGACAATTTATTACTTTTCACTTCATATTTTTTGCATTAATATCTTATGTGCTTGACTGCATCAGCTGAACGGCACACAAAGCCATTTATACATTTTTAAACCATGGTCGGAGTAAGTATATTTAAGATACCTTATTAAGTCAGCGGTAGCACGTGATATCACACCAAGTGATTAAAAAAAAGTCTGCATCTTCAATGCGAACAGGATACATTGTAGAAACCTCTTAAGCGCAACTGATAATGTATCCGAATGAATAACTGTACAGACAGAGCATTTTCTTTGATGCCTTTCACTGTCTACTCTTCTGTACCAGCAACGCATTATCATTCTTGAGGCATTTTTGAGATTTTTGGTTCTCCATAAAAAGTGAAAAAAATTCTAACATGATGTTTTAAGAATGATAATAAATCCTGCTTTTCAAAGGAAAGAATCGAAATCTTAAGTTAAAATACAATTATGGGTATATTTGGAGACCATTTTCAGAATAAAAGGCCCTCCCTTTTGAAGCAATGCAGATAGAGATGAAAGCCTGGCATTCCCTGCATCCGGTTGTCTTAACTGTTCAGAGTTTGGAGTTCGAGTGAGGGAATGAGGTCGGCAGACAGCTAAACTGTCACTGGACTAAAACCCAAATGGCTATCCCCAAATGTATAACAGTCATCATGAGTATGAATCTGACAGCCTCAGAGAAGGGGGGCATATGTATCAACATCTCCATTTGCGATTCTCAAATAGCGATTTTTAAAGAATCGCTATTTGAGAATTGCAAAACGGGATGTATTTAAAAAATCGCAAAACTTTAGCGATTTCTTAATATTCCTTAATTGCGATTAGCAAATTGCAAAATCGCAATTAAGGAATACCTTCCCATTCATTTCTATGGGCCAGGAGACCCATAGGAATGAATGGGAAGTAATTCTCAAATTGCGATTCGCAATTAGCTAATCGCTATTTGAGAATAATTTCAAAGGTGCAAGGGTGTCAAGATGACACCCTGATGCACCCCTGAAATTAGCATGTGTGGTCATATGGCGCACATACATGCCCTAAGGGCATGTATGTGCGCTACGTGGCACTTTGTAAAATGAAAAAAAGTGCATTTTTAAAAAAAATCGCAAATTAACACCAACTTGTAGTTGGTGGTAATTTGCGATTTCTTAAGGATTATTCGCAATACTTTGGTGCGCCTTACATTTCATTTAAGAAATCGCAATTTGCGATTTCTTAAATGCTTACGCAAACTTAAGAAATCGCTAAATTAGCGATTCCTTAAATTTGCGATGAGGATTTGCCTCATACATCCCATTTTGCGAATTTTTAATCGCAAACGCTGTTTTTTGCGATTCGCAGCGTTTGCGATTAAAAATTCGGTTGATACATATGCCCCCAGGACAGCAAGTCTGCGCCAAAAATGTAAAACACCCTCTGAAACGCTTAAGGAAGCCTTGCAAACCCTGACATATATATGCGGCCATCGAACATGCATAATTTGTGTTAAAATTGTGACTCAATATTGCGAAACAGGTACAAAATGTTTTCTACCTTGGCCTTTCGACAATACTTTTTCCAGACTTTGGATGTTTGGCGTTTTTACAGATTTTGTATGAAATAAAATAAAATAGAAAAAGAGGGCAGAGCACTTTACAAGAGTTGGAATACGTTAGCCCGATTGGGTGTTATTGCTCAGGGCTGTACATTCACACTTGTATTAAGATTCCACAGTTGCACAATATTTAAGCCCACTTCTCATTACGTTGTCTGTTAAGTAACAACCAGTTTAAAAGTCGGTGTAAACGTCAACTCTTCTGTAACGTAGCCAGGTATGTGTCAGTTTGTTTTGGTCAGTGGGAAGGATGGTGCTTATGCAAGTTCGTTTTACCTGCGGTTTAAATGCACTGCGTTGTGCACAACACTGATCATGGAAATGCTTTCATCCCTGGTGAACGTATCCTTTTTCCCAATTACAAGTGTTCTTCCTCTTTTTCTCCTTCCCAACCTGAATGAGGCACCCCAACTCACTTATCCTGCCCAAGTCACTCAGATTGGGGTGCAACATCTTTCCCTTTTCTTGACAAATATGCAATGAGTTTGAACGTTTTCTGATGTTTCTCAACAGTAGATGACACATGGGCTGTTTTGTAATGGCTAAAAGTGTGTGTCAGGAGGAACTTGGCGGTCAGAGAAAGGGAACGAATAGTCATCTGGGTGCCTGTTGCAACTCTAAACATTTTAATGGAGGCACATGTTCCTGATCACTGTGTGCTGGTGTGAAGGGGTAAAACCCTACTCCTCTTCATTTGTGTTACGCTAAACGGAGTACTTTTAGACATTAAATGTACTTTATTGACTGACGTGTAGTATACCAGGAACAAACTTCGGTTGTAATGCTGCTAGTGCTTGCATGCTTGTGTGTTTCTTTGTCCCTCAGTCAGTCTTCACCATATCTTTATATTCATCTGCAGCTTCAGTCTCATTCCTAGGGGAAACATCGTTTACAACGCGGGGATTACATCGCGATGCCATTACATCGCGGTTTTTACAACGCAAGTCGTTACAACGACTTGCGCTAGATGGCGCTCTAGGACAAGGAATAGTATAATTTACTATCCAACACCTTCCCTACTGTACGTAGACTGGAGTTGGAATAGTAAATTATACTACTCCTAAGTCCAGCACCCTGCAACGCAAGTCGTTGTAACGACTTGCGTTGTAAAAACCGCGATGTAATGTACCGCGATGTAAATGTATGCGTTGTAACGTCATACATCCCATTCCTAGGAGACCTGTCTAAAGGGACATTGAAAGATCAGTTTTGAAGGAAATGATCTGTGGAAACGTTTTGGAGTTCTTAAAATCTCTCCAGACTTGAGAGAATATATTGCTTGCTGGATGGAAATCTTTTTGGAATTTGACTTTCTTTTGAGCTTTGCAATGAATCTCTCAATCATGCCATTAGCCATACTATTTGTTTTAGGACATATATTGTTGTTACTTTCTTGAGACCCACATGCATATAAAAGAGACATTGGTAAAACTAACAGCTGTTGAATAAAGTCCTATGTGTTAATCTGCCAGGAACACGACCACACAAGGTAATATTGTAAGAAGGTAAGTTGATTTGAAATACAGAGCTGCCTGCAAGAATCTCCACACATAGAACACACAAAAGACACTACATTTTTACCAGTTCTGGTTCTGGCTAAAGTCTTTCGCCAGAACCAACAAACAAACGACTAGAACACTGTATTATACTTTTACCCTTTAACACAGCAGAAGAATAAAACAGACCATGCCAACCCCCAACTGAAAGACCCATCCCAAGCAAAACCTAAACAACACAAAATTCTTGAAAACAACCACAATAACTGCAATTGTACCAAATACCAACAGGGATGCAAATGTCTTCTCCCAATTACATAAAAAAATAGAGAAGCAGACAGGTAAATACTTACAAAAACAAATTGACAAACAGATCATAATCTCCGGTTTATTGCCTGAACCTCAAAGGAATCTGTCTTAAATGGCTGCTTCTGCGCACACCGGGTTCCACAAGCGCTTTCTCCACCTCACGAACATCGGGCACCTCAGCCACCTTTTGCACTCGACCCTCGCATTTGGCCCCATTCACTTCCTCAGAACCAGACCTATTGCTAGAATCCTTCAGTTTCTTAGGTCTCAAACTTTGTAAGGATTTGACCTCCATTGTCACATTCCACCAATTAGTACCACAGACTCTCACTGCACTCCCACAAACCGTATCTACCACAAAAGGTCCATCAAACTGACTGCCAACTTTCTTAACATTTCCCCTTATTTAATGACACACTATCTCCAACATTCACCTTAATCATTTTGACCTGATTACGATTGTCAAAATTCTCACTTTGTTTTAACTTAGCTTCTTCCACCTTCGTCCTCGCCCTTGCATCCCAAACACTAATATGCACCCCAAACTTAACTCATTTGCACATCCAACCCGGGCATACCTTGGTAGCAGGCTTCTTGCCCCTCAGTGTTTCAAAAGGCGAGACATGGGTACCAGAATGTGGAGGAGTGGTCAGGTAAAACCACAACATAGACTTTACTACACACCTGTTGTTAACTGCCCACTGAACACAATAGACTAATACTCTGTTCAAGCCTTCCACCTAGCCATTGGTTGGGGGATGATATGAAGATGTCTTCAAATGCTTGATATCACCAGCTTTGAGAAACCTTTCAACCTCTTCATTAACAAATTGAACCCCATTGTCAGAAATCAAGAATCGAAGATAAACTTCCCTGAGAAAAATTTTCCTGAGGAAATCAATGACTGCTCTGGCATTGGATTCAGGAACAAACTTAAATTCTGGCCACTTCAAGTATAAATCAACCACTACTAATGCAAAACGATACTGACCAGGTAATGTATTGAATGGAACTACCAAGACAACACTCATTTTCCCCAGGCTCTGGCTGGATATTCAATGAGCTGTAGAGGAGTTTGCCTCACAACCAACCCCTTCTCTGAGGTTAGACACACCGCACATTCACCCACAAAAGAGTCAACCTCCCTATCCATAGAAGGCCACCGCAAAGCTTGTCTCAGCTGTTTTTCGTGAATGTTGCTCCCATGTGTCCCTCATGAACAATCTTTATGAACCTAAACTTTAACCCCATAGGCATTACCAACTTATCACCTCTAAGAAGGAGTCCATCATCCACTGATAGCTCATCGGAAACTTTCCAGAATGGCTGACACGAACTAGAAAGGGAGCTCTCATTAGGCCATCCCCTAGCAACACACCCCATAACTATTTTCATAACTTCATCCAAAGCCATTTCTTCTCTCCATTCATGTTCCATGACTGCACACATTTCCTCCAGATCCAACGTAGCAATAAAACAACTTTCCTCTGTTGTCTCTACATTTCGCAAACCATCTTCCTGAATTGCAAACCGAGACAAAAAATCAGCTCGTACATTTTTGCCTCCCTTGATATGTACAACATCAAAGTGAAACTGTAAAAGCTTGGATGGCAGGCTCGAGATTCTGGGTGTTTGTTCTTTAAGTTTCTCACCAGACGAAATGGCAACCTGAGGTTTATGATCAGTTTTTACAGTAAACCCCAGACATACATTTTGCATTTTTGAATCACCTAACAACAAGCCAGCAACTCTTTTTGAATGGTTGAATAATGGATTTCTGCCTCCCTCAATACCCTAGAAGCATAACTAATGGTGTTCCCATCCATTCTCCTGAGTCAATATCGCACCTACACCATAATTACAAGTATCCACAGTGATGCAACATGATAGTTGAGGGTCAGAAAGTTTAAAAAGTGAACACTAACCAATTGTTTCTTTATCCATTCCACCAATTCTTGACATTAGTCATCCCAACAAAAATTGACATCCTTCTTTAAAAGTTTTGTTAACGGTATAAGGTCCAATCTTTGTGGAAAGGAGCGTGTCCAAATCCATCAGTAAGTATTTCTTATGTTTTATAGTCTCCGACTAGTTCTTGTTATTACATAATTTGCTCATCCAAAAAATCACACGGGAGTCTTGTGTTTCATATCAATCTTGATGTTTATTTATTCAATTTCAATGTGTTTCGTCCAAAAGGTCATTATCAGGGCTGCAAATTAAAATAAATACATTTCAATTAATATGTAATTGGTACCCTATAATAGAACATCAGCCATTCTACTATAGCATTTATACATCTTTTTAATCCCCCAAACTCCCCATGTCCCTCCACAAGACCCCCTGCCTGTATACATTCTGTCAAAGTAATTTGTTTAAAAAAACACATTAGTTGACATTTATAATGAGTACTTCATGCAAATACACTTTAAAACAATCCATATTCAACCCAGTTCTTCCTTATATCCCATTATCCTACCTTTCAAGTGTTTTCAAAGTATCAGAGTGACTCCTCCATGCCAGAGTCAGTGCAGAAGCCGCTAGCTAATGGAAAACTAAGCGCTACAATTACCAACCTAGCCCGACATACCAAATATAACGTACCTAGCGACTGTTTCCTCACATAGCGCCTAGCCACAGCTTTGTAATAGCGCCACTTTCGCCCCCCCCCCCCCCGGCAGCATATCTGATAAACTATCAGGCTGAACACGCTTATGGCTATGCACACACTCCAATCCAACCACAGTATATATTGGATGGCAGTTTCCCCACCTCTTTTCAAGTTTCCCCACCTCTTTTCATTTGTAAAATGTTCTTTTGTCATCCTATTAGTAATTTAATAACTGTCATTTTTCCCTCCCAGCTCATGGTTTTTTTGATTGTTTTGTTTTTTTCAAAAATATATCTCTGTTGGATTGAGAATCGTCAATAGTAAATTGACTTACAAACAGCACTAACGAAAGGATACACAATCCCCAAAAAACCGCATTGTCCCCAAGTCAAATATGAAACAGGAAGGATATTACAAGTGTTAATCGCATGGCCACAATGTGAGACAACATTAGAGACTAGGGGCAACAAGAAGTAGATACGGGCACACGATGCAGATCATTGTTTTGCTCTGATAAAGCATAAAGTATAAATGTATCGGACACACTGTTTCTTAAATGTGTCACATACCTGTCTATGCAAGTCTATAACATGTCAGAAGTTTTCTTATATTATATGCGTGATATATGCGATGTTTCATGTTTGTATAGATAAAATTCAATAAAGATATTTAAAAAAAATAAAAAATCAGAGTGACTCCTCCACACATGAGTGCACCCCCCTTCCTCCAATCAGGGATCGGGTATCCTATTTCCCTTAAAGCAAAAGAAACAACACCCCATCTTTACCTCTAGATCACAATAATTTTCAGCGGGCTCATTTCAATACTCCATTCAGTCTGGCCGGGTGAAGTACACTATAAAGTTGTATTAAGCTTCATGCTCCATATGTTTTCTATAAGAGAAGGCAAGGCTCCAGGCGATCCCGCTCAGCCGAGCGGATCGCGACGGTAGGCTCGGACGGAGCCCACAACAACAAAGGAGAACAGGCTTGGCTTTTCCGCAGCAGCCGCTAGCGGAAAAGAACAGGAAGGCAGGCGTTTCACGCTCAGCCGAGCGGAACGCGGCAGAAGGCTCAGACGGAGCCCAAGGAAACAGGATAGTGGATCTTCGTGTCTCAGCCGAGAACGCTAATCCACCGGGTACACAGGCAGTAGATTCAGAGCAGAAGCTCTGAAGACGACCAACACTCCAAGTCAGAATCACGTACAACGCTCCCATGCGCGGTACGTGATTATAAGTCCTTAGTCCCTCCCCGAAGGAAGGCCTTCTGGGAAGCCTAGTTTGGGGATTCTGCAGGTACGGTAGGCGCAGTTCCTGACAGTTTGTCCATGATGCTGTTTGTTAAGCCTGGTACCCCCTTTAAGAGATTCCAATTTTTGTTCAACACTTCATAAATCTTGTTATGATCGGTACTCTAGGTGGAGATGAAGGTTAATCTCCCCTGTGATTCTTTCTTGGGTTTCTGTAACAATGTTTCCTCTCTATTAATCCTGCGTACCCTGGTCTCTGCTTTCTCAAGACTGCGTTCTGAATAACCACGTGCTGACAGCCTCTTTTTTAGGTCCGTAAGACTAGTTCTGAAATCCTCCTCTTTGCTACAGTTTCTGGGTGTTCTTATCATTTCTCCATACGGAATGCCCTTAATAACTTCAGCCGGATGAGCGCAGGATTAATAGAGAGGAAACGTTAGTACAGAAACCCAAGAAAGATTCACAGGGGAGGTTAGCCTTCATGTACTCCTACAGTACTGATCATAACAAGATTTATAAAGTGTTGAACAAAAATTGGAATCTCTTAAAGGGGGAACCAGGCTTAACAAACAGCATCACGGACAAACCACTGGTAACAGTAACATATAGGAAATGCCCCACTATTGAGAATAAGGTCATGAGAAATTACTTGGAACCCAAAAGGGATACAGGATCTAGCTGGCTACCAGGGCAACAGAAGGGCTTTTTCAAATGTGGCTCATGCAATATGTGTGGTTTGGGGTGTAACAACTTGAAAGTTTTCAAGTACAATACTGTAAGAACATATGATGTGAGGGAATTCATTAATTGTAACAGCTGTGTGTCATATATGTGATTAAATGCAATTGTGATAAAATGTAATTTGACAGTACGAAACAGGCATTGAAAATCAGGATCCAAGAACATAGGAGGTCAATATGTAGTAAGGATAGTAAATCACCTATTTTCCAACATATGTTAGAAAGCCATCCAGATAATAATAGTTTCAGATTCCATGGGATATAAAAGATAACCCCAAACAACAGAGAAGGCAACTGGGAGTTGAGACTAAGACAGGAGGAGGCAAAATGGATCTGCAGATTGAGGACACTAAAACCAGGCCTCAACATGGAGAATGAGCTACATTATTTTCTGTAACTGCAATACTGAGGCCCAGAGCAGAATTTGGAGTGGTTGATAGGAGGTTGGAAAGGTACTCGGCAAGAGAAAAGAGAATGGTTAGGAGCCGCATGGTTTGACTTTGGAATTCAGTTGGATAGGGTAACTTATAGGGGCAGTGAGGAACGCAGACCTCCCCCATGTGAGTTTGAGTGTTAGATAAAACTTTTGTCCATCCAGGGTGATTTAGAATTGATCAGTCTATTTGGACGATGTTAGATAATGAGCAGGGACACATAGAAAAACTCTTTGAGGAAATTATTGTTTCCGAGCCAGTTCCCCTTCCGGCCCTAGTCGCTTGTGATTGGCAGAATGTTTGTGTACATTCGCAATAGAATGCTGAAGGGACCCTCCAAAGACGGAGACTGAGGGCTCATTGGATTACCGTTGAAGGTATTAGAACAAAACTTGCGTTTTAACTAGCTTTTCTGGGCCGGTTCCCCCTCTTGGTCCAACTCTATGGTGATTGGCCGGATAACAGGATGAGGTGTGTTTTCAGGATGGTTCTCTTCCAGGGCCGACTTACTGGCTATCATTTAAGAGAATGAATGGTCATGAGTGTCTGAGCGACGACTAGGGGCATTGACTCCACCCAGGATTACTGAATAGTGGGTATATTATCGGGACAATGCAAGAGAAGGAACGGGAGGTACATAGAAATATTCCTTGTAGTAATGAGCATTGTTGGGCCGGTTCCCCTTCCGGGCCTACTCACTGAGGAACTCCGACCTCCCCCGTGTGAGTTGGAGTATGAGATTGATCAGTCTGTTTGGATGATTTTAGATAATGAGCGGGGACGCAACGAGAAACTCTTTGTGGAAATGAGTGTTTCCAGGCCGGTTTCCCTTCCGACCCTAGTTGCTTGCTATTGGTGGAATGTTTGTGTATATTCACAATAGAATGCTTAAGGGACACTCCAAAGACGGAGACTGAACGCTCATTGGATAAGTGGTGAATGTATTAGATCAAAACTTGCGTTTTAACTGTTTTTTCTGGGCCGGTTACCCTTCTGTTCGACTCTATGGTGATTGGCCCGATAACAGGATGAGGTGTGTTTTCAGGATGGTTCTCTTCCAGGTCCGACTTACTGGCTATTATTTGAGAGAATGAATGGTCATGAGTGCCTGAGTGATGACTAGGGGCATTGACTGCACCCAGAATTACTGAATAGTGGGTAGATTATCGGGACCATGCAAGAGAAGGAACGGGAGGCGCATAGAAATATTCCTTGTAGTAATAAGCATTGTTAGTCCGGTTCCCCTTTCGGTTCTACTCGCTGATGATTGACGGAATTTGTATTGAAATTTGAAATATTAATCTGAAGGGTGATTTCTAAGACTGAGTGTCCATTGGATGAGATATCAACGCATCTGAAAGATACCATTGCTTTAATTAGCATTTGGGCCTGTTTCCACTCCAGGCCAACGGCTTTGTGATTGGCTGGATAAGTGAATAAGGAACAGGAAGAGGTGTTAACGTGACGGGAAATGTGAGCTCCGAATAAGAAGGTAGACGGGCAAGTGTTTCCGGGCGGGTTCCCTTAACGGGCCAGCTATTGGTTGATTCTGCCAGGAAATAGGAGGAAGGATTTGAGGTTTTTGATTGGCCAGGCAGAGGGAGGACCACAGAGGGAACTTATACCTATCAGTTTTTTTGACCTTATGGTGGACCTTGGAGTATAAATAGAGGGGGGGTGGAGTCACAGGCACTGAATTGACTTCTTTGACACGAGGTGAGCAGCGTAGATGAGGTCTTGATGGACGGAGGGTGGAGATAGCCAGATTGGTATGGAGTGGGAGTATGAATTAATTGTTTCGAATATAGAGGAATGGGAAGTAGTGGGATCTAAACGAGTGACTACTAAGAAAATAGTGGACTTGAATTTTAGATGGAGAAATTGGGGAGGCTTAAAGGCACCTAGATCCTTTGATATACAATATGAAGGGAAAGAAATGTGTGAGGGAATAGGAATTTCATCTTGAATTGTTTACTGGGAACTAATTTGATGAGGAAAGGACACAGATTGGGATTGAAGTAGTGTGTCTATTACTTATATAAAACATATGGAACATGAAGCCTAATACAACTTTATAGTGCACTTCACCCGGCTAGACTGAATGGTGGATTGAAATGAGCCCGCTGAACATTTGTGATCTAGAGGTACTGATGGGGTGTTGTTTCTTTTGCTTTAAGGGAAATAGGATACCCGATCCCTGACTGGGGGAAGGGGGGTGCACTCATGTATGGAGGAGTCACTTTCATACTTCCAAAATATTTGAACGGTAGGATAATGGGATATAAGGAAGAACTGGATTGAATCATTATAAATGTCAACTAATGTGTTTTGTGAAACAAATTACTTTGACAGAATGTATACAGGCGGGGGTCTTGTGGAGGGACATGGGGAGTTGTTTGGATTAAAAATATTTATAAATGCTATAGTAGAATGGCATATGTTATATTATAGGGTATCAATTACATATATTTTTAATTTATTTTTTAAATTTGCAGTCCTGATGATGTCCTTTTGGACGAAACGCGTTGGCTGGGCTGAGTTGACTACTAGTGATGAAATTGAATAAATAATCATCAAGATTGATACAAAACACAAGACTACCATGTGATTTTTTGGATGAGAAAATGATGAAATAACAAGAACTAATCGGAGACTATAAAATATAAGAAATACTGAATGATGGATTTGGACACGCTCCTTTCCACAAAGATTGGAATGTATGTTGCCCTGGGGTGGTGGGGCAACTGAAAGTTGAGCGTGGGAAAGTGAAAATCGAATTTTCTTTATAATAACACAAGTGCACATTTGTTTTGAGCCCTCATTGCTATTGTTTGTATTTTTGGATAATGTGGTATAAAGCGAGGATAAAATTCACACATTCCCATGCAAGATTTAAGGGCAGTGTTATCACTGGGAGCTTTTACTCCAATACTCGCATTACCCAGACCTGGTAAAGGTTTGATGCCTTCCCCCGAGACAACATGACCCAAGTACTTGATTCTTTCTGCAAAACCCACATTTGTCAATCCTAAGAACTACCACCTTTTCTTGGAGAAGAGATAGAACCCGATTCAAAATGACCTCATGTTCTTCTTTAGTTTTAGCAAATATTAACATGTTGTCCTGGAAAGTGACTACACCAGCTACGTCTCTAAACAACTGGTACATGATTCTTTGAAAAACTCATGCCACTGAGGCTAACTTGAGCGGCATCCTGCGATATTGGGAAGCACCCATGGGAGAGACGATCTCTCAATGGACGGAGCATTAAACCTTTTGTTCCAAGTACCGTTGCCTTCTTGCATTTGTCCATTCAGGTAGTCGGCTCAGCAATTCATCGCTGTTTCTTTCTACGGCTTCCCCGATACTGTTCCTCTGTCAAATCTGTTCCTCATAGCCACTCCACATCTGTGTTTAAGATGCATTCCTTGTCTGATGGCTATTTCAGAGGAGTCCAGGGGTGACGCCAGACATCTGCATCATTTGGCCTACGTCAGTTCTTTGTCCTACACATCCCGCCTCCTACCATAGCAGCACATGTATTGCTTGGTTAGCAACACGCTGTTTGCTTTTCGTCTGTGTCTTCCTGGTTCGTTTCGCCAATGCGCACGGCTACAGCCTATCAGGTGTGTGCATCGGTATTTGTCGCATCCACATTTTAAACGCCGATGCACACGGCTATCTTGTTTGGGATTGCACACCGTTGTTTCCACATCTTGTGAGAAGGAAACCCTATACACTGATACGCACGGTTTGACTGGTGTGTCTTGCAAACCATTCCAGTTTTTTATGACATTTGCTGTTTTTCTGGTCACAAATTTCTGTAGGTTGAAAGAATTATACTGTACTTTTTTTCTCCTACTGTTTATTGTTGACATTTTTTATTTCCTTATTGTATTTCTACTTTTATTACTGTAGCCATATAAATTAGTGGGTACAATGCAGAATGTGAATCCTCCTCTATCGTTCTTGGAATCACCTGGAGAACCCCTGTAGGGTGGAAAAGCTGGTTTGACACCTTTGAAACCTGTTTAGAGGCTTCTAAGTTCTGCCCTGAACGAAAGAAGTTCTTATTGTTGCATTCCCTTGGGTTTGAGGGGTGTGCCATTTTTAAACATTTACCCAACATAGAAGATTCAGAGGTGGAACAGTTGGATGCCTATACAGAGTGCGTAAAATAATTGGAGAAACATTTTGATGTGCAACCCACTATTGTGGTTTTAAGACACAAATTTCATATGCGGAAGCAGATAAGGGGAAAAAATGTCGATATTTATGTGTCAGCTCATAGGCGACTGGTGGCCGATTCTCATTTAGAAAATTTTACAGACCAGTTAGTGGAGGACCATTTTATTTGCCATTGCTCTAACAAGGCCCTACACCAGAAGTTGTTGCCTTTTACTAATCATACGCCAAAAGCATTTAAACATCGCAGATGTCCATTAGGGAGTTGGAGGAACGGAAAACTGAAACTGTGAACGTTGTAAAGCAAAAGGGGAAAAGATCTGTTAAAGAAGTTGTTCAACCAAGGCAAAGCACTAAACTGGATACAAATGTTTTTAAACAAACTAATGTATGTTTCTTGTACGGTGAGGAATATTACATGCAGGACTTGTGATAAGTTAGGGCCTTTCGCTAAAGTGTGCCAGAGTCAAGGGAAACAGACAGGTAGAAACAACCATGTGGTTGCAATTTTGAGGGATAAACTTTCTGAAAGCCATTTGGACCGACTTCAAGAAGCTCTCCAAGACATGGTGTTAGTAGTCATTGATGACACACCACAGTCAGGTGATCCATCTACTTGTGTGGACCCTGGTGTGGATGTTTTAATAGGGGAAAAATCTGTTAAATTGCTGGTTGACTCAGGTGCAAGAATAAGTAGTCATTGATGACACAACGCAGTCAGGTGATCCATCTACTTGTTTGGACCCTGGTGTGGATGTCTTAATAGGGGAAAAATCAGTTAAATTGCTGGTTGACTCAGGTGCAAGAATAATTATGATTACTCACAGGTTATTCTATGAACCGTGGCCAAGAAGAGTGTTGGATCGGCCAGACCATGCTCCAGTGTCCTATGAAGGGTGTTATATTGAATTCTCTGTTTTTTTAGGTTGTGTTAATTTGCAGAGGGTGGAAGATTATTGGGAAGGTGTATGCTGCGGTTAAAGGGTTGTGTATTTTGGGTTGGTTTTACCAGGGCTTGTTCAAGATGATTTTAAGACCTGACACAAAAGACCAGGTTTCCATTGTGGGTGTTGGTGAAGCTAGTACTGAGGGCTGCTGTAAGGTAGAGGAGGTTTGTGCAAGATTCTCCAATGTGTTTTCTGTAAGTTCAAAATCAAGGTTAAGGAGGGGTCCATTCCTGTCAAACACAAGCTGCGGAACGTACCTTTTTCCATCAGGGAGGACTTGGAAAGGGGGCAAGATAAGCTTTGTGACAACAGGGTCATCGAACCTATAGAGTAGTCGCTATGCTTATCTCCTCTTGTAGTATCCCGTAAGAGGAATGGTGAACTCAGGGTTTGTGTGGATTTACGCAACCGAAACAGGGCTATTTGGATTTGGAAGTCCTGAATGTGAGCCCTGTAACTCTGCTTGCTGGGTCCCTGCTGGCGCGCTGAAATACCTGCCCTGCCGTTGCCGTTCCTGGGCCTCCTGCACACCGGGTCTCCCTCGCTGCCGCCACTCTACTCTGCGGCCGGAGAGCGGGGAGACTACATCTCCCAGGCGCCCTAGCGCCCGTCTGACGCCACCCACGCGCCCGGAGGCGCACTAAAAGACCGCAATTTCATCGGGGGAGCGGGAAGTCCTGAATGTGAGCCCTGTAACTCTGCTTGCTGGGTCCCTGCTGGCGCGCTGAAATACCTGCCCTGCCGTTGCCGTTCCTGGGCCTCCTGCACACCGGGTCTCCCTCGCTGCCGCCACTCTACTCTGCGGCCGGAGAGCGGGGAGACTACATCTCCCAGGCGCCCTAGCGCCCGTCTGACGCCACCCACGCGCCCGGAGGCGCACTAAAAGACCGCAGCATCCTCCGCGTCGCGGGACGCGCGCGGGCGGCGCCGGGCTAAGCCCGGGCAAAGGGCGGGCCCTCTACGGCCCTCATCGGCAGGAGGAGGCAGGGGCAGGGCCAGAAACGCTATACGAGCCATCTCTATCACCACTTCTCAAGTAAGGCGAGCCTATATAAGATTTAATTTATAGTTGTATTTACGTTCTTCTGTAATATACGTTATATTATTATAAGCTATGCCTAAAAAACTAGGTGGAGCTCAACAAAACAAGATTAATAATTATCTTGTTCAGACTGTACAGAAAATTAATATGCAAAGGAGGGAGTCCTTGGGGCTGAGCCAATCTCCTGATTTGCTTTGTCTGTCCCCACCCACACTTGATATTACTTTGACAGATGAAACCATTACGCAAGATGCTTATAGTGCAACCACGATTGGTGATATCTCGTCCCAAGTCATACCTGGCTTTTCGGATAAGGTAACCCCGGCTTCTGAGGGTTTGCCCGCCGAGGGCAATGCAGATAACTACAGTGAAAATGATTCTGATCAAGATACACAGACTCAGGTCTCTGCTATTGACCAATCTCCACTAGGTCATGCAGCCAGACATAAGCGACAATGTACAAAGGTTCCCCCAAAGCGGGGTGGTTTACGCTCAGGGACAAAACGGAAGAAGGCTATCACCCCAAAACGCATACAAGTGACTCACGCTGAGGATCATCCTACTTGTCTTATTGAAGAAGCTCTTCTTGATAAAATTGCAGATCTTATTGAGACTAAAATCAACATCATTGTTAAACCTCTCATATCTAAGATTGACAAACTGCAAGCTGAGGTCAAGAAGCTGGGTGCTTCCCAAAATACAGTTGCAAGTGGCATTGAAAATATAACTACGTTAGTTACTCGTTTGGGCAATAATTCTAGGGGAGTTGTCGCCGGAAGTGCTTTGGGGGCTGGAGAAGGAACTGAACTACTTGGGGAGAACTTATCGCCATCAACCTTGTCTGCTATCAGTGATGGCCCTACACTACCATGTCCCCCAACAAACCCAACCCCCTCGGCTAATATTCCCCCAGCGCAAACACAAGCACAAGCCCAAACTTTTACTACGGATCCCCTGCAATTTATCGTTGAAGCCACACCTGTGGTTTTAGTCCTCGCAAATGTCCCTCCGCTGGAAAGAGGCATGGCGGAAAGCTCTAATTCACTGTGTAGCAAAGCCCTACATTGGCTAACTAGTAATATGCGGCTAGCTCCAGGGGGACAGCATCATCTAGCAAGTGCAATCAAATCAGCAACTAGGGTTCCCTGGCTGGGAAATCGGCCAAAAAAACTTAAAGGTGACTGTGTGGCTGTGAGCTTCTCAAATCAACACGTTCTTCCCAATATTCTCGCAAATATCCTTCCTCCCCAACGAAGACAAGGCACTGTGGTCCCCCTTACTTTGAATTTTTTTTATGGGGAACAGCAGAATGTATCTATCCCAAGGACCCCTGCCCCAGGGTGGAACACTAATTGGGATTCGCACTTCAGATGGGGACAAGATTCAAGGAATAACGCACCAGTTCATCGTCATCATCCTTTTATGCTTAACCCTGTTACCCAGCCTCTGGAACTGTTTAACCGCTTTATGCCACTATCTTCTATGGACCAAAATGACTGACTTTTGCCAAGTCATGAAAATGACGTAGAGGGACCACATCTTGCTTTTGGTTCGTCAGCACAGTCCTTTGCAGGCGCCAGGATCTGCAAAATTATGAGCTGGAACATTGCTGGGCTTAGAACCAAATTCAAAGATAAGATCTGGTTGGACAAAATCAGGAATTATGATATTCTTGCTTTTCAGGAAACTTGGGTAACGCTAGATTGTTTGGCCTTAGATGGCTATTCTCATTTCTTTGTACCTGCAGACCCAAGTAAAGCAGGAAGAGCAAGGGGCGGGCTGGCTGTATATATTTCACTTGACATCAAAGGTAAACCTAGGCATATTAAGTCTAAATCTAAAAACTGTTTAGTGGTTGAACTGACTTCACCAAATTGTAACCCTATTTTACTTGTTAATTTTTATAATTCCCCGACCAGTCAATTTCCTAACGAGCACTTGTTATCCCTAGAGGATCTCTTATCCACTTACATTGAAAACAGTTGTTATGGGTACGAGGTGATCCTTATGGGAGATTTTAATATTCATCCTTGCCTGGCGGGTTGTCAGAGGGAAGCTGAGAAATTTTCTTTGTATTCCTCCTCGCCACATTTTGAACACACATCTAGCGGAGAGGCTTTGGAATTGCTCTTGGCTACCCACAATCTTTATGAATCATGTACCTGCTCAAATGATCTGAGGTTACCGACATACGTGGGTAACGATTCTGGCTCAATCATTGATTATATTTTTGTTTCTTTAAGAGTTCTACCTGAAATACTTGCTTATAAGGTAGAAACTTCTGCTTTTAGTGATCACAATCCCGTGATCTTAGAGGTTTTAGCTCAAGGCGTCTTGGGAACTAGGAAGATGGACACATTGTGTGCGACAGACCTTATGCTAAGAGATCAAAATCGGAGGCTCAAATGGGAACAAGTTACCCCAATAATTTTTCTGCAGGAAACTCTGTCCAAAGTCGCCGGTGAAATTGCCATCTGTTTAGATAATAAAAACCCCAGTGTCACTATGGTCGAGGCCTTTAGCGTTATTTGCCATCAAGTCAACTTAGATCTGACTGTAAAGGCAAAGCTTAATAAATCAAAGGGCCCTAAATGGTTTGACACAAACTGTTCTAGGGCCCATTCAACCCTTCTTAAGGCCCTAAAACTTAAACCTAGAGACAGAGTGTTGATAGCGTTACTGAGGAAACAATACAACCTAGCTATTAGGAAGAGGAAATCTGAGATAAAAGACGAGGCCTGGAATGATTTGCTACTGCCCGAGACACAGAAAGATAGCGCTAAATTTTGGGCAGTTATAAATCACCCATATTTTGTGGGATTAGATAATCAGAGAGCTGATTGCATTATCCCAGACGAACAGTGGGTGACACATTTTAGTAACATCTATAGTTCTACTCACACCACTATAGAATGCGAAACTCCTCTCCTAAAACCGCTAACTCACATCTCTCCCTTTACTCAGGAAGAGGTGAAACAAGCAATTAAAGACACACTCTGCAAAAAGGCACCGGGGCCAGATGGGGTCCCTGCAGACTTTTTTAAGAGCGCTCCTGAACTTAGCTCAAAAATTTTAACTAATATTTTTAATGCTACAAGGGAATTTATTTTCCCCTCTAGCTGGGCAAATTCGACCATTGTGCCAATCTTCAAGAAAGGACAAAGGACGGACCCGGCCTGTTATAGGCCAATCTCTCTTATTGACTCGAGTGTGAAAATCTTAGGGAGAGTCCTCTTAGGTAGATTGACCCTGATTTTAGAAAGTAAGGGTATTTTATCTAATGCACAATATGGCTTTAGAGCCAATAGAGGAACTTTAGATCAGTGCCTAAACTTAGAATTAATCTTAAATAAATATGTAATCGCCAAGGGGGGCTCATTGTACATGGCCTTTATGGACCTCTCCTCAGCTTTTGACCTGGTCAACAGGTCAAAGCTGTGGGGGATCCTTTTGGCCGTGGGACTCGACCCCCCTTTGGTTGAATACCTAGCTGAGCTACACAAGGATCTTATGACCTCAGTTAGAGTCACTAGGGAAGGAAGATGTACTTGTCATTTTAGGTCAGAGAGGGGGGTTAGGCAAGGGTGTATACTCGCCCCCCTCCTCTTCACTTTATACATTAATGACCTTGAGGCAGTAATGTCAAAATCCCATAGTGACATCCCGCGTGCAGGTGAGACAAAGATACCTGTCCTCCTGTACGCGGACGATGCTGTTCTTTTAGCACGCTCCGGAGTTGCGTTGAACAAACTTCTCTCTTCCTTTGGAGTTTTCATGTCATCTCTGGACATGAAAATTAATACAGAAAAATCACATGTAATGATTGCTGGACCCGCAGGTAGGAAAAGAAAGTCGCTAACATTTTTTTGCGCGGGGAAGGAGGTTAAGAGAGTCCCTTCTTTTCCATACCTAGGTGTGACCTTCGATGAAAAAAGCACCTGGGGCCCCCAGCTCTTGGTTAAAAGCAGCGCTGTCGCTAGAGCGGCCGCAGGGCTGCTAGGTTTTGCTAAAAAACTGGGCGCCCGTCCCATGGAAAGTATCATCAAAGTTTATAAAGCAAAATGTTTGTCAGTCGCCCACTATGGCTCTGCTATTTGGGGATATACTAGTTCTGCCAAAATACAGAACGTAGAAAATAAATTTTTGAGATCTCTGCTTTCTGTTCCCCAATCAACCCCGATTTTTTCATTGCATACAGAGTTAGGTTTGGGCTACATATCTGACACCCTAAAATTAGCTCCAGTGACTGGTTGGTTAAAAACCTGGCTCAACCAGGAGCTTACTCTAAATCACATTATTTTAAAAGATTGTTTAGCCCTGGATAGAGCCCTTAACATTCCATGGGTAAGATATGTGAAAACCCAGCTCACTTTAGCAGGTCGTCCGGAGCTTTTCTCATCTCCAGATGGAATAACCCATGAAGACTTAAAATCAGTCAAAAACACTCTGACAAATTTATATGCTCTGGAGAGGGAAGAAATAGAGCTGAAAAAAACCATGGTAAGGAAACACTGTATGCTTTCCTCTGTTCCAGGAATGGAACCATACCTTTTGTCGGTAACAAACCCTTACCATCGCTTTCTTTTAACGAGATTTCGCTTTGATTTAATTCATTTTATATTGGGCGATTTTAGAACCTGGGCTAGACCTGATGATGCTGAACCATGTGACTGCGATCATTTTTCAACGCAGGACACAATGCACTTTATTATGTTTTGCGGTCATTATATTGAGATCAGAAAAATATATTTGTTCCCTATTTTACGTAATCAGGGCTTTATTCAGGTAAAACCAGCCCTGCTGTTTTTGCAACTTCTTCCTAACACAAAAGTAACTTTTTCAGTCGCTAGTTTTCTAGTTGCAGGAGCACGTTTAAATAAGCATCGCACAAGGCATAGGCACTTTATCTCTGAAAAATGAATTCCCTCTTTACTCATTCATTTGAATGAGTTTGTGTTTTAATAAACCCTTCTTTTTATCCTTTTTAAATATTTATGTACATTTTATTGTAAAATTTAGTGTTTTTTATAATGATTGTTTGTAAAAATTTGTAATCTGATGAAATGGTGACATGTATTTTTGCTCGTTCTTTTATGATTTTTAATAATCGAATAAAGATAATTGACTGACTGACTGACTATTTGGATTGATTTGCACCGGCTTTTGTACATAACCACACAGGGTGATATTTCACAGTGAAGTATATTTGAAGTACAGAGTTGCTCACACAGCAGGGCACACCATCACTGTGTCTCTCCACCTGTAAAAGAATCTCCACATATAGAACACACAAAAGACTCCACATTCTTACCAGCTCTGCTAAAGTCTTTCACTAGAACCAACAAATGAATGACTAGAACACTACAGCCTATTGTCTGTCTTGAGAATTCCCAGAATGCTAGATTCTTTGAATATTTGATATAATGTAGAAGATGGTTGAATAACCAGCAGGAACCTAAAGTATTTTTCAAGAATCATCCGGAGGTCGTGCCTAGATTGAATGGTCTAAATAAATCTTCTGCTGCTACTTCTACAATGCATTTGGTAGGTTAAACATTAATTGGTGTTTGTAATGTTATTGTTAGCTGGAGCAAATATGGCATATCTTTATGGACTTCGCAATGATGCTGACCAACAATGGGAGCAATACTTTTGCTGTAAACAATTTTTTTGTAGCAGTCAAGTCTCAGTGGCTCTCATGTGCAAACCTGCTTACTTATTGTAAGTTTTTGATGTGCCAATACCTGTCCTGTTCTGTGTACCCATCAACTATTAATGACAGTTCTTCATTCACTGGTCTAAATGATTTTAGATGTTACACATCAAACTGTTTGGGACAATTTTGATGTCTTTGACATGTCTTTCTTGAAACATTATTTTGCACATTTCCTGTAAAATCAGCACTGTTTTGTATTGTATGTTTTGCAATTTACGCTGTGATATCTTCTGTTGAGTAGGTGTTGCACTGCAGAGTTTAAATAACCCTCAGCTGTCTATATCCATCCATGGATTTGTGACAAGGTTATTTGTATTAGCGATTTGGAGGGAGTTATTATTTCACCATTTTGGGTCATAGGTAGGTAAATGTGAAATACCGATTCGTTAATACTGAATTTTACCGATTCGGTATTAAGAAATCGTTATTTCCGATGTACGTAAAGATTCGGTATAAATTACCGAATCGGTAAAAATCGTTAAGAAATACCGAATTGGAATGAATCCAATAAAAAAAAAAGGAATAGTAAATACCGATTCGGTAAATACCGAATCGGTAAATACCAATTTGGTAATTTAAAAATCGCAATTTGTGGAATCAGCCAATCCTGTGCATCCTCATTACCTCCCAAACAGGAAGTGGCCACACCCATGCAGCTGCACTGAACCTGGAGCTGACTGTGAGGCAGGGAGCAGAGGAGAGAAGCCAGGTGCAACTCCACAGACTTTTACATCCAATTGCCATCCAAATGGAAAACCAGGAGAGGGAGAATGAGGCACCAGAGAGGAAAAGAAAGCAGAAATTCAGTGGGAGAGAGCTGGAGGTCCTCATTGAAGATGTCACCAAGGACCATGACCGCTTATTCGGGAAACAGTCCCTGCAGGTGCCAGAGTCCCAAAAAAGAAAGATCTGGCTTGCTATCCAGGACAAAATTAACGCCATTGGAGTTACCCACCGCTCCATTGATGACCTCAAGAAAAGGTGGTATGACCTGAGGAAGGCTGCAAAGGCGAGGCTTGCAGAGAGGCGGAAGCAGGCAGAGCGCACAGGTGGAGGGAGGAATACAGCACCTGCACCAACTGCTCTGGATCTGCTGGTTGAGTCCACCCTCCAGCCGGAGAGTGTGAGTGGGGTCGGCGATGCAGACAGCTCAGCCAGAGCTGCCAACTAACAAGGTATGGTGCATTCACAGCATGCTGTGCACCCCCCACCCTACCCCCATCCCCAGAGAGGCATAGGGACTCCCACTCCAGTTCATGTTTTACCCCTAACCTGCAATGCATCATGGGAGATGTAGTCAGAAGTAACACATGTCAGAACAGTCAGTCCAGCAAACCCAAAGGCATGTGACAGCAATTAGCAATTAGCAGGCACAGGACAGTCAGTGTGATTGGCAGGCATTACATGTATTACTATGCAAATGCTGCCAGAAAAGTGAGCATATGTACATTCTGTCTCCACAGGCGAGCCATCTCGCAGGGCAGCAGAGGGGAGCAGAGGAAGGGCACCCAGGCCAGAGAGGAGGAGGACCAGTCGCCTGCAGGGCACACCACCCTACCACCACCACAACACCCACCATCAACGCCACCACCACCACCACCATCACCACAGCTACCATCAATGCCTCCACCACCATCACCAACGCCACAATCAACGCCACCACCACCGCCAGGCAGAAGGCATGCAGTGGCAACCCTCCAGCCGATGGAGGTGTCCGAGGAGGACAGCACGGGTGGACAACAGTCTACAGTGGCTGAGGTTGACACCAGGGCAGGCTCACAGTCCCCCACAGAGCACACCCACACATCTTCCAGGCACCGCAGGGCAAGGACAGCCAGTCCTCAGGTCCAGGCCGAAGATGACAGTGTTTTTGCTGGCCTCGAAGGTAACATGCTGAAGGTCCTTCGCCTGCAAGGGAGAGCAATCAGGTCAGTGCAGCGGGATATGATACACATGAATGCCCACATGCACCGCATTGGGGAGGGCATCTGTGCCATGAACAACACCATGGCTAAGGGCATTAATGATGTGGCGGAGGCTGTGAAGCTGCTGTGCAGCAAGTTAGACAAGAACCATCTTTCAAGGCGCAGGGAGCGGCAGAAGCTGGACAATTACACCAAGGCGGTGAACCGCCTGTCCACTGCTACCTCTCTCATGTGTAGACGCTCTGTGGCCATGCAAGAGGAGATGGCACACTGCAGTCGTGATGTTGCTAGGGGGCTGGTCACAGTGACCACTGCACTTGAAGTGCTCCAGACAAACAAGGTGGCCACAACAGGTGATGGGGGTGAAAGTGAGGAGGCTACTAGCTGTAGTAGCATCACGCCCCCTTCCACAGAGTCCAGGAGGCGCAACGAACGCCACAGCGCTGGCTCTGGACAAACCGGCAGTGCGGACAGTGGGGCAAGGGAACGTGGCAGTGCAGCGCGTGGGCGCAAGACGTAGAGGCAGCCATGCTATGGTTGTACTGACATGGGTGACGTAACCCATGTTTGTGTGGATACTGCTTTTGATCTTGGTGGTGTGCTATGGTTATTAAACACCATCACTAAAATACAGTAACTGGCTATGTCTCCTTACTCACTCAGAAGTAGTTGCATGTTATCTCAGCCTGTCTGTGTCTCCCATCCGGTGCTGCTGCCACACCTGCTGCGCTGTGCTCTGGCTGTGGGCAGTCCTCACCCTCGTCCTCAGAGTCAGTTAGTTCCACTGCTGTTCCTTTCTTTGTGGCAAGGTTATGCAGCATTGCACATGTTGCTATTATTTTGCAGCAGGTGCTGGGGCGGTACTGATGTGCACCTCCACTTTTGTGGAGGCAACGGAACCTGCTTTTTAGTAGTCCAAAAGTGCGCTCCACAACGTTGCGCGTGCTTTTATGTGCCACATTGTATCTCCTCTCACTTGGGGTGGATGGATTGAGAAATGGAGTCAAGATAAATGACTGCACGGCATATGAGCTGTCACCTATATGGGAAAGAAAGTGCCATTAATCTGAGTCACCAATACATTCATTCAAGGTATACATCAGGGTGTGTCACATTGATTTACCTAGCAGGTATACTTCTCCAAATTCTCCCCCAGTCAGACGTGTGTATATCCCACTGTTGCGGAATATGTAGGAGTCATGGGTGCTCCCAGGGAATTGTGCCACGATGTCGGTGATGATGTTGGCTGCATCGCATATGACCTGCACGTTGATGGAGTGGGTGGATTTTCTGTTGCGGTAGATGTACTCGGTGGCTGCAGGTGGGCAGATAGGTATGTGTGTCCCATCAATGCACCCTATGACATGCGGGAACTGTGCCTTTTGGTAGAAGTCTGTTTTGGTTTTCTGCAGTTGGGCCTGTGTGTTGGGGAAGCGTATGTAGTGATGCATCCTTTGCATCATGGCATCCAGGAAATTGTTAAGGAACCGAGACAGGCAGCTCTGCGACACTCCACCTGCCGCAGCTATCACCCCCTGGTAACTTCCTGATGCTAATAGGTGGAGGCAACAGAGCACCTGGACATGTGGTTGTATGGCGTGCGCCATTGGTGTAGGATGCTCCAGGAGTGGGTGCAGGTCCCGTATCAGGTCCAGGATAGTTTGGGGTGTAGCCTGTACGTTTGTATTTCTGCCTCAGTGAGTTGGAATAGTGTGATATGCCGTCTGTATATGCGCTCCTCCCTTCTCCAGATGCTCATTCCTGCTGCCCATAGTCGTAGCCGCCTTGCAATAACGTAGAGGGCCGCCATTGTGTTGAGACTGTTGCATTTTGGGGCTGTTTAAATGCTGTGCACATGATTACCACCTGCTTTGAGTCAGTGGTAATTACCGACTCTTAAATACCGAATTTCATGAAATTCGGTATTACCGATTTTTGGTACATCTCTTTTACAGATTCTTATTTACCAATTCGGTATTTGGGGTTTTCGGTATCTCCGAATCGGCAATAAGGAATCGGTAACTGATTTTGCTTATTTTACTGATTCCTTATTACCGAATCCATTCGGTATTACGTACATTGCAATTGGCTAAATACCGGTCGGTAACGGTGATTTTTACCGAATTTTACAGTTACCGACCGGTATTTAGCCACCTACATCGGGCCCTTTGTGTCTTACTTTAAAATTGTTCTTGTATTATTATTACTCAGCAATTGAAGAAGTTTGGTATCTTTGCCATGGGCTTACCCCATATGGTCAGAAGGGCTTGATGATCTGTAACTATTGTGAGGTACTTTTATGGTATCATGGGATTGTGTTTGCAGGTGCATAGACCAGTTTGTCTGTTTCATTCTTGAACAGACATATATCACTCATTGTAGTGACTGCTTGCATAACTTGTATTATGCTAAGATATAGTCTTCTCTGACCAAACTAGTACCAACTGTAAGCTCCATGCACAGTCCCAGATGGAAGAATGCATTTTTTAACGCAGAGAAAAAATCTATTTGTATCTTCTGGAAGGATGATTAGCACCTTGGAAGACTACTCAAATGCTCTACCACATCTCATGAGCTTCCCCAGTGGCACCAGGCATGACATGATCTTTGAATACCTGGAACAGTGTCTAGTGGTGCCTAAGAATTATTTCACTTAACTTATGTCTTGTGGCATTGTTGTCGTCCTCAGTGCCACCTCTTTCATAATGTCTGATTCCGTTATCCTCCTGAGATGTGCTTCTGTTTGTTGGAATTGCATTTTGAAGGGCTTGTTTATTTTAGGGGCACCTGCCCTTGATTCTTCCTAAATAATTGTCACACTGATGGAAGCTGTTAGGGACTAAATAAAAATCCTTCTTGTCATCCTCTCAAAGATTTCAGAGGGGGAAGATTTTCCAAAAAGTAAGAATAGCAGCCTAATCCTAGATTATTGGACAAGGTGCTTGTTACATGCAGTGAGGCTAAACTCTGTGATATTCTTAGCACATGTAAGACCCATTCAGATAACAAAATATGTCATTTATGTTTAACCTCATTTCCCTTTCCTCGAACTTACCATATTAGCCTGTCACAAGTCTGTACCAGATCTTAATGTTATTAAAATGTTACCTTGGGATTACCACTGATAGTGATATGTACAAAGTTTGCCTACTGCCACCTTAAAAATGTTTTGCTCAGAACAGCATTCACATTCCTCTACTGTTTGTGGTTGTAGATGAACTAGTTTCTTTCAATGGTGTTGCGCACGTTTCTGAATGGTCTTATTGATGTGAAGAGAGATTTGGGTCTCCCTAAACGTTAGCAAGCCTTGGCATAGTGCGGGAAATGGTTTTGTCAGTAGATGAGATGGTACTACCATCCGCCTCACAAGATATGTTGATCAGACAATGGGCAAGCACTACTATTTTGGGTACACACACTTCATCTTGAAGGCATGATTCTCATAATGCAAGGTTTTGTTCAAACAACTCCGGTTCATCCAGGGAACTTGACACCCCATTGAAAAATGCATATATTGGTGGAAACAGCTGTGACTTTGTTGAGATCTTTTCAGTATTTGAGGTGCAATCTTTGAGGTTTACATAATGTCCAGAATAAATGTTAAAACGTGGCATCCCATTTCCAGGTCAGCTGAGGCAGTCTTGTTGATGTACTTCTTGACAGTATGTGTACTTTTAATTTTGTGAGGTCATCATATATAACCTTTCTCCACCGTTCTGATGATTTACTTTCTTTGTTCACATTATTTTCTCACATCATCAGACTCTATTTGCATTCATTTGAAAAGTGATTTTTTTTGGGTGTCCCAGAGGCAACATTTTTGGTTCATGGTGGGAAATGTGTCAGTGTGAGAAAATAGCCATCCACTCCTGTGACATGGTAGTTCTTGCTTTTGTCGGGTTAGGCACTTCCTTTCTGACTTGTTTCCTGGCATGTTTAAAGGCCAAGGTTTCATTCAGGGGATTATTGTGCAAACATGTGGAACAGTTTGCTTCAAATGGTCTCATCGTTGCTAAAGTTGTGGAACTCATAGAATGGCTCGCGTCATTGTAGTCTAATCATCCAGATCTGACATGCTACACTGAATGCATAGCATGTAGACTGATAAAAAAATACTCAGACAGCACTGAGGAATCAGCCTTATGACATCTGTGTAGTGACAACAGAGTGCACTGTATGTTCATGCATGTCAGTGATCCAGGACATAAAAGGGTTGTGGCGTAAAGTCAAGAAAAAATTTGACCTGACATGTTCTTCCCATAGATGTATTCGACTCTCTAGGGAGTCATATTGTGCTGCACGCGTGCCATATTATTTCCTCCTCCATCAATGTCTCCATTCATTTTGGTAAGAATACAGCCCCACAGACTCATTATAAAAATGTCTATCCAGGATAATATCTCAAAAAGAATGAGAGGGGCCCCCTTACCACCAAAGGAGTAGGGCACCAAGTAGACCTCAGTCAAAAAGAAATCCCCTTTGGGCAGCCTAATTCACCAACACACATACATTCATACACATAATCATATCACCAGAACACAATACCACCACCATCAAAGGCCAAAAACTTAAAAAATACAAGAATTTTATTTCAGAATTAATAAAACGTATAAAGAAGTAAAAAGGTTAAAAGCTCTTCAGCACCTATTATATACAAAATTTAGAAACCACACAAATTACAATACTGGGAGAACCTGCAAGAAAGATTGTTGCTAATCACCTAAACATGAGACAAAATTCATTATAATGACATTTAATTTTCGTATGAAAAAATTAAACAATAATAGCAAATGTCTTTCACAGTCTACGGTATGCCTGTTAACAGTAAGCCTCAACGCGTTTCGGTGGGTATAACTGCTTAAACACCACCTTCTTCGGGACAAAGGACGATATCTCCCAGAGCATAATATGAATCTGTACATAAGCACACAGACAAAGACATAAAAAAAAAAACAATTAAAAAAAAAAACAGTTAGCCATTGGTTGGTAAAATAGAGAAACAGTATTTATATCCTGGTGATACATCCAACAATCCTTACACTCACCCTTGTAGACAGAATTCTAAATTTAAATGTTAGGGGACATTTCCCTCAAATTATGCAGCCCAATCGCCTCTCATGTGTATTAGGACAACCCTTCCCTTGTCAATCATGCATCCACGGGTAGCGTATAGATATCTGTTCTGAATCCAAGGTATCTATACAGTATTGGCTGCAGGTATCGTCTAGCAATCAGGTATTGAGTTGTTATTGAACCTCACTCTCAGTTGTTCAACCCTGTTTCATTGGTAGGATATTCTGTAAGGTAAATCAAAATAGCCTTCTTATAACACTACTCAATAGTTAATCCCCATCGAGGTACTATCAATATCAAGAAAACTTGATGCATGATTGACAAGAGAAGGGTTGTCCTAATACTAATATCATTCATGCTGTACTCACACAGGCATAGTCCTATCTCAGCACTCACAAAGGCACAAGTTTCAACCTGTAGACCACTTACCCTGCACTCACAAAAGACACTGTTAATTCTGCATTCACACAGGCACACACCTCACAATGTACTCACAATCCTGCACTCACACAAGCACACTGCTCACCCACAGGTAACCAGCTCAGTAGGTAGGAGCAGAGTTTGGACAGATGGTACTACAGCAGGTACAGGTTGTGTATCTGTTTACTAGTGAAATTCAAAACTCTTGAAGTAAACTACTCTGAAGTATGAATGTCCACTGAGATTATCTAATCACCTATCACCACACCACACTATGACCAATACTGCACACTATGTGTGTCTGATCTTTGTGGACATTTGCATGAAAGAGTCTTTGCATCAAAAAAAGGTACCACTTAATTTCCAAAAAACAAAATCCAATCTTAAGCTAAAATAAATGAAGAAAGAAATAAAGAAAACCAAAAGAAAAAATATGCCAAATAAATGTGGAGGGCATAAGAAAGTTGTGGTCCAGTAGCAGCGGAGCTGCTGTTACTCTCATTGCTCAATTAGCACTGGTCAGCATTTGCAGGTGAGCTGCTGGGGGATGAACTAAAGAAAAATATTTTCTGAGGTCGGACTCCTTTGGATTCAGAGTAACACAAAGTAAGCAGGTAAAATACTGTTACTCAGACTACCTGGCATCCTAATGACAAGTAGGTGTTTACTAGGCAGAGCTAAACACTTGCAACAAAGCCAATGGCTGAAGAGTGTTGATACTCTGAAAAAATGCATTTCTATACTAGTGGCAAGGGTTGAAATAATATGCGAATGATGCTTTGTCTGACGAATAACTGGATGTTGGATGTTGGTTTGCCTAAAGCCCATTTTCTCTTAGTAAGAATATGTAATATTTTTGAGAAACATGAGGCTATTGAGATAGCTAAAACAGCTTTTTTGTCAGACCTACACAGAAATATCTAGCACAAACGGAACAGGAGTGCAGGGTACTTTGGCTCACATAAGACATACAGCACTAGTAAAGAGCATCACAATCTTCCCTGAAATATAGGGAAGAAGTGTGGTACTGCAGGACCAGTGCAAGTTCCTTTAAATGCATGAAACATGTGTGGTACTGCAGTACAGCCAGTGCAAGCCTTATTCAAAAACATCAAACAAGTATGCTACAAGCTTCCTTTAAAGACAAAGAACATATGTGGTACTATTGGGCTAGTGAAAGCTTCCTTGAAAAATATGGAATAAGTGTGATATTTAGGGCCAGGAAAATTTGCTCCAAAGATTTGGAACAAGTGTGGTACTGTAAAACCAGCCAGTGCAAGCTTCCATCAAAGACATGGAACGTGTGTGGCATTGCAGTGCCACTGCAAGCGTCCTTCAAAGATTTGGAACAAGTGTGTCACTGAGGAGCAGCATCCAACTACTACCTTATATACAACGAACAATTAGCATTTCAGATTTGGTACAAGTGTAACGAACAACAGTGGGGTGTACGAGTGCAATCTTGACTCACACGCATAGCAAGATTTCCACACACAAAGCAGTTACAGCATCGGGCAGTGCACGTTTCTCTCATACCCTTAGAAGACATACCAATCTGGTCAGAAAGAATGTAAGCTTCCTGTGCATGCACAGCACATGGACATGTATGCACACATACACAATGTGCAGCATTAACATTAGTGTAAGATACCCTCACAGCACAGGTACAAGACAGTCATCAGAAGTGCAAGCTAAAATATCCTTACATACAAAATGTGTATCACATTGGCAGCAGTGTCTAAGCTTATTTCAGGCACAGAATACCCAGAGTAAAGTATAGAGGTGGGTGGGCCACTGAAGGCCCGAGCCAGATCCTAGACCCAGGTTCAGCCTGAGATCCTCTTGAGTCCTCTTGTCCTCAGATGCCACCCAGCGGCACGGGCATATCTTCTTATTTGACCTCTGCTGCCATGAGGCGGCTAGGACTGAATGACGCACTTTGCATTTACGAAAAGGAGCATGCCCGTTGCTCGGTCATTCAGTGCAAGCACAATGAGGCTTTTGCAGTACCCCCACAGGTACTTCATAAGATTCTGCTTCTCGGGGTCTGACTCCTGCAGAGGGAATTGGACAGAGCTAAAAGCAACGCCCCAGTGCTGTAAGAGTCCCTGTGACCCTACTAGGGAGTTGTGCTGGAGAAATTTGTAAACTGGTGGTGCTGTCATCAGTCTTACATCACTGAGCTCTTATGGACTCTGAAAAATCTAAGCATCACACATTGAAAAAGTGTTGCAAATTAGCCATGCTCATTCAGCAGAGGAGGGGTAAGGGTGTAGTATGTAGGTGGTGTTGCCTTTAGAAGCACACTGTCACAAGTGTATTACTAAAGCATGATGTGATAGCCACTGTAATTTCCAGGCATCACATTTTCCTTGAAATGATCACATAATTTTCACAGGCATACAATTTTACTGATAAAACTATATAGCCCACAAACATTAATGTTTGGAGATTGAGTTTCAGCGAGAATTTGTCATTGCGTACCAACCCTCCTGACTTAGAGGGGTATGAGGAAGGAGACTATCTATAAACAACTTGGATTTAAGTCAGAAGCAATCTTTTTGGAGTGAAAAAGGTAATGTTGTCTTTCAGCTTACTTTGCATGATCATTACTGTTAACAGATCACCTTCAGCTTGAAAACTAATGAGTTTCAACATTGAGGAGGATGGACCAGATCATGCTTAAAATGGTGAGTGTTTAAGAGTATGTTGCAGCTGACAAGCCCTGCTGTGTACCTGCTAGGAGGAGTATAAGTCCATCCCGAGCTGAAGGATTCTCCCCAGAACCCATAGGAAGAATACAGCAAAGAAAAAGAAACAAATGGAAAAACAGTGGAGACAAAAATTCTTCTAGAAAGTATTAAGAGGGGTTCCAACCAGTACAGGAATTGCAGATCCTAACAATGTGGTCATAATATAGACTTCTCCTTCCCTAATTTGGAGAACATATGCCGTCATCACAGAAAAGGGATTAAGAAGGTATTAGGAGCCTTAATCATCTTATTGTGAATTGTCCTCTATTCCCCGTAGGGTCCCTCATGTGTGATGCAGATCACCCTCATTCTGACCCTGGCTGTTGCAATTCCCCTAGGGATGCCTTCTTCGTATATATATGACCTCACTCAGCCATATTGGCTTCTCCATGATCCGGATCTGCATAAAGGGTGTTGACCAGGTCATCTTTGAACTATATTACCGTGGCATCTTTAAGGCTTTTAGAGTGCTGGGGGTTATCTTTTACTCATTCCATTTGAAGAGAATATAGAAGGGATGCCAATTGATGGGGCACTTTGTGTGACTGGAGAAACACTGAACAAGAACTAAATTCTCTTATCTTTCACAATGTGTCCTTCGTCAGATCATGGAACAACTACATATTGTAACCAAGTTTACCCTCCAATTGGGAGGTTTGGCTTGGAGCTAAAGCCAAGATGCTGTATTATATTGGAGCTCCAGTGTGGTTGCCGGCAAAAATCCTAATGGTGGGTGCTGCCAAACAACCGTATTATTATTATTATTTATTATTATTATTATTTATATGGCGCACAAATCATCCCCGAAGGGATCTCTCTGCGCCTTGGGAGGCAGGCTTCTAAGAACAATGCGAATCAGTTGAATAACCAGGTTTTTAGGTGCTTCTTAAAAATGGTTAGGTTAGGGCATGATCGCAGATCTAGGGGCAACGTATTTGTAGGCGGCCCCTTGGCTCCACTAGGGTGGCGGTATGGTGGTGTGAGAAGATCCTGAGGGTGGTTCCCTTGGCCGAAAGAGACACGGTTGGGAGCGGTATGCCTCTCATGGAGATGCCCACCAAGATGGTGGCTGCTGACGACAAGTGACCCGCCAAGCTGCAGCAACCCGGAGCCACCTTGGAGATTGAGAGGCATGACACTGGTGGCTGGAGGTTTCGGTTGGCCCATGACCTCAACAAATGTAACACAGCATGGAGCGTGATTAGCCCAACAGCCCTATCCCCCACAATTTGCTGTCGAACAAGAACAGAGAGTCCCTGGAGCACCACCAAGGCCGGGAGCAAGGCTGATGATTGCAAAGATACTTTATTACAGAGATCGAGATGCTATCCTTAAAGCAGTCTGCCAATGCTAGCTACCCAATATGGTATGAAAATCAGACCATCATGATATTCCCCGACTACACACTTGAGGTACGGGGGCGACAGTGTACATACAAAATTCAACTACATAAATTCAATATATGAGGATGTTACCTGTCAGGCGTAAAGTTATCTCCAAGGGGTTCTTTACTAGATCCGAGAACATCTGGGACTGGCTTTGGGGCTGGGGAACAGCCACACAAAGGAAATGTAATGACCCACAAGTGATGGGCAATACCGGAATCTGGGGACCTCGGCTCCTGCGGATCACAGAAACGCACACCAGGAATGCAGAGCCGACGCTGGATGAAGCAGACGCCACCCACGAGACCAAGGATCGTCAGGAGCACAAGGTGGGGATGTGAACTGCAGACTGCCTGCCACAGCTGCTGGTCCATGGAAGGGAAGCGAAGTTGTGTGCCACATCCACATCCTCCACCCACAAATGCCAGTTGACAAGGGACAGGAATTATTGACTCTGTTGTTCTTTTTGTTCATTTAATGTGCTAATGTTGATGTTTAGGTGACAGACTCCTCATGCGTTTGGGTGGTGGGTAGTTTGAAACCCACAGCATGAGGCAGTGTGGTGGGGGGAGAAGGGGGGTTTGGGTTGGGGATATAAGTTGAAAGCCTGAGAAGCATTGTGTGTGGAATGTTAATGGTCTGGGGGTCAAGAAAAAAGTGAGGAGTGGTTGTGAGATTCCTGGCAAGGCAGGAGTCAGATTTGATACTAATCCAGGAGACACACCTGGTGGGCAATATTTGTGGGTTCCTAGGTAGGTGGCAGGTATAAGGTCCTAGCCCATTTGGGCTTACATCCACTCCCCTAGGGGTCTTGATATTGGCACATAAATATCTCCCACTTACGGTCATGCGTACGTTGCTCGACCCAGCGTGCTGCTATATCGCCATACTGGGGTAGTGGAATGGAGAGAAAATAATAGAGGTGCAGATTCATTTCTCCCCTTGCCTCCAAACACCAATGTTGGAAAAGATAGGGAGATGGCTTATACAGGTCCCTGAGGAAATTGTGATTCTGGATGGAGACTATCACCTTATGTCATCTGGGGCATGTGCTCGGGCTCTAGGTTAGATAATCTTTTTGTGCCAATGGTATATGAGATGAGATTCCTGGGCACTGGGTTCCTCTTGATGGGTATCTCGGGTCGCTCTCCCATACCAGGTTGCTAATGGTCACACGGAGACAGGGTACCCTGGAGAATGGATTCTTGGGAACTCCTCATGTAAGAAGCCAGAAGGCAATTGATGCTAACCACATAGCAGTACTTCAATGAAAATGCTGGGTCACTTGACTCACCTGTGAAACTGTGGGAAGCCTATAAGGCAGTCACAAGGGGCACCTGATTTCTGTCTCCGCAAGGAGATGAAAGTAAAAATGTGGGAATATGCAAGTCATTAAGCAGTGCCTCATGCAGTGGAAGGTTGAATACCTTCACGACCCTTGTACGGAGGTCTCCTAGAACATATCCCTTGCCAGAGAAGAATGCAAAAAAATAGCAGAGGATGCAAGGGCACAAATCCATGCCCTCCAATATAAACTATAGGAGGTGGGCAACAAGGCGGGTAAGCTCCTTGCGTTGCTGGCATATAGAGAGGGTGGCAGATGTAGGTGTGGTGTGTGAGTTTACCCCAAGAGAACATAGTCCATACCACTGTAGACATTTCCAAGACCTTCACGGAATACTTAGCCAACTTATCCAACACCAGGTGTGACTGGGCGACTGAATAAATGATGCAATTTGTGAGGGATCTGCCGATTCCTCCCCTTTTCCCTGAAGACAGGAACACACTTGAGAAAAAGATAGAGCCGTTGGAGGTAGTGGAAGCCATCAAACAATTAAAAATGTTAAACTCCTCAGCTGCAGTGGCCTGCCATCAGAGTTCTTCAAATACTTCCAGCACCTCTGTGAGCTTCTTTCGGGGATGTTTTACATGGCCTGGGAGGAGGGCTTACTTCCGAAGGACCTCCACACCACCAATGTTGTCTTACATACCCATCTCTTTGTGAAATACCGAGATGACAATCCTAGCCAAAATACTAACCACCTGGCTGTATGAGATCATTGACAAGATCATTGCCTCAGATCCATCACGGTTATGCCCAACAGATTGACAATGTTCTATCTGTGTCACCTGTATTACACAAAGCCTCAGGGATAAGAGTGCACATGGTGATACTCTCACTGGATGCTGAAAAGGCCTTTGAATCACTCAAATTGCTGTATCTTATGGTGGTCCTCCACAGGATGGGCTTTTGGGCTGGAATTTATGTCCTAGGTTCACTTGATGTATAAGGACCCTATCGACGGGGACCAGGTGAATGGCACAACATGGGGGCCTTTCCTACTGGGTTGGAAGACCAGGCAGGACAGTCCCCCCTCCTTGTGTGCACTAGCAAGCAAACCTCTGGCCTGCTGGATTCGATGTGATGCACAGATACGGGGCCTACGGTGCTATAAGGAGTGGGACGATGTTATATCCCTCTTCGCTGATGACATTCTACTCTAGCCCTACAACACTGGACACAGATTTATATTTATTCTCGGGGTACATATAAACTGGGCAGAAATCTGTGAGATTTCCCCTAACAGATTGGGGGCCACACGTGACCTGGGATTGTCCGCTGCTCTGGACACGTGCGGATTCCGATACCATGATATCTATGTCACCGGGGATAGGACGGAATTCATATAACATAATCTGAAAACGGTTCTCGATGCATACCAGTCAGATGTTCAACACTGGAGGAAACTTACGTTCTCGATATTGAGTGGGCAGTCCTCTATCGAATAAATAGTCTCCCTAAATTCTTGTATGTACAGCTGAACACACCCTTCGAGATACAAGATAGCTTCTTTGCAGGGGTGGATGCCACCACCAGAATGCTCCTGCTAGCTGGCGGTCCACCCAGAATAGCTCTCAAGAGTCTCACATACAGTCCATATGAGGGGGGCATAGCATTACCCGACCTATGGCTGTACTACTGGGCATCCAAGCTGATCATAATAAATGACTGAGTGTTCACCACACAAGAACCGTCATTTATGGCAGACAGAAGAACACATGCACCGAGGACTTTTCGGGGGAGGGACAGGATTGGCTGCTGCAATTAAATTTACTATTCCTACTCCAGTAGGGAAAGCGTTGGACTTTGGAGGGGTTAAATTTTTCTATTCCCACTCCAGTCTGTGCAACAGTAAAGAAAGTACCTCACTTTCATACACATTACATTTTGAATAACCCTATTAATTTAGAGCAAATACAAAACTCTTAATATGAACATTAGTAATGTACCCCAAAAATTACATATATAAAAAAGCAAAAACAATTAAACAATTGACATAATTATTAAACAACTTAATAAGTAATTATCAATTTAAAAAAATAGTTTTTATTGCTTAATTAATTTTAAACACTAGACCCCCACAAACCTAGCAGCTCACACTTCAAATGTAACTAAAGTAAATACATATAACACAGTTTACGTACTTGATAATCAATTAACAATGAATAATTATTTGTTGATTAATCATTTCTTAACATCCCACTCCATGCCCCCACAAACCTAGCAACCTGCAACTAAAATATAACTAAAATAAATAAATATTACATAACGTACATAATTAATTATCAATTGAATAGTTATTAATAAACAAATAATTGGTAATTAATTATTACTTAATTAACTTCCCACCCTATAGCCCTACAAACCCAACAGCCCACAACTAAAATATACCTAATATATAACGTTATGATGCAATATACCTAATCAATAACCAATTAAATAATTAATAACAAAAAATGATTTTTGAATTAATTATTACTTAATTAACTTCCCACCCTATACCCGTACAAACCCAGCAACCTCGCCTAACTATATCTAAAAAATATAATTATTACATCATTAATAATTCAAATTTAGCTTTATTCGATTTTAGTCATTTAAAATCACAAAAGCATACATATTCATAAAAAATGGATAAAAGCATTTGATAAAATACATTAGTTAAAATACATTATCTGTCATAAAGTGCAAAAAGTGCTTTCAAGTATAGGTGAGTTAGCCTGCAGAGTAATGCATTTCAGGCTTTGATCATAGTAAACATTATGCATTTACACTTTTTCTAGCTCTCAGTGCATTTTTCAGAAAACCAGACATGGCACATACAGATAATACACTGTCTAAAAATAGTAAATATAAAAATGCTGGTTTACATTGTCTCCAACCTGCCTGTTTTAGCAAGGGGAGAATCCATCTTGTTCTTTCTCTTGCATAAAATTTACAGAACAGTGTCACATGAATAATAGATTGTGGTGACACGTTATCACAGGGGCATGGAGAAAGCTCTCTAGTCCAATCGTTTATTCCTGGATAACTAACCATACGATGAAAAGTTTTAAACCTAAAACGAGTTAAAAGATATCTATCACATCCCTCCGTGCAGCATATGAGATACGGTTGGATGTCATACGTAGTCAAAGTCAAATAGTGTTGTACTACAGTCCCTCTATTCATCTCCTGGGTGGCTCTGAGTGACTCTAAATGAGACAAACAAGTTAATTTGAGCTCCTTCCTAGGGATAGAACTCATTTTCTCTGGGGTAAAATAATAATCTGAATGCCCTATGTCACTCAGAAATTTTTTAACATAATTCAGCCTCATTACCTTATTAGCATGGTCCAAAATCATAGAATCCCTTATTATCTGTCTATTTAGACCTGTGCTGCTAGTTGTCCATATGCGATGCCACAACAGGACAGGTTGCATTTTTATAATATCCGAGACATAAGGGATACCCAGCTCACTGTGGCAGTTAAAAAACGGGGAGCTTGCTGGTACTGCTAAAATGAACCGTAAAAAGGCATTTTCTACACGTTGGATCATAGAGACATCATAAAAGCCCCAAACTACCGCCCCATATATCGCAATGCTTATGCATTTAGCTTGAACATTTTTTAGAAGAATACCAGGGGGCCTTTTTCCAATTTTCTTGGTAAAATTAACAAGAGTAGCAGTTGACTTCATAAATAATAGACTCCTACTTTTCACCGCTGGGCCCCAGGAGCCCGTATTTGCAAATAAAACACCCAGATAAGAAAAAGTGTTAGTGGAGTCTACCCTTTTGTACCCCATTTGGAGGCTATTACATTTACTTCTCCCTCTCCCACAGGTCATAATAAATGGTTTTTTAGCATTTAATTTCATTCCTAGCTTATCCATAAAACATGAATATGAAATGAGTGCTTTCCGCAAACCTAGTTGCGTGCGGGCCATAAGTGCCGCCTCATCAGCGTAGAGGAGGGAAACTATTGGCCTTTTGTTGACATACGGGGGGTCCTGCGCCGTTCCTTCAAGCTCCTGCTCTAATGCAATAGTATATAGACTAAAGAGAAACGGCGCAAGCACACAGCCTTGTCGCACCCCCTATCCACGGTGAATGGTGCGGTACATTCTTTGTTAGAGCCGTAGGGCACCTTGGCGGTAGCCCCGGAATATAATTCTTTTTGAAACTTTATCAAAACCGGATCGACCTTCAGATTAGATAGAATACTCCACAGTTTATTATGTTTCACGCAGTCAAATGCGACACCATTAATAATTATTTAAATAATGAATAATACATTAATAATTATTTGTTAAATAATTATTACTTAAGTAACTTTCCACCCTATCCCCCTACAAACATAGCAACCCGCTACAAAACTATAAATTACTATTAGAAATTAAAAATCACTTAAAATTATAAACTATATTTAAAAATATTATTAACAATTATACACACAGTAATACATTGAATTAATGTATGAACTAAAATTCACTAAGATAATAACAAAACGATATGTTTTACAAATATAAAATTGAAAACGATATTAACAAGAACAATATTCTTAACAATGATATTACTTACCTGTAAAAAACATTATTCTTGACAGCGATATTTCTGCATCACGATATTTTTGTATCACGATATTTTCTATCTGATATTTCTGTATCCTAATATTTACTACTTGATATTTTGTCGAAATATTGTGTTTTAATATAGTCCATGTTATGTTTAACAATGATCTTGCACGGTCTTATTGGATGTTCTTGTTTTTGTGGTGCGGCCGGCAGCAGTGGATATGCAGGGGCACCAGCATTTGAGCTGCACAGATCATATGTTGTATTAGCCCTAGGCTTCAGCGCACATGCCATATTACTGTGTTAGCTAGCCCAAAGAAAAATCTGGATACGGGTATCTGATAGAAGGGTCACATACTCATTTCCCATGTAAGGCACATACTCGTTCCAGAAGCCGCCAAAGTCTCTCTATAACAAGATTGTCATTTCTGTAGTATACACAAAACGATACGAGTAGGCTTTCCAACCTGAAGTAAGGGGGAAACGTATGTCTTCCTTGGGGGAAGTGGAGGGAATAGGTTGCTTGTCTTATGGTTTGATCTATCCTGATGAATTAAGGACTGTCCAAGTGATAATGTTGGTGCATGCTCTGGCAGCACAAGGAACTAAGGGTTTGTCGTCCATGTGGGAAAGATTTGAAACTATCATGCATAATAGGTTTCGTTGCCGACTGTGAAAAACAAGCTAAAAAAAAACCTTGATAGTTTGTAATTTAAAAAAGGGAGCGGTTGTGTTGATAGGACTGAAATGCTGAAAGAGAGTGTGCGACTGATTTCCCCTTCAGAAAGAGTCAAAACAGCAACAGGTACATTGGTATATAACCCTGGGGAGTCACTTGAGTATGAGCTTCATCACATCACAACTGTGGGATAAACTCAACTCCTTAAAGTCCTAAAGATGAACATGTAGGTACTGCAGGCTGCAGAGAATAACAGGCTTCCATAGGTGCCTGTCACACGTCCTGAAAGGGCCCTTCACAGACATTTACACAAGGATGCATAAGGAACGCGACGTCCTTCTTTTGGAATGGCAGCAACTGAATGTAGAATTCTTCATCTTTCCCAATAAATTCCCATAAATAAGATTGAATTTTTTTGGGTTGTCAGGAAATAGCTCTTATATATAAGAATAAGTTGGTGGCGCAGAAGAAGCTTCAAACTATCTTCAAATACAATATGAAAGGCGTCGGGCAATAACTCACTCAAGTTCTTCCAAACTGTTAGAATTGATCAGGCTGATTTTTTCCTGTGGTTGGTACAACACCACTCAATTGAAGAAAAGTAATATATTTTTGTCAAGACCAAGACCATATATCATTTATTATGAACGTCTCTGTAAAAAGCTCAAGAGCGAGACAATTCAGCAAATAAGGAATTATTTTGAAAAATATAAAGGAAAACAAGAAAAAAGTATGTAATTGGTGCGATATATTTCTGAAAAATCAAGGGTGAGATCCTAACACCTGTACTGTGGCTAAATTGGTTGAAGGGAGGATGGGGCAGTATATTTATAGCATCTCTAATGATACCGCATTGTCAAAAATGTGGACACTAGCAGTTTCTGCATGTTCTACTGGCAGTTGTCTGAAAATGTAATATCACCGCAGCCACGGCTGGTAAATCATAGTGGGTGCAGCCATAAAAGCAATATGCCGCACCCTCCTCCTTGCATTTCTGCATCCAGACATTCTTTTGTCTTCCTCAGAAACGAGCTGGGGTTATCCCGTTCCCTGAACTGATAATCAATTCTTGCAATAACTGCCCTGTTGATAGTAAAAGGTCTAATGTGTGAGACGAATTCATGAGAAAATGGGCAAAGTGTGCTCCTTGCTGAGGGTCATAATTTAAATGTGTGGCAGCACAGTCAGGTCACTTTGATTTTAGCAAAATGATTTTCTGTACAAACCGCCTCAACCTTATGTTACTTTGCAGGGACAAGTATGCTCTGCATACTGTTGTTTCAATTGTAGACAAACTCTGAAGTCATGGTTAACGGAGTGATAGGACAAAGTCAACTCATGGCATATATGGGCATAAAATCACAAACACCAGGACCTGCATGTTTTGGCTGAAAGAAGGGCTTGATGCTCTCTGTTACAGAGAGGAAGACCACAAAACTGATTATGGGCAAAAGGAACTTATGGCCATGTTTTGAAAAGTATTCCAGATAGGGTACTCTGCCACAAACAAGGCAGAGTACCCTGTCCGCCAAACTCTCGGTTTACCTTCTGTCCCAACCAATGACCTAGACTAGGATTTTTGGAATAGTCTTTTATTTTAATAGATCTGTAATAGGGTCAAGATCAAGACCAAAAGAAAAATTATCACCTATATCTGTCTCTTACTTTCCCCAATATTTTGTCCACACTCTTCCTCCCCAATCTCCCCCACAGTGCTCTGTCATGCCACAGTGACGGTTCCTGGTATGCCACGAGTTACATGAACTCAGGTTGTGCAAGGGGACCAGTGCCACACCCCTTACGTCTTTCCGATTACCTTGAAGCTGTTCGCCTTCAGGCCTTTCAGTGCCCCACCTCAGACCCACCCAAGGCTGTCTTAACAACATTATAGGCCCGCAGGCAAAGCAGTGCACTGGGCCCTACCTACACAACCGCCTCTCATGGCCCGGCTCTGCCACTCCCTGAATTCGCTGGCTCAGAGCCAACAGCTGAAAATAAAACAATATTCAAATATTGTTTTTCTTTCAGCTGCTGGCTCTGAACCAGTGGTCTGTGCATAGATTAGCATGGGGCACCTATGCTCGTGGGGCCCCCGGGCAACTGCCCAGCATGCCTATGCGTTACACGGCACTGGAGCCACCCAGGTTTCCCAAGGCACAAAAGAGATCAGAACTTGGAGACATATGTACCGATGGAGCATAGAGACATAACACCAATCCTCAAATTATCCAGTAGGGACTTGGACCATTGTGAGAAAACCCTACTTGAGAAAGGATTGTATTTTTTACCTACTAGGCAAATTGATTTCACCCAAGTGAAAATGGAATTTATGTAGTTCTTCCACAAACAAACATTAAGAGCTTACTTTTGCAATGTGCTGTTTGTTCCACAACAGGGCAATGCTGTCCTGGATAAGCCATCCTTCTTCCTTACTTTCTAAGATGTTGCGGATTTCCAATTGTACTTCTCTGGTAGGATCTGAGGGTACTTTCCTGTAGGGTTCTACTATACTCAGTGGACGTCTGATTTCCTCCTCATATTTACAATGTCTTGGATCACTATGGCACCCCACTTGTCAGCTAGTTTGAGGAGGATATCATTTGCCTTGTTTAGTCTCCTTATATGACAGCAAACGTCTCCTTCGATAACTTGGGTTTGGAATACCTGTTTTTTTACTTTAGTTCTATCCAAGTATCTCAGAACTGTTTCTTCGAATGTTAGAATCTCCATGGATGTTTTTGAGATGGTGGGCAAAATGTGGATTTGTTCACATTTCTGCTAGGGTTCAATACAGTCTGCTCCCCACTTGACCTGGAAATACTCCTCTTCCATCTTCAACTGGGATCTCACTGTATTTTTCGATGTAACAGGTACCCTGATGGAATAGTGCTGGCACCTCTAGCATCGCTTTATGGGTCTCCATAGTCTCCATGTCCTTTCCTCTTGCCTGTGAAATTTGATATGTTTCCCAAAAAATGGGGAGTCCTCCTTACAGCCCGTAAAGTACAACCCACTACAAAAAATCCACCCCTCCACCCCCTATTTAGTTTGGGAAACGTTTATGGTGGATTTTTTGGACCAAACATGGTGCATTCATATAGAATGCAGGTTCCCATATAAAATTTGCTATGCCTTCTAGTCAATCAGATGTTGCAACTGACCTTGGAGTATTCTGGAGTCAAGGACTGCTTTAACCCCATACTTTGAAACTTTGTCCCTTGAACTACACGAGGTTTTGAACTTAATGTAATTTTAGGTACTTGTTTTAATGAGAAAAAATAGAATACTGTGTAAAAGCTCCTGTTTGAGGGTAATTGTAATTGTATAGTTTCTGGGTTGTTTATCTTGGAGCTGAGTAACGGGTCTACAAATTGATGTTTGAATTTTCCTTCGTATCCGGGTAACCAGAGATACATGTAGATAGCCAAACTGACTCTTCTGTTTTATAACAAGGAGCGGGAGAATGATGGAAGTCTGAAAACCTTTTATAGGTGGCTTTGATTTCTGTGAGTGCTTGATGGCATTTGTATAAATTAGAAATGGGTGATGAAACACGCACTACTGTTAACAACTAAGTTGTTTGAATTGTTGCGTGCCTCAGGAATATCACTCTCTGGTCAATGAGTGTGGAGAAATCGTGGAAAAGTAGCGTCTCCTAGTTAGGGGACGTCCCCCTGAGCACTGTGCGAAGCCCGCTTAGTGGGATATATGAAGTCTGTTAGAAAATCATGCAAAAAATAGATGTAGTCTCAAATAACAGAGATAGGCTTGTGAATATTTTATTCGTAGTTCGATATTAGTTTTTCATATCGAAGAATTATGATATTAGTTTAGATGAGGCCATCAGAAATTTCAATCATCTCTCCCAATGCATTTCGGGCATTATCAGCCCTTCGTCAGGGGAAAATATCTGTATAAATTAACCTAATCGAAGAGGTCAAAGCTTGGGCTGAAGGATCTTGGTATTGAGACACCTGTAGTGTGGGGATTATGTACATGTGCTACTCTTCTAATTAGTTTGGAGGACGCCAGGGCACCTGTAAAGAGTACAGAAGAAGCAGCCACAAAATGTTGGAAGACACAGGCTCTCATTACAAGTGAACTATTCTTGATCCCATCTGAGATATTGTAGGAGTGCGTCATATTAAACAGTGGTCAGTGCTCAAATATATTCTGTGTAATTAACATTACTAAAGGGAGAGGAGTATTGCATATTTAAAGTATGCTACATGACATACTTGTGTATAAAATGTGATTAGTATAGCCTTATAGCCCGCCGTAGCGGGCTATACCGGCTATTGAAGGCCCGCTCCAGCGTTAAAGGCCCGAGCCGAAAGGCTAGGGACTTTAACAAGGGAGCAGGACTTTTATTGCCGGTATAGCCCAGCTATGAAGGGCTATAAGGCTATTAGAACATTCTGCCACTAGAGGGCAGAATGTTCCAACAAATAAAGCAAAGGCCTCTGGGAGTTCAAGGGGTTTAAATTCCATCGGGCTCCAAGAAGCCATGGAAAACAACATTGGAATGTTGCTTTGCGGGCCTTTACCAGCCCGTAAAAGCATGGACCACGCCATTGTCTTCCAAGGAGCTCCCAACATTCCAATGTTCTAATAAGGGTTTATGTGACAATTATATATTAATGGGATAGGATGAGTTAACATAAATGTGTCCCATTGTGAGGCTATTAAAATTGAATTAAGTAAACTAATGTTTAAACATTTACACGAGTGACAATGAATTTATTCCATGCAGGTGCATGTAGAATGACATCTTCATAATTCTTTACAATTTATACATGTATTAAGGAGCTACATTTATTGTATGTGTAGAAATGTGCACATATTCTGTAACTCTTGTGCATTACTAAAGTAGTCTGGAGTGGTCCTTGAGAATTAGTTTGGTCCATGCTCACGTTTAGAGTTTAACATGCAATTCGTATTGAACCTTTAATGTAGAATGTGTTTATTTGTATTTTGTTTCCACTACAGGTATGGAGAGAGAAAGCCTCATTAGTGACCATAGGAGGGTTTTGTTTTCTTCAGATAGCAAGGTACGAGAAGCCGAAGTGGCAAGGAGAAGCGCGGTAACGAGCAAGTAGGCAATTTCTCATGGGAGAGAAGAGGAATGACCAAGGACGAGTGAAGTTGCTACTTATCGATGTGGGAAAGTATCCATTTGTACTTGAACTATGGAAGTTCTCCTGCAAAGATCACGTAGGATTGTCTACTCTGACTGCAATTGATATTCTATGTTGAACGAAGTGAAGGACAGGAGAGTCAGATTAGGTTTTCACAGGGTTAATTCTTATGCTTCTGCTTGTGTGGCTTTGTGCTCCTTGACCCATGGATGGAGTGCCTTCTACTGAAGGCTTCGACAGCTGACACCTAACTGATTTCACCCTTACCGAATGCTGCTTAGCTTAGGGATGCCCCTTTTAAGATAGTGTAGGGAGAGATAGCTTGCTCATGCTTACTTTGGAAAATCGTTTGAATAAATGTAATACTTTTCCTGATCGTCTGCATCACCTTCAAAGAGCTAGTTGTCTGTTTTGTATTATATAGGGTAAATCTCTTCAGGAGATTTGGTCTTATCTTGGTCTTTCTGTACTTTTATCTTATTATGTTGAGATTGGTCTACATTGATTTGTTTCTAAATTTATCATTAAACCCTACTAAATTCAGATTAGATTGTCGAGTGGATTATTGTGTGGCCACATGGTTTGCACTAAATTGAGATATTAAAAAGAGATAGTTTCTCCCTTTACTTCTCTTACTGCTAGAAAGGTCAACCCTCTGGAGATAAATGTTCGACTGGGCCCAAGCTCCAACAACAGTTAATTCTGATGGGTCTGGTAACAGCAGTTACCAGCCCCATCTGAATTATGAGATCTACGGAACCAAAATGGATCCCTTAACTTTCACCAGGAGATTTCGACTGCTAAACACAGCCGAAATGTCCAGGTGAAAGTCTGGCCTAAAATGAGAAATTTCCAGAGAAATCAGACACAGAACCACTGATTCCCCTAGTAATTTCTAATTTCTTAGTAGACCCTCAGGGGTCAAGTCATAGTGATCTAGATTTTGTCCACCCCAAAAGTTACCGGTCGCCGACATTCGTAACTCAGAGGGTGCAGAAAATCACATTCATTTACTTGGCTACTCATAATGAGGGCCCCAGAGATAGACACAAAAACACTTTAAGATAGCAGAGTAGTAATGATATTTCTAAGGTCCTGCTGTCATCTACAATTTTAGAGAAATTAGTATAAGCTATTAAGGAAATAAGAGGGACTTATTATATTGAAGGATAGACAAGGTAATGTATATTATGGCAGCTTTCATCATGAAGATCAATGCCCCCTAGGACAAATGAACCTTATTGGCCCCATGAAGTAATAATTATGAATAGGTTTCACAAACCCAAGCAGGAACAAGCATAAATGGACCCAAGCATTAAACTGTTTCTAGGCAACTGAGGTGTAATTGTCTAGTGATTAGCAAGTGGAACAAGGGTACCCCACCAGATTCAAGCTAGCCTGGATGATGAGCCGTGATACCCTGAAACCGGTCCCAGGATGCTTGTTTCTGGTCCAGGGAGCACCTTGCCTGGCAGTTTGGGCTGGACTGGTCCCATGGGGAGCACGGTCAAGATTGATTTGCATATAGCTGGTTCTAAACTGGAATGGCGTGATGTGCAAAAAAAATGATAACTCTAACCCAGATCTGTGACTGGGGGTGAATGTTTAATTTGTTCAGCATTCCGTCATTCATCAGTTCTTTTTGCATTTGCTGCCCTAAGTGGGAAGGGAATGCCCAGACGTGGTCCCATGCTCGCTACGTCATTAGATTGAAGCTAGCCTGGTTGATGAGGGGATATACCCTGAAACTGGTCCCAGGATGCTTGTGTCTGGTCCAGGGAGGACCTGGCCTGCCAATTCAGGCTGGCCTGTTCCCATGGGAAGCAGGGTCAAGACTGATATACGTATGGCTGGGTCTAAACTGGAATGGCATGGCGTGCAAAAAAACAATGGATTTAATCCATATTTGTGACTTGGGGTGAATGTTTGATTTGTTCAGCATTCTGTCCATCATCTGTTCTTTTTGCATTTGTCACCCTAAGTGAGAAGGGTATTCCCAGACGTCGGTACTGTGCACACTACGCCACCAAAATCAAGCTAGCCTGACTGATGCGGGGTGATACCCTGAAACCGGTAGCAGGATGCTTGTTTCAGGTCCAGGGTGGACCTGGCCTGGCTGTTCGGGCTGGACTGTTCCCATGGGAAACTGGGTCAAGACTGATTCGTATATGAATGGGACTAAACTGGAATAGCGTGGCGTGCAAAACAACAATGGATTTAACCCAAATCTGTGACTGGGGCTGAATGTTTGATTTGTTCAGCATTCTGTCCGTCATCTGTTCTTTTTGCATTTGCCATCCTGAGTAGGAAGGGTATGCCCAGACTTGGGTCCCTTGTTTGCTACGCCACCAGATTCAAGCTAGCCTGGCTGTTGAGGGGTCATACCCTGAAACCGGTCCAAGGATGCTTGTTTCTGGTCCATGGAGGACCTGGCCTGACAGTTCAGAATGGACTATTCTCATGGGGAGCACGGTCAAGGCTGATTTGCATATGGCTGGGTCTCAACTGGAATGCCTTGGCATGCAAAAAAACAACAGATTTAATCCAAATCTCTGTACTGGGGGTGAATGTTTGATTTGTTCAGCATTCTGCCCCTCACCTGCTCTTTTTGCATTTGTCACCCTAAGTGGGAAGGATCCATTTCGGCCTGAGAATATGATATTTTTCCAGGGAATGCATGCAAACACTAAGGCCAAGGTGACGTCTTTGGGGAAGCAACAGCAGCTAATCTGGCAGCTCATTCGACGTCATTCACCATGTCTTTATCCTGTTCAACTGTCATTCACATTTTGCTTCTACTCTCCACAGTGTACAGCAATAGGTCAGCCCACTTTAGCTATTGTCTTCTTGCTCTGTGACTGATGGAATTTGGCCTGATTATGTGATCACTTCAATGACAGGGCTGCTAGGCCAATACTTGACTTTTGAATGCCTTTTTCCCCATTCATTAACGCAAAAATTGTGTATAAACCTGGTGAAAGTACACTTGCGTGCGATGAAGCACCTGTGTTGGCCGATTGAAATTATACACAATGGTTATGTTTTTTAAAACATAAGATTGTAGCATCAAATTGTAGCTAGTATGGTTTTCTTTATATTTTATGGCATATGCCTTCAATTAAACAAGCATTGGCATAGCCAATAGGTCTCGCCTTTGGGACCTTATAAGTGTTTAGCCATGCAACAGTTGTATAACTAAATACTTATAAGGTCCCAAAAGCGAGACCTATTGGCTATGCCAAGCGGCCGTGTGGCCACAAAAGTGAAAGTAATCGCGGTAAAGAGCGGCGCGCGTGCCTGCTCACATGCACTGTAGCTCTAGGCTGGCCTGGTAGCACTTTTTGGAGCCCTCTCAATAAGTCTCGCCTGACCCAGCGCATGCGCTGGGTCAGGCGAGACCTAACAATGAAGCATTTTACCAGGCTGTGAAGACCAGGCCTATTCGCATTGCAATGCTTGATTGTCTTGTTTCCTCTTCTTTCTCTTACCCTTTTGACCCTTCTCTACTTTCACTGCACTTGTTTTCTACTTACAGCACTTTCATTCTTCCTCTCCCGCCCACCTCCCTGTGTTCCCCATGCACACACCACTCGCAAGTCCAAAGAAGTTTGCAGTGTCAGACTGTCCTGTAGGGCTGGTCTGACAGGTCAGTGAGTGGGCAGTTTGTGGGGCTGTTTTATGGTCTGTTATGCAAAATAAAATCAGGTATTGGTAAAGTGCGAACTAATCACCCCTAAGGGTCTCAGGCCTTGGGGAGATTAAGTGAGCTATTGCCCAGAGTCACACGGTGCTGGGCGGAGCTGAGCAGCCGCCCGCGCGGGGGATTGATTGCACCTCTGAGCCCCGCGCTCCAGAGTCAGCTGATCTAGCCGCTGCGCCACATCTCTCCTCAGGCCGGATTTTACTGTCCAAAACACTTATTCAACATGTCTTTACACTTTAAAAAGTGTCTCAATTTGCAAACCTGAGACTCTTTTTAGCACTCACCGGGGTGACTTTTATTTTGGTGTCCTGGTCTATTTTAACACTACGAACGTCAAAAAGAACATGTGTTCGAGGGATTCTTGTGCCTGCTACACACCTGGCGCATTCTGTGCTTTGGCTTCTCCTCTTTACGCCAGAATTAATGGATTAGAAGATGAGACATGCTGCACTGCATGCCTCGTTTCGCCCCCTAAGGCCTTGGACAAAGTGTCCTGCTAGAATACCTGATATGGTAATGCCGCATAATCCAAGGCCTCGCATGAGTCTGGTTAATGGAATGAGACTGGTGAATGGAATGCTCCTAGGGCGTGTTTATTCAAACCTTATACATTAGAGGTTCGTATTACTGGAGCAAGTGAACCGTGGCTCTTCCACAGGCAGACTTGAGCCGCGCAGACTTGAGATGTATATGTCTTTTATTATTTTTGGCATTTTTGAAATCTCGAATATCTGAAAGACGTCGCGCCATACCTACATTATTTGATACATATTGTTAGGGGTGAGGGAAATCGCACTGTCGCAAATCTTTTTTTAAAATTCGCGAGCCCTAAGGGCGAAAATTATTTTTTTAAACGTTGCTTTAGCATTCCTTTGCAGAACAATAAATCTTTTCCATGACATTGCAAAGAGGAGTTGGTAGAAGCCCTCAGCAGACGCGCAACGCCTTTTGGGCTAAAAGGTCCTATATAACTCTCAAAACTGTTTAAAAAACACAAACATTTGTTGTGCAAATGGATCCCCTGAACAGGTTGCTTTAAAAAAAAAAAGTTTACTTAAATGAGAGAACAGACATCGGGTCTACTGACCCCAGCATGCCACCATTCATTCCTGTGATGGCAGCCGCGGTCCATGCAGGTAAGAGGTTGGGAGGGGGGGGAGGATTTCGACAGATGATGACAAGGGAAAATGCATTATTTATTTAATTTTCCCTCCATGTCGTCTGTTGAAATCCCCCACCCAGCCCTACTGCCCCACCGCTCTTACCTGCACGGGCCGTGGTTGTGTGATGGCCTCCAATCATAGTGATTTGCAGTTTGTGCCCAACCTCATGAATGTTCGTGAGGTAGGCCGGATTGTAACCCACGATGATTTTGAATTCTGTGAAGGGACCTATTAGTACAAAGGTGGGTTCGAAAAATTATTTTCTATTTGTAAAATGTCAGTGGGCAATTTGCAACCACTTTTTGCCAATGGATATTTGGTACATCAGAACCTTAGAGTTCAAAATAAAAACAAGTGTGTTGAAAATATAGATTTGTGGTAAGATGCAATCATAGGTTTAATTTCCCTCTGATAACACCTTTGCTTTACTTCTTAAAAGCAACAAAACTTGTCACTATGAAGCCTCAAATGACTCTATCAATTGAAGCCATATGCTCCTAAAAAGCCTCTAGATTTTCTCGTTAGCCAACTGCACACATTTACATTTATTTCAGATTGCAGGCATCCTAGCAAAAAGGCTTGTTTCCTCTTTTGCTGTCTGCCCCTACCTTGGCTTCACAGAACAGGAGGTGACTTTGGTTCTTTTTCAGCCAGAGACTCCTGAAGGTCAGCATTATGCATTCTTGAATGGTTGGATTTTAATATTTTTTTTTAAGTTTACACACTTTAATTGTAAAAGTTGAAAAGTATTGAGAATATTGTTTCTAATTGATCCCACCCTCAACAAACAGACCATTCAAAAGCAATTTACAGGCAGAGGAGGCTTTGTATGTTTTTTCATTGCTTCTCATGGTATCGCGTTGCACTCTCTCTGTCCAATCAGCCCACTTGCAAGGTGCTTTTACACCCCGATTGGGCACAGTTCAGAGCAGAAATTGTTCCTACATTGGGATCAAGGCCTGGCTGGAAACCCAAAGCAGCCCTGGCAATGTTGACGGACCAGCCTCCCTGCTGCTTTTGTTCCTTGGAGCCAATATAGCAACTCCACTGCAAGACCTGCCCCCAGTAACAAAAACGGCCCTCGCGGCAGCAGAATCGGCCCCTGCCTCCCGAGGAAATGCCGATGTCCACTACGGCCAGTACGGCCCTGATCGGGATACACTGGCTGTGGAACACCAAACAATATTTTACCAGGCAGAACACCTAGCAGGTAAAATCCCTGTGAGAAAAGGTTACATTGCAGCCCAGACCCATTCATTGACTCCTGCGTAGACCACAGATCAGGCACTAGGGGAGCATGTCATGCTTCCCCCTGCCAGCCACCATTCTCCAGTCCCTACTTCACCTTCTTTATACCCTCTGTTAGATTTGGGGATCTCTAGTTGGCAGAGGTAGGTACCTTTGACCAAATAGGGGCCCTTGCGTCTAGTCAGGGTAAGGGGGTACACTCCTAAAATAACCCCTACTCACCCCCTTGGTAGCTTGGCACGAGCAGGCAGGTTTATCAGAGGCAGTGTGTAAAGCATTTGTGAACACATACAGTAATACAGTGACAACACTACAGATGGACACCAGACAGGTTGTATTATAAAAATAAGTATCTTTATATAGACTTACCACAAATGACAAAAATCCACAATACTATACTTTAAAAATGGTAGAAATAGCTTAGTTCAATTTAGATGGTAAATGCGACACTTAGCGTTGAATGTACCTTTGGATGCATAACGCGATACAAACAAAAGAGTTGCAGGGAAGGTGATGTGTCGGTTCCTTACACGCAAGAACGGTTATGCGTCTGTTCCTTGCTTCGGGGGAGGTGATGCGTCAGTTCCCTACTGCTGCATAGGGGACGGTGATGCGTCGGTTCCTTACCGGAGAGGAGGTGATGCGTCGGTTCTTCACCGCGTGGGGAGGTGATGCGTCGGTTTCTTACTGCACTTCTGTGGCGATGCGACTAGCAATGCCGCGATGCCATGACGACCCGGTGCAATGAACAAAAATGGCGTCTTCTTGATGTTGCGACAACAAAGGGGTGATGCGTGCACGCCCGACGGCCGTGCAGCGACTTAGTGAATCTTCTTGAGCCACGACAGGCCCCGTGACACACTTCTCCGGTGATGCGACGGCATCTGCTGCGACACTCTTCTCCAGTGAGGCGTGGCACTTCAGCGATGCGATGGCAGCGGCGGCACTCTTCCTCAGCGGTGCAACGACAGCTGCTGCAGCAGCGACACGCTTCTCCAGTGATGCGATGGCATCTGCTGCGACACTCTTCTACAGTAATGCAAGGCACTTCGGCGATGCGATAGCGGCGCCATGCTTTCTCAGCGATGCAACGACAGCTGCTGCGGCAGCTACACGCTTCGCCGGTGATGAAACGGCATCTGCTGCGACAGCGACACTCTTCTCCGATGATGCGAGGAGCTTCGGCGATGCGATGGCGACAGCAGCAGCGGCGGCACGCTTTCTCGGCGATGCGATAACAACTGCTGCGGCGGCGACACGCTTCTTCGCCTTGAGTCGCGCTTCCAGCTCCCAGTGACACGCAGTCTCTCAGAAGGGCCAGCTCAACAGCCGGCACTTCAGATTCCCAGCAAGGGAACTCAGGGGAGCTGGTTGGTGAAGTCTTGTATCCCTGAGACTTCAGGCAGGAGGCAAGCTCTAGTTCAAGCTCTTGAAGATCTTCTTACAAGTAGATGAAAGTAGCACAACGTCCTTTATCCTTTTTTTGGTAATCAGGTAACCACTGCAGGCCAATCCTCAAACAGCACACAGCATAGGGATAGTCTCCTCCTGCAGTCTCTCTCTCTGGTTCCTCTCCTCAGCAAAGGTTCTTCTTGTTTCCCAGAAGTGATCTAAAGTATTGGGGTCTGGGCCCCAGTATTTATACTCATATTCTCTTTGTTCTCTGACGGCAGAGAGGCCTTTGCCTAGTCCAAACCAGTTCTGGTCAGTCTTGGAGCACTTTGTTTACAGGACTCCTTCTTTCCTTTGACAGTGTGGGCCAGGGACATCAGACACACTACAGGAGGTGGAGCCAGCATTGTGGAAGGCAGGCACAGCCCTATTGAGGTCCCAGGTGCAACTCCTCCCACCACTCTACATGCAGATGGGTCTATTCAGCCCTGTGCTGACTCACCTTGTCTCCTGGAATCCCCCAGCCCCTGTCACTCAAACTCCAAACAAGGAATACACAACCTAGCAGAGGCAGGCTTGGATAGTTGGGCAAGAAAATACCTACTTTCTAAAAGTGGTATTTTTAAATACAGAACGTTATAACCAACTTCACTAAAAGATGTATTTTATCATTCTGAGTTCAGGCATACTAAACTCGAATTTCTACCATGTTCCCAGGGTCAGTTAGTGTTATAATCAAACTGCCCATTCTGGCCTATGGGGAACAGGTAGCCTTGCAATAGTGAAAAACGAAAATGGCTGTAATTCACTATTAGGACATGCCACACACATCAGGGCACATCCCACATTTTTCTTACAATGAACCCTGCCCTCGGGCCTACCTTAGGGGTGTCTGATATGAAGAGAAGGGAAGGTTTAGGGACTGGCAAGTGGGTGCACTTGGCCAGTCAACATGGCAGTACCAGACTGCACATAGGCTCTGCAATGGCAGGCCTGAGACACACTTTACAGGCTGCTTTGGTGGGTGGCACAACCAGTGCTGCAAGCCCACTAGCAGTATTTGATTTACAAGCCCTGGGCACCCATTGTGCACTGTACTAGGGTCTGACCAGTAAATCATATAATCCAATCATGGAGCCACTAATCCATACATCAATTTACAATAGAGAGCATATTTACTTTAGCACTTATCAGCAGTGGTAAAGTGCCCAGAGTCATAAAACAGCTAACAACCGGTCAGAAAAAATACAGGAGGGAGGCAAAAAGTTCAGGGATGACCCTGCAAAAAGGGCCAGGTCCAACACAACCCCCTTTCAGCCAAATCGCAGGGTAGTCCAAGCACTACCTTGATTGGCTTACCTGCTTTGGGCGATAGAACATGGACCCGGGCCCACAACAGCAGGGGCATATTCCAGTTCTACGCCAATCTGACACCATTTGGATCCCTCTGTCCATACTCTCAGGGCCCACCAAGCTAACCCATGGGGAACCCTTCTCCTCACCTGTGGACACCACCTGTGCAGCACCTAACCATAGCTTGCTCACAGGTGTGTCCCAACAGACAGACAGCAAGCCACTGTGGCCACTGACAGTAGTCAGTGATGAGACCCAGGCCTTATGCCTCTCACGGCTCTCAAACCTCGCTGGCGTCAGAGAGCAGGGGGCAGTAGCCCCAGGTGCTTGGCACCCTTTGTCCACTCTCCCTCCTGTCAGGGCAGGTATGACATCCTGCTGCTGACCTACCAGCCCCGGGCCTGTACCCGACGGCTGGACAGCAGACTGGGGTGAGCTTTCCCACACCCGGTCCTCCTCCTCCTTGGGGCTCTGTACCCTCCCACTTGGAGTGGTACCCCCTTCCAGAATTGTCAGGGAGCCTGTAGCAGGTGTCCTGCACAATTCACCCACCAGTTCAGGGATTCTATCCTTCAACTGGGCTTCCAGGTCAGAGGGGGACACCTTGAACCTGGTCCTCCAAACTAGGGTCTAAACCCTCCAGTTGCCAGGGTCAGAGGCGAGGACTCCCTCCCTATGCACCCTCTTCCAGAGTACTGCACCCTCCCATCAGGAGCGGTACCCCCAGAAAACAAACCGGTCAGCACACTGTTTACAGTTGTCCCGCCCTCCAGGTCAGACAACACCTGTACCTGGCTTCCCAACTCGGACCAACCCCTGCAGTTGAACAATTGCCCGGCACACCAGGACTTCAATGGGAGCACATAGGCCCCCCTGAGGGTGACACATAACTCATGTGTCGTGTGACAGTCTGCCTGGCGCAGATCTCCCGACCCCTGTCCCTCTGACAGTGCGTGAAGATCCCCCAGGACAGAAATGGTGTCACCATGGTCATTCACCAGTGACTCAGCCCTTCTGGCTGGCCCCTGACCCACTGGTTCTTCCACTGGGGACTCTTTCCCCCTCTCACCCTTCAATCTGGACTTCTGCACCCTCCACTTAGGAGTGGCACTGCCAGACACTAGAACTGATGGAGGCCTGCTTACAGACACTCCCCAATTCACCAGACACTAGGGGATCCCCCACAATGGGCAGCCCCTCAGGACAGACTAGGCTCCCCACCTGGTGTTCCCTTAAAGAACCATCCAGGCTCTGAGACTGGGTTTCGGGCACCTTGGGACACGCAGCCCTACACTCACTCCTTCTCCACTGAGACAGGACGTGAGTCCCTACACCCCTCCCACTACACTGGGAACTAGCTGGGCTACTCTGAACCTCTTCCCCCACCTCACTTGGTTGGGAGAAGCCTGAGTCACCTTCTTTAGGATCACCCCAGATACCTCTTCAGACCCTCTAACATGCAGCCAGAGGTCTGTCTCCTTGGTGAGCTCCCTGGGGTCAGAAAACTCACTTTCCAACAGGTGTTGGCATAGCTCTGGAAAACAGAGACTTACAATATGCTCTCCCACAATTGGATCACACAGCCCCCCACAGGGGTAAACCAAACTATCCGTCACCTCACCATCAGGTGCCTCACACACGTACTCCACACCACTCTCCTGAGATTGGCAAGACATTATCTGACTGTCTCTGTCACACAACCCACACTCTTCTTGGCGGTCTTCACACTCACACACCAGGACTTCAACCCTGGGGGAACCCCTCTCCCTGCACCTCTCATCTAGAGTCAGTAGAGTGTCCCTCCCACCTCTAGGATCATGAACCCCTGGGCCAGTTCCCCAATCTATCTCAGGGACACTGTGCACCATTTGAGCTACCTCACATCCTTGAACCTCCTGGCATAAATCAATCCCTTCCAAGTCAGGCGCCATATCTCTGGGTGTATGTACTACTCCTTCAGCACTAAATAACTCAATATTGCTGCCACCATCTGAACTGGATTCCACCTCCAACTCAGCAAAGCTGACTCTCTCTGAGCTACACATGTTTCTTGTTGCTGGGCTGAGATACTCATGGCCTCAAGCCTCTCAAGCTCTAAATCAAGCTCCCTCATTCTCAACTCATGTTCCAATTGCATGCTCTTTTTCCTCTAGGGCCAAATTCTGATTCTCTAACTGCCCACTCAACTTGAGCTTGGTCAGCTCCATCTCATGCATCCTACTCTTCTCCCTGTCCTCCAGCTCCTCTGGTGACAGGCCCTTGGCAGAAACACTGCTATCTGTTGGGGAAGGTGCTCTCCTCCCCCCTGGACCCAATGGTCCTTCCAGCTGCTCAACTGCATTTTCAGCCCCCTCCACATGCTATGGGGTGCTCCTTGCTTTCACCCAGGCCCTCAGCACCTTCTGGAACTCATCCTTCTTGGAGAGACCGGCCATAGCAACTTTAAATCTCCTGCAGAAGTGCTTTAGCTTTTCCACATTGTAGCTTTCTAGTTTCTCCTCTTCAAAATCATAATCCACAGATGCGATGGATGCTGCTTTACTCATGGTGATTAAACTTGGCAGTTCTTGGCAAAAATAGGAAGTCCCAGGAAAAATCTACCAAAATGTATGTGGTTGCGTTTGGTCTGCACTCACTAGTAGTGTCCACCAATCACTGTATATGAGTCACAAATGCAAGTTCAGAATCCTCACCGCTGACCACCAATGTTAGATTTGGGGGTCTCTAGTTGGCAGAGGTAGGTACCTTTGACCAAATAGGGGCCCTTGCGTCTAATCAGGGTAAGGGGGTATACTCCTAAAATAACCCCTGCTCACCCCCTTGGTAGCTTGGCACGAGCAGACAGGCTTATCTCAGAGGCAGTGTGTAAAGCATTTGTGAACACATACAGTAATACAGTGACAACACTACAGATGGACACCACACAGATTGTTTTATAAAAATAAGTATCTTTATATAGACTTAACACAAGACCACAAATGACAAAAATCCACAAAACTATACTTTAAAAATGGTAGAAATAGCTAAATTCTCTTTAGATGGTAAATGCGACACTTAGCGTTCAATGTACCTTTGGATGCGTAACGCAATACAAACAAAAGAGTTGCAGGGAAGGTGACGTGTCGGTTCCTTGCACACAAGAACGGTGATGCGTCTGTTCCTTGCTTCGGGCGACGTGATGCGTCGGTTCCCTACTGCTGCGTAGGGGACGGTGATGCGTCGGTTCCTTACCGGAGAAGAGGTGATGCGTCAGTTCTTCACCGCGTGAGGAGGTGATGCGTCAGTTTCTTACTGCGATTCGGTGGCAATGCGACTAGCAACGTCGCGATGCGATGACGACCCGGTGCAATGAACAAAAATGGCGTCTTCTTGATGTTGCGACAACGAAGGGGTGATGCGTGCACGCCCGACGGCCGTGCGGCGACTCGTGAATCTTCTTGAGCCGTGACAGACCCTGCGACATGCTTCTCCAGTGATGCGACGGCATCTGCTGCAACGGCGACACTCTTCTCCAGTGATGCGTGGCGCTTCGGCGATGTGATGGCGACAGCGGCAGCGGCGGCACGCTTCCTCAGCGATGCGACAACAACTGCTGTGGCAGCGACATGCTTCTCCAGTGATGCAACGGCGTCTGCTGCGATGGTGTCACTCTTCTCCGGTGATGCGAGGCGCTTCGGCGATGTGATGGCGACAGCGGCAGCGGCGGCACGCTTCCTCAGCGATGCAACGACAGCTGATGCGGCAGCGACACGCTTTTCCGGTGCTGCGACGGCATCTGCTGCGACGGAGACACTCTTCTCCGGTGATGCGAGGCGCTTCGGCGATGCGATGACGATAGCAGCAGCGGCAGCGCGCTTTCTCAGCGATGCGATGACAACTGTTGCGGCGGCAACACGCTTCTTCATCTTGAGTCACGCTTCCAGCTCCCAGCAACACGCAGTCTCTCAGAAGGCCCAGCTCAACAGCAGGCACTTCAGATTCCCAGCAAGGGAACTCAGGGGAGCTGGTTGGTGAAGTCTTGTATCCCTGAGACGTCAGGCAGGAGGCAAGCTCTAGTTCAAGCCCTTGGAGATCTTCTTACAAGTTGATGAAAGTAGCCCAAAGTCCTTTCTCCTTTCTTTGGCAATCAGGTAACCACTGCAGGCCAATCCTCAAACAGCACACAGCATAGAGATAGTCTCCTCCTGCAGTCTCTCTCTCTGGTTCCTCTCCTCAGCAAAGGTTCTCCTTGTTTCCCAGAAGTGATCTAAAGTCTTGGGGTCTGGGCCCCAGTATTCATACTCATATTCTCTTTGTTCTCTGAAGGCAGAGAGGCCTTTGCCAAGTCCAAACCAGTTCTGGTCAATCTTGCAGCACTTTGTTTACAGGACTCCTTCTTTCCTGTGACAGTGTGGGCCAGGGACATCAGACGCACCACAGGAGGAGGAGCCAGCATTGTGGAAGGCAGGCACAGCCCTATTCAGGTCCCAGGTGCAACTCCTCCCACCACTCTACATGCAGATGGGTCTATTCAGCCCTGTGCTGACTCACCCTGTCTCCTGGAAACCTCCAGCCCCTGTCACTCAAACTCCAGACAAGGAATACACAACCTAGCAGAGGCAGGCTTGGATAGTTAGGCAAGAAGATACCTACTTTCTAAAAGTGGTATTTTCAAACACAGAATGTTTAAACCAACTTCACTAAAATATGTATTTTATCATTCTGAGTTCAGGCATACTAAACTCGAATTTCTACCATATTCCCTGGGTCAATTAGGATTATAAGGTGTTATAATCAAACTGCCCATTCTGGTCTATGGGGAACAGGTAGCCTTGCAATAGTGAAAAACGAAAATGGCTGTAATTCACTATTAGGACATGCCACACACATCAGGGCATGTCCTACCTTTTTCTTACAATGCACCCTGCCCTTGGGCCTACCTTAGGGGTGTCTGATATGAAGAGAAGGGAAGGTTTCGGGACTGGCAAGTGGGTGCACTTGGCCAGTCAACATGACAGTACCAGACTGCACATAGGCTCTGCAATGGCAGGCCTGAGACACACATTACAGGCTGCTTTGTTGGGTGGCACAGCCAGTGCTGCAAGCCCACTAGCAGCATTTGATTTACAAGCCCTGGGCACCCATGGTGCACTGTACTAGGGTCTGACCAGTAAATCAAATAATCCAATCAGGGAGTCACTAATCCATACATCAATTTACAATAGAGAGCATATGCACTTTAGCACTGATCCTGCAAAAAGGGCCACGTCCAACACCCTCCTCCCACCTCTGCCTTACAACAGCTGCTTGCTCACTTTTACCACAGCCTCCTGAACATGCTGAAATGCCTGATAGGTTCCAATGATAGGAACACCCACAGATGATAAATCAATGGATTTATATGAAATTATGAACATTATAGTATTAAGGTTGTTGATATCTACTGCTGTCTAAGCCTCTTTACCAAAATTCATTCTTTTTTTAACCCCTTACCTGTCAACCCACCCAGCTATTGGCCTTACAGTCATGACTGACAGCATTTGGAATCTTTAAAAAAAAATCAAATTTCTGTTTTTATCCACATTTACAAATAAATACAGACAGGAAAATGAAAGGTTTTCTTTCCATATCCATCTGTAAAAATCAGTAAAAATGGAAAACAGGGAGCCTTGCTTCTGAAAAAGTTTCAGCAGTTTCTGATATTTACACACCAAAACACTTCAAAAATAGGAGAGACTGCAGTCACACAATAAGCAACTTATATATCACTCATTTTCTCTTGAAATTCATGCAGAGGCATAGCAACAAAATGTATTAAGAGCATTTGGTCCTCACCAATGACATTAAAAATCCCCATGTAGGCCACACAACAAATACACACTGTTCATCTATGGTTCTCCACAGAGTTGCACGCTGGCAAATACACTTTAATAATGCCTTCTTATGAGAATGAAGGAAGGCATAAAATAAACTACAATACATTACAATATACTCTAACCCTACAGCACTGAGAGTCAATAATTATGGCAAAACAGAGCTACGCAAAGCTCTAGTGACAAACCTAACGATGCCGTTTATACATTTTACAGAATTTACCTAGACCAAGGCTCAAGGTAGTGTTTCAGATCCAGGCACAGATGAATGTTTGCACAACTACCTCAATTCTGCGTTGACATCAAATACCACATTATAAAAAATTTCTCTTGACAGATTTCACCAGAGAAAATCTATCACAATAATATGCTTAGACACAAATGCAAAACATACAGAAATTGGTGTGGATGTGTTAAATACCAATTCCACTTGTCAGTCTCCCTACTGAGTTGGGGAACTCATGAGAAGTTATTAGTTAATTATGCTACCTATAAAATATCTCACATCAGGGTGGAGGTATCCCACCTAGTTAAACCATTTTTCTACCCACTGTAACCTTAAAGCCTCTAATAAATCTCCACATCTGTTTTTGCCCTTGCAATACAATTGCATATTAGTAACAGAAAAGGGAGTGTGAGGTGTGGATCTGTGTGAAGGGCATGGGCAGAATGACACGACCCATCTATTCTGTAGGCCTCAGTGGAACTTGCAGAGTTTTACTCCATGGAAATCGGCAGACTTACAAAAATCCTCACTTCCATGGAATTCCATGAAGGGGGGAAATAAGCACGTCGCCCTGTGATCTGGCACTGGAAGCTAGTTCCATGCTTAAAAATCAGCAGGAATGGCAGTGTGTCAGAGCACTCAGCTTCTCGAGTTGATTTTGCTGGCTCTCAAGTAGATTTCACACGTTGGAGAAATCTTGCCAGGTGCCCTTCTAGTGACAGTAATCGCTCTAGGGGATGTGAAATTACGCTCAAGCTTGCCAACGTACTGTTTTTGAGCCGCACACGAGAAAAAACTCTGTCACGTGACGGTGGGTGGAATTTGGCCAGAACTTCGCGTTACAAGTGTAATGCAGAGTAGTTAAAATCCCGCTATTTCCGCTGGCGGAGCAGAATATATCGCCCACCCCTACTATTCTGTGCAATTGCCTGCAGTCACCAGCTCTGTGTTTGCTCTTGAACTGATTATATTACACACAGACAAAAGCTTAATAGATAATCAAGATCATGCATAGATATTGATGATACACAAAAGACTACCAGACGCCTGATATGTCAAATGCTCTGCCTACTGTAATTTTGTAGACCGTGCTTAGGGGGATATTTAGAACTTGGTGGGCAGTCAGCAGATCTGCCAGGGGGGATACACCCATGGCCTCTATCACTCAGGCAGGAAAAACATCCTCCCAATTTAAAGGATCCTCACCTGCATGTCTGCAGTTTCTGGGTTGTAAGGGCATCAGTGGCAGTGATACCCCTTCAGAACATTACAGTGTTGCTGAGTGGGCACCATTTTTATGTACCCACTCAGCAAACTTCTTTGCATTGAGAAAATAAACTCTCAAAGCAGGAACTTGTTTTTTCAATACAAAATGTCTGAGATTTCTTCCTGGATGTGGGACATAATGCATTTTACCTGCCTGTATCCTCCAGGCCTTAGGAAGGGAAAAGGAGCTTTGGCAGCCCAGCCGTCAATAGGGTGGGACAACCATCATCCTGACTTGGCGGCCCCTTGGCAGATGGTCCGCCAGGTCAGAAGGTTACAGCAGCAGAGCCAACAAAGGCACCACCAGTTTAAACAGAGCCCTGTGGCCAACTCTAAATAGAGTGGGGGAATGAATAGTTTGGTGGGGCAGAAGCTCTCACTCCGCCAAACTACAAATGAGTTTCACCTCTGTCTTTGCTCCTGGTGCCTAGAAGCTGCCAGCATGTAACATGAAGCTGCCAGCTAAAGAAAAAACAGCAAGAATTATTTGATAAAAAGCAAAACATAATTCTTCAGTAGATAGGGCAAGCTGGTGATAGTTGAGACACATCAGTGTGAGGTTGGGGGCAGAGAAACAGGGCTGCGACCCATCCACCTTTGTATGTAAAAAATATACAATTTTGCATTCAGCAGCACACACACGCATGCACACATATCAGACCTTGAAAGCATCACATAAGTGGCAAGAAATCAATAATTACAAATGGTCTCTTACTGCTACTAAGATCTATTTTATTTCAAATTCTAATTCTCAGTCCTCCAATTCCACAAGGGCTCTTTTTCAGGCAGTATCCAGTCTCACTAGTCTGCCCTGTGTCAAAATATGTTCACACAGGGCACATGTTGTTTGCAATACAATTGGCCCCTTTATCCATTAAAAAAAATACAGTCAATCATGATTGATTTGCCCAGCTTCCAGTTTCATCCTGTTTCATGCAGCAATATTACAATGATTTACCCTTTTTGTCACTGTTCTCACAGCTCTCCCCAAGGCTACCTTTCCAAAGTCAGGCTCACCAGATAATGTTTGTGCAGTCAGGACTCTAAAATATTTACCTGAACTTGTTACACCTGCCTTCACCTTGACCCTTAACTTCTGCTTTCCTCTGACACTGATCCTATGTGGATGTACAGGGATCATCCACCACCTTTTAAAGAAGTTAAACTTAGACTCCAGGGCAGAAGCTATCTATAGGTTTATCTTTCTTTTGGCAGCATTCACTAAAACTTGTGGGATGTTCTGACTCACCAGCTTTCTATGCATAGTGAAGAGCACTAATTTCTACATTCAAGATGAATGATTTTAATGCTTGTTTTGGGGACTAAGACTGCCCGGGTAGCAGCATAGAAGGATGTCAGACAGCATTCCACTGATGCTATTTCCACCTTCCTCATACTGTAGTTGCAGAGGTGTTGTGCTGTCATCTTCAAATGAGGATCTTGGAAAAAACATTGCTATTCTGTGCCGCTTCAAAGCTATGTTGTTCACACTTCCATCATTTCTAGATTGAAGTATGCCAATGCCTATTACGTTGGCCTTCCTGAGTCGACTATTTACAAGCTTCAAGGCCTCAAGACTTTTCATGAAGATTCAGGAAATTTCAAAGGTTCATCGAGAGTCACCATAAAATGCACTGGTTGCCAGTTTCTAGCAGAGTCCATTACAAGGCACTCTGCTTTGCCCACAGAGTCTAATATGAAACAACCCCCATGCTGCTTATGCGTTTGCTACAAAGTCAATACACTCAACTCTACTCAACTTTTACCATGCATGTGTATTTTTTTGAATACATTTAATGGGTGTCCTTAGGCACTAAACACAGGGCTGGTGGCGCTTTTAGAATGGGGAGAAATAATGGGTTGTGGCTCTTGTCCTTTGGTGATGAAGCATTGCTACCTCAGTTGACTGCAGCCTAATCTGTGGGTAGACTGAAAAATAGCTCAGCTAAGTGAACCTCATAATATAATTTGCATCTAAATAGAAGCATACCTCCTCCACCTAAAACAAACTCCTCTATGACCAGTTTCTCAGAGTGCATTTTAAGAGAGATGGACACCTCGATTTAATGTATGCCTTGTGTGTGGGATGGTGTCTATGCAGAGACACTTCTCTTGTGTAGGCATTTCCTTTGTGTAGACATTGCATAGCTGTGTCCTCCATCTTCAAACTAGTGTAGTTGTATCAAATTGCTTATGAAAGCTTATTCTGCTACCAAACTAAGCCTGGGTCTATCAAAAGCAGCAACACTCTGATATAGAGTATAATAGGTTACCAATGTGAAACTATTGCACAATGTAAACTCTACTATGTGTCTTACTTGTTCTAGTGTTAAAATGACAAATTGATCAACATGTTGTCTGGATGGTGTCTCTCTCTTTCATGCCCTATTTATGGTTGTACCTTTCTCTACCCAATGTAAGAATGTTTGCATCATAAAAGGCATCTTGCACATTCTTAAAAACAACATTGATATTTAAATGGATTTAACACTTTATGTGCTCGGGGCTTTAAACAGAATTTAAATCATGTTTTATGTTTTTTTAACATATGCTTTTAAGAGGCACTATTTCTGTTTCTGTTGGAGTGACGTCTCTGTAGGACATTGCCCATCAGCTACGCATTGTCTGTGTTTAGAGCTTGAAGGAATATTTGTATCCTGTGCACGCTAGAACACAATTTGTTGTAAAGTTATAAAGGCAACTATCTTTTTGGTAATTTTTAGGCCTGGTGGCTTCCTGCATGTATATAGCTCAGTCATCTCATATAAGAACAGCCCAATGAGGGATGCTAATAACAACAATGTTATATTGATTTAGAATACCACAGATACCAGGCAGAATCATTAACAGGTGGTAATATTGCCAACTGATTGGCACTCACTTTTTCAATCTCAGGAGTATTGCAAGATGCATTAGAAATCAAACCCGAGGCTTTCCCGCCACACTTCTCTAAATCAAGAGTGTTAACCCCCTATGATCAATATTCTGAATCCTGGACAATGCTTTCGTCCTCAAAGAAGTATATGTTGCAACGTCTCCATAAGCAGCCTGAATACGATCCTTTGCTCAACAGTCAGACAAGTTTGTCTTTCTGAAGATGGAATTAAAAATATTTAATGAGCTCATTGTCAATTCACAGAAGGAATGTTCGGAAAATTGGCAAAAAGGGTGTGGGTCTTAAAATAACTTGTTGAACACTGGTTCTGAAGTGCTTTGAAAATTTGTAGAAGCTGCATTGACCTGACAAATCGCTCATTCTCTTTTTTAAGGATGTCATTTGTCTATAAACAATGTCAAATGCACTAAAAAATGTTAGTTGTAATGATATTGCGTTTGACCAATATTTTTAAAATGCACAATTTATCATTCTATGTTCTTGAATTGGCTTTATAGATAGCTCAACTTCATTGCTTGAAATGTTAAACCTACGTCCATTGGTTGACCTGTAAGGTCCACCACCCCAGCCAAAGTTTGGGTGTAGTTGCCCTATTTATTTCATCCTTCCATTTTCTCTCTCTCCTCTTTTCTGCCTCTTTGATCTCTATCGTTCTCTCCATCTTCCTCTTTGGTTCTCTGACTTGAAGCCCCAAGTACCTGTACCTTCTCTCTGGGATTTGGAAAAAGTGATAGAGGCACCAGCAGCGGCCCCCTGGGCTTTTAAAACCGCACTCTAAGGGCTCCACCCCAAGGCGGAAATGCCCCATGGAATAAAGGTGAGTTCAGCCCTGGATATCTGAGGTATTATATATAACTTATAAATATATACTCTATATTCCAGCTGGTTCCAGGCAAACTCGGTTTAGTATGGTGGTGTCTGTGTTGGATTTTACCAGTAATTAGAAGTACTAAAGGGGTAGAAGCTGGTTCCTCTGAGCTTTTAAACTGTGAAAACATATGCATAACAGATGCATTAAAACACCAAAACATCTTAATGGCATTGGAACATGTGACCTGCAAGTTACATTCTTATTACTGCTACACACACTCAACCTAGAGAGCTATCTCATTACTATTGGGATCCATAACCTGCAGTCCTCTGCAAGCATACATCATGTGTATATCCAACGGTGATAATTGCTCACACTTAAACAGCCAGCAGGGCCATCGTGGACAATTGGCAGGGCTGTGGTAGCACCACAAGGCTGATGTCCAGTTCCACATGGCTGCACTTCAAGTGCCTGGCAGGAACCCCCAGGCCCTGATTGCCGCTGGTATTTTTTGCATGCTGTTCATCCCAATCATTCAAGCATGTGTGCTCTGTCAGGTGGTATTAAAACAGGCCTATAAAGGAAATCTGGTTGAATACTATGGTGCACGGCTGACAGGAACGGTCTTATCTCTCAGAAGCTCAGGGAATCCCCAAAGATTTCCTGTCCTTTTACACATGGATAACAGGCCAGTGGGGGACCCTAATGGATTTCCTGAGCTTATACGGGCGCCTGGGTGTAACCTTGCATTCACATTGTAAGAGACATCTCCGAGGAGATACCTTGGTGGAGGGAATCTAACACCACTCTGAGCCGTTAAAATGGAGCCAACGTTTCAGAGGAGATTTTCAAGTTCTTTTTTTCAAAATCAAAATACCTTGATACCTGGAATAGATTTGAAGGTCGTCAAGAATGTTTATTATTGAAAAAACCTTTTTTTCTCACTGATGCCCCTATTATTTGCCCAATCCTCTACCCTCCCAAATACCCAATAAATCACCCTCAACTGATGCTTACTACATCATCTTTTTATTTAGGTACTCCAAAGCACATTTACAGAAATCTCAAACTTAAATTCCCTCAATACATGCCAAGATGAGGAGCAGCTGGGGAGGTATAGTTGGACCACAGAGGGGCTGCGGCTGACGTGTCCAGTGGGCTGTTGGCAGACCAGGTGACTGCCCATGGGCAGAAGTGGGGGGAAAGAGCAGATGCAAAACCACTTTCTGCCTTACCCCGCAGTGGCTGCCAGGTTGGCAACTTGGCGAGCGGGGAAAATCTGTGCATGCAGATCCTGTTTGAACGGGACAATCAGAGGTGGGAGAGGGGGCTTCCCATCTTCTTCTTGGAGCAGCGCATGGGTGAGCGGCACGCACGTTGCTTTTCGCCTCGTTTCTGGTTGCTGCTGTTGAGCATGTCGTGGAGCCAACATTTTCTCCTGCATTTTGGCCCAGTATGAGGGGAGCAGCATCTCCAGGTGATCCACCTATATTCGCCAAAGAAACAGGACTAGCCAGTCTAGTCCCCATGACAGTCAAAGAGAGGATATGGAGAAAGGGGTTTATTGGCATCTTCTTACTATTGGGGATCAGGTGCAGGGGCCTAGATCTAGTGGCCCAAGAGAAAAAGGACCAGAATAGGAAGGAGCAGTGTAAGCCCAGGGTATAGCACACCATACAGAACTGGCTGCACGCCTTTAGGACCCTGGCACGTGCAGTAGTAAAGAAGTTCCTGCAAAGGGAAGCTATATTATTCTTGTATGAGCAGAAGATTCACACCGTGCAAATATCAGGGTGATGCTTGACTTAGAAATGATGAGGATTTCAGAGAGAAGATGCAAGCCTTGCCTGGTATTGAATTGGATAATCAAGATGTGGCGGGTTACACTGAAAATGATGATAGCAGCCAGGGACAAACAAACAAGAATACCCCTTACATGCATCAGGAAGAAATGCGAAGCAAGAAGGTGTCCATCAAGAGTGGAAGTAAAAGCCCTACTTGAGGGCTAAGCCCACCAGAGGTGGGGCAGGCATAAGCTGGAAGTTTGTCACTAGAGAGAGCTGATAGGCCCCTCATGCAAATTTCGACACACCTGTGGAAACTGTGGTGTCGCACACGAGGCAAGCGAATACAAGAAAGGTAGCAATGTCGGAGACAGTGTGAGAGTGGGAGAGGGTCATGTTTAAAGCATCCATACCTATTAGCATTGTCAGACTTCATGAGATGCTCAATGGATACCACAACCAAGATGATGCACAACTGCTAACAAAGAGGTTCAAGGAGGGATTCATAATTCCATGTAGCGGCCCACTAGGGCAACACATGAGTACAAATCTGAAATCAGTGACAGAGCATATGTAGGTGATGCGAAAGAAGTTCAGATGGGGTACATGGCGGGACCTTTTCAGAGGTCCCCCCTTAAGCATTTCATGGTTTTCCTCCTGGGGATGGTGCCCAAGAAAAATGTCGGAAGTTTCTGATTGATCCACCATCTGTGCAACCGGTTGGTACCTCTGTCAATGATTGCATTACACATGACCAATGTTCTGTCGCATACGCGTTTATAGACGATTCAGTTGAGGGGGTATACAGGCTGCTGTCGGATAAAGTGTTATACCTAAGAGAGCTTCTCCAGAGACTGGTCACCAAGGAAAAATTCATGGTACAGGAGCTACAGCAGCTCCTCGCAAAGCTTAATTTTGCAGGAATGGTGATCTCAGCGGGTAGGGCCTTCACCAAGCATTTGGCCTGGTTGACAGGAGGGTTAACCAAGAAGCATTATATAGTGCGGCTGACAACAGAGGTGAGGATGGACATCGAAGTTTGGTTGGGTTATCTGGCCAACTTTAATGGTACACTAATCTAGAGGGACCCCTGGGTGGCAGCAGCTCAGCTGGAACTGTTCACAGATGCTCCGGGAGGCGAAGGATCTGGTGCTATAATGGGAAATGCATGGTGCACTGTGTGGCGGCCCAGGTCCTGGAGGAAGAAATGCAACACCAAAAAAATAATGCTCCTGGAGCTCTTTCCCATAGTGGTGGCCTTCTCCTTATGGATGGACAGACTAGTGAACAAACAGGTAATGCTATGATCACACAACTATGGTGAGGTGCAGCTGTTGAATTATGGGGCAGCATCGTGTCCTATGACTCTGGGCTTGCTGTGTCGACTAGTCTTCTGCCATATAGAAAAAAAGACTAGGCATGTCCCAGATTGTAACAACCACTTGATTGATGCACTTGTTTCATTTCCAGTGATCGAAGTGGTGAACTGGCACTGCAGGCTGGCAAAGAGAGGACCCCTTTCCCAAACAAGCTGTGGACATTGGTAGACCCGATTTAGGAGTCTGTTGGACAAAACACAGGTGCAAGCGATTGGCAGAAAATATCTTAAGTGTCTGGAAGTATTCCGGTGGGTCACGGATCTAAAAGTGCTAAGTGGGGAACAAGCAATAGTCTCATTCTATTTACCTTCCAAAATAAGAAACGTAAAGCAGGGGCACAATTGCAGCTAGGAGCAGTGGCGTATTTCGCAATGCTGAATGGTGGGAGAAACTCAACCAACTCCTTCAGATGCCGGATGGCCTTGAAGGGTTGGAGGGCCTGCAAACCATGCATAGGGACAGTAGACTCTGTGTTGATTTTTGGCACGCTAAGGGCGAAACAGCTGTACCGCCAAGCGATGTAAAACAACCCCTTGGAAGTAGCCCTCTTCCAACTAGCCTTCAAATAATTGCTCTTCAGAGCATACAGGGCCAGCGAGGTGGTAGCCCCCTCGAAGTATGATGCCAGCACATCTTGCCTGCACAGGTGCGACCTCTACATAGGGACAAGCCAGGCTCCAGCGAGCCATAACTAATCAGGAAGCTAGAGGTACATGGTCGCGGTCAGACTGCAAACCTACAGCAGAACATTACCCAGTCTGCTTGATTCTGGACTATGTAAAAAGTAGTTCACCAGTGGAAGCCCCACTATACATTCACATAGACTAAACCTTTTTGAGCAGGTTCCATTTCACAGGAGTGATGTGGAAAGTGCTGACTGAGGCAGTTTACCCCGCAGGGTGTTTCGTGACTCGCTCCTTCTGAATCAGCACGGCTACATCAGCAGCATCTCACGACTTGGGGAGGAGGCAATTAAAAAGCTAGGTTGATGGAAGTCCTGTGGTACTGTAAAATTCGGAACCGTGTAGGTGGCATGGTCCCACCATGCCAATCTTGGTATCAACGAACCGCAAATGAGTAACGCGGTATGTATGAGTGTTTTCGTCGTGTTTCACTGATGAATTCACCGTGCATACGATATCACATATTGAACCCTTTTGGGTTCCATTTTAGAACAGTAGCCATTTTGTGGTTGCCCTCACATAGGCTGCGCACTAAGGCCCTGCCTAGGCCTAAAGGTCACGTACACCTTCTGTGACTTCTCTCTGACCTGTGCAAACTGACTCCGCTGCCCGAGGTCAATCGTGTCCGGCCGGTTCCCTTTCCCGCGGCCTAATGTGATTAGCATCAGGGCTCGACCCATCATAAAGTCCCTGTTCACACACGATCTCTGACTAAGCTATTTCACACCTGACTCTGTTTCCTACTTTATGGCTTGTTTTACGAGCAGGAGGTGCCCGTTTTATTGGGGTCCGCTGTTATCTGATGAGGGCTCTGAGCCTTGCTGGGTAAAATGACTGTATGCTTAATGAACTGAAATGTGGGATTGTCATTATGGCTCTGCCGTTTCTTTGAAACTAAAATATGTGAATAACCACTTGTAAAATAGGGTCGGTATTGCCCCCAAGCATAATTTTGTGTATATAAGTAAAGGCTGGTTTTTGGTTCGGGAGCAGTCTCCTGAGAACATACATCGTGTTGTACTTCTCGGATACCTGTGATTGGTCTGCAGCCAATAAAATACGATCTTTGATTTCACCTAGAAGACTCTGTGTTTCTGTGGGTCTGAAACAGGAAGAATCCGAAGTCTTAGGGTGTGTTCCCCTGCACCACTGGGTTCTAAATAACCCGGTACTTCAGTTGGCGCCCAACTCGGGGCAATTTCAGCGGTACCGGTCCAAGCCAGAGGTTCGTGAGGAGCTTCGTGTGGAAATTCTGGAGGAAGGCCGCCACTTTATCGACCCCTGCATGTCGACGTGGTCCGAAAGTCTTTTCTGCGAGGTTCTCCGCGTCCCGACGGCTACGAAGGACTGCTGCCCTGATTAATCGCCCTGTTTTGGACCCTTGGCGATTTGGTAGAGCGAAACAATTGAGAGAGTCTTCTGGTGAAGTCATCGATACCTCAGTTAAGTATAAGTGGAGCGTCTCCCAGTTTGTTTGGTATCCTTCGGGATTTTGGTATCCTTCGGGATCGCTTTGATTTGGAACTTGCAAGTGCCAAAGCCAGAGGACTCGTGTATTCACGAGACTATCGTATTCGATAATCCTTTGAAGTTTGAAACTAGACTATTGAGCGAAGATGCCTGGTTCTAGTATATTTGGAAATTTGTCTTGTTTTGGTTGTAAAAGGGATTCCCGATTGAAGGATTCGTGTCCGGTTCCTCCAATTGGAACTCCCACTTATGAGCTTTATGTGAAACATGGCGTGGGCCCCATTGCGTATAATGAAGTATGGATCCGATACACCAGGAACAATGGTGTTTTAAAATGGCCCCAAAATGGTAGTTTCAACACAGAGATCCTAGATAATTTAGAAGTTAAATTGTTTAAGAAGAAAGCCCGGCCGGCGATGTTTGATTCTTTCCGCCTATGGCGTAAGGAAGCCAAACAAAAAGAAATTAAGTTAGCAAAGAAGAATAAAAGAGAGAGAGGTACGTCGATAATGCAAGCAGCTTTGCAGTTTAAAGACAGTGAAGAGGACCAAATGAATAAGCAGTTGCACAGGCAACGCAAACTAGTTATTGATAAATGTTACCCAGTTTTGCCACTTCTTCAACAAGATGAGTCAAAAGAGAAAGAGAAAGATTCCCTAATGTCGCATTTGCTAAGTTCGCCACCCCCGTATGCGCAAAATGCTACAGCGCCTCCGCAACCCGTAAATGTACAGCCTCCAGCTAATGCACCGCAAGCTTTCCCGCAGCCGCCAGCTCCTCCTCAGCCGGCTCCTGTCCCGGTAGCACAGCCTTCCCAAGGGATGCCGATTTTGCTGCCTACCACTTCTGCGCTCCCTGCGACTTTACCTAGCACATCAGCTGCCCCCCTTGGTGCCCTATCTGTTACTACTCCTGTATCTGTATCTACACCCGTTTTTCTTCCCTCTGTTTTTCCCCCGGTTCTTGCCTTAACCTCTCCTTCTACACGACAACGAATAGCTAGTGCAGTCACTAGTCTTATATCACCCCTCTTTGGGTCATCTAGTACGACCCCTGGTCCACAACGTAAGCAGTTACGTAGTCAAATACCTGGTTCTAGAGAGAAAGAAGAACTGGACCGAATGGCACGAAGATGGATTGTTTATCCTTCTAGATATGATGTAGAATCTGTTGTGAATGTTTTTCATCAGTGGGAAGCACCACAACAGAGATACGTTTTTGAGAAAATGTGTGAAATCCTATGTGAGGAATTGGAAGATAATGATTTAGACTCCAGTCCGCAAGCGTTGTGTCAAGTGCGATTTGAATTTGGAAAAGGTACGATTGTGGGTTCTGATGTTGAGAAAGCAGTAGCGACACTGCTGTCTTTCAGGGATGGGGATTGTCAGCAGTCGTTGTTTGAACAGGAATTCCCTGAAAGGAAACAGGCAAAAGCGCGACAATACCCGATGCGTGAGGTTCCTCCAGTCTGGAGACCTGGTGATGCACAGGCTAATCCACCTGTTCTGCCACATTTTCAGCGTGTTTGGGTACATGTTCTCTGGAAACGATCTGAAGTCTTAGCCCTTAAGCAGACTCTGCCTGACCCCCGTAAGAACCCTGCAGGATATTATAAGGAGTTATCGCAGACTGCAGAATCGTGTGTCATGAACCTAGCTGATATAGATATGTTGTTCGGGAACGTTGTTCCACAGCCTTTATGGGGATTGATTCGTAATTCAGATCATGCTGTAGAACTAGGTGACACATGGGCTAATATCATTAATGCGGACAATAGACAGGTTGGTGGTGCCAAGCCTGAACCAGCGGTAGCAGAACTCCCTGGTAGAATAATTAACTATATGAAAACTTTAATGCCCGCTATGCGTGTAAATTGGGATAAATTATCCGCATGCAAACAGAAGAAAGAGGAAACAGTGTCCGATTTCTTCACCCGGTTTAAAGAAACATTTATCGACCACAGTGGTCAGGACATGAGTACAGAAGGTGGCCAACGGTTATTTGTTGATAAATTTGTGCATAATTTGCTTCCAGAGTTGTGTAAAAAATTAAAAGATTCGGAGAGTTCTTGGGCCGTTTCCTCTTCAGCGCAAATACTGGCTACTGCACAGTATTACGAAAATAGGGATAAAGATGAGAAGGATAGAACAGACAAGAAAACGAAAGAATTGAAAACGAAGGTTCTTTTACAGCAGGCTTATCCGCCACGTGGAGGTCAGAATAATTATAGGCAAACCCAGGGTATCTATCAGCAACCTCAACAGTTTCAGAATAATCAGCAAATGTATGGGTATTATCAACCACGTGCCCTTGTCGGTCCCAATCAGTGTTCATATTGCAAGGAGGAAGGTCCTTTTAAAAATAATTGCCTCAGATTGTTGCAGCGCACAAATAATGCTTATGGCGCACAAGGTAGAGGTGGCCAGCAAGCCCCAAGAGGTAGAGGGCGTGGAAATGCTCCCCAGAACTCGCGTCCTCTCCCGCCTCAAAATACGATGAATAGTTTTGATCAGCAAGCCAATGCAACTGGCAAGACAGCTCAGTACTATAATAATGACTATTATGCAGAAGATGATAATACGGAATGAAATGATTACTAGGACAGCCATAGACAGAGAGAGGGAGTTGTTTCAGTGCCAGTGGATCAGAGCGGACCGTATGTTAAGGTGACTAAAGCGGGTGTAACAGAGCCCTTTCTGCTGGACACTGGTGCTGCAAAGAGTTCTATTATGCTCTCAAAACTCCCTGGCGCGCCTTTGTCTGGCGAAATGAATGTTTCAGTAGGTTTTTCTGGCGCCCCGGTTAGGAACCCGATCTCAAGTCCTATGGCCCTTTCTGTTGGACCTTGTGAGCTGAAAGCACCCCTTATCCTAACGACAGGATGTGGTGAAAATCTGTTAGGATTGGATTTGTTAAAGAGATTACATGCGACATTATATTGCTCCCCCTCGGGAGTACAACTTACGCTGGGTAAGGAAGTGATTGCTCCCATGTATTTGTCAAAGAATAAACTGCCAACTGAATTGTCGTCTCTTCCTGATGCCCTTTGGGCCACTGGCCCTAATGATGTGGGCCTTTTGGAAATACCGCCGTATGTTGTCACTTTTAAAGCCAATGTTAGATTTCCCCGCATTCCCCAGTACAAGATCTCTAAGGAAGGTGAAAAAGCGTTGTTAGCAATTATCTATGATTCAATTGAGAAGGATGTAATTGAAGAGACAAGAGGCAACGTTTGCAATAGTCCGGTTCTGCCTGTTTTAAAACGTACTGACCCTTCTCAGCCACCTGTTTACAGATTTGTGATCGATCTTAGAGAGGTCAATAAGGTAGTTGTGCCACAATTTCCAGTCGTCCCTGATATAACTGCCTTGTTAACTATGATCCCAGCTTCCGCTGCTTGGTTCTCAGTGATCGATTTAAAGAATGCTTTCTTTAGTATCCCGATTGCAGAGGAGAGCAGGGATATTTTTGGCTTTTGTTTAGGAGGTCGAAGCTTCCGTTTTAAACGCGCTCCACAGGGCTACTGTGAAAGTCCATCAATATACAGTCAGGCTTTAAAAGCGCAGCTTGATGCCCTTGTTTTGCCTAACGGTGCTACCCTTATTCAGTATGTTGACGACTTGTTAATCGCCGCAGATACTGAGGAGATTTGTAAAGGAGCTACATCATCATTGTTGGGTCATTTGTCTGCCTTTCATCACAAGGTGTCTCTCTCTAAACTGCAATATTGTCGACAAGAAGTGACCTATTTAGGTCATCTCTTATCGAAGGAGGGAAGGAAACTGACCCCAGAGAGGATTCAGGCCATTGCACAATTAAGCATGCCAAGGACAAAGAGAGAAGTGCGTGCTTTCTTAGGTATTACTTCATACTGTAGGCACTGGATCCAGAGCTTTTCTTTGCTGGCAAAACCATTGCTAGCATTAACATATAAAGATATACCAAATCTTGTCCCATGGTCTGAAGAGTGTCAGAAAAGTTTTTTGGGAATTACGCAAGGCATTATGTTCAGCTCCTGTGTTGGGTACCCCCGACTACAGTAAACCTTTTACATTGTATGTTTATGAAAAGGACGGTTGCGCATTGTCAGTGTTAACACAGCCTTTTGGAGACAGACCGCGTCCATGCGCGTATTTTTCGTCGACTTTGGACCCTGTAGCAAGGGCATTGCCAAGTTGTTTAAGAGCCACAGCGGCAGCAGCGGTGTCTATTCGACAGTCTGCTGGATTAGTGATGAATAACACATTGATTGTAATGGTTCCCCATGCGGTGGACACATTGTTAAACAGGACCAAGACACAGCATTTAACTAATGCTCGATTGTCAGGGTATGAATTGACACTGTTAGCAAACCATGTGCACATAAAAAGGTGCAACACGCTGAATCCAGCCACATTATTGCCAATTTCAGCAGACACAGATGAGGTTGAACAGCATGATTGTCTGTTCAGAACAGAAGAAGAAACAAAAGGGAGAGTGGATCTTAAAGATACTCCCCTGGCTGAATGTGATGGTACCTTATGGGTGGATGGTTCATGCTTCAAGCTTCCGAATGGTGATACGACTGCTGCATATGCTGTCACGACTCTGCACACGATTGTTGAAACTGCACGCATACCACATAATTCAGCCCAAGCAGCAGAATTAATTGCACTTACAAGAGCATGCGTGTTGCTGAAAGGAATGAAAGTGAACATATATACTGACAGTCAGTATGCTTTTGGCGTGGCCCATAGTTTTGGGCGTTTGTGGAAAGAACGTGGTTTCCTGACCTCACATGGAGCTAAGATTCAGAATGGTCAGTTAGTGAATGATCTCCTTGAGTCACTGACCTTGCCATTACAAGTCGCGATTGTGAAATGCAGCGCACACAAGAAGGTTACCGATGATGTTGGACATGGTAATGCATTCGCTGATGAAACCGCGAAAGAAACAGCAAAAGATATGACAACTCGAATGTATGTTGCAGGCCCTGCAAGATGGGTTGGTGATGTTGGAATGTGTGAAGACACGATAGAGAGTGTGAAGTCCCTTCAAGCTGAAGCCACAGAGAAAGAATTGAGTATGTGGAAAGAGAGTAAGGGTAAATTAGATGAAAACGGTTGTTGGATTGATTTGTCAGAACACCGGCGATGGTTGTTACCTGATGCATATGTGCTTCCAGTGGTTACGATGGCGCATGGAATGGCACATATCAGTGTGAAAGGGATTTGTAAGTTGTTGGCTCCAGTATGGCAGAATGCTGGAATCCCTAAATGTGCAGAGAATGTGATCAAAAATTGCATGGTATGCCTGAAACACAATCCTGGTAGGGGAACCCCAACTCCACCTGGTCATTTTGCGCCTCCATCATATCCATTTGAAGTTCTGCAACTAGACTTCATCCACATGGAAAGGTGCAACAATTGAAATATGTACTGGTTGTTGTTTGCGCTTTTTCAAAATGGATAGAAGCATATCCCCTAAAAGACAATACGGCCTTATCCACAGCTAAAGCCCTTGTCAAAGAATTTTTCCCTAGGTTCGGAATGCCGAGAATGGTATGGAGTAATAACGGCAGTGAGTTTGTGGGTCGAGTGATGAAGAATGTATGCGAGGGACTAGGCATTAAGCAGAAGTTCCACGCTGCAAATCACCCCCAATCAGCTGGATTAGTAGAGTGCTACAATGGCACTTTGAAACTTAAGTTAGCCAAAATTCAGGCGAGCTCCAGTCTTAAATGGCCTGACGCCCTGCCCTTAGCACTCCTATCAACAAGAATGACTGTGCATTCACGAGTGGGACTTAGTCCGTATGAAATAGTGTTTGGCCGTCCGGCCAATGTATGGGGAGTGCCAAGGCCGACAAAATTCAGTGATATCGAACATCCGCTGACTCCGAGGCTGAGACTCCTTAAGCAGAAGATACTCATCCGCCGCGAGCAGCACGGTTAGAGGATGGAGTTTTTCAGGATGGAGAGGCCCACCGAGGAAATAAATTTCAAGAGCGGAATATGTAAAATACTGAATAGCAAACGTTTTGTAATATTGTGTCTGTTTGTACTATTTAGCATGGTGATGTTTTCTATAGGTTGTGTATTATTGTCTTTCCAAGTGTCATTTACACCCACTGTGCAGCCCACACCTCCTCCTACTGTTTTCCCGCACTCTTTCCACCCCCTGCCAGAACATGAACAAGCTAGACGTTCTGAGTTCGTGAGCAATTCGTTCATTCAACTCCTGCACCAGCACCAACTAGTTATGAATACAACAAACTGCTGGGTGTGTGGTTTGATGCCGCACACCATTAATAAGGGTATCCCATATCTAGTACTGCCGTTTAGCTATAATGGTTCATCATGGGCATTCCAGACCATGTTTCTTTTTGCGCTTGAAACCTACTCCCAGCGACCACCGCGTTCCACTAGACTTAACTCGAACAATAAAGCCTTGATGAGAGGAGTTGCAGATATGAGTAGAGATATCGATGCATATACCTCTATTCCCAAAGATGAGTTGCGAGCTTATGTAGGTTGGAACGCGACGGGGTATAGCATTAGTTTGGGCGAAAAACAGCGCAAAAGTTCATCTCCAATTTGGGTTGTACCACACACGGGTCGCCTTTGTTTACAAAGCAATGGTCAAAATCCAAGAGCTCAACTAGGGAAGAGTAACTGTACTGAAACATACACTTTCCCATCACAGTTTTCCCCTGCGTTTTTGGCTGCCAAGGGTACATACTTTGTCTGTAGTGATCGAGCGTATACATGGTTGCCCCCTGATTTCTCGGACACATGTTATGTTGCAAATTTGCTACCGCCAACATTTACTGCTGCCTCTGATTATCACAAGACCAGAGTTGTGAGAGGCGTTGTTAGTAAGGAGGATACTGCCGGTCAGGAAGCAGGAGACTTTTTCTTGGGTTTCCTGCCGTTTTGGGGACCAATGGTCAATAGTCGGAACCTGAGACAACTGACTCGTGTAGTTGAAACCACTGTTAATATAACGGCTGGTGCCCTTGGTAACTTGACAGCTGAGCTCCAAGCGGATCTCCTCATGACCTTGCAGAACCGTATGGTTCTAGATGTCATACTTACAGATCGTGGTGGGGTATGTACTGTCATTCAATCGAGCTGTTGTATTTTCATACCAGATAACGCTCCAACAGTCTACCAGGCCATTTCCAAACTACATAAGATTTCCGAATCCATTCACGTAGATAAAGGAGATTGGTCAATGATGGGATGGTTCTGGGGACTGATATCAGCTTGGGGATGGAAGGTTCTAATAGTCATTGGGATGATCTTAGCCATTCTCTTCCTGTTCTGTTTATGTATACAGTGTGCTCCTGTAATATGTAGCCTCTGTGTTACATCATGTGTAAGGAAACCTGTATCAAGGGACGAACTAAGCAATATGATGATGCTACAGCAACATCTCCATGACTTTAAGAACATAGACTTGGACTCAGATTAGTTTAGTTCTTGCCTATGTAAGGGCAAAAGGAGGGTCTGTGGTACTGTAAAATTCGGAACCGTGTAGGTGGCATGGTCCCACCATGCCAATCTTGGTATCAACGAACCGCAAATGAGTAACGCGGTATGTATGAGTGTTTTCGTCGTGTTTCACTGATGAATTCACCGTGCATACGATATCACATATTGAACCCTTTTGGGTTCCATTTTAGAACAGTAGCCATTTTGTGGTTGCCCTCACATAGGCTGCGCACTAAGGCCCTGCCTAGGCCTAAAGGACACGTACACCTTCTGTGACTTCTCTCTGACCTGTGCAAACTGACTCCGCTGCCCGAGGTCAATCGTGTCCGGCCGGTTCCCTTTCCCACGGCCTAATGTGATTAGCATCAGGGCTCGACCCATCATAAAGTCCCTGTTCACACACGATCTCTGACTAAGCTATTTCACACCTGACTCTGTTTCCTACTTTATGGCTTGTTTTACGAGCAGGAGGTGCCCGTTTTATTGGGGTCCGCTGTTATCTGATGAGGGCTCTGAGCCTTGCTGGGTAAAATGACTGTATGCTTAATGAACTGAAATGTGGGATTGTCATTATGGCTCTGCCGTTTCTTTGAAACTAAAATATGTGAATAACCACTTGTAAAATAGGGGCGGTATTGCCCCCAAGCATAATTTTGTGTATATAAGTAAAGGCTGGTTTTTGGTTCGGGAGCAGTCTCCTGAGAACATACATCGTGTTGTACTTCTCGGATACCTGTGATTGGTCTGCAGCCAATAAAATACGATCTTTGATTTCACCTAGAAGACTCTGTGTTTCTGTGGGTCTGAAACAGGAAGAATCCGAAGTCTTAGGGTGTGTTCCCCTGCACCGCTGGGTTCTAAATAACCCGGTACTTCAGTCCAAAGCTTTCAGGACTTACATCAGGCTGGAGGGTTCCTAAGGTGTGGTTGGTGTTCTCTGCTTACAGGGACCGCGTCTGGGGGACGAACAGCTTAGCTGATCGGGCATTCATACATTTCAAGCTCCCAGCATTGGGCGAATGCAAGGAAACAATGCAAAGTGTTATGGCTAAAGAACACAATCATGGTCTTGCTAGGCAAACCAGGAATAAAATGAGTGCAGCTATTGCCAGCCGTGGGTACCGCACTAGAAGCACGGGGCCATCTGGATGCCTTAGTACTTGACCTTGGAGGCAAAGATCTCACGACCCTGGCCAGGAGAACGCTGTGGGCAGAAATCCTAAAAGGTCTGACGGAAGTGGCCAGAAAGGTGCGACCTGCAGACATGCAGTCGTCGAAGGTCATAGCGAATTTGTATTGGAAGGTGGCGGAGAACCATGGCTCGGTGAAGCGTTCAAGGAGGAAGCTTAATATAGTGATTTGTAAATTCTGAAGAGGCATGGGATGAGAGCTCATCAAACATGGGCTGATTAACCTGAAAATGCAGGGTTATTAGGTGGACAACCAAGTCCCCCTCTCAGAGGTGGGTATGGATATGTTCCTCCTCAACTTTGTGGGGGCTCTCGAGCTAATGGGATGCACGTAACGGGGAAAACCAGTTTGGTAGGCAGGGGGAAGCTTCTGTAGGTCAGGAACCCATCAACAGCGTGTTGAGGTCACCACCATTAAGCTTGCAACAAGTATGCCTGAAGGGCGGCCAGTAGGCCGGTGGACAGCCGCGGTCGGTAGTAGGAGTAACTGCAGGGCGGTGACGTGGGGAGGGGGAGGGGCAGGGTGGGGGGTAGTAAACTATGGATTCCGGAGGTTTACAGGTAAGTTAACATATAAATTAATAAAACAAATTTCGTTGCGTGCACAGCATCGCATTTGGGGATGCAGTGCACGCAACGAAATTCGTTTTATTGAGTTATATGTTAATTTACCAGTAAACCTCCGTCATCCATAGTTTACTACCCCCCACCCTGCCCCTTCCCCTCCCCACGTCACCGCCCTGCAGTTACTCCTACTACCGACCACGGCTGCCGGTGGAGGATAAGGAGTTGCCGGATAGGTGGTCTTTAGGATGCCTCACAGCAGGGACACTGAGGGGCAACAAAGATGCCAAAGAGAGAGTGGCAGGACAGACACACCACTTGCAGCCCAGGCACGGCCATGAGAAGTTGCCAATTCAACAAATCAGTATCAAGGGAAGCGTGGATCTGTGGATCTGTGGTACCGTCTCAACTAGCGGTCACCAGGGGAACAATGGTGCTGTCAAAGTATGATTTAAGGCTAGATGACCAGGTGATGATAACCCCATGTCCCTTGTCCAGTCTGTGAGGAGAGAAGGTGGGAAGTTGTGGGTAAAAGGGGGCCTGGGGAGCAGAAGTTAGCCTGGCTGGGGAAGGTTATGTCCCTCCATGTGATTACGTGTTGCAAGGTTTCCTGCCTAAAGAATGTTACATCAGGAAACCGGCACTTCTGTTGTGCCAGGATATGAAAAATTGCTTCATGCGAAGTCGAAAACCTTGCCTAACTTCGTCATGTGTAGTTTTTGACTCTGCCTGAAGTAAACACTTCGCACTACCCCATGTATAATTTGAAAACACATTCAAACACTGTTCTTGGAGTGATCGAGCACTAATTTACAACATTTGATATTATTATGTTAAATTAAAGCTTATGAAAGGTTCTGTGCTAGTCTAGCTTAGCCTAGCCTCCAGTTATGTTTCTCTTGAGCTTAGTGCCAAGATACCTCAGGGTATACGTGCGCTCCATACATTTTAATAACATAACATACATGGCTTGTGTTATTATCTGGCTTTAGGTCCTTACTAGCCCAACAATTTCTCTCTGCGGTTCGGTGCATCACGGGGTCTTATGGAACCCAAACATGAGAAGCACAGCTAAAAAAATTGAAAAAAGTTGAACGATGGCACTATCTTCTGAAAAGATATACCTCTGGAATTGATTTGAGCCTGTACAAATAGGCAGTTTGTCATAACACGTATAACGCCTATGATAGAAAGGAAAATTCTCCAGCAAGCACAGTTGAAGCAAAATGAGTTGTCGAAGCTACGTGCACTCTTGGCAAACCAACTTCTGGTAACAAACCTGTTTCCTCCTAAATGTCAAATATAATAACATTTAGCAGATTAACATTCCCGACCTGTCAAAAGGTATCTAGAATTTCCTGCAAAACTGCATTTTCAGATTTCACATAAACGTAGTTTGCCGCCTTACTTTTGGTCTTGTTTTTAACTTGTCACGCCCTTCTGACTGCCTTGTTCCTGTCACCAATATCTATTCTTTCATTTTATCCCCAACTAGTTCTCCTACCCACTCCTCACTCCCATATCACTCTCATCTACTACTTAGCAATGTTGATGAAAATGTATTTTCCTTTTCTTCAACCCCACCCTTTTAATCTCCGCTTCTTTGTCCCTTCTTTCCGATTCTCCTAACATTTTCAGTGAAGGTTGCTTGATCCTGATGAATTACTCTCATGCAGGTGCGTAGCGTAGTATGCCGCCTTCGTCCCCTCACTATCGGCCCCACAGCCCCTCCCAAGATTGCACGTCTTGATTATGGCGAGACCCCTGCAGCATTTCCATCAGGCTCACCAAGAACATAAGCTTGAACAGCTGATGTGCTCCCCCTGGGAGAAACCCATGCGACCCTCACCCCTTAGGTCCATTAATGGTCAGATTGGGTGTGGAGGTGGCAGTGGTCATCTGATTGGGATCTCAGGTGGATCTCAAAAGAATTGCCTGAAGTACTTGAGTCCTCACTGGATCTGCAGCCATTTTGAGGGTGGCTTGATATCAATTCCACACCCATCAAGCAACCGATTTCCAGTTTTCACGCTTGCTAAAGGGAAAGAGCACCTTCTAGTTCGGGTACTGGAGAAGATTGATCTGCGTGATTTCTGTTTACTGATTTTGTCTCACGGTGCAGTTCAGTATCTATTGGCAATCCAGTTCCGCATCCAGACAGCGCAAGTGTACAATTAGCTGGTAACCGGTAAAGGAAAGAAAGTCAAGTGAATTCTATTCTCACAAGCAAAGCAGATATTATGAGCCTTACTTCGACCTAATCAAAGTACCTAGAGATAGAACACTCTACATGAATTTTAGATATGGCTCTCTTCCAGTGGGTGAAGCGACAGCAAAATGGTCCCCAAACAATGGAAAAGATTTCCCCAGCTACAAAGCCCCTGTGGAAAGCATTGCCCACTCACTGTTTGCTTGCCTGGCGTACAAAACACCACAGAAAAACTAGCTGAGCCCTCTTTGTCGCAGCTTGGCACACAGGATCACCATGTTGCACTTTGCATCCTTAAGTCAGACTCCAGACCTTTTTTATCTTGCTGTGTAGCAAAGTACTTGGGTCAAGCTTGGCTGATACAATGGAAAGCACTTTCAAGGAAGACGTAGTCCCCATTGCATAGACGACAGCCAGGATTGCAAAGTTATGATAGCACTGCCACAAACACCATCATGCACAAGCACTTTATTTTTAAACTCTGGTAACTAGCCCAAGTAGATTGAAAGTCCCTTCATGTATTATACTATAAAATAATGAATTGTTACTTGTTTTTAACTTGATTTTAGGATGTTTAAGTGTATATCTATTACTGTACCTCTTTTTTTATCTATAATAATTTTCATGGCTATGTTACCCTTGATTTATGATACTTTTATGACTTTTATGTCGAAATAAAGCTTGTGATGAAGAAAGTCAAGAAACACCACTGAGGCAAGGGAGTCACACTGCCACTTCAGCATATCCGCTGATACTTAGATTCACAGTATTGTTAAATGGTCTGGGCATTCAAGTAGCGCTGGCCTCTGGGAAGAGTTTGCATGTGAACATCATGGTGCTGGCAGGCTTCTATCTGTGGCAGACTCCTGCAAAAAGAAAGGAAATAATTAAAAGGTGTATTGTGTGATGAAATAATCTAAGGAAGGCAGAATGCTGTGAACTTTAAAGCGGTGCTATGAACTCAAGAGTATCCCAGATTGTGACAGAAACAATAAAAAAATTAAGATTTCCAGATGTCCTCATTTTTTATTAGGGTTTGATCTAGAGCCTAATTACAGTGTCAACAAATTCTCTGTAACCTACATATGAAGAAACATAATCACAATGTAAAAAAATAGTTTAAAAATATTTACAAATCTATAAAAATCTGAGGACCAAGATGACAAATGAAACTAATCACATTCAGGTTTTAATTTATTTTTTCCAAACATATATTTTACGTGCTGTGTTTGAGGAGCTTTAACACTAAGGCACACCGCAAGCACATGAATGAAATCCTGTGTTCCTTAAGATTGCTAATCACAAGTTGCACTTCCTTTTCCTTCTCCTTCTTTTTGAGAGACAGATGATAAGGCAGAGCTCAATCAAAGTCTCACATCTGTACCCCAGATTCCCAGAGAGGAATGTGAAGAGATACCAAGAGAGTTGTGCATGATAGCAGAGGCAATGTATGGGGTACCTAGGAGAGAAAAAAAGCAAACAAGTTCCAGAAAAAAACCTGTTAAAAATTACATACTTTAAACATAGAAAAAAAATTCCTAACACAAGAATTCTCACTAGAACTCTTGGAAACATGGAAATGAGGTGCAGTGAGCGAAGAAGATGACAAAGACGGAGGCTCGAACATTGATATGCACCAGGCTTCACGGCTTTATAGAGGAAACCGTGCTGACACCTCTTCCAATGACAGAGGGAACAAAATAGCACCATTTGTATTTCCAAGACACATAGTATAACAGAACACTTCCTGTTACTGAGAATCATGTTGTTTTGTCCTCTGACTCTAGATGTCCCAGACCTTATAAATACACCAACTGTAAACTTCTTTCTCTTTCGCCATTGTTCAAAGACGTTTGGCTTCAAGAAGTAAGAGTGTCGCCTGTAGGGAGTATACCTCTTTCCCACAAAGTCTTGTGTTTCTTTACAGTGGTTCTAGGAGGCACATGGGATCCAACTTCAGCTTTGCCATTCGGCAAGACATAGTAAAAATAATAACTTTGTTCTTAAATGTAAGTGAATCCCTGAATTGTGATGAAAACAGTAGAAAGTAGCTACTTTGACTGTTGTTAGTAAAACAATTCAAACTGAAGACCAACCGAATAAGAAATGTTAATTGTTAGTAAGAAGGGAGCAATAAAAGCTCTTGTCATAAGCAGAAGTGTGCAACCAATCAATGAATGCATGATTGCATTTAACACTCGAACTGCATTATTGTATGTTCTACAAATCCGTCATGTTGAAATATTCAAACATTTGCCACTGGTTGCTACTAGGGGTATTTAATGCATACAATCAACAGAGGATTGAGCCGCGGCCCGTGCAGGTAACAGCGGTGAGGAGGTAGGGCCGGGTGGGGGAATTTTGACAGATGACGATGAGGGAAAATTAAATAAATAATGAATTTCCCCTCGTTGTTATCTGTCGAAATCCCCCCCCCCCCCCCCAACTCAGCCCCACTGCCCACCACTCTTACCTGCATGGGCCGCGGCTGAGAGGATTGTCTGCCTAGGGGAGGGTAAAAGAATTATATTTAATAACTATTACTTCTTCTCTGACAATAGAAGGCATAACTAGACAGCTCCATCGGGCCGCAGTGCCTGGGAAAAAAATCCTGCAAGAGCCTACAATATTGACACCCTAACTGGCTGTTTCCTTCTCCCAACATCTTCCCCCCCACTCAGCAGTGCACACACATGTGCTCAGTGTCAGAGGTTCTTTTGCGAGGGGTATAATGGGACACACATCCATTCTGACAGGAATAAGTTCAAAGGTTAGTGCATGTATGAGTTCTAACAATGTGTTCCTGGAAACAAAGGGTCTGTGGCCACCTAGAAGAAAGCCAGTAAGCTAGTTTATCTGGATATTACTTCTGTCTGCTCTTATACAACCTCTCCCTTGCACCCGAGGGTCCTGTAGAGAGTGGAAGCTGATAGCTGCCAGGAAATCAAAATATTCATTCAGAACTGGGCAAATTGCTGTTGACTTGGAATGGAGCACTGGGAGCGCTCCTGCAAACTGAGCCCATTGATCGGTGTCTCAGAAACCAGATTTGAATATTTGGACATTTTATCAAGGTATTTTGCATCAAAACCATTCTCGCTCCTAAAGTGGGCTCATTGGGTTTCTTATGGGCTCAAAAACTAATGTACGGAGCCCACCTATCTTCAGAAACAAAGCCTTTACCATAGCTGATTCTTTTCCAATAAGCATTAAAAATAGATTTTAACGCATCTTGTAATTATGAAATACGTCTATTAATCTAATTTAATTTAAACATATTTGGTTCTTTATGTTTTTACTGGTATTACTGTTTTGGTTAGTTGTTGCATGTGCACAAGTATTTTTTTTTCGAATTCAAAAGAATTTTATTATTTTAAAAGCGCAAATATGAAGCATAAGATACAAGCCAAAGTGATACAATTGGTATCGGACAATAAGGTAATAGATACATTAATGTAGAATTAATAAATAGGAGAACAAATCATTGTCATACATTAATTTACAGACATCAGATAAATAAATTACTTAAGAAGGGAAGACCCAAAATGATAACTGGCAAAGATATATATCAAAAGTATCACCCACAGATGGCAAATTAGGGAGAAGAGGAAAGAGAAGAAAGGAAAAAAGAAAAGACGGAAAGAGTAGGAAAGAGAGGAGGATAGAAAAAGAGAGACAGAGAGAAGAAAAGGAAGAGGAGAGGATTTCCAGAGGAATCACCCAACACACAAGACAACACTAACCAGACCAATCAAAGGGATATTGCTCCACCAACCCTTCAGATGCCAACTCCATGTACGAGTCTAAGGCTTTCCAAACACCAGAGGAAATAGAAGGAGAAAGATGAGCATGGTCCACTGACGTATGAGCACTTCGTAGAAAGGAAACCCAAGCCCACCAAGTATGGTAAGAGACGGACGAAAAAGATTTCCACTCCATGAGAATTACTTTGACTGCAATAGTTAACAAGAGGTCCAACAACTGTAACTCCATGGGATCTAAGGGCAAAGGGACTGGGGCCGCCAACGGACCCAAAAGAATTAATGGAAAAGACAGATGGAATTTGATGTTAAAGATGAGCATGAGGTGTTTGTGAACTAAATCCCAGAAGGGTTGGAGAAGGGAACAATCAAGGAACATATGTTGAAAATCGCCTGGTAGAAGCCCACAGCTCCAGCACAAATTGTCTTCTTTGAGATTGAGTGAATATAGACGAATGGGAGTCCAGTGAAGAAGATTAATAGAGAAAAATTTAGACTGTGTTAGAGAGGGGGCAATTTTGTTACGAAGAGAAAATTTACCAATATCTTGCCAGGTATCAGAAGAGATATGAGCAGTAACACTATGATCAAAATGATGTATCCATTTTTGCTGTGTGACAGTTTGAGAAGGGAGTGTAGAGGACGATAAAAATTTGTAAATCCGAGACGCAACATGACCAGTCCTGATCCAAAGCTGAAAAAGCGTAATCATAGGGGAAGAAGGATGAAGGTGGACTTTAGCAAGTGCAACCTTAATCTTAAGAAAAGTATAAAAATCCAAATTAGATAGAGAGAATTGTTGAGCAAGGGATGAGAAAGGGGAAGGATCATTGTTGGAATCATAGAGATGTTTAACAAGTGAGACACCTTTCCCAGCCCAGTAAGACATCAACTCAGGGTCAATATTAATTTTGATTTTAGAATTGCGCCAAATAGACGACCATCTAGTTTTATGTAATGGAATCGCTACTCTCTTATCCACCTTACGAACCGCAGCAATAGTGTCTAAAATAATAGAGCGAGAGAATGGAATAGAAAGGGTGTTTGTGGTTAAAAAAGATGCAGTCGGCAGTGGGGAGGCCAACTCCTGTTCTATTGTCAACCATGCTGGAACATGAATAGCTGGAGAAGAAAACCAAAGGGCACCCTGGGACGCCAGAAAAGCAGTTTGATACTTCCCCCAATCAGGAAAATTACAGCCTCCCATATCATAAGATTTCCGTAAAAATTTATAAGCAATCCTAGCCCTTCTATCATTCCATAAAAATTTAGAAGTAAGCAAATCAAGTTCATGAAAGAAGGAATCAGAAAGCCTTACTGGAAGCATAGAGGAAACAAAATTAATAATAGGAGTAATCATCATTTTAAGAGTCTGGATACGGCCCCACCAAGAAATATGTTTCGGAGACCAATTTTCTAAAAGACGTCTCACCTTAAGAATAGTTTGGGCTTCGTTATAAGTAGCCGTAGCATATAGGGTGGAACAAAAATAGATACCCAGATATTTTAGCTGTTTAGATTGCCATTTAAAGCCAGCCGAACCCATATGAGAGGAGAAGCAGTAAGCATTTAAAGGAAACATCTCTGTCTTATCTTTGTTCAGAGTGTAACCTGAAACTTTTGAAAAAAGAGCAATCGTATCCGAAATAGCAGGGATGGCCAGTTCAATATCATCAGAAAAAATGAGAACATCATCTGCATATGCAGCTGTTTTTATCTGATGAGACCCAAAAGAGAATCCCTTAATATCTGGATGCGAGTCAATCATTCTAAGGAGAGGATCAATGGACAACAAAAATAAGAGAGGGGACAAAGGACACCCTTGTCTAGTGCCCTGACAAAGGTTAAAAAAAGAAGACGTGGCACCATTCACCCGTATATTAGCCCTAGGTCGGGAATAAAGAGACATAACCATACGAATAAAGGAATCACCAAGATTATGTGCACATAGAACAGCTCTTAAAAAAGGCCAAGATACCTTATCAAAGGCCTTTTCAGCGTCAAGGGCCAAGGCAGCCGCCGGAAGATTAGATCGCTTAGCGGCACCAAGAATGTGACAAAAAGTACGAATATTATCCCGTGCAAGGCGTCCTTTTACGAAACCTGTTTGGGAGGGATGAACCAATTGAGGAATAAAGGACTCTAAGCGTTTAGCTAAAATTTTAGCAAAGATCTTGGCTTCCATATTAAGAAGGGAAATGGGACGGAAGTTTTTGGGATCTGCGTGATCCTTCCCTTCTTTGGGGATAACTACAATAGTAGCATCAGCCGCGGAACCAGACACAGAACCATCCTTAATAAAAGCATCAAAAACGGATTGGAGTTTCGGGACAAGCACGGGAATAAAGGTTTTATAAAACGCAATAGGATAACCATCAGGACCAGGAGCTTTACCAGACCGAGTAGCTTTAATCGCGGAAATGATTTCATCAGAAGTAATCGGGCAATTTAATGATTGATTATCTTCCTCCGAAACGACTTTCAAAGGCACCGACTTCAAGAACTCCTGACATTGTTCAAAAGAAGCTTGGGCCGATGGGGTATATAAATTATTATAGAAATCACGGAAAACCTCAAGGATTTCTGCAGTTTGAAATTTTTTCATACCAGACTGGTCAGTAATAGAAGAAATTTGGAAGGTATTACAAGAAGATTCCTGGAACTTTAAAGTGGCTGCAAGAATCTTGCCCGCACGATTTTTTAACAGCAGTCTCTTAGATTTCTGAGCCTGCAGGCCAATATGAGCTCTCTTAGTGACTATAGTATTGTATGAATACTTTAAGTTCTTAATAGACTGGAGGCAGGTCTTGTCCTGAGAGTGTCGAAAAAGGGATTCCTGACGTTTGATCTCATCTGCTAAGTCCGTGAGTTCCTTCTTAATGGCTGCATTTCTCCCTGACATACACTTAATGACCTGACCACGGAAAGTACACTTAAAAGAGTCCCAGAGAACAACAGGGGAACTGACTGACCCAACATTCTCAGTAAAAAAAGTCTCAATGTCATTGGAAAACTCTCGCACCAAGGACTCATCATGTAAAATTTCTGTGTTGAGTCTCCACGAACGAGCTCGTGCCCTAGGGACAAAGGACGTAAGAGTAAATGTCACTGCGGCGTGATCAGAAACTAAAATAGGGTGAATAAGCGGAGAGGAAGAAAATTGAACCAGAGAAGAGTGAACCAAAAGATAATCAATGCGTGAAAAGGACGAATGAGGGGAAGAAAAAAAGGAAAAGTCACTACCAGTGGGATTATGAAGACGCCAAACATCCTGAAGATGGGTAAGAGAGCACATATTAGTCATTTATTTGTGAGCTTTAGGGGGACGAAAGTTAAAGGCAGAATTCCTATCCAAGATAAGGTCCATTGGCAAGTTAAAATCACCACCTACAATAAGATTGCCAGAGTGAGGGGTATCCTCGAGCTTTTTGGTGATCGCATTCCAAAAGGACGGGTCATCCTTGTTGGGGGCATAAATGTTCATGACAAATAAGACAGCCTTACCATTGGACACCTTAGATAGTAACCAACGTCCCTCTGTATCCTGTTCAGAGGAAACGATAGATAACCCAGAGTGTTTAGAAACTAAGGTAATTACCCCATTCCTTTTACCACAAGCATCCGAACAAGCAACATCAAAGACCCACTCTTTCTTCAAGAACAACGCCTCCTTGGCAGAGAGCTTTGTCTCCTGAAAAAGGACGAGATCCGAAGAAAGAGATTTACAGTAGTCCAAAATCTTTGACCTTTTGACTGGATGATTTAACCCTTTAACATTAAGGGAGAGTATATTTAGTCCAGACATAGAACCATTATCAGGAAAAAAAGATATTCCCTATGTGACAAATGGAGCGCAACAACCAGGAGAGCTAACCAGCAGACATCAACAGCCAACACAAAACAGGGTGAGACCAAAGAGGAAATCCGAAAAGAAAAAAGGAAAGAGGAGGAAAAAGAAAGCAAAAGAAAACAGAAAAAGAGAGAGAGAAGGGCCCATCCGGCAGGTCTGAAAAAGACCAAATTCATACAAGGGGGGACATGGGAAAAAGAGCGAGGGGCCAACAGGAGAAATAACAACAACAGCATAAAAAGCCCCAGAACAGTGCATAGCTGATTATACATTTTAAAAGAAAAACTATCTAAAAACTAAGAGCTGGAATCAATTATAACTTTAGAAAATAAAGCGAAATGAGAGACTATAAAGGCAACATGTTTGACCAAATTAATATATATATAACAATTAAAATGAATCATAGAGAGCGGTAAGAGCAGGAGAGAGAGAAAAAGGAAGCACGTTCAGGCAATAAGAGCTGATGGAAAGTGAACTAAAAGATAACATTACTATTAGGTAGAGCCAGCCCAAAACGGACTCCATCAAGAGAAAGAGGACCATAATGCAGAGAAAAGAAGAAATACAATCTAAAGCATACTATATGATACAATATGGAACAATAAGTGAAACATACTAAAAAACGGTATATAACATCCTATCAATATAGCAGTCCGTGAATCCCTATGGCAGCTAAATAAGAGATCTAATACTACATATAAATATGTAAAATCTATATACAAACTTATAGACAACTGGCCATGAGTAAATAAAGCCATATACACCCAAACTGGCAGAATAAGTATACTTGCCTAAGTAAGTGGGCATGTAGGTAAGAGAGGCATAGATCTATCAATTACAAAGCATCTATAAAAAACTAACCTACTCGAAAAAGACAATTAATAACACAATGTACTGAAATCACTCAATGAAAAAATCAATAAAGAAGGTATAACTAACAACTATATGAATGACCCATATTAACTCTAAATATAGTCATAAATAAATACCTAGTAAACAGATATAATTAAAACACCTAGACAAACCAAACAGCAACACGATGATAACGCAAATAAAAAGACAATGACCAACTCCATAAAATACGAGATAACAAAAAACAACCATGAAGCAAAAAGACCGACCACAAAAGGATAGGTTAAACCAAATTTCACCACAAAAGTCGACGCACATACCAAAGACAAACAACGGGAAAGGAAAAGGACCATGACCTAATACGTCGAGAACCAAACTGGGGAGGCAAGGATTAACAGGACGACACGCGAGCAGGAGTGAAGGCAAGCCAACATGAGATGCTACGACAAAAAATTAAAGGGTTTATACAATAAAACTAACAACACTAAAGACCAAAACACCATAACGATAATAGGGGAGCACCAAGAGACGACAGAAATACGTCAAAACCAATGGACAAAAAGACCACCGCGCAGATCTAAAAGCAGCTAGACTAATAGATCTGACAAAGACAAAAAACAATGGATTATGTATAGCCGCATCAGGTGCCAGAAGAACCAGGAACATGTGAAGCCCCCGTTTGAAGATCCATCTGCAACTCCATTTGATTATCCAAAAACGAGGCCAAATCCGCAGGTTCGTCGAAAATTCTGACACGACATTTGAAAGTAATGCGGAATTTTGAGGGACCAGCAAAGGAGAAGGGGATATTCATCTCAGACAAACGCTTCCGAAGATTAAGGAAGCCCTTTCTCCTTATCACCGTGTCCCTGGCAAAGTCTTGAGAAATTGAGATACGATGGCCATTCCAAGAGACAGCTCTAACCTTCCGCATATGAGCCAAGATCTGCTCTGTTTTTTGATGACGCAGCGGTTTAAAAATTATCGCTCTTGGTTGTGTAGCAGACTTGGGGCGAAAGGAGGGGACACGGTGTGCCCGTTCCAGTTCAAAATCTTTATGGAAAGAAATTTGTAGTGTAGATGGAATCCATTGATAAAGAAACTCAATCATGGAAGATGCCTCTTTCTCAACATCCTCTGGAAGACCAAAAATTCGCAGATTAGATCTACGATTACGATCCTCTTGTTCAGTGAGGTCTTTCCTCAATGCTGCCATGGAACGCTCTATCTGCGTGAGAGATCTAGAGTGCTTTTGCATGGTATCCTCTGCGCCACTAATCCGTGTTTCTGTACCTGAAACACGAAGGGAAAGGGCCTTGAAATCATTCCTGATGGCTAACACCTCCACCTGCAATAAATCTGTATTAGTCTTAGTAGACTGCGCAATTTCATAGACCTCATTAAGGCGCGTCAGGATGGACTCAAGAGTCGAATTAGTGTCTTTAGGAGCAGGCTCAGGTGTTGGGAAACCTGTTTGGACCTCTTAATAGATGCTTTAGATTCCTTAACGTCTTTAGCATTCGGTGAAGGGGCCATATTCTCAGCCATAGGGCAAACCACCTCAATAGGAACAAAGTACACCTCCTCAGATATAGTGAGAGCAAGAAATGCCAGGGGCTGTAAAACACTCAATGTGCAAGATGAAAAATGGACAGGAAGAAATAATGTACTTGCATCAAAAAACGCCGAACAGAGAATATGGCAGGCGATCCCAGTCAAAAAAAAACCACCTCACAAAAAATATCATGTGCTGCAGGCGCAAGTAGGCACTCACCGACTACGAAAATAACCAAAATCAAGCCCAGAGCAAAGAAGCCTCACATAAGGAAGTGGCAGTGCGTCTGACAAATAATATGGTAGCAAAAACCTCAACAAGTTCACACAAGGGGCAGCACTGCAATAGGCGGCAGGAAAAAACAAAATAAACTCAAGAAAGGTGAAAAAAACGTCACCAGCTCCTGTATGCCTCCACTCCTGACAGGATAATCCAGTAGCGTCGTCGTGTAGAAGCGAGAGTAAAACTCCCTCACAGAAGAAACAAAATGTCGGCCGCTCGTGAAAACATGAAGCGCCACCTTAGAATGCCAATAAGTGAACTCTGGCCACTTTCCACCTCTAGAAAACTCCCTCGTAGCATACATGGCAGTTTCCCATGCAATATTCCATCTTCGGCGCTGAGCGGGGCATTCCTCAGCGTCAGCAATGTCTCCGTCAGCCCTCGCTCTTCATGGAGCTCAAGCGCGAACCGCCATCTCGCCGCGGCGCGCAAGCCACGCCCCCCGTGCACAAGTATTTTTAAGTTGACACCTTGCTGCTTGAGCCATGTTCTCAAGGAGGAGGAAGGAATTCCACACAGAAACCAGTGTATCATTTTGGGAATATATTATTGTGGCCTAGTGGAGCTCAGTCATAGCTCACATCAAGACCATGGCCTCGCTTCCCCACATCTTCTTAATCCGATTTCCTAGACATACTTTGCCAATATGGTACTGGTCTGGCCTCTTCATGGACATAATGAGACACTAAGACAGTTATGTGAGCCAGCTGTCACTCTTATGTCCAGCTATGGTGTATCCAGCATGACAAGGTTAGACACTGGGACACAGCAGTGTATACCGAGGTGAGCAGCCTAAGCAATGCCAAAGTTAACTAACAATTTCGACTGTGCAAAAGTATAACGGGGTCATTTACTACGCATTCATTGGGTGGTGCAAAATGTGCCATGTCACTAGGGACATTATGTACTTAAATAAGCAAAACACATCACTTCCTTCATGTGACTCCATGTTCAGAATTCCGAGTTGCCCTGGAAGTCTCAATGTAGGCTCATTGGAAGCTTCAAGACAAGTCAGGGCACCAGGAGGATTCCTGGACCTTCCTGCACAAAAACAATCCTCAAAGCCATTTTCTTCTTTCTATGTGTGCTGCAGTAGAAAGAGGAACAAGCATTGGCATAGCCAATAGGTCTCGCCTTTGGAACCTTATAAGTGTTTAGCCATGCAACAGTTGCATAACTAAATACTTATAAGGTCCCAAAAGCAAGACCTATTGGCTATCCTAAGCGGCCGTGCGGCCGCTAAAGTGATCGCGATCACGATCAAACATCAAAGCAGCCGTATGGCTGCGAAACCGAAAGTAATCGCGGTAAAGCGCGGCGCGCGCGACCGCGCACATGCACTGTAGCTCTAGGCTGGCCTGGTAGCACTTTTTGGAGCCCTCTCAATAAGTCTCGCCAGACCAGCGCATGCGCTGGGTCAGGCGAGACCTAAAAAACAAGGAGAAATAAACGTATTGGGGAGGCATAGCATTTTGATACATTACCAGGTCTACCACTAATGGTAAATCAGGGAATAAGCAACATAATGTGGGTGGAGCATGGGAACACCCACACTCCACCCATGTAACGCTGCCCTGGGATAGAGTAATGCAAGGCAGCGATTTGCGCTGCCTTGCGTTATCCCACATTTACCAAGCCACACAAGGTGGCCTTGCACGGATTGCTAAATATCATTCAAGGTTTTGTATCACCCTTCTGCCCCTGTGCATGGAGCAAGGGCGATGCAAACCCATGATAAAAATGGGCCACAGTAAGTTACAAGTCAGAAAACCCTGTCAGAGGAGCTCTAAGCTATAGGGAGAATATACACGCACATGTACATGAGTGCACCTATGAATATATTTGTATGTATACCATAATTGTTATGTTATCCGAGCCGTTATTAATTTCTCTAGAAAAATATGCCAATACGCCAAGTCGTGTATCCATCCATGCATACACCGGAGGTCATCCATCTGTTGGATGCCAAATGTCCGTCAAGTCCCCTCTCACCAATCGGAGTCCGTCCATGACTTCCCTCCCAAATCTTCATTTCTCTTTATACTCTTCTCTCCAATGATTCTCTGTGGAGGAAAGCGGGCCTGCTCCCTGTGCAGTCTCTCAGATCATCAATGTGTAATGTTGCAGAGGCACAGGGAAGCCTAAGCAAATATTGCTTCTATTTCCTTCCAAAATATGATCAGTGCAAGGCAAGGTGACTTTGTAACTGTGTACTGCAGCTTTCAGAAAATGATTAGCTCTGAAATACAGTCATGTTGTCCGCAGAATAAGGAATGAATCCTCTCTGTTTTGTTAGTATGAATAGTTATGAAACTAAGGTTTATAAAAGTATTTCACTCAGAATATTAGTTTTGTAGGCCCTAAGCCTGTCACACACATACTCAGGCAATCAGGACAAGCTTGTACGCAACATGATGTATGTGCTATACAGACAAGCCCAGCCATACACATCATAAAGGGGTTGTAGTTGTCTTTAACAGAATGGGTACCAGTATAAGGTCTTTCATCACTGTCTAGCAGATGAGGTTTGGGTAGCATCATTGGTTGATTGGCTTGCATTAGACTTCATTACCTGGTGTTGTTTACTGGAAACGCCAGGCAGGTAAGGGTGTTGGCGTCAAGAGTCATGCATGTGGAGGCGAGGCAGTGACATACAGGGGAGGTGACTTCACATTATCTGTATGGAGATACTCTCTCCATTACACAGACATACTGACTCACCAATGCTTGAACCATGGGACCTAACAAGCACCCTTCCAGCAGGTCAAAAGCACAGACTCCACAGGCATGAGGGGGCCTTCCTGCAGAAGTCTTCCACACTCCTGCCCAGCACTTCTCATACGGCTTACCAACCTGGGCGCCTCAATACCACTCTCACATTTTTAAAGCAGGCACTTACATCTGTCAGACCATAAAAGAAGCGTACACTTGTTTTTACTTCTAATTAGCCTATTTACGCCTACTATTAAATCCTACTCTAAGGCCTTCACTATGAGTTTGCCGGAAAGTATTCCTGGGGACTGGAATCTACAATGTGCCCACTAACAGGATCTTGGAAGTTACGATTCTGCCTGATATTCCCACACCAAATGACAGCTATCCTGAGTTTTGTCCTTGGAATAGGGAATGACAGCATGACCCAGGAATACCAGGTCTTCTGTCATGCATTTTCCCCAACTATCCACTGATATCTTCCGCCTGTTCAGAGCATCCAAAAATGTATCAGACGGAGTACTGATGGGAGTCGGAAGATGGGTGTTGGTGCATGGTATGCAGGGAAAACTGAATGAGTTTTGTGAATGAAGAAGTGTCTGCTCCCCATTTTCTCCAAGGAAGAAGAAGGGTACACACAGCCATGGGTTATGACAATGCCAGAGGCTGTAACATGTTTGTGGGAGATACAAAGAGAGGGTGTTTGAAGGTAGGCCAGAATCCTCTCTGGTGGGGACACTGTTTGATTCCCCCACATTATGCTCTTGCTGGGGAAGTGGTGTCACTCAGCCCATGCACTGCCATTGGCCTGGAGTTGTGTTTGCTGTGGTAGCGGAGAAGGGAGTGTTGTGACACCGCTCCGCCACTGTCATTGGCCTGGGCTGCATCTGCTCTGATGGGGAGGGTTTTTCTACAGTACTTAGTCAATGCCAGCGGCTGGGGGCATGCTGCTCATTGGACCACCAGCGGCCCAGGGCTGTCAGTGATCTGTGATGGAAGACAGAAAGGCTGGTGGGGACCCTGTCTGCCCCCAGCCACAGCCTGTGGAACTATTGGAACCCAAATGTACATTGGAAAAGACAAGGAGGGGCTGCATGAGAAGAGGGTTGGCATCTTTTCTGTTCCATCATGGTGTCTTTCACTGGTTTTGGTGCCTTCCCTATAACATATAGTGGAGGTGTAGTAATTCTGGGCCAAGTGCAGTAGAGTCAGTATATAAACAACCACAGCCTGGCAATTGTTAATCATGTTGGGATCCTCTGCTGACCCGGCTTCCCTGTGTTAGCATACGTTTGCTGTTTTTGGCCGCTCCCTTCAGTTCCCCTACAATTTTCTGTTTGAAACTCCACCTACTCTTCACCTTGTCTCCAGATGTCCTGATTCTTCCTGTTGATGAAACTCAGCTCATGTCACCTTCCTGCTGTCACATTCCATCTTCCCGAGTCTGCTTCTTGAGTATCTCACACTGTGAGTAAAGCCTTACCATTAGCCTACAGCGGGCGTACTGCAAAACAAATAAATGCTGGCACTCCCGCTAGAGCAGGAACGAGGGTGATTTGCATATGGCTGGCCCTAATCTGAGGTGTCATAAGAGAAAAAAAAGATAGGCTGGAATGCTCCTCGAATGATTGCCACTGGTTAAAATATTTTCAAGTATTCCTCCCATCATTTTTCTCCCTTCAGTTTTCATCACCTACTCTCCTTTCTTCCTCATCACTTACTCTCCCTTCAGTTCTCATCACCTACTCTCCCTTCGGTCCTCATCAAGGACTCTCCGTGCAGTTTTCATCACCTACTCTCCCTTCGGTCCTCATCACCGACTTTCCCTTCAGTTCTCATCACCTGCTCTTCCTGAGGTCCTCATCACCTGCTCTCCATTCAGTCCTCATCACCTACTCTCCCTTCCACCCTCATCAAATACTCTCCCTTCGGTCCTCATCAAGGACTCTCCGTGCAGTTTTCATCACCTACTCTCCCTTCGGTCCTCATCACCGACTTTCCCTTCAGTTCTCATCACCTGCTCTTCCTGAGGTCCTCATCACCTGCTCTCCATTCAGTCCTCATCACCTACTCTCCCTTCCACCCTCATCAAATACTCTCCCTTCGGTCCTCATCATCGACTTTCCCTTCAGTTCTCATCACCTGCTCTTCCTGAGGTCCTCATCACCTGCTCTCCATTCAGTCCTCATCACCTACTCTCCCTTCAGTTTCCATCACCTACTCTCCCTTCTGTCCTCATCACCAACCCTCCCTTCAGTTTTAATCACCTACTCTCCCTTTAGCTCTCAGTACCTACTCTCCATTCAATTTTCATCACCTACTCTCCCTTTTGTCCTCATCACCTACTCTCCCTTCAGTTCTCATCACCAACTCTCTTTTCAGTTTTCATCACCTGCTCTCCCTTCTGGCCTCATCACCTACTCTCCCTTCAATTCTCATCACCGACTCCCCCTGCAGTTCTCATCACCGACTCTCCCTTCAGTTCTCATCACCAACTCTCTTTTCAGTTTTCATCACCTGCTCTCCCTTCTGGCCTCATCACCTACTCTCCCTTCAATTCTCATCACCGACTCCCCCTGCAGTTCTCATCACCGACTCTCCCTTCAGTTCTCATCACCGACTCTCCCTTCAGTTCTCATAACCGACCCTCCCTTCAGTTTTCATCACCTACTCTCTTCTGTCCTCGTCACCTATTCTCCCTTCTGTCCTCATCACCTACTCTCCCTTCGCTTCCTCTTACATCCAGGATGGGGTCTGAGGCTGGGTGTAAACAATGCTCTATCATAGGTCTCTTCTTGTCGATCACCTGTCTGAGGTGTAGGAGCACTGGAGAAACCCCTCAGCAGTGCCTGATCCATCGGCACCTCTGTGACAAAAGTACAGGGATGACTGAGTGCTGCTTGCGTCATGGAATGATTCTGTACCAGTGAACAGAGAGCAATTGGGGGATTTTAGGGGCACCATTTGTTGATAAACGCACTAACACATGAAGGGTAAATGGCTGTCAGTACTTTTCATTGTTCTGGTCCCTTGTTTCTCGTCTTGATTAATCAAATCATGTCTCTTTGATCTGATTTAACAAATGCCACACAGCATCTCCACGTAATCTTTCCCAGGCTCATCACGTATATGGTAAGAACACACCCTTTGTTAGAACATCAGGATTAGATACAAACGATGACCAACATAAAGAAGGGGAATTCCCTCAAACAGGTACTCAGCGACTGACACGATTTAGAAGCAGTTATTTATTACAGCATGACAGATGTGAAGATTCCATTGGGTCAGGCAAAGGTAAAACTCTATGCTCGCACAAGGTTAGGAACCTTCATACTTCTTGTGAGACTCTGGTGACAATGGAGATTCATCTGGAAAATATAAAAAATGTACTAGGATTTCATTTCAGCAAGGTTGATTCCTGTAGTTGATGCACCACCGCATCCTTTGAGGGTACCCGATTGCTCATATTAAATCCCGCAGGCCAATTCTTCTGAGGCTAGGCGCTTACATTAAATGTATTTACAATGAACCTATATTGAAGTAGCTTACATCATCAGTGGCAATCCTTGAAATGTGTCATGGGTTCTGGCCCTCCTGAACTTGCAATTGACACCACTGCATGAGAGCATAGTGATGAAGGGCTGTCGTGATATTGTGTTTAATGACCGCCCTACTGTAGCCCACAGTTGTATAATCCGAAGAGTAAGTAGTTTACATAAGATCACTGGCGATTCTCATAAAAAACGATTGATCTGGAGGCTATACTCCAAAATATAAACATTGTCCTATCCATACGTCTAAACTCAAATCTTTAGCTGAATTGAGGACCAGTTGCGTATAATTAACACTGCCCTATGAGATAGTGTACAGACTACCACTTGGAAATGTAACATCTGCTAGTGAGATGGGAGCAGACTGTAAAAAACAATGAGCCAGATTCACAAAGGTAAAGTTAGACGAAAGTCTAACTTTACGTCTTTTGGCATTCACAAAGGGCATTTACTACTCGTACATGCCCTTTGTGAATACTGAAAGTCGTGAAGTTCGAATTTCAATATTCACAAAGGGCATTTACGAGTAGTAAATGCCCTTTGTGAATACTGAAAGTCGTGAAGTTCGAATTTCAGTATTCACAAAGGGCATTTACGAGTAGTAAATGGCTTTTGTGAATACCGAACGTCGTAAAGTTAGACTTTTGTCTATCTTTACCTGGGTGAATCGGACCCAATGTGTCGGTTGTATTTTATCTGCGTTATTGAATGGTTACAACAAAGATCCTATACCGTTGGAAGGTGTAGCAGTTATGAAGATTATGTTCAAAGACAGATGCACTGTGGGAAAAGTATATGTAGCCAAACAGGGATCCAACTTACTAGGATGGGCACATCAAAAGGATTTAGGAATCAAACTCGATCCTACAGCAGAGGTACCTGTTTTATTAGTTGATAGGTCAGTTTGAGGCACAGAATTGTTTAATGAATTCCCTGAAGTGTTTACGGACAAGCTGGGGTGTTTGAGGAATTTCCAACATAAAATAGTCTTAAAGGATAATGCCAAACCTGTTGTGCATAAGTGTAGGAATATACCCATCTTACTGAAGGAACCTCTCAGGGATGAACTGAACAAACTTGTCGGTCAAGAAGTAATTGAGCCCATTGAAAGTGCGGAGTGGGTGGCTCCCATTGTGATTACTTCTAAACCTCACAGCAAAGCTATCAGAATGTGCATAGATTTGAGAGAGCTAAACAACAATATTTGGGTTGACAGACATCCCTTACCGAATATAAATGAAATGTTAAGTCAGATAAGTGATGCAGAATTTTTTTCAGTTACAGATTTATCCTCAGCGTATCACCAGGTGAAGCTGCATCCCTCTAGCAAGCCTTTAACGTCATTCATTACACCATTTTGTGCTTTCAGGTTTTGCAGGATGCCGTTTGGTCTGGCATCTGCAGCCGCGGTATTCCAGAGGGCAATGCAGAAGATTCTGGAGGGTGTTAGCCAGGTATTGTGTTTCCAGGATGATTTGTTGATTTTTGGAAAAAATGAAAAGGAACACAATGAAATATTTAGGATAGTTTTAAACAAATTGAAAGATGCTGGGTTAACATTGAAGAGGGAGAAATGTCAAGTTGGAGTGAAATCAGTCACCTATCTAGGGCATGTGATTTCTAGAGAAGGTATCAAACCTAAGATGGATTTAGTTGAAGCAATTAAGTCAGCACCGGTACCCTCCTCAAAAGACGAGGTGAGGTCATTTCTTGGATTAATGGAATACTATTCTAAGTTTGTTAAACATTTTGCTGATATCACATATCCTTTACGAAATTTGTTAAAGAAAAATGTAAAATTTGTTAGGAGCGTGGAGTGTGCTAAAGCCTTCGATGAACTAAAAGAAGTTATTGTCAATGCACCTTTCCTAGGGCACTTTGATACTTGCAAACGTACCATTCTTACAACTGACGCCAGCACAAGAGGGATAGGTGCGACACTCAGCCAAGTTGTTGAAGGGGAAGAAAGGATTATAGGTTTTGCGTTAAGGGCCCTGACAGAGGCAGAGGGACGATATTCTGTAATAGAAAGAGAAGCATTAGCATGTTTTTGGGCTATTAAGCGCTTCCGAATATTTTTGTGGGGTATTCCTTTTATCCTCAAAACGGATCACAAACCCCTAGTGAGTGTATTTTCGGTGAAGAATATTGAGAAAACTACACCTAGAATATCTAGATGGTTCTTGGGACTAGAGGGGTATAATTTTAGGATTGTATACATCCCCGGGCCAAGTAATCATGCTACAGATTTCCTGTCTAGATTACCCCTGCCTAACAAGGAGTGGGAGGATAATGAATAGGAAGAATTTGTGGTAGCAACCATCACTGAAGGCATTCAAGAAAAAGAATGGGAGGATGGTGTAGCGGAAGATGTCAATGTGAGAAAAGTGAAGGAATTCATCCATGACGGATGGCCTAAGGGATGTTCAGAGTTGAATGGTAATGTCCGTAGTTTCTGGGAAGTGAGAGATGAACTATACATACATAATCACAATTTGTATAGAGGTAACAAACTTGTCCCTCCAGAGAATTTGCGAGAGAAAATTGTGACATTAGCCCATAAGGTTCATTTGGGGTGTAGTCTCACTAAGAGCAAGATCAGATTACACTATTGGTGGCCAGGTATGGATTCCATGATTGAAAGACATATCAGGCATTGTGTAAGCTGTGTGTGTAGTGACAAAAGCAAGCTGTTACACAAGAGTCTTATTTCTGCGGTTGAAGTACCTAAGGCACCCTGGAATAAGTTGGCTTTAGATATTATTGGCCCCATGGATGTCAAAGGCTTAGGAGGAAGATTTATCTTAACTCTGGTAGATTATTATTCTAAATGGGTGGTTATCAGAGTTGTGGAGAATGTAGTCACCAGCACAGTCATTATGTTCCTACAGGATGTGTTTAGGAATGAAGGTGTACCTCAGACTTTAATAACGGACAATGGGGTTCAATTCATTTCTTCACCCATGATAGAATTTTTGCAAAGGTTTTCTGTTAATCATCTCCAATCGGCTCTTTATTGCCCCCTGGTAAACCGTATGATTAAGGATTGTATTCAACGGAGTGTCAACAGAGGAACTAATGTTAGGAAAGAGCTAGATGAAATGGTGTGGTCTTATTTAGTAACTCCCCATTCTGTCACTAAAGTGTCACCTTTTAAGGCTCTTAAGGGTAGAGAACCAGGCACGAAGCTAAGTCCATTATGGCTAGTTGGCAATGATGTGGAAGAGGCGGATAGGAACATGATAAGTGACAAGATCCGAGCACATCAGGAGAAATATGTTAACCGTTACAACATCAAAATACTTAAGGGAAATAATAATTGGAAAATTGGATATGTGGTAAGAATAAAATTACCAAGATCTGTCCGTTCTGGTTGTTCTAAATCTTCAGAAAAGAAAAGAATTTGTAAAGTGTTTAAAAATGTGGTACGACTTGATGATGGTCAGGTGTGGAGTTATGACAGAGTTGTAAGAGACAACAGCATGGATGTTCAAGGTTCTACTGAGGGACAAAGAACACACATTTTTGACAAACCTGTTTCTGTATTGAACAAAAGGTCTCTTAGGGACCAATATAAAAGACCATCATGGCACAATGATTATTGCATGAATTAATCTCTTGTCATGTACCATTTACATATTCCTGCGATGTATACTGTTTCCCTAAGGAAGGAGATGTGTTGTATTTTATCTGCGTTATTGAATGGTTTGTGTCTCCCTTCTTTCTTCAGCCCCTTTCCCCCTCCTCCTCCTGTCCCCTTGCGCTCGTCCGAATGTTGGTAGAATTCTAAGGTGAGCGCCGCTCACTAACGGTATTTGGTTCCTTGTTCTGGGTGATGGATGTCGAGTATCTTCAATAAACTTACTTTCAAGATAACAGCTTCGTTATTACAGTGTCTTTTAGTAATATCCGTTCTTCCCTCTCCCTTTTCTCACTGAGGTCAATTTCCATCCCTGCAAAGGCCCAGGAGATCTAAAGAACTTTTTTTAAATCATCTTTTGCTTAAGTCCTCTATAAAGGATCCAAATTGTTGCACACTTTTTGTACTGCGAACCCCTTTAGGGAACAGGTACCCAATCGCTTTGTTTCCTTTTTCTGGAGTCAAAGCATTTATTTATCTGGGACTTTGGCAGGCCACATCCTTATAGTTTAATTGTTTTTTAACTCATTTTGGTGAGATCTGCGCTAGTGTGGACTCCCTTGTACTGGCACAGCCTCTGACCAGAGGATCTAATAAAGATGTTTTTGGCACTGACCGTGTGATATCAGAGTACTTGATTTACCGTTTTGTTTCCCGTAGTAATCAGACTGGTGCAGACTGGACTAGTAGGGAGGTTTGCCTCTATACATCGCTGGTGCTGCCTCTCACCATTGCCTTTATATTCTCATCCTAAATGTTTTTTAAATGTCAGTCCACAATCACAAACCATCACAGGGTGCCTTTGCTCAATGGAATTCCATAACTCATGTAACCTTTTAGGTCAGAACAGGTGATGTAGTCAGACTGATTAGTAAGTACTCTCAGTTGGAAGCAAATCTGCATCTAAATGCATCTCGCTCAGATTCTACCTAAAAGCACAACAATTGTGGACCAATGAAAAGAGCACATTAGCACTCAACTAGTTGTGGCTATGCTCACCCCTTCACAATAAACACTAACCTCCTTTGGTGAGTGCTCAGACCCACTGGTTTCTGACCACTTGACTCTCCAAAGAGATGATGACCCAAGGCAACGTAGAACACGTAGTCAATCTGGCCTATACATAGCATACATCTAGCCTATGTATAGGCCCTTAGCGACAGGATGTCTCTAAGGGCCTAGTGTGCTTTATAAGTGTTTAAATAGTAATCTGAGATGTTATCTCTAGTCCTGGCTGCTGCTAGACCCAGGATCAATCCAATTTGATTGGCCTGGACAACTAACGATTCATTTCATGTTGTGTTTCAATAATGACAGGCAGACATGAAAAATAGGATTGTTTTGTCCAAAAGGTTAAACAATTTGTCATAGGTAAATCTGCACAAGCAACCCTATACCTAACCTGTAACTAGGACAAAAAGGGACATGTATTTTAGTTACCTATTGGCCTATGGCTCCCTTGCCAGGCTACCATGATAAACATTATGAACATTCTTTGTTTCAATTTAAAGTAGAATTTTATTGAAATAAATATGCAATTACAATACAAGTAAAATACAGTGAAACAAAAAATTCATTAGGTGTATTATCTCAATTATGCGATATATGATAACCCTCGAAGAAAATATATGAAATCTATAGAAACCTGTAAACATTTGAAAGTAAGATCAAAAAGCAAAATATGAAACAAATAAATTATTGTTATTACTTTAAAATAGGTCATGGAGGTTTAGGTACTTCTTCAGTTCTAGGAGAGTGTAACTGTGAAATGCAGGCGGATTTGTTTAAAAAGTAGTTATGGGTAGCCACAAATGATCTCTTTTAAAAGCAAGAGCCATTGGATAAATGTATGCTCTGTCAAGTATGTGGTTGTAACACACTCCATACCTCCAAGCTTGAAAAGACACCTGAGAAGAATCCTTCCAGGATTTCGTAATTTGTTGAAAAGCAACAGCCAGAAGTGAATCTATTATATGAAAATTTTCGGATTGGGAACCCCAATAATCGTACATACTATCTAGAAAAATGCTAATAAAATTAAATGAGGCATGCGTATTAAAAATAGAATTTATCTTGTGCCAAACGTTCAACCAAAATTCATAAATAAGAGGGCACTCAAAAAGCATGTGTTTAAGGTCCGCCGAAGGTTGAAAACAAGACCAAATATTGAGAAACCACAGAATACATTTTGTCTAGCGTAGCAGGGATGATCAAAAGGCAGTTGTAAATAAAGAATAAAGTTTGAGTTGCATTAGCTGCTCTAGACGATTTTTGTATTTTAACCCAGTTTTGTTCCAAATTGAACACGAAAAAGTAGTCAGCAGATCGGTTTCCCAAAGTGTCTCTACCTCAGACTTAGCCCTTTCCTCCTGAACAAGAGTAAGATGTTTAAATACTTGAGAAGCAGAAGGCAATACTTCCAATATGTTCTGCATAGGAGGAGGAGAGGGGGAGATTAATTGATCAAGAGGAAGTTTGTTATAAGACGATTGAGTTGCTGAAATAAGCAAATGGTATTTAATTGCATAAGAGTCTGTAAAGGAGAACAACGGCTGCACTACTCTAAATGGTAGGCAGGTGCCGTGTTGAAAAAATTGGTGAATCCATTTAAAACCTTTAGCATGCCAATCCTTCCAGAAAATAATTTTATTATTTTAATAGAGGTATTATACCAAATCGATGAATGCAAAAACTGATCTTTAGGAGATTTCTGAGAAATAAAAATGGGAGACAAAACTTTACTTGTGTTCTTAAAAATTGGAAGAGATTAAGATGAAGGTCTAGAAGTAAAAGACAGGCACTCCTTTAAGAAAAAAGGATGCCAAGAGGATTTTTCAAGATCCGTCCACAAAGGACATGGCATAGAGTCATTTTCTTGTAATAAAAGCGAAGCTGGTTTAAGACAAAAGGCTAAATGATACTTATGGAAATGTGGAAAATTAACTCCACCCAGATGCTTTGTTTTTTTAAGTTTAATAAGTGACATTCTAGGTTTTTTATTATTCTTTAAAAAACGAGATAACATCATAACATCATGTTTATAGTATCAAGGCGGCCCTACCAGGATAAAAACAAAGGATTCCAATGCGATGTGTGTCCAAGGAGAATTGAATGAAGAGATTTCAAATTAAGGGCTACAGTATCTTTAACTGTATCAGAGAACCATAGACCTAGATATTTAATCTTATTTGGATTCCATTGGAAAGAAGATGGATTAAAATCAGCATGAAAACATAATTTATTCAGAGGAAGGATCTTACACGTATCTGCATTTAATTTATAGCCCGAAACAGACGCAAAATGATCCACTTCTAATAAAAAGGCTGATAAAGAAGTTTGCGGGTTTGATATAAAAAGCAAAATATCATCAGCATAAACAGAATGTTTGAGTTGAGCGTCACCATAAGTAAACCCTGTAATCAGAGAGTTAGCGTGAATCCCTATTAAAAACGGTACCAAAGCAAGTATAAATAATAAAGGGGAAAGCGGACAACCTTGACGGACACCTCTATGAAGTGGGAAATAAGGAGACATAAGGCCACTAACCAAAATAGATGATTTAGGAGAGGAATACAACAAAGAAACATAATGAATAAATTTAGGACCAAAACCGAACCAGGAAAGCGTAGAGAATATAAAAGACCAACCAACTCTATCAAACGCTTTTTCCATGTCCAAAGAGATAGCTGCCAGAGAATATTTAAAGGATTTGGATTTACTAAGCACATTAAAAAATAGACGAGAATTATCTGACAGATGCCTATCTTTGATAAAACCGCATTGTTCTCTCCCTATTAAAAGGGGTAATAGGTTATCTAAACGAAGAGCTAATATTTTTGCAAACCTTTTATAATCTAGGTTAATAAGGGAAATAGGGCGATAACTTTTACACAATTTGAGCTCTAGTTATTATCTTTAGGAAGGAGACATATCAATGCCTCTTGACAGGAACCACCTGATGTCTAAGAAGAAATAAAATAAAGGAAGAGTTGATGTAATTTGGGTAACAAAAATGAGGAGAAATGAGAATAAAATTCAATTGTAAATCCATCAGGTCCGGGGGCTTTGCTGCGTTTAATGAAGCAAATAGCCTCAGAAATATCCTGGATTAGAATATCCTTTTCCAATACGGAAAAATCAATGTCCTGATGTGAAGGTGGGGAAATGGCTGATAGATAAAGAAGAGGATCTTGGGGATTAGACTGAGGTTCCGGAGTGTATAAAGCTAGATAACATTTCATAAATTCCAGAAGTATCTCTTAATTTTTGTGTACATATTGATTAGTAGAGGTTAGGATAGATTACATTTTTGTACGTTCTTTTTTGATTCTAAGATAATTGGCAAGAAGTTTCCCTGCTTTATTTTGACCCCCATAGTATTTCGCACTAGATTTAAGTAAATAAGAATTGGCACATTCTGTGGAAAGTGTATTAAACTTAAATTTAGCAGATACTAAATTGTTTAAGATTTCTTCTGAGTGAGAATTATAAAAAGAATGCTCCAAATGCTTAATACGCATGTTAAGTACTTTAAACTTAGTAGAGATAGATCTCCGTATCTGGGAAACAAAATTAATAATAAAATCTCAAAAGCGGCTTTAAAAGTGTCCCAGATAACTTGAGAAGGAAATTAATTTTCTTTGAAAAAAGTATTAGCAAATTGTTTAAAGGCATGTGTAAAGTGCAATTCCAAGAGAAGATAATTATTAAACCTCCACCTCTTAATTCCCAGGGAGGGAGGAAGGATATCCAAATCTAAGGTGACTGGTGCATGATCAGAAATCAAAATGGAACCTATATCAGAATTAATGACGTGTTGAGCTAAAGCGTTCAAAAATAAAAATATAATCTATGCGTGATTGTGAAAAATGAACAGGAGAAAAGAAAGTGTATTCCTGATGTGTTGGATTGCACAATCTCCTGGCATCAGTAAGAGATCGTTGGTGTAATATCGACTTCAACTGAGAGTGAATTTGTGATGGAATAAATCTAGATTTGGAGCATCTATCTATGATGGAATCAATAACCATATTACAGTCACCTCTAACAATCAAATACTCATAAGTAAATTTCATCAACTTGGACAACACCCCTGACCAAAAGGAATTATCTGGAGAGGTGTGTGCATACAGATTAACAATAGTGACAGGAATTTTATCAATAAGTAAGGAGACTGATACCCATCTTCCTTCACAATCAACATCTTGTGAAACAATTTGAATAGCAAGATGTTTATGACATAGAATAGCTACACCATTACGTTTCCCCGAACCCGGTGAAGCGAAAACATAATCAACCCATTGCCTTTTTAGGTCTCGCTGAGTCAGCGCATGCGCTGCTCTGCAAGACGTTTTGTAAGCGGGTTTTAAAAGTGCTACCAGAGGCTTGGCCCCCAGCTTGTGATTACGCGCACAAGCACGTGCGCCTCGCTCCGCCTCTCCAATGCAGCGCGCCTCGCTCCACCCCTCCCCGACCACAGAGTGCGTCCCCGCGATCATGATCGCTTTCACGGTCTTTCATGAGCTTGTTTTATACAGCACTTCATAATGTGCTTCTGTCATTTCTAAGCACTGTAACCAACAGATGCAACTATTGCATAATTTAATGGCACTGAATTTACCGACTTCCGAAGCATGAAGGCTGGCGGCTATGGTGGCAGAAAGAGTCTAACGTCCTGGACAATCACGCAAGCTTATGATAACCACATCAATCTCTCTTGCATAAACCACACGATTTAATATTTGATATCTGGCTTCGTGTGAAGAGACTCGTGGGGATTTGTACTTGCATAAATTAAGTGGATGGAATGCATTACATACTAGCAGGAAGTAGGTGCTTCTGGTCTTGTTGCACATGTGAAAATCTAGGTTTCATTGTCACAGCGTGACACAGGAACATACGTGTGCACCTTTGTAGTACAGAGGCCTCAGGCGCTTGCCCCGTTCTGTGGTGTTATGCAAGTGGGTTACTCTGTCAGTGCTTAGAGTGAGGGAGGGTCGAGCGGGCTGATTGTGCAGCGCACGTGCTGGTGAGATGTCTCTTACAATATTGATGTTGGCACTTTATGTTGTTACATATGCACAGACCCTCTTGATCACCTATGTATAACTCATGGTTTTGAATAAACAAAATTTTTTGTGTCCATATTGTGTGAGTGGCAGTATGACTCCATTGGCGCAGGCGTCTTGCACTTGTATGCGCTTCCCCTGATGGCCAGACTTCACTCCTTTCTGCACCCACTTGGACACAGACTGCCTGTTGCTTGCTACAGGATGAGGCGTGAGTGCCAGAGCTGCCTTAGAATTGAGGAAGCAGGTTTGAGTCCCGGCGTCACCTCAACATCTTATGATTCTGGGCAAATCACTTAACCTCTTCCCCATGACAAGTTAAAACAAGCATTGGCATAGCCAATAGGTCTCGCTTTTGGGACCTTATAAGTATTTAGTTATGCAGCACAATATCCTTGGTGCAACAACATGAACTGTTGCATGGTTAAACACTTATAAGGCCCCAAAGGCGAGACCTATTGGCTATGCCAATGCTTGTTAATTTAGCCACTTCTTTGTCTGAAACATGGATTTCTTGTAATAAAACAATATCACCTTTTAAATTGGCAATGTGAGACCAAACCCTTTGGCGTTTTATAGGAGAGCCTTAACCCTTTACATTCCAGAAAATAAATCTTAAAGCCATTTATAAAACGACAACAAATTTATAGAATTTATAACAGGTAGCATACATTTTTTTTCTGTGAGAACCAATAACCAAACAATAAAAAATATCGCAGAATAAACCTGAGAATGTAACAACTTATCTAAATAAAGTGCATAGAAGGTATAATTTGAGATTAGAGAAAAAGAAAAAGAAAAGAGGGGATAAGAACACAAGAAGATATAAAAAGAAGAGTGGATAAGCAGAGGAAAGATAAAAAAGAGAACTAAAAATAAGCAAGAGATTGATAAAAAGTTTCCACAACAAGTAGAGGAGAAGGATAAGAATATGAAGAAATAGAAAAGAGAAAGAAAAACAAAACCCATACAAAAAGGATAAAACCTAACATACCAGAAAAGACACCCAAACTTCGAGGGTGGTTGAGCCACATAAGGGAAACAGTACAACAACTGGAACTCTCTGAAACGGGCAGGGGAGGAAGGAGAAATATCATCAGTAATGCAAGAGATGTCACCATGTAGATTCATGAAAAAGGCGTTACCTGAAAAAAGGAAAAAGAAGAAAACGGTTTCACAAATACTAATGATGCAATATAAACAACATATAAGACATGTAAACAAGACTGTATGACAAAATGACAACAATCATTGAAGTAAACTTAGACAGTAGGTTGAGAAACCTCCATATCTTCCAGTCTGCAATTGTCCAAAAATCAGTGAAGAAGACAAGGGTCCTCATAGGTCGTGGTCTTGTTCTTATAGGTGACATTAAACAAACAAGGATGGATAAGGCCGAAACTGGCATTAAGGTTTCTCACTGCTGGCCTCATGTCACAAAATTTCTTCAGTCGATCCGCTGTTGCCTTGGCATTGTCCTTAGAAAAGAAAAGGGTAGATCCGTTGAAGGAGACTCTACCCTTGACCATGACTGCTTGCATGACCTTCAGCAAGTCTGTATATTCTAAGAAATACAAAATAACTCCTCGTGGTTTATTGGATGGAGATGCACAATATGACACATGACCTAAATGATGAGCTCTCTGAATGTTTAATGGCGGAGATTCCAGAAGATCAAGAATTTTTGGGAGAAATGACTGAAAGAAAGAAAGAGGATTAGGACCTTCAAGACCTTCTACCAAGCCATAAATGTGTAGGTTGTTGCGTCGGTTGCGATTTTCAAGATTCTCAATCTGCTTTTGAAGATGCAAAATTTGGGATTGCATAGAAGGAACTTGAACTGCAACAGAGTGAAAAGAGTCCATTTAGTTTTCCAAGTGAACAACTCTACTTTCCATATGTGACCATTTATCATCCAACTGTTGAAGGTGAGTATTGGACTCTTCCATGTATGGTTTAAGAGCCCGAATTTCCTCAAGAATAGTCTCCATAGAGATTGAAGGAGGAGATATAGTTGGCGAAGGTGGATCTTTTTTTAACTCTCTTACCAGAAGAGAGGGCTGACAAGCTCGATAATTTGGACGCCATTTTGGAACTTGGAAGAGGAATACTGGAAGGCGGGAAATTTGATGCAGCACCTTGGTTGGAATCAGCTATGCGTTCTTGAAGAACAGAAAAAGGGTTGAAATGAACCACAAAGGATGGAAAAGTATTGACAGAGCGACAAGTAGGTTTTGTTCTCTCCATGCACCAGATATCATAAAAGGAACACTTAGTCAGAAAACTGAAAAAGGCTTGATAAGGCAGAACAATAAATATACTAGTACTTTATGTCAAAAAAGTACGGTCACCAAGAATAGTAGATGAGGTAATGTTGAAGGAAAAAAATCACCAGAGCAAGTCCAACAATAAATAAATATTTGAAACCACTGAAGAAATACAAGCAAAGTAACTGCAGTGTAAATGCATAATTCTTGAATATTAACCCCTTCAGTGCCCGCCCCTTTCCCCGCCCTGTGCCGGTCGTTGTATTAGCGGGCGGGGTTTATGGCGAGCTGGTCTCGTCATGGGCACAGCGCAACCGCGGCCCATGACGAGACCAGCTCGTCACGGGCATTGAAGAGGTTAAGGTGTAGATTCCGATCCGGTAAAAAAAATACCGTACGACTCCCATCCGTATTTTTTTACGAACGAGTCGCACAAGTACCGTACAAACTGGCAAGTACGATTGGGATGTGAAAAATAACTACGAATAGTGTTGGGAAAAGTCTACGAGCGTGCGTCGGAAAGTGACCACGTCCGAATATCGTCTGGAAAAGTGTACGAAAGTGATCCGGACAGTTCCACTTACAAATCGTAAAACACAAGTCCGAGCGCGCAAGTACGATCCCGACCGCCCGTCCGAAAACCCAATTGCACGGAAAAAGGCCCGTACGGAGCCAACGCTGAAGCACACAAGTACACGGGTAAACTCATGCCCGTGTACGAGCCGCACAGCCCCCCCAATACGTCTGCACCGTACACCTCCCTGTCCGCACTGTACCCCCAGCCCCCCCACCGCATTAACTTGCCGCACACCAACACCGAACCCCAGCACCCTCACACACCATCGCGAATGTACGGCTCCTACCTACGCGAAAATTACACATACAGAACCAGGACAGTGTTAAACAGCACAAGGAGGTCCAAAGCGACTCGCACAAACACACAAAACACGTTCACACTAAAAAACACAACTCAATGACTGACCTGCCACATCCAAACTGGCCAACAGAGGCCCCAAACACAACCACCTCTTATAACACACCCACCAAAATTCAAACACAGCCACACCCAAAAATGGACCAATAAAAAGGGCCCACACACACAAACCATGAGCCCTTGCAACAGACCTACTGCGGACAGAGCTCACACACAAACCACCCCACAGAACTCATACCTTTGCTACCCCGCCACTCACACACCTTCACACAACCTCCCACACAAACATCCCCCTCTTCACAGTCACACACACACACATTCACACCCACACACCCACAACCGCCCACACCCCACACCATGCCCACAGACAAGAATCCAAAGTTCACTACGGCGGAGCTGGAGCTCCTCGTCAACGAAGTCATCAGAGTCGAGCCACAGCTGTTTGGAACAATGGTCAGACAGACCAGCATAGCCAAAAAATCTGCCATGTGGCAGAGGATCGTCGACAAGGTGGATGCTGTTGCGCCCGTTCAAAGGACCAGGCATGAATGCCAAGCCAGGTGGTACGATCTGCGCAGGGCGGTCAAGAGGAAGATGAATGAAGAACATGCCCAGACCAACATCACTGGAGGTTGGCCGCCCCGCAGACGCGTACAGTACCATCCCTGGGAGGAGAAGGTGATGGCCATGCTACCGCCGGTGGGACTACACGGAGTGGACGGAGTCGCAGAGCCTGGTGAGTACACAAACAACTCATGTAACTTGGGAGAATGGCATCCACACCCCAACCACCAGAGGCGCAACTATAGCTAAATTTCGGGGGAGGCTAAGAAAAATTGCCGTGGGGGGATGAATCTTGTAAGCCATAGGCAGAGTGGAGCTGCAGGGGCTGTCAAAGGGGTGAAACAACCGCGAGGCCTCATTAACACGCAAATGGCCTCTGAAAGACCTGTGAAGTGTTCGGGAGGCTGTCTCATCCCGAGCTGCCACACACGACGGGGGTGGGGCTGAAGCCCTGTGAGTCCAATGGGTGTTGCGCGCCTGCCAACCACAACAAATGCACGCACCCACCCCCAAGCACTCACCGCACACAACCACACTCAATAACCATGGCCATGCCACGAACGTCACCATTCACCCTTCACAAATCAAGGCAAGGCCATGTCCAAGGCCACAACAACCACAAACACAAGACAGGATGTCCGGGAGGCTGGGAGGGTGGGCCCCACACAACACATCGTGAAAATGAGACGCAGACACCAATGTCCCAGCCCATATGGCATAGGGACATACCCATGCACAATGCACAGGGACTGGCAAACTACTAACAAGGTCGCTGACACTGGGCCCTGCTGTATGCAGCACAAGGCCCTCCTGGGACCACTGTACACTCAAACACCAAATCCACAAGCACAGGCATCCAGCACAGGAACCCACACACGCTGTCATGCCAGCACACACCATGAGGGGACACACACATCACCTGGGAGACCCAATGACGACTCACACAACACACCACAGCACGCCAGGTCACCCCCCGCCACACAAGCACACACCCCCGGGGCAGGCAACGGATACACCCACTCCCACAATGGACATGTGACACAACAAGACCAATCCGGAGCCAAGTAAGCATCAGAGCCAGGCGGGCAACTACAGCCAACTTCCGGGGGGGGCAGTAAAAGATTGGGGGGGGGCAAATCAACCAGCCTTAGGCTGAGTGGCTGTAAGAATGGGTGAAAGCACAACAAAAGCCGAATGTACGAGTAAATGGTCTACCATACACCTGTGAAGTGCTCGGGTCCGGATGCAATTAGACGGACGCCAGCCCGCGAGGCTGTCTCAGCCGGACTGACACACATGAGGGGGGGGGGCAGAAGCACGGTTAGACCAATGGGTGTTGCGCGCCTGATCAGAGCCAACTATCTACAGGCCACACACTCAGGAGAACATCCCAATCTGTCCCCCGCAACATACCCATCCCCAAGTGGACACTGAGAGGAATGCCAGGGACATCCAAAAACTGGGGGAACTGTGTAAACTTGAATATGTATGAAACATGGATGTGGCATGAAACAGCATTAACATTGTCCCTCTCTCACACACAGGGCGACGTCGACGATCTCCCCCCAACACTGGGGGGGATGATTCACAGTCCCAGGCACCGCGTGACGACGATCCCACCGGCAGCGACGACTCTCACCACTCCGTGGATGACCCCGACCAACCTGGCCCCTCTGGTGTACAAGCACCTGCAGCACCTGCGTCAGGTACATCTGTGCCAACCCCCACCCCCATTCCCGCCACATCCCAGGACACACCCAGGATCCCTGCTCGCACTGAACAACACAGCCAGTCTGACCAGGAGGGACAACGTTCTGCGGGCACCCAGGAGGAGGCATCCCTCAGGGGTCCCGTAGACCCGATGTGCCCACAACGGCAGGCCAGGCTCGTGTGGGCAGGGGTGGTGGGAGTGGAGGCAGGCGGAGGCGCGAACCTGACCAGCCAGCTGAGGACCCCGGTATGGCCCACCTACGCAACATCTTGGACTCATACCGGCGTGACACCAGAGGCATCGACCAGGTCGTGGTCATACTTTACGGGATGCAGGGGACCCTCGATGAGATCAAGAACCTGCAGGTCGAGCATCATGCCAGTCACCAACAACAAGGACGGATGGAGGCAAGACTGGCTGAGCTCCTGGCGGTGCACAGGGACGTGAGCCAATCACTCCGTCAGATCGCCCAAAGTCTGGCAAACCCTCCCTGTGCCACCAGGCGTAGACCAGCACCAGACACAGGGAGGGAGGAGGAGGAGGATTCATCTGACCGAGCGTCCCTAGCATCGTCAAGGCCTGCATCTGAGGGTCCCCGGAGGAAAGTGGGTCGTCCACGTAAAAGACCGTGAGAGTCAGCGGACCATCCCCATCTCCCAGGTCACCTGGCCCTCGGGCGCAACAGCAGCACCTCACCCAATGACATTCTCTGCCACATGGACTTGCTGGTCCCAGTCTGACCAATGATGACCAACACTGTGGTCTGGACTCTGATGACTTCCAATGCCAAGGATGCCATCTCCCCCAGTGAACTTTGGATTCTATTCCCCCGGTAGTGCACCTTAGCACATCTACCAAAAGACGCACCCCACCAAAAATAAAGTCACATTGTTCTGCACATGAGATGTTGCTGTCATTTAGCATTATTCTATGACATATGTGTGTGGAAATGTCTAACTATGCGTGAGTGTTGAACCAACTCCAGCCATCCATCCCCTGGGAACAGAGTCTGGTACAGGACACACATGGGTCACAAGTATCAGTCAATGTAGGCATGGAGCACAACACTCACCTGTGATGGCCTCTGGCTGCTGAGAGGGGGCTTGCTAAACTGTGCGGACAGACCTATTTGGGAGATCATCATCAAGGCATAGAGGTCATGGCCCATGTGGAGGTACCCGGGGAGGGAGTCCCAGGGATTTGTGGCCAGGTGGGAGAACTATGTCCTGTATGCTGGAGTACGGTGGATGAGAAGAACGGGGGCCAGGGAAAGGTTGGATGCACGGAGATGGACCAACGGGATCTAGGATGACAGACGTACAAGGTTGGTGTGGGGTCGGGTTTGTGGACTGCCTCCTGAGTGTGGGTGGGGTGTGCGGAGGACATCCTGCAGCAGATAGTGATCCATTTGAGCCAGCTATGGTGGACGGTGAGGTGGCTGGGGCGCAGGGTGTAGAAGCTGAGGTGTGCAGATGCCCCCTGGAAGTGGACCAGTGTCCTTGGAGTGTGGATGTACTTGCTCCGTAGAGGGCAGGGCAGTATATGAGATGGATGTCGTCATGGACCTGGCGGATGGTCTGTCGTAACTTGGAGTGGATCTATCTGTGGATCATGTGCATGATGCAGAGTGCGTTGCAGCATGGGGTACAGATGCTGTGGACTAGCATGGCAAATGTGAGCGAGCAAAACATCATGCTCAACATCTTGTGAGTGTGGCCACTGTGTGCCTGTGCAGGGCCTGCAGCAGCAGGCGCCATCTCCCTGCCAAATGGCCCATCTTGCAAACAAAGACTAGGATGTCAGAAGGACAACTGCAACAGGCGCGTGTGTAAAGTGAGGAGTGTCCAGTGTCACATGGCACGCCCAGAGACAATGCATGCCCAATCCCCAAAGAACCATTACACAGGATCAGGAAACTGAAGGTCGACCTGCGCACTGGAGACACACCCTCAGCAACTGGTGATGGCCCATTGTGTGGTTAACCTCGCCAAAAAACATACACGACCATGTACTACATGCCCAATAGGGAGCCAAATCCATGAGCAACTGCATGCATGTCGCTAAACTACACAAGGACTCCTATGCATTATCTACAGCAAGTATGCCAGAGATGCCGCATGCCAAGTGGCAACAGACCAGCATTGACAGAGACGAGGCACCTTGGAGTATGACGAACACCTTTATTACTCAGCCTCACACTAATGGAGTTGCATCCATTGGAACAGAATCACAGGTCATTCGGCTGAACATGTGTGACCCACACTGGACACCCCCTGCAACACACAGATGTGGTAAATCCTACTGAGCTGGCACACAAGTGAAGGGGTTGACCTCACACCCCTTGCTGCACACGGCGAGTCTACAATTCCACATTGAGCCTCATATGGGGATGTCCCAAACCATGTCCAGCATGACCATCCCGTATGTTCCTGAGGGACGTTAGACACACATTGATGCCTTCATCAGAATCCACAATCCATGACAGATGACTGTCAGGAAGGTTGACTATCAATTAAGGGGAGCCATGCAACACGTCACGTGGCCCATGGTGAGTCGACATGTATGCTTGGTAACACAACATGCACAGGAGCAGTACCCACATATCACAAACTCGTCCCACCCACAAAAGGCCTTGCTGCACTCCTTACCAAAAAAGACTTCTCACCATCTCTGTGCATGTAACTCTGATCCAGCACACGTTGGAAAAATCATGAGGAATAGCAGGAGTGCAATGATGACATGAGCAGATGACAGCCGCAGGAACCTGGGGAGGACAGACACACAACAAGTCAGTGAGGAGCTAGTAATCCGCACACATGTACATGCACCCTACAGGATTGATGTTGTCACCATGGGAATAATGATTTTTGTGTTCCTGCACAAATATGGGGAATGACATTTGCACTTGTATGACACATCAGAACACACCTCCAAGTCACTTGGCACACAGTCAGCTCGACACACACACATGCCACACAAGGCACTAGGCGTGCACACTCAGACACCGGAACTCACCATTATGAGAAGAAGTTGCGGATCAGCTGACTCCGGATGTCCTCATCCTCATCCTCACTTGCCCCGTGCCCAAGCCCTTCATCCTCCACGGGTGGATGATCTTGCTCATCAGGATCCAGGATGAGTGGCACGGCCTTCTCCACTGCCATGTTGTGCAGCATGCAGCACACAAGGAAGATTTTGCAGACCTTCACCGGGGCATATGGGAGGGCGCCGCCGGTCTTGTGGAGGCACCTGAATCTGCTCTTCAGGAGTCCAAACGTCCTCTCAATCACGCGCCTCGTCTGCCCATGGGTGTCGTTGTACCGGTGTTCTGCGGCTGTTCTGGGGTTGCGGAGAGGCGTCATCAGCCATGGCATGTTGGGATAGCCAGCGTCCCCTACATGGAAACATCATGGACAGAAGTGGGTCAGAAGAAGCAGTAAGACATGAAGAAACGGCTAAATACAGGACTAACAGATCATACCCACCAACAAGACATGCACGTTTGTTGCGCAGCTGCAGCATCATTTCAGGCACCCTGCTACGCCTCATGATGTAGGCATCGTGTGCTGATCCTGGAAAACGTGAACAGACATGGGATATCATCATGTTGGCAAGACATACCACAAGGGCATTGATGGAGTGGTAATGCTTGCGGTTACGGAAGGCTACCTCCTGTGCGTGTGGTGGCACCAAAGCCACATGTGTCCCATCAATGGCCCCAATGACATGGGGCATCCCTCCCAGGGCATAGAACTCACCCTTGACACCTGTCAACTGCTCACGAGTTGGAAAGGCAATGAATTAATCAAGGTGTACCAACATGGCCTCTAACACATCATGCAGGACACGGCTGAACATGGTCTGGGACATGCCACCTACATCAGCTATAGTCAATTGAAACGTACCGGTGGCAAAGAAATGTAGGGCTGCCATCACCTTCATCTTGGGTGTCAGTGCAGTAGGATACCTGTGTAGCGGTTGGAGGTGTGGCGCGAGCCTTGTGGTCAAGTCGTCAATCAACGGTTAGGTGAAGCGGTAGCGGCGTATACAGTCACGTTCCCTCATGGCAGCCAAGTCTGGCATTGGTCGGGGGAGAGGCGGTGCCCTGCAGAAATTTGGAAGGAATAACGAAGAGTACAGCAATACACCACTGTCAATGAACTGAGCACATGTTCAACAGCTAATACACATATGCTACATACAGAGTCTGTGCTGTGCAATGCATCCAGGACACGTATGCCAGCCAGGTAACACCCCTAACAACAGTCAGCTACACACGTGGGTGCGCAAGGTCAACATGACATGACATGGAACTAGCTGTGGGCCAGTGTAAGTGAAGAGGCTGACGCATAACAGGAGTGACAGACATCCACATATGTGCATAAGAAGGATGTATTATCACACAGACCGGTTGCGGGACACTAGAGGCACAGGTCGCATGTCCTTGAAACAGGACAGTCCACACACCTTGGCAGGAAGGGGGACATGTCAGGTATGATGACACATACATTGAGACTACGCAAAATAGTCCTTGTCTCGCAAGTGCATGTGCGATGCACACATACACCCGTTACGTCTGATTCCACATGTGGCCTGGTGTGCGTAATAGTGTGCCATGCCCATCGACACGCACACACATGTTGGATGCAGCAAATGCAGATGCATGTCACAGAACTCATACAGCTAGCTCATGGGATCACATGACACTCTCATGACATAGTCACAACGTGCAACGCCGGTAGTAACATTTGAGGTGTCATTAACCGTGTCCCTGGCATCGGTGGACAGTTGCGGGTGTAGGTGACCGTGCCATGCCAGTGATGCAGTGCTCGACTGTCCCCAGTGAGTAGCTCCTCTGTATTGATTTAGGACAAGTACATTTTGTTGTGTCATGCTCCCCATTGTTTCCCAGTGGCATGGTGGGTAAACCAACTGCGTGGTGCAGGGCCTACTTATGTTTGTAGTTTTGTAGATGTCACTCATGTTGGCGTTAATGCCATGCGCTGTGTCCTATGTAGATTGGACTCATGTGTCATGTGCATACAGGTGTCTGGTCATTTACTGTCTCTTCACCTTGGCCACAGCATCGTCGGGGGAAACAGAGGGAGACACTGGCACGGACGTGGGGGAGGTAGCCAGCACCGGGGCCACCAGTGCTGGGGAGTCTGGCGCAGCATGTGGCACGGAGGCCGAGGGGAGTCAGGCGGAGGACCTGTCCAGTCCCAACACTGACTATGACGCTGACCGGTCCGAGGCTGAGCCCCCAGAGGGGGCGGAGGCTGCCCCCAGTGCTCAAGGCAGCACTCCATCCCTCGCCGCACCCTCCATTCTCATCACCGCCCCCCCAGTTGCTCGGGTCCCTTGTGTCCGTGCTAGGCGACAACAGGTGCGTGAGAGACGGCAAGGAGGTGTATTTAAGGGGTGAAGGGTGCACTTCCACTCCGGATCATTCTGTGGTGTGTAGGCACATTCAAGTGCATGGTGCTTGTTACATGCACGCTCATGATGTAGCTTGTATACTGAAGTGGATTCGTGTGCCAGTCATGACCCCATCTTGTGCGCTGCTTGCTAACGGCAATTATGTGCTATTCAATGCAGAAGCTTGCTGTGGGATGCTTCCGGCAATTCCTGAGATCGTGACTGTATCACTACGAGTGGTTTTCTGTCATTTTGGACTTTTCCCACCCCCGCATGTCCGGCTGGATGTATCCATCTGGCCTCCCATTGCAACCTTGAAAGCGGAGTACAACAAGATGAGCAGTATAAGGGCTCCATTGTCTCAAACACAAGTCGTGTTGACTTCTTCCCGAGAAACATTTGGCCTTCACGAAGATCACACGCCCACAGAGGTGCAAGAGGCTTTTTAACACTGATCTCCCACTACATATTTGGGACTCGGATTCAGACTATCTTTCATGCCTCGTCAACAGGTGGCCTGGCTGTTTTTTTTTACATTGTGGTCTCCGGCCTCGTGACCTCCTTTCAAACTCTGTTTGGTGTGCTCCCCGCATTTCATCATTCGATTTTGTCTACCGTCTTCGGAGGTGTCCCTTTGCTTCTCGCCCTCGTAGCTGGGGTGCCATAATAGATCAGCGTACTACGCTGTGGCTTCACCTCTTGCGTTACAAGACAGCATGCATCGGCTGCTCCATCTTCGGAACATGATGCTTGAATTATACGGCACTTTGCCGCTGGCGACCTTAAGCAGTGCCTATGGATTGTCCTTCCGGTTTCCCTTCTTTCCCTGCGTGCAACCTGTCTTTCATTGCCTAGACTGTCCATTCGAATGGGCTCTGGATCTGTGCCTGTGTAACTCGGTGCCTCCTGACCCGGATTTGGATGGACTGATGTGCCCCTTAGTGGCTCATGAGTTGGACTGTTCTGGCGTCAGTGTCATGGCCTGTGCTGCTGCACATGGAGTCCTGGGGAATTGGGACATCCGAACAGCAGCAAATGAGTTCTTAACCAGGAGTTATCTTGATGTCCCCATCTGTTGTCCACAAGTTGTGCTGGATGGCCCGATTGTTGAGGAACACGTGTGTTCTTTCCCCCTGCTGAACTGGATGGCAGACAATTTTTCGGAACGTGCAGATGATTTCCTCTTGGAAGCTGTTGCAACTTATAGTGCCTATGCCTTGATGGATTAACTTTAGCCCTGCTCATTTCATGGTGCATCCGTCGATGTGATATTTTCCTCCCCTTTTACATGGTTGATTTCCCTGCAACATCGTTCAGGTTTGACATTTCTTTTCTGACTTTTTCGCTTCCCTTCTATGGACTTCCAGTTCATGCCCTTGGTTCCGTTCTATCAAACTTGAACTCTGCGTTCTCGAATTAGCGCCCCTAATGGATGGAGGACTTTTGCAGGAGATGGGACTAGATGATCCTGTGATGTGATACCACTGAGCTGATCTGTGCGGTGGGGGGTTCCCCCTTCTAGCTTAGGGACCTGCTATTAGTCGAATGTCGAATGATACTACTATTAGTTTACTGCCGACAGGAAGGTTGCTGTTTCCACTGTCAGTTTCTTATGATTGCTCCTTTCAATGTCTATGATATTGCAACAATGCTGATGTTTCTGGCCTTAACCATTTGTCTGCTTATGTTGGCCACAGTCCTGCATCTTAGGACGCGAGGTTCATTGAATGTACTCATTAAACTTTACCTTGTCTGTGTCTATTCTGTTGTGGACTGATCTGTGAATCATGACGCACAGCTATGTCTGATTCACACCATTCATGGGGATGTTGTTCTGGCTTGTCTATACATTGGGACTGCCGGGCCCAACCTCGGATATCGAATGGGACACTTAGCTAGTCGGATGTGGGGTTCTGGGTTCTGAGGGGAGTTTGTGGTATGCCAAACATGTCTCCTTCGTGCCAGGCACCCCACCCCCTGTGGTGGGGTCGTCCGTCCCTGCAGCCACGACACCTACCCGTGCCCCTCCTGTCCCTGCGGTGCCTGGTTCTTCCCCCCACATGATACCCCTACTTCTGTGGATAATATGGTACAGTGTACTGTGCAGGCGAGCCTGGGGAGACGCGTCCCTACGTGTCCCCCCCCGGTGCTTCGCATCTGGTGTGGCCTATGGGCTTGTGGAATGGTGTACTGTGGCTACTTTCCTTCGAGATGCTGAATGTGGTTGTTATTTTCTCGTTTGCACACTATTTCTATTCTGCTGGTGCTGCTGCTCCCTGGGTTGGGGTGGTGATGATGTGTTGGGTGTCTGGTAAATGTTGTTGTGTCCTGCTCATGGGGTGGACCCTGGTATCTGCATGCCGTCACATGGTGTCTGCATATATTCGTAGGTCATGTTGGCTCTTACAGCATGGTGACATTGTCCCAAGGTGTGTTCCTTCCTCTGTGGCACCTGTCATCTTCCCTGCATGGTGTTTCCCAATTGTTGTGCTGAGCTGTGTCAACATTGCCTCGGTGTGTGACACATCCCTTCGACTTTGGCCATGCATGCTCTGCAATGTCTCCACCTGCATCGTTTGTGGCATCCTTGCTGGTCACTGTACTTGTGTATGGCATATATTGACATGACTTCATGTGGACATTTTCCGTTTTCCGCACTTAGCATGTGTGTACTCCCTGCCTCACACACATGTGTTGCGTGTTCTGCAGGGTATTTGGGCACCTGCCTGACAATTGTGGGCATTGTATCTGTGTGTACTCCACCCTTTCACTTCCATGGGGGGCAACTACTTGTTGGCTGCCCCGGCACCTGTGCATTCCTCTCATTTGTGGACTGTGCGTGACAGTGTGTGTTCCCTTTGGCTCGCATTGTTTAGTGGTGTTTGACATGAGGGTGCAGTCTTGTGGCAAAATCTCAGTGTGTGTATTGTGCTGCCTCCGCCAGGGGTGGGTATGCATGTGTAATTTGTCCTCACACCCACATGTGGTGTGTCATGCAGTGGGGGTAGGCCGACCATCCTCCTGGGAGTGGGACACTGCTGTCAGTGATGTGTTGTTATGGCACTATCGTCATTGTCCTGAGTTAGGGATACGTACATTCACCCATGGAGCTGTGGTCATCTGATAATGATGTTGGCCCCCCCATGTCTCTGTCCACTGCTGGGGGTCCTCGGCACCCACCCCTCATAAGTCTGGGCACTGCTGGGAGTGATGGCACCCACCCCTCATATGTCTGGGCACTGCTGGGAGTGATGGCACACACCCCTCACATGTCTGGGCACTGCTGGGAGTGTTAGGCACACACCCCTATGTATCTGTCCACTGTCGTGGTATGTGCCGTAACCACGCGCTGATGGCCTGGGTGGGGCCCGTGCCCCTAGGGCACCCCAACTTTGGGGGTGCGACCCGTACCCATGCCTTTGAGACGTGGGTGCGGCCATACCGGCGTAGTTGGTGTGACGTAGGGGTGGGCCTGGTATGTGCCGTAACCACGCGCTGATGGCCTGGGTGGGGCCCGTGCCCCTAGGGCACCCCAACTTTGGGGGTGCGGCCCGTACACATGCCTTTGGGACGTGGGTGCGGCCGTACCGGCGTAGTTGGTGTGACGTAGGGGTGGGCATAGTATGTGCCGTAACCACGCGCTGATGGCCTGGGTGGGGCCCGTGCCCCTAGGGCACCCCAACTTTGGGGTGCGGCCCGTACACATGGCTTTGGGACGTGGGTGTGGCCGTACCGGTGTAGTTGGTGTGACGTAGGGGTGGGCGTGGTATGTGCCGTAACCACGCGCTGATGGCCTGGGTGGGGCCCGTGCCCCTAGGGCACCCCAACTTTGGGGGTCCGGCCCGTACCCATGCCTTTGAGACGTGGGTGCGGCCGTACCGGCGTAGTTGGTGTGACGTAGGGGTGGGCGTGGTATGTGCCGTAACCACGCGCTGATGGCCTGGGTGGGGCCCGTGCCCCTAGGGCACCCCAACTTTGGGGGTGCGGCCCGTACACATGCCTTTGGGACGTGGGTGCGGCCGTACCGGCGTAGTTGGTGTGACGTAGGGGTGGGCCTGGTATGTGCCGTACCACCATTGTGGTGGTGACGGGTACGCGTCCACGTCCACTTCCATTGTGGCGGGACGTGGGATTGGTGGACACACCCCCCGAAGTGACCAGTCCATGGTGGCAATTGCTGTGCATGCTGTTGTAGTTATTTGTGGGGTGTGGGTTATGATTCCTGGCCCTTGCACACACACACACCCCGACCTTTGCCCCTGGGGGTTGTTCTGACCTTCTGCGGTGTCTGCGTCGGTTTCTGTATACGAGGTGGTAGGCTATGAGGGCCGGGACGACGCGTAGGTTGGGGTCCATCGCTGTCCCTGGCGTGCCGGGGCTCCTTGTTCGCGGCGTCCTCACTTTCCCGGCAGTTTTTGGCTCCCGTAAAACCTGCAGCGTGCGGAGTGACGGCGGCACGAATCGTACTTGCTGGTCCGTGAAACGCTGCCTGACTCCGTCCGGACGTCGCATGTGCGCCGTCCTGACAGTGATTCGTATGTACAAATTTTGCCGATCGGTGTTTTTTCCGACTCGGGCGGTAATGGTATTTCTGTGCAAATCGTACTTGCGAGTTTGTAAGGTGTTTTTCCCAGGTACCATTCGGACGGCAAAAACGCTCCGTCCGACCATTCGTACCCGGGTTTTACAGGATCGGAATCGGCACCTAAATGTAAGCAGGAAACCCAACAATGACGTCTTCATGGCTTACTTGGTTGGAAACTCATTAAGGATCATGACTGAAGAAGAGAGACATTATCGCTATGAAAAACAAAATGGCGGCTGCAGTCCCTAAGGAAAATGCCATGTGAACGAAATGCCCAGAAACAGCTCTTTTCTCACCGCGAGGTAGCAACCAATGCCGAAAAACAGATGCAGGCAGCTTCACAGGGCGTTGCATTACATTTGGAAGTCAACGGCGGGTTCCCGCCGCGACACAAAGCGAAAGTCCCCTGCGCTGTTACAGAGCTCACAGCGGAGCAGCCATCTCCGTTGGCGTCTAAGCCCCGCCGCTCCATTATGAACATTCTTAAACCACTCACCCTGTGGAAAAAAATACATAGAATTTGGCATAATGGTTATCAAAGGACTACTAAGCATGGCATCAAAACCCCTTCCCTTTCCCTCAAATTAAGCTTAATCCAGGATCTTGTTTTCTCCGTACATTTAATCATTGGCAATGTACACGGAGAATATGGAAAAACGAGGGGTTGGTTAAGTGCAGAAATTAAACAACAGTGTTCCAAGTCTGAAGGGCAGAGTCAGGGTCAACTGGGACAGAAAATAGGCCTTGGTACTAAAATAAAAATGGCGCCCATTAGTAAATCAGATTGCTAAAACATTAGTCCATATTCTGCCAATCGAGGCAGTTGTGAATGAGTAAAGACACGCTGTATAGGTGTTTTGCAAGGTATGGGAGACTACCCATTTATGGTTGCTGCAGGTAATGTGTGTGGTAATATCAGGGAAACAACCAAAGGGAAAAAACGAGCATTGGCAAACCCAATAGGTGCTCGCAATGGCCACGCTCTGAGATATTTGTCAATGTGAATTGGCTTTTAGCCATATGTTTGTGAGGTTCATGTGTGCCTGTATTCAAATATGTGTTATTACATTTGAGGGGGTGCCTGGGTCTAATGTGTGCATGTTTGCCTGGTAATATTTGCAGTCCTCTCTGTGGCACTATGTGAAAGTTAATCAGGGCCCTGATGGCAGCTAGTGTGTTGACCTATGAATGCCGGAGAAGGAAGCTCCTCACTACCGCAGTATATCATGGGTCGGAAGCATTAGCCTCAAAAGAAAACTAAAGTTAAGCAGCCTATGGCCAGACGCCATAAAAATTGAAAAAATATTATGGACAAGATTCCAGCTAAACAACCAAACATTTAAGAAAATGAATTCACCACGTAGTAACAAAGGTTTTACAATGTCATACTCTACTTTTTATAAATAACACAAGTTATGATTTGAGGACTTGTGTGAGCAAGTGAAAAACCTAAAATTATGAATGCAGCTCGATTAAAATGTCCACACGCTACCAAAAAGCTGTGCTTTCATCAAGGAACAGGTACTGAAATGTGAAACAGCACGAAGAGTAGAGTAGTGTGTACACCAATTAAGAGTTGAAACCAAATTTTCGCACCCATGTTACAGACATTAAGCCTGTCCTGAAGGATTCTCAGCCTGAGGAGGTGTTAGATGCCGACTTCTTGGCACCTCTTACTCAGTAGAGCCATGTCTGCCATGAGCTTGACAACCAGTGCCATATGGGACAAAGGATAAAAAAGCTCATTTAAGTCTACTTTAGACAACATCCTGGGAGATGAAATGCCAAACAACAGATCTCTTTTTGAGACAGAGCATGCGCGCTGTCTAGAGCCGAGAACTAAAAAGAAAGAAAAAAATAGGTAGGGCACCATATGCAGATGGCAGCCATTATTCCCATCAGTGCAGCAGTAAATTGCTGTGCACAATGTTATCAGTCCCCCTGCTGTGATTATAAATGTACAGCATATGCCCCTGTTTTCCTGTTTGTGACATCAACCCCAATGTATATTGCAATACTGTATAATATAATTAATGCCTCAGGGCTGTGCTAGGCTTCTCCGTTTTGCCATCATTTACATTGGCATGATTTCCAGGCTACAGACAAATTAGTCAGAGGAGCACATAATGAAGTAGCATATAAGAGGCTCCCTCTGCTGGACTCGTTGCAGCCAAACCTAAACACAAAAAGATTGCAGACGTGGTGCCAACTTGTGGGCACTAAGGTTTTAGGCAAGAGACCAAACCTAAATTAGTACAAAGCATATTGCACAGAGCAAGTGAGACAGACATTGTATACTCCTGTGGGGTTCAAGGTGCACCGCTCTGCAATCAACCATCATTAATATCCGTCTTCCAGTTTCTTCGCTTGTTGTTTTGTGCTACAATGCTTTTACAATGATAGTTGAAGTTTTCCATATGTAAATAACATACAGACATGTGTATTTTGTAGGGCATTGGGTGGGCCGGATCAATACTGTCAACATTTCTTTATTTGGCGTTTTTTTCTTGTGATTTAGTGCGTACTTGATGGCAGTCCTTTGCCGATGTGTTTGCTCAGTCTTTTCAGTCTGCACTGTGATGCGCTTGTTTAATGTTTAGTGTAATTTGGGACATGCGGTGCTGAAAGCTCTCCGAAACTGTGCCTTCATCAGAAAACCATGCTGGACCTAAGGGGGTGTTTATTAGTTTGGCTTGGAGCTAGCTGCCAGAGCACGCATTCCACCCTCACAGCATGGGCTTTTGTTTAATAACACGGACTGGAGTGCCCAATGGATGCAGGGTCGAGTTGCATAATTGTGTATCCTTAAAAAGTAAAAGAACAGCCTGGCTACCAAATTCAACTGCTGCGGCGATTAAGATAGTGAACTTAACTCTGGAGCCACCGCTTGGATTCCTTAGGACTTGACTTGAACCTGCATGGTAAGCTGAGGAAAGCAGTATATGCCGGCACGAGCAGGAAACAAGGAATGGTGCGAGTAAAAACAGTAGTGCAAATGAAAACCGGTCTTAAAGATATAAAAAAGTAGTGCCAAAATAATGCCTTAAAATGGCCACTGCATATGTTTAGCATCAATTGGTCGCTGCACTCAGTGAGGGAGAGACCCTGGAAGAGCATTGGCGTATTCATGCCTTGGACAAATGGGGAGAATGGATAATGGAGTGATGATGGAGCCAGCAAATCAGAAGCCTATGAGCGGGCTGAAGCCCACAAAGTATATACAACAGGTCTCATTTTGAGAAGTTATGAACCCGAAACCGGTCCCAGGATGCTTGTTTCCGGTCCAGGGAAGACATGGCTTGGCAGTTCGGGCTAGACTGTTCCCATGAGGCACAGAGTCAGACTGATTTGCATATGGCCATGTCTGAACTGGGGTGGGGGAGTGAGCTAAAGAATGATGATGGATTAAACCAAGATTAGTTGACTGGGGGTGAGTGTTTGATTTGCTCTAACGCTCCGTCCATCATCCCCTTTGGTATCGCCTCATTTTGAGAGAGGGCATGCGCGCTGTTTAAGAGCCAAGACCTTACAAATCCACCAGACCATAAAACAGGTCCACAAACAGCCAGTCAACAAAACAGGCATTCTGGCACTGGCATATTACCCTTTAGGCCAGTTCGACCCTGGACAGAGTCCTAGATTTATTTTTTAGGTTTAAAGCGTGCATATTGGAAATAAGATTGAGCCATCTATTTAGATAATTAAATTGCCATGGACCAAAAGATGCTTGCAAGTGCTTGAAAATGTAAGCCACAAACTCAGAAACAGGTCTGCAAAGGTGGTTTTCCATACAGGTGATCTGTTCCTAAAAAGAACTGAGAGATACCTATCAGGAAGTTAACATTGCTGCAATAAAGTTTCACACGATGACGGGCATGGGGTCCCAAGCAGTTTAATTGAGATGCCGCTCCTGTGAATGACATACATCTCTTGGCTCAGCCAAAAGAGTGGTTCACAAGAGGTGTCTTATATTCAACAAGAAACTTATTGGAAAATATGATGTTGCAATGTTTGTCAAGGGTTTTTTAATCCAGAAAAGAATAGGATTATGACAATGTAGCAGCTCATAAATGTCTACATCGTGCTTAAATGCTATGTGAAGTAAGTACCATTGTAACTGGTATAGAATGCGAGATCTGTATGTTTGGAAATCTACTAGAAACGTGTAGAAGAGTTTCTCGTACTTTGATTGGAGAAGTTTTTACTTTTAAATGTTTTGCCTTAGCATGATATCAACACATAAACATGCAAATGTTATTTGTAGAAAAGCATTATGTTAATTTATGTTTCGATTTACCAACGCTAATGTAAGCCTGAATTTTAAAATGATTACTGTAGTTTGCCATCTTGCTTTGTGACATGTGAAATATTTTTATTTCTAGGTGAGCTGAAGTCCAAATTATGGAATGCAATTTTCTTTTGCCTTCTTTCTCATGTTAAGAAATGTTTACATTTTGTTGTAATAATCATAGAATGCTTTACAGAAAAACACATTCAGACGACACCTGCAGAGTACAGCTTGGTACGTGCATTTTATCCTGTTACAGAGAGTGTAAGTTTGAAGGACACTGAGAGAAGGTTGTATTATGAGGAGTGCTTTAACCCAATTGGACGGTGTGATGATGTGCTCTTCATACTGCATTCCACATTTCAGGTTCTGGTGCTTAGGAATGTGGAATGAAGAGTGACGAACTGATGAGTAAAGATTCTACCTGTGGCAGTTGATGCCTGAGGCTGCTGGAGACTGTGACCAATAAATCTACTCTCTTACAATTAACATCTTGTAGTGTTTTGGATGTTTACACAACAACAATGTTGGTGACGAGTTGGCCACAGTCAAGAATCTATGTGTGTACTGAGCAGTGTCCTGCTGACTATGCCAGGAGACAGAGTTGTAGAGCTTCATTGATGCAGAGCGGAAGACCAGCTGTTTTGGAGCAGAAGATCAGCTGATCAGGCCAGGAGCGGCGAAATTAACCTAGACGTAAAGCGCTTTGAGAGTGAAAAACGTCTGTATGAACAATTTCTTCAGAGCAAGAACCCGTGATTACTTGAACTCTAACACGAGAGCCTGTGAACCCCCGGGGCTGGAATACCCTTGCGAGCAGCTGCATATACCATCAAAGGATCAGTGAGTTCTCTTGACAATGTGCAGTTTCCTTTGTTGTGTGGCCCCATTGGAATCCTGCATGGTCAGTGCGCTCAAGAGAACCCCAGCAGGTGGGCGCGTCATTCTTGCACTTCAGTCTCTTGGTGAGATGAGATACATCACACGTGACACTGTGTGTGGATGCAGACTTTGTTGATCTTATATGTTGGAGGCCAATTTGATTTAGGGAGCAGCCTGAACAGACAACCGTGACACGCACACATATAAATGGCATGCCTCAAGAATGGAGTCATGTTTAAGGATTTTCTTCCGCCATTTCATGTATTTGATACGTACACATGAAACTAAATCAAAGGAACAGAAACACTGTTCTCATGCGCATCCTCAAAGGTTACGGTTGTTACAAAGTTTAGCGCTCATTTGTGACATGCACACACAGAACATAACTAAAGACAGTGTTTAATCTGCATGTATGGCTTGTAATGCGCATACACTAACGGCCTGAGCATCTAACCTGCATTTATGTAGTGTGAATCACACACTAAATCCTCAGCGTTTAGTCTCCATTTGAGCATCTGCGAGGCAGAATGCAAAAGGTCATTTAGTACATTCCTACTGAAAGTTGTGACTTATGACTTATGTCTAATGATATGCACATTAAGGTTGTAACCATTGTTACGCACCCAGAGCAATAATTACATAGCTGGTGATACATACACATAGTTAAAAGTGTTGAATCTGTTTTATTCAATGCAATGATTAATTGTTGCTGTAAGTGATTTATTCATATGTAATTGCCGCAGTAAGGTTTTATCCAAATGTATTTGTCATGATACCATTATGCAGACTGTTTATGCACATTCTCAATGTCTCCACACAGAGTGACCCACCCATTCCATGGAGAAATTGGTACAAAGCATTTATTAAGGTGCCGATTACGATCCGGTAAAAAAATTCCCCGTACGACTCGTATCCGGTCTTTTTACCGTACGAATCGTACAAGTGCCGTACAAACTGCCAATTACGATTCGCATGGGAAAAAGTCCATACGAATCGCATTGGGAATTTTTCCCCACACGTCCTCGGGTCGGAAACTGTGTCCGACACATCCCCGGACGATTTACCGTACAAATGTGAAAAGTGAAGTCCGACTGCGGAATTACGATCCAGCCCGTGCGTCCGATGTTACAACCGTATGGAAAAAACACCGTCCGCACCGAACTCCCATGGCAACCATGGAGACATGTGCCCGCATACGCACCCAACACTCCCCCAAGACCTCCTATGTTCGAGTCGACCCCCCCCGGCCCCCCGGGGGGTTCGACACGTACACGGGTGGTTCGACACGTACACGGGTGTACATACACGGGTGGGGGTACGACTCGAACGTACGGGGGCTGGGGGGGGTCGACTCGAACGTACGGGGGCTGGGGGGGGTCGACTCAAACGTATGGGGGCTGGGGGGGCCGACTCGAACGTACGGGGGCTGGGGGGGGTCGGCGCATACATACGGGGGCTAGGGGGGTACGGCGCATACCGGCCACCTACTCTGGTCGTTTCGCGCCGTACTTCGCTTTTCCGGCACTTTTTGGGTGCCGTGAAAATATTGCCGTCCGGACTGCTGTCGGTTCGAATCGTACTTCCTGGGTCGTGAAACGCTGCCTGAAAGCGTCCCGACGTCACGTCGCAGCATTCCCGGATCACATTCATATGTATATTTTCGTCGGTCGGTGTTTTTTACGAATCGTACGGAAATGGTGTTTCCGTGCGAATCGTAATTCCATGTTTGTAAAGTTATACAACCGGGTACGAGTCGGACGGAGAAAACGCTCCGACCGACGGTTCGTACCCGGTTTTTACCGGATCGTAATCGGCACCTAAGTATTTTAGTGTGATTGGAGGCAACAGAAATTGTCTGAAGAGGAAAAGATATTTAAGGAACATAAGGTAGGCTTTGAGAGACAATCTATTTTCAAACATTCATCACCATATGAATTAGTTGAGCACAAAGAAGACATTGACAAATATCAGTTAGCTGTGAGAAAATTAGAAAAGCAATTTCATGTACAACCTAGCTTGATAGTGTACAGACATAAGTTCTTTACTAGGGAACAACATCAAGGCGAATCAATTGATTACTATGTGGCAGTTTTGCGTATGCTTGCAGTAGATTATGTGTTTGAGAATTTCACTTCTCAGCTCATCTGAGATCAGATAATGGTACATTGTTAGGACAAGATGGTCCAAGAACAGTATTGACTCTGAAGAATCCGACACTTACAGAAACCCTAGATATCGTAAAAATCATAGAATTATCTCAGAAGTCATATTTAGAATTGACATGAAAGGAGCACAATGGAGTTGCTATTGCAAAAAAGAATTGGAGTTCAAAACAAAAGCAGGAGAATAAAAAGGATGTTAAAAAGAAAGAAGTTAAGGATGGATTTCTTTTATCAAAAGAACATCTGTGTTCAGGTGTGAATATCCTAATCATGTGTCTTATGGTCATATTTGTCCTGCCAAGAATGTAACGTGTATAACATGTGGGAAGGTAGGACACTTGCTAAAGTCTGTCAATCAGCAAAGGATAACATGAATGCGGTGCCTGGCAGAGTGACCAAAGATAGTTCAAAAGAACAACATAGTCAGTAAGGGATGTGGTACTGGTTGTTCAGGGTGGTGAATCCAACTTTATAGACCCATATGAAAATATTGTAGTTGATGGGAAGGTATTGAACCTTTTGGTTAATTCAAGAGCAAGAATGACAATGATCACTGATAGATTATTTAATCAAACGTGGGGTGATAAGAAATTGCTCCCACAGACAGAAACACAGTAACATATGACGGAAGAAAGATTGATCTGGCGAGATATTTTGATTGCCATATGAATTTAAAGCCAAATTGATCTTTGGAAATGTTTATGTATCAAAAAAAGGCTTGAACATATAAGGATGGTACCATCATCATTTATTTGGCATGACTAAGGCAGGGAAAGAAGGTTCAAGTATCATCGGTCACAGATGGAGGGCAAGTACCCATTGAGTAAGTTCCCAATGAGCAGGATCCAAACAACAATTGGACAGAAATGTATAACGCGGCAATCAGTGACAAATTAGGGAGGATCAAGGGGTTCAAACACAAATTCACAGTCACCCCTGTCAAACACAACTTAAGAGACATGCCCTTTTTATATTCAAGGTGATCTGGCAGAGGTACTCAGGAAATTGTGTGCAGATGGGGTTATTGAATCTTTTGATTCATCTTTATGTTTGTACCCTTCAGTGATTGCGAGGAAGAAAAATGGTAAATTAAGGGTTTGTGTTGATCTGAGGAGCCTAAACAAGACGATATGGGCAAATTCTCATCTGCTTCCTCACATAGATCATATTATCACTGCGTTTGCAGGCGCCAAAGTGTTTCGTTTAACCAACTTGATGTCTGCTTATCATCAAGTTGAACTAGATGGGTTCTCTAAACATCCAACAGCTTTTATATCACTGGCACGCACCATTCAATTCAGAAGGATTGGAATTTGTTGCTTCAGTTTTCCAACGAGTGTTGGAAAATGTACTTCATGGAGTCAAAGGAGTTATGACGTTCCAGGATGATATCCTGGTTATAGAGGAAGACCGTCAGAGTCATGATGAACTCATGCATGTGGTATTGAAGAGGTTAGGAAAGTTTGGAATAATTGTGAAAAAATTTAAGTTTGTGAAATATAGACTAGAATACTTAGGCCATGTCATCTCAGAAAAAGGAGTAGAACCTAGACCATATTTGGTGGAAGCCATTACAAAAACCTCTAAGCCAAAAAGCAAAGAACAGGTTGCATCCTTTTTAGGATTATGTGAGTTCTGTGCTCGGTTCTCAAATTTTTTTGGGGAAAAAACTGTAAATTTGAGGAAGCTTCTCAAAAAGAAAAGAAATGTGTTTATTTGGAGTAAAATATGTTGAGATGAGTTTGTGTCACTAAAAGATGACATAGTATCTGCTGAGGCATTGGCACCATTTGATCTCACGAGGGAAAGTATTATTACTGTGGACACAAGTAATGATAGACTGGGTGCCACACTTGCTCAAAAAATAGAAGGTTCAGATAAGATGACGGTGGGTTTCTCATCAAGATCTTTGAAAGACAATGAAAAAATATTTTTGGTCATTGAAAAAGAACTGTTGGCGTGTTGCTGGGCAGTTGAATGTTTCAAATGTTCCACATGGGGGAGGAAATTGACTCTAAAAATGGATTACAAGCAATTGGTGAACATACTTGGTGTAAGGCTGTGGCGCAGCCACTCACCTGAAGTTCAGGTTGTCTGCAGGAGCAATGAACTTTCCTCTCTCCTCCTAGACACCGCTCTGCTCTACTGATCTCGCTACAGGAATCCCGGCAGATGTCCCAAAAGGGAAGGGGTATGGGACGTGAACAAGAGAGAGAACACTGCTACTCCACACAGCCTGGTTCAGCCAGGCATCTTCGATGCGATCTATTTGCAGAGTAGGGTCGCTGTCTTGAGGATTTACATTTCTCTAATAAAATAAGGAATGCAACAGATAAGTACAGAGACACTTCTGACCACCCAGGCGCACTCAACACAGAACAGTCATTATAACCATGTCATGTTAATCACCTGGTTCTTAAGAGTAGCTGAGATACTCTCTTAGCCCTTGTCTGTAGGTTGCAAGAGAATAAAATCCAAATAATACTTCTCTAAGAACAATGCTGCCAAAAGGAGTCACTGGCTATGATTATGTGTAATCTACAACCAGGTAAATAAATAGCAACTGGACACGTTGTGTCCTTTGCACAAAGCAACCATAAACAAATAGTCACATCTAGGAACATAGGGCAGTGTCCATACAATATAGTAATCAGAGGGATAACAGGATGCTTCTATGCGGCATAAATTTCACAATATTCATCTTAATAGCAAAGTTCTATGCAAATAGTGTGGAAACAAAACTCTCAGAAATCGGTTACGAGTTCATACATAAAATGACCACAAGTGCTAAGCGTAAAACAAATATAAAATGGATTCAAACATAAAATGGCCCCAAGCGCTAAGCGCGAAACAGATACGTAAATGTCATAGTCTCGAATCAAAAGTCACTTGTGCCAAATACCAGATGTGCAATTCACATGGCAAATATGATGGATGAGCCTTCCAATGCGAAAAGAAAGTGTCAAAGTCACACAGCCTTTCACATTCAAACGCAGCCTTAAAGCACGCTGCACTTAGCTTTCCGATGCTTGCTGCAGTCCCAGACCAGTGAGCACTTCTGTCTGACGGTGAAGGAGGAAATCCTGAAGCAGTGACAGAAGCAGTTTCCAGCCAAAACGGGAACCAGGAGCTTAAGCCAAGCACCGACAGCTGCAAGGCTAAGGCTTTTATAGCCAATTCGGTGGCAGTTAACCACATGAGGCCAGCCACGCCCGTAAGCTTTACAACAAACTAATGATGGACGGAATGCTGACAATGCAGACATTCTCCCCCAGTCAAGAGATCTGGGTTAAATCCATAGTTTTTTTGCCCACTACACCACCCCAGTTCAGAAATGGCCATATGCAAATCAGTCTTGACCCTGCACCTCATGGGAACAGTCCAGCCCGAACTGCCAAGCCATGTCTTCCCTGGACCGGAATCAAGCATCCTAGGACCAGTTTCTGGCTATCAGCCGTCATCAGCCAGGATAGCTTGACTCCAGTGGCGTAGTGAGCACGGGTCCCACGTCTGGGAATACCCATCCCACTAAGGGCGAAAAGCGTTACAACAAACAAATGATGGACGGAATGCTGACAATGCAGACATTCTCCCCCAGTCAAGAGATCTGGGTTAAATCCATCGTTTTTTTGCCCACTACGCCACCCCAGTTCAGAAATGGCCATATGCAAATCAGTCTTGACCCTGCACCTCATGGGAACAGTCCAGCCCGAACTGCCAAGCCATGTCTTCCCTGGACCGGAATCAAGCATCCTAGGACCGGTTTCTGGCTATCAACCGTCATCAGCCAGGATAGCTTGACTCCAGTGGCGTAGTGAGCACGGGTCCCACGTCTGGGAATACCCATCCCACTAAGGGCGAAAAGCGTTACAACAAACAAATGATGGACGGAATGCTGACAATGCAGACATTCTCCCCCAGTCAAGAGATCTGGGTTAAATCCATCGTTTTTTTGCCCACTACGCCACCCCAGTTCAGAAATGGCCATATGCAAATCAGTCTTGACCCTGCACCTCATGGGAACAGTCCAGCCCGAACTGCCAAGCCATGTCTTCCCTGGACCGGAATCAAGCATCCTAGGACCGGTTTCTGGCTATCAGCCGTCATCAGCCAGGATAGCTTGACTCCAGTGGCGTAGTGAGCACGGGTCCCACGTCTGGGAATACCCATCCCACTAAGGGCGAAAAGCGTTACAACAAACAAATGATGGACGGAATGCTGACAATGCAGACATTCTCCCCCAGTCAAGAGATCTGGGTTAAATCCATCGTTTTTTTGCCCACTACGCCACCCCAGTTCAGAAATGGCCATATGCAAATCAGTCTTGACCCTGCACCTCATGGGAACAGTCCAGCCCGAACTGCCAAGCCATGTCTTCCCTGGACCGGAATCAAGCATCCTAGGACCGGTTTCTGGCTATCAGCCGTCATCAGCCAGGATAGCTTGACTCCAGTGGCGTAGTGAGCACGGGTCCCACGTCTGGGAATACCCATCCCACTAAGGGCGAAAAGCGTTACAACAAACAAATGATGGACGGAATGCTGACAATGCAGACATTCTCCCCCAGTCAAGAGATCTGGGTTAAATCCATCGTTTTTTTGCCCACTACGCCACCCCAGTTCAGAAATGGCCATATGCAAATCAGTCTTGACCCTGCACCTCATGGGAACAGTCCAGCCCGAACTGCCAAGCCATGTCTTCCCTGGACCGGAATCAAGCATCCTAGGACCGGTTTCTGGCTATCAGCCGTCATCAGCCAGGATAGCTTGACTCCAGTGGCGTAGTGAGCACGGGTCCCACGTCTGGGAATACCCATCCCACTAAGGGCGAAAAGCGTTACAACAAACAAATGATGGACGGAATGCTGACAATGCAGACATTCTCCCCCAGTCAAGAGATCTGGGTTAAATCCATCGTTTTTTTGCCCACTACGCCACCCCAGTTCAGAAATGGCCATATGCAAATCAGTCTTGACCCTGCACCTCATGGGAACAGTCCAGCCCGAACTGCCGTAAGCTTGTCAGGTAATTAGCACATGAGGCTAGCCACGCCCATAAGCATGCCAGGTGCTTAGCAACAGCACCTGTCCAATAATGTGACACTGTTGCAAGCACCCAAAACAACAAGCATTGTCAAAACAAGCACTGACACTAACAAATACAATGAAAAGAAACAAACATTGGCAGTGGCAAGAAAAGGAAAAAACAAAACAACTTAGGGGCCTATTAGGATGGCGGGTGGACCTGAGTCACCCGCCATCGCAGCGGAAACTGGACTGCCCCCTGCCATGCGGCGGTCCCGCACCCCTGATCATGATGCGACCACCAAAGCGGCAGTCGCATCTGGCATTTTACCATTGCGGCGGGTGCTGCTGGCTGCAGCACCCGCCGAAATGGTAAAATGCCATGTTGTGCATGTCCATGCACAACATGGCAGGCACTGCACGGTGCCTGCCACCTTGTGCATGGACATGTAGGGGGTACCATAGGAACCCCCCATGTGCACCCCCCACACCCCCGGGGGTCCGCAACGGGCCCCCAAAGCAAGTCCCCACCAGCCTTAAAATCCAAACATCATAATATGGATGGCAGTGCCTGCTAGGCACCGCCACCATATATGAGCCCCAGCTCCACCCGGCCGGCATTCATAACGATTGCCGACCGGCAGAAAAGCGGCGAACTGACTTTCCGCCACCGCGATACCCACCGCCATCGTGATATGGCGGTGGGTAATTCACGTTACGATGAATCACCCCCTTAGTGAGCAAGCAGAGACCTCTGAGGGTGCCGACATACCAGACAAGACAGGGAGCTCCTGATGCTTGGAGGCACAGTAATCAAAGATCACGCCCCCAGATTAGCCAGGTAGAGTTCCATACTCCTGCCATATAATTTCCACATTGAGTACATTTTGGGTGGTAAAAACACTAGAGCTAATTATTTATCACGTTGCCCGGTTACTGGTAAAGAGCAATCCTTTAACTGGGAGGGGCATGAAGAGTGCCTGATTTTTTTTGTTGAAACATTTTTTATTGTTTTCATAGCAACAGCACAGTACAAACCCGCTTCCTCCACGGCCAAAGAATGTTTAGTACACATAAAGTTACCAGCCAACAACCGGGAGAATGAGCTTCCGGCCCATACCGGCCCTCCCCCCTCCCTCCCCACCCCATGTCAGTGTGCCTCCTCTCTTTCACCTCGCTCCCGATGTGCCCCCTCCCTGCCATAAATCAGACATGGGTACTCGCCCTCCACTAGAGATCCGTGACTTTCCCTTACGCTTAGCCACAGCCTCGTTGCCATGAAGAGTGCCTGATAGCAATGATTGATGTGTTTCAAGATAATTCATTTACTGAGGATGAGTGGACTATTGATTTGTCTGGTGATGAAGAGCTAGAAAGCGTAAAGAAGTACGTCAAAGAGTGATGGCCCAAGAAGGGAGCATGGCCAGTTGCCTAAGATGTTAGACAGAACTCTGTAAGACTCCAGAGAGGTGACTGGGAATCACCAAATATCCGTTGCCATCCGCACCATAACCACCTAAATGTTGCTGGGGACATGATGCAGCTTAACTCCTCTCTCTCTGAATATCCGCTCTGGTGCCTTCAGTGATTGACGACAGAGCCTTTCCAGCCCTGCCGGTGGCCCTGATGGCTTAGGAGCCGGGTCCTCTTGCCCGACTTCTCTGGCCAGGAACAAAAACTGGTGCTGCCATGGACTCACTCAGGGGTGTGGTGCCCGCTCTTTGCGGGGTGGCAGCAGTCCTACCCAAATGGTGAATCGAGTGCAGGACTGCCCGTAAGAGGCCTGGGGCTTTCAGACTCCTCCCGGCCTACTGATCCTGATAAGTGTCAAAAGCTGACCCGTGGGCTCCCGCTGCCCTTGACATTGCAGTGGCCTGAAAAGAGCTTGCCGGCGGATAGAGCGACATCCCAGGCCTGAGCCCCTGCTGTGGGGAGAGGATGACACTGGGCACTCAGCCTTCCATATGACTTGCTTTGCAATGCAACTCTGATTCAGGTGGGTGGCAACAGCCCGCAATGGCCTCGGCCCTGGGGGCTTATCTATTGCTGCAGGCCTTAGTTCCCTGAGAACTCCACACTGTGCCTACCACATCTGCATGCCGGCCTGGGGTCCCGCCCTTTACTGCCTACTCCTGTTTGATGATACCCTTGTCCCAGGCACTTGTGTAGGTAATGAGAGGGGACATGTTAGATCCGGGGGTCTCTAGTTGGCAGAGGTATACACCTTAGACCAAATAGGGACCCTTGCTTCTAGTCAGGGTACAGGGACACACACGGTAGATAACCCCTGCTCACCCTCTAGGTAGCTTGGCTCGAGCAGACAGGCTTATCCCCAAGGCAATGTGTAAGGTATTTGCACGTAGACACCACAATGATCCCCCCTCCGCACACCACAAACTTAGACCACACAGGTGAGTTATATCAAAAATAATATATCTTTATCTAGTTTCCGCAGTTGAAATCAAGTATCACAGGTTTCCACTATATTCGCTTTCTTGGTTGGTCGGGATCGGTAAGACGATAGTCTCTAGTCTCTTGCGTGATTCGATACTCACTGAGAATGAATCAGTTTATAGGCTCTTGATGTTTAGGCAGCTACGTTGCTCCGGCGGTGTCGCTGCGCTCGTTGTAAAAGCGCTCCTCTGGCTGTTCGGCGCAAGGTTTCCACAACTCCCTCGACGAGCCCCCAGTGACGATGTCGACGTCACCGGAGTCAGCCACTCACAGTGCGGCTTCGTAGAGCAGGGAAGTACGACTCTCGATCTGCTTCAGGCCTCCGGGTCGCGGCAAGGCACGTGCTGATGAGCACGTCGGTCTTCTTGATGCGGCAACCGGGGACAGGCCCGGGTCAGTGCGGCACTCTCCAGCAAGACAGAGAGCAGCAAGCCCACTTCACAGGCAGATGTTGAGAAGCTTGGTAGAACAGTCCCCGGTCCCTGCAGCACACAGCAGCGCAGGGGGGACACAGCAGAGTCTTGAGTTCTTGGCAACCTTTCTATCCCTGGGTTGCGAAACAGGAGGCCAGCTCTTCTCAGGCCCTTGGAGATTCGGTTTAAGACACAGCACACAGCAAAGTCTTGTTTGGTCAAGTGGGTAGGGTCAGCACACAGCAAGACCCCTTCTCCTCCTCAGCTTCAGTTGTACAGCAGTAACAGGTCAGCCCTTAGAGCACACAGCAAGGCAATCTTCCTTTAGTTCTTCAGCGGTCCGTCTTTCAGCAGAGGTTCCTCTTGATGGTAGAATCTAAAAATCTGTTGTCAGGGGTCTTGTACTTATACCCCTAAAAGTCTTTGAAGTCTTTGTGCAAGTGGGTCCTGAGCCCGGTCTGATCCAGTTCTGGGTGTTGCTGGAGCACTTTGTTTTCCTGGCTTCTACATTCTTTTCAGAGTGAGGGGCAGAGTCGTCAGCCGCCCAGCAGGAGGTGGAGCCAGCAGCGTGGCAGGCAGGCACAACCCTATTCACTCCCAGGTGCTATCTCCTCCCTCCACTCTCCTTGCAGATGTCGCCATTCAGCAGAGGGCTGACTCAGCCAACCTCCTGGGGGATCCCCAGCCCCTGTCACTCTCAAGCCAGACAGTCAATCCACAAGCACGCCCAGGCACACAGAAGGGTCAGACAAGAGAACAGCTACTCTCTAAAAAGTACTATTCTCCAACTCAGGATTTAAAAACAACCTCTCCTAAAAGATGTGTTATTAAATGCTGAGCTCAGGGATATCAAACACTCATGTCTTATCTTGTTCCTATGAGAAGGTAGGCGGATAGCCATTGGCACCAGCCTCCCCCATGGTAGCCTATGGAGCAAGATAACCTTGCAGCAGTGAACACACAAAATGGCCGTTGTTCACTACCAGAACATGTTACCTGCACTAGTACATGCTCTACCTTTTACATACACTGCACCCTGCCCAGGGGGGTACCTTGGGCCTTCCATAGGGATGACTGACGTGTATAAAAAGGGAAGGGTTAGGCCCGGTCAGTGTGGACACTGGCCAGGAGGACATGGCAGTCCGGGGACTGCAGGCAGGCCTGCGGTGGCAGGCCTGAGACACTGTTTTAGAGCTACACAGGTGGGTGGCGCAATCAGCGCTGCAGACCCACTAGTAGCATCTGTCATCACCAGCCCTGGCACACACAGTGCACTTTACGAGGGACTTCATGGTGATACAGATATGCCAATCAGGTATATCCAATCAATATGATATTTTACACAGGGAGCACTTACACTCTGGCACTGATTAGCAGGGGCAGAGTGTCCAAAGCATCTAAACCAGCAAAAACGAAATCCATCACAGCATCAAAAATCCAGGTAGCAGAGGCAAAAGATAGGGGAAAAACCCACGCAAAGGATGTCAGGTCTAACACGTGTCCCCTCCAGCTGAAAGTGGGGAGAACTACCCACCCTCTTGGGAGTTCTCATCGCTAAGGCGGAAAAACCTGGACACACCATCAGCATTGGCGTGCTCTGTACCGGGACGGTGTTCCACCGTAAAGTCCATTCCCTGTAGGGAGATGGACCACCTCAACAGTTTTGGATTCTCACCCCTCATCTGCATTAACCATCTGAGGGGCCTGTGGTATGTCTGAACACGGAAGTGAGTCCCAAACAGGTAGGGCCTCAGCTTCTTCAGGGCCCAGACCACAGCAAATGCTTCCCTTTCAATAGCGCTCCACCTCTGTTCCCTGGGGAGTAGCCTCCTACTAATGAAAGCTACAGGTTGGTCCCCGCCCTCGTCGTCCATCTGGGAGAGTACTGCTCCCACACCTTGCTCTGAAGCGTCTGTTTGCACTACGAACTCACTCGAAAAGTCAGGCGCCTTAAGCACCGGTGCTGTGCACATTGCAGTTTTAAGGGCATCAAAAGCGGTTTGACAGGCCTCGGACCAATTCACTTTCCTGGGCTGATTTCTAGAGGTTAGTTCTGTCAAGGGGGCAACAATGGTGCCGTATCCCTTGATGAACCGTCTGTAATACCCGGTGAGTCCTAGAAAGGCTCTCACCTCTGTCTGCGTCTTGGGGGGTTCCCAAGCCAGAATGGTATCAATCTTCGCCTGTAGGGGCGCCACCTGGCCGCTCCCTACCTGGTGTCCCAAATACACCACCGATCCCTGCCCTATCTGGCACTTACTGGCCTTGATAGTGAGGCCTGCCTTCTGCAGCGCCCTCAACACTTCACAGAGGTGTTGCAAGTGTTCCTCCCAAGTGGAGCTGAACACAGCAATGTCATCCAGGTACGCGGCGCTGAATTGCTCCAGCCCGGTCAGTACCCGGTTGACCAGTCTCTGGAAGGTGGCAGGGGCATTTTTCAATCCAAAGGGCATGACGCGAAACTGGAAGTGCCCCTCTGGTGTGGAAAATGCCGACCTCTCCTTTGCCCCTTCAGTTAAGGCAATCTGCCAGTACCCCAAAGTCAAATCGAAGGTGCTGAGGTACCTGGCAGCTCCCAACCGATCCACGAGCTCATCAGCTCTGGGGATGGGGTGCGTGTCAGTCTTGGTGACCGCATTGAGCCCACGGTAGTCCACGCAAAACCGAAGTTCTGACGGGCCACCGGGTGTAGCAGATTTCTTGGGAACGAGGACCACTGGGCTAGCCCAGGGACTGCTAGAGGGCTCAATTACCCCTAACGCCAACATCTTGGAAACTTCTTCCTTGATGCTGGCCCTGACCTTGTCAGCTACTCTGTAAAACTTCTGTTTCACAGGCAAACTATCTCCAGTGTCCACATCATGGACGCACCAATTGGTGACACCTGGGGTCAGGGAGAACAGGGAGGCAAACTGACCCAACACCTGGCGACAGTCTCTCTGCTGCTCTGGGGTCAGGGTGGGCGAGAGGACCACACCATCCACTGACCCGTCTTGCTCCTTGGTTGCCAGGAGGTCAGGGAGAGGATCACTATCCTCCTCCCCACCGTCATCTGTAGCCATGAGCATCGTCACTTCAGACCTCTCGAAGTGGGGTTTGAGGCGGTTCACATGCAAGACTCTAAGGGGCTGCCTAGGAGTCTTCATGTTGATCAGGTAGGTCACCTCACTCTTGCGCTCTACCACCTCATATGGCCCGGTCCACTTGTCACGGAGCGCACAAGGCTCCACCGGCGCCATTACCCACACTTTCTGCCCAGGATGAAATTCTACCAGAGTGGTATTCTGGTCGTACCATCTTTTCATCTCCTCCTGGCTGGCTTCTAGGTTCTCCTGAGCGAGCTTCCTGAAGCGCTGCGTTTGGTTGCGGATGGCCAGCACATAGCTGAACACATCCTGGGGGGTTTTCCCACGGGATTTCTCCCACCCCTCCTTCACCGTTGTGAGAGGTCCTCTAACAGGGTGGCCATACAGCAGTTCAAAGGGGCTGAACCCTAAGGACTTCTGAGGCACCTCCCTGTAGGCAAACAACAGGCATGGTACCAAGACGTCCCACTTCCGTCTCATGGGCTCCGCTAGGCCCATAATCATACCTTTCAGGGTGCGGTTGAACCTTTCAACCAACCCATTTCCTTGAGGGTGGTAAGGAGTGGTGAACTTATAAGTTACCCCACACTCCTCCCACAGAGACTTCATATACCTAGAGATGAAGTTGGTACCCCGGTCGGAGACCACCTCTCGGGGGAACCCCACACGGGAAAAGATCCCCATCAATGCACGGCCCACCACGGGTGCTGTGATTGTCCTGAGAGGGACTGCTTCCGGGTACCGAGTGGCGTGATCCACCAAGACCAGGATAAACCTGTTGCCTAAGGCGGTCTGGGGATCCAGGGGCCCTACGATATCAATGCCCACCCGCTCGAAAGGGGTGCTCACTACAGGAAACGGCTGGAGGGGCGCCACGCACTTCCCTCCGCTCTTACCACTGGCTTGACAGGTTTGGCAAGACTTACAAAAGGTACCAACGTGCTTCTTCATCTGGGGCCAGTAGAAGTGGGTGACAAGTCTGTGATAGGTCTTGTCTTGCCCCAGATGTCCTGCGAGAGGCACGTCATGAGCCAGACCCAGTAAGAAGTTCCTGAAGCGCTCGGGTACCACCAGCACACGGGCTGCACCGGGCTCAGCAAACTTAGGCTCACTATAAAGTAAGTCATCCTCCCAGTAAATCAAATGTTCCTTGGACCCTAGGCCCGCTGCCTGGTCTGCAGCCTGCTGCCGCACACCAATGAGAGAAGGGCACTCCTTCTGAGCCTGGCAGAATTCCTCCCTGGAGGGACCACCCTCTTGCTGCCAATGGGTCAGCTCAGGCAATTCCCCCAGTTCGGCCACCTGTTCCCCTGTAGGTTCCAGGGCATCCCCCTCAGGTTCTGCTTCCTCCTGGACCGTGGGAACAGTGGGGGCCGGTTTCCCGCGCCCTCTGCCCCTTCCTCTCTTGACAGGTCCCTGGGCCATTGTTCCAGGCTCCGGTTCTACTAATCCACCCTTACTGGCTGTCATGGCACGTGTGGATACACAGATCCACGCTGGCAGTCCTAACATCTCCAAGTGAGTTCTGTGCTCTACGTCCTTCCATGGAGAACTCTCCAGGTCGTTACCCAACAGACAATCTACTGGCAAGGCATCACTGACACAGACTTCCAAGGTACCAGAGACTCCCCCCCATGTAAAGGGAACACACGCCATCTTGCAGAGGCGCACTGAAGTGTCAGCTGCCACTACTGGGCGGAGCACATTGGGAATGACTTGCTCTTCAGACACCCACTGACACCTGACAGATGTCACACTAGCCCCGGTGTCTCTCAGAGCCTCTATCTCCCCCCCATTTATGGTCACCTTTTGCCCGTATTTCTTAGTGTTAGTGGGTATCAAGGTATCCTGGACCATCTCTTGGTCTCCTAAAGAGACAAGGGTCATCATAGCTAATCCCTCCTCCCCACTGGAAATCAAATCCCCTCCCAAAGCTACACTAGCTAACCCTGGGACGGGAGCAGCAGCTGGTGCTGGGGGTTTCTTGGGACAGTTAGGGGCTATGTGGCCCACTTCCCTACAAGCATAGCAAGTAGGCGGTGGTCTGTTGCCCTTAGGGGGCCAAGACCTCTTAGGCTTGGGGGCTTGGGACTCCTTCTCCTGGGAACTGTTTTGGGGCCCTTTAGAGAACTCCTTACTGTTACCCTTGTCCTCCCCACCTTTCTGCTGGGGACCCTGACCACCCTTGGCTGGCATACTTACCACCCCTTTGTTGACCCTGGTGCTAGTCCAGCGGTCTGCCTCTTTAGCAAGCTCACTGGGATCAGTTAACTTGCTGTCTAAAAGATGCTGGCGCTGCTCTGGAACACATAGACTACTCAAGTGCTCCCAACTAATCAAGTGACACAACCCCACATAATCAGTAACTTTGCTGCCCTTTATCCAACCTTCCAGTGCACGCGTGTACATACTCACACACTCCACCCAAGTACTCGAATCAAGTTTCTTGAAGTTCCTGAACTTCTGGCGGTACTGTTCTGGTGTAAGCCCATACCTGACGCATAAGGCCTCCTTCATCGTGGGGTAGGTTAAGGTCCCTGCTGCTTCTAAGGGTGCTAAGACATCCCTCCCAGAGGCCTCAAAATGCTTCCACAACCCTGCTCCCCAACTCTTCTCAGGCACTTCATTCATCTTCAAGGCAAGCTCATAGGATCTAAACCATGCATAGATATCCTCACCCCTTTGATAATTCTGTACCAAATCTTTCGGTATGTATACTTTACCCGCCTGTACTGGCTGTGCGCTGCCACCATTCGTACTGGACTCCACTTGTTTGGCTTTAATGTCCAGCTCCCTCATGCTCAACTCATGAGCCAACTGGAGTTTTCTCTCTTCCAAAGCAAGAGCATTCCTCCTCTCCTCCGCCTCTTTCTCGCTGTCAAGGCGCAGTTTCCTTTCTTCCGCTTGAGCTTTGAGCTTAAAAAGTTCAATCTCATGGGCTCTAATCCTCTGATTCTCCTCCAGCTCCTCTGGAGAAAGGCTCCTACTGGAATGGGTGCTGCCAGCCCTAGAGGCTGGCCTATTCACTGGCAGATCATCGGATCCAAATCCGTGCTCCGGTGTGCCATCCCCTTCAGTAGTTTCCTCGGTTGCGCCATTCTTGGCCTCCCACCAGGCCCTTAGAGCTTTCTGTAGCTCCGTCTTGTTGGCGCCGCCCTTCACTGGGCATCCAAGCTGCTTGCAGAATTGCTTTAGTTGCTCCTTTTTATATTCGAGCAACTTTTTCACTTCGAATTGCCATTCCGACTCCTCACCTACTCCATTCAGAGACATGATGCTTCGTCGATCCTCCAAGAATAGTCTTCGCAAAAACTTTGTGCAATGCAACTGCTTACTAGATTAGTGATGTACGAAGAATCACTGCAGGTCAAGTGCAAATACTGGTTCTAATCCGCACCGCTGACCACCAATGTTAGATCTGGGGGTCTCTAGTTGGCAGAGGTATACACCTTAGACCAAATAGGGACCCTTGCTTCTAGTCAGGGTACAGGGACACACACGGTAGATAACCCCTGCTCACCCTCTAGGTAGCTTGGCTCGAGCAGACAGGCTTATCCCCAAGGCAATGTGTAAGGTATTTGCACGTAGACACCACAATGATCCCCCCTCCGCACACCACAAACTTAGACCACACAGGTGAGTGATATCAAAAATAATATATCTTTATCTAGTTTCCGCAGTTGAAATCAAGTATCACAGGTTTCCACTATATTCGCTTTCTTGGTTGGTCGGGATCGGTAAGACGATAGTCTCTAGTCTCTTGCGTGATTCGATACTCACTGAGAATGAATCAGTTTGTAGGCTCTTGATGTTTAGGCAGCTACGTTGCTCCGGCGGTGTTGCTGCGCTCGTTGTAAAAGCGCTCCTCTGGCTGTTCGGTGCAAGGTTTCCACAACTCCCTCGACGAGCCCCCAGTGACGATGTCGACGTCACCGGAGTCAGCCACTCACAGTGCGGCTTCGTAGAGCAGGGAAGTACGACTCTCGATCTGCTTCAGGCCTCCGGGTCGCGGCAAGGCACGTGCCGATGAGCACGTCGGTCTTCTTGATGCGGCACCCGGTGTCAGGCCCCGGTCAGTGTGGCACTCTCCAGCAAGACAGAGAGCAGCCAGCCCACTTCACAGGCAGATGTTGAGAAGCTTGGTAGAACAGTCCCCGGTCCCTGCAGCACACAGCAGCGCAGGGGGGACACAGCAGAGTCTTGAGTTCTTGGCAACCTTTCTATCCCTGGGTTGCGAAACAGGAGGCCAGCTCTTCTCAGGCCCTTGGAGATTCGGTTTAAGACACAGCACACAGCAAAGTCTTGTTTGGTCAAGTGGGTAGGGTCAGCACACAGCAAGACCCCTTCTCCTCCTCAGCTTCAGTTGTACAGCAGAACAGGTCAGCCCTTAGAGCACACAGCAAGGCAATCTTCCTTTAGTTCTTCAGCGGTCCGTCTTTCAGCAGAGGTTCCTCTTGATGGTAGAATCTAAAAATCTGTTGTCAGGGGTCTTGTACTTATACCCCTAAAAGTCTTTGAAGTCTTTGTGCAAGTGGGTCCTGAGCCCGGTCTGATCCAGTTCTGGGTGTTGCTGGAGCACTTTGTTTTCCTGGCTTCTACATTCTTTTCAGAGTGAGGGGCAGAGTCGTCAGCCGCCCAGCAGGAGGTGGAGCCAGCAGCGTGGCAGGCAGGCACAACCCTATTCACTCCCAGGTGCTATCTCCTCCCTCCACTCTCCTTGCAAATGTCGCCATTCAGCAGAGGGCTGACTCAGCCAACCTCCTGGGGGATACCCAGCCCCTGTCACTCTCAAGCCAGACAGTCAATCCACAAGCACGCCCAGGCACACAGAAGGGTCAGACAAGAGAACAGCTACTCTCTAAAAAGTACTATTCTCCAACTCAGGATTTAAAAACAACCTCTCCTAAAAGATGTGTTATTAAATGCTGAGCTCAGGGATATCAAACACTCATGTCTTATCTTGTTCCTATGAGAAGGTAGGCGGATAGCCATTGGCACCAGCCTCCCCCATGGTAGCCTATGGAGCAAGATAACCTTGCAGCAGTGAACACACAAAATGGCCGTTGTTCACTACCAGAACATGTTACCTGCACTAGTACATGCTCTACCTTTTACATACACTGCACCCTGCCCAGGGGGGTACCTTGGGCCTTCCATAGGGATGACTGACGTGTATAAAAAGGGAAGGGTTAGGCCCGGTCAGTGTGGACACTGGCCAGGAGGACATGGCAGTCCGGGGACTGCAGGCAGGCCTGCGGTGGCAGGCCTGAGACACTGTTTTAGAGCTACACAGGTGGGTGGCGCAATCAGCGCTGCAGACCCACTAGTAGCATCTGTCATCACCAGCCCTGGCACACACAGTGCACTTTACGAGGGACTTCATGGTGATACAGATATGCCAATCAGGTATATCCAATCAATATGATATTTTACACAGGGAGCACTTACACTCTGGCACTGATTAGCAGTGGCAGAGTGTCCAAAGCATCTAAACCAGCAAAAACGAAATCCATCACAGCATCAAAAATCCAGGTAGCAGAGGCAAAAGATAGGGGAAAACCCCACGCCAAGGATGTCAGGTCTAACAGGACATATTCAGGGGAACTGCTGCAGAGTTGCAGTGGCACCTGCGGAGTGCGCTGGGCCTGACCACTTGGTCTATGCTGATTATATTGTGTGTACTCGTCTAGCAGCTGTTGTATGTTCAATGTGCGACTCCCACACCCAGTGCCCTGCTACTGGCTCTAACCACCAGCTCTGTCCCTCCTGCTGGTCCCTTGAGCCGACCCGATTGGGAAGGGTCCTGCAGCTCATGGCTACTGGCATGGTATTCAATTGTCCCTCTCCTGGGTGTCCTGGCCCGATCCCGCCTTCCTACCTGTGAGACTTGTCGAAGAGATCTGCTGGGCCTCACCTCACGCCCTGCTGCTCTTTGGCACATGGGTCCATTGTGAACCATTTCTGGCGGGGCACCACATGCTATAGCCATTGCAATCAGGAGTTTGAGATTGGACGAAGCCCTTAGAGCTCTCCTCTGTGAGTTCCTTAACCTCACAATGGGCCAGACCAAGGGAACGAAGTCAACCGCTACACCCAGCTGTAGTTGTTTACTGCCAGGAACCACCTGCACTGAGGGCTCACCTGCCCTCACATTAGTGGACTATTTACCACCCACAATGCCCAGCATGGCACCGGCAAAACTAGATTTAATACTCAAAGAAATTAGAGACGCTCGAATAGCCATATAACAACGCATTGGCTCATTGGCTTTGTATATGAGCCTGCGCCACGATGATCATCGCAAACTTACTAATAGCGTCAGGGCCACAGAGACTGACCTTGTGACCCTGATCCCTCAACATAAGGCTCATGCTAATGACCGGGAGGACTTACATTCCCAAATATACCCTTTGCACTACATCGCTGAAGATGTGGAAGGTATAGCATGACGCAACAATGTGCACATTATAGGACTGACTGAGGGCATTGGAAGGCCTGATTCCGCGCTGTTTATCGAATCTTGGCTGAAAACTGTAGTGGCCCCACAAGGACTGTCAGACGTCTTTACGGTGGAGAGGGCGCACAGGGTGCCCACCTGTCAACCACTCCCGGGGTCGCCCTCCAGGCCCATTGTGGCCCACATCTTGAATTTCAGGGACTGCGACACAGTGCTCCAAAAAGCCAGAGAAATTGCTCTGATACAAGTGGACAATATTGTGGTGTCTCTCTTCCCCAACTATACACTGGCTGTGCAACGAAAGTGATCCTCGTTTCTCTCTGCTAAGTGGCAACTCAAGGCGGCAGGTCTCTCCATTGCCCTTATGTTTACGCATCGCCTGAGTGGTCCATGAACAGCACACCTTATTCTTCAACACGTCAGAATCAGTTTGGGACTGACTTGAAACACAATACCCAAACACTCATCGTACCTCATCCCAGGCCACATCACAAGGTCCCAAAACTAATGACGTCACCGAATGGATGGCCCGAGACGGCTGTATTCTAGAGCTGCTCCCTCTCTTCAACAGGCATTGCAGGAGTGTTGTGCAGTGATCGAGACTGTGACTTTGGCCGAACGGGGGAAAAGCCGCAGTCCCCAACCAGTTCATCCAGTGCAGCCGTCTCAGACTCTGATTCCCAGACGAGTATGGCAGTTTTCCATCCGGTGATACCGCAAACATTGGCCAATGTAATATGATGCTCCATTGGCTATCACTTGGTTAAAAGACTCCTGACCTGCACTTTGAGGAGGACACCGATGTTGACCCACATCCTACTCATCTTCCAATCGGCCCACGTATGGTATCTGATGTTTATTTTATACACTAATATGGTTGTTCACAACAAATGGAGGTGCACTGAACATAAAATAGAGAGTCCAAAGTGTTTTTCTGTTTCTTTGTTTGACTTTTATTTCATAGCTGATAAAAACACAACAACAGCCAACGCGTTTCGTTCCTTTAAAGACAAATTTTAACGGAACTTCTTCAGGGCTCAAAATGACAGCAAATGGTTGTGTAAGGTCGGTGAATCGGAGAGAGAGCAGGAATCACGTATCAAGGTGTTTGATCGATATTTTGCTGTTCAAAAATTGAGAGTCTACCTTTGTAAATTAAGACTTTCCGCCTTACACAACCATTTGAAGCTACCGTACAGATTTTTATTAAGAAATCTGATAGCCATCATTATATTGGACCTCTTCATCTTTAATATTGAATCACTGGTTCTCTAGACACATTTATACCTTCTGCGACCGACGAAGATTAATTCTGATATTTTGGATGTCCTGATGTGGGATTTGCTGACTATTTCTTATTTACCAATCATCAAATGAAAAGCCTATACCACAGCAAGATCCCCTGAAACTCCTGTTTAAGTTTATACAATTTCATTACTACACAAGCCCGATTTCACACAACTGAAATTGCATAGGAATTTTCCTGCGGCGCCCCCCCAGCTGCCCAGATGTCATGTTGACCAGGCAGACTTGATGCACATGCTCAGGGTGTGCCTCTCCCTCAGACCCAACTGGGCCGACGCGCATGCCTCCTTTGTAGGATTGGTGGGCACCCCCCCACTGGAAAACTGCAGAACCCTGCCGACTGGGCTTATACCTGCGCCCTAAACAGAACAGAACTGTATCCCGTTTTATGGATTTGGCCCATCTATTGGCAAAACTGCAAATCTCTAGATGCTGGAAGTCTCCTCACACCCCACAGTGGGTCAGTTGGTGGGAGGAGGTCTTGCACTGGGTACGGCAGAGGGGCATGCACTGCATAGGGAGGACTACTGTGGGCTCAAGAAACATCCAATCGCTTTAACATTTGATGCCTAATTGGAATCATTCAGGGTACAAGCAGATGAAGACTAGAAACATGCACACTACGAAGGGAGCTTACCAGACTGCTGTATTCATTCTGAGCTCCCTCCCCAGTTCTCACATAGCAGACCCCTAGTAGGATCCTTAGACTGATGTCCTTACTCTGAATGAGTCCCTGTCAATGGCCCTTCCCCCATCATACTTTGACACTATTCCCACAATAGCACTAGCATTCTGCATCTCACATGACAGCTCTTTAGTTGGGGTTAAGGTGGGGGGTAATCAAATGGTGCAATGTTTCATATTGCATTGTTTTACTGGTTTTGTCAGATGGATACTAGCTCATTCCCCAAGGAATGTACTCCTCTACTGTAATATGAAACGGTTATAAAGTTGACAATGTTGTAATAATGATCGTGTGTTCCACTGAAGTATTGAGTGGCACTGTGAATATATTCATGCCAGCCAACCATGATATGATGTATCACAGAAACCAATAAAGTTTGTTTAAAAAAAATAAGAATGATTGCTCAAAGAGAAAGCCTTGCCGGTAAGGGTCAGTCTTATTTCAAAGTAGCAGATGAATTGTTGGTAGAGAGAAATGGAATTGCTAATGCGAGGTAGAAAATTAATTCCCCCTATTGGATTAAGGGAAAAAATAGTTTTATGTGTGCATAAAGGACATCTAGGGCAAACCATTACTAAGAGAAAGATTAGGGACAGGTATTGGTGTCCAGGGATGGATACAGAAATCATTGTCAGTGTCAAAGCATGTGTTATATGTGCCACTTGTGAAAAGGGGATGAAAACTGAGCCCATGCTTGTGAAACCGTGTGCTTTACCTGATGGACCATGGCTAAAACATGCGAGAGATTTAATTGCCTGATTCAGCACTCTAGTATGGAGATGTAAGTTTGTGATTGTAGTGGTAGACTGTTATAGCAAGTGTCAGGAAGTGGATTTTACGGAAGAACCCAACACCGTTGCGGTCATGAAATTCTTAAAGAAATTGTTTTTGAGGGAAGGCAGTCCAAAAGAAATTGTACCTGGCAATTTGTTTAAAAAGAAATGAGGAATTATTTGGAAAACAATTTGATAAAGCCTAAACGCATAGCGTTATATCACCCCCAGGCCAGTGGACTCATGGAATAAATTAATCGTACCTTCATGGACTGCATTCAGTGGGCTGTTCAAAACAAGATTGAGCAGTTTGATGCAGTGGAAAGCATGCTGTGGTCCCATCGCTCATGTCCAAATGCTGTCACAGGGTAGTGTCCCTTGTGATCATGAGAGGACGAGTACCCACGTGTAAATTATGTCCTGTGTGGTTGAGGGAATTTTAACATAAATCTGACTTTGTTCATGCTGTGCAAGACAAAATGAAGTAGGAATATGATGCAAGACACAAGGTTAAGGAGATCAGGAGTGAAATTAAGGTAGGTGACTAGATACGTGTTAGGGAGCCTACTCATGTTGTCAAAGGTAAATCCAAGTTTTGTTCTCCAGTGAAGGTCGATGCAGTATCCAGGAATGCTGTCCATACGAAAACATGTGAATGGTGGAACAAAAGCATAGTAGTAAAGCTGGGTGAGGGAAAGCATGAAGGTGTGGATGTTTCATCCTCCAATCCATCAGTTGATGGTAATGCTAATCAGGACGGACATGCAAGTCCTAAAACATTCTTTCATAAGCCATGCCCAAGTGATGTGAAGGTCTCTTTCCCAGCAGCACGTAGGAGCAAATAAGTTGCGTCAAAACCAGCAAGATATCGTTATGTACAATGGCTAGATCAATACTTATGAATAGTATAGAAAGGCCAAAGTGATTATTTATTTATTTATTTATTTATTATGTACGTGCATTTGTAAGTGTATTTTGTTATGTTTATAAGGAGGGAGATGCTGTGGTGAAGTGCTCTTCATACTGCATTCCAAATTCCAGATTCTAGTGCTTAGGAATGTGGAATGTAGGTTGAAGGACGAATGAGTAAAGATTTTACCAAAGCAGTTAATGCCTGAGGCTGTTGGAGACTGTGGCCAATAAACCTACTCTCTTACAATCAACATCTTGAAGTGTTTTGGATGGGTATACTACCACAGACAGTCTCATGAGAACTGCGAGTAGTTGTGTAAAATTTTACAATTGTGTGTTTTAATATAGTGCAGAACTGTAAAGAGTAAAGGTTTTCAGACAAAATATCGAGTAAAGAATATCGAGATGCAGAAATATTGAAATGTTTTATATCGTGATCCACAAATATCATGATGCAGAAATATCGCTAACAAGAATATTGATTTTCTAAGGTAAGTAATATCGATGTGAAAAATATCTATGTTATGAAGATAATTTACAAAACTATCTATGCTGTTAATATCTATGTTAAAAATATCTATGTTGTTAATATCGTTTACAAAAATATTGCGAATAATCTCGCTTTTTAATAATTGTTATGTATTTTAGAGTATGTTTTAATTGGTTATGGTACAGGGTGTGAAGTAAATTAATTATAATTAATTAATAAAGTATTATTTAATTATTTCACTGATAAATAATTAAGTCATTTGTGTAAATAATTTATTTTTTAAGTTAAGTTTTAGGTGCAGGTTGTTGGGTTTGTAGGGGTACAGGGTGGAAATTAAATTAAACATAATTAATTACTTTTTAATTTGTAATTATTTAATTGAGAATTAATTATGTAAACTACTTAATTTATTTTTTAAGTTATGTTTTAGGTGCAGGTTGTGGGGCTAGTAGGAGTACAGGGTGCGAAGTGGAATAATTGTAATGTATTAATTATTGGTAATTAATAATTAATTATTAATTATATTAAGTGTTTGTAGGGGGAAGGGAGGGAAGTTACATAAAATAATTAATTATTAGTTACAAAAATATCATGAATAATATTGTTTTTAATATTTTTGTATGTATTTTAGTATATGTTTTAATTGGTTATGGTACAGGGTGGGAAGTAAATTATTTATAATTAATTAATAATTAAATATTTAATTATTTAATTGATAATTATGTAAATTGTGCAAATAATTTATTTTTTAAGTTAAGTTTTAGGTGCGGGTTGTGGGGTTTGTAGGGGTACAGAGTGGGAAGTAAATTAAATATAATTAATTAAAAACAAATTTTAATTATTAATTATTTAATTGATAATTATGTGAAGTACTTAATTTATTTTTAAGTTATGCTTTAGGTGTAGGTTGTGGGGTTTGTAGGGGTACAGGGTGGCAAGTAAAATAATTATAACTAATAATTATTGTTAATTAATAATTATTTAATTCATAGTTATATAAATTGTAGGGGTAAGGGAGGGAAGTTACATAACATAATTAATTATTAGTTACAAAAATATCATGAATAATTTTGCTTTTTAATAATGTTTATGTATTTTAGTATATGTTTTATTTGGTTATGGTACAGGGGGAGGTAAATTAATTATAATTAATTAATAATAAAATATTTAATTGTGTAACTCATAATTATGTAAATTGTGTAAATAATTTATTTTTTAAGCTAAGTTTTAGGTGCGGGTTGTGGGGTTGGTAGGGGCACAGTGTGGGAAGTAAATTAAATATAATTAAGTAATAATACATTTTTAGTTATTAATTATTTAATTAATAATTCATTATGCAAGTTACTTAATTTATTTTTTAAGTTATGTTTTAAGTGCAGGGTGTTGGGTTTGTAGGGGTACAGGGTGGAAAGTAAAATCATTATGATTCATTAACAATTATTGTTAATTAATAATGATCATTTAATTAATAATTATATAAATTGTTTGTAGGGGTAAGGGAGGAAAGTTAAATAAAATAATTAATTATTAGATAAATATTAAAAATTGGTTAATTGATAATTAATTATGTAAATTGTGTTATCATTATCATTTTCAAAATATATTTTAGGAGTGGATTGTTTGTGTTTGGTGGGAAGTTAAGAAATAATTTTTTACAATTAATTATTAATTTGTAGTTAATTATTTAATTGATAATTATATAAATTGAGGAACTATCCTGTTTGTTAAGTTATATTTTAGGTGTGTCTTGTTTAGTTTGCAGCGGTATAGGGTATAGGGATATATGTCAAACTGTGTATTCATTTATGAAAAATTGTGTTATTTATTTTGTAATATATTAATTGTGTTATGCTTTTTTATTTGTTTTAATTGATACTAATTATTACAAAAATTAATAATTATGTAATTAGTTTAATTTTTGTTAAAATGTAGCCATAATTTTACAATTTAAATATTTTATGTTATTTAATAGATTTGTTAGAGTAAGTTGTTTTATTGAAGTGAACAACTCTTCCTCTCTCTAGTGTTGCACAGACTGTAGTGAGAATAGTAAATTTGACCCCTCCTGAGTCCAACACTTTCCCTACTGTTGCACCGTTCGGAGTGTAAAAAGTAAATTTGACCCCTTCTGAGTCCAATGCTTCCCCTACTGTTGCACAGACTGGAGTGGGAACAGTACATTTTACCCCTCCTGAGTCCAACGCTTTCCCTACTGTTTCACCCATTAGAGTGAGATAAGTAAATTGAACCCCTCCTGAATCCAACACTTTCCCTACTGTTTCACCCACTGGAATGGGAATAGTAAATAGTACCCGTTCTGAGGCCAACGCTTTCCCTACTGTTGCACAGACTGAGTGGAAATAGTAAATTTAACCCCACCTGAGGCCAACTCTTTCCTTTTTTGCACAGACTGTAGTGGGAATAGTAAATTTTACCCCTCCTCAATCCAATGCTTTCCCTACCTTTGCATAGGCTGGAGTCAGAAAAGTAAATTTAACCCCCCTCCCACCCCCGAGTTTAACACTTTCCCTTTAGTTGTACAGAGTGGAGTGGTAATAGTAAATTTGACCCTTTCTGAGTCTACCACTTTCCATACTTTGGCCCTTACTGGAGTGGGAACAGTACATTTTACCCCTCCTGAGTCCAACGCTTTCCCTACTGTTTCACCCATTGGAGTGAGATAAGTAAATTTAACCCCTCCTGAGTCCAATGCTTTCCCTACTGTTTTACCAACTAGAGTGGGAATAGTAAGTATTACCCGTTCTGAGGCCAACGCTTTCCCTACTGTTACACAGACTGAGTGGGAATAGTAAAATTTAACCCCATCTGAGGCCAACTTTTTCCTTTTTTGCACAGACTGTAGCGGGAATAGTACATTTTACCCCTTCTCAATCCAATGCTTTCCCTTGTGTTGCACAGACTGAAGTGGGAATAGTAAATATAATCCCTCCTGAGTCCAACACTTTCCCTACTGTTGCACAGACTGGAGCGGGAATAGGACATTGTACCCCTCTTGATTTAAATGCTTTCTCTACTGTATAAATTGGAGTGTGAATAGTATATTTAGGTGCCGATTCCGATCCTGTAAAACCCGGGTACAAATGGTCGTACGGAGCGTTTTCTCCATACGACTCGTACCCGGGAATTCCACCGTACAAACCAGCAAGTACGATTCATACAGAAATACCATTTCCGTACGAATCGTAAAAAACACCGTGCGGCTAAAAAATACATACAATTCCGATCCTGGACAGCGCGTACGCGACGTCCGCACGGAGTCAGGCAGCGTTTTACGGACAAGCAAGTACGATTCGTACCCACAGCACTCCGCACGGCTATATTTTTACGGGAGCCAAAAAGTGCCGGAAAAGCTAAGTACGCCGCGATGCACGAGGAAAAGGGGGCCCGGTACGCACCGTACCCCCAGCCCCCCATATGTACGCACCATACCCCCAGCCCCCCGTATGTACGCACTGTACCCCCAGCCCCCGTATGTATGCACCGTACCCCCAGCCCCCCGTATGTACGCACCATACCCCCAGTCCCCCATATGTATGCACCGTACCCCCAGCCCCCGTATGTACGCACCGTACCGCCAGCCCGCCGTATGTACGGTGCGTACATACGGGGGGCTGGGGGTATGATGCGCACATACGGGTGGCTGGGGTTACGGTGCGTACATACGGGGGCTGGGGGTATGGTGCGTACAGGTGCAGGGCTGGGAGACGGGCCTGGGGTGCGGCGCGTACAGGTGGGGGGCTGGGGTATGGTCCTGGGGTACGGTGCGTACAGGTACGGGGCTGGGAGATGGGCCTGGGGTGCGGCGTGTACAGGTGGGGGGCTGGGGTACGGTCCTGGGGTATGGTGCATACAGGTACGGGGCTGGGAGACGGGCCTGGGGTGCGTCGCGTACAGGTGCGGGGCTGTGCTACGGTGTTGGGGTATGGTGCGGAGGGGGGTACGGTGCTGACATATGGGGGTACGGTGCAGACATGTGCGGGGGTATGGTGCGGAGGGGGGGAACAGTGCTGACATACGGGGGTACGGTGCTGACATGTGTGGGGTGAGGGGGGTCTGTACGACTCATATCCGGGCACAAGTTTACCCGTGTACATGTGTGCTACAGCGTTCGCTCCGTACGGGGCCTTTTACATGCGGTTGTGTATTCGGACGGGCGGTACGGATCGTACTTGCGTGCTCGGACTTCTGTTTTACGATTTGCACGTAAAAATGTCCGGCTCCCTATCGGACACTTTTCCCGACGCTATTCGGACGTAAACATTTACGGCTCCCTCTCGGACCATTATCCCGACGCATTTCGTATGTATTTTTCACGTACGAATCGTACTTCGCAGTTTGTACGGTACTTGTACGATTCGTACGTGAAAATATACGGATACGAGTCGTACGCAAAGTTTTTTACCTGGATCGGAATCGGCACCTTAATATTTATATAGTTTAATTTTTTTATTACTATGGTTTCAATATATACTATTATTATGTGTTTCTGTATTTAAATTTAAAAAAATTATATATATAAATGTATGTAGTTGTTAAGATATTTTTAGTAAAATGTATTTTTAAGTATTGTTTGCTTTTTAGGTATAATTAAAATAGGAATATGTTTTACAAAATAGCAATTTATTTGTTGTACTGTTTACGTTTTTATGTATATATATATGTGTGTGTGTGTATATATATATATTAATACACACATATATATAAAATAGTTAATTGGTAAATGTAAAGACAATTATAAAATTATAATATAAACTAATTTAATATTTTGAAAAATAGTTTTACCGAATATATGTGTATTTAAACACACACACTTTGATTTGTATGTGTGTGTGTATTTAAATAAGTAAATGTATCCGTACCCATTGTGAAGGAGTAACCCGTCTGCCGATATCTAAAACAGGCCCTTAATCATTGTCTTTCTTGTGGACCTTAATTTGCTTCACTTTTATTAAATATAGTATATTATTGACCAAGCTCAGTTGTGAAATTCAAGCCATCAAATAGTGCTTTGGGTCTCCAAATTTGCTAAAAATCGCTAACACAGGCTGCTACGAGGAAGACAAGCACAATGATCACAAAAACATGTTAATGTTGTATGGTTCGAGGAACTACCAAAAACAGCAAAAGTTACACCAAATATAGAAAGCACTTGTCTCATGATACCTTGCTCCCTGCAAAGACATTCGGTCAACCTGACCCATGATGCCATCGAGCAATTGTTGCCACCAAACACCTTCTATGATAGAAGGTCTGGTTTCCTGCCCTGATTCCCTTACAGAGATGACTGTAAGAGCATCACATATCTGTCAGGCCCTAAGAAAAGAACATGCTCCCCAACAACTTAAGATGCCGCCACTGCTCCAGAACATATAAGAAGCGGTTGTAATTGACTTCTTTGGGCCCATCACCACAGGACAGCATCTTCTCGTGGTGATGGACGGATGTTCCCAATTTCTGAAGGTAATGGTCATTCTCAGTACATCAGTTGATGTTGTCATCCTTGTAGTAAATAATATATTTGCCATATTTCGCATCTACAATATACTTTCATTTAATGGAAAGAATTCAAGGAATAAGCAGCCTTTTTAGGATCTCAGCATCTGTAGTAAACACCCGTATGGCCCCAGGCCAATGGCATAAGGTAGAGATTTATTGCTACCCTAAAAAAAGACATCGCAAATAGCCATGGGCTACTAACTCATTAATATCAAATGTTCTCTGTCAAACCTTGAGTGAATACAGAGACACCCTACATAGCATCCTGCTGTGTTACCTGCTGACCTGATGTTTTGGGGACTGCAGCATCTGTGAAAACTGTTACAAATAGGATAGATCCTTGTAGGTTATAGATGTAGGTTTATTTAACTTGGTCGAGGTTAGAGGTAAAGCCCCACCAGGAGCAGCATCCTTTCTGCTCAGCCCATCCACTCCAACTGATGGCATCCATACACTCAACATTCTAATGACCTCACACACTGGCTGAGCAGCAGGGGACAGAAATATCAATGAACATCAATCGGGAGGATGCATTATACAAACGGAAGATTACAACAAAAACCGACTCCACATCTGCGTCCTGAGGTGCGAGCTCAAGAAATGAAAAAAAGCGAAAGATGAAAGTGTATGTAAACAGAAGAAGGGCTCATACGTCGGATTACCAAACAGGAAGAACTGGTATTGGTGAGACTGCGTGGGCCTCACGAGGATGACCCTAGATATGACATGACCCAATGTCGTCACTGACATCAAGGACTCCATGGACTGCATTTTGCAGTTGTCATGTCATCACCTAAAACTCATCACACTTCCAACAATTTCTGGGTGAACTCTGTGAATTGCCACAGGACTGGAGCTGAAAGTACATGTTTTTGGGGCACATGTCCCCTCTTACATGGAGAATGGCTATCGGTTTGAAGGTTTTTTTCTGTCTCTGATACTTTTTGGAAAAAATGCTGCAACATTAGAACAATTTTAGAGCACACAATACATTTGTGTTTGTTTTTGACTATTATCACAAATTTTTCTCCTTAAGGATTTTCAGGGAACATGAGAAATAGGTAGCTCACTTAGAACATGTGAAACATGAATATAATTTAAAGACAACTTTACAGAGGTTTGCAATGGGGAGTTTAAATTGGATTGGAAAGTTTTGTTTTTGTGCGAGCGTGTGCGGGGAATTATTATCAATTGCATTTATCCTTGTACCACAAATATTTTACTATAGTAATAAAATCATTTAAAAAAAAAAAAATGTTTTACAGAGGGGTATGTTGTTATCCAAAAAGACTATAAAAATGTGTGTCCAGTGGTGCACATAAAGCTCTTCAGGGCAGAAGGCTTGCTCAAAACTGGTAACAGATAGAGGCAATTTTACAGGAAAGGGTTATGAAGCTGCTAGCCTCGTCTAGCACGTCTTTGATCCCAGCACTGAGCATGCAAGGAGTAGCTGTCTACTGTTCTGCCGAGCCATCATTGGCATTCCCATGGCCGCCACATGCCACGCGGTGCAGTGACTGAAGAAGTGGCTAGTGAAGTGCAGGTCATGTAGAAAAAAAAGAATGCCAAAGTATGATTTTCTTCTTTTACTACTTGTCATTTTGTGGAAACTCAATTCTCCTACAGAAGTAGGCATTAAGATCCTTAAAACTATTCCTGTCTAAGATGATCGCTTTTCCAGTGTTTCTTGCCTTGAGTTCCCAATTCAAAATGGTGCCAATTGTTTATCCTGCAATTTCACTCTTGTCTGGATAATACATAAGGAGGCTTTGGTCAGAGAAGGATATGTCACAAAACATTTATTTCTATATTTGTCACCAAATTCATCACACTCCTAGATCATACTCACTGATTTATTTTCTCAAATTTTCCCTGGTAGAATTCCTTTAATATTCTATTGTTCTGGAAGACCCGATGCTGGGCTACTTAACAATATGGACTCATGATAAATGTAGTGCCTTGTTTATCAACTATCTGCGATCAAGAACTACCAAGTTTGCCAAGGAGGTTTTTTACCTTTCTGGGTTTATCCTTTCAGACTCCTTTCATTTGTATATTAAGTACACGGTGGCCCCGTTGTTTCTTCCTCTGGCAATCAAGACAGAAACTTGAGAGACTTTTACAATGTAGAGTCCATGACAGGTGGGTGATCACATTGCTAGAGGCTATGATATAAACTTGTTTTTGATAACTTGGTTTACGGAGCATCTAATATTCCAGTTTTGAAGTTTCAAGGGCTGCATTTAATAGATCGTGTTTTATTGTTACCAGTTTTATGGTAGTGAGTCTATCCCTCTTGAAACGATGAAGGGCTAAGTTTACACTGATAGGAATTCAATCTGACGACCTGGTTGTCATAGCACATTTAGGGGTCAATTCCGATCCTGTATTTTTTTTTTCCGTACAACTCGTATCCAGAATTATTTCCGTACGAATCGTACAAGTCCCGTCTGACCCATGTAGTAGGATTCGTACGGAAAAATACATACGGATTGGTCCGATCCGTACGAATCGGATTGGGAAAAGTTGTACGAGACGGACCCGGACACTTTTCTGTACGAATCGTAAAAATACAGTCCGACCGTACAAGTACGATCCGGACCGGCTTTCCGATTTACGAATCGTACGGAAAACGTCCCGTACACAGGAATGACTTTACCCGCTACGAAGCGAACTTTGTACGACTCGTATCCCGGGAAAAGTTGTTCCCGGGGTGTGAGTCGTACAGGGGTACGAGTCGTACAGGCCCCCCCATGCATATGTACGCACCTTACAACAACATCGCGTATGTACGCACCGTACATATGCAATGTTGGGGTACGCACCATACATACACAACGCATGGGGGTGTATGCCTGTAAGCCTCGTATCCCAAATGTACTGGTGCCGTACGGGTATGTGTGCAACGCACCGTACATGTCCACTTCCGTTGTTGCGGTACGCAGGGGTTGCTGGACACACCCCTCTAAGTGACCAGACCCTGGTGGTAATGTATGGGCTCCATATTATAGGTTTGGCTTAGGGTATGGGGTATTTTCCTGCCCCTCACCCCCACCCTGGCCCCTGGGTGTTGTTCTCACCTTCTGCGGTGTGTGCGTCGGTTTCGGTGCACCAGGTCGTAGGCTAAGAGGACCGGGATGACACGTACGATGGGTTTCATGCCGTGTACGTCGCGTACCGGGGCTTTGTTTGTAGGACTCTGCTTTTACGGCTGTTTTTGGCTCCCGTAAGAAAAGAGCCGTGCGGAGTGCCGGAGGGATGAATCGTACTTGCTGGGCCAGAAAACGCTGCTTAAATACGTCCGGACGTCGCGTACAGGCTGTTCCGGATCCGAGTCGTTGTTTTTTTTTACCCGTACGGTTTTTTGTACGATTCGTACGGAAAGAGGCTTTCTGTACGAATCGTACTTCCTAGGTTGTAAGGAAAGTTTACCGGGTACGAGTCGTACGGAGAAAACGCTCCGTACAACGATTCGTACAGCCTTTTTCCAGGATTGTAATCGGCCACTTAATGTGGCTTTATAGATCCCATGCCTCAAATTTGATATAACAGGAGAATCCATTCAACGTGAAATGCCACAGGCAGCTCTTCTTTCTTCTTCACAAAACTCAGAGCTTTCTTTTCTGTTTTGGACATGCAGCAGGTGGTGTAGGACCTGTTCTCCCTCAAGGACAGAACCAGAGAAACATAGTAAGCCCTACACTTAGGGGGGGACCTTTACAACAGTCAAAAAGTGGGTAAGACCTAAAATGGAGCTTATTGCTAGGGGAAACAATTAAAACAGAACCATAATCCAAAGAGAATCTATAATTGAGAATAAAATACCTTTAACTGCTAGAGTGGACCAAGGCTGCGATCAGAGGGAATATCAGCCTCAAAGTACTTAAAAGACACACCCTGTGATTGAATTACTCGCTTAGACTGATACAACAAGACCTTGCCGTGCCAAAAGGTGGAAAACTTGGCTATGTAGTACTGAGCAAACAAAGGCTGCTAAAATTAAGGAACATCTACGCTAACCATGGTCTACAAATATTGGCCCCGTTTACAGAAATGGGAGAAGCTGAAGAGCAGATCCCCATGTACAAACTATGCAAACATGTAAAAGCTATTATTATCATGTAGTCACAAGTTAAGTTACTTCACAGGTAATAGTACAAGCGACAACATGCACAATAGTAGATTCAAGTACTACGTGACCACTGTTGTTATAGGACCATTTGGGAAATCAGCCTCTAGGGCTAGAATGACAGCATTTATGTTTATTGTCACTACCCTTCCTCATCAACCTTAGGCACTTTCAAACATAATGCAATAGTGCTTGCCCATGACGTGCATTGCAGCAACACACACCTACAGACACACACACATGGCACGCACGCGCACACACACACACACACACACACACACACACACACATCCCGCCACCACCACCACCCACCCAGGGGGAATCCATGAGTCATATCTACTGGAGGGTAACCCAGGACATTACCCATGTCACCAGTGTTTGAGTGTGATGGGGACTCTTATCTCCCACCTTAACCCTCAGGTTTTCTTGTGGGGCCCTCAGAACCTGTTGGCATTCACAGTAAGGTATAAAGTAGAAAAACGACATGGCTTTTCTAAGGTCTGGGAAGTAGGACTTGTGACCTACTGCCTTCTTTTATCTGGCAGGCCCGACAGCTACCTCTCTGTGATCCCCCTCGCCCCTGGAATTAGAACCTGGCAGTGATTACCATTTCCTGATGTTATACTCTATGTGCCTGACAGTCCAGAGAGAAGACAGGAGACCATGGCTCAAGCTTTGAAGAGAAGAGACATTAGCGACAGCCACCAATCATTAAACTGAGTCAGATAACAGCGGTAGGTCTATACCACACGCTCATGTTTTTTAGTCTCCCGCTGTCACGGAACTAAACTGCACTAGCACTTTAGCAAAGATCAGGCATCTCTAGCATCAACGACTTCTTGACCTTTTTTTAAAAAACAGCTTTTTAATTGTTTTTAGCTGCGATATAAGTGTTAAATTGCACTTATCAACATTTCCTGATTTCTACGCCCTGTTCCACCGCGGCTGGTGCCTTTTGCTGTTGAGGGCAAACTGAACCACAAATTATTTGGCTGTCTTCCGGGTCAAAGGGAGCAGTCACTTGCTTGCGCGCCAATTCCCTGCCCATTTTACGCAAATACAGCATGCAGCAGCGGGCACACAGACAACAGTGGTAGGTCTATGCTGCACGCTCATGTCTTTAGTCTCCCGCTGTCACCGAACTAAACTGCACTAGCGCTTTAGCAACGATCAGGCATCTCTAGCATTAAGGACTTCTTGACCTTTTTTTAAAAAACTGCTTTTTAATCGTTTTTAACCACGAAGTAAGCGTTAAATTGCACTTAACAACATTTCCCGAGTTTTACGCCTTATTCCACCGCGGCTGGTGCCGTTTGCTGTGGAAGGCAGACTGAACCGGAAATTCTTTGGCTGACTTCCGGGTCAAAGGGGGCAGTCGCTTGCGCGCCAATTCACTGCCGCATTCACACAAATACAGGATGCAGCAGCGGACGCGCCGCTGGCGTGTCAAAGGTAGGCCGTCTGCGCCCGTCCGCGCCTGGACCGGGCCCAGGGCCACAACCCCTGTCCGTCATATATCAAAAGCAGAGACAAAATTGACGTACTTCAATATTACTCTCTGGAACCTTAATAAAACAAATCTTAAACCGCCCTGCCATCAGCTCGACTTATCCAAAGGGCTCAAGTCATGCCCTCACTGCATCGCAAAGTTTCTTTTCACGAAAACTAAGGCATGTTCCACAGATAAATATATCTCACATGGGCAAACACAAGCCCCTAAGACATTTACAGGCTTGCTCATCAACACCCGCTCCATAATAAAACACAACTTAGAATTTGCAGAACTACTGACTGCATACAAAGCAGATATGGTCTCCGTTACTGAAACTTGGGCAAATAGCACCTCTGACCTTGACCTGGCCCTAGCTATACCTCAAGGATTTACAATTATCAAAATTGATAGACAAGACAAACGGGGAGGTGGATTAGCAACCATAGTCAACAATTCCCTGGAGATAAAAGAGTCCCGGGCAGGAAGCAGCCCTGATTGCGAACTACTTTCCTTCAGAATCACCCTTAGCGCTAACTACACTTTCAATGGTACACTACTGTATTGACCCCCCAGCTTGAACAGTAAAAGCAAATTCGAGGAAATCATTATCCCAATAATAGAATCAAGTACCAACTCAGAGGACTACTGTATATTAGGTGATTTCAACTACCACCTGGAAAATTTAGAAGACCACAACACAGCATCATTAATAGAGATGATGACCAATGCTTCGCTGGAACAGAAAGTCACACACCCTACACATGACGCTGGTCACACTTTGGATGGATATTTCACATCTAATCCCCATCTTAAACTACAAGAAGTTCGGCCAATTCCATGGTCAGACCACAGAGCTATCCTTTTCACAATATCCACCACACATCACATTTCCAGTGCGCATGTATCCCATAAGATAATTAAAGGACACAATTGGAGGAATATAGGCCCCCAGCAGATGCAATACACTCTGGCATCCTCTAAACCTGATTTAAAATCTGAGGCAAAACAAGCAACAGGTAATTTCACCAACTGGATCAAATCCGCAGTGAACTCCCTGGCACCGGAAAAAAGCATCACTAGCAAGCGCACAAAGAAATCCGAGCCCTGGTTCTCTGACGTCTTGCGCAAACAGAAACAACTCTGCAGAAAGGCCGAGAGACGCTGGAGAAGTAACTACGCACTAGCCGATAAAACTTCATACTCCCAATCATTAGGTACCTATAAAAAGATGATACTGGATAAGAAAAGTAGCTACTTTTCAGATAAAATCCAGCAGGCAGGCAACTCCATCAAAGCACTATTCACAACATTGAAGAAACTAGTCAAACTTCCTGAACCACAAAAAAAGGACAATAGCGTGGCATTCTGCAACCAACTCGCAGGGTATTTTAAGGACAAAGTACAAACCATCTTCGAATCACTTTCACACTGGGACGATGGCATGGTAGTCACTCCCGCCACAAGCCCCTTATGTCCCATCAATGTTTTGGACTCCTTCGTGCCACCTAACATAGAACAGGTATTGCAGGCAATGAAATCCGGAGCACCCTCAGACCCCTGTCCTCCCAACATATTTCATATGGCACCGGATATAATCAGTGAACAACTTAGTATACTTTTCAAAGAAATAATCATTTCAGGTGTCTTTCCAGATGCATGGAAAATGGTGTCAATTCTTCCATTACTGAAAAAAACCAATCTAGATCCCAGTGAAAACAGGAGTTACAGACCAATAGCAAGGATTCCCTTCCCGGCCAAGGTCCTGGAAAAACTTTTCAACTCCCAACTTACGAACTTCATCTCCTCGGCAGACCTGCTGGATTCCCCTCAGTATGGTTTCCGACAAGGACATGGCACTGAAACTGTCCTGATCATGGCAGCAGATGAGATCCGGGCAATACTGGACACGGGTGCCAAAGCCGCATTGATCCTGTTAGATCTGTCGGCGGCTTTTGACACCATGAACCATGACATGCTAATCAGAAGGCTCCAAGAGGCAGGAGTCAAGAACTCGGCTCAAAAGCTGATCAAATCTTATCTGATCAACACATACCAATATGTTCAGATCGGGGACTCCTGTTCAGAGCAGTTCACGCTACTATGCAGAGTGCCACAGGGCTCCTCACTAAGCCCCACCCTGTTCAACCTTTATGTGACCCCTTTAGCTAATATCATCAGGCAATTTGGCTTTACACTTATATCTTACGCAGATGACACCCAAATTGTGGTGTCTATTTCAAACAGGCCCGAGGAAACAGCTAATCGCTTCAGCCAACGCATTTACCCACATAAACCAATGGATGGGGACAAACTGCTTGAAGCTTGATGGAACCAAAACTGAGGTCCTCCTACTGGGATCAGATACTTCCTTCTGGTCACAGAACTGGTGGCCTTCCAGTATGGGTGCCCACCCTACCCCAGTCCATAAAGCGAGGAACCTGGGCGTCATTTTTGATGACAAATTGACCTTCCAACACCAGGTCAACAAAGTCGTCTCCTTGGTGTTTCTCACATTAAACTCAATCCGCAAAGTGCGCTCCTTCATTCCCCCTGAAGCAGTAAAAACACTAGTGACGGTCCTAGCCATGGCTGGACTGGATTATGGAAATGCCCTATACTTAGGCCTTCAAAAACAGCACATGGGCAAGCTTCAGCGAGCACAAAACGAGGCCGCCAGAATGCTGCTAGACATCCCCAAATCCCAGTCCATCTCAGAAGGTTTGAAAAAACTACACTGGCTTCCTATGAAGAAAAGAATAGATTTCAAATCCCTATGTCTGGGGTACAAAGCTGTACACGGAATAGGACCAGCATTCCTGAAGCAACACCTCACCTGGTACCATCCATCTAGACACCTACGCTCAGCACAGAGAAAACTCCGCCAGACACCAAAATATAAGAAAGCTTGCTGGGGAGGAAGAAGCTTTGTCCTGGGTATAGTGAGACTGTGGAACTCGCTTGCGTAAAATAGCAAAAGCTGCCCAACATTGCTCAGTTTCAGAAAATTACTAAAGACATGGCTTTTTTCAAACTAATATATCCCATCTCCGGCATTTCCCTCCACAAAGCGCCTAGACGCCCTTGGGCATTCGTGCGCTATATAAATTCTACAATCAAATCAAATCCAGCATATTTTAGAGTTAAAACAAACAATTCATAAGAAGAATTTCATTCTCTGAATTTGTGTTTTGCTTGTGCTTGATTGATGCTCCTAGTGTATTAACTAAATTCACTGACAAGAAAATGACAGAAACATATTTCTGAAAATCAATATAATTGAAAAGAGATTTAGTGGAAAACAAATTAAGAGAAATACAGCTTAGCCGAAAATAATAAGAAAAAATATTAATTCTGCCAATTGATTTGTAGACCGCGCCTGGTTGGGAAACACAATATTGAATAGTAAAGCAGAAAAAAAGCGGTAGAAAAACAAATGTAGAGGGAGACACTGTACAGAAAGAGGAGGTATGCTAGTATGAAGGAGTCCCCATGTAATGAAAAAAATTAAGAAACAGTAGCGGGGTAAGGGGAGAGTATATTATAAAAATAGGTAAAGGAGTAAAGATTAAGGGCAGCAGCAGCCTCAAAACCCAAATATGAAGGGGGAGAGAGGAAGAGGGAGGCAGGAAACGTGGGCAAAAGCACAGGATAGAGGGAAAGGGGATCTTGGGAATCCCCTCACTGTAGGAGCATTGAAACATAAAAAGTGAAACGTCACCCAGTTACAGGATGTGGCAAAGAGGAGGGTGATGTTGAATATTTTAAAACCGATAAAGACAACATCTTTAAGACTTAAAGTATTAAGACCTGTATTAAAAAAAACAATCACGTAAACGGCAATTTAGAAAAAAGAGCCTGAATTATTTTGTATGCTTGCTTGTGTGGTAAATGCCATTAATCCTGAAAAATTCGATTAAACAGTACGGGTGCAATGGTTTCTGAGAATTCGTCTTCTATGAGCTTTTTTATGACATCACATACGCACATACGGTGTAGGTTTTTCGATTTATATATCAATACATAAATATATTAAATAAAGTATATCACGCTGATTGACAGAACACTAAAAGAGATAAAAATAATAATTTAATACAAAGTGCCCATTTGAGACTAATTTCCTAATGCTCACAGGCACGAGCATAATTAAAATGACAAAACTAATATTCATGCAGATGAAAAATGCTGAGCAGTTTGTAGAAATAGGCCCAAAAGAAGATAACAAAATGCACAATGGCAGCTGAAACATGCAACCAAATGAAAGTGCCTACCAATTCCAGTGCTGTGCCTCTTCCACGAAGACTGAGTGACGGGCGGGCTGTTGAGCTGATCGGAGAGGATCAATACAAGATGTCATGCTCCTGCACCACAGCGCGGGATAAAGTAACAAATCAATGAAGCAGTCGAAACCTTGCTTAAAGTGCACTCTTGACAAAAAAAGACGCTAATGGTATTTCTAATTATATTTTAAAGGCATCGAACTGTTAAACATCTAATACAAAACTAAAGAAAATCATGTGAAAGAACAACCTAGAGGGAAAAAGAAAACAAAACGGGTTTCTGTAAAATTAAAGTGGACATATCTAGCGGTATTTCAGACTATCGTAACCCATTGCCCATTAATTGAGTGTAATACAAAGGGCAAAGACAGTCGTTGCCTGCAGCGCGCAGCTGCCTGCGATTCTGGAGTAAATGAGTGCATCTACCAAGGATACTCCAAGAAACAGAATAAAATGATCTAGAACTAGTGTCTTTGCAACCTCAGGGCTGATCTGGTCTGTTAGGTATAGATGTTCTATTTGCTTCTGCAACCTGAGTGGAATTTTGTTCATAGATGCTTCCTTAACATACTTAAGACAAAGGTCGTTAACCCTCCTTGGTGAAACAGGATGTGACAGTATTGAACATTTTCATACTGATTTGTACTTTTTTTTAAACTTTAACTTACTTTTAAGATACAACTGATATTTTGACTACCTGTCCTGGACTCTTCTGTGACCCCACCTGCCCAGACATCCTTTGCACCAGGGACGTTTAACAGATGTCCATGCGGGCAGGATAGACCTCATTTTCAAGATACGGGGACACATAACGACCCAATTGCCCACCTACACAGGATGCACCGAGCTACACAAGTGGGAGACATGCATTTCAGGGCTCTTTTGCAGAAGCAGGCGACAGAAGGTCACTTCCCGCTTTTTCGATCCAGGGATTATTGGTGGCTAAGCGTTTAATCACAGGGTGCTGGAAATCACCTGAGCCTCTTCCGCTGGTAGCCTGAAGACAATCGCTTCTGGTGTGGGCCCAAGCTGCGAAATTTGTGTTTCACAAAGAATACATTTTGGGGTTACGTAGGATCCCTATAGCCGCCAACTGGGACACTATAACACATTACTTCCAAAGAGAACAGCACCCAGACTCAGACCATGCAGACACTACACCGATAGTAGGTGAAGCTGATGTTGAGTCCCAATCTAACACTTCACAAAAGTCAATGGAGGCGATAGCGCCATACCCACCCCTAATACAAATTAGGATCTGATGGGTTCTTTGATTAGAAATGTTTACACTGTTATTTCATTTGGGGGATGGGGGGGATGGGAGAGGGCTGGGGAGACCCAAGTTAGGCTGTTTTGTCCCGTTGTTCTTTTTTCCCCTCATTTTTTGTTTCTTCTTCATGATGTCTCCTTTTGTTGATGATTTTGAAACAGATTTAAGCCTATTCCAATGTCACATGTCAAAAGCCCTGCAATAAGAAACCCACGAGCGCTCAGTAACGACCCCCGTGCATTACGAAGTCCATGCGTTCAGCCTTTTGAATGCGACTTTATGCCTGTTCCTTGCTGCATGTGACACTTTTATTTGCGATGAACTCTGTACTCTTCTGCAGCCTCCATATGTTTTAATTGTGATGTTGATCATAAGTTGCAATGTACCTGGTCCTGAAATGTCGATCCCTTAACCATGTTCAGTTTTTTAAAAAATAATAATAAAACAGGTTCAAGCAAAAAATGAGTTGGCCCCAGTTTTTTCTAATTTTGTTATGGGTGCCCCATATGTCTTTAATGCCCCCTACTGTGCCATCACCAGCATTTTGTCGTGGGTCTCCCTATATGTCATGGGTGCTCCATTATGATAAGAATTATCTACAATATACTACAATTGTGCCTTTGATACAAAGGATGCCCCATGTCCAAAATTATCTATAGAATGTAAGGGCTAGCATTTCATCAAGTTTGTCTGCCACGTCATCTGCCATGGTCATCTTCCCTTATGCCAAGAATTACCACCTATATGCCAGCACCAGCACTTTCTCATAGGAGCCCAATGTGCCAGGATCTACTTCCCTTATGCAATCACCAGCATTTTGATAGAAGTGCCCTACTTCTAGTATGTCGTCATCAGTGTTCTGCCATGGGTGCCAATTATGCCAAGAATTACCTCCGGTATGCCAGCAACATAATTTTGAAATCGATGCAGCATATCCTGGTGCCAAGGAGGCATTTAGCGACAGGTTTCCAATATGCCAAGATTTACCTACAGCATGCCAGCACCAGAATTTTACTATGGGTGAAGCCAGTGCCACCATTTTTCCATGGACACACCCATATGCTAAGTATTAACTATAAAGTGCAAAACAGATGCCCACTGGGCTGGACCAAGGACTGCTGGAGGGCTCAATCACCCCAAGGGCTAGCATCTTGGAAACCTCTTCTTTAATGCTAGCCTTCGCTCTGTCAGCCAACCTGTAAATCTTGTGCCTCATAAGTGGACTATCGCCAGTATCATTGTCATGAGTACACCAATGGGTGACTACTGGGATGAGTGAAAATAAAGTGAATAACTGTCCCAGCAACTGGCGGCAGTCACTCCGATGCTCTAGGGTCAGTGTAGGGTAGAGAATCACACCCTCCACTGACCCACCCTGCTCTTGAGCAGAGAGGAGGTCGGGGAGAGATTCACTCTCCTCTTCCGCCCCATCATCAGTAGCTAAGAGCATGGTTACCTCAGACCTCTGGAAGTGGGGTTTGAGGTGGTTTACATGCAGAACCCTCATGGGGTTTCTGAGAGTCTGCAAGTCCATCAGGTAGGTGACGTCACTCTTGCACTCCTTTACCTCATAGAGGCCAGACCACTTGAAGCTCTACTGGCTCCATCACCCACACCTTTTTACCAGGCTGAAACCCAACCAGATTGGTATTCTGGTCATACCAGTGTTTCATGTTTTCATAGCTTCTAGATTCTCTTTGGTAAGTTTCCTGAAGTGTGCTGCCTGGTTCCGGAGGGCCAGCATGTAACTGAATACATTGTGGGGTGGCTTCCTAGGAGCTTGCTCCCAGTCCTTCTTGACCAAACTGAGAGGTCCTCTCACAGGGTGCCCATACAGAAGCTCAAAAGGGCTGAAGCCAACCCCATTCTGCAGTACACCCCGGTAAGCAAAGAGAAGACATGGTAAGAGGATGTCCGCCTTACGCCTCATGGGTTCTGACAGGCCCCCATTCATGCCCTTCAGGGTTCGGTTGAATATGTCAACCAACCCATTATTCTGGGGGGGTGAATTTGTAGTTCACTCCACACTCCTTCCACATGGTCTTCATGTACAGCAACATGAAGTTGGTACTCTGGTCAGATACCACCTCCTTGGGGAAACCCATGTGGGTAAAGATCTCTATCAGTGCCCGGGCCATGATGGGCACCGTTAATGGCCTCAGAGGGTAGCTTTCGGGTACAGGGTGGCATGGTCCACAAAGACTTGGATGAACCTGTTGCCCATGTCTGTCTTGGTATCCAGAGCTCAAACGGGGTGCCCACGATAGGGAACGGTTGCAGGGGAGCCTTACATCACCCCTCACTCTTGCCACTCACTTGGCAAGTCTGGCAGGACCTACAGAATGTGTCTGAGTGTTTTCTCATTTTGAGCCAGTAAAAGTGGGTGACAAGCTTGTCAAAGGTCTTACCCTGCCCCAAATCTCCTGCCAAAGGCGCATCATGAACCAGAACCAGTAGGAAGGTTCTGAAGCATTGGGGTACCACCAGCACACGGCCTGCCCCAGGCACAGCAACATTAGGTTCACTATGGAGGAGATAATGCTCCCAACATATCAGGTGAGATTTAGACTGTTTGCCAGCTGCCTGGTCTTCAGCCTGCTGTTGAAGACCCACAAGAGTAGGGCACTCTTTCTGCACAGAATTCCTCCTTGGTAGAACCCTCTTCCTGCTGCCAATGGGTCAGCTTAGGCAGGTTTCCCAGTTCAGCCACTTCTTCCCCAATAGGTTATTGGGGCGCACCCCTCAGGCTCAGCCTCCTCCCGGAACATAGAATTTTCTGGAGCGGGTTTCCCATGCCCTTTGCCCCTTCTCTTCTTGGCAGACACCTGGGCCACTCTTTCAAGCTCTAGGTCCTTCTGATTACCCTGGGCTGCCATGGACCGTGTGGTCATCCAATCCCAACATCTCTAAGTGGTACCTGTATGCCACCTCCCTTCAGGCAGAGTGTGTTCCAGGTCGTTTCCTAGCAGACAATACACAGGCATGGATGGGCTCACAGCTACCCTAAAGGACTGCAGACCCCCCACTCAAAGAGAACCTGAGGTAATGAACAAAAGCGCTCTCTGTTGTCTACTGCAACTACTTGGTGAAGCATTCCAGGGACCACTTGCTCTTCAAACACCAGGTGACACCTGACAGTAGTCACACTGGCTCCTGTCTCTCAGAGCGTATACCCTCTGTCCATTAATGGTCATCCACTGCCTGCATTTCGTAGTGTTATCAAGCATGTGGGTTCTCCGTACCATCTCACTGTCCCCTAGAGAGACAAAGGTCAACCCAGCTGGTTCCCCACACCCAGCTGGGACCAAATCCTCCCCAAGTGCTACACTGGCCATCCCCAATGTCTGCCCACTGGTGGGGGCCTGTGCCCACTTAGGACACTTAGGACTCTCTCTGAAGTGCCCTGGCTGGCTACAGTCATAGCATATTAGGGACCCCTTTCCTCCAGGCCCACCCGCCTTTCCCCTCCCTTTTGCTGCTGGGGACCCTGCCCACCTTTGGTGGAGTCTCCCTCATACAACCTCTTGTGGACCCTGGTACTCACCCAGCGGTCTGCCTCCTGAGCAAGCTTCTTGCGGTCAGTAACCTTGCTGTCCATCAAGTTCTGGCACAGCTCTGAAAAACACAAAGTAGACAAGTGCTCCCACACAATCAAACTGTACAGCTCCTGGTAATCAGTTACCTCACGGCCCTTCACCCAACCATCCATGGCTCTGCAAAAAGACTCCACACACTCAATCCATGTCTGGGAATCAAGTTTTTTACTCTGCCTAAACTGATCCCTGTACTTCTCTGGGATAAGACCATACCTGGTAAGGAGGGCTGCCGTCATTTTTAGGGTAGATGACATCCTGTGCTCTCCCTAAGACTAGCAGGATATCCCTCCCCTTCCCTGTACAGTGATTCCATATTTCTGCCCCCCAGTTTCTCTTAGGGACTGCATGCACGTGAATTGCTGCTCATAGTCCTGAAACCATCTCTGGATGTCATCCCCTTAGTATACGCTTTTCCTATATGTTTTGACATGTGCACTTCTTTCTCAGACTGCATGGATGAAATGCTGCCACTATCTGTGCTGGACTTGTCCTTCAAGTCCAACTCCTTTAAGCTCAGCTCTTGAGCTTGCATCATTTTGCTTTCCTCTACTGCCAACATCTCCTTTTGGAGCTCCCTCGCATGCTCCATCTAGAGCCTTTCCAGCTCATAGTGATGCCTCCTGGCCTCCCACCTGTCCTTTAGCTCCTCTGGGGGGGACCTTTGGAAGAAACACCGCTGCTTGCCTTGGAAGGTGCCTTCCTCCCAGGCGGATCCTGATTTACAAAATCCCCATGCAGGCTCTCCACCTCCTCATCCACAGTATCATTCCCCTCCTCTGTGTGATCACTACCATTCCCTTTCTCCACCCAGGCCCTCAGCTCCTCCTTCTTAGTAAGGCTCCTGGCAGGACATTTGAGTTTCTGGCAGAACTTTTTGAGTCTGTAGGATTCCAACATCTCTAGCAGGGGCGGCTCCTCCGTTATGGCAGAGGAGCGTCCCCCCCACCTGCCCGCTGAAAGCCAGTAGAGTCAAAGGGCAAAAGTAAAATGAGAATAAAACATTTTTATTATCATTTTATTTTTAGCCCTGCAGGTGGCATGGGGGGGGCGTGGCCTCCAGTCCTGACGCTGCTGCTGCTGCAGCACTAGGGAGGAGGGGGGAGTGGTGGGCACTGCCAAGTGCTCATGAGTGTTTGGCCAAACCGTCATGCACACTTAGCCTTTCTCCACCTAGCATTCATTCATGCACTCATTGTCAATCGATAAAATAGTAATCGCATTAAAACATCATTGCATTGCGTGAGCATATAGAAGACTTTAAAAATAAACCCAAAGCTCAACACATTTCAAAGCAATCAAGTTGCTCCACATAAAGCAATGCCACTCTACACTAAGTAAATGTACACTTCTGTAAAAGAGGGATTAAAAATGTTGAGTAAATGGAAGAGAACATTTACAAAAAAAGACCTAATGCAGCAAAGTTTGAGTAGAGACCTGGACACATGGACAAATACCTATATTGGAGGACTCAAATTGACCTTGAGGAAAACATAACATTTATCTGATGGATCCCAGCCTAAACTGGGTCAATCGCATACTCTGCTAAAAACGTCAGCAGTCATGTTAGGGCTATGAATGATGCACACCATTTCTTTGGCTTAATTCTGTGGGCACTCAGGACTGGAGAAGCGAGTGCCAGTCTTTAGCGAGAGCTGGATGCAGTCCTCTTAGCCAATATTCATATAAAATCTACCTAAAGAGCTCCACAAACTCAAGTGCAGATGAATGGTGAAAGATATAGAACAGTCCAGATTACATACAGAAATGTACAGAGCTTTCCCCTTGTGCTGTGGGTGTTTTTAACGGAATCTGTTTATGCTAACAAAGTGTTGGCACTTTAACAAGAATCTAATTATGCCAGTCAGCCATAATGCCCTATTAGGTATTCTTAACCTACTAGTTCCCAAAGGCTTTGTCCAGGGGATTTTCCATGTCTCTCTTTTATAATACCTCCTTCCATTTGCTTCTGTTATCACTTATATGTTTATGGTCCATATCTTCCTCTCATTCCCAGCTTCCTTCCCCACCTGCAGGCATATATGAGCTGGCCCTACATTTTCTCATGTTGAACTCGTCAAAGAGACCAGTGCTGTTCTTGCTCTCTTGCAAGATACCAGGTTCTAAAACTTCATAAGAACTGCTCTTGTATCATATTCCACAAAGCCGAGGCTCGAATCAGCCTGCCAGTAACCTCCCTGACTGGAATACTGTGGCAGCCTACTAGTGGTCCTTCACATAAGTCTTTCTCCTCACTACTTAAAGTCCAAAGTTTGCCCTATAGGCACATAGCTGTGTCTCAATATTCTTATCAGTCTGGTTGGCGCTGTGCCACAAAAAGACCCCAGCTCAAAATATTGACATTGGTGTGCAAATCTATAAATCCCCACACGACCTCTTAGATATCTTAACTCGGTACACCCACACCCCAAATTGGAATTCCACCAATTCGCATCTCCCAACTTTGCCCAAACCTAATTAACTATCCTATCCATATACTAATCCTTTCACCTGGTAGGACCTCCTCCACTGGGCTTCACTTCCAGTCACTATCATGGCTTGTCCCTCTTTGCGGGAAAGTTAAACCACTGTGATGAATTGTTTACAGTGACTTAGAATCAATAATGGTTAGTATCCTGTCAGGAAGGCTCTTAGATGCGTTCTTCTCTCTGCTCAAAGGCAGCAGGAACCCTACATCCCCTAAAGCCAATGCAACAACCAACGTAGGGATTATCCAGAGTAGTGATGGATTGGACCCAGGGCAATGGGTTAGGACCCACTAACAAACAAAAACAAGATGATGAAACAAAAAAAATCAAGCTGTGCACGTCCCTGTGAAATAAAAGAGACTGCAATTTCCTAAAGATAATCTGGATACTAGCAGTACTATTGGTTTACCATCAGTCAACTCGATAAACGTAACTACACCTCCCATGTCTTCAGCCTAACCTCTGGTGAAAGAGATCCAACTCATTTTACTCACTCTGTTGGATGATTGATGCTTTAATCTGTGAATTCTAACTAAATAGTCATGATCTTTCTTTTGCTATCAATTTCTAAGACTCCAACTCATTCTTCTCTTTACTACTCATCATGGCATAGGCCATCACAATTGGCATTTCATAATTCTCCTTTGCTTAAGTTCTTGGATGTTGCATCATGCCCTTTAAACTATTGATGCAAATACTCAAGCTCTCTTTTATTCATGCAAATGTCCAATCACACCCAATACTATTCATGCAAATGTACCTGTGCAAAATATACAGGAGGGGTTTTGACTGACGACCTTAAAGTCAAGCCTTGGTTGCTTATTTGGGACAAATCCAGAGCATGTGCCTATGTAATGCTGATCCTTGAACCCATTATAGGCTAATCCCTGACACATTCCAAGTCTTAGACCAGACAGTATGCATATGTAAATATTGATCCTAACTTTACTGTTACTGATGGTTATACTTTGTGTTAACTTGCTGTTTCTTTGTCTGAGCTTTTAATAACACAAAGTGGGAATTCTTAAATCTATTACTGCATCTTTTTATGTTTGCTCTTATGGTTGCTTCTGTAACCGAACACAGTTTATTTGAATTGAATTGACACAAAGTGACATTTTTTTCCGCAACAGGTTCACCCATCTCGATGCATGTAAACCACCAAATCTGTCTAATGTCCTATGTACCAAAATGAATTGAAAGTGGGTTATTAATTTGGAAGGGGGTATCCTTTCCAATGTAATAAACAAACCCTGATGCGATCACAACGCATTCTGCAAAAAGCTCTAGTCAATGCCTGGCAGGTGTGACACAAGCAGCATATTCCCCATAGAAATGCTACTTAATTCCGAGCAGTACCGGCTATGTTAAAATCAAGAAGACAAGAAAATACAATTACCAAACCAGTTTAGAAACATAGGGAAGTATTTATTTAGCAAAAATCAAATAAAGGGATCTGGGGATATGATTTTGATTTTAATTGTAAGGCACAATAAGCCAGGAAGAAACAAAGCACCAAAAGCACTTCATTTCACAGTTGACAATGAGCTAGGCACAATTTCAGATCGACTGCAATGAAGCAGGGCCTGGGTATACCAGTGGGTCACACCTGTCAACGTTTATATCTTAACACCTAGTCTTATTTTCTGGAGTTCCAAATCCTCCACAGGGTGAAGGTCAAAAGCTGAAGCTGACAAGGGTCCCTCAAAGTAAAATAGGTGTGATTGATCTCCAGCTGAAGTTTTGGTGTCAAAAGCTTGGAGTCTGACAAACCTGTGTTCCCCAGCCACCAAGGCTCCTTCGCCGCCACAATAGGTTTGCTGCCTTGCCCGGTCCAAGGTTACATTTTGTCACTTTTTTAGATCTCAAAATACACTAAAGCGGCAAAGCTGGAAGCTGTAGCTGTGCAAAGCTCCATGACGCTGCATTCAATTAGCCCTAGGTCCCCCTGAGCCAGTTGTCAGCAATGTAAAAAGCAATAAGAAAGCTGAATCTTTCTTTCTTGCCCAGCAAGGGAGAGCCATAACTGGGAGTTTTTCGCCTGGTGACTCCTGTGCGCCTAAGGTTCTCAGGGCAGGCTTTACTCCACCCAAGGCTACTGCACGGTCCAGTGCTCAGTGGTCATCTGGACCTTAGTGGAGTCAGGGGTCCTTCTGCTTTTTGTGTCCCAGAAGCAGGTAACATGTACCAGGAGTGTCTCTCTGCTCAGATAACTCTCCCCTTCTTCTACCTGCAAGAGCTCTAGCCTAATCTCTAGCCACTTCCTTTGGAGATGAGTTGTCCTTCTGTGAGTCAGTGCTAGAAATGGTTTTCCATCTTTCTGGGGAGGAGTGAAAAATCTCAGATGACTTTGGAAATCATTTGTTGCAATTCCTGACAGCCCCTTTGGCATTCCAGCAAAAGAGATGTGAAAGAAAATCTTTATTCTACCAGCTGGTGCTGGCAACCTCCCAGACCGCTAATCCATGTTAAATGAAAACCTATTGACATAATTCCTGCATTCCACCTGCCAGAGGTAAAGCAGTTGTGTTTTCGGAGCCAGGTTATTAGTAGGACAATGTCTGGAGCAAGGTAGAGTGACAGAGTTCTAAATCAGTTTATTCTCTAGCTGCACAAAGTACACTTTGTTAAAATTACTTTTCCACAAAAGTTATCAAAAATCACCTTTCACCATTGAATTACATGTTTGAAGCTAAGAGAAAAATAACTTTTAATTAACTCTCTAGCATTTCCTCACACGTACCTATGAAAATGAGATTTTATTTAAAACTGTGTTTGGTCCAGGAAAAGGCTGCTTTACCTACAGAGGGAAAACAACATTTTGCAATTTAACACTCTAAGGGCATACTTTTCCAAATGTATAAAATGCTTCTTTTTTTATTTATTTAGCACCCAACCCACAGGGCTTACACATCACAGTTTAGGGGTTGCTCAGCTAGTATATAAAATTAGGTTTTTCTACATGTCCATTGCCGACAGGAAACACTAGAAAAAAGTTCATCTGTATTTTAGAAACTTTGGGAAAAGCTCATTTCCATCTACTGGTTCTGATCTTAAAACCCAATGGACTTGTGAGAGCTCTTCCTTTAATCAACTGTGGTGCTTCTGGATGTTATTTGAATCACACTTTCCAAGCATTACTTAATCTCTCAAAAAAGCTGAAGAAATTCTTGAGCCCATAGTAGAAATTGATGGCAGGTTTTTAGTGGCTGAAGGAGGTTATTTGGAAACTCCTGAATTAGCTATAGCTTTGGACACTGAGCATTTTGAACATATGCAGTTTGATCTCCCCAAAGTTCACTGTGGTTCTGGGAACTTCCTGGTTTTGTGAATACAATCCACAGATCAATTGGAGAGGACAGACTATTACTTTTTCAGAGAAGTTTAATGAGTTTCAATGTTTCTCACGAAAGGATTAAGACAAGACTTTCTGTTAGCCTGTTGTATGTTGCAACCAGAATATCACCCTCTTCAGATTCCAAAACCTTTTTAAGAATTTCCTGATGTTTTAGCAGGAAAGGGACTGATTAGTTACTACCAACCATATCATATGACTCTCCCATTGTTCTTACTGCAGAGACTGAGACTAACACTATTTTTATATGCAGTCACTATCATTTGCTACTCATATCGTTGTTATTGGATCAGATCAAATCAGCCAGGAACTCAAAACTCTATTTAGCGGGTGCATCAAATTTGGTCACAACATGGAAATGAGAAGAATGGAAGAGATAATTAACACAAGATACAGCCTTAGTCTAACAATTTTAAAAATTAAATTTTCAGAGACTTTCTATTTGTATATGTGGTAAATGTACCAAGATGGCAAACCTATTGGTTTTCGCAGAGTCATTGGAAGATCATCAGAGACTTGTCAAAGAAGTACTCAAAATACTGACACAAAATTCTTTGTTCTCTAAATTAAAGAAATGTACCTTTTTGGTGTGCTGGCCATGAATGAGAGAAGATATCAAAAGATAGTCATATCAATGTGCGGTCTGTGCTGAGGCCAAGGAACCTTGAAAGAAGCCTGTATGCTTGTTACAGCCTTTACCCACCTGTCAGTAAATGTGGTGTCAAATATCTAGAGATTCAATTACAGATTTGCCATCTTGAGATGGAATTACAATCATAATATAGTCATCGATTATCTCGCAAAGAGTGCAAACTTTTACCTTTACCAAAGATTCTCCCTTCTGCTACATTAGCTACTATTTTCCTTAAAGAAATTCTAAGGGTGCATGAACTCCAACATACATTCATTATAAATCGTCGATCCCAGTTTATAGCCAGATTTTGAAAGGAATTACTCAAACAATCAGGGGGTATACATTATTGCTCCAGCTATCATCCCTAGACAGCTGAACAGAGTGCTTGAACTCAACCCTAGAACAATATCTGTGAAGCTTCCTGATGCACCATCCAGAACAGTGGGTAAAGTGGATCCCTATTTCTACATTTTGATGTAACAACACTTTCCACACTTCATTAAAATACTCTTTATTCTTATGCTCATCTGGCTTTCCATTAACTTCAGGAATCAGATCAGTCCTAGTACACCTATGCTCTGCCAAAGCTGCATATAAGAAATATCTAGATAGGAAACGCAGTCTTACCCGATATTTCCAGGTGGGAGAGAAGGTGTGGTTGTCCACAGATTACTCTTCTATTCTGGCATCACATTCAACGTTCTCCCCCAACATTTGCTCGTCCCTTCCCCATCACTAGGTTAGCTAGTCCATCAGCATTTGTGCTAAGACTACCTTGTCAGTAGAGGATCCATTCGGTATTCTATATTTTGAGGGTCAACAAGGCAAAATATTCTATTTTAGTCACTACGCCCCCTACTTTAGTGAATGGTACACTGGAATACAAAGTAGAAGAGATATTGGATTCGCGGTATATGAGAAAATCCAATTGTAGTATTCAGTGTTGTGGAACGGTTACAACACATCTAATGATTTGTGGGAACCAGCAGTTTTCAGCAAAACTTTAAGATTGGTAAAATAATTTCATGGGATGCTTCCTGGCAAACCAAATCCAAGAGCAGGGGGAGTGTTTGGAATGGGGAACTGTCCAACCTCTGAGAAAAGCTCATCAGATAAGGTATAGACAATATCAGACATGGGAAACGCTCATTACAACGCAGGCGTTACATGGCAATGCCTTCACAACACAACCTATACATCACAAGTGCCTTTATATCGCATGCCATTGAAACGCATGTCATTACAACGCATGCCATCACAACGAATACCATTACAACGTATGCCATCACAACACATTATAAGGTTAGTAATGAGATCTTTAAGTTTTAGGGTGGGTATAGGTTTTGGGGTAGTTGGGAATAGTAATTTTTACCCCTACGCTATCCAACACTTACCCTACCCTTCCTACTGTTGCACTCACTGGAGTGGGAATAGTAATTTTTACCCCTACACTATCCAACACTTACCCTACTGTTGCACTAAAAGTATTATGCGTTGTAATGGTATGCGTTGTAATGATATGGGTTGCAATGGAATGCGTTGTAATTGTAGTTTAAAAAATGTGTGGTAATGGTATGCATTGTAAAATCATACGATGTAATGGTAGTTGCATTGTATAAACTACGATGTAAAAGCATGCGTTGTAACGTCATGTATTCTCAGACAGAGACAATGGTGGCACTTTAAGGTCACTTTATGTAAGGGTCTATAAACACTGAGAAGGCTAGAAAAAAAGTGTCTAGCAGCAGATGTTGTTATAAATTTATCTTGCTTTTGTATCATTTCTCACTTGATCTTGTCCCTCATGTTTATTATTTTCTTCCTGCTTGGGTCATCTCAACCCCTCCACTTGAGTTCCCACCATTGACTCTGATAGTACCTTCCTCAAGTCCTGCTGTACCTTACAGTGAATGCTGTCCTGCAGTCCTGAATGGCATCTGAACATCACTCAGCATTTCCACAAAATGGAGGAGTTCGATGACCTTCGGTGCTCCGAAAAGTTTCCAAGTTTGCCTGGGCCTGGTTGCACTGAAACTCCACCGCTCACGGGGTTAGCATTTATGTCCTGCCTGCCTGATGATTGTGTGAATTGGTTTTACATCTGTGTAGTTCTCACAATCTGGTGCTACATATGCCAGAGTCCTGTATGTCTGTGTTTTTTACAGCTTTCGTGCTGCTAATGTGGGCCAATGGGCCGCCTGTAATCTAAGAGTCCATTTTTTTTTTTAAAGTTCAAGTAAAGGTTTATTGAAGAATTACAATTATTACATAAACAATACTTCGTACACACAGTTATTTAACAATATCTGAAAGCATGAAAGAATACTTGAGAGTGTTGTTAATATATAAAAAAAACCTTCAAGGCATTAAAGTGTAACGTAGAAGATAATATGAATACATTCATAAATTCAGAAACATTACACATAGCTGTACATGTCCATATATACAGTTAAAGGGAATGCTATAGGGATTGATAACGTAGGCAGAATTATATGCAAATAAACATTAGGAAGTCAGGGAGGCTTGGTAACTTCTTGCATTGAGTGCTCAGGGGATGAAGCGTTTTTTGCTGCTGTGTTGACAAAGTCTGTAAGGGGGGACCAGAGGTGCAATCCTTTTCATAGCTAGGGAGATAGGGTGGACTAGAGCTGTATCTAGGCGGTAATTATGAAATACTGCATACCACCATGCTAAATAGGACAATTTGGAGGAGTCTTTCCAATATTTGGAAATCTGTTGAAACGCTACTGCCAGTAACAGGTCAATAAGTCTAAGCTGGGAATGACTTTTCTCCCATTCTGGTGCTAAGCTACCTAGGAAAATGTTGGTGAGCGATAAGGGCACTGTGGTATGAAAAATGATGTTAATTTGGTGCCAGACTTTTTCCCAAAATGTAAAGACATGTATGCATGTAAATAGCATGTGTTTAAGGTCTGTTTCATTTTAGGAGCATGACCAACATGTGTTAGGGTTTGTACTATGTATCTTATTGAGCTACATTGGAGCAAAAAAAAATCGATTGTAAAGAAAGAAAAGTGTTTGTGTTGTGCTGGCGGCTGTAGAAGATTTCCTGAGTTTTAAGCAAATTTTATTCCACAAAGTCACAGGCCAATTTGTTTTAAGATCGGATTCCCATGAGAGTTCTAGTTTGGTCTTCGGTCTGTTCCCAGGAGGTTCCATTAGACGAGAATAAATGTTCGAAGCTTTGGGGCTTATGAGACAAAGATGATGCCATGGGAAGAGGGGTTGGGATTGTGAGGAGGGTAAAGTTTGAAGTTTAGCATATGCCTCAATTAATACCTTCTGTAAGGTCAGAAATTTTGATTTAAAGGAGAGGGGTAAATGATATAGAGTTTGTATTTGTGTGAATTGAATGGGTGAGCCTTGATCAAAACATTGGTGTACCCAAAGTAAACCTTTGTTCCTCCAAACCTTCCAGTATATAGGTTTCCCTTTGATAAGGATGTGTTTGTTATGCCAAATTGTGGAATTAAGAAAAGATTCTGAGTTGTGTGTAACTAAATGGGGTGCGTTAGATAATAGTTTACATGATTGTTTAAGTATGGGAGTAGAATGTTTTTGTGGTTTTCGGGTAAAGGAAAGATATTCCTAGAATGAGAAAGGGGTTTAAAAAAGAGAGTTTGAGATCAACCCAAAGAGGCCTATTTTCGGATTGGACATTGATCCAGTGTGATAATTGTCTAAGTTGGAAGGCTTTGTGATAATTAGAGAAGTGGGGGAAGTTAACTCCTCCTTCGGATTTAGGTCTTGTTAATTTCTGTAGTGCCAGTCTTGGTTTTTTACCATTCCATGAACAAGAGGTGAGAATGGAATTAATTATTTCAAAAGAATTAGATGGAATGGATATTGGTATGTTAGAGAGAATGTATAGAACTAAAGGTGTCAGTATCATCTTAATAGTGTCTAGACGACCCACCAAGATAGATGCAGGGGATGCCATCTTGTGGTTAGTGATTTAAGTTTGTCAAGACATTTATCTATGTTTAGAGAGATGGATGTTTTAATAGAAGAAGAGAACCAGATGCCAAGATATTTTATATTTTTAGAATTCCAGGTGAAGTTAGAGATCTTAAAATCATCTTTGAAGGTGTATTTGGTTAAGGGTAATATCTCGCACTTCCCTTCTGTTTAATTTATATCCTGACACTAGACCATAATCTTCCACTTCCCCTAAAAAGGCTGCAAGTGAAGATTGTGGTTGGGAAAGAGAGAGTAAAATATCATCAGCATATGCTGCTAATATAATTTGTTGAGGGTCTGAGACAAAGCCAATGATAGATTGATATTGGCGGATTTTTGACAGGAATGGTTTTAAAGGTAAATTTTAAAAAAAAAGGTGATAAGGGACAACCTTGACAAACTCCTCGTTTAAGATTAAAGTAGGGGGAAATGAAAGCATTAGCTGAGATTGCAGCTTTGGGTTCTGAGTAAAGTAAGGCAATTAAGGATGTAATTTTTGGTCCGAAACCGAACCACTTAAGAGCGTGGGATATAAATGGCCAGTGAACCCGATCAAAAGCTTTCTCTGCATGTAACGCAATTGCGGCTAGTGAATCGGAGTAATGTGATGATTTGGAGATAATGTCGAAGAATAAACGTGTGTTATCTGTGATATTTCGTCCTTTGACAAAACCTGATTGCTCCTTGCCGAGTAGTAGGGGAAGATGTGGTTCTAGTCTTAAAGCTAAAGCTTTGGAGAATATTTTATAGTCCACATTGACGAAGGAGATGGGTCTGTAATTTTTACAAAAGCGTGGGTCTTTATCGGTTTTCGGTATTAGACAAATCAAAGCTTCAGAAAAAGAACCAATGGATTTACGGGAGGCTATGAAGGAAGAAACAAGAGTGTGTAAATATGGGAGTAATAAATGAGCAAAGTGTAAATAAAATTCCACTGTAAAGCCGTCAGGGCAAGGGGCTTTGTCTTTTTTAAGAGTCTGTAGAGCGCTGAATAATTCTGTTTGTGTGAGGTCAGATTCCAGTGATGTTAGATCCAGTTGGGGATTGATGTGTTTTTGAATAGTGGAAAAGTACTGGGAGATATCTGTATCAGAAGGTGTATTTTCTGGTGTATAAAGAGATTTGTAGAAGTGAACAAATTCTTGAAGGATGTCAGGGTCTTTGAGTTTTGGTGTTTGATTGTCATCTATAATGGAATCAATATGAAGTTTTTGTTGTTTAATTATTAAATAATTAGCTAGGAGTTTGCCTGATTTATTTTGGCCTCCATAATACTTTGCAGAGGATTTTAGTAGATATAAGGAAGCCTGTTTAGTAGTCGCCTCATTGAATGCTATCTTCGCATTAATGGGGTCTTTAAGAGAATCTTTTGACTTAGAAGTATAAAACGAATGTTCAAGCCTTTTGATTTTATCAATAAGAGTATTATGGGACATGCAGAAATCTTTGCATTTGTTTGATACAAATCAATCATGAAGTCTCTAGCAGTGGCTTTGAAAGCATGCCATATAGTATGAAAGGATAGATCTTTTGTTAGATTAATAGAGAAGAACTCTTGAGAGAAGTAAGAAAAAGATGAATTAACCCCTTCAGCGTGGCGCGGATTACCGCGCTGTGCTGAAGGATTCGTGCGCGGGCGGGGCCATGACGGAGCGGTTCCGTCATCCGCACAGCGCAACCGATGCGCATGACGGAACCGCTCCGTCATGCGCATCGAAGGGGTTAAACTTGTGGTCAAGAAGTAAAGAGTTATTAAAACGCCTTTTTTTCGTTGATGTGGAGTGATTCAAAAGGTCGAGTTGGATCGAAATAGGGTCATGGTCTGAAATAAGTATAGGACCTATATCAGCAGAGCGTAAGGATTGGACAACGTTTCGTGAAATAAAAATGTGGTCAAATCGGGATTGTGTTTGGTGTGGGTGGGAGAAGAAGGAGTATTCTCTTGTGGATGGGTTACAAAGGCGCCACGAGTCTTTCTTTGTTTAATAGTCTGTATGAAAGCCTTATGTGCTGCATTTGAGTGAAAGTGGAAACTAGAGTTTCTATCAAGAAACGGATCCATCACTTGATTACAGTCGCCTGCAAGGATGAAGTTATCTGACGGATATTTTTTAGTAATAATTGAGAAATGCATGTCCAAAAGCTTGGATCACCAGTAGTAGGAGCATAAATGTTAAGTAAGGATAATGAGGTCCTCCCTAACAAAAGATTTGTGAAGATCCATCTACCGTCAGTGTAAGCCTCCTGAGAAACAAGCTGCGCTTTCAATGCCTTGTGACAGAGAGTTATAACCCCATTTCTTTTCTCATCTCCTGGCGAGAAAAAAACCTCACCAACCCAATTTCTTTTAAGCTTGAGTGACTCGCTTTCAGTAAGGTGAGTTTCTTGCAAAAATGCGATATTAGCATCTAACTTTGATAAGAGGGACATGACTCTCTGTCTTTTAATAGGGGAATTCAAGCCTCTGACATTCCATGAGATAAATTTTAGAGACAAATATCGATTAGAAGAATTAAAGACATAAGTGGACCAATAACAGAATGTACGTTATAAACAATAACTTTTCCAAGAAAATCAGCAGTAATCGCAAAATAAAGGCTTTGAAGAAATTTTATAATATGTACGAAGATAATAGATGTGAAAACCAATTTAAGACGAAAGAAAGAATAGAGTAAAGGAAGAGAAAGAGATAAAGGACACAATGGAGGAAAGAATGATGTATATAAGAGAACTGGGTAAGAAGATAATACATATATACGTGAAATACAAAAGGATATAAGGAAGGGGGGAAAAATTGTACAAATAAAAATATGGGAGCAGAAGGAGTAAAGAAATAGAAATGATGCGGATACAATACGAAAAAATAAGAATAAAGTGATCATACCTACATAGAACTCAAAACAATGAGTGGGGTGGGGAGGAGGGTGAGGCCACATGGAACGATGGGACGTCCAGACTTCAGGAAGTGAGGCGGGGAAGACTTCAGGATGACACGACATATATGACATACAAATTGGGCAGACTGAAACGGAACCTGTAAAAAGAAGATAGAGTTAGCATTATCAAATTTTACTATAAAGTATTATAGTAGAGGGAGGCAAATTACAAACTAGTAACCTGAAAACTAAAGATAAATACTAAAACATGCCATCCAAAACAGCTCTATGTAACCTGGGTTACAGATTTAAAATCTAAAAAAGGAGAACAATAGTGAAAGAAACTGCATATAATTAAACCATATCACAACTTTTCATTTGAATTGAGTACTCGTGGTGTCCATTTGTTCTGAAGAGTGAAAATTGAGAAAATGTTGTAGCTTGGTTGGGTCTTCGTATACTGTGGTGTTGTTGTTGAAGGTAACTTTGAAAATTCAGGGATGAAACAAACCAAAACGAGCACCAATGGAACAAAGCGCTGGTCTCATTGCAAGGAACTCTCTGCGTCGATCTGCTGTGGGTTTGGCATAGTCTTGTGAGAAGAATAGTTGGTGTCCTGAGAAAGAGATCCATTTCATGAGCCTGGCTGCTTTTAGAACTTTGAGAAGATCAGTGTATTCCAAAAAGTACAAGATAAATCCTCTCGGTTTTCGTATGCGGGAAGAAGCTGAGTGCGTCGGACCGAGACGATGTGCGCGTTGAATATTGAGAGTGGTGCTTTCAGGTAAATTAAGCAGTAGGTAAACTAAGCAGAGTTGGTAAAATTCTTTGGAAGAAGGAAATCACGTCTGGCCCTTCTGAACCTTCTGCTATGCCATAGATGCGAAGGTTATTCCTCCTATTTCTGTTTTCGAGATTTCCAACTTGTTTCTGCAGAGCTATGACTTGAGAATGAAGATCATCTGTTTTAGCATATGATGAGTTCAGCGTCTCAACATTATGTTCAAACTTGATAACTCTTTCTTCTAGTTTCTCCCAACCATTTGTGAGGAATTGTATTTTGGTATTGGTTTATTCAACAAATGGTCTTAAGGCTCGGATCTCCTCCAGAAGTAGATCCATGGAGACTGATGAGGTCTGCTTTGGCGGGGTGGGGAGATCTTTTTTCAATCTTTTAGAGGTTACTTTAGTAGCTGCCAAAGAGACAGCAACAGGAGGTGGAGATGCCATTTTAGGTGAGGAAACCTGAGGCACGTCCATTTTGAAAAATGAAGCACCTTGATGATTTACACCAGATATGTGTGTTAGAAATAACACTAACGGAAAATGTTTATTCCGAGCTCTCACAATTATTGAAGTTCAATAGCACATCTGTTCATGTCAATAATAACATTTGGAAGAAGAAAAACATAAGTTGAATAACATAGAAATTGTGGCATACATCAAACAATTGAATAAAGATATTTGAAAAGCACACATGTGTCTGAGTATTAATTGAAAGAAATTGAAATGAACCACCTTTTATATGTAAACCCAATTACAATCAAGAGAAAAAAGTGGAGATGGAAACAGTCTGTGAAGAAAGTTATGAAGTGGGGGTCACTTCAAACATGGTGAGTATTGAGCTGAGAGGACTCGGATAGTGTCCATTAAATCATAGCCTGGAAGGATTTTAACATAGTATGCTGATGTGCTGTAGAATACTTATGGATATAGCTCAAAATTACTTAGTCTCAGTCAGTGTATTTTGATATGAACTCCATATCCTGCTTGTAATGTGGACATGAATGTTTGCCTTCCATCTTACGTATGGCACAGAAGCTGTCCTCATATACCATAATAGGGCTTGAGCACACAGAAATGCAATTGAAGTATTTGTGAAACACTCTATTACCTCAGAATTGTCAAATAGTGCTGCCATCTGTGTGGAAACACTTGGGACCTCAAGAAAATAGGCTGCGCGTTACATTCACGCGTACCTCTGGACGCGAGCATTTACAAAATGGTGGCCGACACTTCTGTCCGGTCGCGGGAGAAAAGAGCGCTATTACTTCAGTTTTCGTTGGGAGAGACTCCGTACTTCACCTCTGCGGGTGCAACAACAGTTCCGACATCCGCTCGTAGAAGATAGGGAGCGTGCGCCACGTGTTTGCTTAGGAGAATCCCGTCGTCATATCGCCATCACTCGCCAGGTCTGGAAAGCGTCACCATCTTCCTTGGGCGCAAGCCACGCCCCCCCTAAGAGTCCATTCTTGATCTTCAACTACTAGTCTACTGACATGAGCGTCACCGTCTCCTGTACTCTTTTTTTCCCCTTAGCTCTGGATTTCCTACACAGTGTTGGGAATTAGATAAAGGCTATGAGTTAATTCCTAAGTGGAGATAGTGGGATTGGCCTTACTATTCAGTGTCCAGTTCTCCTAAGTTTGTGACAGAAGGTGAAATGTAATTTTACGTACACAAACTGGACAGTGGACCAACTTGACAAAAGGCACCAAACTCAGAAATTATACCAAAAAATATGTTTTACAAGAACCAGAAATACTCTTGTGTGCAGAACCACAATGGCGCCTTCTGTCCAAAGGAACCACCCCGGTCTACAGGGTCGATAGAGCAAGGAAACTTGTATCGTGGTTGCACCACTTCAATTAAATGTAATCAAATAGTCCACATTGGATCTGTCAAATAGTTAAATGTCCTTCTTTATTGTTCATTTGTAATCTTCTTTCTTTTAGACAAAACACAGCCAACGCGTCGTTTCGTTCTCACAAGAGAACTTCTTCAGGGCTGCAAAATTTAAACATATATAAAAAAATATATAAAAGACCCTTATATATAAACATGTATAAATACAAACATGTAAAAGTAACATACCACATTTAGATAAAACAGACCTGACATAATACCACATAAAAAAGCATCACCATGTGTAGTATGTCATAATAAATATGTTAGAATACATAGTGATTCAATAATAACCATATAATTTTGACTTCAAAGGAATTGACCAATGTGTGACCATTTTCCAAAAATAACATACCAAAAACAATTAAACATAATTTGTAAGAAACAAATCAAAATGAAATCCACATTTGACCATAAATGTACAAAACCAAAGAAAAAGAGAAGGGAACGAGGGAGGAAAAGATGAAGAGAAAATGAAACATACCATATTTGATTTCCACGAAGTAGTGGATGTAAATTTTGTAACTATGCATTCCTGGTCCAATACAACCTACGCGCCCAGTGCTTTTAATTCAACTGTGAATGCAAGCATAGTAAACAACCGAGAGTATAGCTAAGTGGAACTACCCAAAAAAGACATCATATATGCATGCATATTATATACAAACTGAAAAAACTACGATAATCAACCTACCTTATAGGTTGAGAAGAATGCTGTTGCCATTCTAAGATCACTATTAGTATTTTCCATGAAATGGTGATATGATAGTCACTAGAAGTTCCTTAGTCCATAGCTACAACAGGAGCATCACAACAGTACCTAATTGACTTTGACCATCATAAAACGGTATGTTAGTGTCCATACCCTCAAACAAATGAAAATTATGACCAAAAGCCCTAGTGATACAATCATTAAGTTCACAGTCTTCCACTTAATCCTGTACCACTCAATGATAATCATGCATTGTGTAATATTGCATCACAAACAATGAACAGGTATCAAAAACCAGATGGCCATCCCAAAATCAACCGCGTGCTAGACAGTGCCATTACACTAATGTAACGCTTATAACACAAAGGGTGATAAATCGCGCCATTAGCTGAATATGTACATACCCGCTACTTGGACAGTTGTACATAAAGAAAAAACTTTGTATCGGAACGGAACAGATATAAAAATGCCACACTGGGGAAGGAGCATTTATGTATAAGCCAAAACCACATAGAATCAGGGGTCGCTTAACTATTGACACCCAATAAGTCAATGGGAGACTCACATATAGGTGTTCTCAGAAACCCAGAAACTACCAAATGCGATATGGCAACGTAGTTAGATGATAAATATTAAATTTCCCCACTGTATTTAGTAGCGGGCATATAGTTCTAATCGGCATTCTAAGTGATTCCATACAAATAACTGTTAAAATAACATGAATTGAACCGATAGAAAGCGATAGCAGACACTAACGCCACGATCCACAAGAATCCGTGTGAGATTCGCAATAAATATATCAAATGAGTCCACAAAAAAGCACCAAATGTGTCCATAGTTTTAAAGGAACACATTAACAAATGACTCGTTCCTACCTGTCGTAGAGATATTGTAGTGCCTATCAATCTCCCGGCGTGCATAGTCCCGCTAAGGTTTCAAAAGCGCGAATGACGGGTTACCGTCATTAAAAACCGCACCAAACGTGCGTCTGACGTCACATGTGCGCATTCGCGACTCACTAGTGTAAATACTAGTCGAGTGTGATGAATATGGCCGCCATATTGGAGTGTGAACCATGTTCAAAAAGTAACAATGTATACACTAGACCGCATAATGATGGACATAGTTAAATAAAGCCTCGAAAAAATCTGTGGTTTAAAAAGCATTTAGATGTTATTCATATCTACCTATTGTAAGGCGTTATTGTGCCTATCGATCTCCCAAAAGCCTGAATTGCGCCACTATTTCAAAAGCGAAAAATAAAGAAGTAACTCCGTGTAAATGGAAATGTACATCTAACATCATGTGTGCGCATCGCAATTCCCTGATGTCGATAAGAGTGATAGTGCTTGTCCGCTATAGCCGTCCATACTTGAGAATGAAATATAATTTGTGCAATTTTTTCTATGGATAATAGCCATGTATAGCAATAAGGCACTATTCTAGAACTTAATTAGATATAACATCAGAATATACCCAACAAGTATCAACGTTCATCGCAATAACAGGCGAAATCCACGTAAGATAATGTGTTACGTGAATAGGCAATGTGAGGGATAGCATATATCGTACTAGTCACATCTCACACCAGTTATATAATGCTTAAGACCAAAATTAAGGAGAGAGGAAGAAAAAAGAAGAAGAATATTCTGTGTTACTAGCTTGGAAAGAGAACAACAGATTGACACCTATATATGACATCTTGGCATCAAAGGGAATCCAATGGGAGTCTTCCAAAAGGCCAATCGCAAAACAAAATGAGTAATATAATGATACCACCAATTACTTACGAATGGTGGCCCAGATGACTAGGAAGTGAGCAACAAAAGGGGGATGCTATAGAATATTGATCAAATATCTGGAGAGGACATATATGGGCTTTAGATGTGATTGATGAAGCCCAAACGTAGAACCCAGACATTGTCTTAACAGCGACCATTCACAGATAATTATGCATTTCATCATCTGAATTATGTCCCATCTCTATGCATCTAAGGCGACATATCCACATGGCCTTTTTTTTACGAAGAGTTAATTCTCTATTTCCACCACGAGGGTTAAGAGGAATATGGTCAATACCGTGAAACCATATTTTGCTATTTTCACTGTGGTGTTCTCTCATGTGGTATGTCATGGGATATTTCAAATCATAGTTCTTAAATGCTCTTATATGCTCCTGGATGCGTGATTTAAGCGGTCGCACCGTGCTGCCTACATACATTTTATTGCAATCATAGCCCAGTATATATACAACATGACTTGTTTTACAATTAATAAATTGTCTTATATCATATTCTTTTGTTGTATTGTAATGAAATTTTTTGATCTTGTTCTTACCAAACGGGCAGACATTGCAACTCGAACATGTGTAAAAACCCTTCGGTGTAGTGGGCAGCCAGGATTTAGGATTTGTATGTCTAGGGTAACTAGGACACAACAGATTGCGAAGTGTTTTGCCTCTCCGAAATGTAATCCTGGGTGTGCTCTCAAATTAGGTATCTCATAAAGCAATCCCTAGTGCCGCTTAAGAATATTGAATAAACTGGCACTGTTCTTTGTGTATTGTGTAATAAAGGCTAAACGTGACCCTTCTTTCCTTTTGTGATTAGCACTTGTATGTTTTTGTAACGTGCTTGCTCTAGTAACCTTTTTAATTCTTGAATCAGCCTTTGTCAAAATATCTTCAGCATAACCCCGTTGTCTAAACCTTTTTTTCACTTCACTGATGTTATCCCTAAATGACTCATCTGAGCTACAATTTCGGGAACACGCACCATTTCTCCAAATGGTATATTTTTGATGACTGATTTAGGATGTGAACTAGTTGCTTGCAATGTACTATTGCATGACGTACTTTTGCGAAAGATGGTGCTGTGTATCTCATTGTTATTAATATGGAAAAGAATATCCAAAAATTCAATACTGCTTTGGCTGTACTTTAAGGTAAGAAGTACGTTATGGGGATTGCTTGTTTAGGAAAGCATGATATTCTATAAGTTGACTAGGGGTACCTTTCCATAACATGATGATATCATCAATATACCTCCCCCAGAAGACAATCATGTCCATGCAGGGGGAGGCATATTTTCCCCAGGCATGCTCCCTCTCCCACCAGCCCATGAAAAGGCCGGCGTACGAGGGAGCAACCCTACTTCCCATCGCAGTTCCTTGAATTTGATGGAACCAGGTCCCCTCGTGCAAGAAGAAATTGCGTGATAGAATAATATCTGTCATATCCATCAACATTTCATTGTGTTCGGCATGATTAGCTGTGTGTGTTGCCAAGAAAGAATACACGGCCGTCATGCCGAAATGTTTGTGGATGCAGGTGTACAAACCACTCACATCCATGGTGACAAACATCAAATCATCCGACCATGATAAGGCATCAAATTTTTCCAGGATATCCCTGTGTCTTGTATGAAAGCAGGCAGATTGGTTACAAAAGGCTGGAGGAAATCATCCACATATTGGGAAAGTCGTTCCGTAGGTGAGTCAATTCCTGAAATGATGGGGCGGCCTGGAGGGAACGCACCCACCTTATGGATTTACGGAAGGATGTAAATGCAAGGGGCGGGGAGATTACTAACAGTCAAATATCTACATTCTGCTTCAGAAAGCAAACCGCTCTCACCCCAATCAAAGATCTTAGCAATTATATATTCGGTTGTTTACTATGCTTGCATCCACAGTTGAATTAAAAGCACTGGGCGCGTAGGTCGTATTGGACCAGGACTGCATAGTTACAAAATTTACATCCACTACTTCGTGGAAATCAAATATGCTATGTTTCATTTTCTCTTCATCTTTTCCTCCCTCTTTCCCTTCTCTTATTCTTTGGTTTTGAACATTTATGGTCAAATGTGTATTTCATTTTGATTTGTTTCTTACAAATTATGTTTCATTGTTTCTGGTATGTTATTTTTGGAAAATGGTCACACATTGGTCAATTCCTTTCGAGTCAAAATTATATGGTTATTATTGTATCGCTGTGTATTCTAACATATTTATTATGACATACTACACACGGTGATGCTTTTTTATGTGGTATTATGTCATGTCTGTTTTATCTAAATGTGGTATGTTACTTTTACATGTTTGTATTTATACATGTTTATATATAGGGGTCTTTTATATATTTTTTTATATATGTTTACATTTTACAGCCCTGAATAAGTTCTCTTGTGAGAACGAAACGCGTTGGCTGTGTTTTGTCTAAAAGAAAGAAGATTACAAATGAACAATAAAGAAGGACATTTAACTATTTGACGGATCCAATGTGGACTATTTGATTACATTTAATTGAAGTGGTGCAACCACCATACAAGTTTACTTGAAATGTAATTTTGTTTTACCTATGAGTCCGTGATTTTTTTGTTGTCCATGGAGATAGGATTTCGCACAGGAAAGGGACGGGACAATGGAGAGAAATACTAGGAAGAAATTAAACTACTGATAAGTAATAGAAGCATATCTTACATCTAATGGGCATTTTTTTGCATTTTACAGGACTTGAGCCATATGATAACAGTGTCTTTCCATGTAAAAATAAGCACTGACATAGGCAATCATTTGTTAGATGAAAGTGTTATTTGATATAGTGGATGTATGTGTGTGACACGTGAAGATGCACAATAAAATAAAAGATGTTTATGTACCCAAATACACACAGACACTATGCAACATATATGAAAATACAGTCAGACACAGATGAATGTCTGAACTGAAATATTAATGTTCTGACAGCCTGTGACCTCACATACCAGGTTGCTGATATCATGTATACCTTGGCAGCTGACACAGTCACTTGCCTGGGAGGTTGAGGTCATTACCTCTGCCACCTCATTGGTGGTTATCTCATAGTATTTAGTTGTGAAGGGAAACATGGCCAGAGGTAAATATATCCATATTTAGATATGAGGCATATTGTCCCAGTCTGTGCCGCAGCACATCCTTAACCTCTTCTGTGCCCATGACGAGATAGTCTCGTCATGGAGCACAGTTGCGCTGTGCCCATGACGAGACTATCTCGTCATGAACCCCACCCACTAATGCAACGCCCGGCACAGGAGGGGGAAAGGGCGTGGCACAGAAGGGGTTAACTGGGTGTGTCTGGCGCAGTCTGGGATATTGTGCTCCATTACCATTGATACACTGTTTAGAGTGCATGCACGAACCCGCACCTGCACTCTGAACAGCGCATTAGTGAAAAACAAACCAGTTGTTTGAAGCCACTTGTCTGCTTTGCACTTGCAGCCAGAGACCCAGCCTCAATTTAAGGGGGTGGAGGGGTATGGATCCCCGGTAGGAGGATGCAGTGAGTGGCTCCACCCACCTGCAGCTGGATGCCTGGGTGGACCTCTACAGCCTTCGAACCCCAGGCACAAGACACAAGACATTAGGTAGCACAGTGTCTATGTGTAATTTTCTATGTGGTTCACAGTCAGGGAATATCTTTATGCCTCCGCCCCTTCATCTATAATATGGTGTGGGTGCAATGGGAAAGGGTCCATTGTTTGCAAGGTGCCACAACCTCATGCTAATGAGTGAATCCTCCCTCGTGATAATGTGAGCGCAAATTACATAAAAGGCCATGCAGGCTTCTGTGACCCTTTCTGTAATACCAAAGTGCTCTGGGCACAAATAACTGTTGCATATGTCCGTTGTTGTGCCCTGGGCACTTTCTATATGATCCCTGGAAACTAGAGATGGGCGAGCCACTGAAAGCTCGGGCCAGGCTCGAACCTAAAGCCAGGCTCTGGCTCATCTTGACTTCTGTTGGAACCTTGAGTCCATAACAAGTGGAGCTTTCACCTGGCTTCTGCCTCCCTCTCTCCTTCCACCCAGAATGTGGTGTTATGATCACAGCTTCTCACTATGAAACTGGGGAAAAAGGTTCGTGTCTCGGCATCAACTCAACATCCTGTGATTCTGGGCAACTCACGCAATCTCCCCGTGACTATAAACAATGCATGTGTCCTTGTGTACTCTAACTGATGCTCATGTAGAGCACTCCAATGCCTTCTGATCGAGTTTGTGATATATTTGCAAAAGGGAACTAGGAGGTAAAAACAAAGCCTTACATAAGGGAAGACAAATAGATACCCGTTTACTGGCTGATATGTACAAAGTAAAACCAGAGAACCTGGATAGATTCGCCTTCCCGGCTCACTAGTGTGATCTTATGCAAAGATTTTTTTCCTCCAAAGCTCTTTTTTCTTCGTGTCTGAAGGCACTTTCAAATATGTGAGTTCAGATAACCAGTTGTACAACACTATCACTTTTAATAAGTACTTCTTTGTGAACTGCTATAATGTGCCCTAATAATGTCAGTTTCCATATGTTAAATATACTTTTTACATTTTTAATAGAATTTGTTATATTTTATGTGATGTTTGGTGAATGTTTTCCAATGCAAATATTTTCATGGCTCGGCTCGTCCACGAGCTCTAAGATCCGAGCCAGACCCCTGTCTCCGCTCTCCCTGTTAATTTGTTGGCTCGCCTACCTCTACTGGAAACCGTGATTCAAGCCAACTTCATTGAAGCAGTCTCAATTCCAAAATAAACTGAATTAATAATCCTAATGGATTATGGATTGGATACCTACAGAAGAGAGGAAATATGGAAAAACAATTAATGTATTTTATCTCAGTTGAAGGATGTTTTCTACACGTCCACTTACCACTGCTGATTTATCAAGGCCTGGAATATATTTCCATTCCTAGGAAGGCGACAGTGAGAGATCTTGTAACCAGAGTTGGGGTCTTGGGAAAAATGCGTTTCACTGAACAGAAACTACTCAAGCCCAGACCTCAATGTGGAGCAGCTCTGCGCCGCACACCTGGTCACTGAAATCAATGTTTCTGTTTCATTGAAAACACAAAGCACGCCTGAGTGTGTGTTGCTGTCACAGCAACAGTAACGAGAGTGTATGGAAAGCAGGCATTTGCATATACACATCCAAGAAGGCATGCCACCTCAAAGGAAGCATTGATGTATCACTCCCCTCCCAGCTGTCCCTTCTCAGAGGGATGCACTGGTTGACGGCGAGATTGAGAACACGGTGTGATCCTGTGCATCTTTTCTTTGATCTTTTGATCTCTGCAACAGAACAAAGGCTTGAAACACAACCATGAACCCAGTGTGAACAGCAAATAAAATGAATTGATATTTACATGCGTGTTTGTGTCACAAAGAAACAGACTGCATGCCGTTAGCGGCACTGCACTGACCCGCATGGTGACTGCCAAGCCGCACACCCTGCCCATGATGGCGCCCCGCTGGACGGCGCCCCGCTGGCGGTGGGGCTGCTCCAGTAGGTGGCCAAGTTTGCAGGAGAGACTGGCCCCGCTGGGATGAGGCCAGAGAGCATGCAGGTACAGAAGGACTGTTGAAGGCTGTACTCGAGGCCCTCCTGGTGCCTGTGCACAGACACGGCCTGCTTCTGCGTGGGATGGCTGGCATTGCAAAGCATGATGGGGTGAGCCAGGTACATGGGAAGGGTGTATGATGCCTACCACTTTCCCCTCATATTTACTACTGCTGATGGAGGCACTTGCTGTGCCATGGTTCCTGCTCACGGCTACTCCGGTTAACAGCTTGGCACTTGAAACTTGGCGCCTTCCGATAGTGATGCAGGAACATCCTGGTGGCATTGGAGAGATGTTGCTTCAGAGTCGAGCACCAAGCACTCTGTGTGCAGACGGCTGCCTCTAGACTCTAGTCAGCATCAATAACTGGAGGGGTTGGATGCCAACCAATGGTCGAAGTGGAGGAGAAAAAGTTGGGGAACTGTGGGCTAAGAATCAAAGGGCAGGAATAACCCGTGAATTGGGTCAGTGGGCGGAGTCAGAGGTGTGGCAGGAAGAGCAAAATATCCTAATTTTTTGTATTGTTTCCCATTTCACTAACTGGTTACATTTTATTACATTATTTCATTTAACTAATGGATACAGATGTTTATTTAGGGTTTAATATGAGTTATTGACATTAACATACACTCACAAAGTGAGATTCATTTCCAATCACAGAATGTCCCAAATATCCTTAAAAGTGGAATCGCAAGCCATTTGTCTCCCAGCCATTGAGTTTCTGTCATCAGCACTTCTCCTACCTTTTTCCACAAGAGCAGTTCGAACATGAATAGCAAAATATCCTAGTTTGCAAATGTTTTCCACATAATTAAGGCTCTGCCATATTTGCCACATAATACATAATCTGCTGCATAATCTGACGATTTCAACTAATGAATTGTTTATAGCTCAAACAGATCAAAAGTTACGAACAAATGTGACTTGTGCTGCTGTGAAGTGGAGGGCCCGTTGTAAAGGTTGACTGGCCACCTTTCTCACTGCTGCGGTTGTATGTTCCACTGGTACTAATAAGGACAAATCTTTGCAGAGACTGTTAGCATGTGTAAAAATGTCAAAATAATAAAGTATCAGAAAATGTACAGCAAAACTAATACCAGTGTAGGATGTCAGAGCACTTTATATCACACATATTACACAGAGACAATCAATCATACCCGTGGAAATCACTGTATAGGAAATGTTACACAACACAAAGGACTACAAAGTGTAGGAGTCACATGACAACCATACTAGTAGGCACCATAGTTTAATAGTGATTGGTCTGGAGAAACACAAACTCAGAATTTAAAACATAATACCTTGGTTGGGGGTTCTGTTTAATAATCAGAATTGATTTGTACCCAAATGAATCCCTTTTTTGCAACATTAGGATAATCAAAGGCTTAGGGAAAAAACCATAAAGCTCTAATTTATACCTTGCAGTTTGCATGCAGCTCTTACATGACAGTTAATAGCTCACTGTTCTTTGTTAGGATTTTAACTTATTAACTGCAAGTAACAATAGGGTCTCTGACAAAAGCAGTAACCCACTGACCTATTTACATTATGTGCACTTTGTGATCTGCATGGTACATGTTCTTAGCAGCAGGCACATTAATCCTCTGTGCTTCCCTTCCACTAGACAAACCTCCATCTCTCTCTACTAAGAACATTAATCACTGGAGTTATCATGACATTTTTATTGTTGCCAAACATTGTTGGAGGCCAGGAAGGAGGCAGCAAGTGCTTTTAAAACCATTTTATACTTGCAAACATGACGCCCCCACCTGAAGTCAGCGCCTGGTGCGGTCGCACTGCCACAGAGCCACCCTGCTCAAGGGTTCTGTGACCCAAGAGACATAGTCACTGTTGGAGTGCTGCTTCATAGGCCTGCATGCCTGCAAGACTGAAGGTGAACTTCAGAATGAATTGTGGCAGACAGGCCTTAAAGGTTAGCCCACACTTGCCACTGCTAGGGTCCACCTGCTGATGCTAAGACACTTAGGGGCATATTATCAAGCACGGCGTTAAAATTATCGCCGCTTTAGCGGCAGAAAACTGCTGCTAAAGTGGCGATAATGGGCTTGATAATATGCCGCAGAGAATTCCAATAGAAGCCCATGTTGACACCAGAACATAAGCTTCTATTGGAATTCTCAAGGGAGTATTATCAAGCCCATTATCGCCGCTAAAGCGGCGATAATTTTTACGCCGTTTCTTGATAATATGCCCACAGGACTTTTAAGATCTTCCGGGACCTTCTAAGGTCTAGCATGGGAATGTGCTCCCTCAGGAGGAGTGGTCTGGTGGACTTGTCATGAAGACTGAACCTTGTTCCCCAGTTACAAAAATTCAGCAGCTCTGACCATAGTGCCACATCCTCTCCCCCACTGAACACCATACTGCCCCTCTGAGAGAAACTTGCACTGCACTGACACGCTATAAACACCTGGATGTGACTCAATTCAAATTACGCACTTGACAAGAGCAATATGCTCCCTAAAAATGTGTAACAACATCCTAGAAAAAGCAAACACTCATAGGGAATGCAAGATCAAGTAAAGCCTGTGAAATGTAAGCAGGAACAACATGGTTACCTTTTTCCTTTTACACTCATTAATCAGAAATTAGTGAGTGCTTTTGCCTGAAAAGTTAAGGCCATGACTACAGAGCCCAGAAGGGACCTGTTTCAAGGCCCATTGCTTATTTCCTTACAAAACATAGGCAATATAGTTTAAAAAGACCACATTTGTGAACGCACAGCCGCTGTACACATTTTGTTTTCCAATTCACCCATCAAGCACGTATTTCAGTACCCCCAGAAATAGTGCACTTTCCCACCCAGGGAAAACAATGTTCAAAGAGAGACTAGAAGACAAAAGTAGCGCTTCACTGGCAAACACTGTAAAGTAGTGCTAATGTGGTTAAGTGGGAATAAATCAATCTGTCCACCTTACAACCATTCTGTTTTGCTTTAGTTAGTTAGTCATTTACTTTTCATATTTTGAATGTTTTATTTCTCTCCAACTCAAGGCTGCACTTAGAAATTGAAAAATGTCAGAAAAAGACGACATTTCCAGAAAAAGTGTTTTCCTTTTTTGGATCCATTTCACAGGGGACAAAATAAACGGAAGGAGGAAAGAGAGGAGAGAACCGTTTTTGAAGTCTCGTTTTCACTAAATGAGGAGCGAGACAAAAGGAGAGGGAAGAGGGGGAACAAAGGGGGGGGGGGGGGCAACTGCCAGTCGCAGGGGAACGGACACTGTCCAGGTCTTCTCTGGGCCCGAAAGAAAAGACAAAGGGCCATTTTATCAAGATCAGCGTTAAAATTATCACCGCTTTAGCGGCAGGAAACTGCTGCTAAAGCAGCAATAATGGGCTTGATAATATGCCCTTGTGAATTTCCATAGAAGTCCATGTTCACACAAGAACATGAGCTTCTATGGGAATTGACAAGGGCATATAATCAAGCCCACTATCGCCGCTTTAGTGGCAGTTTCCTGCCGCTAAAGCGGCGATAATGGGCTTGATAATATGCCCTTGTGAATTCCCATAGAAGCCCATGTTCACACCAGAACATGGGCTTCTATGGGAATTGACAAGGGCATATAATCAAGCCCATTATCGCCGCTTTAGCGGCAGTTTCCTGCCGCTAAAGCGGCGATCATTTTAACGCTGATCTTGATAATATGGTCCAGAGTCCTTTTCCTTCTCTGCCCGTTCTGCCCGTCTCCAAAAGCCGAGCGTTAAGTATCGGCTTTGCAGTTTCTGCAGTCCGAACTTATGTTTGAAAGAAGAAAGTAAGGTAAGGGACTCTATAAAATTAAAGAAGTAGGGGCACGCCGTGCCCTGCCGATGCCGCCCACTATGACCACTGGTGCCAACAGTGAAGTTGTGTGCTACGGCCACGGGGGACAATGTGACCTTCTTGGTCAGGACCAGAGGGGAAGCAAGCACATGTGGGCCAAGCACTTTAAAGCACCCCTCAAATGGGGGAGGGGGAGGTTCAACTGCAAGAAAGGAGAAAGAGAGCTTCTGGCAGTCAGCACTTCCACATCCACCCCCCATTGACTACTTTAATCATCCCTCACCTGGCAGTGACTACAACACTGGGTTCAGTCCTCTCCGGAGAGGTGTGGAGACAACAGAGGAAGCTCCTCTGCCAATGGCGGTGATCTGGGGTCAGATGGGGCAGCGCCTACAGGTTTCTAGTCTTTTCAACTTTTTTGCAAACAAACATCCTGACAGCAGTATGTGGTGCAAATCAGCATGTATTTCTGTCAGATTAATGCACGTTCTCATACCAGTCTTCTGCTCTAGGCCTCAGCAACGGAAGGTCTTTTCTCCCTCCTTCAGGGAAGACATGTCGGCGTTCTGTCCCTGGTTCAGGTGTCTCTGTATTCATGTATGTAGCTCATTGAAGTCTGAAGGTGACATTGCTTACTCGGCGCCTTGGCTGGCAGATATTCAGAAACAGTGGCAGTTGATACAAGCCAAATGGCTTTCCAGAATTAAAGTTGCACTTTCAGAAAGATCGAATTACTTGCATATTAAGTGCATTTTGCTCTAGTTATTTTACATTTCAATGGGAAATTTGTACAGGCAGCGTGGTTCCCTTGGTGAGAGCAGACAACAATATTCCCATTTGGATTTGTACATCTGACTCCTCCTACTAGGCTCGCGTCTTCCTGCCATACGTGGGTAAAAGATGCAGAGAACAAGCAAGCGGTCCACCTTCTACAGTGACCTAGATCAAGGAAGCACAGGAGCGGCCCAGGCAGGTAACAGCGGTGGGGCCGGATTGGGGGGGTGGGATTTGACAGACGACCAAGAGGGAAAAATAAATAAATCATTCATTTTCCCTCATGGTTGTCTGTTGAAATCCCCCCTCCCACCCTTCCCTACCGCTCTTACATGCACGGTCCCAGGGTGGAGAAGCATCCTAGTATTTCCATTTCTTGGCCGCAGCATATGGTGCAACCCGTGGGCTGTCATCCCACAACCAGCTGTCCACACCTCATTTTAGAGTGCAGGGAAGGGTTGTACCCTACCACAGAAATCTTCACACACTTCTTAAACTCTCAAGAGAATGTGGGTACAGTCATAACACACTATATGGATATTAGCAGGAGATACGACATAGCTCCAGGTGAAAAAGGACTGCAACCCACAACTTTCAATAAACCCGCATAAACTTCATGAAAAGTTAGTCATATCATGAGCTGCTAATGGGTGGACATCTACTGTTCTTTAGAATCTGGAATTCTGCTGAGTATCAACACCAAAATCATGTATAGACTCTGCCGAGGACATATGGATGGATCACCAGTACAGGAAAGCATAAAAGGTCTATCAGAATTGTTGAAAGGTGGAGAAGATTGACACTTGCTAATGCACTGGGATTTTTCCATTGGAGGACAAAAAACGTCCAGAGGTCGTTGTTGATCTTCTGACTATTATCAGGTGATAAGAAAAAGCTTTGATGCTTTCCTTTCTGTTAGGTTTTTACTTTTCTTGCCCACAGTCAATAGTCTAATTATCGAGTCTCTATCTTTGAAGGAGATGTTTTGGCTTTTTTTTCTGTGATCATATTTCTTTATTGAGAAAGTAAGAAGATACAAAGTGAACAGATACAAACTATATACTAAAATGATACATATACATTCTTCATCAAGTAGGTCTAGGTAGAGTATTAGTCTAGTGACATGATCAGCCCCGAACATATTAAAATGAGATAAAGTGACATGCCACAATTACTTGTCACACTTCACTTGTTAAACTACAAAATTAGATTGATAAAACCAGACAAGGTATTAGTGTGATTCCTGTTTGTCACTTCATTGTTGATCTTATTGCAGTTTTCTTTGAAGAACTGCAATTTCAGTACTTTCCAGCAGTCTCAGAAACAAAGTCCTTGAAACAGGTAATACACTTACACACAAGGGGCCTTATTTCAATGTCTTTCGGAAAGCCTCCGACCTCTGTTCGAAAGCTTCCCTACTGACATGGAATGTTTACATTCCAACTGCCGAATTACAATGTCGGCAGTTGGAGTGTAAACCGGCCAGGGAAACAGACTCTGTTCCAACGGGCTCCCGGCCAGTCGGAAACTGCTCATAATCCCTCAAGGACGGCGGTTCCGGTGTCGGGATTATGGTGTCAGTTTCCACCCGCCACACAAGGAGAATAGAGAAATGAAAGTTTGCAACTGCACTAGTCGCATCAAAAACAGGTGTGCCAAACCGCCGACCTATGGTTGGTCGGTTCTCACATAGAAACAGTGTCGGTCAGAGGCAACTTCGACCAACATCGAAATGATGCCCAAGGTGCCTTCCGTCTTCCACTGAGGCTGTTGAATTCAGCTCATCTGCCACATTGTTTTTTAACTGAGCCACGAATGTGGCATCAATAGCAGGCTTGTGTCTTTATTATTACATTTTACAATATATAATTAAGGTGGTAGACCAAGATATGGACAGCAGGCAGGCCCGATGGGATGAGCTCATCGTGCACAGCAGCACTGATAAATGAGCAAGGGCGAAATTATCAAAGAGTGAATACAGTTGTCAGTCATCTCACTAATTAACTGCAAGGTTAGCTAGTTGTACTAAGATGCAGGGAATACAGAAACTTCATTTTATGTTTGAGGTGGTGCTTGTTGAACATGAACCACTCTGTTGCTTGGAGGTTGTGCTCTGTTGAAGTGCCTGCAATGCATCCTGAGCTGGAGACTCCCTTTGAAGTATTGTACAGTATATATTTACGGGCTTCCTGTGCCTCATTGCACCATGCACTGCTAAGGTTAGTGTTCCAGCTTGTATGAGCTCCATCCACACAACAGTACCCCGGTGTTTCACATGTGCTTGCAGTCACTTGTCCTTCAGACAATCAAACCAGATTCAGAGACACCCATTAGGGTCTGTGTGGTGGAGGAGAGGGTAGATAAATGAAACCTCTGAGCTGCTAAACCCATCATACTACTGGCATGCAGCTTCAGTGGGTGCCACACATGTTGCCACCTTGATTCCATGCTAAGATTCGGATTCAGCTCTTGACAACCTACAGTGCACGTCAGTTGCTCCTTGAGGTTTTCACCTGCCTTAACTCTAAACTGAGCGGCCCCTCACTTGCCCCATTGGTCGAAGTAATACGGGCAAAACTCCTGCCTACAATAACCTATGGGAGCGAGGCACAGAGGGGAAGAGACTCCAACATCTTGGATGGTGTGGTTGCAAAAGTGTACAGAATAATCTTTGGTCTACCAACATGGGTCACTCCAGCGCAGATTAGGCTTGACTTTGGTGTTCAAAAACAGACCCTTGCAAGACAAGGTGCGAACGTCATCTTTTGGGACAAAGTAAGAAAATCAAAACCAGGAACCCTAAATTGGTATTTGTGGTCAGAACTACAACAGAAAACAAAATCACCAATGACAAAATACCTACTAGCAAGTTTGACCACCCTGGGTCTCATCGCGCTTTGGGAAACACCTATAAGCCACTGCCTTCTCAAAAAAATAACAAAGAAAACAGTAAACAGTCAATCCTGGATTGAAGACAAGCCGCCCTATCCAGAAGGTCGCACATCTGGATGATCCTGAGCTAATACTCCTCTCTCGCTGCTCAAAAATACCTAGCCCTAGGGTTTGCCAAATCCACTAAAATACAATTCCTAAGGTACCGACTTGGCTTGCTACCATGCATGTCTTGATTCCATCTATTTCTCTATCACACACATTTACATATAATTCATTACTGTTTGGCATCATGGCTTGAATCAACAGGGAAATTAAATAAATTGAAACTTGTTCTGAACATAGACCCCGAAAATAGTTATTCCCCGGGGCCAAAATATCCTTAGGCCGACACTGGGTAAATGAATCCCATTGCCCAGTCCATGAGGACGCTGTTGTTATGTCACAGTTGTCTCTCCTGGTGTCTCGGAGGTCTGTGGGAGTGTGAGGAAGGGTAACATGGTGTTCTACACCTGGCTGAGGTCATCATTGTTTTCCATTAGTGTCTTGCCTACAGATGTGAACAGTAAAAACTGTACTCTGCAACTTTCTGGAGTGAACTACTGGCATTGCACCTGAGCAAACACACTAGCATTGTCCCAGTAAGCAAGGCCTAAAGTGAGTTTTTCGGTATATTGTTATATTCTACCTTCTGTAGTAGGTTCTTGAAGTTATCCACTTTTAGAAAGAATCTCTTTAGGGGTTTCCAATTTGGCCATAATGCATTGTCTTATGTTTCACTATCTTTTTCTTGTGAGCTTCTCTTGTTCTTGTGAGGTTGGTGATGAGAGTGTGTAACAGCAGCAATTCCCTTTCTATTTTATACAGCTTGGGTGTCCTTGCAGTTTGTAGGACACGCTCTAGGATTTGTTCTGGATAGGTGTGCCATAGTAGCAGAGTTTATACAATTTTGAGGAGCTGTCAAATGGAGATAGGGTAGGGCTGTGTATCAGGGACCTTGGGGGGGGTCCTGGTACAAGGGGTGGAGATGCCAATAAAATAGCCTTCCATGGCAGGGAAATGCTAGAGGAACGTTATCTCTTCGCCCTGCTGTGCAGAAGGGCGGGCGACGGCACCTCTACCCACAGCCACTGTTGGTAGTTTCGCCAGGTGGGAGCCCACACTTGGTGAAGCCAAGTTTGGTATTTCCAGACTCTAAATGATTGGATCTGGAGTTTGCAAACTTAATAATCCTGAATCCAAAAACACATGGCCACTTACAGTCACCCGGAATGGGAATGTTGCCCTCCAAGCATGACTGCTTGGCAACTCGTAATGAGGCCTAATGTGTTCAAACATTTAAACAACCCTTCAGCAATTGTGCTCCTTTGTGCAACCTGTTGGTATTGCTGTTGTGCTAGGCTTCACTTGTTTAATGTATCAGTTGGTATTTTCTCTACAGTATGCACACTTTGTAAATCCCGTTGTGTTTTTGAAAGTTTTTATTGGAGTGCCCTGAGGTAGGGCAGACCTGGTGAATCCTAGCATACCACCTGGACACAACCACACCTCCACCTCACCCGGCTGCACAGGCACAGTTGGAAATGCTGTCAGACCACCCTTATTTCACTGTACACCCTGCCCCGGGAGGTAACAAGATGAGCCTTTGCGTATCCTCGTGACTCGCCGGCTCACCCCTCACACGTGCAGCGGTACTTCCACCCTTCCGCCAGGGCTCCATTGGAGTTACAAATGCTTGTTACCCTGCTGTGTCACTTAGCTCATACTGTGTTACTCTGAAAACTGTTTCTATTCATAGAATGCTGTTACTCTAAACCAATGTAAGCAAATATATCCCGTCGCTTTACTTACCCTGTTTATTGTGCACGTGTGTGCTATTGGTCAGTATGTGACACCTAAAAAAGTTAATGTAATTTTACAAGCAATTTTATTTTTGAAAAAGCGTTTTCGTTTCTGTGAAATAACACATCTGTCTAATAGTTCTGGTCTCTGCACAGTAATGAGTTAACCAGCGCCGGTGTCTTCTGACACTTCACTCCGATGACAGGGAACCACCAGAGGGATTCTGGGCAGGTGCGTTTCCACCTTCTAGCTGCATGGCTGAGGGCAGTGCTTACATTAAAAAGTTTTCTTAGAAGTCCACAGTTTCTGCTACTAGATGGCAGCGTTGCTGAATAACAAGCTCCCACCTCCTGCCTCTTTTTTCGTACGTATATAAATTACTGTCTCTGTATTTAACTCTTAAAGGTTCTTTTTAATCTCTACTTTTTTTTCCTGTTTACTATTTATTTCTTCCTTTGCTTTTGTCCCTTTCCTACCTCGCATTTTCCATGTCAATCTATGATGGGATAAAATAAGTCCACATCCCCAAAAATAAGTGCTGATGCCAGACTCTTGCAACCGTCGGCACAAATGAAAAACTGGTTGGTAGGTGATAGAGCGTCATATTGTTCTGAAATTTGTAGGGGTGCACCATATTCACCGTTAGTCAGCACCCACATATTAATCGATGTATGTTAAGAGTGCCATAGAAATGCATTACTAGAATCGTTTAACATAGAGGTGATTAGAAATGTAATAATGCTTCTCGTGAAGAGTAATGCTGCAGATTATTGTGAATGTATTTTAGTAAAGCACAATGATTAGTTTTATGTAATGCAATGTATTAGGTTAAACGTGTGCCATATTAAAGTTACACGTGCAAGTTGCTTATTCACGTATACAAGGATAAGAACAAATGCTTAGAGTGTGATTTAGTAATGTGTTTAACAGTGTAAAGGCCTGATCGCATATACATTTGAAGAGAAAGGCGTGTTCATTTTTCTTATGTTAGCTAAATGTTGTAGGACGAAAATAATTTCCCTTGGTAAAGGCTTTGGGTTGTAGGACGAAGAAAATCTTAGAGAAGAGAAAAAGTTTTCGTTCCCATGTTTCCGTTGCAGGTGCAAGGACATTTAGCTCGTTAGTGAGACTAGGTCTTTGTTTTAGGAGTTAGGATGCTATTAGAAGCCAACAGGGGAGTACGATGGAATGTGAGGATGATACTTTCAGCGGAGACGGTGCCTGGGACCCAAGGTCAAGCTAACCATCGTTGGATGACTTACAAGTTTCGGTGGAAAAGTACTGGAAGAAGACCTGGCTGAAGAGGTGTGCCTAAGGGCGTGTTCCATGTTTTTGGGATTTTGTATTAGGGACAGTGCCCCGATGGTTGAGTAGTTGAGGTTTAGACGGGAAGCTAGAAAGAGCATCTTAGAACGAGCTCTGACTAGGTGAATGTACTTTTTAGGAAGTCTTCACTTCTGACACCTATTTGTTCTCTTGCCTGGGAAGGGGAATGCTAAGCAGGGATGTCACCTTAGAGATAGAGTAGGGATAGACTAACGTTTTCTTTCCTTTTTAGACTAATGATTCCTAATTTGGACATTGGCTTAACCATTGCTTTCTTGATGCTTTTAGAGGCAGTGATTCTTTTTGTTTTGAGTCGGATGAGAATCCTACGTAGGCTTGCATTTGTATTAGTGCCCATCTATCTTCTTCACCTTGTGCTAAGGTGTTTGTATGTGCAGTTATTTTTGGTTGTAATAAAATCCTACAAATTTTAGATTCTGAGTCAGTGGTCCTTTCCAAATGAGATCTAATTTTGGCGAGTATGTTTTAATAATTATATTTCCTCCCCTCCACACTATTTAGCAGATAAAAAGATCCTGGCGACCTGAGAGGATTCTTGGGGATAACCAAGTAGGCAAGAATCCGGCCGCATCATAGGCTTAGTAGTTGGTCAAACACTATGGGTAGATGAATGAATACTTCTGTGTTGTTGCACATTGTCTTCAATGGGATGGGACCACTGTTTTGTACTACATCTAACTTACTAATCAATCACAGTGCAAAAAAAAGATTTGCAAGGATTTGCGAAAATTCTGCTTCATTAATATTCGTCAAAAAGGATTTCCTGTGCAAAACCTTGAAAACATCTGCAAATGCTGAGACAGCATCCTGAAAAAGACAGCAGACCTCTATTCGCATTCGAAAAGTGTCGTTGTAACGCCTGTCCTTTACAGAATCACTTGATGAGGTTATTAAGAGAAGCCTGGTAGGCTTAAAAGGCGCGGTTACAGAGTTAAATATATTATTAATTCTATAGAATCGGCACCTCAGAATATATTTAACAATCTAAACCTTGCAGTAATGTTTCGTTATCCCTTTAAATGTAGTCCAATATATGAAGGCCAAATTGTAATTGCCATCCAAGTCTTAAAAGGTGTAAAAATATACACAGTGTGAGAGACCTTGTGGGTTACTCAGATCTCCCCTACATTGACACCCACAGGACATGTGGTACAAAAACATTGCTGAAGGATTGTTATTGCGTGGCGCACTGCCACTTTTCTGTCACTAAAACGCATAAAGAGAGTGATGTTCCTCTTGCTTTCCAAGGTGCATTGTGAATATTCTTCTTGTAGAAATAAGGAATAGGAATCGAGTAACAGCGTACAACCCCAGTACAGGATCCGAGGGGACAGCGACCAGATTCTCCTGCAGCCTCCCTTTACCTGCCCTTGCGTTTTCTATGGCTAAGCAAGAGTAAGGAAGCCCGGAAAGTCCACTTACAGACTGACTTATATCTTGGTGGGTGAAGGAAAAGTCTGGCAGGGAGACGGAGTAAATTACTCTGCTGCCCTGACTGAGTCCCTACCCGCCAAATCGAGAATTTCTGAACCATTGACAGGAACCCCCATCACAGTTGGTTCCTGTCAATACCTTTTAAAATTTGAAGCAAGACTCAGTCAACAGGATGGAGCTGCCTGTTAAACCTTTTTTTTCCCCAAAACAAAATCTCAGAGCAGGATTTTTTTTCTTTAAATAAAAATAAATCAATGCCCCCCTTGACATCGGTGTTACCTCCCATGTCGATGGGGGCCTTTTTAGTTTTTTAAAGCCCTTTACCACAAAGCAGTGAAGGGTAGTAAAAAACCGCTATCTGCCCGCCCAACTAAATTGGGCTGATGAACATATAGCCATTTCTCCGACAGCTCTTACTGCGTCGGGCCAACAGAGAAGTTTTGCCACAGTGGAGACAGAGTAGTCTCCGCGTGGGCTAAACTATGGTCAGCCTGCATCTAACGTCAAAAAAGATACTCCGTTGTACGTGCGTACTGAAAATATATAAATCATGTACTTAGCAACACAACACATCTTCTCCTTCAACACAATGAAAGAAAAAATTTACAATGGAAAATTTACATCCATGCCAATAAACACAAATCAATACTTGTAACCTCATTATAAATATGAGAAAGATAGCCTCTAAAATTTCATGAATAAATATTACATGAATAAATGTAGAATATTTGTGGCCAGTACAGAAACATCTTATTTGCCACGATTTTCCAAAGTCATCAAATCTTTCACTAGTTTTATTATTGCTAATTCTATTCATATCACTATTATTCTCATATTCATATGGACCTACTGCAACATGATTTTCAGTACCACTTGAAATGTCTTATAACCACTCAAATGTACCAGACCAATATTTGTCATTACTACTGACTTTACTAGTATCAACCTGGTTGGATTTAGAAAGTCTAGATAAATGCCATAATTTACCATCACCAAAGTAGGTTGAATTGCATTTCACTTCTTTCACACATAACAGATTGTCTATGGTTAAAGGTACTCCTCTTTTGCATTAGTCTGAAAGGACAATGTCCAGTGACTTCATTAGTGGAAATGCGGCATGCCCACAACAACTTTTTGATTTCTTTTTTCCACAACAAATCTTTACTGTTTGCTAATTGTGTAATACCGTTAAGTATTCTATTAAAGCTCTCCACACATCATTTTCCTGAGGGATGATATACAGCCACAGTGTTATATCAAATTCCATTACTCTCTAAGAAATTTTGGAGAACGTATGATGTAAATTGTGCATCATTGTCACAAACTATGACTTTTGGAAAACCTTCCCTTAAACATACTTCATGCAAAACGTTTACTATGGTTTCTGAAACAAATCTGTTTGTCACCTTGAACCATTGGGAGAAGTGATCTACAAATACCATAAGATACTTATCTTCTTCTCCTCTACGTGCTGGCCCCATAATGTCAATAATAATTCGTTCCCATGACATATTTAGATGTTTTTTAATTTTATTTGTTATAATAGTTCTTCCAGTTATTAAACATTTATTTTATTTTACAGTTGGTTCAAGATACACAGCAGTGGCATAGTTCACTTTTCCGTATTTAGACCCTTCACAGGAGGCCAACTCATAGTACATAATCAGTTTTGAAGTATTCAATCCTTATGAAAAGCAAGGATGAAACCAACTACACTGCTTTCTTTACCTCCCTTCCAAAGCCTCAGGCCTCCCTCCCGCTCTCACCTCTAGTAGATCCAATGTTCGCCTATATTGCATCCATTGACCGCATATTTTTTCGAATTTCTGCATCGCACCACTGGCATTGTAAATTGTCTGTTTCTCCTGTTGGCACCAGTCAAGATCTTTCTTCCAATCCTTTATCTTTGAGGGCCTACTTGCTTGCCACAGTCTTGCTATAATTCGTTTTGCCACCACTACCGCCACACCCAGCCAGGTACCCACCGTCCTTGGCCATTTTTCTTCTACAGACATCCCAAGAAACAGCGACAATATTTAGATGTTTTAATGGTCGTAATGAAGTACTGGGTTTTCTCAGAACCAACCCAGCGGTGCCAGGGGACACACTCGAAGACTTCGAGTTCTTCCTGTTCCAGACCACAGAAACACAGAGTCTTCTAGGTGAAGTCAAAGATCGTATTTATTGGCTGCAGACCAAACACAGGTATCCGAGAAGTACAGCACGGTGTATGTTCTCAGGAGACTGCTCCCGAACCAAAAACCAGTCTTTTCTTATATACAGAATATTACGCTCTGGGCAACACCGCCCCTATTTTACAAGTGGTCATTCACATATTTTCGCTTCAAAGAAAACGCACAGTCATGATGATAATCCCACATTTCAGCTCGGTCAGCCCATGATTATTTACCCAGCGAGGCTCAGAACCCTCATCAGGTATCAGCAGACCCCAATAAAACGGGCACCTCCTTCTCGTGAAACAAGCCATAAAGTAGGAAACAAAGTCAGGTGTGAAAGAGATTAGTCAGGGTTCGTGTGGGATGCATGACTTTATGATGTGCCGGGCCCTGATGCTAATCCCATTTGGCCGCAGTAAAAGGAACCGGCCGGACAGGACTGACCTCGGGCAGCGGAGTCAGTTTTCACAGGTCACAAAGAAGTCACAGGAGGATTGTGTGTCCATTAGGCCTAAATGGCCTTAATGCGCAGCCTATGTGAGGGCAACCACAAAATGGTTACCATTCTAAAATGGAACCCGAGGGTCGTATATGTAGTATACATATACGCGGTGAATTCATCGGGGAAACATGATGAAAACACTCATACATACCGCATTAGTCATTTGCGGTTCGCTGATACCAAAATCGGCATGGTAGGACTATGCTACCAACATGGTTCCGAAATTTACAGTACCACAGACCCTCCTTTTGCCCTTACATAGGCAATAACTATACTCATACTAATCTGAGTCCAGGTCTATATTCATAAAGTCATGAAGATGTTGCTGTAGCATCATCCTATTGCTTAGCTCGTCCCTTGATACAGGTTTCCTTACACATGATGTAACACAGAGGCTACACATTACAGGAGCACACTGTATACATAGACAGAACAGGAAAAGAATGGCTAAGATCATCCCAGTGACTATTAGAATCTTCCATCCCCAAGCTGATATCAGTCCCCAGAACCACCCCATCATCGTCCAGTCTCCTTTATCCACATGAATGGATTCGGAAATCTTATGCAGTTTGGAGATGGCCTGATAGACTTTCGGAGCATTATCTGGTATGAAAATACAGCAGCTTGATTGGATAACCTTACATACTCCACCACGGTCTGCAAGTATGACATCTAGAACCATACGGTTCTGCAACGTCATGAGGCGATCCGCTTGGAGCTCAGCTGTCAAGTTACCAAGGGCACCAGCCGTTACATTAACAGTGGATTCAACTACACGAGTCAGTTGTCTCAGGTTCCTACTATTGACCATTGGTCCCCAAAACGGCAGGAAACACAAGAAGAAGTCTCCCGCTTCCTGACCGGCACTATCTTCCTTACTAACAACGCCTCTCACAACTCTGGTCTTGTGATAATCAGAGGTGGCAGTAAATGTCGGCGGTAGCAAATTTGCAACATAACATGTGCCCAAGAAATCAGGGGGCAACCATGTATATGCTCGGTCATTACAAACAAAGTATGTACCCTTAGCAGCCAAAAACGCAGGGGAAAACTGTGATGGAAAAATGTACGTTTCAGCACAGTCACTCTTCCCTAATTGAGCTCTTGGATTCTGACCATTGCCTTGTAAACAGAACCGACCTATGTGGGATACGACCCAAATCGGAGATGAACTTTTGCGCTGTTTCTCGTCTAGACTAATGCTATACCCCGTCGCGTTCCAACCCACATAAGCTCGCAACTCATCCTTAGGAATAGATGAATATGCATCGATATCTCTACTCATATCAGCAATTCCTCTCATCAAGGCTTTATTGTTCGTGCTAGGTCTATTGGAACGCGGTGGTCGTGGGGAATATGTCTCAAGTGCAAAAAGAAACATGGTCTGGAATGCCCATGATGACCCATTATAGCTAAACGGCAGCACTAGATACGGGATACCCTTATCAATGGTATGCGGCATCAAACCACACACCCAGCAATTTGTTGTGTTCATAACTAGCTGGTGCTGGTGCAGGAGTTGAACAAACAAATTGTTTACGAACTCTGAACGTCTAGCTTGTTCGTGTTCAGGCAGAGGGTGGAAAGAGTGTGAGGGAACAGTAGGAGAAGGTATGGGCTGTATAGTGGGTGCAAACGGCACCTGAAAAGACAGTAATACATAACCTACAGAAAACACCATCATGCTAAATAGTACAAACAGACATAATATTACAAAACGTTTGCTATTCATTACTTTACATATTCTGTTCTTAAAATGTATTTCCTCAGCGGGTCTCTTCATCTCGAAAAACTCCATCCTCTAATCGTGCTGTTCACGGCGGAGGAGTGTCTTCTGCTAGGGAGTACACCTGTCAGTCCAGGGAACGCCCTAGACCAACCAGACCGTTGACCTAACGTCTCCGGCTTGTACCCCAAAGTCTTGGCACCGCGACCCTACAGCTGAACCCGGATGGCGGTTCGAAAAAGCAAAAATAAGAAAGTTTCTCAGATGGAAGAGAGAGCTGCACTATTCAAAAAAAAATATCAAAGAAAAAGAATTTTTATTTGTCCATAGTTCTCGGCCTCAAATTGTACTGACTTCTTGTAGGTACTGTTTGGTCTTGAAACAAGAGTTCAGGCTCGGTAGTGTTCAATCGAATTGACGGTGGCACAGCTTCTTGCAAGATGTCATCGCTTTCCTTCTCCGAAAGCGTTCCTTTTACTCGTGCATTGCTAAACGGCAGAAAACGAGGCACAGTCTCAGTCTCTGAGTCAGCGATCCCTTCCTGGACCCACTGGTCGTAAGGCAAAGGCAAAGGGACCCTTTTGCAATGAACGCCGTGTATCCAGTTCTTTTTCCCCTTCACTCGAACAGCTGATCTCGTCGAAAGAAGGACGAGATCGGGGCCGATCCAGCGGGGCTCATCATTTTTCGTCCGCTGGAAATTTTTGACCAGCACCCATGATCCAGGATTGATGGGGTGTCCCGGAGCTTCAGAGAACTGAGGCAGAGTATCATGCACCCGTTGGTGTAAAACACGCAATTTAGCCGTCAATTCATACAAATAATCAAGCAGTACTGGATGTTCGATCTCACTGAATTTTGTCGGTCTTGGCACACCCCATATATTGGCCGGACGGCCAAACACAATCTCGTACGGACTAAGCCCCACTCGTGAATGCACAGTCATTCTTGTTGATAGGAGTGCTAAGGGCAGAGCATCAGGCCATTTAAGACCAGAACTCGCTTGAATCTTAGCCAACTTAAGTTTCAAAGTGCCATTATAGCACTCTACTAGTCCAGCTGACTGGGGGTGATTGGCAGCGTGGAATATCTGCTTTATACCTAGTCCCTCACATACATTCTTCATCACTCATCCCACAAATTCACTCCCATTATCACTCCATACCATTCTTGGCATTCCAAACCTAGGGAAAAATTCTTTGACAAGGGCTTTAGCTGTGGATAAGGCAGTATTGTCTTTTAGGAGATATGCTTCTATCCACCTTGAAAAAGCGCAAACAACGACAAGCACATATTTCAAATTGTTGCACCTTTCCATGTGGATGAAGTCTAGCTGCAAAACCCCAAACGGATACGTCGGAGGCGCAAAATGACCAGCTGGAGTTGGGGTTCCCCTACCATGATTGTATTTCAAACATACCATGCAATTTTTGACCACATTCTCTGCACACTTGGGAATTCCAGCATTCTGTCATACTGGGGCTAACAACTTACAAATCCCTTTCACACTGATATGCGCCATTCCATGTGCCATCGTAACCACTGGAAGCACATATGCATCGGGTAACAACCATCGCCGGTGTTCTGACAAATCAACCCAACAACCATTTTCATCCAATCTACCCTTACTTCTTTTCCACATACTCGATTCTTTCTCTGTGGCTTCAGCTTGAAGGGACTTTACACTCTCTATCGTGTCTTCACACATTCCAACATCACCAACCCATCTTGCAGGGCCTGCAACATACATTCGAGTTGTAACATCTTTCGCTGTTTCTTTCGCAACTTCGTCAGCAAATGCATTACCACGACCAACATCATCGGTAACTTTCTTGTGGGCACTGCATTTCACAATCGCAACTTGTAATGGCAAGGTCAATGACTCAAGGAGATCATTCACCAACTGACCATTCTGTATCTTAGTTCCATGCGAAGTCAGGAACCCACGTTCTTTCCACAAGCGCCCAAAACTATGGGCCATGCCAAAGGCATACTGACTGTCAGTATATATGTTCACTTTCATTCCTTTCGACAACACACACGCTCTAGTAAGGGCAATTAATTCTGCTGCTTGAGCCGAATTATGTGGTATACGTGCAGTTTCAACAATCATGCGCAAAGTCGTGATAGCATGCGCAGCAGTCGTATCACCATTCGGAAGCTTGAAACATGAACCATCCACCCATAAGGTACCATCACTCTCAACCAGGGGAGTATCTTTAAGATCCACTCTCCCTTTTGTTTCTTCTTCTGTTCTGAATAGACAATCATGCTGCTCGATCTCATCTGTGTCTGCTGAAATCGGCAATAATGTAGCTGGATTCAACGTGTTGCACCTCTTTATGTGCACATGACTCGCTAACAGTGTTAATTCATAACCTGACAATCGAGCACTAGTTAAGTGCTGTGTCTTGGTCCTGTTCAACAACGTGTCCACTGCATGCGGAACCATTACAATCAACGTGTTATTCATTACTAACCCAGCAGGCTGTCGAATAGACACAGCTGCTGCCGCTGTGGCTCTCAAGCAACTCGGCAATGCCTTAGCTACCGGATCCAAAGTCGACGAAAAATACGCACATGGACGCTGTTTGTCTCCAAAAGATTCTGTTAACACTGACAATGAGCAACCTTCCTTCTCATAAACATACAATGTAAAGGGTTTACTGTAATCGGGGGTACCCAACACAGGAGCTGAACATAATGCATTACGCAATTCTGAAAAACTCTTCTGACATTCTTCAGACCACGGGACGGGATTCGGTGTATCTTTACATGTTAATGCTATCAAAGGTTTTGCTAGCAAAGAAAAACTCGGGATCCACTGCCTACAGTATGAAGTAATACCCAAGAAAGCACGCACTTCTCTCTGTGTTCTTGGCACGCTCAATTGTGCAATGGCCTGAATTCTTTCTGGGGTCAGTTTTCTTCCCGCTTTCGATAAGAGATGACCTAAGTAGGTCACTTCTTGTTGACAATATTGCAGTTTTGAGAGGGACACTTTGTGATGAAAGGTAGACAAATGACGCAACAATGACAATGTAGCTTCTTTACAAATCTCCTCAGCGGCGATTAGTAAATCGTCAACATACTGAATGAGGGTAGCACCACTAGGTAAAACAATTGCATCAAGCTGCGCTTTTAAAGCCTGACTGTATATTGATGGACTTTCACAGTAGCCCTGTGGAGCACGTTTAAAACGGAAGCTTCGACCTCTTAGACTAAAACCAAAAATATCCCTGCTCTCCTCTGCAATCGGGATGCTAAAGAAAGCATTCTTTAAATCGATCACTGAGAACCAAGCAGCGGAAGCTGGGATCATAGTTAACAAGGCAGTTATATCAGGGACAACTGGACACTGTGGCACAACTATCTTATTGACCTCTCTAAGATCGATCCCAAATCTGTAAACAGGTGGCTGAGAAGGGTCAGTACGTTTTAAAACAGGCAAAACCGGACTATTGCAAACGTTGCCTCTTGTCTCTTCAATTACATCCTTTTCAATCAAATCATAGATAATCGCTAACAACGCTTTCTCACCTTCATTAGAGATCTTATACTGGGGAATGCGTGGCAATTTAACATTGGCTTTCAAAGTGGCCACATATGGCGGTATCTCCAAGAGGCCCACATCATTAGGACCAGTAGCCCAAAGGACATCTGGAAGGGACGACAATTCAGCTGGCAGTTTATTCTTCGACAAATACATTGGAGAAATCACTTTCCTACCCAGTGTAAGTTGTACTCCTGAGGGAGAACAATATAATGTCGCATGTAATCTCTTTAACAAATCCAATCCTAACAGGTTTTCACCACAACCTGTCGTTAGGATAAGGGGTGCTTTCAGCTCACAAGGTCCAACAGAAAGGGGCATAGGACTAGAGATCGGGTTCCTAACCGGGGCGCCAGAAAAACCTACTGAAACATTCATTTCGCCAGACAAAGGCACGCCAGGGAGTTTTGAGTGCATAATAGAACTCTTTGCAGCACCAGTATCCAATAGAAAAGGCTCTGATACACCCGCTGTAGTCACCTTGACATACGGTCCACTCTGGTCCACTGGCACTGAAACAACTCCCTCTCTCTGTCTATGGCTGTCCTAGTGATCATTACTTTCCGCATTCTCATCCTCCGCATAATAGTCATCATTATAGTACTGAGCTGTCCTACCAGTTGCATTGGCTTGTTGGTCAAAACTATTCATCGTATTTTGAGGTGGAAGAGGACGCGCGTTCTGGGGAACATTCCCACGCCCTCTACCTCTAGGAGCTTGCTGACCACCTCTACCTCTCGTGCCATAAGCATTATTCGTACGCTGCAACAATATAGGACAACTATACTTAAAATGACCCTCTTCTTTACAATATGAACATTGATTGGGACCTTCAGGAACACGCGGTTGGGAATATTCGAACTTTTGCATGTTTCTTTGAAACTGCTGAGGTTGCTGATAGTTACTCTGACTACCGCGTGGTGGGTAGGCCTGTTGTAACAAAACCTTCGTTTTCAATTCCTTTGTTTTCTTGTCTGCCTTATCTTTCTCATCTTTATCCCTATTTTCGTAATACTGTGCAGTAGCCAGTATTTGTGCTGAAGAGGAAACAGCCCAAGAACTCTCTGAATCTTTTAATTTCTTGCACAACTCGGGAAGTAAATTATGCACAAATTTATCAACAAATAATCGTTGACCACCTTCCGTACTCATGTCTTGTCCACTATGGTCGATAAATGTTTCTTCAAACCTGGTGAAGAAATCAGACACTGACTCATCCTTCTTCTGCTTGCATGCCGATAATTTATCCCAATTCAAACGCATCGCGGGCATTAAAGTTTTCATATAGTTAATTATTCTACCAGGGAGTTCTGCTACCGCGGGCTCAGGCTTGGCACCACCAACTTGTCTGGTGTCTGCAGCAATGATATTAGCCCATGTGTCACCTAGTTCTGCAGCATGATCCGCATTACGAATCAATCCCCATAAAGGCTGCGGAACAACATTCCCGAACAACATATCAATGTCAGCTAAATTCATGACACACGATTCTGCGGTCTGTGATAACTCATAATATCCTGCAGGGTTTTTACGGGGGTCAGGCAATGTCTGCTTAAGCGCTATTACTTCAGCTCGCTTCCACGGCACGTGTACCCAAACACGCTGAAAATGTGGCTGAACAGGTGGGTTAGCATTTAAATCACCAGGTCTCCAAACTGGAGGAACCTCACGCATCGGATATTGGTGCACTTTTACCTTTTTCCCTACAGGGAACTCCTGTTCGAACAACGACTGATGACAATCCCCATTCCTGAAGGACAACAATGTCGTAACTGCTCTATCAACATCGGGGCCCACAATCGTGCCTTTTTCAAATTCAAATCGTACACGGCACAACTCCTGCGGGCCTGAATCTAAACCATGATCTTCCAATTCCTCACAGAGGAAGTCACACATTTTCTCGAAAACGTATCTCTGTTTTTGTGCTTCCCATTGATGAAAAACATTTACAACAGATTCCACATCATATCTTGAAGGAAAAACAATCCATTTATATGCCATGCGGTCTAATACTTCTTTCTCTTCAGAACCTGGCAGCTGACTACGCAACTGCGTACGTTGTGAACCAGGGGTCGTACTAGATGACCCGAAGAGAGGCGATATAAAACTAGTGACCGCACTAGCTATTCGTTGTCGTGTAGAAGGTGAAGTTGAGGCAAGAACAGGGGGAAAGACAGAGGGAAGAAAATCGGGTGCGGAGACAGGTACAGGAATCGTATCAGGACGAGCGCCAAGAGAGGCAGCTGATGTACTAGGCAAAGTCGCACGAAGCACAGAAGAGATAGGTAGCGAAATCGGCGGCCCTTGAGGGGGCTGCGCTGTAGGGATAGGAGCCGGCTGAGGAGGAGCTGGCGGCTGTGGGAAGGCTTGCGGCAAATTAACTAGAGGCTGTACATTTAAGGGTTGCGGAGGTGCTGTAGCACTCTGCGCATACGGGGATGGCGAACTCAGCAAATGTGACATTAGGGGATCTTTCTCCTTTTCTTTTGACGCATCTTGCTGAAGGGGCGGCAAAACTGGGTAGCATTTATCAATCACTAGTTTACGTTGCCTGTGCAGCTGCTCATTCATTTGTTCTTCTTCATTATCTTTAAACTGTAAGGCTGCTTGCATTCTCGACATACCTTTCTCTCTTTTATTTTTCTTCGCTAATTTAATTTCTTTCTGTTTGGCTTCCTTTCGCCATAGGCGGAAAGAATCAAACATCGCCGGCCGGGCTTTCTTTCTAAATAATTTAACCTCTAGATTATCCAGGATCTCTGTGTCGAAACTACTATATTGGGGCCATTTTAAATCACCATCTTTCCTGGTGTATCGGATCCATACTTCATTATACGTAATGGGGCCCACGCCATGTTTTACATAAAGCTCATAAGTTGGAGTTCCAATTGGAGGAACCGGACACGAATCCTCTAATCGGGAGTCCTTATTATAACCCAGACAAAACAAATTTCCAAATATACTAGAACCAGGCTTCTTCGCTCACTAGTCTAGTTTCAAACGTCAAAGGATTATCGAATACGATAGTCTTGTGAATACACGAGTCCTTCGGCTTTGGCACTTGCAAGTTCCAAATCAAAGCGATCCCAAAGGGATACCAAACTAAGAATCAAACTAAGGACTGGGAGACGCTCCACTTATACTTAACTGAGGTATCGATGACGTCACCAGAAGACTCGTTGAATCGTTTCGCTCTACCAAATCATCAAGGGTCCAAAACAGGGCGATAGTCAGGGCAGCAGTCCTTCGTAGCCGTCGGGACGCGGAGAACCTCGCAGTAAAGACTTTCGGACCACGTCGACATGCAGGGGTCGATGAAGTGGCGGCCTTCCTCCAGAATTTTCACACGAAGCTCCTCACGAACCTCTGGCTTGGACCGGTACCGCTGAAATCGCCCCACATTGGGCGCCAACTGAAGTACTGGGTTTTCTCAGAACCAACCCAGCGGTGCCAGGGGACACACCCAAAGACTTCGAGTTCTTCCTGTTCCAGACCACAGAAACACAGAGTCTTCTAGGTGAAGTCAAAGATCGTTTTTATTGGCTACAGACCGAGAAGTACAGCACGGTGTATGTTCTCAGGAGACTGCTCCCGAACCAAAAACCAGTCTTTTCTTATATACAGAATATTACGCTCTGGGCAACCACACGCCCCTATTTTACAAGTGGTCATTCACATATTTTCGCTTCAAAGAAAACGCACAGTCATGATGATAATCCCACATGTCAGCTCGTTCAGCCCATGATTATTTAGCCAGCGAGGCTCAGAACCCTCATCAGGTATCAGCAGACCCCAATAAAACGGGCACCTCCTTCTCGTGAAACAAGCCATAAAGTAGGAAACAGAGTCAGGTGTGAAAGAGATTAGTCAGGGTTCGTGTGGGATGCATGACTTTATGATGTGCCGGGCCCTGATGCTAATCCCATTTGGCCGCAGTAAAAGGAACCGGCCGGACAGGACTGACCTCGGGCAGCGGAGTCAGTTTTCACAGGTCACAAAGAAGTCACAGGAGGATTGCGTGTCCATTAGGCCTAAATGGCCTTAATGCGCAGCCTATGTGAGGGCAACCACAAAATGGTTACCATTCTAAAATGGAACCCGAGGGTCGTATATGTAGTATACATATACGCGGTGAATTCATCTGGGAAACATGACGAAAACACTCATACATACCGCATTAGTCATTTGCGGTTCGCTGATACCAAAATCGGCATGGTAGGACTATGCTACCAACATGGTTCCGAAATTTACAGTACCACAGTAAAGGTGGTCTAAAAGTGGACTGCATTTTGTCCGAATTATATCATTCCTGGCACTCTCTAACTACCCTTCACTCTGCTTTAGATTTTAATAATGCCATTTTTAAACAATATGCTATTATCTATAGCAAGTTCATCCTTGACTTTCCAGAAAACTTGCAAACTATTTTCATCATTCTTTTTATGTGGTCATCATCTTTCAACAAACATGATGACTTGGCACAAAAACCTGCCCGATTTGACATATTCTTTCAATTAAATCTCATTTATGACCATTACTCCTTCATCCCATTATCTAGCCACACTACATTCCTCCAGAATTTCTTCATTTTTTTTATGGGTAGCGGCATTTGGCTAAAAAATCAGCCCCCTTATTTTTTATACCTGGAACATAGAATATTACATAATTGTAATCCAGTACTTTCTGAGACATTCCCACACGTCTAAGAGAAGCATTACTTAAATCACATGTAGCCAACACTTTAGTAAGGGGTTTATAGTCATATCGTATATTAACAGGTGTTCCCCATACACAATGCCTATAATGTCTAGAGCCAAAGCACATGCCAGAGCTTCCTTTTGATTAAAAGAAAATGTATTTTCCTCTTGGGTGAGAGCATGTGTTTCAAATTTGATCACAACTTCACCCTGTAGTTTCAAATTGTGTTCATACTGTATCAATGACTCTGCAACTCGGATCTGTGGTGATACAGCTGTTGCAATGTGAATTGTACCCCTGAAGGAAGGGAGCAGAACAACTTATCATTCTTGATTTTTTTACATGCATCTTAGCATTTATTCATACACTTATATTTTGTCTTATTCTTTAGTAATTGCCTGATGGGGCAAGGTAATTTGGAGAAATGGCTTTCAAATTTTGAATAAAATTGGTTGAGAACCTAGAAACGAACTCACATCATCTTTGCATTGCTTCTTGAGCAAAGCATTCCTTATTGCTTCCATAAATTCTCTCTTAGGATGCATTCAATTATTTTCCCACATTATGACCCAAATAAGTAACACTACTTTGATAGCAGTTACACTTTTTAAACTCTGCAGTAAGATCCTTCTTCTCCAGAATACGGAGTACTTCTTTCAATTTGTTATCATGCTCTGTTTTATTTTTTCCATAACTGGTATGTCATCTTGGGAAAATATTGCATCACTCATGTCCTTAAAAATGTCGTCTCTTAAACATAGCAGCTTCGGAGGCTAAACCAAAAGGAACTCTTTTATACTGAAAAACACCTGATAGGAGTAAAGAATGCAGTTAATCATTTACTATTTGGATGTACTGATACTTGATGATATGCTGCAGTGAAATCTATACTAGGAAACTGTTTAATTCCTTTGGTGGCACTTAATAATTTGGTGATCTTTGACAAAGAACACCTGTCTATAAAGATGTCTTTGTTAAGGACCCTAAGATCAACACACAATCTGAACTTGCCATCCACATATTGTGTGACTACTGAGGGTATCACCCAATCTGAAATCTCCACTGGTTCAATTATGCCTTCTATTTGTAATTTTTCTAATTCTTGAAAAACTTCTTCTCTAATGGAAATCGCAATAGTTCTTACTTTATGCACACCAGGGAAGAAATTATGTTTGAAGATAATCTTATGTTCAAAATCTGTAATTTCTCCTATTTGCCCAAGGAAAACATTAGGACATTTTTTTAACAATAAATCCTCAAAATGTTCACATTTCTCACTAAATAAAACAGGTTGATGACTGTTGGTGTCTATGATCATTCAAAGTTCCTCGTGCTCTATCCATCCTAACACAGACACGCCTTTCATAACTACATACAAATTACTTTAGGATTTCCTATCTTTAACTTCAAAGAGGAGCCTGCAGCATTGTATAAGTTTGACAGGAAAACTTGTAGCTATAATTTTAGATTTTTATAAATTATTAACAAATACATCTATAATCTTTGTCTCTCAAACTTGTTTGTTAACAGTGATATGTTTAATTTGAACCTTCAAATTATCATTTCACATACATGTTTTTCTTGATATCAGCCTTAATGTCAAGTATTTCAACATACAACCAACACACAACAATTATCCTTACTGTTTTTGGTATCGCTAAAATTGTGGCATTCCACATTGCCAATAATTTTTACAGTATTACTTTTCCTCCTGGAGGACGTCTGCTCTCACATCTTATTTGCTCACGCCATAGTTGCTAAGAAAATCAGGCAGCTTCAAAGAAAGTGCTGCCGTATTCTAAACTTCACAAAATTCAACAGAAGAAATTGAAAATGTTGGTCTTAATGCTATTATAGAGTTGTATGGAGGAATAACAGGAGACAGCACACTACATGATATGAGACTACGAACTTTCACTTCAAACGCAACAAAATCAACAATACATGTGAAACCGGAAGTCTTGCCTACTACAGAGGATGCCTGCAAATTTCATTCACTCAGAGTATATCATCAGGTGCAGCAGTGGATGGATATTCATTTGGATCCATTACAGTGGAGATTTGAAGTGAAAGATGGAAGATTGGCTCCCATTAGAATGAGTCAAGCACCAGCACCAGATCATTTATTAAAATTTATGAAATGTGGCTGTAGCAAGAGTCAATGTGCGACTCTACAATTTAAATGCACAAGACAGGGAATAGTGCGCACAGATGCGTGCACGGATTGTCGAGGAATAAGCTGTTGCAATTCGATGGAAGTAGACATGGACGATGATTGAAATCATACTATTCTTATACTGAGGAGTGCTGTTTGAATTTATCTCTTTAACAATTTTCATTTGTCAGTGTCATATTGAGAAGTGCTATATTATCTAGTTGAAATTTGTTTATCCTTTTCAAACGATGTTAAAAATGTAAATAAAAAATAATGTCAAAACTATGTTTGGCATATTAACATATAATTATCGTTGTTTATTGTATTAATCCCAATTTGATGTTATAGTCATCAGACTTTCCCGTCCCTAAAAACATATAAAATGATACCACACATGAGCATATAAACAGTTATACCTAACCATATTGGATTAACGCGTCATGATAGAGTGGTAGACTTTTCACCATCGTTTTCTACGGAAAAATTTCAATAACAATCCACTCACAGAAATTGTATTGCAATTAGTTCTAGGTTCCGCAACAAATTGACTAGTCGAGTCTGATAGTCATTTGCACACATCAGGCAGCTTGAACATCAGTGCACAGTGCAGATGGCAGATGTTCCAGGCCACAGTGTGATTCCCAGGACAGGTCTAGAACCTGTCGCCATCATTCGGTGTCCTGGCTGTCAGTAGGCGTCACTGAAATTACAGACAAATGCTGTCCTTAAAAGCATTAACTACGACAATTGGCCCCTAGTCAGAAGACACAGCCACATATTTCCTTGAACTATACTTTCCAACTTTGATTTTATCAACAGACTGTTTCCTTGCTCTTTCTTTTCTAGAGGAGCCTTTGCGCATCTGCTAGCCAATTCCGCATTTTTTCTCACTCTGGCTATAACTTCTGAAAATTCTGAGTCTCCATTCACCCACAACCTATCCTGTATATGAGGATTATTAGTATGCATTATAATCTGGTCTCTGAAGAACTCATTGTGTAGCGTTCCAAATCTGCATGGGAGTACTAACTTTTTTCTCATCTTCCACATTCTCATTCTCTTCTTGTTTGCGATGAAAAAACATATATCTGTCTATTGCTACTCAGAGAGTAGACACAAAATAAGTGTCCAAATCTTATAAAGCATGTGTGAACTCATCACCAATCCTTTCTTGATTTACTTTCTTTTCTATATTATTATATATTTGTTGTCCTCCTGGGCCAAAGTAGCTTAAAAACATATTGTTGTCTTTTGTTGAGGAGTTAATTCATCCTCTTCAAATGTGGAAATATAATTAGGAAAAATAACTCTCTCCATCTTTCCCACTTCATTATAGGATCACTTGCTCCAGGTAACAATGATTGTGGATGTGTGAGCTTGAGTGAATTAATAGCACTCACGATAGTACTTCAAAGACACTGCGGGGCCTGTTTATGACCTGGTTTGCATTCCTCTTGTACCACGCAACATGATGCAAGAGTAACGCAAACCTTACATTTGATTTATGAAGCCATGCATGGCCACTTTCTTTAGCCCTAAGTAGCTCCAGAAATCTTGAGTCAGGCAAGGCAGCTCCAATCGATGTGTTGCCTTACTCTGCCCTGGGAAGGCATTTCATGGGCATTGCGTGGGTTTCCCTCACAACACCCATGGTTTTGTCACATTTGCAGACTCACCAGAATTGATAGACCTTGGAATGCGCCAAAAAAGATACACATTCTAAGGTGAGGCGTAACATTGAGAAATATCTTTATTACTCCTCGTAACTTCATCTTTTTATGTGTGCTGCATTTTGAAGCACACATAGAAAAAGGAATTTGCCTCTCAGGGTTGTTTTTGTGCAGGAAGGTGCCGGCACCCCCACACCATGGAGCAAGGGTTCTTTTGTGGGTGCTAGGCTTGCAAAAGGGCACCAGCCAAGGGGAAAAGGTAGGAATGCCCTGTATTGCCTGAAATAGGGTGCATTCCTGCCTTCTCCCTGTCACACAGAGCAGCGCCTCAAGGTGACTTGTTGCACTGCACTGCTTGACAAGTTCTTAAATAGGCCCCTGAATGTCTTGTAAATCAAAAGGAGAAAGTAATTTTAAAAAGTACTGTATTTTAGAAATGTTCAGGTTTATGGTGTAAAATATAGTGAGGATCAAGAAGGACATGTCAGTATGTCGTAGGAGCATGGCTCAGACCAGAGGAATTCCTCTCAATCGGCAAAACAAAAACTATTTTAGAGTCATCAACAATCTACTCCCTGCATCATAAGGGAAACCAAACTGGGTTCCTCCTTGGAAAGGGTTTAGCGTTCCCAAACATAACGTTCAAAGTCTCTTCGAGTTAGAAGATACTACCTACCACATGATCAGATCCAGGGGCGTACTTTTGTTTGTGAAGTGGGTACAGGAGTACCAAGCTCAGGTGACGAGAGGGGTCCTCTGCACCAAATATGTGAAGTCTTTTACTACCCAGAAGGGAAATGGGATGGCATTTATTTGTGTTACATTAGGGCCCATGGCATACGTGCTACACTGCTGATTAGACCCTATACTGAATGCTTATTAGCTCTAAGCCAGTTTACCCTCTACCCAGCAACAGTCCAGCTCTTTATCTACTCACCCTACATTCATGTTTCAGGCTATTTCGGTGACCAATGTAACAGTATATATCCACCACTTGTAATGTCCGTGCATTAACATTACCGTGCTGTTTACATTCAAATACCTAATGGCTTACTGCATCAGGCACCAACCAAACAAGGACTGAACACTCTCCTATTACACTGCATATACTCCGCATGCAGGGAGCTAGCAAAATATTTCTGTAATAGACCCAAACAAGCACAGACTGTGCTGTGCTTTATGTAGCAAGCTGTCTGCACATGCCTCAGGGATTGACCTGGTTTGCTTGTTTATGTAAGCTATTATTGTGTTAAACATCCTGTACCAAGGATATTTTTCGTAGACTCAGTTAATTGTTGTGCACAGATGTTGTGTTGTCATCACACTGCTCAGCTGTTTTTTTAAATTAATTTTTTACTGTTTACAGTTTATTTATTATGATTTGGGACTCCGAAGAGTTCCACATAAAATGAAAAAGATAATCTAAAAATCAACATAACACTCCATAAAAAGAGAGATTTTCAGGATTTGTACGGTACTAAATTCATCATATCATATAAAAACGAGGAAAAACATATATGGAAACCATCCAAAAAACTTTCAAGTGCCAAGAGGATTGATCCATAACAAATCAGATTACCATTGATGGATACTTAGGGGGCTTTTACGAAGATTACAATCTAATGCTACAATAAAAACTTTCAAAATTAAAACCATGTAATAAAGAGCAGGGATTTTTCAATTCACAATACAGTACAAGATAACCAGCAGCATAACCATGTAGTGAAAAGCGGGAATTTGTCAATTCACAATACAGTACAAGATAACCGGCAGCATAATAACACTGCAAGAATATTTAAAACTTCGCAGAAATACAGAGTAATACAACTCGAGGGAAAATAAGCAAAAACTGGTAGTTGTAAAATATGCTCAGCTTACATTAGCAGTGTATAGGTCTCACAATGCTACATGGTTTCCAGGGACTTCAGACTAGGGCAAGTTTCTCGTACACAACCTCACCTAGGTTAAAACTAAGGGGCATATTCACAAGAATTTCCGCTCGTAGTTTTGGCGCTGCTTAGCGTAATCTCATCTTGTAATTTCAAGATGGTCAACTTTTAATCATCAATACTAGTCAGAAGGTGATACACGTGCAACACTTGGCCACACCGATCCATTACCTATTCCACATCTTCAAGAAGTCAATTGGTGAGCAGGTTACACAATGATTCAAGCAATTCCATACACATTTGAAATGACACTCATTCCTTGCAACACACTTATTACACAGATAAAGACACTCAAGGGTAAAGTTGGGGTTGCTGAAGTTGGCCATTTCAGCTTCAGTATTAGGGTGGGAGGTCCATCTGCAAGACATACCATGGGCAACACACTAGATATGCCACACTATTGGCCATGTCACCTACCAGGTTGTAAGTGGTCAGATAACACATTTACATACCTGGATGACACACATTTGTTAGGATGGCTCAGTTGTACATACATGTAAAACTATTACACATGCACTAGTTGGCCATTTAGCACACCCTTGCTGATTTGGATGATGCAGTGCACCTATAGAATTCACACGCATACTCAGGAAATGATTTCTGGAGGCCCTCTGTCTACAAACACCATTAAATCATCATCCTACACATATTTGTAATCATACGTACTACATATTAACTTGTGCGCTCTACATGTCAGTGCTTCTGAGGGTATCATAGAACATAAATTCAACACATCCCTACGGTTTGTACAAAGGATGACTGATAGGGATTAGCAAAACACAGTAAGCCATGGCAGACGGTGAACACCCTAAATATCGATTCCAAAATATCGACTGCCCAGAATATCGAAGTTAAAATATAGAGTGGACAGAATATCGAATTATCAAAATATAGATAGGTCAGAATATCGAAATTGGGGTACAAAATATCGATTTCCATAATATAGAATTCAAAAATATAGAATTCCATAATATCGAATTTTAAAATATAGATTACCATAATATCGATTTTTTTTTAGTTTTATGTATGGTAGTATATGTGTTAAAATTATGTATTATTTTTGTAATGTATGTTTAATTTATTTAAACTAATGAATGTTATGTTGTTTAATTTTTGCGTAATTTAAATCCGTAGCGGGTTGTGGGTTTATAGGGGAATAGGGTGGGAAGTAATTTAATTATGGTTAATTAAATATTAATTATATGTATATGTTTTGATAATTAATTGATTGATAATTATTAATTGGTAATTAATTTTTATTAATTGGTAATTAATTTATATTAATTGATTAATTGATAATTATGTTAATTGTATTTTTTATTATTAGGAGCGGGTTGCGGGTTCGTAGGGGAATTGGGTGGGAAGTAATTTAATTGTAATAGAGTAAATAATTATTTTTTTATTTATGTGTATTGATAATTAATTGATAATTAATTATTAATTGGTAATTAATTTGTATTAACGGGTAAATAATTTGTAGGAATTGCTAATTAATTTCAATTAATTGCAAAATTATTTTTATGAATTGATTAATTGATAATAATGTTAATTGTATTTTTTATTATTGGGAGTGGGTTGTGGGTTTATAGGGGAATTGGGTGGGAAGTAAATTAATTGTAATCAAGTAAATATAAATCTTTTTATTGATGTGTATTGATAATTGATAATTAATTATTAATTGGTAATTAATTAGTATTAATTGGTCATTAATTTTTATTAATTGATAGTTAATATTTTTCAATAGTAATTAATTGTTATTAATTGGTAATTATTTTTAATGAACTTTTCATTGGTATTGATAATTAATGTAATCTTATTTTAAATTTAAATCATTACTTTCCCTACTTTTGCACTCTCAGGAATGGGAATAGTATTTTTTACCCTCCTCTATCCAACTCTTTCCCTACTGTTGCACTCACTGGAGTGGGAATAGTAATTTGTACCCCTATGCTATCCAACGCTTTCCCTACTGTTGCACTCCCTGGAGTGGGAATAGTAATTTTTCCCTTCCCGCTATCCAACGCTTTCCCTACTGTTGCACTCTCTGGATTGGGAATAGTAAATGTTATCCTCCCGCTATCCAACGCTTTCCCTACTGTTGCAATCTTTGGAATGGGAATAGTAATTTGTACCCCTACGCTATCCAACGTTTTCCCTACTGTTGCACTCACTGGAGTGGGAATAGTAATTTTTACCCCTACGCTATCCAACGCTTTCCCTACTGTTGCGCTCATTGGAGTGGGAATAGTAATTTTTCTCTTCCTGCTATCCAATGCTTTCTGTACTGTTGCACTCTCTGGAGTGGGAATAGTAATTTTTACCCCTACGCTATCCAATGCTTTCCCTACTGTTGGAGTCACTGGAGTGGGAATAGTAATTTTTCCCTTCCCGCTATCCAACTATTTCTCTACTGTTGCACTCTCTGGACTGGGAATAGTAATTTTAACTCTCCCGCTATCCAATGCTTTCCCTACTGTTGCACTCTTTGGAGTGGGAATAGCAATTTTTACCCCTACGCTATCCAACGTTTTCCCTACTGTTGCACTCATTTGAGTGGGAATAGTAATTTTTACCCCTACGCTATCCAACGCTTTCCCTACTGTTGCACTCATTTGAGTGGGAATAGTAATTTTTCCATTCCCGCTATCCAACGCTTTCCTTACTGTTGCACTCTCTGGAGTGGGAATAGTAATTTTTACCCTCCCGCTATCCAACGCTTTTCCTACTGTTGCACTCACTGGAGTGGGAATAGTAATTTTTACCCCTATGCTATCCAACGTTTTCTCCACTGTTGCACTCACTGGAGTGGGAATAGTCATTTTTACGCTCTCACTATCCAACAAAAGCTCTACTTTTTTTTTTTTTTTTTTAAACTCTTTTTATTAACATTTTCATTTCCAACAATTTCTGCAATACCATATCGTTCTACACAGTGTACTTTACATCTTTCTCTTATTAGCCTTTGTCGTACAATAATGACCCCTTTCAGTTTCCCCAGTCCCTTTGCACCCGCCTCTTTAACCACATCAAAACACCTTTCATCAGTGCTCTTTATACACACCCCAGCTAGTCGGAATTATCTGATAGGGCTTCTTCCTGTGGGGGATCACAGATGTTGGCCCGATATTCATTTCACTTCCCCCATATCTTATTCCATTTTTGGGGGCAACCTCTGTGTATGTAGACCGATTTTTCGGTTACAATTAGTTCGTCCATTTCATTGCACCACTTTCGGAGTGTCGGGACTTGCTGGGCTCCCCACTGTTGCGCAATATCTCTTTTTGCTAAGGCCATCCCTAGTGCTACCCATGTTTGCACTGCCTGATTGAGGTCCACGCCCTCCCAGACGTTTAGTATGCAACCCCTTGGTTCAGGAACTAGTGTTATACCAGTGACCTGCGCGATTGTGCGCACTATTGCTTTCCAATAGTTTTGGATTGCTGCGCATTGCCATATTATGTGCCAGAACGTGCCCGGCTCCCCACATTGTCTAATGCAAAGCGGTGTATCTGCTCTGTGCAATTTATGCAGTAGTGTCCTGGTGTAGTAGGTACAATGCAGTGTCTTCAGTTGTATTAATTTAAATCTAGCTGAAATCGCCACTTCTCTTGGGGATGCTAACGCTTCCTGCCAGTCCGTCTCATCCAGCTCACCCACGTCAGTCTCCCATCTAGCTTTTAGGGTTTGTGTCGAGTCTGGTTGGTTATTTATGATTTTTTTGTATATGAGTGAGATCGCTTTCTTCGTCATATGGTCAGTAAGGAGCCTGTCTTTGAGGGGTGAGGATTCTGGCAGTTTCGTTCCGTGTGGTATTATTGCTGTTAGTGCATGCCGTATTTGTAAGTATCTAAACGTCTCTGTATCAGCCAACCCATAGCTCTGTTGCAGCTGCGTGAACGGGATGGTCTCCCCCTTTTTCCACATGTCCCCCACCCTCGAGATACCGATCAGGTCCCATTGTCTGAATCCCTTCGTGTTCTTTAGCCTTCCCAGCTTATTTGTGTCCCAGAGTGGTGTCGCCTGTGTGATGACTCCTTCCCAACCCATATCCCTCTGTACTTCGTGCCAGATCTTAATTGTATGGGCTGTGGGGCCTATGAGATGTTTATGTTGATTCCTGTTGTAGAGTACTCCCATAAGATTGTCTACACCCATGATGCCTATCCATGCGATAGGCCGGGTCTTCCTGAGCAGCGTGAAGCCATTGGTTAATTACCGCCAGGTGTGAGGACCAGTAGTATACCTTAATGTTGGGGAGCGCTATTCCTCCATCATACCAGCCCTTCACTAATTTATGCATCGCTATACGCGTCGCCTTGCCATCCCACAGCAGCTTGTTTAGTTTGTTATTGATTTCCCTGAAATATGCTGGGGTGATCGGAAATGGTGTATTTTGCAGGGCGTATAGAAACCTCGGGAGTGCCATCATTTTAAAGAGGGCCGCCCTACCTAAAGGGTGAGCGGCACTGCACGCCAGCACTGCACATCTCTTCGGAACCGCTCCAGAGGTTTCTTGAGATTTTCAGCTATGAAGTGGGCATCCTGCGCTGTGATATGGATGCCCAGATATTTGAACCCCTCCGGCACTATCTTGGCAGCACAATTGCGCGGGAGGCGAGGCTGATCGCCTGAGAGTACATAAATATGCGATTTCGTCCAGTTTATTGTATATCCTGAAACCCGGCCGAACGCCGCACAGATATCCATGAGGCAATTGAGGGAGCGGGTCGGCGAGGCCAGATAAAGGAGTATGTCGTCCGCGTAGAGTGATATTCGGTCCTCCCATCCCGGAGCCCACTTGAGCCCATGGATTACTTGGTCTTGTCGTATCCACGCCACCAAGGGCTCCAGTACTAGTGCGAATAGGAGCGGTGATAATGGACATCCCTGCCGCGTCCCTTTTGCCAGTGGAAAGGTGTCTGAGATTCTCCCATTGGCCACCACTTGTGCCATCAGTTTCGTATAGAGCAGTTCCATCCATTTTATGAAGTTGGGACCAAAACCCAAATTGTGAAGGACCGCGAATAAGAATGGCCACTCCACCATATTGAACGCCATTTGTGCGTCCAAGGAAAGAATGATAGCGTCCTCCTTAATTAGGGACTTGCGTGCCATGACACTATGCACTCGCCTCAGGTTTTGTGCCGTGTTCCGGTGAGGCATAAACCCCGATTGATCCGGGTGAACCACCACCCCCAAATAGGGCTGCAGCCGCATTGCAAGCACCTTGGCAAGTATCTTGGCTTCTGCGTTGATCAGAGATATGGGCCTGTATGACATGCAACTGTTTGTCGGTTTGCCCGGCTTGTGTATCGCTACTATCGTTGCCAGGCCCTGGTCCCCAGGAAGTTCCCCCTTCTCTAAGCTATCTTTGTACATGTTCAATAGGTGGGGTGTTAGAACCGTAGCCATGTGCCTGAAAAGCTCCACTGGGATACCATTAGGTCCCAGGGTTTTACCAGTGTGGAGCGCGAGTATCGCCTGAGTCGTTTCTTCCTGTGTGATGTCCGCCTCAAGTGCGTGCACTGCCGTCTGAGCCAACGTTGGCATTTAAGGGTCGTGCAGGAAGGCTCTGCTGTCTTCTATGGTGGCCGTGGCTGTTGGCGTATAGATACGTTCATAGTGTGCCGCCAGTTCCTCTACTATGGCCTGGGGGTCCGTGATTGTCGTGCCATTCTGTGTGGCTAGCTCCGCTATCTACCTATTTGCTTTGTCTTTCTTGTCTAACCATGCCAGCAGTTTACCTGCTTTGTCACCCTGTTCGTATACTGTGTGCTTTGTAGTCTGAAGTCTAGATTTCGCCTCCTCCCATACAAATGTCTTGTACTCTTGTTGTGCTAGCTGTAGCCCGTGCGTGGTTGCCGCCGTGATGTCGGTGGCATGTTCCGCCTCTGCCCTTTGCAAATTTTCTTCTAACGAATGGAGTTGTTGGCGTTGTCGCTTCTTGTGGTGTGACACGGATGATATGGCCTGGCCCCGCAGGACCGTTTTATAGGCTTCCCAGAGCGTCGCTGGTGACTTCACCGTGCGTTCATTCTCAGTAAAGTATTGTTTTGCGGCGGTGACCAATTTTTTCTTAATCTCTTTAACTGTTAAATAATATGGGTAAATCGGGAAGAGCCTACGCCTGTCTGGGATGCCTGATGAGTAGGTTATCAGTATCGGTGAGTGGTCCGATATTCCCCTGGGCAAGTGCGCCACTTCTGTTATCTGTTCCACCCCTGGCATCTGGGTAAATATATGATCTATCCTCGACTCACTGTTATGTACTCCTGAGTGGAAAGTGTATTGCCTATCATGTGGGAATTTCGCTCTCCAGGCGTCCGTTAGGCCGATCGTGTCCATGAAGTCTTTCAGTTTTGAACTGGAGCTGCTGGATCCTCTAGGGGGTCGCCTATCTATGGTCGCATCAATCACAGCGTTGAAATCCCCCCCTATAATCGTTTCTTCTTGCGGGAGCGAAAGCAGAAATGCGCCTAGGTCTGGGAGCGCGGAACCATGCAATGCCGGCGGGATATATACCGACACAAAGTTGTACCTTCTCCCTTTCCACTGGGCCGCCAATGCCGCGAATCTGCCCTGCGCGTCGGTCCAGGTCTGTTGTATTACCAATGGACACCGCTTGTGGATCAGTATTCCTACACCCCTGGATCCAGAGGTGAACTCCGAATGGACTCCCATTTTATATCCCCATCTGTCTAAGGCTTGACACGCGGAACCTACCAAGTGCGATTCTTGTAATAGCGCCACCGCCGGTCCCTTCCTTTTAATGTATTGTAATACCAGCCCCCGTTTTATCTTGTCCCCCAACCCGTTGACATTCCATGACAGGACCGTGAGGTGCTTGTAATTACTGGTGTGGTCTGTGATGTGCGAGTTGACAGTCTTATTTAATGACTGTTCCACGTCCGGCCCCATATGCTATGTTGTCTTGTATGCGTATTGTACAATGAACGTAGGGAAGAGAATTTATGCAGATGTCGATTAGGCTTGTGGTATGCAGATGAACTTTTTGCACCAAAACCCCCTGTAAACACCCCTTACCCCCCACCCTCCTCCCTGCTTCCCTGCCAGGCGGATTCCAAACTACCCACCACCCCAACTGAGCAGAGTGCTTTCTCCCCATAACTTTGTACTTGCGTGCCAGGGGGGAGATGCCAGTTGCACCCTGTCCTAGTCTCCCCCTCAGAAGTTCAATATGTCTACGGCTGTAATGATGTCCCAGGTTCTGGCCGTGCAAGCCTCTTTCACAGCCTCTATCAGTGTGGTACCGTCCTCAGCTTTGGAAGGTATTTTGTTTCAGTGCCGGTGAGAGTCTCCGACGAGGCAGCCCAAGTCCAACCCCCACGGCCGCCTCCCGGGCGCAGCACCGGTCGTTGTGCCACTGCCGCTGTTCTTCTTGACCCAGTGGTGTAGCCTGTATGCATGGTTTCATATTCCTCCGGTCGCCCCCTTTCGCGATAAGTCCGATTCCTCCACTCTGTCCGTGGATTGTCCAGGTCTCTGCGCTGCTCCATTGCGTCCCGTGGATTTCCGCCAACCCTCTAGCCATTCTGTTGCCTCCTCCGGTGACATGAAGAACCATGTCTTGCCCTCCGCCTCTACCCTGAGCTTTGCGGGGAAGAGCATTGCATATTTCAGTTCTCTCCTCCTGAGTTCTTTCTTCACCTCCAGGAAGTCTCTTCGTTGCTTGGTTACTAGCGACGTGTAGTCCGGGTATATCTCTACTTTGCTATTCTCCAATTGGAGCGGGGGGGCGACTCGCGCTGTCTGTAAAATGGCGTCCCGGTCACGGAAGTTGAAAATTCTGGCTAGTATAGGTCGTGGTGGGGCTCCTGGTTTGTGCGCGCCTCCTGGCACCCTGTGCGCACGTTCCACTGAGAAAAACCCCGACAGACCTCTAGGTTGGAGTTTAGTCTTAACTAGTTCTTCCACAAACAAGTCCAGTGCCGGACTGCGTACGGTCTCCGGCGCTCCCACTAAGCGGATATTATTGCGGCGGGAGCGCCCTTCTTGGTCATCCAGTTTTGCCTCCAGTTGTTTCTGCACCCTTTCCAGAGACCTCACTTTGTTTTGTAGCAACGTTGTCTCCGTGGACAGGTTCGCCGTCGTGTCCTCCACCTCTTTCAGCCTGTCATTAATTTTGGACACGTCTGCCCTTAGCAGTGTAATGTCTGTGGAGATCGTACCTATCGATGTTTGCATTTGAGTCAGTGTGCGCATTACATCATGCAAGGTAATCTCCTTAGGCTGACCGGCCTGCACTTCATCCTCACTCTTCCCGTGAGTCTCTGGGGTCCGCGACCTCTCTACGTGGTAAGCATACTTGTCCAATTTTCCTGCTTGCGTCCCACGTTGGCCTTTCCCCCCCATGGTTCTTACCCCGTCGCGCGGCATAGTGGGCAGTCGTTAGGGAAGTCGGTAGTCGCCGCTGCCAGACTGCGCCGGAAAGGTCAGCGCTCGGCCTTTCGGTTTTCCCTCCCTCCCTCGCCGCCATTTGTGCAGGGAGTCGTTGTCCGGTATACGCCTGCGCTTCACCGTTTGTGTTGTAGAATCGTACTGGGGAGCACCGTCGCAGCCCACTGCCGCTGCGGTGCGTCTTTCCGATATGTGTCTCTTTTACTACCTGGTAGGACTGCGAGGCGGGGGCTCCGGCGCGAAAGTCAGTCACCTTTGCTCAGCATGTCGCTTTTCACCAGCTGATTTGCGGCCCCAGAGCACTCTCCTAAGATACCAGTGGCCGGTGTGTCGAAATTCAGGCCCGGGCTCACCACCGCATTCTCCGTCGGGGCCACACCAGCCCGCACCCAGGGACACGCTGTGATCTCGGGCCGCGAACCCAGCGCCCAGGGAACCGGTCCAACTTCTCTTCAGGGGCGCCCCTACTTCGCAGTATCGGGGGGGGCCGGGCTTCTGTGTCCTCCCTTCTCCGGAGCACCCCAGTCTCACAATGCTTTCGGTCCGGATTACCTCGTCCCCTCTGCTGTCCACGCACCCCGTCCTGCCGCCTGGCGTCTCCCTGGGGGGTTCTCACCATCACGAGGCCCGGGTCCACGTCTGTACACCCAGAAGACACAGACCCAGGACTGGTCTGAATATGTGGAATGTGCCACTAAGGCTTTGGAGGGTTGGTTGCTGGGAAGTAAGGTGTCTGATTATACAGGATTGTACAATTTGATGATGAGAGAGCAGATTTTAAGTAATTGTCAAAACCAGCTTCTCCATCAACACCTGGTAGACTCAGATTTGACCTCTCCCCAAGAATTGGGAAAGAGGGCAGATAAATGGGTCAGGACCAGGAGCAGGCCTAAAAACCAGGGTGGTGACCAAAAGAAAGATACCACCAAGCCTCAAGAGAAGGGTGGGGTTAAAGAAAAAGAGAAACCTTCCTCAGGGCCCCAAAACTCCACACAGGGTGGCGGGTCCCAAGCTCCCTCCTCTACCACAGCTAAAAAGCCCTACTGCCATGAGTGTAAAACTCCTGGGCATTGGAAAACTGACAGCGGTTGCCCAAGGGCTAAAAACAAAACTGTTCCTCCAATTACTCATGTCACACCACCTATTACTGTCAGCAGTAATCCCCCAGGTGGTGGGAGTGCCCCCAGAAATCTGGGTGGGTTTACTTGGGGAACACAGGGGGCCCTGGCTTAGCCAATTCCCCTACAGCAACTACTCTTGTCTGTGATGGTGGCATGGGGTTTGCCAACTTCACTGCCTGTCCCAACACTTTGGGTAGGTACAGACAGGAGCCCTACATCAATGGTACCAAAGCTGAGGCCTACAGAGACACTGGAGCTAGCATCACAATGGTGGCCCATTGGCTAGTTCCCTCTGAGCAGCTTTTGCCTGGTTTCTCCTACCAGGTGACTAACATTGATGGCAAACAGAACAGTCATCCCATGGCAGAGGTATGTCTCAGCTGGGGAGGTGTCACTGGCCCTAAAAGGGTGGCAGTGTCCCCAACCTTGCCTGTGGACTGCTTACTAGGGAATGACTTAGAACTCTCAGCCTGGGCTGGAGTTGAACAAGACACCCATTCTAAAATGGTAGGCCTTTCACAAAAGGGTAGTGGGGTTTTGCCATTCACAACCCCTGTCCAAATAGATTTCCTCCCTGGAAAGGTTGGAAGGGCAGTGGTAGCCACAGCCCAGGCACAGACAGACTTCCCTGTAGAGACTGGCAGAGCTGTGACAGTCACAGCTCAAACACAAACTGAGTGCCCCCCTGGAAAGGTTGGCAAGGCTGTAATGGTCTCAGCCTATACTCAGACTGACATAGGTGTAGTGAAGCCTGAAACTATGGATCACTCCACACAAACAGAGAGTAGTGGGGAGGAAGAAAAGTCTCCCTCTCCCCAGACATTAGGAAAAGGTCAGCCTCCTCAGGGATCTGACCTCACCCCTTGTGAAGGAACTGCCCCAGAGGTAGCCAGGCCTGGCCTGGCAGAGCCTCTGATGTCAGTGGCCCCTTCCAAGGTGGGACCCAGTCTGGTGCAGGTAGCCTGCCTCTCTCTACCCTGCCTCAGTCAGCCCAGGGCTGCAGAGGTCAGGGAGGCCAGTGGACCCCCAGAGGGCCCCTGTCCACAAGAACCCCCCCATCAAAAGAATGAGGATTGCCTGGCTAGTAGCCCTAGTCAGGTGATGGGTAAAAACATTCCTGAGGGATCTCCTTTACAGGTAGTTAGGGACCTCCCCCAGAGGGATTCTGTTGGGCACAGGCAAACCTGGGACCTTAGGGCCCCAAACCTGACCTGTCCCTCCAGTAAGCCCACAAAAGGGACCCAGCCTCCAGCTTTAGGTAGCCAGAGGCTGACCCTGAGAGCACAGTGCAACTCAGTTAAGGAAAGAAAGGCATCCATGGTGAAGGATGATTGGAGGAAGCTGAGGCCTCACTTTGAGGACACTCACTTCAGTACTCCATCTCAACACCAGCCTTTTACTTTGCCAAGACACGCCAAAGGTAGAGATTCCCTATGGTGGAGACCCTCTGATACCCTTAGGGTGAGGGATTGCTTAGTGGACCATGAGACAGGGGGTAACCATGCCAGTGCTGGTTCCTCCTTATATGGCCACTTGGGCAATATAGGCTTACCTGGTCAAGGTCAGCCTTATCTCCCTTCGTTTGGGGGGGGTTGTGTAGGAAGGTGGATATCTGACTATGGTTACCCCCAAATTTTTGCCTAGTGTCTAGCTGGTTTTTCGACTTAGTTGGCCTGAGATCCTGCCATTCAGGACCTCAGCCCATCTGCTCTCTCTTTAAAATGGACTCCATGTATCCTAGGTACATACCCAATTGGTTGGATCACCCTGTCAGCCCCTGTACCAGTGTACACTAGGTACCCAGGGCATTGGTGTACCCAAGGCCTGCCCGGGGCTGAAGCATGTATCATGCCACCCCAGGCTTGGCCTAACAAATCTGACACAACTGGCTGATCACTCAGCTGGGGTAAGTTGGTGTAACCACCTCTTACTTAGGTGTAGTATACCTATACCTAACCTTAAATGGGACACCTGGTAACCTATAAGTCACTCCTATGGCAGGCCTTAACAATCCTGAAGGCAGAGTGCTTGTTTCCATGTGAGATAGTGCTCTGGCATGAGCTGAGCCTGTCTGCAGTGGTCGGAACAACTTCCTTCTACTGTTTCCAGATATCGTCATACCATATACTCTTAAGTGCATTATGAACCTCGCGGTTAAATGCTAACTTTGGTTTGGCTTTATCAAAACATGTCGAGTAAGGTGTCATACGAATTGGAATACTAACCCCTCGCCAATTCTGGCGACGGGGTTAGCATTCCACCCTTCTAGAGGGACACGACATGTACAGTACCTGAAACCCGGGTAAAATCAGACATAGCCTCAGCTCCACAAAATGGATGCTGCCACCACAGACACAAGTCTGCCCTCCTGCTGCTGGGAGTCCTTCCAGCTTGGGAGGTGTGGACAAAGGGTTTCCTGCCAGGGGAGGTGCGTGCACCACCCCAGACAGGGTTTTGTGTATTGGTCAGGTAGGGCTTGAAAGAAACCAGACATGCCTGTGGCTCACAAGGAGCCTCGGGGCATATGCCAGTTCAAACCGGTCCTGGGGCACACCAGTCCCGGGCCTGGGGCGAGCTGGACAAAGGATTGGGGGTGTAACCACCCCCCTTCCTGGTCCCACCCTTAGGGAGGGACCTAGCAGGTAGTCCGGCCCCTAGAATCCGCTTAAAGGTAGGAGCTGTGTCCTAAGACTTCAGACATCCTGGAATCAACTTAAAACTAAGAAGAAGACGGGAACTTCGACGCTCTGCTGCACAGAGGACTGAAGCCAATCTCCCCTGTGGTCAGGGAGTGACCACCTTGCTAACGCAAGCACCATCCAGCGAATCAACATCTGCTTTGCCGCCGCCTCCCGCCGGAGCCCGAGCCCAGAGACTGACAAGACCTGGACCTCCAGACCTCTCACCGCCCGATCCACAGTCCCTGAAAAGAGGAGACCCGTGGAGGCACCGAGACACGTGGAGCCAGCCATCTTGAAACGACTACGACAAGCTGACCAGTGCAACAACCGAGGCTCCCTCCAAGTTGTGCTTTGGGTCCTGAGAAGCCCAACCCTCGAGCAGCATCTGCACCAAAGGTGAGCCCTCCAGCATCTCCACGATCGCCGTGGGGCCCTTCTGCATTTTGCCACTCGACGCGCCTAACCGGTTACTGGCCCGCTGGCTAGTGGCCATCTTGGCGACGAAATCTACAACAAACACCGCTGGTCTGGTTGCTCCAGACTGGCCCTTGCTCCCCTCCAAAGGAGCAGTTCCTCTGACCTTGCTGGTCAGAACCATCAGCATATCTCCTTGCCTACAACATTTGCTTTTGCCAAGGCTTGTTTGCTTCGATCAAGTCGCCGACACCGCCGACAGCGAGAGCCTGCGTGGGACAGCTCGTGACTCGACTCCTGGACGTCGTCGACCTTCAGGGACCACGTGGCTGCAGAGACAAGCTACACCTTCTTCCTGTTTGCACCCGACATCGCCTGGTACCCACCTGGTGCCACGCTGGTCACTGGCTGGTGACTGTGAACACTGTCCCCTCTGCTTACAGGTCTTCAACATCTCCGATCCACTCTTGGATCCACTGCATCTCTTCCCGACCGACCGCCTGCAGCACTTTTGT